>NC_135896.1:15463768-16797917 GCF_964194155.1 Cetorhinus maximus
TGCCTCAGTTAAACAACTGGATTGTTATCACCAAAGCGCATCCATTCTTATTAAACTGCTCATGGATTTACCAACTGTAGCTTCCCCAGCACAATGTTTTTGTTTTAAAGGGAATAAAATGCATCAAAAAAATAATTTAAAAAAAAAAATGGATCAGATATTCAGGGCTAAAGATCAAGTGGCTTTAATAATGGAGATGGTACTGTCACTGGGCTGGTAATGCAGACGCCCAAAATAATGCTCTGGAGACATGGAGACATTTTACACCCCCTGTCGGGAGGGTGGGGGTGGGGGGGGGGCCCGGGATGTGAGGCAGTGGGCACGGGTGGGCAGATTCCTGATCGGCACCCCCGGTTGGGGGCACGCCGCCATTTTACGTTGGCGGGCCAATTAAGGCCAGTCCAGCGTTACATCCGCCAGGAAGCGCTATGCGCTCGCTGTGCGGGCCGGGGGGGATTCCCTCAGCCGGGAGTGCGCTCTTTCGCGCACGCGCACGAGAAAGGGCACAGGTCTCCCTGAGGCAAAGTGCTGCCTCAGGGAGATCAGCTCAGACGTTAAACTTTAAATAAAGCTGAGGAAAAAACTTTGCTGCCATGTCCCCTCATGTGACACTGTCACGATTTGGGACATGTCCATATCTTTTATTTTGAAATATTCTTACATTTTTAAATCCCTCATGAAATCTCATCCCGTCCGTGGATAAGGTTTCATGCTTTTTCTAACGGCTGCCTGGCCACCTCGCCTGCCCGCCAACCTTAAGGTTGGACGGGCAGGTCCATTAATGACCTTAATTACTTTTTTTTAAGGCCTTAAGCGGCCGTTATCAGTTCGGCGGGCAGCTGCGCACCCACCGAACTGACAATCTAAATGATGCGCGGTGACGTCGGGACGCCCCGGCCCCACTCGCCGACCGGAAGATCTTGCCCATGGTTTCAAATCCCACCATTGCAGGTGGTGAAATTTAAATGAAATTAATCAATCGATTCAACTGATTAATCTTTAAAAATATAGAATTGAAAGCTAGCCGTAGTAAGGCGAACATGCAACTCTCACAGATTGTTGTAAAAATCCATCTGGTTTACTCATGCCCTTCAGGGAAGGAAATCTGCCATCCTTACCCAGTCTGGCCCACCTGTGACTCCAGGCCCACAGCAATGTGGTTGACTCTTCTCTATCCTCTGACATAGCCTAACAAGCCACTCGGTTCAAGCGCAATTAGGGACGAGCAAAAAATGCTGGCCTTGTCAGCGATGCCCACATTGCATGAAAGAATATTTTTAAAAATCCATTTATTTTTCTCTCAACTCAATGTAATCATTCGGAGCTTCTACAGGGAGTAAAGGGCCAATCAGGCCAGAGCAGAATGTTGCAGTTCACTGGCCTCCTTACTGTTATGCCAATATCATTCAAGATAAAGTCAACAAGAAGAGGAACATTCACAGGTATTAAGTGGCCTGTTTCGCCTTCTGCTTTTTTGGTATTAGGGGCTGAATGAGAAATCAAGAAGGGTGAGAATCATAAGAATGCCTTTGGATGATACCCATCTGAATTCCTCGGGTCAGATCCTGAAATACATTGTTTTTTTTTCCCTCTATTCCTATGGCTCATGTTCATGGAGTCCATAGCCTGAACTTTAACCTGACCCAACAGGAGCGGGATAGAGAGGTGGGGGAGGATCCAAAAGTCACAGGGCACCCAGAAGTCAGGAGACCCCTGCATGCTTAAATCTCCACAATGTACATGGTGTCGCCTGAATGGCAGGTTCGGTTTCCAGTTAGATGGGGGAACAGATGGATGGAGACCTCCAGACAGGGTAGGTCTGTGCCTGATGACGGGGGGGGGTGGGATGGGGACTGGTGATCCTGTGGTCCTGCGGTGTGGTGAGGGTGGGATTGGAGGCCTGGGAAGGGAATCAGAAGTCGGGGGAGAGGGGAAAGCCAGGGGGGTGGGGGGTGGGGGTGATGCCCTATCACAGGTGATTTCCTAGGCAGGCATGCTGCATCCAGCAGGTAGGTGCAAAGGCATTTGCTTCATGGATCTGTCACCTCTCGTCTGCATGTAGTTGTCAGATTTCCACACACAGGAAACCTAGTCATCTGTATTTAAATTCTAAAGCTAAAAAAAAAAATTGAGGCTTGCAGGGTCATTATAATATTTAAAATGCTAACCCACCTCCTTGGGGTGGGTCAATCACCCACCCACCTTGCCATCTGTTAAAGTTGGAGTGGTTGGTTAGACGCAGGTTTGGATCATGTCTGTGATGTTTCAGACCCCACCCTCCGCCAACCTGGTTCTTGTGGTTAAAATTCCCTCCCATATTTCAGTTGTTTTTCTGGGCCTCATCCAAGGCTGCCCTTGGCAAATCGAAGTCCTTCACTGTTTTTAACCCCTTTGTAGAAGTCCCACTCCTGTACCTGTGAATCCGCACTAGAGGTGATAGTGTGATTGATGTATACTTGGCACTGGCTGTTTACCACCAGATCTAGCTCGATAACCTAAAGTAATATTGCCCCTCTGCCCTCGCCTTCAAAGATTCTGTGCGTTCTAGAATTATGCAAGGGTGAGGGGAGAAGATGGACGACCCCAGACTCCTTCTCCAGATGATAACCACGGTCTCCGACATCACAACCACCACAGCCCCCCAGCACTCCCCAAATCTCCCTTTTCTGACTTTCTCCATTTTCATTCCAACACCAAATGAGAGGCATACATAGATTTCTTCAACTAACACATCAGGACCATCCTTTTCACTCCAGCCATTGCGGCCACCAATAGCTCGCTCTCCACACACCACATTCCCTGCACACAAGCCTGCTAATAATAAACTGCTCTTTAAATCAGCCATTCCCAGCCCTGGCATTCCGACCATCCTGTCAACTCTGCCCTCACCTCTCAATTCTTTGACCAGCGTAAAGAAGCAGGAGCTTTGGCAAGATTTCTTCCAGTTGTTGGTTAAATTGGGTTTAATTTACTTCCACCTGGAACACTTTTATTAACTACCTGTCAGCATTCTGCTGGCTGCCAAAAGAAAACATTCTTTGTGTAACAAAGGTTTTACTGATAATCATTCAATAATCAAATGCCTGTGATGTACCGTGGAGTGAACCCTCCCCACACAGAAAATTAACCTAACGAGCCTGATTAAGGAGCGTGCAATCTTCAGAAACGTTTAATATTACCAGTGACGCTATGAAAGATAACTGGCAAATTAATCAGTCAGCAAGCAGTGCCAGAAGGAGAATGAGGAACAGGTCAAGGGGTTTTAATTAATCATGGGCAGCTGGAGAGGTGTGTAGCAGCCTCACAGTCGACACCACTTTACCACTTCAAAGCAGGGCAACTCTGAGGGATTGTGCGTCAGCCGTGGCTCAGTTGGTCGCACTCTCCCCTCTGAGTCAGAAAGGATTCCGGTTTAAAGTTCTACTCCAGGACTTCAAGTTTTCCTTGAACTTAAATAGAAAGCTGCAACTTGGATTTCCTCCCTTTTACCTATGAGAGCCTTGAGTCTCATTGTTCCACCCTCGTTGGCCAAGCCTTCAGCTGCCCAGGCACCACACTCTGGAATTCCCTTAAACCTCTCTGCCTCTCTTCTCCTTTAAGGCACTCTTCAAATCCTACCTCTCTGACCAGGTTTTTGGTCACCTGGCCTAACAACGGTGAATGAACATTTTTTAACCATTCAATACACGTACACTTGACCATGGATTTTCCGCACTGAAAGTTTCAGCCATTAGGGATCTGAAACAGCCTGATGATCTCTACGGGGGATCTGAGACCTGGGTAAACAGGGCAAACAACTACATTTCTCTTACCAGAGTGAAGAATCCTTATTGAACCATGCAGGGTCTGAACCAGGAAATTAGAAGATTTAATTCAGTGCAAAATCACAGAGAACACAAAATGAAGAGGGACTTAAGAAAAAAACAAACAATAGGATTGACAGAGAAATAAGGGACAGAAAGAAGCGAATTAAAATCACATCTTAAATCTTGTTTTAAAATCCCCGACAATAATTAAAATCTGACGGAAAGAGACTGTACACTTGCAACAGTTCATTTTTGGTGTCAGAGAGGTAGTTTGGCAGTAATTAAGACTTCCCACACTGATAAAAATTCACTTGGACTAGAATGGGCAAGCTCTAACTTTTTCTGTGTTTAATAGGAATCTACCATGCTTAATACAGCAACTTCGCACCATTCTGTGGATCTCAATGCCAAGCTTCTCAATGAGATCCTGGTGTAGCAAAGATTTTGTAGGAGCAGGTCAGCAACCTCCTGATTTCTGCACCTGACTTGTATGTGTAGAGGGCAGCAATTGGTGTTTAATTTATTCATAAGGGATAGCACCGATAGTCTCACTGTTATTTCTATTGCAAAATCCTTGCCAACATCGCTTTGCGTGGCTGCTGTAAAGCATCTCTTTATTCCTTCATGGGATATGGGCATTGCTGGCAAGGCCAGCATTTGTGCCCATCCCTAGCTGCCCTTGAACTGAGTGGCTTGCAAGGCATTTCTTAGGGCAGTTAAGAGTCAACCACAATGATATGGGTCTGGAGTCACATGTAGGCCAAGCTGAGTAAGGATGGCAGATTTCCTTCCCTGAAGGAAATTGGTGAACCAGATGGGTTTATACGACAATCAATGATAGTTTCATGGTCACCATTACTGAGACTAGCTTTATACTCCAGATTTTATTAACCGAATTTAAATTCCACCAGCTGCTGTGGTGGGATTTAAACCCTTGTCCCCAGATCATTAATTTGGGTCTCTGGATTACTAACCCAGTGACATTACCACTGCTCCATCATCTACCCATTAGAAGCACTATATAAATGCAAGTCGCTGTTGATGACATCCAAACAGTGGAATGAGTGAACTGAAACAGAGACCAGCATCACTCAGAGGTTACAGGTCTCCATTTAGGAACCAGTCACTCAGGAGCCAGGTGCACAATATAAACTTGCTTTTAGACAGACATGTACAAATAGGGACAAGGTGCTGGAGTTTTCAAATGGCGCACAAACCAACATAAACAGCCCTACAGCAGGTTCCCATTTCAACAATTCCAACAAAAAGGGAGAATGGAATTTTCCTAAAGAGAGTAGTTCCTACTGTTCCAGAGGAAGATAAACAGAAGACTCTGTATCTCCCAGCTGCTGGTTTAAGAGTGGGCTTGCTGGAGCCAGGCCACCAAACAGGGTTGATAAACTAACCTTTTTAATGAGCGGCTTTCATTTACTAGATAGGGAGAAACTGTTTCAATTGGTACTCAGAAGACACAGGTTTTAAGATAATTGGCAAAAGAACCGGGGGGAAGGTGAGGAGAATTTTTTTTAAAAAACACAGAGCTGCCATGATCTGGAATCTAGTGCCTGCAAGAAGGTGAAGCACATTGAATGGTAACTTTGAAAAGGGAATTGGATAAATGCTTGAAAAGGAAAGTTTTGCAGGGCTGTGGGGAAAGAGCAGAGGGATGGGACTAATTAAATTGCTCTGACTAAGAGCTGGCACAGGCATGATGGGCTGAATGTCCTCCTTTCTGTACTGCGTGATTCTATGATGTTCTCCTTAAAAGCATACCAGGCAGAACAGCTCACTTGATTGGCACCCCATCAACTGCCTTAAACATTCACTCCCTCCACCACCGACACACAATGCCAGCAGTCTCTACCATCTACAAGATGCACTGCAGCAACTTACCAGGGTTCCTATGACACCACATTCCAAACCCTTGACCTCTACCAACTAAAAGACACAACAGAGATGCATGGGAACACCACTACCTGAAAGCTTCCCTCCAAGTCACACACCATCCTGACTTGGAACTACATCACCATTCCTGCTCTGTTATTAGGTTAAAACCCCGGAACTCCCTTCCTATGTCCCTACACCGCATGGACTACAGGCACCACAACGCAGTTCACCAACACCTTCTCAAAGGCATTAGGACACGCACAAACACAGACGTTTCTCAAAGTACTGTGAATTCAGGATTACTGATTCTGGATTTTCAAACATGGTGCTTGATTTTACACCTCCCCATTCCTCGCCTGCCAGCCTTTTCCCAGGCGGGATTTTCAGCCCAGAGAGAGGGCCAGTTGCGGGCCCATTGGTCAGTGTGCCAGTTTGCTTGCACTATCCTGTCCTTGGGCCATTATGTTAGAGGCGGAATCAGGGGCAGAAGGGCTACCTGCTTGCGAACAGTGGATAGCAAATTCAGGTAAGTTAATGAACAAGTAAAGCCAATTAACAGAGGCTGTCTGGAATTTTCCAGTTGGCCTACGGGCTTCCCAAAGCATTGGGGACTAGGCCAGCCTGGATGCAGCCCCAGGGAACCAGCACCTCTAGCAGGCTTTGAGGCCCTCCCTAACTGCATGTGGCCACAGGCAACCTTGTGGAGGCATTCCTCCTCCACAGTGATAGCCTGGCTGTTGCCATCTTTTATTTTAAAAGTTATAATGGTTGCTGAGAGGAATTCTCAAGATGGAGACACCTCTCTGTCTCTTACCTGCAATAGCAGGTGACAACTTCTTCTAAGCTGGAGAAACTCTTTCGAGTTATCAACAGTCACAGATTGCATCTCTTTCGAGTACAATCACAGTTCTTGGTTTCCAGGAGTGGGACATGAACCCACAACCCTCTGATTCAAAGGCAAGGGTGCTATGAACTGAGCCACAGCTGACACCTCTTAGACATGAAACTCTTTCGAGTTATCAACAGTCACAGATTACAACTCTTTCGAGTACAATCACAGTTCTTGGTTTTTCCAGGAGTGGGACATGAACCCACAACCCTCTGATTCAAAGGCGAGGGTGCTATGAACTGAGCCACAGCTGACATCTCTTCTAAGCTGGAGGACCTCCTATGTCAATGCCTTATCAATTACATTGTTAATGTTTGTCAATGTCAATTGCATTGAGGTCAAGAGGAGCAGGTGATGGGTATTAATTGTCTTTGAGCACATAAACAGGGGATTTGTCCCTTATATTAGTTTTTTTTTGTTTCTTCAAAAGATCATATAAATAGGGGATAGCTGGGACACTGGGTGGAGTGGAAGGAGAGCTAAGAGACGGAACAAGTAAATAAACTCTCTCAGTTAAAAAAAAGCTCTATGTCATGGTTTCAGCTTGAATCTTGTTGACATCCCATTGGCCCTTCAGTTTCAAGAGCTCACCCACTGGTGAGCATGCCCTCTGGACACTAATTGACCAATTCAGCAAAAATCACTGCTGGGTGACTGTTTCCCACACAGTGTAGGGTTCTGACCCTATTTGTCCCCGACACCAAGATCCCAACCCAAAATGCAAAACCCCAGCCCATGTCACAGTCTGCATTACTGCACAGGTCAAGCTCGAATAGGAGTTGTGTGATCTCTCAAACCCCACCGCACTTTTTATTTGTGCAGTAGCCTAAGAGACCTTGGCCTATAAAAGGCCTCTTTGATGTCAAGTGGAAAACAAGTTTTGGAAACTGAAGGAAAAATGGCTTAAATTAAGACAGTGGTTGACATTTGCCACCTTCCACTGAGTCAGGATGTTACCCGGAGGACAGTAATGGATAGTCCGCTGTATGGTCAAGTACTACCTATGTAAGTGAAGCTGTAATGAAAGGCAGCTTTGTTGTTAACTAAGTAACTGGAGAAAAACCTAAAGCATTGAAAAAAAACAAGTATGACCTCATCAGTGCTTAAAGGGTATAAATCTTGGGTTGTACAATATAAAGCAAACATTCAAGACACTTGAAGCTGAACTGATTCCAATGAGGTCGTTTGATTCACCAACAGTGGTTTCCCCACTCTTCAAGATTAATCTTGACAGCCTAAACTATCTTCTGTTGAAGCTGTAATTAAATATTTTAATCAGATACCACCGGATAAAGAACAGAAGATCCCAAATTAAATGCATTCCTTTCTTGTCAGACATCCATTGAGGGATCGGTCTGTTTACGTACAGGAAATAGATTAAAGCAAGGGCAAGGTTCAGTTTTGTGCCAAACACTAACAGTCTAACCCTGCAGGGAAAACATAGCAATAGATGACGGCAGGTAGAAATAAATCTGTCTGCCCTACATATAGTACAAATGGCATTGAAATGCTTTCTTCTGGATAAAGATCTCGCAGTTTAGAGAACTTGTGTAAAAGTACTTAACTGAACCTAGTTGTACTTGATGCATTGACATTGGGAAGATTGATAAAACAATGGAGAGTTGCTAAGACAATGTAAGCATTTTTCAGTGACCTAACCAGCAGAAACTGACTTCTCTCTCAGTCCTGGGGCTGGATTATATGCAGAGGGTGGGCTCCAAGCAAAGTAGCGTGAATTTTAGGAGCGATCCCACCACCGCTTGCCTGCCTCGCCCTGCTTTAATTTTTTAGGCGACAGCCCTTTAGTTAGTATGTGGCAGGACTCCTGTCCGTCTCCAGGAGGCAGTCCCGCCTCATAGAGCTGCAAGCCAATCGGTGGCCACTGTCGGTACTGAAGGAGGCCCAGGAGGAAGTGTAATGGGTGCCCCTAAACACAGGCCCGGGAACTCGCTGGGGCCAGGTTGGCGGGCCCTGGTGAAGAGGGAGTGGGGGGGGTGGTGCAAGGCAGATGTGGGAAGGCAAAACTATGGGGCGGGCAGGAGGGGTGGCTTCCAGTTGGCACAGGCACCTAGGAAAGAGGCACCCGCCTCCCCCAACCCCCGTTTGTCACTAACCGCAGGGTTAAACCTGCTGAGCAACGCATTGAATGCTTCTCGCCACCTGTTAGAGCGGCGGTTAGATGAGGCCCTTAATTGGGCATTAATTGCCCACAAGGACCTCAAATTGGGGCACAGGCGGCTACAGCACCTAATGCCTCCCCTCCCCCAACCCACAAAATCATGGTGGGGAGTGAGCAGCTGGATGGCATGGTGCCCTAATTTACGGGTCCACCCACCATCAGCGGCCCATAAAATTCAGCCTCTGGGTACCAATTAGGAATAATTCATGGACAGGAGTTTCCCTGTGGTCTTCTGAACACTGCCATCAGGCTCAAGGGGGGGTCAGAAGCCCGCATTATATGAGGAACAGTCACTTATCTGAATTATTTTCCCCAAATTGGCCATTCAGTGGTCAGAGATTGAGCTCGTCATCCAATTAAGAATGGTGGGCAGACTCTCAAAGCAAGAGGGGCAATTGGAGGCCCTCAAGCTTGGAAGCAGCAGCAAGATATCTCTTCAGGTAGTTGAGGGAGTGGGTGCCCCAAGGTGGAGGTGCCATCTCTCCAACTTTTTAAAAAATTTAAAATAGAAAAATGGCCCCAGCAGCCAGGCCAGCATTGTTGGTGGGTGTGGAACCCCTCCAGAGAGTGGCTTGTGGCTGTAGCTGCAACCAGATAGGCAGCTATGCTTTGACCAATCAGGGTCAAACTGCCTGGTTTAAATTTTAGACAATGCTTGGCAGTTAACTATCAGTCACCATCAGTGGTGCATACTCCAAGGCAATGCCACTTGCCAACCAATCAGCACTTTCTTCACATACAGTATAAATTGTTGTTTTTCCCCCTTACATTGGTATTCTTGCGAATATCCTGATGCATGCAAGACAAAAAGCTTAGACATATCCCTATTTTGTTGGAAATGTGGGTTGACAGAAATATATATTTTCTTCCTCAGATTACCCAACAATAGAAAGTATAAATAAAACTCTACCAGCTCACGTAAAAGGAAAGGTTAGGTTAGGTTAAAACGTGAGTAGGGCAGGTTGCTAGCACTCTGTTGTAAACTTGCTTTCAGGCAAAGGCTCAAAATGCGCATTACATTTGGACTCAATTCCCATTCATAAATATCTCCAATTGTACTGAATTAACCGACATTACCTGTCCCAAGAGGTGCTTTCTTCTTACTGAACTTCTGCTGTAGACTTTCAGGTTGAAACTGACTCTCTGGAGCTCATTCTGAATAACAGGGAACAGAAATGTTTCCCCCCATTTCACTTGACCATTCACAGCTTTCAGAGGACGAGTCTTCTTCTTGTCAAACAGTCCGTCCCTAGTTTCCATTGTTACCTTCACATAGTAATCTAAATGGTGGGGGTGGGAAAAAAATGCACACTTAGAAGCATAGCAGAAAGAATTTGGCCAGTCTGAGCTCCTCATATTTCTCACAATTTCCAGGAAGCATTGCATTTAGATTGTACTCTCAGAACAGCCCAAACACAAGAAGCATCCAATCACTCAGGAAAACAGATCCTTAGGGGAAAATCAGTGTCTTCCTGGTTCAGAAGCCTGCAACAATAATTTGTGCCTCCACTCGTCTTGGATTCCATCCCAAGAACGTACGTGTATCATCAATATGTGCTCCTACCAAAACTCAGTGTCGAGAATCCAAAGATCAAAATACCCCCAAACATCAAAACGGGGCCACATTCACTCTCGGGTGAGTTACAAGAATTCTATCTTGATAGATTTGATTAAATCTGTTTCAAACAGTTACTAGGCCCCAACAAAACATTCAATTCCTAGTAAATGATGGTTGCCAACTTGGTTTGTCCACACCATGTGCAGTTCTGGTCGCCATATTACAAAAAAGGTATAGAGGCACTGGAGAGGGTACAGAAAAGATTACCAAGGATGATATCAGAAATGTGTGGAGCTTTTTTTCAGGAAAGGATTGACAGGTTCTCGCTCTTTTCCCTTGACAAGAGAAGGCTAAGGGGTGACTTCATAGGGGTCTTTAAAATTATGAAAGGTTTTAATAGAATGGATTCAGAGAAAATGGGCCATATTTTCGTGGACTAGGCAGGAAGGTCGAGTCGGGAAACATCCCGACCTGGCAGAACTGTCTCCTTTAAGGCCCGCATCCGCCATATTTTCATGTTGGGGAAGCAGGAAGGAGTTGAGCCTGCTGCCTCCAGATGCAGGCCCGAGGCAGCAATGAGGGTGATCAGGTGGCCAGGCTGGTGGGCTGGGATGCCCGCCTCCATTTCCTGGGATATCAGCCCCATTTTACTGATGAATGTCAGGTCCTACAGCCCTCACCACTCACCTATCATGCCCCCTCATATTCCCCAATCCCTATTATATTCCCCATGCCCCCCAAGTATCATTTATAGCCACTTAACTGGTATTCACCATTGGCAGGCCTCAGGAGCCATGTTTTTGAAATTGAGATGGAAAGAAAATAAATGTCTAACAAACTAACTGAGCTCTCACTCAAACTCATATGATACAAAAAACCTCTCATTCATAAAACTCATTCAAAAAATGTAAATCCCCTCAAGTGGTCAATCTGTTGTATAAATTTCACTAACCACATTAAAGATATGTAATCCTTTAATAACATCTTAAAGCTGTCAATCAAAATGCCCCCTACTAAGGTAAGTGGTTCAAATCTTTTAAAACTCAGCCAAGCATTCATAATAGGCTCAGCTATAATAACAAACCTTGGAAAATGTAAACAATGGAGTCAATTGAAACAGAAAAACCAGATAGTTGTTTTTTTCTAAGCAACACCCGACGTCCTGTCAAACAAAGCAGTCCAGGAGCACATGGGGGCTTCTTTTCTCCAATGAAAGCTGATGAAGGCTTTTTTTTTCATTTGAATAGGACTGGACCCTGGGCTTTTCAATTATTCCGGCTTCCGATTATTATACTATAGATCTGAAATCACTGCCTGTTAATATCTATAACAAGAGTGTTCTCAAGCAAGTTACATTTAGGTCATACCATATGATAAATAATGTTGAGGTAAAGCACATCACAGAGCACCAGGGCAACTTGCTAGTAACTACTGTATATAACATAAGAAAACAATGAAAACACATTTTATTTCTACACATCAACCCTTTTCAAATGTTGTACCCTGCTGAATTTTACACTGAGTTCTCACAAATCTTACATGAAAGGCTCACTAATCTCCAAGCCACGGCCTACACATTTGTTCAGGCAGCTTCATTTCTCAGGCACTGGCTGATCTACTAAGCAACCAATATAGCAGGCAGGAAGCAGGCTCACATGGCCGACCAGAAAGGCACTGTTTGCCATATTGGGAGAGGAAGAAAATAACTGTTGCACAGTCCCACTACAGGAAACGGGTGTTGGGCCCTTTGCATTCACATGGGGTCCCTATCCCTGTTTGAGACCTCCAGTCCAAGACTAGTTTGCTTTGAGGGCAATCAGCACCAACTAGATTCATATTTCAACTATATTTCACCACTTATCTTTAGTCCTGAAGTGTCATACAGACTCGAAACTTTAACTCTGTCTTTCTCTGCACAGATGCTGTCAGACCTGCTAAGTTTTTCCAGCAATTTTTGTTTTTGTTTCAGATTTCCAGCATCTGCAGTATTTTGCTTTCACCAGCTAGATTCATGCCTTGGGACTACCTCTTACAAATCAGGTAGGTTTTTTGAAATATATTTACCTGAATGTATGTTGGGGTGTTAGGGTAGGGTGGCACCTTGTACAGGAGGGAACGCCATACTCTTTGGAGTGGCTCATCCTGTATTGGCCCTAATCTTCACCCAGTTCTTACTTATAGTTGGTTATAATCCTATGAAAGGAAGCAGAACTGAAACTTGGCAACACCCTGAGCAATTGAGCAGCCCTTTTCAGGACTACATAGCTCACCTCCCTCATTTAAGGAAGGCAGGTCTCCCATCAACCCAGTTGTAAGTTAATCTCAAGAAAAGTAAAGGTGACACCGGTCACCATTGGCACATGGAACATGTATACCCTCATAGACAGAACTGAGCCGACAGAACTGAGAGAAGAATTGCTCTTGTCAGTAGAGGGCTGGCTAGGTAAAACATCCAGATCATCACCCTCAGCAAGACTGGTCTACCTGAAGAGGGTCAGCTCATGGAAATTGGTGCAGGTTACACATTCTTTTGGGGTGGCCGTGGAAAAGAAGGACAGCGTGAAGCTGGCAGAGGCTTTGCTGCCATAACTCATCTCATCAGTAAGTTGACTTGCCTTCCCAAGGGTGCTAATGATCATATGATGGCGCTTAAACCCCCTAGGCATGGCAACAAGCAAGCAGTGCTCATCAGTGTGCAACCCCCTATCATGACCAACCATGTTGTAGCCAAGGAAAATTTACATAATGACCTCGACTCCTTGATTGCTACTGGGCCAAAGTTAGACAAGCTTATCATCCTTGGGTGACTTCAATTCAAGAGTTAGTGCAGGCATGGGAAGGGGTCATTGGGGGAAAAAAAAACAGGGTTATCAGTTCTAATAGCAATAGTCTCCTCATGCTGAAGATCTGTGCTGAGCATGAGCTCTTAATCACCAACACAGTTTTCCATCGCCATAATCGCAGCAAGACATCTTGGATGCACCACCGTTCTATGCATTGGCACCTAATCAACTATGTCATCAACAGGCAGAGGGACAGGCAGGATGTGCATGTAACAAAAGCAATGTGCAGTGCTGACTGTTGGACTGACTATCATCTTATCAATTCAAAGCTAAACATCAAGATCTATCCCCTCAGATGCCCACAGGCCATGAAGGTCCAGAAGCATCTCAATGCTCAAACAGGCAGTCATAAAGGAATCTCTCAGGGAAACTCGAGAGTCGTCTGTGTACAGTGAAAATGGACACTCAGTGCATTGAGGACGACTGGGTGACCTGCTTCACTGCTTTAGAGGCCCTTGGCCCTGCCTCTCATAAGCATCAAGATTGGTTTGATGAAAACAATGAGGTAATCCAGAAACTACTGGAGAGAAACATCACCTCTACAGGATTTACCTCAATGACAAGTCATCACTATCCAAACACAATCTTCATTGGCTCTTCGTGCCATACTGGCTCGATGTTAATGAGGTCCAAGGCCTAATATCAGGGCATCCTTCAGGCCTCACCAGTGAGCCACAGGGATTGTGCCCTGGCCCTCATCATAAGATTGAAGATATCTAAATTCCTACACCATCTTCCTCACCCCACCAAACCCCTAATGTATTTTAAATTTTATTGCTCCAAAAAGTTTATAATGATCAACATTGAGCAGTTTCAGAACTTGAGCAAAGAAAGTTTGCATTGAAACCTACTTAATGTCAGAGGTGTAGAGGAAGTTGGCAGATCCTGTATCTCCAAGATTTGTAGCTGGATCCGATTGCTGACAGCTTGGAAACATGTTCCTATTCGGAGAAGCGCGTGACAGTTCTGGGTGGAAATAAAGAAGAAAAAAATTATACTTCAGCAGTCAAATCAGGAAAATTGTAAAAGCAAATAAAAGAAATAAAATACAAAAGTTATGATTCAGGTCCCGCTTTCCCTGTACACAATGATTTGGAAATGAATTGCAATGTGGGTTTTGAAAAATTGGAGCCCTAAAAGATTACACTGACTTTCCGACTGCTCCTACGACCCACAACAAAGTCAAAGTGGACTTGCTGCAGCCAGATAAGTCTTTTAAACACCATCAAACTGATTGATTCAAGCACCCCCCTGCAGTGCCTCAAGTGAATTTTAAGTGGCTTGTTCAGGCTCTGCATTGGAACATGGATCCTGGAGGTTTGGATGAATGAAAGTAGAAACACCAGTTTTCATTTCTTGGCCAGAAGCCAAGCCCTTCATGCTCCAAAGCAAAGTGCATGAATTGTTAATCTGTTTTTCTTGAAATATTAGTTTTCTGGGAGCCCAGGTCACTTGAGAAATCGGTGTACAAGTCAGCTGCAGACAAAGAAAAAAACAAATATAAGCAGCATTAAGCATCAAGCTGGCTCCCAGAAGCCAGTTTAACAGACAAGTATAAAATACCTTTAAATTAATAGCAGCTTCTCCCTGGGCCAACAGGTTTTTTGGTATTAAGTCCAAATACTGGAATACTAAAAATACCAATGTAAAGTAACTCATCTACTGTAATATAAGGAACATGACTGCTGTATTAACTTTGAAGCTAGTATTACAATTTTACATAAAAATAAAATTAATTCAGACACTTAGCTTGCTCTCACGCTTCCTCTATACCTTTTACTCTAATAATCTATATAAAACCCATCTGGTTCACTAATGTCCCTTAGGAAAGGAAATCTGCCATCCTTAGCTGGTCTGGCCTACATGTGACTTCAGACCCGCAGCAATGTGGTTGACTCTTAAATACCCTCTGAAATGGCCTAGCAAACCACTTAGTTTATTCAAACTGCTACAAAGTCCCAAAAAAGGAATGAAACCGAACGGACCACCCAACATCGACCTAGGCACCGGAAACGACAAAAAATAAGGTTGAAGCATTTGCTACAATCTTCAAACAGAAGTGCTGAGTGGATGATCCATCTCGGCCTCCTCCTGAGGTGCCCAGCATCACGAATGCCAGTCTTCAGCCAATTCAATTCACTCCATGTGATATCAAGAAACGGCTGAAGGCACTGGATAGTGCAAAGGCTATGGGCCCTGACAATATTCCGGCAATAGTACTGAAGATTTGTGCTCCAGAACTTTCCACACCCCTAACCGAGCTGTTCCAGTACCGATACAACACTGGCACCTACCTGGCTATGTGGAAAATTGCCCAGGTATGTCCTGTACACAAAAAGCAGGACAAATCCAACTCAACCAATTACCACCCCATCAATCTACTCTCCATCATCAATAAAGTAATGGAAGGGGTCATCAACAGTGCTATTAAGCGACACTTGCTTAGCAATAACCTGCTCACTGATGCTCAATTTGGTTTCCACCAGGGCCACTCAGCTCCTGTGACCTCATTACAGCCTTGGTTCAAACATGGACAAAAGAGCTGAACTCCCCAGGTGAGGTGAGAGTGACTGCCCTTGACATCAAGGCCACATTTGACCAAGTGTAGCATCAAGGAGCCCTAGGAAAACTGGTGTCAATGGGAATCAGGGGAAAAACTCTCCACTGGTTGGAGTCATACATAGCACAAAGGAAGATGGTTGTGGTTGTTGGAGGTCAGTCATCTCAGCTCCAGGACATCACTGCAGGAGTTCCTCAGGGTAGTGTCCTCGGCTCAACCATCTTCAGCTGCTTCATCAATGATCTTCCTTCCATCTAAAGATCAGAAGTGGGGATGTTCACTGATGATTGCATAATGTTCAGCACCATTCGTAACTCCTCAGATACTGAAGCAGTCCATGTCCAAATGCAGCAAGACCTGGACAGTATCCAGGCTTGGGCTGACAAGTGGCAAGTAACATTTGCGCCACACAAGTGCCAGGCAATGACAATCTCCAACAAGTGAGAATCTATCCATTGCCCCTTGACGTTCAATGGCATCACCATCACTGAATCCCCCACTATCAACATCCTAGGGATTACCATTGACGAGAAACTGAACTGGACTAGCCATATAAACACTGTGGCTACAAGAGCAGGTCAGAGACTAGGAATCCTGTGATGAATAACTCACCTCCTGACTCCCCAAAGCCTGTCCACCATCTACAAGGCACAAGTCAGGAGTGTGATGGAATACTCCCCACTTGCCTGGATGAGTGCAGCTCTCACAACATTGAAGAAGCTGGACACCGTCCAGGACAAAGCAGTCTGCTTGATTGGCACCACATCCACAAGCACTCACTCGCTCCACCACCGACACACAGTAGCAGCAGTGCGTACCATTTACAAGGTGCACTGTAGAAATTCACCAAGGCTCCTTAGACAGCACCTTCCAAACCCATGACCACTACCATCTAGAAGGACAATGACAGCAGATAGATGGGAATACTACCAGCTGGAAGTTCCAATCCAAGTCACTCACCATCCTGACTTGGAAATATATCACCATTCCTTCACCGTCGCTGGGTCAAAATCCTGGAGCTCCCGTCCTAACAGCACTGTGGGTGTACCTACACCATGTGGACTGCAATGGTTCAAGAAGGCAGCTCACCACCCCCTTCTCAAGGGTACCTAGAGTTGGGCGTTAAATGCTGGCCCAGCCAGTGAAGTCCACATCCCATGAATGAATTTTTAAAAAATTACATCTGCTCTAAACTATGCTCCTCATTCATTGTAATGTCATTTTTTATCCTCTGCCTCCCTACTTTGGAGCAACTGGGTAACGGGTTTACCAACATAAAGGACGGAATCATCCCAAATTTGCACAAAGTGCTGTAGTGGGTGGGAAAAGGATGTTTTACCCTCCAGCCGCAATGGCAAGTTTTCACGCCGTATCATCCCAATCCTGCCTCATTAATCACGCATTCCCAGGAATCATGCCATTTCGTTGGTGGGTGGCCTCCCATTTTCCCGCCATGCCATCACCTCACTGCTTCCTCACGCCGGGCGCCATATTTCAAGTACAGCCGCATGCACACCTCTGTGCTTCCAGCCCAGGACTGCTGCACAGAAGACATGGCTCCAAAAGGCAAGAAGACTGTAGCCCCCCCCCGATTCAGTGACGCGCCCCTGGACTATCTTCTGGACACCATTGGAGCCCATAGCAATGTCCTCTACCCCCGCTGCAGCCGCAGAAGGCCCATCAGACTCACCAATCTGGATTGGTAGGCGGTGGCAGTGTTGGTCAGTGCCAACGCTGCACACTAGGGATTAGCCATCCATTGCAGAAAGAGGATGAATGATCTCATCCGTGCCACCAGATTAAGGCAACCATCTCATCACTCTAAACTCACACACCCACAAGCCCATCACACATTCACTGGCATCTCACTCACTGCCAGCTCTAGGGACATCACCACTCTCTCTCTCTCTCTCTCTCACACACACACACCCTCACATCTCCATCTGGCCTCATCTCCTCTAGAGACTGCTTCCTCAGTCCTCACCCTCTTGAGATCAACATGTGCCCCCACACACACCCAGGGATACCCCCGTTCTCCAGTAATGCCCTTGCCCTGCAGCCTTTTCCCTTGCCTGATGCCACATCTCTCCCTTCCCCAAGCAAGCCCTAGCCCTGCAGCCATTGAAAAGCCACCCCTGCCTTACAGCTGGTCTCGTAAGTAAAGACCTGCCTGTGAACCCCCCCTAAAAGTGATGTGGTGCTGCCTGCGAAGCCTGGTGCTGATGACCTCAAGTGCTGCCCGAAGCAAGGTAGGCAAACAAACCTCAAAGTCCCGAGTGAAGTGCAGCTCTCCAGGTGTACATCACTTATGTTCAGTTGTGAAACACGTCAGCATGCAATCACACCAACGTGCCTGGATGATCCAGTATGGAGGGGATGATTACAGTGAGCAGGGCTTATGAGATGCAGATGCATTAAAATGAAGTTCCCGATGTCCGATGACAGGGAATGCAGCCCACCGCTGACAGGCGGAACGGACAATGTTGTGAAACCGATTTTTGGCCTTCCTGTAGTATAGTTTGCTCACACCCGCCATGACACCCGACGCCAATGGGCACGGAAAATTCCGCCCTTAAAGCGTTTTGTTTTCTCCCAGTTAATCAGGTGGCAAGTACCTGAAGAATGACGAGCATTTTATGTTGCACTTTCAGGGCTTCCAATGGGAAAATAAACTCACGGGCCAATTCAGAAGGTAGAATGCGCAGTGTGCACGGGGGTAAGGAGGAGGAGACAGAGCTGAAAACAGGACAGAGACTGACTGGAATAAAAATAGAAAATGCTGGAGTCACTCAGCAGGTCTGGCAGCATCTGTGTACTGGGAAGAAAAGTTAATGCTCTGAGATGAAGGTTATGAACAGATACATTAATTCTGTTTTTCTCTCTCCACAGATGTTGCCAGACCTCAGAGACTGTTGGCCCTGGCTTTGAACACCATTAATAAAAATGACAGAACTGTACCATCATGACGCTACCAGGAGTACTCAGTCACTTTACAGTGTGTGTGGCACAAAGGTATTAGAGAGTGAAGAACAAGTACATTTAGAGTATACAAACACTAACTGAGCAGGGGCAAGGATCTTCCACCAAGCTGGTGGCTACTATCAACGCAATGCTTTGCTCATTTGCTTACAGCTCCCTCACACACAAGCTTGTGTTGCAGCAGAACACAGTGGGGAACATTCCTGGGTGAAGAGCCGTAAGCACATACTGGGAAATCACAGGTATGCTTCCCGCAGCTTTCCGTCAATTCCTTTTAAACGGATTGTGGAAACCATGCCAATATGTACTGACACACTGATGTGTTTCTGGAGGACAGGGCTCTCCAATTAGCCAACCAGAAACAGTAATGAGGCCATGATTTGGGTATAAGGGAAAAAAGGATGTGATTTCTCCTTAGACTCATCCTGAAGTTCATAACATCACCCTTCTAGCAGACACTCCAAGTAAAACTGCAGTGCAGGCTCAGCACAAACCCAACTGATCAATAAAGTAATAGCCAAGACATACTCACTGGGGTCTTTGAAGGTGGAATAATATCAAGCCAGAGGTTTGACTCTACATCGCTTAACTCTCTAAGCGACAATGAGCATTCACCAATAACCCTCTTCCGTGGGATCTGAGTCACAACGTTGATGACAAGGCCATGTGTTTGTAGAATAGGCAGTTTGATATTGAACACAAAGGTTTCCAAGAACACCAAATTCTGGGAAAAGAGAGAAAACAATGAGTTAATCCTCTGGCCAACAAGCTGGAAAAGTTCTTGACTAAGTACTGTGGAGTTGCTAACATTGCCGTGCATGGCCAAGGTTGGGCCTCCATATTAACTACACCCCTCTAGCTACTGTACTGACTTCTCCTCCCTTCTCCCAAGCCCTGATCTCACTCTTTCTCCTTACACCATAGATACACACCAGGATGGCCTATCTCCCTACACCAACCCCTGCACCCCACCTGCCCACCCTAACGCTTTATCTCTTGCTCTCTCCCTCTCCATCTGTGGCACCTCATTCCCTACCTCCTAAACCTCGATCTCTCCCTTCCTCCCTTTAGTTGCAGTCTCCATCCCCCAGGTTCTGATATTTTGCTCCCTCTCCACTCTCGATATGTCGTGGCTGTCCACAAGGATCGCTGGCCAAGGCCTCCTGCTTTTGATCGTCCTGCCCAGGTGCTGACCTATCTGTCAATTTGGTCAGGCTGCCAGACGTGAAACGGCAGAGAAAAAATTTATAACGAGTTCCTGCTATTAAATACGAATGGACCTCCCTGTCCCCAACTTTGCCCATCATTCCCCAATCCCACCCCACAAATACTGGGGCTCACAGGAGTCTGAAAGAGTTTGTGACTTCAAGAGTTAAATATTCAGAACGGGGCAGATTTTGAATTCCCACGCGGCTCAAGGATTTAATTGAGTGATCGAACCCAAATGACTATTATGGTGATTCCCAAAAGGTGCATTATATTAAAGATAAAAACACAAACAGAGCAACATTTGTGTTATAATCAGCACCCTTGGCAGAACCATGACTGGAAACTTGAAGCAAGGTGAACCTCACTTCCTACATAATAGCACGTCCACACGGTATAATGTATGTGTTGTGGAGCATTTTGGAATGTTCTGAAGAAATTAAGAGAAACTGTAAAAGTAAATGTTACAATTCAGCAATCCCTGTGCAGAATTTCATGCATTTTTTATCAGGAATTCAAGCACGGTCAATGCCTCTGGCCTATTTTAAGGAGCATGTCACAAAAACTCAACACAATGAAGGCTCAAGTCATTCATTTTGAAAACAAAAACGCACTTACTTGAGACAATTATCTGTACAAGCTTAATGATGCCCCAGTTCAGGTCAATATTTTACTCTACGTAAAGTACACGGAACGTTACAGCACAAACAGGGTTGAGATTGATTTGGGGCCCTCAATAGCAAATTGTACAACAGCACCTTTCATGTTACACAAGCAGGGTTTTAACATATGTACTAAGTTTGGAAAATCCCTTAAGCAATTGTCGCAATTTCAGAACTGGTTCCCACCACCATGCCCAGAGCAATCAAGGAAACTCAGAAGCTAGACTAAACCCCACAAAGTGCAAGATGGAAAATTTCAGATGTAGCCCTATTTCTCACATGGTTCGGGTCCTCAATGAAATACTTAACTGCTGAAATTTATATGTACTTCAGTGTCTGTAATGACGGAATGGTGTCATGGTTTGGAATTTTAGTATAATTTTAATTCAATATTGCAATACTTTTATTATCGTGCTCAGTTTGTTTATCTATTTCTGTTGTTACGTGATTGTTGCATGCTTCCATGTTTTTAACCTGATTACCTAGACCATATATGAATTTTTTGACGTACACAACACTGCAATTCAGCCTTCAGGCTGCAAACGTGTTTCTTGAATAAAATACCATTATAATTTGACCCATCTAATCTGCATTGGATTCTTTTTCAATGTAAACCAACTGGTCTGATCCCACTCCCCTGCTCATTCCCTCAATATTCCGCTTTTTTTACACAACCACCTAATTAGCTTTTAAGGGACTCGACAGATTGTACTCCAACAAGAATTTGCCACAGGGAATCCTAACCATCTTCTGTGAAAAGTAATGACTGTACTTAGCGTTCAGCGTAGATTAGAATTCACTGATTTACACTGGTTCCCAGTTGAGCAATGCCATAATTTTAAAATTCTCATTTTTTCCCCCCCTCCATGGCCTCATCCCTCCCTAACTCTATAACCTCTTCCAGCTTTGCAACCCTCAGAGATCTCTGTGTCCGCTAATTTTGGCCTCTTGAGCGCAAACAATTTTGATTTCTTCAACCGTGCCTTCAGCTACCTGGGGTCCAAGCTCTAGAATTTGTTCACTAAACCTCTCTGCCTCTCTCCCTTGCTTTCCTCCCTTAATACACTCCTTCAAACTTACCTCTCTGACCACTCACAACAAAAACAAAAATACCTTGGAAAAACTCAGCAGGTCTGGCAGCATCTGCGGAGAGGAGCAAAGTTAACGTTTCGAGTCCGTATGGCTCTTCAACAGAACTAAGTACAAATAGAAGAGAGGTGAAATATAAGGTGGTTTAAGGGGAGGTGGGACAAGTAGAGCTGGATAGAGGGCCAGTGATAGGTGGAGATAACCAAAAGATGTCACAGACAAAACGACAAAGAGGTGTTGAAGGTGGTGATATTATCTAAAGGAATGTGCTAATTAAGGGTAGAAAGCAGGACAAGCAAGGTGCAGATAGCCCTAGTGGGGGTGGGGTGGGGTGAAGGAATCGAAAAAGGCTAAAAGGTAGAGATAAAACAATGGATGGAAATACATTTAAAAATAATGGAAATAGTTGGGAAAAGCAAAATATATGTAAATTATTGGAAAAATCGGGGATCGGAAAGGGAGTGGGGATGGAGGAGAGAGTTCATGATCTAAAATTGTTGAACACAATATTCAGTCCGGAAGGCTGTAAAGTGCCTAGTCGGAAGATGAGGTGCTGTTCCTCCAGTTTGCGTTGAGCTTCACTGGAACAATGCAGCAAGCCAAGGACGGACATGTGGGCATGAAAGCACGGTGGAGTGTTGAAATGGTAAGTGACAGGGAGGTCTGGGTAATGCTTGCAGACAGACCGAAGGTGTTCTGCAAAGCGGTCACTCAGTCTGCGTTTTGTCTCTCCAACGTAGAGGAAACCGCATTGGGAGCAACGAATGCAGTAGACTAAGTTGAGGGAAGTGCAAGTGAAATGCTGCTTCACTTGAAAGGAGTGTTTGGGCCCTTGGACGGTGAGGAGAGGGGAAGTAAAGGGGCAGGTGTTGCACCTTCTGCAGTTGCATGGGAAGGTACCGTGGGAGGGGGTTGAGGTGTAGGGGGTGATGGAGGAGTGGACCAGGGTGTCACGGAGGGAACGATCCCTACGGAATGCCACCAGGGGGAGTGAAGGGAAGATGTGTTTGGTGATGGCATCATGCTGGAGTTGGCAGAAATGGCGGAGGATGATCCTTTGAATGCGGAGGCTGGTGGGGTGATAAGTGAGGACAAAGGGGACCCTATCATGTTTCTGGGAGGGAGAAGAAGGTGTGAGGACGGTTGCACGGGAGATGGGCCGGACACGGTTGAGGGCCCTGTCAACCACCGTGGTGGAAAACCTCGGTTAAGGAAGAAGGAGGACGTGTCAGAGGAACTGTTTTTGAAAGTGGCATCATCAGAACAGATGCAACGGAGGCGAAGGAACTGAGAGAATGGGATGGAGTCCTTACAGGAAGCGGGGTGTGAGGAGCTGTAGTCAAGGTAGCTGTGGGAGTCGGTAGGCTTGTAATGGATATTGGTGGACAGTCTATCTCACCAGAAATTGAGACAGAGAGATCAAGGAATTGAAGGGAAGTGTCAGAGATGGACCATGTGAAAATGATGGAGGGGTGGAAATTGGAAGCAAAATTAATAAATTTTTCCAGGTCCAGACGAGAGCATGAAGCAGCACTGAAGTAATCATCAATGTACCGGAGAAAGAGTTGTGGGAGGGGGCCAGAGTAGGACTGGAACAAGGAATGTTCCACGTACCCCATAAAGAGAAAGGCATAGCTGGGGCCCATGCGGGTACCCATAGCCACACCTTTTATTTGGAGGAAGTGAGAGGAGTTTAAGGAGAAATTGTTCAGTGTGAGAACAAGTTCAGCCAGACGGAGGAGAGTAGTGGTGGATGGGGATTGTTCGGGCCTCTGTTCGAGGAAGAAGCGGAGAGCCATCAGACCATCCCGGTGGGGGATGGAGGTGTAGAGGGATTGGACGTCCATGGTGAAGAGGAGGTGGTTGGGGCCAGGGAACTGGAAATTGTTGATATAACGTAGGGTGTCAGAGGAATCATGGATGTAGGTGGGAAGGGACTGGACAAGGGGAGAGAGAATGGAGTCAAGATAGCAAGAAATGAGTTCCGTAGGGCAGGAACAGGCTGACACGATCGGTCTGCCGGGACAGTCCTGTTTGTGAATTTTGGGTAGGAGGTAGAAGCGGGCCGTCCGAGGTTGGGAGACTATCAGGTTGGAAGCTGTGGAAGGAAGATCTCCAGAGGAGATGAGGTCAGTAACAGTCCTGGAAACAATGGCTTGATGTTCAGTGGTGGGGTCATGGTCCAGGGAGAGGTAGGCGGAAGTGTGTGCGAGTTGACGCTCAGCCTCTGCGAGGTAGAGGTCAGTGCGCCAGACAACAACAGCACCACCCTTGTCAGCGGGTTTGATGACAATGTCAGGGTTAGACCTGAGAGAACGGAGAGCAGCAAGTTGAGAGAGAGAGACAGGTTAGAATGGGTGAGAGGAGCAGAGAAATTGAGACGACTCTCTGACCACTCTTTTGGTCACCTGCCCTAATATCTGTAAAGTTCAGTGTGATGTGTTGCTTTATAATGCTCCCATAAATCACCTGGAGATATCGTATTATATCAAAGGCACCATATAAATACAAGGTGTCAATTGTAGTTGTAGATTTATGGTCACTTTGGTGATATGACCAAGGCTCTAGCTGTTCTAATCCAGGAACAGGATGGGATATGGTAATAAAACTACAGTTATATTGGAGTTGGTTATGGAATTAACATCATTAACAGGTTTGGCCTTTGTTAATACTTACACTGGCACCAACCTTCACAGAAGATTTGAAGTGCACAGGCTTTGGTAGTGTTATTGTTCCTTTAAGATAAACATTAACTTTCTCTGTAGGCTTGCAACGCAGGTACAAATCTTTAACCTGTTAGAGGGTGAGAATATAATTATTAGCAATTTGTTCATTTGCCTAATGGCAATTTAATCATTCACACGTTATATACTCGCTTTAATTCAAAGAATCTAATCTTCTCCTCCTTTTGTATGGGTGGTACTGAGCAACAGCTATAATTTTACATCAAGGTGATCGAGCCAGGATATTACGTGAGGAGAATCAAATAAAGTTGCTTTAGCACTTTGCTGTTTATAATTATGTCACTTAATTCAAATGGTTGCAGGATTTTTATTATAAAACCAACTGAGTTATTCACGAGGGAGTTTGTTGTTTGTTGCACAGCTAATCTAGAAGAAAATAGTTAGATCACACTTTTTCAGGAACAGAAGCATTTGAAGCTGCCATTCCCTCTTCAGGAGTGAAGGAGGGAACGCCTTCAGAACCAGAAGTGTAGGAAAACTTCATATAAACACAACATCAGCTAACAAGCCACTGGTGTTATTTAGCTGCTGCTATTTCTATATTAAATATCTATTTCAAACACTCATTAGCATCCATTAATTTAGCACATAAAAACATAAACATAATATTAGGCTTACATCAGAGGTGCACAGCAGCGGCCCATGGCAAATAAAGCTACCTGACAGAATCCTACGCCACAGACACTGTTTTCTGGACTACAACGCCCATTAGTTGCCAGAATGTATGGTTGCTAAGTTTGCAGATGATACAAGGATCGGTAGGAAAGTAAGTTGTGAAGAGGACATAAGGAGTCTGCGCAGGGATATAGGCAGGTTAAGTGAGTGGGCAAAAATTTGACAGATGGAGTATAAATATGAGAAAATGTGAACTTGTCCACTTTGGCAGGAAGAATAGAAAAGCAGAACATTGTTTAAAGTGGAGAGAGATTGCAGAACTCAGGGTACAGATGGATCGGAGTGTCCTGGTACAGGAATCACAAGAAGTTATTATGCAGGTACAGCACGTGATTAGGAAGGCAAATGGAATGTTGTCACAGGGGACTGGAATAGAAAAGTGGGGATGGTTTGCTACAGTTGTACAGAGCATTGGTGAGACCACATCTAGAATACTGTGTACAGTTTTGTTAAGAAAGGATATAAATGTGTTCGAAGCAGTTCACAGAAGGTTCATTCGACTGATATCTGGAAAGGGTGGGTTATCTTATGAGGAAAGGCCAGACAGCTTGCTACTATATTCATAGTTTAGAAGAATAAGAATTGATCTTATTGAAACATATAAAGATCCTGATGGGGCTTGACAGGCTGGATGCTGAAAGGATGTTTTCCCTTGTGGGGGAGACTAGAACTAGGGGGTACAGTTTAAAAATAAGGGGTCTCCCACTTAAGACAGAGGAGAAGAAATTTTTTCTCTCCAAGGGTTGTGGATCTTTGGAAATCCCTTCCTGGAGAGCAGTAGAGGCAGGATCATTGAATATTTTTAAGGCAGAGGTAGAGTGATTCTTGACTAACAAGGGAGTCAGAGATTATTGGGGGCGGGCAGAATGTGGAGTCGAGGCCACAATCAGATCAGCCATGATCTTATTGAATGGCAGAGCAGGCTCGAGGGGCCGAATGGCCTACTCCTGCTCATAATTCGAATGTTCATAATTTTCTTGTAAGTTCCCAAGTTGAGAAATATAGATTGATTATACGGAGACATAGGGGCAGATACCAGAGTAATGAGCTGAAGGACCATATCAAGAACTAGAAAAAGACATAAGTTCGGTGGAAATTCATGAGGAATCGAGGTAATGGAACAAGAGATTGGTCTCCCTTTGTGAGAACTTATGGAGCAACTTCACAACAGCAATAGAAACATAAAGTTGGCTACCGTCATCTAGAAGATGGGTTCAAAAGCGAAGAGGAAATAAAACAATAGCAACACTATAGTAGGGTTCCAGTTTTCCGGGTACATAGAGAGGCCTCACCTGTACCACGGTGATCCAGATTTGTTCCACATCTGGTTTGTAACACAGTTTCAGGTTGAGTTTTCCAAAGTCATCGAAGAGTGTATCTGGGGAAGAGCACAAATTTCTAAATAACGAAATCTGCAAACCAACATACTTTGTAACTAAACAGTTTTCACATACAGGAAGTTGAAGCACTCGATTTTTTACCTCTGTAGTTTGGCTTCCAATGAGCAATAACAGCATCAACCAGCAAAAAAAAAGGCTTAAATCTACCAGGTTCATTATGGCAGGGGGTGAACACATATTCTTAAAATTTGAGAATTACAGTGAAATGATTGGTCAATTCTCCAGCTTGGTTGGCCTTGTGCTGTTGAAATGGCAAGGTGACAATTTTTTAAATTTATTCTTTCATGGGATGTGGGCATTGCTGGCAAGGCCAGCGTCTGTTGCCCATCCCTAATTGTCCATAAACTGGTGGCTTGTTCAGTCATTTCAGAGGGCAGTTGAGAGTCAACCGCATTACTGTGGATCTGGAGTCACATGTAGGCCAGACCAGGTAAGGATGGCAGATTTCCTTCCCTAAAGGATATTAAGTGAGGGAAATAGGATTTTATGGCAATCGATGATAGATTCATGGTCACCATCACTGAGACTAGCTTTCAATTCCAGACTTTTGTTTATTAATTGAATTTAAGTTCCACCAGTTGCCATGGTGAGATCTGAGCACATGTCCCCAGGGCATTAGTGTGGGCCTCTGGATTACTAGCCCAGTGACAACACCACTACGCCATTGTCACTGAAAACTGGGAGATGGGGTGACAATGAAACTCCTACATCAAACCTCCAAGTGAAACAGTCACAATTGTATAAAAAGTGTGCAATGATTATGGTCCTAGATTGCTTAATCCTGTCCCCAGTATGCAGCAGACCACTAGATGAAGCTTCATATATTCTTTTAATGATCAGGTAGGATCAGTATTTTCAATGTCCAGGTCATTTCCATTATGGAGATCAAAGCTGAGAGCTTTTAGTTTGTAATAATACTTTTGAGTATACATGACACTCACCCAGTCACTACCACATGGTTAAAATAAACATTTTCTGGGCCCCATTTTGTACATGATAGCCTTTTACTCAGTGAGGGTATTAAGGCAAATGGAGCCAAGGTGGATAAATGGAACTGTGTTACAGATCAGCCATGATTCAACTAAATGGGGGGAAAACATGCTTGAGGGGCTAAAAGGCCTACTACTGTTGCTGTAAAAGTAATTAATTTAAAAAAACACTTAACCAATGCCCAGCAACGTAAAGAGATCTTGTTATAACCAATGCCCTTTAAAGAAAGTGGAGATTCATACTTTTCATTATCTGAATAAGTCACTCAGGGAATGGGGGCAGGAGAGAAGGGGAAACTAATGAAAGAACCCGGCTAAAATAAATGATTACTACAATGTCTTTAACTCGTGGGCGTAATAAGGAAATCAACTCTTCTATGGAATTTTATCACTGTGTACCTTTTATTGTTTTGAAATCTTACAAGTAACTTGAACTGCAATTATTCCTCTCCAGCCAAGTGAGCATGTAAGAGTATTGGGCCCAATTTTAACCCAGCCCAGGCATAGGGAATGGGGGAGGAGGTTGGGGGGGTTGAGTATAACTCCTCCTACACATTATTGCTGTTAGACCCAACCCAATGGCTATGATGTTGCCACATTACATAGTAACTGTGGCATTTTGTTCACCCTCAGGTTCCTTACAATAGAAATGTGCTTTTTGATTATATAATTTGTCAAATGCATCAAGTATCCATCCAACATTAGAAAAATTAAGAACATGTTTCAGTGACTTAAAATACTGCCTATGGGCACAAGGGCACAAAACAGCTACGAGCAGAGCTCTAAGCAGAAAAATAAATGCTGTGGCTGGAGCCGGGTGCTTGGTATGTACAGATAAGGGATGGTATGTGCATACAGGGAACCATAGGGGAAGCAGGTGCCAGAAATGCAATGCAAAAAACACAGAGGGAGAGAGGGAGAGAGAGAGAGAGAGAGAGAGAGAGTGCGAGCGAGAGCGAGAGATTAACTGATTCAATGAAAGCCCTACTAGGCATCCTGGGAAACCTGTAGTGCAAAAAATGAAGGGGTCGCATTCCTTAAAACTAGGCTAAACAGTCATCGAGGTTTATTAGAAACGCTCTCCGAAATAGATAGAGGTGGCATTGTTTTCAACAATAGTACTCACCTACACTGCGAGAGCTTCCCTGGGAATCCATCAAAGAAGATAATGTGCTGTTAATACTTGATGTTGAACTAAACCTCTGTGTGCATAAACAGAGAAAAGACAGGCATAGTTTTAAACCAGGAACAGGAAAAGGCTATTCAGCTTCTCGAGCTTGGAGTAGAGAAACTTGCAATTGCAGCCTCACCTTCCCTTCTTCATCGTGTGAATTAATGCTTTATGTTGAGATAAAACTTTAGTCAATTCCATTAAAGATTATTGCTGAAAAGCCAGAGTTCCTGTGCAATCACTGAACAGCAGGGGGGGTGCACTTAGGAGAAGAAAACTAAGAAACACTGGACGGGGTGACAAGAGGTGCATGATGCAGCAACCGACCTACATCAGGGCATTAAAACCTGAACTGTTGTCATCAGAATCTCTCAACTAATCCAACTGAACCTCTCAAACAACTCAATGATTTTTCTTCCAGAGTTGTTCGCAGAGGTGCCCTGGAGATTAATGCTCTATTTTTAAGAGACTTCAGGACAACTCTGGAGGGTTGGCGACCCTAAATCAGGGGGTCTCTCGCTGGTCACTAATTTGACTAAATTTCTCCTGGTTTCAAACTAAAAAAGGAGAAAAAAGCAAAGAACTGCGGATGCTGGTCAACTGTGCTTCTCTCCACCGATGCTGCCAGACCTGCTGAGTTTTTCCAGGTATTTTTGTTTTTGTGTTAAAAAAGGGAGAAACCCTGACACTGTAACTCTGAACTGAAGTTGCTCTTTTTGTGGAGATGTAATTCCTGAACCATAAGTGGCAGATTGCTGAATCATCACACAGAACAAAGGAAAACCCCTCCCTTCCCTTAGGTCTTTCCACAGTACAGTACTGTCTATTGAAACCTCCTCAAATCATGGCATTTAAAAACATACCGGCAAACACCTGAGGAAAAATTAATTAAAACTTCAGCAAAGGAGCAGTGACATGGGATCACTGTCGCATATGGGGGTGAATAACCTTCTTCGGTGCTGAAAAGGCTTCAATCAGCTGCAGAAAAGTTTACCAAATATTGAAGATGCTGAAATTCCCGCTGCATGTGATGGTTACCATCCTTTGACTAACAACCCCAAGGTTGATTCTCCATGGCAAGTTGTGAAACTCATCTTTGTAAAAAGAAAATTAGTAAATGAGTGCCAGAAAAATAACTAATGAAGCTATCCAAGTTGTTCCAAAACCCAGGGAATGGACCAGCCACCCTTCCCTATGAGACATCTCCACTCAAGTGCCATTATATCTATATGTGGCTGCTAATCCATAAATAACAAGTCACTCCATTGCAAGATCCACTCTACCTATCTACCCAACATCATTGTGAGAGTAACCTTACCACACAAACTGGAGAGCTTCAAACAGAAGGGCAGCACTTATACCAAACACACCTTCTTTGTCAGAAGAGTAATTTGAAACAGCGAACATAACAATCTCAGCTGAAGGGTACCATCAATTAACCCAACAACTGATGTTCAGTAAACCCCCATTCGGACTTTAGAGAAACTCCACTCAGCACATACGGTGTAGCACCTGATTTCAGTGTTTGAAACAGAGAGGCCCGAAGCTTCCACTGAGTCATGAAATGGTTGCAGCAGAGAAGGAGGCCATTTGGCCCACCATTCTGAGCAGGCTCTGTGCAAGAGTAACTCAGCCAGCCCCAATGCCCCACCCATTCCGTTAATCCTGCGCTTTTTTTCCTCTTCAGGTGCCTATCCAATTCCCTGTCGAAAGCAATGATTGAGTCTGTCTCCACCACCCTTTCAAACAGTGCATTCCAAATCCTAATCAATCGCACCATAAAAAGAGGTTTTCCTCATGTCGCTGTTGGCTCTCCTGTCAATCACCTTAAATCGGTTCTCTGCCCTTCTGCCAATGGAAACAGTTTCTCTTTATCTACTCTGCCTAGACCCCCCCCCCTCATGATTTTGAACATCTCTATCAAATCTACTCTCAACTTCTCCAAGGAGAAAACCCCAGTTTCTCCAATCTATTCACGTAACTGAAGTCCCTCGTCCCTGGAACCATTTTTGTAAATCACAGGACCCTCCTGGTCTCCTGCTGCATAATTAATGGAAACCCTGGAAGTTGCCATTTACACCATTTCTTCAGCAGTTCGGTCAATCTTCTGCCATGCGGAGACCTCACAGTTATTCCAAGCAGCAGAGTGTAAAGTCCTATCACTTTGGGAGAGCACAGGTTGTGGAAACAGAAAGGAAATGATACACACAAATCTGTTAGTTTAGATATGCAGCAATCCAACCCGCAGCGGTATGTGTTATAGTTCCATTTAAAAAGATGTAAGGAACACACTCTTGTCAGCTTCACAAGCCACACACAGCTGCAGCAAGATGGAGTCCCTCTCAAACTAGCACAAGTCTCCACAAATTCACAGATGCCTTCCTGGATTTAATCAGGCATTTTTTTTTTTACAAATTATCTAAAAGACCACACATGGCAATCCTTGCAACATACATTTTTTACACTATATGTTCATCAGAATTTGGGCAGTATTTTGCAGATCCAGAGCAGATTAGGAAATTAAAAAGCTAACCTTGAGTTTTTGAGCGCGCAAAATTTGAGAACGTTCTCCAATTTTTTTTTGGCAGTGGTGGGGGGGAAAAAAAAAGAGGAGAATCCATTACAAAGGAGTAGGGAATGGTGACAGAAACAATGGCGCAAGCTGCCAACCCTCATTATAGTGACCATTTATTTATCCAACAGCAATAAGCAGGGCTAGCTTTTTTTAAAAAAAATAATTCATTCACAGGATGTGGGCTTGGCCAGCTGGGCCAGCATTTATTGCCCATCCCTAGTTGCCCTTGAGAAGGTGGTGGTGAGCTGCCTTCTTGAACCATTGCAGTCCATGTGGTGTAGGTACACCCAAAGTGCTGTTAGGAAGGGAGTTACAGGAATTTGACCCAGCGGCAGTGAAGGAACGGTGATATATATCCAAGTCAGGATGGTGTGTGACTTGGAGGGGGACTTCCAGGTGGTGGTGTTCCCATCTATCTGCTGCTCTTGTCCTTCTAGATGGTAGTGGTTGTGGGTTTGGAAGGTGCTGTCTTGTAGATGGCACATACTGCTGCCACTGTGCGTCGGTGGTGGAGGGAGTGAATGTTTTTGTGAATGTGGTGCCAATCAAGCAGACTGCTTTGTCCTGGACGGTGTCCAGCTTCTTCAGTGTTGTGGAAGCTGCACTCATCCAGGCAAGTGGGGAGTATTCCATCACACTCCTGACTTGTGCTTTGTAGATGGTGGACAGGCTTTGGGGAGTCAGAAGGTGAGTCACTCATTGCATGATTCCTAGCCTCTGACCTGCTTTTGTAGCCACAGTATTTATGTGGCTAGTCCAGTTCAGTTTCTGGTCAATGGTAACCCCCAGGATGTTGATAGTGAGGGATTCAGTGATGGTAATGCCATTGAACATCAAGTGGTGATGGTTGGATTCTCTCTTGTTGGAGATGGTCATTGCCTGACACTTGTCTGGCGTGAATGTTACTTGCCACTTGTCAGCCCAAGCCTGGATATTGTCCAGGTCTTGCTGCATTTGGACATGGACTGCTTCAGTATCTGAGAAGTCATGAATGGTGCTGAACATTGTGCAATCATCAGTATCAGTGAACATCTCCACTTCTGATAAAAACAAAAAACTACTGCGGATGCTGGAAATCCAAAACAAAAACAGAATTATCTGGAAAAACTCAGCAGGTCTGGCAGCATCGGCGGAGAAGAAAAGAGTTGACGTTTCAAGTCCTCATGACCCTTCAGCAGAACTGAGTAAAGTTAGGAGAGGGGTGAAATATAATTAAATCAGCTTATATTTCACCCCTCTCCTAACTTTACTCAGTTCTGCTGAAGGGTCATGAGGACTTGAAACGTCAACTCTTTTCTTCTCCGCCGATGCTGCCAGACCTGCTGAGTTTTTCCAGGTAATTCTGTTTTTGTTTTGGATCTCCACTTCTGACCTTATGATGGAAGGAAGGTCATTGATTAAACAGCTGAAGATGGTTGGGCCTAGGACACTACCCTGAGGAACTCCTGCAGTGATGTCCTGTGGCTGAGATGACTGACCTCCAACAACCACAACAATCTTCCTTTGTGTTAGGTATGACTCCAATCAGTGGAGAGTTTTCCCCCTGATTCCCATGGAGTCCAGTTTTGCTAGGGTTCCTTGATGCCACACTTGGTCAAAAGTGGCCTTGATGTCAAGCGCAGTCACTCTCACCTCACGGGTTCAGCTCTTTTGTCTGGTGTTTAAAATTGTATCAGCCATTCTGTGAGACAGCAGCTAATATTCATGCAGCAGGAATCAAACCTATCCATATGGACCAAATCATGGGGCATGTGCAGCATGAACAGCCAACACCTCATCACTGATGAACAGCAGAGATCATTGTCTTTGACCTCCCGTGACTTCCCATGAATGATGGCAGCCACCTCCTTCATAAGTGGAAGGCGAGAGACCATCCGAGGTGTGTTCATAGCTTTGAGTATCAAACCAAGGAAAACAGCACACCAACCTGCCCACCAAGATCTGTTGTGGGAGACACGTCATTTCTTCACTTAGTATCTTGGGAGGCCATCAAGTGGATTGCTAAACAAGACATTCCATTTCATACTTTTCTCACCATCCAGAACTATTTATAGCAGTATTCCCCAACATGGAGTGGAGTGGTTGGGTGGAGTGGAGGGGGTGGGGTGGGGGATAGGGTGTGGTGGCAAAGAACAGGATCAAAAAATGTGTGCAATTTAAAAGGATCTTATGAACCGTTCAAAATTGCAAAATGATTTACCAATTGCTAGAGGTGAGAATATCGTGTAGCAAAAGAAGATAGATAACTGATGTAGGTTTACAAGACACTTGCCTTCACGCACAAAAAGCCTTTTATAATAAGACTGCATTTTGAGAAAGTGCCCACCTCAATCAATCTGTCTCCAGCAAGGTTATCAGGGCTACTTATAGAATCCAGATTGATTACAGACTTACCTGTACTCGCTGTGGGTTTGTAAGATCAAACATGGAACTGCTTAAGCCTTGTGCGTTATTCATTTTTAAGCTCCTCAAATCCCACGCTGAAACAGAGAGCACAAAAGGTTTCTCAAGATAAAAATAGTCATTCCTGAACGTAGGCTTTGAGAGCCACGAATCTCGTCATAGGGCTGAATTTTTACCTGCCTGACCTGCCGGGAGGGGCTGGGTCAGAAATTCACAGGGACCCCAGAAGCCATCATTGCCCTGCATGCTGCAGACTTAAAATTCCACAACGTGCACGTAATGTCATCAATCGGTTCCCTGCCTATTGACAGCTTCCAGTTTCTGTAAGGTTAGCTCAGCCTGTGCCACGGGTGCGGGAGGTGAGGTTGTCATCCGTGGGGAGGCGGTGCCATACTGAGCGGACTGCCAACTAGCAGTCACAGGGGAAGGGAGGAATCAGTGGTTGGGGGCAACAAGGTTGGAGGCCTGGAGTGCCTGATCACAGGATTTCTCAGGCAAGCATGCTGTATCCAGGAGGTAGGTGTAAAAGGAACTAACTTCCTCAATCCACCAAGTCCTCACCCGGCTATAGGTACTGAGAAACCTAGCCAACAATATTTAAATTCAAAAAGTTGAATCACAATGAGGTTGCAGCCTTATCGTAATAATTAAATGTCCAACCTGCTTCCCGCAAGTAGATTGGTCACCCGTTTCTGTTAAAACTAGAAATAGGCAGGTTTGAGGTGGTTTAAGTTCCTGTTTTTGATTTCTTACATTTTAAGCTCTGACAGGAGCCCAACCCACTCGCCTTTGGGAGTTAAAATTCAGCCTGTTTGGTTCCCTGAAGCAAAGTGCTGCACAATTTATTTCTTAACTATCAAAATAAAGTGAAACTTTGCAACACGAAACTAACTTTATGCCTGGTCATTCAAGTGTTAACTGTTAATTGCCAATTCACTCATATGACACTTCTATGGCCCAGCAACATTGGATAATGAAGTAGTTAAATTATCCTCGAGCAAACTTCACATTTTAGGCAACAACCTTGGTTGTATTTGCTGAAAGGTCCAAGTATTGGCCCCATAGACCATCACTTGATTGGTAATAAAATCGTCTCTCTCTCTATAGCCTTCCGTCCAAAATAAGCATATATCCGAGGTAAACAGTCGAAGGAATTTGTCTGCGCTGCTGACAGCCAGCAGCCTTAATGGCAACTATCAGTAAAATTAATTATGGTTACACCCTCACAAATGCAAGGAAATGAACAGATTAAAAATAAAACTGCTGGTGGTGAAGTAGGCTGTTTCCCTAAACGTTGGGAAAGCTCTGTGTTTCAATGGAGACATCCGCTCCTCTTCTGTAATTTACTGTGTGCACTCTTATGTTGTGTTCTTTGTTGATGGGATGGGCCCTATTGCAGCTCAGAATGTTTGAAGTTATTCAGTAGCTTAATGAATTGTCAATGCCCAGAGGGAAGGATACTACCTGGGCTGAGAAATAAAAGAGCAGAAATATGAAGTGGCATTATATTTGAGTTTGGGAAGGGTGTAGCTGAAGGGAAAAACAAGTGAGGGAGATAAAGAGTGCCACATTTTGAGGATATTAACAAAGAATGAATTAGGGTATGAGGTTGTTTCCACTCAAGCCACAAAAGAAACTGTATTGAGAAAGAACATAACAACAGAATAAAACTGATTTATGTAGCACTTTCACAACCTCAGGATGTACCAAAGTGCTCGACAGTCAAAGGACTTTTGAAGTGTTATCACTAATCCATTGTTACCAAGTGCAGCAGCCAGTTGGCACACAGCAAGCTCCCATAAATAGCATGATAAATGACAAGATAATTTGTTTCAGTCATGTTAGTTGAGGGATGAATATTGGTCAGGACACCAGGGAAAACTCCCCTGCTCTTCTTCAACTAGTGTCATGGACCTTATACATCCACTTGAGGGGACAGATGTTGGTTTAATGTCCCTTCTGAAAGAAAGCAAAGGAAAGAATAAACAAAACTGGAAGGATACGTGGTACGCTGGAGAATGAAGGAGTAAGGGATGTGGCATTTACTTATGAATGCATTGTCATTATAATCAGCAGTCAAAGAGCTCAAGGCACTGGTTGGAATGGAGGAATATGATTTTTTAGCCTTGATTGAAACCTGGCTATAGTTTGACCAGAACTTTGAAATTAAATATCCTGAGTGTAACATTTTTGAGTGAGATACTTAGCCTGATAAGCGACCAATGAAGGTCATTCACCTATTGTGCCCATGCCAGTGGGGTGGCCTTGTAGATTAAAGGTACAGTTACAACCATTGAAAGGAAAGTTTGTATCAAAACAAACAACAAATGATTGATAGTGCAGCACTCCCTCAGTACTGCGCTGGGAATATCAGCTTAGATTGCGTGCTCAAGTCTCTTGAACCCATAACTTTCTACTCAGATGAGAGTGCCATGAGCTAAGAATACATTGCGGATATCTTAAAAAAATTACTTCTGTACCGTTTATTTGAAATATATAATCTGGCCAACACATCGGAAATCTGTTTGTGTTATATGTTGCTCCTGCTGACTACTGGTTTCGGTCAATGGAATGTTGCATGCAGCAAATGAGTCCTGTCATCACTTCAGTAACATGCTGAATAACAAGTCTGGTATTCAACAATATGCCCAATTATCTACAAGATCATAATTTGTTCTTTTGTTAGATGCACTGGGCTTAACTCCTTGTTGGTCAGTTGGCATATTTAAAGCTATCATGTCACAGGGTTTTGTTAATGTAACATGATGGGAAGGCAATTTCTTGTACTTTTTGAACCTATTTTCGGAAATCTCCATTATTACACCCCTTCCCACCACAGCAAACCGTTATTAGCTGCCTTAAAAGTCTCACCTTCCATTTCAATTTCTTTCCTACTGTTCAGAGGTCTAAAATGTACGCCCATTAACTGATCCCTTATCATTCATTACCTCAACCCAGACTGACTCTTCTGAGCACCACCAACGATACAGATTTTCCTTGTAATTATCTTAATATAGCCTTAATCTACAAGGGCACCCCTCTGGCATGAGCATGATGGCCGAATGACTTCTTCTGTGCTGTGTCAGGCCAATATTCTTTCTGCTTCTCTCCTGAAAATGCTATATTCAGGAATATTTAAATTCAAAGTCCTGATCAAACTATAGCCAGGTTTCCATCAAGGCTAAAAGATCATATCCCTCCATTCCAACCAGAGCCTCTAGTTCTTTGATGACAAATACTAATGACTAGGCGTTCATTAATAAATGCTATATCCTTAACCTTTTCATTTGTCCAGTTTTGTTTAGTGTTTCCTTTGGCATCTTTCTCCATTACCTCCCTTTAAGGTATGTATTTCCATGCCCCATGTTTTAAATTTTTTTTCTCTTATTCACTAACCTTATTCTTAAATCAGTCAATTCAAGAGCATTCCTTACCTGATTCAGATGGACTGCCGAGTTTTCCCTTAGGTAGCACATGTTTACCCAATCCTGGGGTGATGTGCTGCAACATATAATTAGGATTGTAGACTTCATCGAAGTCTTGCATGTGTTTACGTGGATTGGATAGCTCCAGCTTTCTTTCAGTATAATGAGCTCTCGAGAAACCTGCCAATAAGAGTAGATATCAACCATTAAAAAAAGTCAACATGTTCAACTACCATGTTGATCTGATTGAGTGGTCACTGAAAGTATCCATTTGCTTGTGAGAGGTTCCTATCTGCATCAAGTCCTGCTTGGTCATTACCCTCTCCTCACTGACTCACACTGAACCCCCTGGGGAATTAGGAGCCAAATTTAAAATGTTTCATTCTTGTTTTTAAGTGCCTCCATGGTCTTGTCTTTCCATATCTGTGTACCTTCCTCCAAGGCTATAACCTCCCAACCCACCCCACACCAAACTCACCATTTCTCTCTCTGGCCCCTCCCCTGTTCCTTGCCCAATCATTGATGGCCTTGCTTTCAGGTGCCCAGGTTCCATACTCCAAAATTTCATCCATAAACCTCTCCACCTCTTTGACCAGCCTCCTAAATACCTCATCTGGCTTGGTATTCACCTTTTCCTCCTCACGCCTAGTGAAGTGCCTTGGGTCATTTTTCTATGTTATTCTATATGAATGCAAATTGTTGCATTCATATTATATGATTATATTCAATATAAAGGTTACAGTCAGAAAGTTCAACAGCAATACACTCAACAATTCAACGAACATCACAGACAATCAGAGCAAAGGCAATGACACTGGCATACCTGGCATGGTGTCTTCATAGTTCCAGTTAAAGCTGGGTTGTACATAGGTTGCTTTTAAATTTGGTAACACAAAGGGCACCTCCCTGCCATCAGGAGGCACTTTGGACAGTAAAACGTCCTCGGTAAATCTGATCTTCTTCCGGCCAGAACTGGACTCTGATTGGGAATCTGGACTTGCAGGTTCCCTATGAACTGAGAAGATTTGATTTTTTTTAAAAATTCATCCATATTCATTGTCAACTTGCTGAACTGTAAGCTGTTTACTTAACTACAACTGCAAAAATGCTTCATTGACAGTGTTGTAACTAGCTATAATCCAATTCTTGATTAATTGGGCAGATTGGGCAGAATTTTGCCCTTGATGGGCGGGTGGGCCCCACCGGCTCGGTGGCGGGCGGGCAGCCGATTGCCGCCACCGAAACAGGCCCCGCTGCCATTTGAGCGGGTGGGCCAATTAAGGCCCGCCCAGTGGGCCGCCCGACGGGAAGCGCCATACGCTTCCTGTGCGGGGGGAGGGGAGGGATTCCCCAACTGTCAAAGTGCACTCTTTCACGCATGTGCGCGGAAAAGCGCACACTGCTCCCTGAGACTAGGTGCTGTCTCAGGGAGAGCGCTGAAAGTGTTATAAACTTAAAAAATAGAAAAATTTAAAAAAATTATTAACATGTCCCCCTCAGGTGACAATGTCACACGAGATGGGACATGTTAATAAATATCACAAAGTTTATGAAGGTTTTTCAAAAACAGACATGAAACTTCATCCCGCCAGTGGATGAGGTTTCATGTTTTTTCAGAAGCCCGCTGGGGCTCTTGGCCTGCCCGCCAGCCTTAAGGTTGGACAGGCTGGGCCTTTCATTGGCTTAATTATCCTGTCAATGGCCTCAATTGGCCATTGACAGGTCGGCGGGCGGACAGCTGATTTCGCTGTCCGCCCGCCTTCCTGAATATTTAAATGGACCGGGATGACGTCGGGGGTTCCTCCCGATGTCATCCCGCGTCATTTTCGCGTTGGTGAGTAGGCCCCGCCCCAACTTGTCGACGGAAAAATTCTGGCCAATATTTTTTTAAAAGTCAGGCAGAAAGCAGTTTGGCCATCTGCAATGTGAGGCCTGGGAAATTTTAACCCCGAGGTCTTGTTTCATGATCCCTGTAAGACACCTATCGGCCCCTGGGGTGTGGTGGTGAGGTGGAGGTGGGGTTGGGGGCTGATGGCAAATTACTAACTGGGTTGGCGGGAGCGAGATTTTGGGTGACAGGAGATCTCTATGCGAGGGATGGAATGGAATAGCTTATTAGCAGTTTTACAACTGTTTAGGAGGGGGGTCAGAAGGGCACTGTGGTGACGGGAGGGGGAGGGAGACCCAGGGAAGGTGAGGTTCAAGCTTTGCTTGCAGGTCATGGAGGAGCAATACTGTTTCTCTTGGTCCACAAGTAAATCACTTTTTTTTAAAGAAATGCACTCAACTTTCCTGGATCCCACTCTGATTTGTTGTCAGATTGGCCTGGCAGGGAGGCCTCAGGGTAAAATTGTAGCCTGGTTTCTATGACATCATCAGGCCCAAACTGAACAGTTAAAGCAGGACTCCACTCTCTTTCGGGCATCCACTCATCTGCTCAAAAGAGCAAGATAAACTACATCCCATGGGAAAGCACTGCAGTAATTTTAACTCTTCACGTGCCTGGATTCTGCTGGCTGGGCAGGATTAAAATTGAATCCTTAACTCCATAACTTGCCGTCATTCTATATATCGAGTGTGTATCTTGTACAAGCTTAAAAATTGTGACAGAGGACTATGGAATTCTAAACAAGAGTCCTGGAGGCAGTGGCTAAAAAAAAGTAGAAAACCAGTTTTCCAAATGTCAAATAGTACAGATTCATTAGGATGCTCAACACTAAACATGCTCTCACCGGTCATCCAAATTTTTTGAGATAGTGCTTTTTCTTTTTAAATACACCAATGTTCATATTTCTGGAATATTTAATAGGAAGACATTTTTAGGTTTTCAAAGCAGCATTACTTGAAAGTGCCGGAATATTATCCATTACCCAACGCTGTAAAATTTACTTTGTAGTGATTAAATGCAACAATTCTACAATCTTCCCAGAGGGATGGGTGGTACAGGATTCACATGCAATCTTCCAAAGTTGAGTTTTAAGCAGAGGAATGTAACACAGAGGCAAATTAGCACCCTATGATCTGGTCAATAAAACACGACTTACAATACTTGCTGCATGTTGTTTCAAATGGAAGTAATGGGGTAGATTTTCAGCTTGAAATTGGATCTGCCTAATAAATGGCATCTGATCCAAAACACCAGTTGTACACTCAAGTGGCAGGTTGCAAATCTACCCCGATTTCATCGTATTGTTAGAAGATGAAAGTTAACAGGAACAGAAAAAAAAAACCTACTTTTACTTTTGCTGTCATCTTTCTCATTTTCCTCTGAGAATGTTTTCTTGCAGCAATCCTTTAGAAAGTCTACAGTGAGCCCCAGTACAACACTAAGCAACAATCCAACGAAAATTGGGATAAGCAACCAAAGTGATGCTGAAAGAGATGGGGATGATGAGGTTTAATAGAAATACAGAGTATCGAAAGAACATTACCTCAATGTGGGCTTCCAAACTTTGAAATACAAGGAAACGTTCGCAAGGCTACAGAGAAAGAACAATGGGGAAAGAGCAGTGGGTTTGGGGCCAATCGGATTGCTCTTTCAAAGAGCCAGCACAAGCATGAAGAGTTGCATGGCCTCCTTCTGTGCTTTATGATTCCATGCTTGAAAGCAACTCCTACAGCTTGGCCATCTTTTGAGCTTTGTTAAATGCCCACCTCACCCAGGAGTGAAGGTACTTGGTAGCCACCAGTTCATTAGAAGCATCCAGAACTAGCAGGTACTGCAGAGTAATGAGTGCTTTTTTGTTCTTAATTTAACAACTGTCAATAGTATCTCATTTATAAATATTTGTTTTCTTTTTCAGTTTGGATTAACCATCTGCTCTCAGACTAATGTTCTTTTCCTTGTTGGAGTGTTGGCATAAGCAGCTGCTAGTTAATCTAACATCTGTACTGGGGTAAGGAATATTTGGCAACACTCGAGAGTATGTTATCAATTGTTGTTAAGAGTGGAAATATTAAATGCACAGCATGAATTTGGAAATGATATGGCATGCCTCACAAATCTGTTGGAATTTTTTGAGAATGGATCCTTTCAAAATGCATGATAAAAGATTCAATTTTGATGGAATTAATGGCAAATTAGCTGATTGGATCGACATTAGAGAAAGAAAGAATTTGCATTTATATTGTGCTTTTCACATGCCCCCACATGTGTCACCAATGAAGTACTTTCAAAGTGCAGTCGCTGTTGTAAAGTGTGGTAATATGACAATCAATTTGTGTCCAGCAAGTGCAGTAAACAAAAGGATTGACAGAAACATCACTGCTGGACAGTGGGGTGGTGGTATGGAATGGATTGGTTCTACATCACCAAGGGAGGCTACTTATGTATCACTTTCTGAAGACACTAAGCTTTTTGGTAAGATGATAAGTTTCAAGGACACTATCAGTATTCAAAGAGAACTTTCAACTTTGGTGTCAATAGAAAGGAAATATAGCAACATGTATAAAATGATCAATCTGATTTCATTCATGTTAGACCCTGCCAAAATTGAAAGTTCTGCAAAAGGATCATTATAGATGTGCTAATAAATGCCCAATTAACGTTTTTCAGGTGGATACGTACAAGGTTCTGCACAGTGGAACAGGTAACATGAGGTATGCATGCCAAGAAAGAATGATACTTTGGAATTTCCGACTAGCAAAAGAATCAGAAATCCAAAGGAGATTTTGCTGTGGTTATTGAATCGTTCACCAAAATCATTAGCCAATGTGAGCTGGTCATCGGTAAGGGAAATCCAATACTAAGACATTGGAAGAGTGTTTAACTGAAAATCAGTACAAGCTCTAGTGATCGCATGATGATTTTCAGCAAATATGCATTTGCAATATTCAAGAAGAATGTTGGCACATACTTCTGAGGGTTAGGAAAGAGTCAGAAATTACTATGTAGGAGATGGGTAGATGAGAGATAGGGAGAAACCTGTCCCCTGGAGATTAATAAATTTGTACAGTCCAGGTTAGGACACTGGTCTGGAGGAAGAACAGGGTTGATGGGGTGATGCCTAGTTTCATTCTTTTGCTTCATTACCTTTGCTAGGAAGGATATTTATATGTAGACCATTCTATTCTTGCTCAAAAGGGTTTTTTGGGTCCAACAAAATACCAGACAACCAGAGTTCTCAAATCAACTCTATAATTAGCATAATAGGAAGGGTCATTCTACAGTAGTCAAGGAATAAAGATAGTGATCACCAGTTTCCTAAAATTCAAAGGGTCACAGGGTCAGCAAAAGATGGGTTCTGTTTCCTAATTCACAACAGAAAGTCTGACAGTCCACCTTTCCTACTCTATAGAATTTGTATTGGTAATGGCCCAAGGGCTTTGTCAAGTCATGCATACAACATGGAGACTGGCCAGATATGGATCGTAATGTAAACATTTTGCATGCTTATCGTCACACTCTCAGGTATATAGTTTTATAACTGCTATCAAACGCAAGAATATTATCCTGTCACTATAAAATACTCAACAGAAATAAAGTAGTCTATTAAAAGAGCATTTCTGATAGCTTGTAACCAGTTAGTCCCATTTATAATAAAAAGGTACCTGAATCATGAGTATTAAACAAAATGCAGTTAATGTTAATATAAGTAAAGTATATTTGATAAGTACTGCTGCATGCAATAATGGGGTGATGTATAAGTTAACATCTGATCCATAATTAAATTAAGGGCAGGGTTTTTAGGTTGGCACACGGGTGCAATCGGTGGGCCCAGGAGCAGCCGGGTAATGGATTGCTGACCATGGTCAGCTCCCGACTGCAATTTCACACTGGGCGGCCAGCATGAAGCGCGCACTGAAATGCTCGGCGCTGCCGGGGTAGTGGCAGGAGGAGGGTGGGCGCTGATGTAAGCGCTGGCGCAGGCGCAGGCGAGCACTGAATGAAAGCTCCCTGAAGGCAGAGAGCTGCATCAGGGAGCTGAGGGTTTCAAAACCAATAAATAAAGATTTTAAAATCCGGAAAATAAACATCCATGCATCTCAATCAATCACCTGAACGTACACATGATAAAAATTCTGTCCGTACATATTTTTTTAAAATTTAATAACAGAAACCTCATTCTGCCCTTGGATGAGCTTTCATGAAAAATGCAAAGCCCACCTGGCCGATTCACCCGTCTGCCAACCCTAAGGCTGGACGGACCACAGAAAATCAGAGACAATTACAACTTTAATTGCACTGATTGGTCTCTTAATTGTCAATGGGCGAGCCTCCGACTTTTGAGCGTACCCGCTGACCAAAATATCACGCGAATATGGGATGACATCAGGACGCTTGCCTGACGCCATCTTGCGCGATTTCCCATCCGATTGGGTCGGCACATGTCTGCATGCCAACCTAAAAATCCTGCCCTAAGTTTAATTTTAATGCCTCAAGTTTGAAATTAATACAAATCCTGATTTTTGCAACTGTGATTAATTAAGATATGAATACAAAGTACGGTCAAAATTTATAATTAGTCACAAAGCATTTAATTGAGTCACTTTAACACCAGGCAAATGGGATGGCATCTAGCCTGGTTTACCCATCCAGGTTATTCTAGAGCAGTGCAGAGAGTCAGAAACTGAAATATTAACAAAGGATGCCCTTCATTAAAACCGAGCTAACTCCTATCGGAGGCCAGGTATGTTATCAGAGACTTACCTGGCGAGGGTGTAACTATCTGCAGGCCTGCCATTCTCTCAATTGCTCAGGCTCCAAAACTTATAGGATTTTTTTTCAAGGACCTGGGTGATCTCCACATATCACAGGGCACCTGCAGAAATGAAAGGAACAGTGTGTCATTTTATTAAAAACTTTTAAAAGGCATTGAAAACTGCATTCAAAAAACCAATAGTTAACTACTATAGCAAAATGATAAAACGCACATCGGTTTGAACTTGGACAGACATTACAGGGCCCACCAGTAAAGGTTATTGTCCTGTTTTCTGAAAAATCGTTCTTTTTTGCTGTCCACATTTCATTTCAAATCAAATTCAACAGAAGTCAGTGATACTCAATTTTAAAGTTAGAAATCATAACGAATCAAGGGAAAGTATCTTTTAGAAATATGCAGTGGGAAAGCAGATGCTCTCCCCAGTCTAAGAGGGTCAGCTTGGCTCAATTGGTAGTTATCTTTCTTGTATTACAAAATTTAAATCTCTTGCCATGGCTGGAATCACAGTCTAGATTGATGCTCCAATGCAATACTGAGTGTAATTCGTGGTCAAAGGTGTTGTCCATTGGGTCAGCTTTTGAACTGGTGAGATTGGGCGCCAGTTTAAGTAGCTGCTAAGATCCCAGGGCGCTATTCAAACAGGAAGCAATTCTCCCTAAACAAACACCACAAAAACAAGATTAACTAGTGACTCATCTAATCATGCTACAATTCTGCCTGGCGCTAAGTGACTGCCATATCTGTATTACACAACATTTATTAAATTTCAAAGCATAACTGAGGTGCTGGGGGGAGAAAAGGAGTAAGACATTGATTTTCATCTTCACTGACTTGGTGATGGACTGTACCCTTATCATTTCCTGATGGAGCAGGTTTCAATGGAATGCAATTTGGCAGCTTCCACAAAAAGCAGCCAATTCACTTTGTTGATTAGCACTAAGGTAAAACTCTACCCCAAATCTGTTCCTGTAAATTGGAGGGGACGAGAAAATAGTGATGCGTGCAATCTGTCTTGGTCTTGCCACAGATGCTTCACATCCCCAAAACTGCGTCTGATGATGCACCCTCAAGCCTCTACATGCAATTGCAGCTCTGCAACAACATGAGAACTTGTATTTATGTCGTGCCCTTAACACAGCAAACATCCAGAAGCATAATTTTTTAAAAATGGACCGACTTGTATGTAATCAAAGAAAGTACGTAACTGTGTATGAAGTGCTTTGATGTCTAGGAGAACATCATTCTTCTTCTAAACTGGATAACCAGTGGTAGGTGGATTGAGCAACTCTTCCATTCACAGGGAGATTGGAAGAGTCGCCTTGCTGTAAATCCAACTGTCTACAGTTTATAGGCTGCACGCATAATGACATACAGATTCCAAGCGACACGAGGACAAAAACAAAGTTAATCTATCTATATTACTAGCACAGTTTTAGTATGGCTGCAGATATAAAGTTTTATATGACTTCAATTAGGTTAACAATCTGGATATCACCCACAGCTGTTGCTTACACATTATCTGTATGGTTTCGTTATGAATGAAATAATCATAAACCCAAGACGTTAATTTCTCAAGAAAATGAGGAAACAAAATGGTTCCTGTATCCTTGTTTAATGTAAGCATGGTTATCTCTCTTCCCATTAGCCCATTCTACATTTCAATCATTGACCCAGGAGCCATAAGTTGGTGTTCTCAAAGGTAGATTTTTGGTGCCTCGTTTAGTTAATGTTTTAACAGAGTTTCATTAAACTAGAAAATATTGAAGCTTTAAAAAAAACAAATCCAAAGGACTTTGGTACTCCAGGCTCAATTAAATGCTAGTTACCAGAAGTAGGAACATTTTATGGATTATCAGAGTTACTAATTAAAAATGAGAATCTTGTCTTTGAGCTTAATTTCCATTTTATGCTTTCACAATGCTTGTGATTTTGCTAGGGTTTCAAATTCGAAAAGATGTTTTTGTGGATTAAAACCGGTTTTCTGCGATAGTAGAAAATTTTGTTCAAAATGTCTTTAGATCGAGAACATTTAGAGGTGATTTATAATTGTAAGTGTAATATGTAAATTTATATTCAAATATCTACAATCTTGACCTTGTATAATCTACTTTGTTGCTTTTGAGGGTTGAGATACAGAACTGATTTTCCACTCTGCTTAATACACAATTCGCTTGCACCCAATGGAGTCTGCAGACTTTCTGTGAGAAGAGGAAATCAGAGAGCCGATTTTGCTGCCATTTAGCGCTATCTTATAGGCAGCTGAGATGGTTATCTAGGTTGACCAATGGTTAGAGATAACTTCAAGAATAAGGAAAGAGGAAAATTAAAGATTTCCCCTAGACACCTATCATTTTCTTTTGTGCATCGGTGGGGTAGAACATTTCTTGGGACTGCACTGTCCCGTACCCCTAAGCTCCTGCTCTGCTGCACCCCAACCATTTTCCAGTGACAGGCCCAAAAATCCATCTATACTTGGGCAGTAAATTAGGTTCAAAAGGAGGAAAATACAACCCCTGTTGTTTTCCCTTATCGAGTGCTGGAACTGCTCGGGTTCCTGTATACAGTTTGGTGAAGAAAAGCCTCGAAGAAGAATTGCCAAAGGCCCTGTTCCAATGCTGTGAGGATGGGTGGGTGGATGTGCACAGTAATCAACAACAGCACCAAACGTTTTACTCAATCCCTTTTCAGGCAGTTTGCTGGCTGCTCTGTTCCCCCCACCATTCAAGCTGGAAATACCACAAAATCGGAAATAAAAACAACATAAAGGGAGTACAAAATAGGGGCATTGCGCCAAAAATGACATGAGGAAACATTTTTCACGCAGTTAGGATCTGGAATGCATTGCCTGAGAGACAGTGTGGTGGAGGCAGGTTCAAAAAAGAATTAGACTGTTATCTGAAAAGGAAGAACGTGCAGGGTTACGGGCAGAAGGTGGGGCAGTGGCACTAGGTTAATTGGGAAGCTGGTGCAGACACAATGGGCCGCATGACCTCCTTCTGCGCTGTAACAATTCAGTGATTCCGTGTACATAGCTGGGAGCTTCTCTGGGAAGATCACTGGCCAGAAACGTCAACTCTGTTGCAAGACCTGCTTCACATTTCCAGCATTTTCTGTTTTTATTTCAGATTTCAAGCATTGGCAGTATTTTGTTTTTATAGCTGAGAGCTCGTTGCTTTTGCCCTCGCCACTTCCTGGCAAAACATATGGGAGCGCAAGGCTCAACAGCAAATAATTTAGGTTTCAGCTGTGGCTCAGTGGTAGTGAGTTAGATGGTCCTGGTTTCAGGCCCCAATCCAGAGATTTGAGAATATAATCTAAACAAGAACTCCAGTACAGCCTTGAGGGAGTGCTGCACTGCCAGAGGTGCCATTAAACATAAACCCAGGGCTCTTCCGCCCACTCAGGTAGATATGAACACACTCTTGGCACTGTTTGAAGAGGAGCAGGGGAGTTCTCTCCAGTGTCCAGCTCAATATTTATTCCTCAACCAACAGCAATTAAATAGAATACCAGGCCATTATGGCTGCTCGTGGGACTTGATTTGTGCAAATTGGTTGCCATGTTTTGAAATCTCAACAGGGACCACAATTCTAAAATGCTTCATTGGCTGTAGAAAGCTTGGGACATCTGGAGACCATGTATATTGCCAGCCTTTTTCTTAATTTCCCGATGTGGAAAGCTGCTTCCTGTCTGATTTCCTGGACAGCGAATAGGAGAGATCTGGGAATAGATGGCTCGTAGAACCAGGCAGTGACCCAGAGAAATGTCAGGAGCATCTCTTGACTTGCACATGGCTTTGGACGAGAGACAGGGTCATTGCTAGTGTGTGACATTGATTCAGTGTCTAGGGGCTTGGAAATTGAACTTTCACTGTTTAATTGTGCAGCGAGCACAAGTTAGAATAAGCTGCAGTCTGGGAATGACCGGGGCAGGATTTTCTGGCCCTGACAGTGGCGAGCATTGTCACAGTCAGGACAGGAAAATTAGGAAAGCTGTTGACTTTTAACTGCCCTTAAAAATTTTCCTGTTCCGCCTCCGATGATGCCCGCCAGTATTGGGGCCGGAAAATCCCCCCTAGGTTTTCCCAGGATAGGATGAACAATACCCTCATTAATTACATGGGACGTACAACACAGAAACAAGCCATTTGTTCCAATTTCTTCACACTGCTGTTTGTGCTTCAGATGAGTCTCCTCCAAGGCTACTTCCTCTCATCCTGTCAACATATTACTATTCCTTTCTCTGTCATGTGTTTAACTAGCTTTTCCCTTTGCTCTTCAAGTCGTTGAATGTGTTGTCACATCTCAAATTCCTGTCTATCTTTCCAGGAACTCCATGCCTGAATTTTACACTCCCCACCCCCAAGCAGGTTTTTAGTTTGGGGGGGCGCTGCGGGGGGTGGGTTGGGGGGGGATATGGATTTGAAGAAACGGGTTTCCCTCTGGGTTCCCGCCCCCCCCGACCTCGCAGCAATTTTACTCTGGGGCAGGCAAGGCCTCAGGTGGGAAGCCCACCCTTGTCCCAGTTGAGGCCCTTAAGTGGCCAATTGATGGTCACTTAAGGGCCATTTTCAGCCCAGCCTCAGTTTTTAGGTTGGCAGGTGGATTGAACCTCCGTAGGGGAGGCCAGAAAATAATCCAAGTTAGATCTGGGGTGGGAAGAAGGGGAGGTTGCACCCCCATTAGAAGCTCCCTTCTGACTCAGGGTGCCCCCTCCCCCACCAAAGGCCCAGTGATCTCCAGACCACCCTACCTCACTCCACCCCAGCCTCCTCTCTGGAACCACAATCGCACCACCCCACGCCCCCACAACTCCTCCAGGCCTTTGCTACCCTCCCCGCTCTGGGACCCCTGATACCTCCCTTCTCCTCCGGTTCCCGGACTTGACCTCAGGCCTCCTGTTGCAGTTCTTCTTCCGACCACTGCAGGGACTGAAGAGCTGCTGGCCAATCAGATTGCCCAGCAGCTCCCTAGGGTGGGACTTCCTCCCGAGTGAGGGGTGGAAGACCCGCCTAATACCAATCAACACTCGTTAGAGCACAAATTGGCAGCGGGGTAGTCAGAGTCGGAAGGGATGTGTTCCCCGTCAACTCTTCGGATGGCAGGAGGTGAGTCCCCGCCATCCTAAAAATTCAGGCCCATGTTTGAACCCCTCCAATCAGGTTTCCACCACTGTCATAGTTCTTTCCAAAGTCACAAGCACATCCACATCCTATGAGAGTGGGACGAAGCTAAACTATCCCTTCTTAACCCGTCTGCATCCTTTGACATGGTTAACCACACCATTGTCCTCCAATACCTCCCCACTGTAATCCAACTGGATGGGACTGCTCTCATCTGGTGATCTTTTTGTCCATCTAATTGCAGCCAGAGGATCACTTACAATAACTTCGCTTCCTGCTCTGCACCGTTACCTTTGGTATTCCCCCCAAGGCTGGTCCTTTGCCACTTGCTTTCACATGTATGCTGACAAAACCCAGCTCTACCTCACCATCACTCCTCTCAACTCCTCCACTGTTCGCTAAATTATCAGACTGCTTATCCAACACCGAGTACTGAATCAACAGAAGCTTCCCCCAATTAAATATTGGGAAGACTGAAGCTAATTTTTTCAGTCCCCACTACAAACTCTGTCCCGAGCTACCAACTCCTGGCAACTGTCTGAGACTAAACCAAACTATTCGCTATCTTGATGTCATATTTGACCCAGGGATGATCCATTCCACCACTAAGACTGCCCATTTTCATGTCCACAGTATCACCGAGCTGCTGAAGAAACCATCATCCATGTCTTTGATCAGGATTTTCCGGTCCTGTTGTTGGTTCGCCAAATTTTCTGTCCCGTCCATGAGGGGTCCCGCCCAAGCCCTCGGCCTTTCTTACCCCTAGACTCGGCCACTCCAATGCACTTGTCTGACCTCCCATATTCTGCTCTCCGTAAACTTGAGGTCATCCAAAACTCTGCTGCTCATGTCCTTACTCACACCAAGTCCCATTCATGAATCACCCCTGTGCTAGAACTGACCTACATTGGCTACCAGTCAAGCAATGCCTCCATTTTAAAATCCCCACCCTTGCTTTTAAATTCCTCCATGGTCTTACCCTTCCTTATCTCTATAATCGCCTCAAGCCCCACAGCCCTCAGATATCTGCGCTCATCTCATTCTGTCCTCTTAGGCATTCCTGATAATAATTGCTACACCATCAGTGGTTGTACCTACCTAGGCCTTAAGCACTGGAATTTTCTCCCTAAAGCTTTCTGCCTCTCTACCTTGCTTTCTTCCTTTAAGATCCTCCTTAAAAACTAATTCTTTGTCCAAGTAATAGGCCACCTGCCCAAATATTGCCTTATGTGGCTCAGTGTATAATTGTGCTGTATAATGCTCTGGTGAAGGGCCTTGGGATGTGGTGGTACTATGTAAACATAAGTTGCTGTTGTTAATGCATCTGTGCTATTCACCTTGACAACACTGTGTGGTAGCAAGTTCCACATTATAACCACTCTCTGACTAAAGAAGCTTCTCCTGAATGCCTTATTGAATTTATTGGTGGCTTTTTTCATCCATATTTGAGGCCCCAGGTTTTGGATTTCCTCACAAGTCGATACATCTTCTCTACGTCTACCCTAAGAAATCCCGTCATAGGCCAGAATTTTTACCTCGGCGGGCAGGCACGTGCCCGACCTGAACGAGCGCAAAATGACGCACGATATTTCAGTCGAGCAGGCGTGCACGGGAGTCGGCAGCACATCTGCTGACAATTAACAGGCCTATTAAGGCCATTGAAGTCCCAATTAAATGTAATTTTTCACCACCCATCCAACCTTACGGTTGGCGGGCAGGCGAAAAGGCCAAGCGGCCTTTACATTTTTTAGGAAACCTCGTCCACGGGAAGAATAAGGTTTCCAACAGAAGTTAAAAGTAAAATTAAAATTTTAACTTTTCATTAATGACATGTCCCTGCTCATGTGACATGAGGGGATATGCTTTGTAACATTTTAAAAATCTTTATTTTTGTTTCTTAAAATCTTCATCTCCCTGTGCCTCCGGGAGCTTTTCCTGCACGCACCTGTGCGCATGCGCAAAGTTCCCCGCTTGCCCTCCTCCCCCCCGCTCCCCATCTCCCCCCACAGGCAGCGCTGAGCACTGCAGCACACATTTCACACTGGGCAGGCCTTAATTGGCCCGCCAGCGTGAAATCGCAGTCCGGCCCCAAACACGGGCGGCAGTCAGCTTCCCAACCACTCCCGCCCACTCCCGCCGAGCCCGCCCAACGAGGACAAAATCCTGGCCATAATGTTTAGGTCAGCTCTTGGCCTTCTCTTTTTTTTCCGAGAGAAGAATCACAGCCTGTTCAATCTTTTTTCAGTTCTGGCAACATCCTTGTAAATATTTTTTTGTACCTTCTGCAGTGCCTCTATACCCTTTTTCTAAATAAAGAGGGGAGGAAGACTCAAATATATGATATCGCCATAGTATTCAAGTGTACAAAATTATTTTGATGAAAGCTACAAAACGAAAACATGGAACGCGGTCCCAATCCTAACCAGCTAATTATTTAAAATGCATTCAAGGTTTAGACTGTGTGCATACTTCTCACAGAATATTGTCCCATTTTAAGGGGCCAACGTTAAATAGTCAACCATCTTACAGTCCTATCCAGATTCCTACACAATGATAAAGTCAATCTGAATTGCTGCAGGATTGTGCTTCTAGAGCTTCTCTTGGAAATATTGTTGGAAATGTGTTTACAGTGGCATTCTCTATGTGTGACAACTATCCTATAGGTCTTAGCTTCTGTTGCTGTCACCAAGAGATAGCTCCAGTCTTTTAATGGGGATTAAAAGCTAAGGTCTTGATGCAACCTAGTGATGATCCCAGTAATGTAAAGGTTTGCGTTCAAAACCCATTTAGCTAAATTATGAAACTGAATTCAACAAATCTAGTCATTAGAAAAAGCAATGGGAGCTGAAAGATTGCTGTAAAATCCCAACTAATTCACTTAATGTCCTTTTGAAAAGGGAATCTGCCATCCTTAGCTAGTCTGGCCTACATGTCCCACTACATAGTTCACTCTTAACAGGGCAACTAGGAGTCAGTAATGGGTGCAGCTTAATTGCCAGTATTGCCCTTGCCCCAAGAACATTTATAAAGTGCATCAACTGTGCTCCAGTGACCGAGTGGAACCTCGTACGAATGGCAATGGGGTCAGTAAGCTTTGCTGAACATATGTCGGAAATATGTCATTCCTTTCTTGCCAACAACTTATGGAAAGTTATTTCAAACTGCCATTAGTAAAGAATAGGACAGCAAAGGCAAAACTGCTGCTGTCAGTCAACACAGATTTAAAGAGTTCACTGGTGCAAAACGTGAGAACAGTTTGTGCGAATGAAGTGTCTGCGGTTCTTCTTATGCATTGGACAGTCAGCGACTCCGCAATCGCAGTTGCCCAGCAAGCTGGTAACTAAGACACATGCCATCCTACTTGAATATTCACAATACATAGTAAAGGTTTACATTGGAACTTTATTCCATTTACAGCATGAAAGAACCACCCATTAGAGGATTTTAACGAAAGCTAAACTAGTGGAATTAATGACAGGTTAGCTTCACAATAGAAAGTAAGTGGTTAATGAATGATAATTTTGTGGTTGGATAGCGGTGACTAGTAGATTCACTTATGGAATCTCTATGCCATTCACATTATTCAGAAATGATCTGGAGTTGAGTATTGATAACTAAATTGCAGAAGATATTACAACCAGATGACAAGAGATAGTTAGCAGTCAAAGAGATTTGACAGTTACAGTCTGTGCTGAGGACTGGCAGATTGGATTCCATTACAATTTATCAATAACTTCTATTTATATTCCATCCTTAATGTATGAAAAAAAAGCGCCAAAGGAATAATGAGACAAAATTGACACAGAGTCAAAGAAGATACTATGAGGAGTGACCAAGGACTTGATCAAGGAAGTTGTTTAGGTCTCAAAAGAGAAGCTGTATAGGGGTGGAAGAGTTTACAGAGGGGTTCCAAAGAACTGGATCTGGGCAGCTGAAAACAGTGTTTCATCAGTGCCAAATACACTTAAGAATTGTGTCTTATTTGATCAAAGCAAAGGTTGCAGAAAAGCCAAAACCCAGTTGTTATTTTTAAAAGGAGGAGAATGGGTAGAGTCTTGTTTTGTTATCTGCAGGAGACTAAGGAGAGAAATTCGATAGAACTTTAAATAGGTGAGTAGAATCCATCAAGAGGTGGTGGTGGGCAATGACCCCAAGAAGTGGGCTAATGAGCTTTATGTCCATCTGCTTTAGATTTATCATAAGTGCAGAAAGTCCAAGCAAAAAAAAACAACATTGAATTAGCCCCAAGTAAACTTCAGCTAATTTCTGAAATATCTAAACATTAGAACTGATTGCACACTTGCTTTATTTTTCAATATTCTTGCAACACTGACAACGCTGCATCCATTACCCTGATAAAAGTGAACATGTGACCAACATAGTGTGGGCCATGTAGGCCAGGCAGGGTAAGAACAGCAGCTTTCCTTCAGGAGGACATTCGCAAACTAGTTGGGCTTTTACAATAATACAGCAGTTTCCATTGTCCTCTTCCAAAACCAGATTTACCGAATTCAATTTCACAATTTACCAAAACAGGATTTGAACTCACAACCTTTATATTCCTACACTACCACTAGGCTACATCAAGACCTTAGACTTTAAACCCACTAAAAATAATTCCTTCTTTCAATGTACCCTGCTCAGAAAAAAAAAAGATCTGAGTGTACCATCTACCCCCTCTAATATAGCTACATTTAGATAAACTCTAATATAAATAATAATAATAATAGTAAAATAAAAACAGAAAGTGCTGGGAAAATCTCAGCAGGCCTGGCAGCATCAGTGAAGGGAGAAACAGAGTTAATGTTTCGAGTCTGTACGACTCTTCTTCAGATCTAAAGAGAATTAGAAAAGTGATGATTTTAGGCTGTTTAAGAGGCAGTGGAGCAGGTGGGGCAAAACAGAAGAAGGTCAGAGACGGGTGGGAGCTCAGCTTTGTCAATCTCGCCTCAGCTCCAACCCATCCTTCTTGACCTTCTATTTTTCTCCACCTGCTCCACTCCCTCTTAAACAGTATAAAATCCATTACATTTCCACTTCTCTTAGCTCTAAAGAAGAGTCATGCAGACTTGAAACATTGGGCGGGATTTTCCACACCCGCCCGCCACCAGGATCTTCTGGTCCCGCTGCAAGTCAATGGGTTTCTGGCTGGGGCACCGCCTCACCCAGGGCGGGTCCCATCCGTAACCGGACCGGAAAATCCTGGCCATTAACTCTGTTTCTCTCTCCACAGATGCTGCCAGACCTGCTTGAGATTTTTCCAGCATTTTCTGTTTTAAGATTTCCAGCATCCACAGTATTTTGCTTTTGTACCATCTACCTCCCCTGGTTTACCGACTATACCAGTGCATCATGTACTTGATATAACCACATATAGATAAACTTGAGACCATTTAAACCAATTTATTCAAATGTACTCAGCTTGGATGGTTTACACACTTCTCTTCAGTCCCTTGCACTGCAGTCTCTTCTTGTTTCGCGTTCCAGTTAAATACTAAAAATGAAAGACAACTAATCAGTCACCCAGCCAATTCTTTGGCTCAATCTACAGATACAATTCTCGGCAACATTGCCATAGTAGAAAAGTGGTTTAAAACTGGAGAGGCCTAAATGTTGCAGCATATCTCCAGAGCTTTCTCCTGACTGGTCTCTGGAGAAGAGCCATACAAGATGGCCTTCGCCTTCAGTAGGCCATCCCTTGAACTTGAAGCCACGGGGTATAACTTCCAGTGAAATTTCAAACCGTGTCTTTTAAACAACCTGGATATTTTCTAAATACTTACCCAGATAATATTAAATGCATTGGGAGTGTGCAGGTTAAGAGTGATTCTGCTGGGTTGACAACTACAGTATGTACTATTGAAGCTTCAGTGGCTGGGAATTACCAGGTTAGGTAACTTGCTACGCCAGGCAGAGAGAAGACACGAGGGATCAGAATGAACAGAGCAAGACAAAGAGAGGTGGAGCTCCAACATGTCACAATGCTCGGAGGGGAAGGATGGGGAGGAGCGAAGCAATAGTATGGGTGAAGAGCTGGCTGGTAAAGGAGGGAAAATAAAAGGGAAGACCAGAAAAAAAACCATATTAAAGCTATAAATACATGTTTTTCAAAAAAGGCTCCTTTGTGTGTGCGCGTGTGTGTTTTAAAGGATCCAACTGGTCCATATTAAGCTGCCAATCATCATTCACTGAGAAAGGTTTAATGCAAATATACTGTAAAATAGCAGTTAGCCCTCGAGTAGTTCACTCTAAGATACTATTTATTTAACAGTTCATGTAATGGATTACTGGAGTAGAATGAGAGCTGTAATCTTATCAAGAAATGTCACTGACGTCAAAGCACACAAGCAAAGCTATAGCAATTCACGATAGTTATCGGAATCCCAAGACTAGATTAGAATTCCTTTATAATTCCATCATGAAATGATTATCAACCTTTTTTTAGTATCCCTGAACCTGCTGACAGGACAGCAGCCAAGTTTGAGCAGGTTTTTCTTCTTATTCATTTTCAGAATGTCAGCATCACAGGCACAGCAATTTTCCCTCATTCCTAATTGCCCTTGAGAAATTGGTGGTGAGTCACCTTTCTTGAACCTATACAGCTGGTAAGGAACGTTGCTGTTTGTAGCAGTTTTCGATGCAACTGAGTGGCTTGCTAGACCATTTCAGAGGGAAGTTAGGGAGTCAATCATATTGTTGTGGGTCTGGAGTCAAATATTGATCAAACCAGCTAAGGATGGCAGGTTTCGTGCCCCAAAGGACATTAGTGAGCCAGTGGAGTTTTTACAATAATCTGGTAATCACCATTACTGATACCAACTTAATATTCCACATTCACTTAATGAACTGAATTTGAATTCCCCCAACTGCTGTGGGAGGATTTGAACTCATGCTTGCCAGATTATCAGGCCAGGCCTCCAGATTACTAATCAGACAGCATAATGACAATGGGCGGGATTTTCCGCACCCACCTACTGCCAGGATTTTCTGGTCCCGCCTCAAGTCAATGGACTTCTGGCTGGGGCGCCGCCTCGCCCACGACGGGTCACACCCACAACAGGGCCGAGAAACTCCGGCCTATGCTATTGTATACATAGGGTTGCCAGGGCACTTATCCTTGGAGCGGAAAACTGAACAGAAACTTCCAGCCCCAACAAAGCACACATTGAAGCTGTAACTTTAGAATAACAGGATATCTCCTGACTTTTAAATTAACAATGGCCACGATTTACATGCTAGTGTATTGATGAACCTCTGGTGACATTGGTCACAGTAAGTCAGGTGATGTGGTTAAAATTTGAGACAGGTGGTGGGGGGTGGGGCGGTGGTGGCGTTGGAAATATAAGAAAGATGCTAGTCTTTATATAACATCTTTTATGACCTCAGGAGTTCACAAAACGTTTTAAAGTCAGTGAATTTCTTTAGACAGGTGGTCAATCTAGGAATGTAGGGAACATGGCAGCCAATTTGCACACAGCAAGCTTCCCACAATGAGATAAATGACCTGATCATCTGTCTATATTGATATTGATTGAGGGATAAGTATTGGCCAGGACACCGGGAGAACTCCTGCACTCTTTGAATAGTGTCATGGGATCCTTTATTTTACCCAAAAGAGCACACGAGGCTTCAGTTTAATGCCTCATCCAAAAGATGGGTGGTTACTGTGTGAATGATGAGTATGATAGTGTAATAGTTGTGGTACCAGATTAACAAATGCCACAGTTTTGAGTTCAAACTCCACTGTGGTAAGCTGTGAAGCTGGACTCAATAAACCTGGTCACTTGTTGGATGACTTGTGTCTGTAGGCACCTAACTGTGACAATTCCACTCTGATAGCTCCTTTCATGTGTCCAGCAATGGGATCTTGTGACTGAATGATATCTACCTATAACATCACCAGCGAACCAAAAACATACTGAACTGTTTAAAGAGGATCTTTTTTCAAAATACAAGAAAAGACACTGACCAAAGATGACTGCCACAAGTCACCTGATGTCTAGAATTGTAAGTGGACCACTTCTGAATAGTTACTATATGGAATGCATTGCAGGCATGCCCTGACATGTTGCTCATGGAATTTCACACCTGAGGGGTGTCAAGGTCCACTTCAAAAAGGACTACTGAAAGAAAGATATTGAAAATGCAAAGTGTGGAACTCTAATCAACTGTAATCCTATCTACTGGAATCCTACCTAATGGAACTGCTAGCCAGCCAAGATATACAATCAACAAAAATCCATCTCCTGTTTCTTTCTATTATCTTGAAATGTGTCAAAAGTTTCTGAGATGAAACATCAAAATGTGATTACTTGTTCTATGACTACAATATTAGTTGTTAATGACTACAGCAGCCATGTGATTGAATTCCTTTGGAATATACAGTGAGCAGGACCAAGAACTAGGGTTTGCCAAGCAGAAGGTTATGCAGAAGCTGCTAATGGGGTAGTAAGGAATCTCTCTCTCTCGAGGTAAGTAAAGCCCTAACTCTAAAGTCTAAAAATCCAGCACAAAAGATATTGAATTTCCATCGGAAGGAACCTCAGGAGAAACTCATCAATTTCTGGAAGACAGATTAAGGATTTTTTAAAAAGGCAATTGTCTCCAGCAAATGCAGTTACATGGACTTCAATTCAACTCTGGGACTTTAAAGGAACCAGCTAACTTGAAATTGCCACAATGTTTAACAAGCTATGCCTCAAGGACAAACCAAGGACTTAAAAGTATATTCTTTTAAATTTTTATTTGGACTCTAACATTCCTTACTTCTGATATGTGTGTATGTAACGTCATGTCTTTTTAAAAAAAATTTCCCCCTCTGGTTTACTAGCTAATAAACTTGCTCTTAATGTTCACTACATAGATAGTAAAATCTACTACATAGATAGTAAAAGTACATTTGGGGCAGGATTTTGCCCTTGGTGGGGGTGCACAGCAGGGGCAGCCAGGAAGCCGACCACTGCCCGCGATCAGCTCTGCAACGCGATTTCACGCGGGCAGGCCAATTAAGGCTCGCCCTGCATGGATTGCGAGTGGCAGCACTGAGTGCTGCCTGTGCGGGCAGGGGGAGGAGGGAGAGCCAGGCCTAGCGCGCAGTTCACACATGCGCGAGAAAGAGCGCCTCAATCTCCCTGAGGCGCGGAGCTGAATTGATGCGCTGTGTTAAAAAAAATGAAAAGAATAAAAAATTAATAAAACATATCCCCCTCATGTGATTCAAAAATAAAGCTTTTATTTAATGTTTATTTGCTTTAGGAAACCTCATCCCGCTCGTGGATGAGGTTTCCTAAAAAACGTAGAGGCCGCTTGGCCTTTTCACCTGCCCACCAACTGTTAGGTTGGAAGGGCAACGTAAATTTGAACTTAATTAGATTGTTAATGGCCTTAATGGACCTTTTAATTATGGGCGGGCGCGCAGCCAACTCCGGTGCGCACCCGCCGAACAAAATATCACGAGACTGCGCAATGACATCAGGACGCGCGCCCGACGTCATCACGCATCATTTTGTGCCTGGGCATGTTGGGTACACGCCCACCCACTGAGCTTAATATTCTGCCCTTGGATTTGAAAACAGGCTTTCACAGGGAAAATAAATTTTAAAAACCTATGAGGTGACCAACCGAAGAGGCTGAATGGCAGGCAGCCAGTTCAGTCCTCCTCACCTGGTCATAACACACGTGAGTACTGACTGACATGGGATGACAGGAGGAGTATTGCACAATGAGACCTGTGGAGGAGGAGCAGGAGGAATGACTGCCTCATTTACTCATTAGCAATGGTGTATTTGGTATTTTATCATGTGGAGAACAATTACTCAATGTCATATTCACAATATCAAACCTCCTGAGAGAGTGAAACTGTTGCTAAAATGTTGACGTGTCTTTGGACATTGCAGAATTATGATCATGGGAGCTTTTTCTAAAAAATGTATTATCAGAGGGTTTCTGAGTCAAAAAGTAATTGTTTTTTGCAGTTCAGAAATCCTACCCCACAAGTAAAAAGGGGTTGATATTAAAAACTATTAATAGCATCTTTGTTAATCTTTGGTACCACTGACATGAGATGAAGAATGTTTAAAAACTGAAGCATCAGGTTTCTTGCACCTTCTCAACATATTCACAATATGTCAAACTTAAAATAGCTAAAAAGATAATAATATTTCTTAAAGTATCTCTTATGGGTGTCAGACTTTTAACTATTAGAATTTCCTCTTTCGAACAGGGTCTTTTTAAACTCTAGTTTAGGTTCGATTCAGATACATGCATTAACTCACAGCTCACTGGTTTACCCAACCAGAGTTAGATGTTCAGCAGAATCATTCGCTTTCTACAAACACGGCACCTAAATAAATATCAAACTTCAGAGCCCAGGAGTTTGATTTGCTTATTTTGCACTAGATCTATAGAGAATTACACATTAGCCACCTCACGGTACAGGGTCTGAAACTGCATTGTGCCAGAATTTGCTGGAGTGATGCATCTCGGTGTGTTTTGTGATGTGAATTAAATTATTTCCTCAACCCTTCAGTTTTTTTCATTGCAAATTGCTGGAGGCGCAAATTGATAACAAGGTTAATGACACATCTGGGTGGGACCTTGGTGAATGACCGGGCCTGCAGTCGATTTTCTCTGAGAATTAAAGGTAGAGAGACAGAGGATATAGGGTGAATTAAAGTCAAATTAAACACAGAAAAAAGAAATAGAGGGAAAGAAAGATTTGATTATGGCAGAGAAAAAAGCAGGAAAGGTAAAGTAAGGAAAAATAATTTTACATTTAACAAACCTCCACAACTAATGTACTACCTGCAAGAATGAGACTTCACTGCTTTGTTGTACCAGATCAGGATTGAATGCCATTGCAGGAACATAAATCTCATCTTTACAAGAGCCTTTACATCATTAGATAACAGTCCTAACTTTCTGCACCAAGTTCAATTTGTTCGAACAGCACAAATTAGGTATTATCTTGCGACTCATGGGGAAAGCAAGGGCGAACTCTTGTGTTTAGGAAACTAATGGTGCAAATCATCCAGCAATTTGTGGCAAGTCACAAATCACTGTGCAACTCTTCCTTGTCACAAATTACTGGGGTTTTTTTTAAAGAAAATGCACTACTAATGCAGTGTGCATTTCCCTTGCTGTTATCTTCCCAGCAAATTCTGATCAATGTGTTTCTTTGATAACAACCCTGCCACCCCCATCGCTATTATATTTTAGTATATTTACATGTCTATTGTAAATGTGATAAAACTATCACTAAAATAATAGAGGGGAGTTTCGGACGGTCAGATCAAGCTTTTATACACCGGGCTCTTGCTTTTGATGAATATACTGGCAATGCTCAAGCACTTGCTCAGTCAAGTTAGTGATGGTCAAAACTTTTGCACACACAGCTAGAGTGATAGCATGTGCTCTGTCAACACAGAACCAAAATATTGTAGATACTGGAAACCAAAAAGAAAGAAAACAAGAAAATACTGGAAATACTAGGCAGGTTGGGCAGTGCCTGTGGAAAGAAAGAGTAAACGTTTCAGTTCATGATGCCCTGATGAAAGGCCATTAGCCGGATATGTTAACTCTGATTCTATTCATATGGTACCTGGCCTGCGGAGTATTTCCAGCATTTACTGAATGTCTGTGCTCTGTTAACTCCACGGTACCAACAAAGCCACAAGTCCTGTATGGCCATTGGAGAAATTGTTCTAAAGAGGATTTGCCTGACACAAGCCCCTTTTTACTCAGTGATGAAGAACCCCACTGACACTTGGGGATAGGAGGGGGTAGTTCAAGTATTGTGCAGAGTCTCTGAAAAAATTACCTTGCTGATCACAGATATAGCCACAATTAAAAACCGCTGAGTTTTAGTAAATAATAATATTTACCAACTAAGATGGGATCTCACCCTGTGCTTCTCTAACTCTGGCCTATGTTCCTTGTCCCTTCGTCAGTACCTGCAGAATCTGCAGCCCCCATCCTCCTACACTCTCTAACACTTATCCCCCACTGTCCGGTCACGTCTCTCCCCTTACCTCCAAAAGTCTGAGAATTTAATTCTGACCACATCTTCTGGGGAACCCTCCTGTTCCATGCCCAACTTCTCCCTCTACCTTCAGCCCCTCCACGTTCAAAAGTAGAAGTGCTCGCTGGGGAGGCTGCCCCCAGCTACAGAATCACTGCTTTGTCTAACTCGAAAGAATGAAACTTCATTTAACTGACGATACCGCCCAGTTAATACCGTAGCAGTTATACAAATAAATCGTTAAAAGGTGTGGGGGGGTCTCCATAATAAAGATCCCCAACTCTTACATCGAGAGAGGCAGAACTGGGCTGGTAACTTAAAAACCACCCGGTCGACGCACATGGTAGAAATGAAACATGCACTTGCTGCACACTGGCAGGGAGTGCAGTGAGAGGCGACAGGGGTGACTTAATGCATAGACGTGTGTGCACCAGAGAGACACTGCAGTGCATTGAGTAGTACAAGGACTCGAGCGTGTGTGTGAAAGGAGCCAGCAAACTATCGGCGTGACATGGTTAAAATCCTAACCCTTCCATTTCCCAAAAGGTGTGCTTTAATCTGAACCAACGCTCAAGCTGTGTGACAACATATTCCTTTACCCTTAATCAGTAGATTAAGATATATCCTCGTCTAGGACTTATGTCGGTGGCAGTGAACAGCTGGAAGAACTTGTTCAACATCACTCTGGTTAGCCCAATGTTATATGAGAGAGGAGTGTGAACAGCACCACCCCATGTAATAAAGCTTGTTCCATTTACATCGGAAACTGGCAGAGCCCTGGGTGCAAGTTACAGCACAGCCCGAAGTTGTCGGTCCCCTACCAAGTGAACCTTTTATTGTGCAGATCGACAGATTACTCTTCCCTTCTCCCTTAAAAATAAATAAGTTTATTCTGCAGCAGATTTTAGAAGCATAACTGGCTCACAAACATCAGATTTCGGTGATTACAAAGCACTCTAAGGAAGATTTGTACTCGATAGAGAGAGAGAGAGAGGGGAGAGGAGTGTGGAATCCACAATTAAATTCACTTACCTCTGGTCACTCCAGGATTGAACTGGGTTTCTTCCTGTAACCAAGGAGTCCAGTCCCTTGTGCGGCTTGTTCGGGGTTCCAGCAGAAGTGGGTCAGCTCCACACACACACACACACACACAGGTCTAACTGGCAGTTTAGTGCCACAGAGGTAGGACAGGAGAGAACTCAGTAAACTTCAATCCGGTGACGACATCTCAAAATGAAATCACAAAAGGCTTTTCTTTGCAAGATACTTCTTTTTTTCTGATTATGGGGGTTAAAGTTGGACTTTATTCTTTGTAGAAAAAGCATCAACTTCCCAGACCAAACCCAGTCCACAGGAAAAGTTCAGATTTGCAACTTGGCACCTGTGAAGTTAGGAAAACTTCGCTGAAACTTTCCCCCAAAACCGGCGTTTCACTGCCCTGTCCCTGTCCCTGTCACTGCCCCCATTTCCCCTCTCCAGAATTCGGCAACCTTCACTCAGCTCTGGATAAACCTCCCATCTTCATTACATCCACCACAATGAAAAGGTGTCCGCCGGGTCCTAGATGTCCTCGTCATGCACACCAACAGATCTATTAACCCTTCCAGCGCCGCGCCGCTGTCCCTTTTGCAGCCCCAAATCGGCAATCGATGCACGTTTTATAATATCATATGAACAGCCTGGAGAATAACCCACCCTGTAGGTAGTTTCTAATTTGAAACTATAGAAACTAAAAACAGGCCTATCTTTCAAATTGACCAACCATCTTTAGCAAACATCTTTTCCCATAAGTGTTTGCATTGTAAATTTTAAATATGTTTTAACAAAGTAATTTAAGGTGCAAAATACCGTGAATATTGAATTCAGCTAGAATTATACATAACAGCTTTCCATCAGGATTTTGGTGTGATTATTGTTGGTTAAAATAAATAGCAATTTTCAGTTTATCTCGATAAAGATTTAATAATTGCAAATTAAAAATACTGTTTAATTGATTAAATGAGTTATTTCCCCTCCGGTCTTAGAAGTGCAATAATTGCATCGATTTTAGTAGCCTATTGGTCATTTAACCCACTTGCTATGTAACCTCACTGAGCAGAAACTCGCTGCTATGTTTATCCAACGCGCAAGAGTACACGTCAAAAGTAATTCGTTTATTGGCCTGTAGCTGTGATTAAGGCCCATTAAAGTCAGTTTTTATTGTCAATGTAAAAAAAAAACAAAGTATTGTCATTTTTACGTCTACAGGTTTGTTTTGTAAATTAAATTGAGAGAAAATCAGTGGGGGGGAAAATTTGGACCTCAAAAGGGCAAGAGTGAGGGCAAGATAACAGTTATTTTGAACATCGCAGAAACACAAGAGAAAAAGCCAGGGGCTTTTAAAAAAATGTCCAATCGAGCTAAATGTCAAAGCACAGCTATTAACAGGGTTAATAGGTACCACATTCAATGGATTCTCACTTAACCCCAAGATATGTTTTAGTTTAGTTGGAAGTAAAATTGCAGAACCCAATGTTTATAATTGTTGCACCACCCATTTACCTGTCACTATGATGGTCGAATATTACAAATGATACGAGATTATGCACATGACAACGCTTGCAACCTAATGTTTAGTTTTAAACATTCTAAATGCCTAAGCCAGTTTTTGATTGTTTTTTCAGGGATTATCAGTACACTGCTGCTCTAACTCCATAATCAAATGGGTGTAGAAATTGCTACTTCTGTGGTATAAAGAACTGCATAGAATTTACAGCTCAGAAATAGGTCATTCGGTTCAACAGATTTATACCAGCGTTAAGCTCCACACAAACCTCCTCCCACTTTATTTCATAAGTGCCTGTCCTTATATTCCAATTTCTCCCTCGTCTAGCTTCCCTTTAAATATATTTATGCTACTCACCTCAACCAGTCCATGTGGTGGCAAGTTCACATTCTCATCACTCTCTGGGTAAAAAAGTTTCTCTTGAATTCCTTACCTGATTTATAAATATCTATCTTATGTTTATGTTCCTGAGTTTTGGACTCACACACAAGTGGAAACTTTTTTTTATGTCTACCCTATTGAACTCCTTTATAATTTTAAAGTCCTCTATCAGGTTACCTCTTAGTCTTCTCTTTTATAGAGAAAAGCATCCTAGCTTATTCAGAATGTAGCCTTAATTCAAGATTATATGAAAAATATTTATGTTCCACCTCAGTGATTTTAGACCAGTGCTTAAAATTGATTCAGAACCCTTAAAAAAAATCCAAATTGCACAACCTTCATTTCTTTCCCTGCAGAAAATTAGTGACTTCAGCATGACATTGACACTAGGCATGGGTGCAATTCATGTGCATCCCTGGAACAATGGGAAGTTCTGGAGGAAGTTCTCAAATTTGGGAGGAAATTATTTTTTCTTGATCCACCAGTCAAAATAAAAACAAACGAACTTATCAGTGACAATTGATTTTAAAGGTCTCTATATATCATCTATCTCAATTATGTTGAAATTTCTAGAAATATTTTGCACCCCTCCCACCCCCCCACCCCCTCCTCCCACACCCCCCATCCTCCCACACCCCTCCCCCCCCACACCGCCCCACCCCAATCAATCCTCAATGTTTGATCACATCAAATATGCCACATCAATGACTCAATCCTTTCTTGTATGTTAGTCAGTAATTTGTCCCAATTCAATCACACCTCTTTGAAATGACAAAATAAACTGGTCAAAGTCCAAAGCATTCTGTCACTTGCCGCACCCCTAGCCAAGTTGTTCCACTGCAGCTACAACACTGGCATCTACCCGGCTATGTGGAAAATTGCCCAGGTATGTCCAGTACACAAAATGCCAGACAAATCCAACCCAGCCAATTACCACCCCACCAGCCTACTCTCGATCATCAGTAAAGTAATGGAAGGGGTCATCATAGTGTCTTCAAGCGGCACTAGCTTAACAATAACCTGCTCACTGAGGTCCAGTTTGGGTTTCACCAGGGCCACTCAGCTCCTGACCTCATTACAGCCTTGGTTCAAACATGGACAAAAGAGCTGAACTCCCAAGGTGAGGTGAGAGTGACTGCCCTTGACATCAAGGCAGCATTTGACCAAGAATAGTATCAAGGACCCCTAGCAAAACTGGGTTCAATGGGAATCAGGGGGAAAACTCTCCGCTGGTTGGAGTCATATCTAGCACAAAGGAAGATGGTTGTGGTTGTTGGAGGTCAGTCATCTCAGCCGCAGGACATCACTGCAGGAGTTCCTCAGGGTAGTATTCTTGGCCCAACCATCTTCAGCTGCTTCATCAATGGCCTTCCTTCCATCATAAGGTCAGAAGTGGGGATGTTTGCTGATGATTGCACAATGTTCAGCACCATTTGTAACTCCTCAGATACTGAAGCAGTCCATGCCCAAATGCAGCAAGACATGGGCAATATCCAGGCTTGGGCTGACAAATGGCAAATAACATTTGCGCCACACAAGTGTCAGGCAATGACCATCTTCAACAAACGAGAATCTATCCATCGCCCCTTGATGTTCAATGGCATCACCATCACTAAATCCCCTACTATCAACATTCTGGGGGCTTACCATTGACCAGAAACTGAACTATAAATACTGAGGCTACAAGAGCAGGTCAGAGACTAGGAATCCTGTGATGAGTAACTCACCTCCTGACTCCCCAAAGCCTGTCCGCCATCTACAAGGCACAAGTCAGGAGTGTGATGGAATATTCCCCACTTGCCTGGGTGAGTGCAGCTCCCACAGCACACAAGAAGCTTGACACCATCCATGACAAAGCAACCTGCTTGATTGGCACCACATCCACAAACATTCACTCTCTCCACCACTGACGCACAGTAGCAGCAGTGTGTACCATCTACAAGATGAACTGCAGGAATTCACCAAGGCTCCTTCAACAGTACCTTCCAAACCCACGACCACTACCATCTAGAAGGACAAAGGCAGCAGATAGATGGGAATACCACCACCTAGAAGGCCCCCTCCAAGTCACTCACCATCCTGACTTGGAAATATATTGTTGTTCCTTCACTGTCGCTGGGCCAAAATCCTGGAACTCCCTTCCTAACAGCACTGTGGGTGTACCTACACCATATGGACTGCAGCGGTTCAAGAAGGCAGCTCACCACCACCTTCTCAAGGGCAACCAGGGATGGGCATTAAATGCTGATCCAGCCACTAAAGCCCACTTCCCGTGAATGAATTAAAAAAATGTAAACGGATAAGCACAGACACTGAATTGATACCTTCATCCTTATAAATTTCAAAAAACCCTGTTACGATCAATGAAGGGCTGGGAAGGAAAGGGCGAGGTGTGACATTTACCCTCACCCGGTCCTAAAAGCACCTTGTGTATATTCATGTTGAGGGTGTCTAATTAGAATAATCGAAACAGAGTACGCTACAGGACTGTCACAGCACAATGCAACTGGTCCTGGATTATTCAGGAAAAGACCAGCATGGACACTTTCGGACCAAATGCCTCTATTCTGTGCTGTAAACGTTAATGTCTTTCCACTCAGTTAAGACACTTCCCCTCATATATTCTGAAAGGGGGTAAAGTATTCAAGAGTTAATCAACAAAGTCAGCATTTGATTCAAAACAATAAACTTGGTGTTCAAAAACTGGCTAAAACCTTTCACTTTCAACTCAGCTAAACCTCATCAGGTTGTGATGAAATCCAATGACTTTTGGCCCTGCTTTTACCCTTGTGAAAGTCAATATTTGTAAGTAGCTTCAGAGGTAATAAGCTGAATTTTAACCTAAAAGATAGGATGGGTTTGGGTCAATTGACTGATGGGCAACGGGGAGGGGTGAAGTTAAAGCCAGAAAAAACTGTATCCCAACCCAAACTCACATCCACCCCATGTCTTGCTGACATTAATTGAAGTCAGGAGGTGGATGGGTGGGTGACCAAGACTCTCTGAGGAGATGGGTTGCAACTTGTGACATGATAATTAGGCTGTGAGTGTTACTCATTTTATGGTAGCAGGTTTTTACATCTGACCTGACTTCACTATAGCGCTTTGCAAATGCAGGTTTGTTTTCTCTGGCCCTCTGACAGGTCTTTAAATGTGTTTCTGAAAGTTACACATATATAGAATCGCATCGAATTTCCAACACAGAAACAGCCCATTCCACCAAACAGGTCTATGCGTGTGTTTATGCTCCGCATGCTTTTCTGAAAGCAAAAATAAGATGGGTACAATGTAAAAATGAGGAATCTTGGATGGATAAGAGAAGTCGTTTTCACTCAAACTCTTTCACCCATAGGCGAAAGAGTTAAGGAAAAAATTTTCCCATTCCTAAAAATTCAGACATCCGAATAACAGCTGAAACAAATAGGAAAAGGCACAAATTCCAACACTGCAGCTGAGCCCTCATAATATTGACCCACTCCGTCAGTATAAACTTGGCTCTCACTCCCCATAGCCTTTGACACATATCCAGGGCATTCCTTGGCAAAAGAGACAGAACAAAATAAAACCAAATGAAAACAAAAGGCATCATGCTGCAAATTGAGAATAGATAATGTACTCATAGGCACCGCAAAATTGGGCTCCTTAGTGCCGCTGGTGCAGGTACCACAGAATCCCCAACATCAGAAAATGGCATGCACTGTGCTCCTGGGCACTTTTTGTTGTGGCCCATATGATGCCCAGTGCTGGGAAGAGCACTTGTGTGGGGTTTGCCCCATGCTCTGGAAGCCCTGGACCGCTGATATGGCGCATAGTTTTGAAACTTGAACTGCGCAGGACCACTGAACACCTGCCCCATGCTAATCATTCCCAGTGAAACATGCATTCGGCGGCATAAGGAAACCGCCATTAGTGCTATTTAAAGGGCCAGCCATTGAACTTTCAGGCGAGGTACTTTTGACATATTTCTCCAGTTGCTACATTTGCGGAACTAGGATGGAATGTTTTTGGAGGTGTTGCGGTTAGTTGCTGGAAATGGCAGGGGGTGTTGCTGCATTCTCACTGAGGTTTTACTAACCTGTCCACTCAAAGGCTGGAATATCTATGGGGGGGGCTGCAGTTTCAGAGCTATTATTCTCTTCTACTGTGAAGACAGATGCAAAGTATTTATTCAACTCCTCTGCTATTTCCTGGTTCCCCATTATTATTTCCCCAGCCTCATTATCTAAGGGGCCTATGTTCACTTTGTGAAGATGCCTGAACTGATTTTGACTACCTATTCTTGTGATACTGCTGCCAGGTCCTTGGGGCCAGTCTCTGGGAGTTGACCTCCGTGGCCACCTGTTTCCATTCACTTTGGAAGATGTTCCTTGATGATCTCCTGAACTCCCTTCACCACCACATCCACCACATCCCCCTCCACTCACCCCCCACCCCCCCGCAACTCCCCATGGAAGCAAAACCTCTCTCTACTGACCTTCATTGCTACAGCCTCAACTGTGAACTGTGGAGTCCTCTCTTCCTTGGTGCTCATTTGTTCATCTTCTACTTGTAGCCAATTACACCACAGGGACTCAGCAGCAACTTCCTTGTAATGAGTACAGCTCCCCTTTAAGAGAGGCAGGCTGCCTTTAAGGGGAGCAGGCTAGCTAGAACAAGAGCTAGTCATGCACACTGCTGGGCCCTCTGCTGAGCATTCAGCTGGCTCCCAGCATTGGGTCACACTTAATTGAATGCTGCTATCATTCAAATAAGGAGACAGCACAAAGTTTGCAAGCTGCCTGTTTCAACAGTACTGGGCATGAGCAGATCACAAAACCCTCATGCCTGAAAATGGGAGGAAATGAATTTTTAGCCTAAGAAGTCAAGAGGGAGAAAGTGTCATTCACCACATCGAAGCTTGTTTCTATTACACAACCGGCCCAGCATTCAACTGCAATCAGATTTCTATGCCTTTGGTTCCAATTTTCTGGTAACTTATTCCAAATATAATAACTATTTGAATAAAAGTTTTCCAGGATCTATTTCAATTTACTTTTTAACAATCTAAATTGTGTGCTTGTCCAGTCCTTCTGACCTGACATACCGTGATGTATTTTGTTGTGTTTGTTTTATCGGTATAAATTAATACTTCACATTCTGACAATATAGAAAATTGTTCATGTACACCCAGTCTACAAAAAGCAGGACAAATCCAACCTGGCCAGTTACTGCCACATCAGTCTACTCTCAATCTTCAGCAAAGTGATGGGAGATGTCATTCACAGTGTTATCAAGAGCAACTTACTCAGCATTAACTTGCTCACAATGCTCAGTTTGGGTTCCACCAGTACCACTCAGCTCCAGACTTCATTATTACAACCTTAGTTCAAATATAGATAAAAGAGTTGAATTCCAGAAGTGAGTTGAGAGTGACTGCCCTTGACATCAAAGCAGCATTTGATCAAGGAGCCTGACCAAAATTGAAGTCAATGGGAATCAGGTTGAAAAATCTCCACTGCTTGGAGTCATACCTAGCAAAAGGAAAATGGTTGTGGTTCTTGGAGGTCAACTATCTCAGTCCCAACACATCACTGCAGGAGTTCCTCAGGATAGTGTCCTAGGCCCAGCCATCTCCAGCTGCTTCATCAATGACTTTCCCTCCATCAAGTTGGAAGAGGGGCTGTTCATTGGTGATTTTACAATGTTCAGTGCCATTCACAATCCCTCAGATACTGAATCAGTCCATGCCTGCATGCAGCAAGACCTGGACAATATTCAGGTTTGGTTTGTTAAATAGCAAGTAACATTCACATCATACAAATGCCAGGCAATGACCATATCCAAGAAGAAAGAATTTAACCATTTCCTCTTGAAATTTAATGTCATTACCATCACTGAGCCCCCAACCATCAACATCCTGGGGCTACCATTGACCAGAAACTTAATTGGACCAGCCATATAAATACTGTGGCTACAAGAGCAGGTCAGGACCAGGGAAATCTGTAGCAAATAACTCAACTCCTGACTCCCCCAAGCTTGTCCAGTCAGGAGTATGATGGAATACTCTCCACTCATCTGGGTGAGTGCAGCTCACACAACACTCAAGAAACTCAATACCATCCAGGACAAAGCAGATTGCTTAATTGACACCCCATCCACCACCTTAAACATTCACTTCCTTCACCACTGCTGCACAGTGGCAGCAGTGTGTACTATGTACAAGATTCACTGTAGCAACTCACCAAGGCTTCTTTGACAGCACCTTTCAAACCCACAACCTCTACCACCTCAACAGGCAAGGGCAACAGATGCATGGGAACACCACCATTTGTAAGTTCCCCTCCAAGGCTTGGAACTGTATCATTGTTCCTTCAGTGTCGCTGGTTCAAAAATCCCCTAACAGCACTATGGGTGTACCGAAACCACATGGACTGTAGTGCGGTTCAAGAAGCTGGCTCAGCACCACCTTCTCGAGGGCAATTAAGGATGGGAAATAAATGCTGGCCTTGCCATGATGCTCACCTCCCAAAATCGCAAGTAAAACATTACCCTTTTCTGTGTTCTAGAGAATTTATTTTGTTTCACCTTTCTTCATAGCTCATAACATTAGCTCTGTTTTGGATTCTTTCCAATTTACGAATCTTCCTTTTGTAAGCTGATTGTCAAAACGACACACACTCCAGTGTGGTTTGGCAGGTACATTACACCTCAGCTGTACTGGCAACGTAACTCAACAGTTTGTTTGCAGTGTAATTGTTTCCACATCATCATTGACATTGACATTGAAAGCGACTCCTCACATTCAACCCCTTCCATGGTCTCGCTTCTCCCTGTCTCTGTAATCTCACCCAGCCCTACAACCCTCCAAGAATTCTATGTTCCTCCAACTCTAGTCTCTTGTCTATCCCTCTTCCTTTGCACCACCATTGGCAGCTGTGCTTTCACCCTTCAGCTGCTACTCCTTAAACATTTCCAACTCTCTTTCCACTTTTCATACCCTTGTTAAAATCTACCTCTTTGACAAACCTTTTGGTCACCAATCCTTATGTCTCCTTCTTTGGCCCAATGTCAATTTCTGTCTGGCAAAGCTCCTGGAAGTGCCTTTACTCCATTTAAGGGGCTATATAAATGCAAGTTGTTGGAGTCTCTTTCTAGTCTCCCTGTGATAATTCTGTTCCACTTTTGTACATATTAATGGCATGTTAATTATATTGTTAGGTGACAGGCATTGTTCAATTAAATACTTGAGCACATATAAATAGGAGACATCTGGGACAGTGGTTGTGTGGGAGGAAAACTGTGAGAGTCCTATGAAGAAAAACTCTGTCTTGGTTTTGACTTCACCAACTGGCTTGCATCGTGTTAATAGTATACCTCTGGCTAAGACTTTCCTTGAAGCTGTTCCTGCCCTGCTGCCATAATTTCCACAGGAGAAAACCCAGGCAGATGTTAAAGTGTGTTACTATTTGAAGAAGGCCGTGCAATTCTCCCAAGAATTGCTGGAGAATGCTGCTTCATAAATTGGTGCCATCATTTTGGGCTCCTGTTTTACACAAAATAGGTGCTGTTGCATTTGCTGACATAATAGTAATCACTGAACCACATCATATGTGAAGTACTTTGAGAGGTAAATAAAGGTAAACACTTTCTCTTTTTTTTGCTGATCTCCCTGTTTTTCTTTTGTTTGTCAGCTTGTTTTCAGTTTCTGTATCGAGGCAATTTGCATTGTGAAGAAATAACAAAACTCCAATCCCTTTGGTTCTCCACTCAATAACTCCTCTAGTCTAACACTGCAACCCTTGCAGATACTTTCCATTAACATTTTCCAACTTTCATGTTGTATCCTGTACTTGTATTTTTTTATCTTCATGAGCCCTTATCAAAAGGTTTCTGCAAGTCAACTCTCTCAATTTGTGTCCTACTATCTATTTTATTTACAATGCCTACAAACAAGTTTAAAGAAATTTAACATGTGGGATTGTCCCTTTCTAAATTGCAGATGGCTGCCTCTTATTGCTGTAGACATACTTTAGTCACTTTAGCCTTGATTCTGGTATTTTAACCAATATAAAAGTTGGGCTGATGGATCTGTATTTGCCTGGGTCAGATTGTTCTCTCTTTTAATATAAATTCTATGTTTTGCTAGGTTCCAAGTGTGTGGAACTTCAGCAGCTCTTAAAGGTATTTTTCTGAGTATTGCCATCAGCTTACAACTTTCTTTTCCTTAGTTTCTTTCTGCAACCCATGATACATATAATTTACTCTCTGGATCTCTGGTGTTTATTCTTTTTAGTTTATTAAATACACCTGCTCCCTGGTTCAAAATCCTCTGGGTTACTTAATGTATTACAATAACCGGAACTGAATTTACAAGTAGCATTTTTTCCTCTTCAGTGAAAACTGCTAGAAAATAATGATTAAGAAATTGAATGAGCTCTCCTTCATCTTCAGTTACACCATTACTTTTATTTTAGCATTCTATTTGCCTTCCCAACCACTTTTAGCTGTTATGATACAGGAAATAGTTGTATTACATGTTACACTATACTTGCTATTTAATAGACCGAAATAGTTAATCTGGTTGCATTTTTTTGCATAATTTGTCCTGATTCTACCTATGCAGAAAATGTTTTTGATTATCCACTAGGAGTTAAATTCCTCTGTCCTAACCCCAGTTGAATTCATTACACAGGGGTTTACTCCATTTATGCCAATTCAATTATGCTGTTGTGGAAACGTTTGACATTCATTCATGCTGGTTGCCAAATTTGGAAAACATGATATTTTTTTCTCTCGGTAAGGATCACCCATTTTCCATCTGCCAAAAATGCGCTTGCTTATCTGGTGACAGTCGAAAGTATGTATAACTAATCAATAAGTTGGCCAGTTGAGACCACAAGTGAACAGTTGCATTCATGCTGACACTGACTGGCAAACTGAGCTTGTTGGCAAACACAACTTATTTGATCAGAAGTTGAAACTGAACTGCAAATATACCACAAGTGCCACTAAGCAGAATAATGGTTGTGAGTGAATGTAGTACTGAGGCAATCTGGCCTCAATAGGGATAATGACAGTATGCATTACACTGAAGGCCAATGCACACATGACATTGTGAAAGGCAGCCAAAATCCACAATATTGTGTTATAGCATTCTCATAGAGAAACATTTCCTTTGTGCTGATACAAAGGGAATGCTCTAATCTCATTAAGGAAAGTGTAGCTTACTATTGAGTGCAGTGATTTGAGAAACGTAACCAAATAAGAAGACCAGATATGACAAATAAGACTGTTTCACAAATGCATCAACTCTTTTTGTAACAATCCAATATTAAACTGAGCAAACAACTGAGCTTTTGAAAGGGAAGAAATGGTATTCAGTCTAGTGACATAGAGGTGTTGGATTTAACAATGATCAAATTCTCTCCCTTTTAGCTTACTTTACAGTGCTCAACACATTGAATGTTGCTACTCCGGTGCCACATTCAGGCAAAAGTGTCATAATTTAAATGCCTTGGCATCTAATTTCCTCTGGTAGCAGAGACTAATGTGTTTGAGTGCTACTTTCAAACCTTTTTAAATCCATTTAAATGGGTTTTGTGACATCAGTGGAGATCCAAAATGTTTCCAAAATGCCAACATTTTCTCCAGTCAGTGGCTCCAGTGTGACTTTCTGATGGCAATTAATGGCTTATATTCGTTATTTTAAACTGGAAGATGATGTGCTGTTTTTTATATTATCACTTTTCTAGGTCAAGATTGTTTCATTGATTCCTCAGACTATGTTCACTGGTTTGTCACTGACACACAGCCAACAGTGAATATCCCATTAGGAGTAGTGTGTTAAGAGAGCAGCTTTCTCAAAAACTGCAACATGAAGTGAGTCTTTTGGCCGCTAATGCATTGTTCACCGATTTGAACTATATGTTTCAGTTACCATAGAAATCTGTACCTTAGCAACCATCATTATGCTCATCTAACCTCAGCTAAAGGACTCTGAAATATTGTAACTTGTGGAAGGCCATTTGGCCCATCTGAAAGAAATTTCCTTCAATTTTGATATTCTTCTTTCTTATAGTCTCAGAAAAGGGTTTAAAGTATCGTTAAGACATACTTTAAAATAAAAGCAAAATACTAAAATTTCTCCACGTATGCTGCCAGACCTGCTGAGTTTTTCCAGCATTTTCTGTTTTTATTTCAAGTATTATTTTGATATTTAATTTGCTGATCAATTTGTTGTACAGTTAGCATTTTATGCTACAAGCAAGGGGTACAGAAGACCTGAACCAAAATGGTTCCAGGGTTGACAGATAACAGTAATATAGATAAACTGGAGAAGATGGGGTGGTTTTCCTTAGAGTAGAGAAGGCTGAGAAGAGATTTGATTTTTTAAAAATGTTTAAAATCATGAAGGATTTACATAGAGTAAGTAAAGAGAAAGAGTTTCAACAGCTGAAGTGTTGATAAGCAAAGAGCCACAGAGTTAAGGAAATAGGCAATAGAAAGCAACATGTCCCACATTAGTGATCTCTATGGTCTAAAAGAATAAGAGCAGCAGATGCATGGAAATATCATCACCTGCAAGTTCCCTTCCAAGTCACATACCGTTCTGACTTGGAAATATATCGCAATTCCTTCACCATCGCTGGGCCAAAATGTGGAATTCCATACCTAACAGCATTGTGGGTGTACTGACACTACATGGATTGAGCAGTTCAAGAAGGTGGCTCACTACTACCTTCTCAAGGGCAATTAGACATGGCGATAAATGCTGGCCTTGCCAGAGATGCCCACATCCCATGAATGAATTAAAAAAAAAGAACAACATGAGGAAAATCTTTTTTTACACAGTGAATGGTTAGGATTTGGAATACACTGCCTGATAGGGAGGTGGAAACAGATTCAATTGTTACCTTCGAAAGGGAATTGGATAAATACTTCGGAAAAAAATGCAGCAATACTGGGAAAGAGCTTCAAAGTGAGACTAATTGAATTGATCTTTGAAAGAGCTGGCAAGGCTTGATAGGCCAAAAGGACACCTTTTATGCTGTACTATTTTATTTTCCTATGATTGTATGAAGTTTTTTTAATATTCGTTCATGGGATGTGGGCGTTGCTGCCTAGGCCAGCATTTATTGCCCATCCCTAATTGCCCTTGTTCAGAGGCCATTTTTTTAAGAGTCAACCACATTGCTGTGGGTCTGGAATCACATGTAGGCCAGACCAGGTAAGGGCAGCAGATTTCCTTCCCTAAAGGAGCCACATGTAATAGTACAAGGTAGGTGGTTGCCATTTTCTGGTGCTATCACTATAGATTACCAGCCTTATTGGAGATCAGCTTGCCTTCATGGCTTGGGCAGTGAGGTGGTGGGATTCAATAACAGGTGGATGACCTACCCAACCACTTTACTCCCACCGACCGCCCCCTCCCCTGACTTCACACAATGAAGGTTGGAGCTACCTCCATTGAGTCCAGATTCGCAGCTTGTCGAGAAGATGGCAGCTTAATGTCAAACCAATTTAAGTAGCTGCTAACTGCCTTTCTTTGTTTAAAAAAAAGTTTAAAATTTTTATCAGGCCCTGTGAGCCAGCCAACAGTGCAAAGCCTGTAAACAATAGGCTTTATTGAAAAATATTGTGAAATAGCAATTTGCAATAGAACTGTAGACGTGGTACAGATTTTGTTCATGTGAAGAAACATTTACCACAGCAACTTTTTTTTAGAAGAATGTCCCTTCCTTGTGCCCAACCTATCAGTGTCTGAGCTGTCTGGGAACATTTGTCGCGGTGTTTATCATGTTTCCACTTTCACATGCAAGCAGCATTCTTAAGATACCACGTCATCCCATATTTAGAATTCACTACCCGATAGCGTGGCAAGTTAATTTGTAACTCTCTGTGCAATTTACCTCAAACGTGATCATGTTTTTCAAAGTCAAAGTTTTGCTCCTCATTTCTGACCTGAAAGTTGGTCACGAACATCACAATTTGGTCATTTTCCATTTTAGGGGACTGGTTCCACAGAGCTCCTGTAGATCAGATGGTGAGAGAGTGAGGTCCCATATCTGAATATCAGAATTCTGCAGCCACACTCCTATGAGTGCAAGATAAGCAATCAGCTTATGGTGGCAGTTGGCGACACACAGGTGGCTGAGTCAGAAACCTGTGGCCTCACACCCACTCCAGAAAACAGGCACACCATCGAGGTTGACACTTAAGTGCAATGCCGAGGGAGTCCTTCGTTATTCCTGGTGCTGTCTTTCACAATAAATGTTGATCCTAAAATAAAAGCAGAATATGGCTGATGCTGGAGATATCAGCAGACCTGACAGCATCTGTGGGGATCGCGCTATGTTGTCATTACGTGAGCACAGATTCCAAGGACATCCAAATGAGAATAAGTTACATGCGTTAGGGCAAACAGGCAAGCAGTGCCCCGATGAAAAGCAATGATAATTTAAGCAAAGGCAAAGAGAAGACAGAATTTCCCAATTGTACATGTCAGTGGTAGCTCCAGTCTCGTTTCTGAGTATGAGGTCAAAGTTGAGATGCAGGGTAAAACCATTCCTTGGCAAAGACTGTATGCATAGGAAGACTGTGTTTGCCCATAAAAGTAACATTTAGACTGATAAGAGAGTGGAGTTTGGATTGAGTGTGCTGTGACTTCATAGCAGACTGTGCTTCCACTGACCTGATTGAACAAACTTAAAAAGAATTATAGAAATGCATATCTTTCTTCTCCTCTGGCTAATGTTGTAATATGTGAAATGTGTGCACAGCAAGGCCCCATAATCAGCAATGACCAAATAATCTATCTTATTGATACTGGTGGAGGGCTATATCGGCCAGGAAGCTCAGAAAACTTCGCTGCTCTTCTTCGAAAATAGTGCCATGAGATCTTTTACAAACATCTGAGAGGACAATTGGAGTACTGCACTGGGAGTTTTGGACTAGATTTTGTGCTCAAGTCACTGGAGTGGTAATTGGACCCATAACTTTCTGACTCGGAGATGGGAGTGCTATGCACTGAGCCATGGCTGTCAAAAGAACTCCTTTAACTCATGGAGATTCTGCTTTTTATTTTACTTTTGATTGATGGCAAAGGTCTCAATTGCTGGCGTAAAACCATATTAGGAGGGCTGCTTTCAAAGATACCCTCCGGTTGATTTGTTCATGAGTGTGTCATACAATGATACTGAAATCCAAAAATGCTGTTGTAACAGAATTTTAATTAAACTGTTGGCAGCTGTTGTGGTTCTACTGGATTCTCTCACTCCCTCTTTTAAAGTAATTCTCCATACATTACTGCACTTTATAGAAGTATACTTTCATATATGTATTTCACTTTGCGAAGCCTTTGAGATGTTCCCTCGGTGCTTGAAGGAGGATTGCCTTGATATATTCAGCGTGATCATTCTTGTGCTGCCCCTCCATTTTCATAGCTGTGTATCGGGTGATGCACATGATCAGGAAATTCTACCTCATAAATAAAAAAATCCCTATGACATAGAGGCAATGAAATCAAAACTTTTCACTCCGTAAGTTAGAAACCCAAAAGGCACAAGTGGGAAGTCTCTAACTGGCCCTATTGCTATTTTTAGATGAAGTGGAACCTTCCTGGGGTAATTTTTCCTCGACTTTGGAGAGTTGGGAGTTTCACCAATGCTGACTTCGTCACTCAAGTAGTGTTTCTATTGGGCCAGACTCTGTGCCAGGGCTAGTGTTTAGGGAAACTGATCCCATTATTTGCAACAGATAAAAATATTGAGTATTTTGTAATAACTTTGGAATTATTTAAAAGACTTTTGGATTCTGTAACTGGGCATAGATATATTGGCAGTTGAGGCCAGAAGAAAAGAAATGGGCAAAATGGCTTTTCTCAGGCAAAATTATCTGAAAATATTGGCTTCAGAATCTCTAGTGTTATAATGCTGGCAGTTATGTCTGATTCACACCGACACTTCTGGAGCTTGTGGGAAGGCACATTATGCCTGGGGCAGGATGTTCAAGCGTTACTTTGGGCCGATCTCCACTGCCTGTCTGGCCATGTTTATTGGTATAAAAAACTTGGCACCCTATTGAGAACACAGGAAGAGGAGTAGGCCATTCAGCCTATTGAGCCTGGTCTGCCATTAGATGAGATCATTGCCAATCTGTAACTTAATTCCATTCACTTGTCTTGGCTCTGATTCCTTTAATATCCTTATACCAGAAGTCTATCAAACTCTTTAAAATTACTAATTGAGCTAGCACCTACTAAGTTCTAACTTCTTAGCTTCTCTCTTGAAAGACCTGTCTCTGATTTTAAGATTATGCCCCCTTGTCCTAAACTCCTGGCCAGAAGCAAGGGTTTCTCTCAATCTACCCTATCAATTTGTTTCAAAATCCTAAAGATCTCAATTGAATAATCCTTAAACATCAATATTCCAGGAAGTACAAACCTAGTTAATGCAATCTCTCCTCGTAATGGAACCGTTGGAGACCTGATAACATTCTAATGAATCTATATGCCCCTCCTTTCAAGGCCAGTATATCCTTTCTAAGATGTGGGCCCAAAACTGTACACAGGACTCCAGATATAGTATCACTACAGAACATCCAGCCCTTTACATTCCAGCTCTCTGATTATAAACGTATAGATTGTATAGATTTTTTGGTTATTCTTTATACCTGGCTATTATATTTTAGAGCTCTCTGCACATGGAGCCCTAAATCTCTTTAGACCTACACTATTTCATCGAAAATGGATGACTTCACACTTACCTCACAGAAATCCAGGTGTCACAGTCTCACATAAGAACTTAATCTATGCACGTCTTGTTGTAATTTTATGCTCCCATATACTCTAACACCAATGTTTGTGTAAAAGCAAAATACTGCGGATGCTGGAAATCTGAAACAAAAACAATAATTGCTGGAAAAACTCAGCAGGTCTGACAGCGTCCGTGGAGAGAAAGACAGAGTTAATGTTTTGAGTCCGTATGACTCTTCTTCAGAACTAAAGAAAAGTAAAAATGTGATGAAATGTATACCGTTTAAGAGGGGTGGGTCAGGTGAAGCTGGATAGAAGGCCAGTGATAGACGGAGGCAAAGGAGAGATTGCAAAAGATGTCATAAAACAAAAGGTCAAAGGGGTGTTGATGATGGTGATATGCTAAAGGAGGTGCTAATGGTGACATTGAGTAGGAAGCAGAATGAGCAAGTGACAGATGGATCTAGAGGGGGTGGGGGGTGGGGTGTGGGGAGGGGATGGATCTAGAGGGGAAGGGAGAAAAGATCAAAATAGGCTAAAAGGTGGGGATAAAACAATGAATGGAAATAAATTTAAATTTAATGTTTGTGTAATTGGCGTGTGAATATGTGCCTGTCTAATGTCGTATCTAAATCATTAATAAATGTTATGATGCAGCAGATGATGTGTTCCAGGCAGATCAAATCCACGAGGGAAACCTGATCATACGGTCAAAATGATTTTGCAATTTATATTTTATTTCGAGATGCATGTCCTGAATTCAGTAGTAATAAGTCTGCCAAGACACTAGAGAGTTTTTACAAAACTAAATTAAACGTTTATTAACAAAAAAAGATTTCAAGTACATACATAGGTCTACAAATTGCCACTATAATAGCTCCTAAAACCTCTAATTAATCTGACTTCCAATTACACCCCTGTTAAGGCAGCAGTAAACAAAAAAATAGATTTTAAATAGATTCCAGCCAGTTACCACAATACCCTGGACAGTAGAATGCGAAGTGGCTTTTCCCAGCTTTGGTTTCTGCAGACAGCAGCTTAATGCACAACCACTGAAGGCTTTTCACACTTCTGGTAGATCTTACAATGCCTTCCCCTTTGACACATAGCCTCTTCTCCTTTATACACGTTTCTCCCTTTTAATACAAATTCCATTGTTCCCATATGTCTTTGGATCTTTACGTTTCTCATCATATAAATCTTTTCATGGTACAAATACGATCAATAACCTTTGGGGAAAATAAACACACTGCTTAGCCCAGCTTCTCTGGCTAGGTGTAACATCCTACCATCTCTTTGAAATTCAAGCTACCCTGATTTATCTACAAATGCAAATTCTCCTCACCTCACATTCTAAAACTTCAGCCATGTTTACATATTTAGCATTTCGAACCTAGCTTCTTTTGATGAGTCAAAGCCTCCAGGCCAGTTGTCTCTAATCCAATTAAATCGCACACACACACACAATCCAAATCCCACTATTAACCTACTTTAACAATAAATCACAATAATATTGTGAGAAGTATTATATTCTAGTGACACTCCCTCCTTACAAGAAAATGAACCATCATAATTTAAAAAGATGGCTTCATTTTCTTAACTCATTTTACACTACCTCCTATACTTATTAATATACTCACACTATTACATTACCAGGTGCATGAACTAACATAACAATATATATACAAATCCTTGGTATTAACAGAAATCATTCCAGTCCAGTGTCCAGGTTTCAAATCTGAGGATATGGGGTAGACCATTTAGGGCTGAGATGAGCAGAAATTTCTTCACCCAGAGAGTGGTGAGCCTGTGGAATGCACTATCACAGGAAGTAGTTGAGGCCAAAACATTGTATGTTTTCAAGAAGGAGTTAGATATAGCTCTTGGGGTGAAAGGGATCAAAGGGTATGGGGAGAAAGCAGGAGCAGGCTATTGAGTTGGATGATCACCCATGATCATAATGAATAGCAGAGCAGGCTTGAAGGGCCGAATGGCCTACTCCTGCTCCTATTTTCTATGTCTCTATGTTTTTAAATGTCCAATTTTCCCTTTGAGCTTTAAACTCTCGACAATGAATGTACAATTAGATTTTCTCTTCCAGCCACATGTAAAATCTGTAGATTAAATGATTGCAGGAATAAACTCCATCTGAATAGCTTTGCACTTTGGCCTTGAAATTTGTCCAGAAACTTTAAAGGATTGTGGTCTGTATAAACAATTGCTTCCGATGAATTGTTGCAATGTAAACCTTGAAATGCTGTTACGCTAATACCAGACCCAGAGTCTCCTTTTCAGTTGTTGAAGATCTTCTCTGTTGTACATTCAGTTTCTGTGAAAAATGCCCTATCAGTTTCTCAATTCCAGTTTCATCTTTTTGCAACAGAGCGGCCCCAATGCCTATACTGCTTGCATCAATGGCCAACTTAAATTGCTTGGCACAATTGGGCACTGCCAAAACTGGTGTCGTAGTCAATACAATTTTGAACTGTCAAATGCCTTCTTAAACCCCTGCATCCGTTGGAACTTCTTGTTCTTCTTTAATAATTCAGTCAATGGAGCAACAATACCGCTGAATTATTATATTTTTGTGACAATAAAAATAATGAATAATAAAGACTCAAGTACAGATTCTTGTGGAACATCAGTCATCACTTCATTTTCATTTGGTACATACCCATTATCCCTATTCTCTGCCCTGTACCACCCAACCAATCTCCTCACTAGGTAACTAATTTGCCTTCAAGTCCATGAGCTTTATTTTTAGCTGTGTGGAACCTTATTGAATGCCTTCAGGAAGGCCAAATGAACTATATTGTTACGACCAGTACCTGGGCAATTGTCCCCCCAATTTGTTATGATCCCAGACGAGGTATCCCAAATTGTTGTGCTCCCGGGTAAGGAGGGATGAACTGGCTCCCCTTCTTTATTCAACCCCCTCGGTTGGTCGCAACAAGGTTAATTTAAAAAGGTCCCCTTCCCTCGTGAACACCTTTTCCCAGTCCAAATGTATCTACGTTTTAAAATGAGCCAATTTAACCAGACTTTCTTGAGTCAAAGAAAGAGTGAGTTTATTAGTTACTAAAAAGTGAGAAAAAAATAATAAAAACACAACACATATACATACAGATTAGAAATGAGAAGTGAGTCCAGAAACAAAAGTTAAAAAATATATACAAATCAGTCTTTGGCTTGTCTGTGAGGAGTAGATAGTGAAATATTATAGCCACTAAGTTGGTTGATTCCAGTAGAGCTGACTTTGGCAGTTGAGCAGCTGGTCTGGAGATCCTTGGTTCTGCAGGTTAGCTGAAAGGAAGTGTCCTGTTTCCTTTTCAACTGTGGCTTTGCTGACTTGTGACTTTCTTCCAGCAATCAGAGAGAGAGACTTTTTTTTACCTGCAAGCGCAGAGATGCCTAGTTGATGTTCTTCAGCTATGACCTTCACAGACCACAATAGCACCAGAACAGAACACCAAAACTAGCACACAGAGACCAAGGTTACAGTTGGCGTTTAACCCTTTTTCTTGTGTATTCCTGGAAGGGAAAAACAAACATGTCTTTCACCCAGAAACTGCTTTCTTTCAACTCCGTTCAAACCCACAGTCTGTAATATAACTTAACAGGAGATGGTTTCCGCTGAGGCGGTAATCAGTTTCTATTATCTCTGCAACCGCAAGAGATTACAGTTCAGTTTTTGCATTTCATCCCTTCCTTTAAAGTCTCTCTGTCTGGGGTAGGCCTTCACACCTTTTAAGTGCAACATTCTGTTCTCTATGGACTAGTTGGTTACCAAAGTAAATGGTTACTTTACAGTCTCAGCCAGCTTTTGCTTGTAGGTCCTTTTTATAAAAAAAATACGTGTCTTACATAAAAGTTCAATATGTTTGTAAGTAATTCGGGGCTATAATCTGTGGTCATGACAATACCTATAGACATTCGTCTCTCTACTACTTCAGTTAGTTCTTCAAAAAGTTCAATTGGTTTGTTAGACGTGATCTGTTCCTTACAGATCGATGTTGAGCCCAGAACAGAGTATAGCAGGCCACGGGGCAGGTCAGTGCCAAGGCAGACCGGTTCGAAGGCCTGCCTCAGTTGTCTGGGATTTCATCCCCAGTTGTTTCAGAAGCTGTTAGGCCCTCTAGCCCTCATTCCTCACCAGCACGACAACTTAGAGACAGCAGAAGGGTCAAGAGAAGTAATCGTGAAATACAGTTGGGTGTCATCCATGTGCACGTGCAACCTGATGTGTTTTCAGATGATGTTGTAGAGGGACAGTTTACGTTGTCATTCTGCTCTTCCTAATTCAAATGAAAGTTAAAATCTCCCATTAAAATGGCCTCACTTTTGCTACAAGCTTCTCTAACTCTGAATTAACACATTTGTCACTTCATTGCTGTTATCACTGAGCCTGTAGGCAGCTCCCATTACAGTTTTAAGTTCTCTCTTATTCCTCAGATGTAACCATAGAGTCCCCACTGATTATTTTCCCTTATCCCTTACCTGCTATTACTAATGTTGTAATCGTAACTTTAAACAGTAAGGATTCCCCTCCTCCTCTTCCAGTTTCTTTATCCTTTCTAAAGACCTTGGACTGGATTTTACGGCCCCCAGCCAGTCATATTTTTGGTTGGGGCAGGGGGCACATTAAATATGATGGGTTGCAAGCCCACCATCTTCCTATCACCCCACCACCACCCCCCCGAGCTGTCCCCTTAACATGCTAGGTGGGCGTGCCATTTTTAAGTAAATAATTAAGGGTCATCTGAGCTTGTTACAAAGCCAATTGACCCAGCTAACACGCTGTGCATGCCACAAAATAATGGGCATGGGCAGGTGGGTGAGAGTGGCAGGCTGTTTTTTAAAAATATTTTTGTAAAGGTGAGAAGGAAGGGGGCACAGCATTCGGTGGCGGGGGGGGTGCACATTGAGGGCATTCCCCCTAAGATACTATCTCCCCTCCCTTGCTGTTCCCTGCCTAGCCTCCAAAATGTGCCCTCCCAATCCCTTCAGGTCCCTGTCCCTAGGCTGCCCAATTCCTCCCCATCCAAAAGCTCTGACTTACCTGGTCCAGACGTCATGCCTGCCTTCCCTGTAGGCCTGCTGGCAGTCCCAGCAGCACCCGTCTACTCATCTCTGGCACTGCTGGTACTGCTGGAGCTGCGGGCCAATCAATGTGGCCAGCAGCTCTTGAGGGCAGGACTTCTCCCCACTGAGGGGCGTAAGTCCTATTTACAGCCTGATTAGCCTGCTGGCACTACGTTATGGCTGTGCGATAGTTTAGGTGCATCAGCTGCAATCGGGGTGGTGAGTAATAAGCCCCACATCCCACTACCCACCACCCCATGAAACCATTAAAACTAGGAATACTTTTACACCCACTTCCAACTATAGTTTTTAGCCATGTCTCTAATGGCTGCCATGTCATATTCTAAGTTGTATCTGAGTCTTTAATTCACTTAATTCATTTCTCAAACTCTATGCATTAATATAGAAAACTCGTATTTGGGAAACCGTCCCTAATACTTCTGCCTTGATTCTGTCTTCCTCACGCTGTTTAACTTAACAAATTTCTTAATTGTCTTGTCACAATGATGGGAAATTGGGATTGAGTGAGACCTACCTATAATTTCACTAACTAACCAAAAACATACAGAAGTGTTTAAAGGGGGCCATTTTTTTTTAAAGACAAGCAAACAAAAGCTCTCCCTCTCTCTCTCTCTCTCAAACCTCGTTGATTGACTCATCATTGTTCAGTGCACAGATAGTAAAAAAAAATTCAATATTCCCCTCACCTAATGTATTGAGGTCACTACTCCTGATTTCATCTCATTTATTACTGACAGGGACATCCCATTTGCTTAAATCTGGATATTCTGGAGAGGTGAGATGTATGAAGAAATCATGCGACCCCAAAACCATCTGGCTGTTGAATGATGTACTTGGGTTGAATTTCTGGCAATAACAGCTGGGAAATGAACTTCCTTCACAATATTTGTGGTACCATTTACGATCAGGAAGTTGCATAAGCAATACAAAGGTACTTCCCTGCTCATAAAAAAATACATACCTGCAATGCAGTTACCCTGTGATTGCCAAGATATCCCAAAGTTAGTCACGAGCATAGAATTAAACTTGGCAGTGTGGGTAGTAAAGTAAGCCAGTGTATCTATGATATCCCAGCAGTGTAAACCAAGCTTAACAAATGACTTTAATATAAATGGCAATAGCAAAAGATCTCGATCACCTGAGGAGACCTGTTTTACACAGCGACTTGCGGTCTGTAATGTGCTGCAGATTCAGCACTAACATTCAAAAATGAATTGGATCAATACTAGAAGGGAAAGAATTTATAAGGATATGCAGAAGGAGCGAATGAATGGGGCTAATTTTATACCTCAACCAAACAGCTGGCACAGGCATGGCAGGCTGAATTGACCACCTCCTGTGCTGTAACATTCTTTAATTCTATAGAGTTAAAATCTATTAAGAGCAGAAGGCAGAAGTAAGGCAGAAATAACTTCATTGGATGATTCTCCCAAGTGGCTTCCGTAACTTTGGCAGTAACCTGATTTACAGGGTGTTGTGGGGGTTCCCACTGATTTTCTGCTGAGGTTATGCTGGACAATAGGGAGAACTCCTGAGGGAATCCCATCCAATGACACCTATGCTGAGAGAGGCCAGGGGAAAGATTTCTGAGGAATTGACAATCATTGTGAGGCAGCGACTGAGGAGAAGCCAACTGATTGGAAACAGGCCATCCTCACGGCCACATTCAATAAAGGGCAACAAATCAGCCACAGGGCAACTGCAGGCCCACGAGACTTATTTATCAGATGTAAACTTAAAGATGGTTTCTCATGGACAGGGATAAAGATCCAGTGTAAATCTAACAGGAAAGCAGCAGAGGGTTAGAAGGTAAATGGGTTCCACGAATTCTGGGTCTCCAGACAAAATGTTGAATTACAAAACCAAAAACAATACAAATTGGAGGAAGTCTTCATCAAACTGTCGAGCGCTCTGGTCAAAGTGCACCTTAGAAAGCTTTCAAACACCTGAGAGCAGTGAAAAACATATAGCTGACTTAGACAAAGAGACAGAGAGTAATGTATCTAAGTTTGCTGATGATACAAAGCTAGGTGGGAATGCAAGCTGTGAGGAGGACACAAAGAAGGCTACAAAGAAATATAGACAGGTTAAGTGAGTGAGCAAGATGGCAGATGGAGTGTAATGTGGGGAAGTGTGAGGTTATTCACTTTGGCTGTAAGAATTGAAAAGCAGAATACTTTTTAAAAGGCATGAAACTTCTAAATGCTGATGTTCAGAGACACTTAGGATGTAGTACAAGAAACACAAAAAGTTAGCAAACAGGCACAGCAAGCAATTAGGAAGGCAAATGGCATCTTGGCCTTTTTTGCAAAGGGATTGAATTACAAGAATAAAGAAGTCTTGCTACAATTGTACAGCGCTTCTATTCTGTGCAATTTTGGTCTCCATCTTTTAGGAAGATGTATTTGCATTGGAAGCAGCACACCGAAGATTGGTCCCTGGGGTGAGAGGGCTGTCCTATGATGACAGGCTGAGTAAATTGGGCCTATATTCTCTGGAGTTTAGAAGAATGAGGGGTGATCTCATAGACCCAGATTTTGCCACGATGGAAAGACTCTCCATCGCAGTAAAAAGGCAGAAGTGACCAAAAATCATAAGTCTCGCCACTGAACACAGCAATTCCCATTTTCTCAGGAATGGGAATGGGGGAAGGGAACATTTCCTGCATGCACAGTCTACGCAGGGCCATTTAAATCATCTGCAGTCTCCACTCAAGTAGGATTTTGGTAGCCTTGGAGTGTGAAACCCAAAGTGTGCAGATTAGGCCCAATGAGAACAGGTCTGAAATTTGTGGAGTCATTTGGATAGCCAGGTTATTCCTTTGGAGAGGTAAAGTACCCTTTTGGATCTGGTCCTGAAGCACCTTTGGGGGCGGTAAGGTGCCCTTTGGAATTGTTAATAGTAGGCATAAATGTGCATTAAAATGTGCATAAACTCATTACTGTCAAGCTCATTGGAACTGCCCTCAGACCTGTAAAAATGAACTGTCAAAGTTGTCAGACGCACCTGTCAAAGGGACCTGTCAAAAGCACCTGTCAAAGGGACCTGTCAAAAGCACCTGTCAAAGGGAGCTGTCAAAAGCACCTGTCAAAGGGAGCTGTCAAGGCTTTTAAAATTCCTGCCCTGTAAATCTTTTTTAAAAAAACTCACTACCTGTTGGCATAAGCCTGAGGGTTTCCATTACTGGATTAGTGCTGCATGATTGATTTCACAATCGCCCATTATCAAAGTAGGGTGCCTGCCCTATTTCACAGTTTGATTGACAGCTACAAGTGGTTATAAATTTTGTGCAGTGGGACTATGAATTCCAATGCTGGTTGTTAGAAGGGATTGTGGACATCAATTAAATGTTTGTTGTTATAAGGCTTTATTTAGTTGAAGGAATGTAAATGTAGTAAGTGTTTTTTGTAAATGAGTGTATTTTTCAATATAATGAAGCCTGCAATAGACACTTAGAACTTTATTTTATATCATCTCTGCAAGGTCCTGAGGTATACCCATGGTGGATACTGCGTTTGATGGCATGCTGGATGGATGGGAAAAGGGTGGTGGGTAGGTGGGCATGGATTGGCATGAGCTGGTACTAAGTTGGCATAGGGACTATAACGAGCCATTGTGGGTGGGTAGAGGGGCATAGTTTGGCATGAAGGGTATGAAGGGCCATGGGGGTTTGGTGGGAGCATAGGTTGACATGGAGGGTATGAGGGGCCATAGAGGATGGGGGCATGAGGTGGCATGGGTTGGCATGGATGGGGCATGGGGACTGTGTGGGAGGGGTGTTAGGGGGAATGAAGGGTGAAAGCTAGAAGGATGTTTTATGTTTTATTCTTTATCTTAAATTATGGACACAGTGCCGGAACCCTGAGGCAGGCCTTCCACCCAGCCCTCAGCTGCACCCACCAGCCTCCTCAACACACTCCTACCACCAGCCCCCCCCTCCAAATCCCACGCCTCCCCAGACCGAAAACCTGATGTCTGGGCAGCCATTTTGAAAGGTTGGGTTCGAGGAGCTGGGAATTCTCTGTGCACCTGACCTTGAAACCACAGATTATGAAGGGGCCTGACAGGGAAGACACTGTTTCCCCTGACTGGGGAATCCAGAACAAAGGGATACAGTCTCAGGATAAGAGGCCAATCATTTAGGACTAAGTTGAGGAGAAGTCACTTCTCTGAAAAGGTTGTGAATCTTTGGAATTCTCCACTGGAGTGGGTTGTGGATGCACCATTATTGAATATATTTAAGACTGATATAGACAGATTTGTGGTCTCTCAGGGGATCAAAGGGATATGGGAAGTGAGCGGGAAAGTGGAGTCGCTGCCTAAGATCAGCCATGATTGTATTGAATTGCGGGGCAGGCTCGACAGGCCTTGTGGTCTACTCCTGCTCCTGTCTATAAACTTCTTATGTTCTTATGAACAGGTGTCAATATGTCCAATGATCTTATTAAGAGGCCAAAATAGGCATGAAACTTCATTAAACAAATAAAATCCATCAAGAATGAGACACTTGAAGCTGTATCCAATCTAGCCAAATACATGAAATAAAAGTCTTCCCTCTAATCTGGAGGGCGGCAAATGTTGAAGTGAAGTTTGATGAAGCAGAGCTGGAAGCATCCTTTATCTCTTTCGAGTGGTTAGCACAGCAGTTAAAGTTGCCAGTCCACCATTGGTCCCTACTACTGCAAAGTAAAGCTCACAAGGTTTACTCCCTCTTGCCTGAGGAAAGTGCCACTGACTATGAGGCAACAAAAAGGGCTATTTTAAGTGTGTATCAGTTAGTATCAGAGGTGTACCATCAGAAATTCCATACCCTCAGGAAATAGCCTGACCAGGCATACCTGAAATTTGAAAGGCTTAAGCATAAATTTAAGGCACCTTAAGCACACCACGGGTTTCTCACTGGTGCTTTTGTGTTGCCCCGCAATGAGGTCATGATTAGTTGGTGTGGTGTTCAACACTTCTGTCATTTTGTTTCCTTAGTTCATTTTGTTGTACCATTAAATTTAGACATGTGACCATGGCTGAGGGTGCCTCTTTTCCTCTGCAGGTGGATGGTTACCCATGATATTATGAGTGGGTTGTGTCACATTGAGTTTTATTGACAAGGCCTTTAGTTAATGTTCCTTTCCAGGCAGGTTTAGCACTCAGGTATCGAGTATGGTGCCTGCAGCACAGGCTTTTGTTGGAGATCCATCTGTGGTGTTCTAGCTGAAGGTTCATTGGCCTCCTGGGTGTCCGAACGCACACTTGAATAGAGCGTCTGTCATCTGCTTGACACAAGTGTGGACAGCTGATTGAGAGACACTGCGAAGGTCACTCACTGAGCCCTGGAAAGAGCCAGAGGCATAGAAGTTGAAGGCAGCTGTGACCTTTAGAGCCACTGGCATGGGGTGCCCACCCACACAGGTAGCGGAGATCTCAGGCTCAATCATCTGACAGATATAGTTGACTGTCTCCCTTGAGAGACAAAGCCTCCTTTGGCACTGCACCTCAGACATATTGAGGTAGCTGCTTCGTCGCCTGTAAACCCTGGCAGCAGGATAGTGGCATTTTCTGCAGCCCCTTCCGCCTTGGACTTCCTCTTGGCCCTGTACCTCTTGTGTCTGCACCTCTCCTCCCAAAGGTGGCTCCCCTGGAGGCTGAATGTGCATTCCTGGCCTCCTCCCACTTATGGCCCTCCCTTCCTCCTCAGAGAAGGTGCCTCCAGTGGGGAGCACAATTCCCATTCCCAGGCTAAGAGAAGGCTTCCTGAAACCTGCAGGCCCCAAAAAGGATCTTCACTGTAGAGTGCTGACCTGAAGGTTGAGAGTCCTGTCCAAGCAGCTGGTATGAGTTTTGAAGTATTTCTGCTCACACAGGCAAGCATCAGTAACTTTCCAAATTAAATATGACTGAGCATATTCGCGACCCCACTGACAGGTATAGTTGACTGTCTCCCTTGAGAGATGGAGCCTCCTGTAAACCCTGGCAGCAGGATAGTGGCATCTTCTGTTGCCCCTTCAGCCTTGGACTTCCTCTTGGCCCTGCGCCTTGGCTCTTATCCCACCCTTGGATGAGGTTTATACAAATGTGTTCTAACCGCCTGCCAGTTGCGCCTGTGCAACAACTTGAAGATTGCACGGGCCCCGAAAAATCGCCGTCAATTGGTGCCTCAAGGCCTGTTAATTAACGACGGGCGAGCATCGGAGATCATCGCGTGCCCGCCCACCGAAATAGTGCGATGGTGCACGGTGACATCGGGACACTCGCCCGACATCACCGCACGTCATTTAACGCGTCAGCGAGGAGGGCCTGCCCCCGCACGCTGACGGGAAAATTCTGCCCCATAGTTGCTGCTGCTGCCTTGTAAATAAAGTTCAATGTTTCCACCAAGAAAAGTTGCCTGGAAATTCAACTCCATAACAACTGCGCAGAGGAAAAGGGATAAAGTAATGTTCCCTTATATAAAAGTTTTGCAATTATCTGCCCCGTTTTAGAGTCAAGCACCCAAAATAAATGTGAGGAAAGTTCGATCTTTTCAAAGTTACGGAAAAAGAAGAAAACATGCCCATTTCCCTTGATCGAGTGAGAGTGTTGAGCAAAGCCGAGCAGCTTGCAATCTACAGAAATGTCCAGCAACAATAAATAGCTTTGAATCTGTTTAGATCACCTCCCCACAGGAAATACCTGGGCAGGGTACTAAAGGAACAGATGGGCCATGTTATTGGCTAAACATTACAACTGTGTTCTAATTCCAAACTACCCACCACCACCAGCGCCTTCAGAGATTATCTAGTAATATAACATAAATCTAGACGCCTCAATCCCAAGGAATCAATCCTGTCTCTTTAAGATTACAGAGCACAGTTTCGCAGAGTTTAAGAGAACAAACCGTTATTTATTTTGTTTACATATAAAATACAGTACTTAATGTGTAAAATATACATATTTAGAATTTTAAAAAACATATTTGGATTTTGACAATATCATCCATAAACAGTTAAATATCCAAAAGTAGGCAAGATATTTGCATTCACTGCCTTTCTGACACAGAATTCACCCTTTTATCATTTATCCCTCAATACCTGTCTCACCCTCATTCATTATAAAATTTTCCTTTGTTCTGCTCAGTTTTTAAAATGTGATTTATGTTATTCATTTCTGAAGATACGATCCCCAGTTAGACTCAGTAATATTAACTGTTGCAATTGAGAGGTCAGGAACTCAAGAACAGCATGAAAATTCAAATTGAAAGGCACCTCTAAGTGGATTATTCTTTGTCCTGGGTTTTTGCTATGCAAGGATGCAGCTGCTGATTTTTAAATTCTGCACATATGTAGTGTATTGAAAATTGCATTGCGTATTTTGTCCACTTGAGGTTACCATACACACATGTACAAGCAGAGGGAGTCTGCTAGGAATAAATAATAAAGGATCCATGTTTAGCAGCTTGTGCAGCCCTAATTCTAAATGTCTTTGGCTGAATATATAACTGTTTCTGTCCTAAGTAATTCAGAATATATTGACGATTTTCCCCAGCAAACATATTAATTAAGGAATCCATGAGTGGTCTTCTACCATCCAAGAGCATTCAAGAAAGCAAGAGCTGAGGAAAGGCCATTCAAGGTCAAGTTGCTATACATCCACCATGGTGGTTTTTATTCTCCTTCCTCATTGTATCTAGGAAGCAGCTTTGCATCACTTCCTGTTTTTCATTATGTCAGCCAAAGGATTGAGTTTTTGTTCATCTAGTTTATTCAGGTTTGATTATATACACATACAGTAAAGTACCCATTAGTCTCTTTGAGAGCCTTATATACACAGTATTTGCTATCAAAGGAATAATGATCTGGTTTATTTTTTGATGCAGAAACCAAAAATATTGTGTATATAGTAGAGCTGTGATACATCAGAAGCCATTACAGAGATTCTCTGCTAAACTGTAATTAAAATTTAAATAAAGCAAGAAAACGAACAACCTGGACAGCTCAATGAAAGATAAAGGCAAACTCTAAAATAATGTGAATTACCTACCATTTCATTTTTCCACTTTTTATTTAATCTCTTTTAGTTTTGTACTTAACAAGAGGAAATGCAACACTGCCAGTGCAGGCATCTTTCAGATAAGGTTCCAAACCAAGGCCCCATCTGCCTTCTCAGGTAGGTGTAAAAGACCCCATGGCACTATTCAAATAAGAGCATGGGAGAACTCCCTTGTGCCTTGGCCAATATTTATTTCCCAGCCAACACCACTATCTGGCCATTCATTTTATTGCTATTTGTGGGAGCTTGCTGTGTGCAAATTGGCCTGCCTTGTTTCCTGCATTACAACAGTGACTACACTTCAAAAGTGCTTCATTGGTGCATTGGGAAGTCCTGAGATCATGAAAGGAGCTGGATAAATGCAAGTTCTTTTTACTCTTGTTTCTTTGAGCAAGTGACAATCCACAGGGACTATGGTCTCTCAACTTTCCCAGATGTCTTATCGCACAGTTCGACGGGAAGGGCTATTGGTTAAATTGAAAGCTATGGGAATGGGTCAGAAATTGGCTGAAGGATTAATTTCGTTGAGTACTCATTACAAAAGCTATGCCTGAGTTGGGTAAGCGCTGAATGGAGAAACCCAAGCCTCAACTCTGCAACCACTGTTTCCAAATAGTAAGTGACTCAGATTCAAAAATGCAAAGTAATCAAAATCGTAGATGGCACCAAATGAAGAGAGGGAGTGGAAGTAGAGGAGGCAGCTCAGAAATTACAGGACAATTTGTGCAATTGAGCAGAGCTGCACGAAATATGAAAGTGGGTGGAACAATGCCAGATGAAATTTAATCCAGATAGGGTAAAGTAGGAAGGAAGTATACATGGGCCAGGCATTTTAGGGTATCGAAGGTTTCCTCCCCACCATCCAAAGAGTAGGCAGCGAATGCACTCCTGCCAATACTGGCTACCCGACAGCCATTTTAATGCTCCAAACAAGAGTTAATTGGCTGGAGATGGGACTTCGCCCCTCACTCGGGAGGAAGTTCCGCATCAGAGTGCTGCTGGCCAATCTGTTTGGCCGGTAGCTCTCTGATCCCAGCAACGCCAGAAGCCACAGTGGACAGGATAGGGACTGCAAGCAGCCTCCAGAGTCTAAGGCCCGAAGTCCAACCAGACAAATGTGGGTATCTCAGGGCGGGGAGGGGAGGTGAGATTTGGGAGGGTGGGCAGAGCGGGGCTGTTGGTGGAGAGGCCAGGGTGGGGAGGGAGCACCCACAGGGGCCAGAGCTTGTTGAAACCAGGTATAGAAGGGAGGCTGTTGATGGAGGCGCCCCCCACCCCCCCAAACCCCTCCACCCTTCCTGCCAATCCCCTGAACAGAGTCAATTTCTGGGCTTCCCCCTCCCCCTGGACTCACCCCACCAGCTTGAAAATTGAGGCTGGGCAGGAAACGGCCCTTAAGTGGTGATTAATTGGCTACTTATGGGCATCAATTGGGGCAAGGGCAGGGGCACATGCCTAGGCCTTGCCCGTCCCAATAAACTAAGAGGGATGTTAGGATCTCTATGGACGGACAAATTAAAATGGACCAAATACCCTTCCTCACCTTTTCGGCTTGTGAATGGAGAATCTAGCTGCTCTGAGAAGTTCATCACAATGGTTTGACAGTTCCATGCTTGCGCATGTCCTGGATAATGGCAAGTCTTCTAACCCATTCCCAGTCATGAATGGAGTAAAATAGGCCTGCGTGCTAGTGCCAACCCTCTTCAGCATCTTTTTCTCCGCCATGCTGTCTGATGCCTTCCATGATGGTAGTCCTGGCATCAAAATCAGATATCACATGGACAGCAAGCTACTCAGTCTGAGATGGCTCCAGGCAAAGACTAAGGTCTCCATGGACATACTCTGCAATTTTCTGTTTGATGATGACTGCGCACTAGCTGCCTGTTTGGGTCAGGACATACAATGTAGCAAGGACTTGTTCTCCAAATCATGCAACAACTTCGTCTTTACGATCAGCACAAAGAAAACTGAAGTAATGTACCAGCCTGCTACAGGAAAGAGCTATCTCGAGCCCAAGGTTTCAGTCCATACCAGAACATGTCGGCACTGGATAAGTTCACTTATCTCAGCAGCACACTGTCTTGAGCTGTGCATATTGATAACGAGACACATATGAAAATTGCCAAAGTGAGGGTAGCCTTTGGCAGACTTCAAACATCAGTCTGGGAAAGAAGATGAGTAAGTCTGTCTAAACTGAAAGTCTATAGAGCAATAGTTTGTCCCCTCTACTCTACACATGTACCAGCATCATGCCAAGAAACTCAACCATTTTCACTTGAGCTGCCTTTGGAAGCTTCTGAAGATCAGATTGCTGGGCAAAATACCAGACACTGAGGTGCCCACCTGGGCTGGCATGCCAAGCATCCACACCAATTAGAGACAGCTACAAGTCAGTTGAGCTGTTCATGTAGACAGAATGCATGACACTCACTTACCAAAGCGAATCTTCAATTGAGACCTTGAGTCTGAGATGTGCTCTCATGGTGGTCAAAGGAAGAGCTTACAAGAACACCCTGAAGGATTCGCTTAGGAGTTTTGATATCGCACTCGGGCCCTGGGAGCAGCTCATCCAGTATCGCTGCACCTGACACAGCCGAATAAAAAAAAAGGGTGTGGCCTCGTTCGAAAGCAAGTGCTTCTCAGGGGCAGAGAGAAAACATGAGGAGAGGAGACACAAGCCGGCAGCTTGTCCAAAACTCAACCGTCTGCAGAATCCTGTCCTTTTTGCAGCCGAACCTTCCGGGTGTAGCTGGAACCCTGCCAAACACCACAGGTGATGAAAATGCTGATATTTTCCTCCAAGGAACCAGCCCAGATTCAATTCACATGGGACCTTCACAATTAGCAGAGAGGCAAGACTTTAATTTCATCGGGCACAGCTGGATTTGTACTAAGGTCTCATGTGTAAAAACGCAATGCATCACTCCATCCCCTTTCATCTAAATGTCTAGTTGAGAAGATTCACCGACTTAACTCATTCACAATTATATTGCTTCTGCAGCCGTGATGGGCTGTTTGTTTGGTGCTGCCATTGCTCTTTGTGCACACACTTCAATACCGATCAGAAGGACCTTAGGTACCCCAATGTTTGACAACAGGAATTTCCTGCCTCCACAAGGGAGTCTGGATGACTCAGGGGATTAAGGCAATTCTCTTTGCTGTCTAAGCAACAGATATAAACAGTAACAGATGGCTGGGAGAGTTTTACAAGTGTTTAAACTTCAGAAACCATGCCGGCGAATCTTGAGCATTTGAGAAGGTGTTACAGCCTCAGTCACATTCCCCACTGTCCTCTTATTAACAATATGTCTACAGTTTTATGAGTTTCGCTGAGCTAAATGGACATCTCCGGGGAGGGATCGATTTAATTAAGTTAACACACACCTAGTCCAACGACTATGTCTTTCTTTTAATTGCTTTAGATTTAGGTCACTTCTCAATGCTCCTGGAACAACATACAATAAAGGTAGCTATTTGCCTGTAAGCTTTCTATGAGTCAACTCTCAGGTGTCCATGGAGTCAGTTTCCATGGATAAATTCAATTCTTGTTAAGGGGCGGTTCTTAATTCAGGGATTAAAATAGACACTGTTGTTTCAAAGAAAGATAAACTATTTGTTTGAAGACAATGGGTGTCGATTTAAAGTTTTACTGAACAAAGTGAATACACTGTAATTGTATAACACTGGTTCCCTGGTGTGGTATTATATCTGATACATTTACATTAGACACTTGTTAAATTGAACTATCATATTCCAATGAAATTAGCTGCAGAACAACCACATGGATCTTAGTATTATCCAATAATTGTATCAGTGGACACTGATTTTCAGTATTTTTCTTCCCATGTTTCATGTCACAGACGAGTACAACACATAAGGAAGGTATTTGGTCTATCCTGCCTGTGCTGGCTCTTTGAGTCCCTCACCCCATAGTCTGAAAAGTGTTTTTTAAATTATATTTATCCAATCCCTTTGATAATTACCATTGAATCTGCTTCCGCCACAATTTCAGTTAGTACATTCCAGATCAAGCAACTTGCTGAGTTAAAAAAAAATCCTCTCACCTCCACCTTGGCTTTTTTTTTTGCATAGTTTTATATCCAATTTGAGCATTCATAATAATGGGTAAAACATTTCTTGTTAAGAAAAAAATGGCATTAATGCACCCCAAGAGTATAATAAAACATTATACAGTGCAGTTTTGGGAATTACAATTGCTTTCATGCATAGTGTAGGCTATAATTTGCCAAAACAGCCTCGGAAGTCAATATTTTGTACATTATACCACAGGAGGGGGGGTGGGGGGTGGGGATGGGGGTTTGGGGAGGCAGGGATGGTGGTGATTGACAGAGTGCTCTCACAAATTATGAGTAATGTTCTTCTGTTCCTGTAACTCTGAAGACCTGAATTAATCCCTATGAGTGCATCCCAGCCCTTGTGGCATCTACTACCAAGAAAAAAAGGACACCAATGTCATGGGATTACCGTCACTTTTAAATTCCCCTCCCAGTCACACAGCTCTGGGACATATATCACCATCATTTCATTATTGCTGGGTCAAAATCCTAGAATTTCCCACCTGGTAACCTTAGGATTGCACCTTTACCATAAGGATTGTAACAGTTTAAGGAAAGGGCACCAAATGATGGGCAATAGATGTAGCCTTGCCCAAATCCCAAGCAGGGAATATATTTTAAAAATTGCCCCTGATGTTCCTTTAATTCTTCATACATGGTCACTCTTCCTGAATAGACTGTTCCAAACAAGGACTAAGAACATCACAATGCCTTACTGAATATACTGCAGCTTGAAGGCTTTACGTTTCTATTTATGGGCTGTTATACAATATCTCTGACCTAGCCAGAAACAAAAGCAGACAGAATTAAGAATCTAAACAATTGCAATGCATTACCAAAAGCACGCTTCCACCTTAACAACATCAATGAAACATTCACTCATTAAAACAAACATAGCTGAATAACCTATCAAATGTTGAACCCCAGCAGCCCCCAGAAAATCAGGGCTTTAAAATTTGTATTCGGATACAAAGATCGTCAATCTGATCACCGAGCTGCCTCGGAAGTTGATGACGGTGTTCACAGTGACCATTTCGAGATCCAGTACAATGTCTCGCGGCCCGCTGACTGGACGGGTCATCACCAAGGTGGCACTCACGGGCCCAGTTTGCTGTGGGTTTGTGAAGAAGGCAAAAAATAAAAGCTTATTATTTAAGGGTGTCAGTAAACATTGCTCATTTTAATTGAGTACTGTGTCCTTGACAATTCGATCTCAGAGGGCACCATTTCTATAGCATTAAGATTTTCCAATTTCACTCAACAAGCAGAAATTGAACATTTATGTAACGTCTGCCTCCAAGAGTAATTGTCCTCACTGTCACTAGTCATGATTTGGGAGGTGGGTGTTTTGGAAGGAAGGTTCTATGAAATGTGCCTCAGCAGCCAATCTGGATGGGTTTAATTGATAGCTTCAGGGTGGCTAGCCTTGGCTCTGACAGGGGGGTAAATTCACCCCCAATCCCACAGGGGCTGATTTTTGTCAAATAGTCAAGAATTGGTGCCGGTTTTGCCAAAATGATGATGAAACAGCAGCATTTTAAATATTGTATTATTAATCACAGCACCAGGTTTGGACATAGGGGCTAGGCTTTTCTGGCCTTGCCATGGCAGAACCCATGATGGGCGATGCTGCAGGTCAGTCAGAAGTCCATTGACTTTCGGCAGGAACGGAAGATCCCAACAGCGGACGGGTCCGGAAAAACACAGCCACGGGGTTACCAACTCTTGCCGAACTTATTCCTGGCTGTTCCCTCAAAAGAACCCCCCCGCCTTCAACTACACCCACCGCCACCACCCCTCCCCCACCCCCAGTTAAACAAACATTTCCCTGATCTCCAGAATTATTGTAACTAAATGCTCACAAGAAATTGAAATAAAAACGCCTTTGTTTTTATTCCCCCTGTGATATTTCTCCCTGGATTGCTCCCAGCAGTGTTGAGAAGATTGATTTTCAATTCCTGAAGACCCCAGGGCAATTCTGGAGAGTTGGTTACCCTATTTGGCATTATTTGCCTACTTAAGGGCCCCAGTTGGCTTGGGGGTAGGAAGGCCATCCACAAGCCTTCTCAACCTGGACTTAATTGGGGCAGAGACAGAAAGGTGGTGGGGGCCCCAGCCGGCACCCTCCCAACTGATTAAATGACATTCCCACCTCACACTTGCCTCAGGTGAAGGCATTAAATTCTGCCCCTAAGAGTGTAAAGAAGATGCTGAAGGAATCAGTCCAAATATGGGAGCAATATTCAGTCTTGGATGGACCTGGGGTTTATAGAGACTTGGATGCTGTGTTAGGAGGGAAGCATTTTTGTCACAACAGAATAAACCATGCTGCTCGAGGCAGCTTGAGCAACATAGGTGATATAGGAGTTCCACAAGCTCAAAAGAGACAGTGAGGCCAAGAATGCTGATAGGTCAAAAGATCAAAGAGCGGAGATGTATAAAGGTAGAAGGTGCTAGCTGTTGATAGGACTTACTAGGGACACAAAGAAATTGTATTTGAAAAATTGAAAGAAAGAAGATATGTGATAAAGCCAACAGAAAACATGCTTATCCCAAATTGAACTTAGATTGATCTTGTCATATCTATTTCAGAAATGCTTTACTAGGCTAATACTCCCAAAATGTATTTTTGCTTTTTCTGTTGGACAATCAGGTGCTTTACTTTTGCATTCTCAAGTGTAGCTACAGATGCCAAGGTCTTACCCTCATGTAGAACTCCCTGCCTTCATTCCCAGATTTGATCTGGAAGATGTAATAGGCACCTGGGTAGCGTGATGTGGCCTGCATTTGGAAGATGTCTGAGGGCACGTTCCTTCCTGACACAATGTCCATGTATTTGTACAGAATGGTGAATGGCTGTTCCGTACAGCCTGGATTTTCTCCATGACACATACAGCGACTGCAACACAAGTAGGGAAGTAACATGTCAGTGGACAGTTCTCACGATGAGATGTTTAATGACCTTTAAACCCATTAAGCTGACAATTTTTCCATTGGTTAGTGTCTACTTTCAGCTAAAGTGTTACTTTACAGCGCTGCTGTCTGCCAGTGTACTTACTTTTCATTCAACTGTATGTAAGGGTCCTGACACTTCACTTGCTCCAGACATTTGTATCCTCCTGGAATGTTGTAGCAATTCTGCTGTTCTGTACATGTGTGATTAGTGGCCTCGCACTCATTAATATCTAACAAACAGAGAAACATTTAGACATATTGTCCGCACTCTGGTCTCTACAGCAGCGCAAGCCACAAGATTCTCCCCCCTGGTAAATGTTAATTGGCAGAAGCGTTGCCAACTCTGACTGGACATTTCATCAGATGACCTTTCTGTCCAACTGCCACACCCCTACATTCTCACCACGGGTTGCCCGACATGTCCATCTTGCAGCACCCCGCCTCCCCACACCTATCAGAAAGTAGATGCTCCCGATTGGATGGTTTGGGCTCTCAGTCAGACAGGCTTTCTTTTCCCAACCCCCATCTCCAATATTTTTAGAACTAATGAAAGAAAATTATTTTTGAGAGAAATGACCAAGGATAGCTTCCCCATGGTTGGTCACAGCAAGATCCTGGAGGTTGACCCTTAATTCTTAAGAGACTCCAAGGCAATCCTAGACAGGTTGGCAACCTGAACTGGCAGGGATTTCAGGATAAGTGGCAGTTTAAACATCAGCACGGGTGACACTAGACACTGTGACCTGGACACAGTGGATTAGATTCATGTGTTGCGATCAGCTAGTGCTGACTGACACTCGGAGCACAGGGAGGAATTGCATTCTACAGTGACACCAGAATCAAAGTCTCAATGTGTGGATCCTGACATACTGCAGGGCTGACTTCCCAGCTAGGTGTTGCTGCAGGAACCTGTTACAGGCTGCACACATCAAGGGGTCATAAGATTTGCTGTCTGTGATGTTTCATCTGTTGAAACGAATGAACAGAAAATACACGTGAGTGCCAAGCCCACCATTTAGGGGGATATGGTAGCAGAGCAGTGCTGTCACTGGCCTAGTAATCCAGAGACCCAGGTTAATGCTCAAGGGACACAGGTTAAAATCCCACCATGGCAACTGGTGGAATTTAAATTCAATTAATAAAATCTGGACTATAAAGTTAGTCTCAGTGATGGTGACCATGGAACTATCATCGATTGTCGTAAAAACTCAACTAGTTCACTAATGTCTGAAAAGGAAGCATATCTGCTGTCCATCCCTGGTCTGGCCTACATGTGATTCCAGACCCATAGCCATGTGGTTGACTCTTAACTGCCTTGTGAAATGGCCTAGCAAGTCACCCAGTTCAAGGGCAATTAGGGATGGGTAACAAATGCTGGCTTTGTCAGCGACACCCACATTGCATCAAAGAATTTTTAAAAAATTTCCCGAATTGTAGCCTGTGGAGTGAGACACCACACAACCAAGGATCATCTTTACTCATGGTGTAAAAGCAAAGTTGATCAACATAAGCGCGCTCGGTGCATGTGAGTGTGCTCGTGTGCATGCTTGTATGTGGACTTAGGTTGGGATTTTCTCAGGGCTTTGGAGACAGGCTGGATGTGGGAGGGATGGTAAAATTGTGGGGAAAGGTGTTGTGGGGGGGGGGGTAAGCCTAATGTATTCCCGCTACCAAGGGATATTCCCAGAGGCGGGAATGGGAGCAGCTCGACTGCCCACCAATTAGTTGGCCGATTTACGGCAATTTTACAAGGCCGCCAGCATTTTGCCAGTGTCTTCCCTCTGAAATGGCCTAGCAAACCGCTCAGTCCAAGGGCAATTAGGGATGGGCATCAAATGCTGGTCTTGCCAGTGATGCCCACATCCCATGAAAGAACGCAGAGAAAAAAAAGCATTTTGTGTTTGCAGAAATATTTTAAAGCAGTGTTGGACTGAGTCCCTGCCACAAGGGGGAGCCCTGGCAGCTGCCTGGAGGTGGTAACCCAGCGGTATCCCAGGGCGGGACCTCGGTTCCAGGGGCTTCATGCCCTGAAGAGGGGGACCCTGGGGGGCAATGGAGGGGTTACCCTTCCAATCAATGGGGCCTGCCTGGTCACAGCACAGGAATAAAGTGATGCACTTGCCTTTGAGGGCGCCTCGATATAGAGGCGCTGGCTCTTTCCTCTTGTAACCTCAGCACCAGTACACCACTCTGGGTGGCGCTGCTGAGGTTGCCAAGCTGCCAGCCCTCTGATCGGGCCGGGCAGCTCAGTGAGGCAGGCCATGGTCCTGCATTGCTGTAACACCGCTGTAATCCCTCTGCCCTCCCACACAGACCTGCCTGGGGTCCCGGCATTGGAACTTCCATCATGGCGGCTAAATCCAGGCCATATTTTCCCTTCTGCTGAGTCCTGGCGAGGTTACGTGCCAAATAACACAAGTTGGGGGCACAGGTCAGGTTCAATACAATCAAAGAATATTTTATTTGAATTCAGCACGTTGTTCAAATGTGTTGGGCACCTTGAATGCGTGCAGGAATGCAATGTCAGAAGGAGGCCAGTGTGCGCTAAATTAAAATTCCAAAAATAACGCATGATGTTTCAAGCCTCAAGGCATTTTGTTTGATGTGAAAGGGACTATAGAAAAGTAAAGGGAGTGGTAGTTAACTCCTATCAGGAAATATGAAGCATGGCCCCATGAAACAGCCTGCGGACCATTAGGATTCTTCCAACCAACTATGGGCCTCTGTTGTTTGCTTGCATGGCTGTGGGGTAATGATTGAGCTCAACAATGGAAGGTGAGGATTAGAAACAAAGGTCGTCTGACAGGTCTCTCTTAAAATAGTTCTGATTCCATTACCGGTTGACCATGATTTGTAACCTATGTTCCTTACATCATTCCTTGTTGGCAGCGCCCATTTCCAGAATCAGTGGGCTAAAAACAAAAAACTGCGGATGCTGGAAATCCAAAGCGAAAACAGAATTACCTGGAAAAACTCAGCAGGTCTGGCAGCATCGGCGGAGAAGAAAAGAGTTGACGTTTTGAGTCTCATGACCCTTCAACAGAACTGAGTAATATTAGGAGAGGGGTGAAATATAAGCTGGTTTAAGGTGGCGGGGGTGGGGGGTGGGGGGTGGGGGGGGGAGAGAAGTTGTGGGGGGAGGGGTTGTGGTTGTAGGGACAAGCAAGCAGTGATAGGAGCAGATGATCGAAAGATGTCACAGACAAAAGAACAAAGACGTGTTAAAGGTGGTGATATTATCTAAGAGAATGTGCTAATTAAGAATGGATGGCAGGACACTCAAGGTACAGCTCTAGTGGGGGTGGGGTGGAAAGACTAACAGGGCATAAAAGGTATAGATTTAAAAATAATGGAAATAGGTGGGAAAAGAAAAATCTATATAAATTATTGGAAAAAACAAAAGGAAGGGGGAAGAAATGGAAAGGGGGTGGGGATGGAGGAGGGAGTTCAAGATCTAAAGTTGTTGAATTCAATATTCAGTCCGGAAGGCTGTAAAGTGCCTAGTCGGAAGATGAGGTGCTGTTCCTCCAGTTTGCGTTGGGCTTCACTGGAACAATGCAGCAAGCCAAAGACAGACATGTGGGCAAGAGAGCAGGGTGGAGTGTTAAAATGGCAAGCGACAGGGAGGTTTGGGTCTTTCTTGCGGACAGACCGCAGGTGTTCTGCAAAGCGGTCGCCCAGTTTACGTTTGGTCTCTCCAATGTAGAGGAGACCGCTTTGGGAGCAACGAATGCAGTAGACTAAGTTAGGGGAAATAATTTTGCTTCCAATCTCCACCCCTCCATCATTTTCACATGGTCCATCTCTGACATTTCCCTTCCCTTCCTTGACCTCTCTGTCTCAATTTCTGGTGATAGACCGTCCACCAATATCCATTACAAGCCTACCGACTCCCACAGCTACCTCGACTACAGCTCCTCACACCCCGCTTCCTGTAAGGACTCCATCCCATTCTCTCAGTTCCGTCGCCTCCGTCGCATCTGTTCTGATGATGCTACCTTCAAAAACAGCTCCTCTGACATGTCCTCCTTCTTCCTTAACCGAGGTTTTCCACCCACGGTCGTTGACAGGGCCCTCAACCGTGTCCAGCCCATCTCCCGCGCATCCGCCCTCACGTCTTCTCCTTCCTCCCAGAAACATGATAGGGTCCCCCTTGTCCTCACTCATCACCCCACCAGCCTCCGCATTCAAAGGATCATCCTCCGCCATTTCCGCCAACTCCAGCATGATGCCACCACCAAACACATCTTCCCTTCACCCCCCCGGCGGCATTCCGTAGGGATCGTTCCCTCCGGGACACCCTGGTCCGCTCCTCCATCACCCCCTACTCCTCAACCCCCACCTATGGTACCTCCCCATGCCCACACAAAAGATGCAACACCTGCCCCTTCACTTCCTCTCTCCTCACTGTCCAAGGGCCCAAACACTCCTTTCAAGTGAAGCAGCATTTCACTTGCATTTCCCCTAACTTAGTCTACTGCATTCGTTGCTCCCAATGCGGTCTCCTCTACATTGGAAAGACCAAACATAAACTGGGCGACCGCTTTGCAGAACACCTGCGGTCTGTCCGCAAGAAAGACCCAAACCTCCCTGTTGCTTGCCATTTTAACACTCCACCCTGCTCTCTTGCCCACATGTCTGTCCTTGGCTTGCTGCATTGTTCCAGTGAAGCCCAACGCAAACTGGAGGAACAGCACCTCATCCTCCGACTAGGCACTTTACAGCCTTCCGGACTGAATATTGAATTCAACAACTTTAGGTCTTGAATTCCCTCCTCCATCCCCACCCCCTTTCCATTTCTTCCCCTTTCCTTCTGTTTTTTCCAATAATTTATATAGATTTTTCTTTTCCCACCTATTTCCATTATTTTTAAATCTATACCTTTTATGCCCTGTTAGTCTTTCCACCCCACCCCCACTAGAGCTGTACCTTGAGTGTCCTGCCATCCATTCTTAATTAGCACATTCTCTTAGATAATATCACCACCTTCAACACCTCTTTGTTCCTTTGTCTGTGACATCTATCACTGCTTGCTTGTCCCTACAACCACAACCCCCACCCCCACCCCCACTTCTCTCCCCCCACCCCCAACCCCACCTTAAACCAGCTTATATTTCACCCCTCTCCTAATATTACTCAGTTCTGTTGAAGGGTCATGAGGACTCGAAACATCAACTCTTTTCTTCTCCGCCGATGCTGCCAGACCTGCTGAGTTTTTCCAGGTAATTCTGTTTTTGTCCAGAATCAATGTTCATCTATTTCATTTCCTTTTATTCCCGTGGCGAAATGCCTACAGTTGTACGATAGGAATTAGTTGAACATCCATGCGGGGGGAATCGCAAGGGTGCATCTTCCCCAACCCCTAACTAGAGTGTCCTTCAAGCAGAGAATACAGCCCTTGATAAATAGCAAGTGAACAATGCCAGCTACCCTTTACCTTGGCAGCTCCTGTTGTCATTGTACATCGTGTAACCCTCAGGACAGATACAGAAGTAATCGCCTGGCTCATTCACACATCGGTGCTGGCAGAGGAAGTCTGAGAAACTGCACTCATTGATATCTAGAAATGAGAACCAATATCTGGGTTGGAAACTGTAGACAGAGCAGCGTTGTGTTGTGCTTTCTAGATTTATGAACAATCGGTTGCTTTTCTACCATGCTGTTACACTTGTGACGTATTTACCCTGCTCAGAGACGTAACAATATGTTTCGCTTTGTGCATAAAGTTAAAACGGCCTTTCATTAAAACTTTATTATAAACATCTTACTTGAAAGATGTCCTTTAATGCTATGTAATGCCTGTGCTGACACTGCCCCAAACTCAAAACAGATTGAAACCTTACAACCTCAGGGAAAGCAGCCATTCATCCCCGGTACTCTGGCTCAAACACAAGTCCAAGAGGTGGAAGGCCGACTTGTGAGCCCACTGTTTCATTCTAATTCTCATTTCTTTTAAATTTGAATATGTTTAATTTGCCAGATCATGCAACAGTATAATAGGAATTAGTAAACTAGGACTGAAAGCAAGTAAAATAAGATGGAGTTACGCTTGCACGGAAACATTTACAAACATAAACTAATATAATGATAGGGCAGGACTTTCCCTTGGGATGGAAATCCAGAGGTTGGGACTGTTTCCAGGTCCCAAACGCACCCTGCAGTGGTGGTGGTAGCTTGGAGGGAAACAGTAACTCATTGTGATTTTCATTGGGGCGTCCAATTAATGGTCAATTAGTTGCCAGATGACGTCTGATTAGAGATAGTGGTCAGGCTCTCAAAGATGGAGAGCCAATCTAAGGCCTTCTACTTTGAAAGGGGCAGGGTGCTGCAATAGAAGGTGTGTAAAGGAAAGGGCCCTTCAAAATGCTGGTATCCTCTCTCCAAATTCTGTAAACTTAAATAGGGTCTTGCATCCCAGCCCACCACTGTTGGGGAGGAACCCTGCAACAAGCAGCCTACGCCTGCTCCTACAACCAGGGGGAGCCTCAAGGCCAGCCTAGAGTGCTATCCAAACCACACCCCACCCCCCACCCCCCACCGCCCCCCCCCCCCCCCCACCTCCCCCTCCCCATCGCTCTGGGAGCATGATTTCAAATCCCACCATGGCAGCTGGTGGAATTTAAATTCAATTAATAAAGTCTAGAATATAAAGCTAGTCTCAGTCATGGTGACCATGGCAACTAGCTGGTTCACCAATGTCCTTTAGGGAAGGAAATTTGCCATCCTTACCTGGTCTGACCTACACGTGACTCCAGACCCCACACTAGTGTGGTTGACTCTTAACTGCCCTCTGAAATGGCCTAGCAAGCCACTCAGTTCAAGGGCAATTAGGGATTGGCAACCAGTGCAGGGCTTGCCAGTGACGTTCACATCCCATGAAAGAATGCAGAGGGAAAAGAAATTTTGTGATTGCAGAAATATTTGAAAGCAGCAGTAAATAATCCTGTTGCACACTTCGAAACTAGTGTTACCTCTACATTGCTGTGAGGTAAATCAAATACATAAAATAGATAATAAACCAGTGAAAAACAACACTGTCTGCTATCCACTGCACGCAGGAGGGTAGCTCTGCTGCTTCCCCACCCCCCCACCCCCGATCCTGTCTCGGGATGGGTGGGATGGTGCCACGGAACTGACAAGCTGGCCATTGGGGCTATTTCTAGCTCCCAACCGCCTCTTTCCAGCCCCAGTAAGGGCTCAAAATCCTGCCTGTGTCTGCACTGATCGCAACAGTGCCGAGCAAGCTTTTGGTTACCTGTCCTACTATTGCCACATGTGGCTTGCTGTTAAAGTTTTGTCTGATTACACTCCTGTGAAGCACCTCAGGCCTTCTTAAACCGTGTTCAAGGCACTATAGAAATGCAAGTTGTTGTTATATTTTTGACCTGCATTTTCTAATCCTGATAAAGCTTATTTTAGTCCCAAAGAAATAAATTCCAAGCATGTATAGCTACACCTGTGAGTCATTTCATTCTGAATGAGTTTCGTTGGGTACAATGGCCTTTTTCATTCATTGCCGCCTTGCAATCGTCTGAAGAGTAAGCTGGAAAAATACATTTTTATGCAGTGTGCTCCTGATAATTCAAAATTTATGCTAGAATAGATTTGAAATATGTGATCATTTGAATTCAACAAAGTGAGAATTTAGTGCTGAGAAAGACTGATTGATTAGATAATTTAAATGAAGTGACTGTGAATGAATATAGCCATAACTACATTCCAAGCCAGGACATGAGACAGCTCAAAGCTACAATTTAACTCCAAAATATAGATATTATATATTTTTTAAAAACCCTTACTATAAACTTAGATTTTTTAAACACAGTTTCTGCAATAAATTCATGTGCAGTGCCTGAGTGAGTATAGGGAATCTGAAGTTTCTCGCAAATGATGAGCACTGTTACAGAGAGGCCACAAGGTGGCGATCTTCAGCTTTACAGCCTCAGAGAGTTAAAGGAGACTGAGCATTTGCACTAAATGCCCATTCAGGTTCTCTTATGCTGTGATTGCTTTTACATTGTTTTGAAGGGCAAATCAGAGGGAAAATATGTTAATTTTTTTCTGTTTCTCCCTTACGCTCTCAAGGTATTGCCCCAGATTTAAGTTTCCATTTGCTCTGTTTTTACAATACAAGGGGGAGATTTTCTGCTTTGGTCAACCATGGTGGGGTGGAAGGAATCACAGTGCAGGGCCTGGGGTGGGCGGGGAGGTGAGCAATTTCCAAATAGCCATTGGCCAGTGGGCACGGTCCAATAGCAGAAGTGACAAAATGGAAAGTTTCTTCTTAACTCTTTTCCCTGAAGCCTGTGTATTTACAGCCTGTCTGGAGGATCCTTATTTTTAAAAAAGTTTCCTGATTCCTCAGAGACAAAGTCTTCATCTTGAGCTCTCAGGGGCCCAGGAGTCCCGTGGTTTGAGCCTTATTCTGTGTGGAGTTAGCTGATCTTAGCCCGGGTAGCAGGAAGGATGTTACAATTGGTTTTAAAGCTATAGGCAACTGTGTGTGTATATTTGTGGACATCAGGTCAGGATAGGATCAAGCTCGGCTGTGATGCCCTCCATAGTCTGATAACCGGCTGTCGGTCACTGTAAAGACTCACCCTGAAAAAATGTTCACTTGGGCAAATTACCCGAGGGTGACTGGTAGTCACATGGAGTAGTTCAGGTGAACATTGTTAGCTGTGGCTCAATTCTTGCCTCTGAGTTAGAAGGTTGTGGGTTCATGTTCCTCGCCAGTAATTTTAGTGCAGAAATCTAGGGTAAAACTGCAGTGCATTGTTCGGTCGAGGCATTAAACCAAGGCCCTGTCTGCACTCCCAGGTGGGCAAGTTCCCATTGGCACAATTTCAAAGAAGAGCAGGGAGGTTCTATCTGATGCCCTGATCAATATTTACCCCTCAATCAAGATCACAAAAAAGCGTTTATCGAGTCATTATTGCACTGTTGTTTGTGGGAACTTACTGTGTAGAAACCGGCTGTTGTGTTTCCTACATTACACCAGTGACTAAGCTAAAGAGCACTTCATTGGCTGTCAAGTACTTTGGGACGCCCTGAGATCATGGAAAGTGCTGTGTAAATACGAGTCAAGTCATTCAATAGCATAAGTGTATTTAAAGGAAAAGCTGGATAAGTACATGAGGGAGAATGGAACAGAGGGTGATGTTGATAGGGTGAGATGAAGTGAGGTGGGAGAAGCCTCATGTAGAGTTTGAACAACCAATGTGGACAGCTGGCTTGTTCCTGCGCTGGGGAGTCCACATGAAATTAATTCCACGTGGCTGTGAAACTAAGGGAATATTTTCAAGGAAGGGGGGCAGAAATTGGGGAGCAAAAAATGCCTTGCATCGAGGGAGTACATGGAGTACAAGCTTACAACATATTGACACTTCTTCTCGGACTGTAATTTCATGTTGGATGATGCAAAGGGTATTTTGACAAAGGTGTGTATGGTAACACACATTAAAATATGTTATTCTGCTGGGACTAGCATTTGTGGAGTTTAGGCAGTATGTGACAAAATACGCTGATGGGGTCTATTAGTAACTGTTCTTCAAACTCCCTGAGACATGGCATCACTCCTTCTGTGTGTATTCTTTTATTTAATTTCCACCCATGAGTAACATTTTCCTGTTGTGAAACAAACTCCACTGCACGGTTTCACAGTTGGTCGATTCCATATACCCAAAACTACCTTAATATCCACAGTAGCAGAGCACTAAAAATCACTGTAATTTTAGTCGATGCTGCTCATTTTTGTAAAGCGCTGTTGCACACGTTTTGCTAAAACTTTGCCTTTTTCATTGAGTTCAGTTCATTCTAATAATGAGCTAAACTGGACATTATGCCTGTGGCCTAAGTGTCAGTGGTCGCGCTCTCATCTTTGGGTCATAGGTTCAAGTCCCACTCCAACGACTTAAGCACATAATTTAGGCGGACACTTGACAGTGCTGTACTGAGGGAATGCTGCACTGTCGGATGTGCTGACTTTCAGATGCGACATTAAACCGGGGCCTTGCCTGCTCTCTCTGGTGGATGCAAAAGATCCCATGGCATTATTTCAAACAAGGCCAGGGATAATTTCCCCAAGGTCCTGGTCAATATTTGTCCATCAATTAACATCAGTGTTAAAAAACTCAGGTTCTCTGCTTATTACTGATCTGGGAGCTTCCTGAGTGCAAATTGGCTGCCACATTTCTTAGTGACTTGAGAAATGTAGTCCTTTGAGACATCCTGAGGTCATGAGAGGCGTTATGCAAATGCAAGTCTTTCTTTCTTTAAGATTGATGACTAGCTGTAACATCTCACATAAGGATTAAATTCTGTATCCACTCACCCACTATGGTCTGTTGTGCAACTACCAAGATCCAGGGTTGGAGCAAGAAGGAACAAGCTGTCCTGGTACCTAGTGTTGTTGGTGTGGAAGCTTTACTTTCCAATCAATGCTGTTCCCTTAACTGACTCATTCCAGGTTCCTGCACAGACTTTAACCTGAGTTTTTGCGTGAATATAAAACTGCAGCTCATCTCACATCACTCTTGAGATTTACTTGTCTGGATTTGGTTCAAACGTGGACAAAAGAGCTGAACTCCCGAGGTGAGATGAGAGTGACTGCCCTTGACATCAAGGCCGCATTTGACTGAGTGTGGCATCAAGGAACCCTAGCAAAACTGGAGTCAACGGGAATCTGGGGAAAACTCTGCACTGTTTGGAGTCATACCTAGCACAAAGGAAGATGGTTGTGGTTGTTGGAGGTCAGTCATCTCAGTTCCAAGACATCACTGCAGGAGTTCCTCAGGGTAGTGTCCTCGGCCCAACCATCTTCTGTTGCTTCATCAATTACCTTCCTTCTATTATAAGGTCAGAAGTGAGGATGTTCACTGATGATTGCACAATGTTCAGCACCATTCATGACGCCTCAGATGCTGAAGCAGTCCATATCCAAATGCAGCAAGACCTGGGCAATATCCAGGCTTAGGCTGACAAATGGCAAGTAACATTCACACCACACAAGTGCCAGGCAATGACCAACTCCAACAAGAGAGAATCTAACCATCACCCCTTGACGTTCAATGGCATTACCATCACTGAATCCCCCACTATCAACACCCTGGGGGTTACCATTGACAGAAACTGAACAGGACTAGCCATATAAATACTGTGGCTACAAGAGCAGATCAGAGGCTAGGAATCTTGCGATGAGTAACTCACCTCCTGAATCTCCAAAGCCTGTCCACCATCTACAAGGCACACATCAGGAGTGTGATGGGACACTCCCCACTTGCCTGGATGAGTGCAGCTCCCACAACATTCAAGAAGCCTGACACCATCCGGGGCAAAGCAGCCCATTTGATTGGCACCCCATCCACAAATATTCACTCCCTCCACCACTGACGCACAGTAGCAGCAATGTGTACCATCTACAAGATGCACTGCAGGAATTCATCAAGGCTCCTTAGACAGCACCTTCCAAACCCAGGACTACCATCATCTAGAAGGACAAGGGCAGCAGGTGCTTGGGAACACCACCACCTGGAAGTTCCCCTCCAAATCACTCACCATCCTGACTTGGAAATATATCGCCGTTCCTTCACTGTCGCTGGGCCAAAATCCTGGAACTCCCTCCCTAACAGCACTGTGGGTGTACCTACACCACATGGACTGCAGTGGTTCAAGAAGGCAGCTCACCACCACCTTCTCAAGGGCAATTAGGGATGGGCAATAAATGCTGGCCCAGCCGGAGAAGCCCACATCCCGTGAATGAATAAAAAGAAAACCGGGGGTGGGGAGGCGTAAAGCGGATTGCCAACTCACTGTCACCTCCTTCCCACTTTACACAGTCAGGATCTGATCCCTCACCATGGAAGATACATTTTCATAATTTACCTCACTGACATTCTTTGCTTTATGGATGTCGGTCATGATGCTACTTTCCTTGAGGCTTTAACTGCAGTGTGTAACATTTATCGTTTGCTGTGAAAACCCTTTTTAAAAGATCAATCAATTGGAAAGATTAAACCCTAATGTTAACTGTCTTTCTGTTTTGCTGGCTTTATTTATGGGCATTTCAAGGATTTTTTTGTTTAACCCACATGTGCTGATGGCACCACTGAAATCCAATCCTCTCGGATAGAGTGACCTCACCTCATAGCGGTGGAAGAAGAATGAATATCGATAGCATTGACTAACCCAGGATTATTCACAACTGTTTCACACTGCTGGGTGCAGTAACCCCTCCAGGTCCATCCCTTCATCCATCATTCATTCATCACTAGCTCTTTTCCAAACAGAAACATACAGTGTAATCACTTCCTTGTAAAAGATATTCCTAAAAAGGACTAGGAGGTCGGCAGAGGAACACGCTGTCCTGACCCCTCAGCAACACAATCCAGCTGACACACACAAGACAACAGCCTTTTCCCCTCGGCAGTCACAACCGTTCCAACCTGAAACAAGAGGCTGCGGGAAACGAAGAAACCCCCTCCTGTTTCAGGAGAGAGAACTGCTTTAAAGTTGGGAATAAGGCATGTTGTTGAGACCTGGCCTGAGCTGGGCATGTGCAATTACTGACATTGAGCAGAACAAGTTGGAAAATGTTCCATTCTCCAGCAATTACATTCCTGAAATAAACTGATTCACCAAAAAAAAAACATATATATTAATGGGCACCGATGGGAAAGCACTTTAAAACCTTTGATTTGTCAGATCGGGGAACACACATGAGGTTCAAAGCATTAGGGAAAATGTTAGTTAGTTAGATAGAAATCAGACATACACCTAGTTACATAGAGGTGGAATTAGCACATACATAAACGTGCAACTTAGATACCAAATAGCATAGCAGTCAACTCCATGTGAAATAGTTAAAGGCCAATCGGCCCATCATGTCTGTGCCAGCTCTTTGCAATAGCATCTCTTATAGCCCCTCTCTCCCGCCCTCTCCCTGTAGGCCTGCAAGCTCTCTCTCAAAGAACAAAGAACAAAGAAAAATACAGCACAGGAACAGGCCCTTCGGCCCTCCAAGCCTGCGCCGATCATATTGCCCGTCAACTAAAACATTTTGCACTTCCAGGGCCCGTATCCCTCTATTCCCGTCCTATTATCCAAATCCCCTCTGAAAGCTACAATTGAACCTTTTTCCACCACACTCTCAGGCAGTGCATTCCAAATCCTAACCACTTGCTGCGTAAAAAAGTTTTTCCTCATGTCGCTGTTGCTTTTTATTGCCATTCACCTTAAATCCATGCCCCTTGACCCTTCTGTCAACGGGAACAGTTTCTCCCAATCTACTCCATTCAAACCCCTCGTGATTTTGAACAACGATGTCAAATCTCCTCTCCAAGGAGAATAGCCCCAGCTTCCTCAACTTATTCACATAACTGAAGTCTTTCATCCCTGGAACCAAAGTCCCTCTTCATCTCTCTAATCCCTTCACAGCCTACATAAAGTATGGTCCCCAGAGCGGAACACAATACTCCAGTTGAGGCTGAGCCAGTGTTTTAAACATGTTCATCATAACTTCCTTGCTTTTGTACCCAGCCTGTATTTATAAAGCCCAGGATCCTGTGCGTCTTTTTAACTACTTCCTCAACCTGTCCATCCACCCTCAACAAGTTATACATGTCAGCACGCAGATCCCTCTGCTCCTGCACCCTGTTTATAATTGTATCTTTGAGTTTATATTGCCTCTGCTCATTCCTCCTTCCGATATTTATCACTTCACGCTTCTCTGCGTTAAATTTAATCGATCACGCTCTGCCCACTTCGTCAGCCTGTCTATGACCTCTTGAAGTCCATCACTACCCTCGCAGTTCACAATAGTTACAAGTTTGTGTCATCTGAAAATTTTGGCATTATGCCCTGTACGCCCAGCGGAGGTCATTCATATATACCAAGAAAAGCAGTGGTTGGAGTACAGACCCCTGGGGAGCCCACTGTATGCTTCCTCTCAGTCCAAAAAGCAACCGTTCACCACTACTCTGTATTTCCCATCACTCAACCAATTTTGTAACCATGTCACCACTGTCCCTTTTATTTCATAGGCTTCAGCTTTGCTGATAAGCCTATGTGGCACTTTATTAAATGCCTTTTGGAAGTCCATGTACACCACATCAACCGCATTAGTCTCACCATCCCTCTCTGTTACTCCCTGAGAGAAAGCTAGAGCTCCATTTAAATTAATACCTTGTAAGTAAATAGAACTTTTTAAAATAAAAAATTATATTGCTTACACCCATTCTGTTCACTAATTAGTTAAGTGATTATTTTTTAAACCAAGTCTACAGTTTCAGTTATAATATCCTCTGTGTATTCTGTTATTCAACCAAATTACAGAATAACTACAATTCAAAAAATGCTCATTTATAATAAAAAAAAGTCTGCAGGAAATTACTTAATACAAATTAATATTTTATTTGGAATTCAAGGTGGATAAAATGTGACAAAAATATAGCAATTACAGCATCGCTTCTCTTTCCAGCAGCTGATGAATTTACCATTTGTTTTATATTACTCGCAGTTAATTTTAAATCCTTCCATACAGTGCCACTTGCAGTTTCTGATGATACGTACTCCAGTTTATGGCAACTGTAGGTCAACCTGGTCCTCATTAGGGCTCCCCCTGGTTAATCGCTTGTTTTCTTATTCATGTCACAGAAACGCCTCCCCACCACCCCATGCACCCCACCTCCCCACCCCCACCCACACCATGCACCCCACCCCAACCCTTCATAGTTGGGTAAAATGTTCCAATTATCTCATTTGTTCCAATTGAAGAAAACCTGGTAAAATACTCAGAGATTGAAACAGAGTTGGAACAAACAGCCCCTTTGAAGAGACTCTCACCACTGCTGCCCCTTTTTCCTGTAATTTACCTCTTACCTCTCCTGAAAGCTCATCGGTAGAAATCAGAGATTTCAGCACAGAAAGGGGTAGTTTTGGCTTTGTGTGATAGTGTATAGCAGGTGATCAGGACCCCGTTTACCCCCCCCACCCCCCTCCCCATCTTTATTTCCAATTACTTCAATGGCAAAATGTCAAAATTTACTCAAAGGAGCCCAATGGACCCATCGAGGCCATGGCCCTGCCGAGCTCTACTTGGGCTATTTCTCTATTATCAACGCTAATCCCACATCCTCGTTTTTTCACCATACCCTTTCCAAATCTACCTCTCTGATTCCCTCTTAACTCTTGACGTAGCTTCAGAAGCCGCTGGCGGAGTACTATCCTGTTTGAAGCAGCAGAGTCAATTTGAATTTATTATAGTTGTACAGACTTGTTAGGCTAGATGAGAAAGTGAGTAGATATCAAGGCATTGATTGCTTCACATGTCAAAATATGGCTGAGTTGATTATATACACACTCCAACATTCAATCCATCCTAAAGCATGTCTCACCACAGGATTAGCTGGAAGTAGGTGAGCAGCGCAGACCAAGATCTGGAATCCTTTCGTTTGTCTGTCTCAGTACCTGACCTTATGGTGCAATTCTTACTCAACAACAACAACAGCAACAACAACTTGCATTTATGTAGCATATTTAACATTTCAAAAACATCCCAAGTTGCTGAAGGGAGCCGTGTTTTCAATGTTAAACAGAAAGGAAGCAACCTTCAAATTCAAATGCTATGGCAAGTTCAAAGCTCAGAAAGGAATCAAATTATTTTTTAAACACTGCATGGTGAACAGATTTTAATGAGCTCATTAAAAGACTGCTAGCAAATAGCAAATAAGCACAATAGGCAAAATCTAGCCTCTTCATTTTCTTTGTCTGGTGACAACATGTTTATTTTGCTACAGACTACTCACAAAACCTTAATATTAGTCTAATGTTTTGACTGCTTCCTTTCTGTATCTAACATTGAAAACGTGGTCCCATGAATAAATATTATAGTTTGAGCTTCAGGTATATTTGAAAAGCAATGTGGACATTGCAGTGATGTTCCCTTTAGGCGTTTGGTCACTTCTTGTCATTGACTCCACTAATTTAGTAGGTACAGATATAAGTTTGTTCAAACACACTGGCTATAGATTATTGAGTCTTGCTAGTTTTCAGCAAAGCCCCTGAGTGGTTGTGTACTGGTCATGGCACATCATGAGGTTGGAAGGGGAAAGGTCTTGGGGGTGTAGCCAACGACAGCCAGATCTCCAGCTGACCCAAGTATGAAGTAATAATGTTAGCAAAACTATGGAGTAGTTCATGCATTGCTCAATGAAGCGTATATTTGGGTTAGAAACTTGTCGGTGGTAGAAGGTTGGGGATAGAGGCAGGAAAATAAAGACAGGCATTTTTAGGAAAAGCTTTGTTCCATTTCTTACCCTCACAGCCTGTTCCCTCTGAGTTTAATTCATATCCAGTATCACAGCGACAAAGGAAGGAACCATATGTGTTGATGCAATGCTGGCTGCAAGGATTCTCTCCAGCACATTCGTCAACATCTGGAGAATGGAGATATAGAACCAGTGTCAGCACAGTGAGTTACTTGTTGGGATAGAATATACAAGATACCCTTTATCCTGTTTTGAAAATCATGTCCTAGTGAGCTTCAGGTGACTACTGTCAAAGACCACTGCACCAACTTTCAAGGCTGGTGAAGAGGCCACACAGAGGCTACAAGAGGCAGCTAGCAAAGAAAACGGCATCAAAGACAAGCACATAGCCAAATCTGTGTACATGAGATGAAAAGATACCACAGTATTGATTCATAAGCAAGGGAAATATTTGTAAAAATTAGAAACAGCTACATGAAAAAAATGCATATGAAAATATGTACATTAAAAAAAACATGAAAAAAATGTACATGAAGAAATAACATTCTGTCCAAAGCAGCCAGGGAGTTTGAAGACCCCAATTGGATGTGACCTACCTCACTAGACACGAGGGTAAAGTTTCAAACAGTTTACATCATATACTCCACATTGTTGTTTGCGGGAGCTTGTTGTTTGCAAATTGGCTGCTGAGTTCCATGAAACAATGATTACTTTATTGGCTGTAAAGTGTTTTAGGACATCCTCAGAATGTAACAGACACCATATTAATGCAAGTTCTTTCCTTTGCAACAAGTGTTCATTGAGCTGAAGAGTTCTCCAGTTGAGACCATCCTAACCTGTCAGGCATCCGAAAAGAAGAATTGGCAAAAAACATTGTATCGCTTGATTACTCAAGGAACCTGAGATAAATAGTGCTCCAAGTGTGAGTAATCTGAGTAAGGAGTTACTGATGACATCTATTTTGTTGAGGCAACAATGGTACCAGCATCCCCCAGTCTTCGGATTAATGCTTCACTCTCCTGTTAGGTTCAGCCTGCTACAGGGTGAAGGGCCTTAAGAAGAATAGAAACAAGACCATGGGCATGTTTTCAATGGGGGTGGGCGGGGGGCACACAAAATATGGTGGGTTCCAACCCCATCACCTTCCTGCCCACCCCCGAGCTCACCTCGATAACATGGAAATCAGCAGCCTACCCGCCATATTTAAATAAATAATCAAGGGTCAGTTGAGCTTGTTAACAAGCCAAATGACCTCAATAACATGCTGCCCATGCTATATTACAGTTGGTGTGGGCAGTCGGATTGGAGTGGGCAAGCTATTTTTTTTTAAAGTTTTTAAAAGAGTGGGAAGGAAGGGGGAGTGCTGTCTTTGGGGGGGTGGGGTACCCTTTGCACATCAGGGACAGCCCCACCAGGATAGTAATCCCCCTCTCTTCCTACCCACCTCCTCTCTAAAACCAACTGCCCCCAACCCCAAACCCCTTCCCAAGCTGCTCAGACCATTGGGCCTTTTTCTTGGGGCTGGTTGCAGTCCCAGCAGTAGCCACTAGTGCGCTCTTGGCGCTGCCAAGACTGCTGGAGCTGCCGGCCAATCGGATTGGCCAGCAGTTCCCGAGGACGGGACTTCCTCCCCAGTGAGGGATGGAAGTCCCACTGGCGGGCTATTTAGCCCGCACGCAGCATGTTACGACCGCGGGGTGAGCTGATGTGGAGTGAGTCGGCTCCAAGCTGACTTTGCTTCCTTAAAATGTAGCCCCATGTTTGTAAGCAGTTGAGCAGTTACCCTTGAAATACTAGCTGGTGGTACCTGGCATGAAGTGGTGTTTGGCACTGCCTACCTGGACAGTAATATTTCTTGAAATGGCAAGTGGCAGGCAGGGGAGAGCTAACCCCTTAGATCTATCCACAGCTGCGGCCGGGTGCTCAAGCATTTTCTTCATGTTAGTTGGGCATGAGGGCTACCAGTGGCAAAATGACTGTTTCTCACATAGATAAAGTGAGATATATAGATTGCAACATCAAGATCCATATTGTACATGCCCAGGAAAGGGTACTGTCTCTGTTTGTGTCTTTGTATGAATGTAAAACTAACAGCTGAGCCATAGCTGAAGTACTGCTTCCAGTTTTGGACATTCAACTTACAAAAATGAACCCTGGTTTTGGAAAGGGTTAAAGAAGAACATGGATGAAAGAACCTCCTAATTCATGAACCATGTATCGAGAGGAGTGCAGACTGACAAGTCTGTTCTCAGTGAAAATGAAGACTAAGTAGCCACATAATCAAATGTTGAAGAGTAATTAGCAAGTGAATATGGAGAAGTTCTTTGTGCCAAATCAGGTGAAGGAAACAAAGGGATTTAGTTATGAGCTGAGGAAACAAATCCAAAGGTGATTTAGCAGTAACTAATTCTTACCTGGAGCTGTTAACCTACTGCTAAGACCACCATGCACTGCTACAAATGACGCCTCAGTTCAAACAGGCAAAGGCAGACAGTAAAGAAAGATTTGCATTTATATTGTGTACTTCATCCCAAAGTGCTTCACAGCCAATGTAGTACCTTTGAAGTGCAGTCACTGTTGTAGGAAACATGACAGCCAATTTGCACATAATGAATCCCCACAAACAGCGATGTAATAAAGATCAGATAATCTGTTTTGGTGAGGTTGATTGAAGAATAAACATTGGGCAGGACACCAAGGTTGATTCCTCTGTTCATCTTTGAAATAATGCCATGGGAGGCCAAACAGGGCTTCAGTTTAACATTGCATCCAAACAGTAGCACATCTCACCCTCAGTACCACATTGTGGTGTCAGCCTTGATTTTTGTGCTCAGGTCCTGGAGTGGGATTTGAACCCACAACCTTTTGACATGGAGACAAATTTACTACCAACTGAACCATGGCTGATGCAAGTGGGGACATTTTTGTTTCCATGAGTGGGTAGAGTAGGCTTGGTTCCAATAAGGGAGGGAGCTGAAAATGGTCTGTACCATTTAATGATGAGGTGAACCTCTCTTTCCAGCTTCTCATGAATTTATGTTGGACATTGTGAGCAACATCGAAGAATGCCAGCAGGCAGCAAGAAGTAACATTTCACATTAACTCAGATACTTGGTACACACTTGGCTTATTGGACTGGAATTTCAAAAGTCAGTTCAGGGGTCTCCCAGTCTGCGATTTATCACTTAGGGGGAATGACTCTACCTTGACATGACCTCCCATCGGTGTTCAGCAGAAATCCAGCATTACACTGGCAGGAGTAGGAGCCAGCGATGTTAGCACACAGCTGCTGACAATATCCATGTCGACATTCATCGATGTCTGATGAGGAAATAGAGAGGAGTTTAAGCAATGTTTTCATGTTCAGAGCAAGAGATAATCATGTAACATTTCACCACTTTATTTACCCTTTATCTTCAGGGATGAACTTAAGTTAAAAGCTTTACTTTTGTGTTATGGCACAGATAATGATATTTTAGGTCATCTGATAGTCATGAACGCAGGAGACTTTTTTTATTTCAATGTTTGATCCTCCTCATTCCAATTAACTGAACACTTGCATTGAAAACTAATTTGCTCACTTCAAGGTCGGGAAATGAGCATAAGAATACCTCGAATCCCTTAGTGCCCACTCTCTGGCCGGGATTTTTCCGATCCTGCCCATGGCGGGACCCGCTACGGACAGGACGGAAAATTTGGCAAACCAGCAAAAAGGTCCATTGATTTTTGGCAGGAATTTCCAGGCCTCTATCTTGAACCTGGACAACATCTGAGCTTTTGCAGCCTCTTGGGTAGAGAATTCCAAAGATTCACAGCCCCCTGAATGAAGAAATCTCTCCCTACTTCAGTCCTGTATGTCCAACCATTTACCCTGAGATTGTGATCCTCAGTTCTAAATTCTCCGGCCAGGAAAAGGAGCAGCCTCTCAGCATCTAATTACAAATCCTCTAAGAAATTTATATCGTTCAATGAACGACCTCTCATTCTTCCAAACTCCAGTGAATATAAATCCCATCCACTCAATCTCTCCTCCGAGGTCAATCCTGTCATCGCAGTGAGTGAGCTCCAAATTACACTGGCTCAGGTTAAACAAAACCAATGCATTGCTTTGTACATCACAATCTTCCATTCTGTTCGCCGACGCATAAAATAATGCGCAATGACGTCAGGCGTGTGTCCCGACGTCAGTGCGTGTCATTCTGATCTTCAGTTCAGCGGGCATGCACCGGAGTCGGCTGCGCACCCGCCGAACTGTCAAAGACCTGCTAAGGCTGTTAATAACCCAACTAAACTGATTGCCTGCGCTGCCTGTCCAACCTTAAGGTTGGCGGGGGGCAGGCGAAGAGTCCAGGCGGCCTTCGCATTTCTCATGAAACCTCATCCACGGGCGGGATGAGGTTTCATGAAGGGTTTATAAATTAAATAAAATTTTTTATTAAAATACATAAACATGTTCCAGCTCATGTGACACTGTCACATGAGGGGACATGCCTGAGTAATTATTTTTCTTTTTTGCAAAGTTTTATTCTTAAATTAATCTCCCTGAGGCAGCTCCATGCCTCACGGAGAGGCCCCTTCTCTTCCTCCTCCCCCCGCCTGCACAGGTAATGCTGAGCGCTTCCGGGCGCGTGTCACGCTGGGCTGGCCTTAATTTGCTCGCCCACGCAAAATGACAGCGTGCAGCCAATCGCGGGCGGCGATTGGCTGTGCCCACCAGCGCCCGCTCCCGAACCGCCCGCCCGACGGGGAGAAAATTCTCCCCCTGGAAAATCTATGGGATTTCTCCAATGGGAGACCTGCACCTTCCCTGAAGAAAACGGCACGAGGAGGTAAAAATGGCTGTCAAGTTGGAGGGAAATTAGGAATAATCTATAAAATTGCATGTTCCGAAGTTTTATTGTTAGGTGTCCTACTTATAATTTGTTACTGATGAACAGAGATAAATAAGAGCAGGGAAAGTGCCAGAGCTGACTCAGGCAACTCTTTGGTCTGATGGGACGCAGATGTGTGACCACAATGACTCCTGGCAGGAATGATTTCCTCTTTACAATCATTGAAAGCAAAGTTGGGAAGATTTCCTTTCGTCAGTACTGTGAGGAATATTGTGAGCCTGCTTCTGAATGTACTTATTATTTCACCAGGGAAAATCATTGGTTTGTCATGTTGCTGCATAGCAACTGAAAGATATTATCCATGCCCATCTCAGCCATGCTTATCCAGGGCAGGGACCGAGCACATGGTAAGCAGGTCCTCATGGGGAGGCAGGACTGAGGTGGGGAGAGATTTCTTCATTCAAAGGGCTGTGAATATTGGTAATTCTCTGCTCAAGAGGCTGTGAATGCTCAATCATTGAGTATATTCAAGGCGGAGAGTTAGAAATATTTGCCCTAAGATTAATTGAGAGGCCAGGATGGTGCGGGTATTGCTCAATAGCATGTGATGAACCCACCATGATCCAAGGCGTGGAGGCCCTGCCAATCATAATGGCATCATTTTGTTTAAATAAAAGAATGCAGAGTCCTGCATCAAACCCGGATACACTGACTGACAGATCTGCGAGTGGGGGCGGGAACTTGTGGCAGGAGGGTTGTAGCAATGATTCCTGACGGTTATTTGGAGGGCGGGGTGGGAGTTGGTGGGGTGTGGGTGGAGAGGGGATGGTGGGGTCTGGCTGCAATTGGGGGTTCTGATCAGAGTTGGGGCTTCTAGCCTTGATAGATTGGGTAATCTAGACGGGATTAGGGTTTGGGAGGGATGTGAGGGTACGGGAGAGATCAGGGTAGTCTGGGATGGATAGGTGGGGTCTGGGCATAATCGGCATATAAAGTGGGTTTGGGAGGGGGGTGCTGGGGAGTCTGACCATGATTGGGACAAGGTGACCAAGTGGGATCGGTAGTTCTGGCAGGGGATGTACAAGCCTTAGACTACAGGATGATATAGATGGGCTGGTCAGATGGGCAGGACAGTGGCAAATGGAATTTAATCCTGGAAAGTGTGAGGTGATGCATTTTGGGAGGACTAACAAGACAAGGGAGTAAACGATGAACGGTAGGACCCTAGGAAGGATCAGAGGGAACTTGGTGTGCATGTCCGTAGATCTTTGAAGGCAGCAGATCAGTTAGATAAGGTGCTTAAGAAGGCATACGGGATACTTGCCTTTATCAGTCGAGGCACTGAATACAGAGCAGGGAGGTTATGATGGAGCTGTATAAAACGTTAGTTAGGCCACATCAGGAATACTGTGTGCAGTTCACACTATAGGAAGGATGTGATTGCACTGGAGAAGGTGCAGAGGAGATTCACCAGGATGTTGCCTGGGCTGGAGCATTTCAGCTATGAAGAGAGATTAGAAAGGCTGGGGTTGTTTTTCTTAAAGCAGAGAAGGCTGAGCGGGGACCAGATTGAGGTGTACAAAATTATGAGGGGCATAGAAAGGAAGAAACTTTTCCCCTTAGTGGAGGGCTCAATAATAGATTTAAGGTAAGGAGCAGGAGGTTTAGAGGGGATTTGAGGAAATATTTTTTCACCCAGAGGGTGGGGGGTATCTGGAACTCACTACCTGAAAGGATGGTAGAGGCGGGAACCCTCACAACATTTAAGAAGTATTTAGATGAACACTTGAAATGCCATAGCATACAAGGCTACGGGCCAAGTGCTGGAAAATAGGATTAGAGTAGACAGGGGCTTGATGACCAGCACAGACGCAATGGGTCAAAGGGCCTCCTTCTATGCTGTAAAACTCTATGACTCTATGATTCAATTGTGTTGCAGGTTCAGACTCTTGCTGTTTGCTACCTCACTCACCCGATGACTCTTCACACACGAGCTCAAACAGCAGAAAACTCCAGTGTGGAAGCTGCAACAATTTGAGCCCTAATCTATTTTCTGCTCAATTTTTCCTGCAGAGATAGCATCATGAGTAGGAATCCTGGGCGATTTATTTTATTTCCTTCACATATGCGGAATAAAGTGACACTTACCCATACACTGTCCTTCTGCTAACCAATAGCCCTCAGTGCAGGAGCAGCTGTAGCCTCCCTCGGTGTTTATACAGATCTGCGAAGGATTACACTGGTGGGTCCCTGATGTACATTCATCTATATCTGTACAGGGGAAGAAAGACAAACATGTTGGTGATGCTGCAGAACTACTTCCAGGTCTTTCCTTAAAGGTGGAAATTGAAGAGAAATGACTTGCTCATTCATGGCAGATGGAGATAGCCACATACTGGATAAATGGTACTCAAATAGCATCACCTTGCGTGGGACAGATTCTCTTTTTACTTAGACGTTATGCTGGCTACAGATCCCCAAATGAAAAGCTTGACAATTTCCCCTGTTCATCTTGCAGACAGACAATAGGAAAAAGGTAGACTTGCATTCATACAGCACCTTCCACAACTTCAGAATTTTCAAAAGCACTATACTGTCAATGAACCACTTTTGAATTGTAGTCACTCTTGTGCTTTAGGAAACTAACAGCCAATTTGCACACAGCCAACTCCCACAAATAGCAGTGTGATAATGGCCAGATTACCTCCTTCAGTGATGCTGGTTGAGGGGTAAATGTTGGCTGGGACAACGGCCTCACTCTTCTAATCAATAGAGTCACGCAATCTTTAATGCCCATCTCAGAGGAAAGGCATGGCCTCAGTTTACCATCTCATCTGAAAGATGGCACCTCCTCATTGCTGAACTGGAGTGTCAGCCTGGATGTTTGTGTTCAAGTCTCTGGAGTGGGACTGACAATGTGTGAAAGGCACACTTGTGTTTTTCAGTGGGCACCAGTCCATAGTGATCAGATTTGTCACTCATTGATAGAAATTTAAGCATGGCTGTTCGAGTTTCAATGACTGAAAACAATGCGTTGGATTTTATGGACCACTGCTGGGAGTTCCACCAGGCAGCAGCAGCAACAGCAGCAGCATTGATGGAGGAGGCCCCAGAATTCAGGTGAGTGTGGTCAGGCTTGCTGGGGTCAGTTAGGCAGGTCTTGGTGAGGGGATTAATGGGGAGGGGGTGTTGATGTGTCCAAGGGGGCCATTTAAGTGCCTCAGTTGGCCTCAGGGCAGGAGGACCATTCACCACCTTCGCCACCGCTGGGAAAATGCACCCCCCACATGCCCTTCCCCCCACCTCCAGGCCTCCAACCCAATTTTCACCCCTAGCTCCCTGCACATTCCCTGAGTTGCTTCAATCCTCAGTTCTACCAAGAACTAACGAGTGCTTTGTCACAGATCCCTCCCTGGATCAATTTCCTTCAGCAGGTCAGGGTTCTCCTGGGCCCTCAGTAGCTTTGAGCTGGTTCTGCTGAAGCAGTATCAAAATTGTAAATGGTGAAACTCCTGGTGCAGCCCATGTTTGCCCCAGGAGCAAACTGGTATATTAACTCTTTGATAGCTTTTAATGATGGCACAAAGGCAATTGAGGGTAAGCGTCCTGCTTTTGCATTCTCAAGGAGCAAAGCATCAGCTGCTGGTAAAACCTATAACAACAAGAACTTGCATTTATATAGCACCTTTAACATCCAAACAGACTTCACGGAAGTGATTATCAAACGGAATTTGGAATACAGGCCACAAAGAATCTTGTACCCATGATATGAACTGCCCAGTATGCTAGAAGCACAAAATTAAACCTTTGGTTCTTTCAACTCTGTATTGGTCCCCTAATATAACATGCTGATCTCTGATTTAATTTTAAAAAATCATTACTTATACACATTTGACTGAAATTTCACCCATCTTAATAACATTTATATCCTATTAGTAGAGAGGCCAAAAAGTAGAGAGAGAGGATCTGGGAGCTGTGTGCTCAGTCAGGACCCCTGGGAAAAGAAAGGTTTGACCACCAACTAAGGGGGTGAGCTGAACTGGTGATAAATTGCTGATGAAAATGGCTGTGTGATTCTCAAGGCAGCACCTCCAGAACAAATATTACCAAATGGATCACCCTGGGGAGAAACTCTCCCAATGAATTCCTTGCCAGCATCTGCAGAGCCCCAGATATTTCTACACAGACCAAATGGAAGGATTCCATTGCGGTAATTATATTATTATATCCCTGCAGTTCTGGTTATTTCTGGTTCAGTTGTCGGACAGTAATAACCCATTCCTGCTCTATATCGCTGATCACAATTCCCAGGTGGTTATTTATCTGACATTACAATTAAGGGTAGAATTTATTCTAACAATCCTTAGGGGGATAAAAGTTTCACCATCAGTACAAAGAGCTACAAAGCACTCTCACAAAGCATGGCAATTTTCATACAGTTCTCAGCACAATGGAGGCCAATCACCCATTTAAGCCTAATCAGGATATTAACGTTTTAGTCCTTTGTGCTGTTTATTTCTGTATCTTTATAACTCCTGCTTCTTTGAACAAATCTCGTTGTGGGGATTCTCTTGATAAGGAAAGCATATTTCATGCCCTCAGGACGTTCTAAGGCAGCAGGTTTGTACAAAAGGTACTTTATCTTAATTGTTTTAATTAAGTCGACCTGAATGATGTTGTGGAGCCAAATAGCAAAGTCAAATCGAATGTATGATTTTCAATTCACACAGGCGTAGTTGGCAAGGCCAAAGTTTATTGCCCATCCCTAGCTGTCCTTGAGAAGGTGATGGTGAATCTCATTGAACTGCTGCAGAATGGGTAGTGAATTTACTCTCACAGTGTTGTTAGGGAGAGAGGTCCAGGATTTTGATCAATCTGAGGATGTAACTGTGATATTTGAACCATTACTTAATGTGACCTTGAAAAAATTTCTTAGCAACAGGGAGATGTGGAGCTGTTCTTTTTCATTTTCTGACAAGTGTGGGAGCAACTGTCATAGATAGAGTCTGACATCACCCAATGTAATGTGTATCCATATCTTAGATTTCCAAACTTAATTTTGCAACAAAATACTTAGTAAACCCATGCAGATTGTAAGGGAACCAAATACTATTAATTAAATTAAGTGACACCAATGTCAGCTCATGACGAGGTGTGAAATGAGAAGGCACTTGCTAAGGTATTTCATAGATATTGTTAGTTACAGTTGAAACTCATGGACAACTGAGTGATTGAAGACAGAGAGCGGGGATAATAGGCAGGTATTCTGGCAAGATGTGGCTAGTGGCATTCCATAGGGATCTTTTATCTCAACTATTTACTGTGTTTATTAGCAACTCAGGTGATAGAATAGAAAGCCACATATCCAAGTTTAACCAATGATAGGCTGCATTGTATGCAGTGTAGGTCAAAGCATAACATGGCAAAGAGATACTAAGAGATTAAGAGAATGAGCAAAACTTTGGCAAATGGATTTCAATACAGGCGCGGTCATCCACTTTGGACCTGAAAAGGATAGATCAGAGTACTTTCTAATTAACAACAGCAGCTCATATCTATATAGCACCTTTAATGTAATGAACCATCCCAAAATGCTTCACAGGAGCATCATAAAGCAAAATATGTCACTAAGCCATTTAAGGAGATATTTGGTCAGGTGACCAAAAGTTTGGACAAAGAGGTAGTTTTAAAGAAAGTCTTATCTGAGGGAAGTGAGTTAGAGAGGCAGAGGGGTGTAGGGAGGCAATTCCAGAACTTGGGCCTAGGCAACTGAAGGCACGGTCACCAATGGGGGAGCAATTAAAATTAGAAATGCGCAAGAGGCCAAAATTAGAGGATCTCAGATATCTCAGATGGTTGTGGGGCTGGACAAGAGTAGGGAGTGGCATGAATGAGAAATTTTACATCAAGATATTAAATAGTGAGAAGTTGGAAACAGTGGAGGCCCAAAGAGACTTAGGAGTCCATGTCTTTCTCCCCCCTCTCTTATCACCAGACTTAATGCCATTGCCATCATTGGCCATATGTCCCAGGATAGCATCAAATACACAGAGTTGATTAGAAAAACAGCAAAATAGAAAAGATTGTGCAACTTGAAATCCGAGGCGCGAGCCAGCGAGAGTTAGCGTGTTTAAACGTAACCCTATATTTCAGCCAGAGAGATTAAGAACAACAGATTCATGTGGCCTCTGAGTGCGAAAGATATTCCTTTTTTGGACTTGTTCACAAAATAATTTGCATTGTTTCTGGAAGATATAAAAAAGGGCATTGTTACAGAATGAAATCATTAGTATGGTCAGTGGAATTCATCAAGATAAAGATGAAAATAATAGAAGGCACCAAGTGCCTATGTAGGTCAATCCCAAAGCACAGTGTAGATTGTTACATTTGCACATAAAAGCCTATTTTACAATCACCCTGGCCCAGCAATGGCTGTTAGCCAGAGTTAACAGAGGCCACCTGTTTCCAGTTAAAGTCTCACACTTCAGAGAATTTGGCTTCAACAAGTTCGACATCTGTTCCAAATGTGAACTCTTCCTCTGGGGCCCACGAAAATAATTCAACACTTAACTTTAATGGGCCTCTTCAGTTCCATCGCCCGCAGAAAAGCAGTCATGTTTACGTCACAGAATGGTGGTTTACTTATTCTAGCACCTAAAGTGGGCAGGCGACTGGACATTTCAAAATGGCAGATGTTCTCAGATGTGTCCTTCTACCTTGGGCCCTAGGCATGGGCCTTGGTTCTTAGACAGACTGTAGATGTTCTCTGGTATCTGCTTAACACTTGTTTATTAGCACTACATCTTACAGGTTACAGAGTGGGTACTAAAATAAAAGCAAAATACTGCAGATACTGGAGACCTGAAATAAAAACAGAAAATGCTGAAAAAACTCAGCAGGCCTGGCAGCATCTGTGGAGAGGGGAACAGAGTTAATGTTTCAATCCCAATATGACTCTTCCTTGGAACCACATAGAGGTAGAAATGTGAAGAGTTTTATGGCTGTTGAATAAAGCGGGAGGGGCAGGTGGAGCAGAATAGAAGATCAGGAGTAGGTTGGAGGACAGAAGAGTTTAAATGACAAAGATGTCATGGAACACATGACAAAGGGCGTGGTAATGATAGTATTAAAGACTAAAGCTTTGATTCAGAATAGGTATTAACAGCAGAAAAAGGGTCAGCACTGTCTGAAAACAAAACGTGAGAACAAGATACAGACCTGCGCTAGGGAGAAAAGGATCGAAATGGAGGACAGAGTTCATGGTCTGAAGTTGTTAAAGTCAATGTTGAGTCCAGAAGGCTGTGAAGTGCTTAACTGGAAGCTAAGGTGCTGTTCCTCCAGCTTGTGTTGGGCTTCACTGGAACATTGTAGCAGGCCGAGGACAGAAACGTGAGCCATTGTTTGTGTGTTGGTGCTTGAGTGCTTATTTCAGAATCCAGGGGAACAGGATCTAAGGAAACGAGTTTGAAACCCCGTGAGGTGGGCAATTGTTGATGCTGTCCAAGTTGGAGAGAGTTTTGGAGAGAATTCCAGGTTAGATCTTCGAAAGTGAAGACTGGAATCCCTCCTGAGAGAGGCAGAGTTTCATGAGATTGGCTAACTCACAGTGTTACTGACACCTGGGTGGGTTGTTGAGAAATCTGTGGGCACTGTCTTGGTCACATCTGCCATTTATTGTGTAGATGATGTGTTTGACCACCGTTTGCTTGTTAGTTCACATGTACCTCATATTTAACCTGAATGAGTATAAGTTTATTTTTGTTTGTTTGAAACCCATGGAATCTTGTGGCCTTATTCTCCGAGCAAGTGCCTTGAATCTCAAACATCGTCTACTTTAAACAAAACGCTGTTGATCCCTAACCAGATATTTCTAAAAACTTGGGGGTCTGGTCTAATATCATAACAAAAGCTCTACATGGAACTATCTCTCTCCATGCTCTGTCATCATGTGATCTTATGTCACTGGTGATGTTGGCTACATATTTGCATATTTAAAATTAACCCTTTATACTACATAAAGGACTTCAGTGAACCAGAAGAGTTTTTACAACAACAATGATATTTTCATGGTCACCATTACTGAAACTAGCTTTATAGTCTAGATTTTCTCCTCTTAATTAATTGACTTTGTTAATCAATTGAATTTAAATTCCACCATCTGCCATTTGAATTCATGTCCCCAGAGCGTTAGCCTGGGTCTCTAGATTACTAGTCCAGTGGCATCACCACTACACTATCATCTCCCCCTAATAAGTAAAGTTGCCTGAGGGGCCTTGAGAGAGTGGATGTGGAGGAGATGTTTCCTCTTGTGGGAGAATCTAGAACTAGGGGTCACGGTTTAAAAATAAGGGGTCACTCATTTAAGACAGAGATGAGGAGAAACTTTCTCTCAAAGGGTCGTGAGTCTTTGGAACGCTCTTCCTTAAAAGGCAGTGGAAGCAGCGTCTTTGAACATTTTTAAGGCAGAGTTAGATAGATTTTTGATAAACAAGGGGGTGAAAGGTTATCAGGGGTAGTTACAATCAGATCAGCCATGATCTTATTGAATGGCAGAGCAGGCTTGAGGGAACCAAGTGGCCTACTGTATGTATGTTCATAGGAAAATCTGTCACTAGAAGGGTTCAAAGTTGATAAGGAGGAAGTACTGGATAACCTGTCGGTACTTAGTGTTAACAAGGCACCGGGACCGGGTGAGATGCATCCAAGGGTATTGAAGGAAGTGAGTGGAAGTTGCAGGGGCACTGGCCATAATCTTTCTGTCTTCCCTGGACTCAGGGAAGGTGCCAGAGGGCTGGAGAATTACAGGCATTGTGCCCTTGTTCAAAAAAGGTTGTAAGGATATGCCCAGCAATTACAGACCAGTCAGTTTTACTTGGGTGGTGGGGAAGATTGTAGGAACAATTATTTGGGATAGAAATAATAGTCACATGAAAAATGTGGGTTAATTAGGGAGAACCAGCATGGATTTCCTAAGGGAAAATCATGTTTAATTAACTTGGAGTTTTTTGAAGAGGTAACAGACAGGGTTGATGAGAGTAATGCTGTTGATGTGGTGTACATGGACCTCCAAAAGACATTCGATGCAGTGTCGCACGCCAGACTTGTGAGAAAAGTTATAGCTCATGGAATAAGAGGCAATAGCAACATGGATAAAAAATTGGCTGAGTAATAGGAAACAGAGGGCAATGATTAATGGATATTTTTCGGCCTGGAGGAAGGTTTGTAGTGGAGTTCCCCAGGGATCGATATTGGGACCCTTGCTTTTCCTAATATATATTAATGATCTAGATCTTGCTGTGAAGGGGACAATTTCAAAGTTTGCGGATGATACAAAACTTGGAAGCATTATAACCTGTGAGGAGGACAGAGTAGAACTTCAAAAGGACATAGACAAGTAGGTGGAGTGGGCAGATAGGTGGCAAATGAAGTTCAATACGGAGAAGTGTGATGTGATCCATTTTGGTAGGAAGAATTTAGAAGAATATAAAATAAGGGGTAGGGTGTGCAGAAGCAGAGGGATCTGGATATATATGTGTATAAATCATTAAGGTGGCAGGGGAGGTGGAGAGAACAGTTCAAAAAGCATACAGTATCCTAGGCTTTATTAATAGTAGCATAGAGTGCAAGAGCAAGGAGGTTATGCTGAACTTGTATAAGACACTAGTTAGACCTCAGCTAGAATATTGTGTATAGCTCAGGGTGTCATAGTTTAGGAAGGATGTGAACGCATTGGAGAGAGTACAGAGGAGGTTTACAAGAATGGTTCCAGGGATGTGAAACATCAGTTATGAAGACAGATTGGACAACTTGGAGCTGTTCTCCTTGGAGAGGAGAAGGCTAAGAGGAGACTTGATTGAAGTGTTCAAAATCATGAGGGGGCTGGACAGAGTAGACAGAGAGAAACTGTTCCTGCTTGTAAAAAGATCGAGAACGAGAGGTCACAGATTTAAATTGATTTGCAAAAGAAGCAAATGTGACGTGAGAAAAATCTCTTTCACACAGCAAGTGGTTCAGTTCTGGAATGTACTGCCTGGTAATGTGGCAGGTTCAATCAAAGCATTGAAGAGGGCATTAGATGATTATTTAAATAGATACAATGTGCAGGGTACGAGGGAAAGGCAGGAGAATGGCGCTAAGTCATAATGCTCATTCAGACAGCTGGTGCAGACACACTGGGCCGAATGGTTTCCTTCTGCACGGTAACAATTCTGTGTTTCTTCCTTTTCCTTGAACAATTTCACTAATTAGTTATTAAAATATTGAAGATGGGAAAGCAAAAGCTGTTTCACTAACAGTCAATCCAATTGGGTAGGAAACAGCCCATTTGCTTTCCAATTTACAGTGGGAAGACAGTGTTTCTGGAGAATGGACCAATGGCAGGAGTGGGAGGTTGGGGCGAATGAGGCAGGTGCTCATGTGATGACACGTCCAGGAATGCACCCTTCTAGAGTTGGCAACCCTACCTCTCGTTCAAAGAATCCCGATTTTGTCGCTCCCAGTTAGTGGGTTGGAACAAAGAATTTGTACACTCATAAGAGAAGCCATTTTGTTTTGAATCAACATTTGATTTTCTATTGAAATGAAATACATGGAATATTAAGAGGTGTGTTCTTACACAATCTTTCTATTTTAAAACAGCTTTGTGCGCATCTAGTTCCACTTGAGAAACATTTAACTATCAGCTCAGGCTGCAATTAGAGCACTATTGCTTCATGGACTAACATGAGGAACAGTTAGGTAGAGTTCCTACTCCTTATTGCTACACACCGACCTACTGGAAAATGTACACGTGTAGATGTCAGGCCTGCCTGTGATGTCTTCTTGCAACCTCTCACTGTCTGTCCTCTCCTGTGAGGAACGCCAATGTTAAATTGTTATATTATTTGTAAAGAAATAGGAACTAATTGTTTTGAGAATGTACATTCAATGTGCTGCGTTTTACTGCTGCACTGGAGTCGTGTGTCAAGTAACAGTGTATCAGCCTTTCAGTTCACCAGCCACATGGAGAGCAGTAGGAAATACACTCAAAGAAGCTCCAGCAATTTGAATCATAAGTGTGATTATTTCTAACTTATGGAACCAGAAGACATAACAGCCAACATCCTAATACAGGAAGAATCGATGCTTTCCAAGAGGCAGTAAATGGTGGGGAGGCAAGAAGGAAAAACACTTGACACCACATGAATTACGCTGTAAAAGTCTCATTGACTCACTGAGCATGAGCTTTCATTACGATGAAAGCTACCCTTCCCTCTCCCTCACTAACTGACACAGTGCCCTTTGAACAAAGTAATCTCTATTACTTCTAGTGTAATGCTTAGAGCAGTGAACTCCAGAAGCTCAAGAGCGCCACTAACAGGTGTCCAGTGATACCAGCTGCCAGCCAGGTGTGAATTTATGCAATAATGTTTTAAAAACTTAAAAATTAAAGGGCACAAAAGGGAAAGACCTCTGAAATATTCTGAAGGAATCTGAGCAGAACTTATTTCCCACCCTGGTATGTTCAGTGGGGAAAAGATGTGCAGCAGATAATGTGACCTCCCCAGCCTAGCACAGGAGATACAACACCTGCCCTTCTACCTCCTCCCTTCCCACTGTCCAGGGTCCCAAACATGTCTTCCACATGAAATAATGATTTACTTGTACTTCTTTCAATTTAGTATGCTGCTGCTCATGAAGTGGTCTCCCCGACACGGGGGAGACCAAACGCAGACTGGGTGATCACTTGGCAGAAAAGCTCCATTTCGTCCACAAGCGGGATCTCGAGTTTCCAGTTATTTGATGATTTTAATCATCCACCTCACTCCCACCCTGAGCCCAGTTTTCTAGGCTGCTTCGCTGAAACTTTACATGAGTTCGAGGAACAGCATTTCATCTTTTGATTCTTGAGAAGAGTTATACAGATTCGGAATGTTAACTCTGTTTCTCTCTCCACAGATACTGCCAGACTTGCTGAATTTTTCCAGCATTTTCTGTTTTATTTCAGCTTTTCAGTACCCACAGTGTTTTGCTTTTATGCTTTCCTCTTTTTATTAGCCATTTTACAATCTTCCAGAATCAACATTGAGATCACCAATTTCAGATCACTGCCCCCATGTTTTCAGACAGCAGCTGTCAGTAATGATCCTGCCTGTCGCATTTACCCCTCCTCTAGACCCATCTTTTGTTTCTTTGCTTGTCCCATTGTCACCCGCTTTTGCCTTGCCCCATCGCCTTTGTCATTTAATATCTCCTGCCTTCCACCCTATCACAGACCTTCCCTTTAGTTCTTCCTGCCCCCACCCACCGCCCCCACCCACTCCTCACCCACTCCACTTTTCCTGCCTCAGTATTTGCTTAAAACCTGCTGCATCGCTAACGTGTACAGGCTTTGGGGCATCAGGAGGCGAGTTACTCGCTACAGGATTCCCAGCCTCTGACCTGTTCTTGTAGCCACAGTATTTTTATGGCTAGTCCAGTTCAGTTTCTGGTCAATGGTAACCCCCAGGATGTTGATAGTGGGGGATTCAGGGATGGTAATGCCATTGAAAGTCATAGGACGATGGTTGCATTCTCTCTTGTTGGAGATGGTCATTGCCTGGCACTTGTGTGACTTGCCACTTGTCAGTCCAAGCCTGGATTTTGTCCAGGTCTTGCTGCATTTGGACATTTTTTTAATTCATTCACAGGATGTGGGCTTCGCTGGCTGGGCCAGCATTTATTGCCCATCCCTGGTTGCCCTTGAGAAGATGGTGGTGAGCCACTTTCTTGAATCGCTGCAGTCCATGTGATGTAGGTACACCCACAGTACTGTTAGGAAGGGAGTTCCAGGATTTTGACCCAGCGACAGTGAAGGAACAGCAATATATTTCCAAGTCAATGACTTGAAGGGGAACTTTCAGGTGGTGCTGAAGTCATTTACCTGCTGTCCTTGTCCTTCTAGATTGTAGTGGTCATGGGTTTGGAAGGTGCTGTCGAAGGAGCCTTTGTGAATTCCTGCAGTGCATCTAGTAGATGATACATACTGCTGCTACAGTGCGTTGATGGTGGAGGGAGTGAATGTTTGTGGATATGGTGCCAATCAAGCGGGCTGCTTTGTCCTGGACGGTGTCAAGCTTCTCGAGTGTTGTGGAAGCTGCACTCATCCAGACAAGTGGGGAGTATTCCATCACACTCCTGACTTGTGCCTTGTAGATCTGTGAACAGACTTTGGGGAGTCAGGAGGTGAGTGACCCTGATCATTGCCTGACACTTGTGTGGCAGGAATGTTACTTGCCACTTGGCAGCTCAAGCCTGGATATTGTCCAGTTCTTGCTGAATTTGGACATGGACTGCTTCAGTATCTGAGGAGTTGCAAATGGTGCTGAGCATTGTGCAATCATCAGCGAACATCCCCACTTCTGACCTTATGATGGAAGGAAGGTCATTGATGAAGCAGCTGAAGATTGTTGAGCCGAGGACACTACCTTGAGGAACTCCTGCAGTGATGTCCTGGAGTTGAGATGACTGACCTCCAACAACCACAACCATGTTCTGTTGTGCTAGGTATGACTCCAACCAGGGTGGAGTTTTCTCCCTGGTTCCCATTGACTCCAGTTTTGCTAGGGGTCCTTGATGCCACACTCAGTAAAATGCTGCCTTGATGTCAAGGGCAGTCACTTTCACCTCATCTTGGAAGCTCAACTCTTTTGTCCATATTCGAACTAAGGCTGTAATGAGGTCAGGAGCTGAATGGCCCTGGCGGAACCCAAACTGAGCATCAGTGAGCAGGTTATTGCTAAGCAAGTGCCACTTGATAACACTGTTGACGACCCTTCCATCTCTTTACTGATGATCGAGACTAGACTGATGGGGCAGTACTTGGCCGGCTTGGTTTTGTCCTGCTTTTTGTGTACAGGCCATACCTGGGCAATTTTCCACATAGCTGTGTAAATGCCAGTGGTGTACTGGAACATCTTGAGCTCACTCCAGCTGCCCTTTCCTCTCAAGGAGTCAACCAGGGGCTCTTGGGAACCCATAGGGAGGAGGATCAGCAGATGCACACCCCAGGGCCATCCACCCAGGTGACTCTGGGAGTGACTGACCCAACCAAATCCCCCCTTCCTGTGACTTCAGCAGCTCCAGCTCCACAGGCAGAGGAGGATGGCACACAGCAGGACACCAAGAGCAGGCCGGGGCCCTCCAGAGCATGCCCGCCAAGCTCATCACAGACAACAGGACATAGTAGTCAGCAGGCCACCCCCGCCTCTGCTGTGGGTGTTGGGGGAGCACCAAGATGTAGTGGCAGGGTTAGTAAGGTCATGAAGGCTTAGTTACACAAGGCACGGGTGTTAATCAGTTGTACTTAATGTCAACCATTTTAAATATGCTCTCAAGAATGTCTCCTTGTCCATGGCCCCTTGTTATGTTGAGTAGTGCTCATATCAAGCAGTGCGTCTAGCACAAAGCAAAGGCCACTGTCACACTCTAGGGCCTCTCCCCTGTGCAGAGTGTAACCTTTTGAGCACAGTGATTGTCTGGCTTCAAAGTCACTGTCCAGATGAGTGACATCCACCTCCATGTGGCTTGTGTTTGCTGCAAGAATCTCGTACCCAAGCGTCACTGGGTTCCATAATGTTCTCTTGTGCTCTCGGCACCTTTGAGGTGGGGCTGCCCTCCCATCTTGACAGCATTCCTGACAGGTGAAGGTGTGGTGTTGAAGGGAACAGGTGATGAAGCCTGACAAAGTATCAGGTTGTCTTCAAGTACATGTGGCCGCTGTTTCTTAGCAACGTCTCGATGATCGAGCCTCTTCCCAGAGCGTAAGTGCACTGCCCTCAGCAAGACAGGTGTCAGACGTTCCCAGATGCAATATGGAGATCTCAGGAGTGTCCTTGCTGCATCTTTTCATCATCATCCTGGAATCTTGCGGCAATGAAGGCCTCACGTCTACGCTTGCCTCGTCTGGCCTCATCGCCTGAGCCCTCGCCTTCCAGAACCTCATCAACCTCATCCACTTCCACTTCCTCCTCAGAGGAGACATGCAGCTCTTGCATCTCCTCATCATCCAGATCCTCCCCACTTTGCATTGCCAGGTTGTGTAGTGTGCAGCTCCCTCTGGGGAGTGTACTGCAGTGCTCCACCAGATCTGTCCAGGCATTGGAACATCATTTTCAGGATGCCAATGGTGTGCTCAACCAAACCTAGGGTTGCGGCATGAGCTTCGTTGTTCCTTTTCTCACCAGGAAACTGAGGCTGCCGCACAGGTGTCATCAGCCATGTCCCTTGTGGGTAGCCATTGTCCCCGAGGAGCCACCCCTGCAACCTGTGTGGTCCCTGGAAGATATCATGGATCTGAGGCCTGCTGAGGATGTACGAGTCATGGACACTTCCAGGGTATCGTGCACACACGCACCTGCATGATCCATTTGTTATGGTCGCAGACCAGCTGAACATTGAGAGAGTGGAAGCCTTTACGGTTCACACACTGGACTACTTGTTACCAGGGAGATTTAAGAACCATGTGGGTGCAGTCGATGGCACCCTGCACCTGTGGGAATCCAGAAATCTGAGCAAATTCCATGTGTACAAGATTATGAGGGGCATGGACAGGGTGGATAGGGAGCAGCTGTTCCCCTTAGTTGAAGGGCCAGTCACGAGGGGACATAAGTTTAAGGTGAGGGGCAGGAGGTTTAGGGGGGATGTGAGGAAAAACTCTTTTACCCAGAGAGTGGTGACGGTCTGGAATGCGCTGCCTGGGAGGGTGATGGAAGCGGGTTGCCTCACATCCTTTAAAAAGTACTTGGCACATCATAACATTCAAGGCTATGGGCCAAGTGCTGGTAAATGGGATTAGGTAGGTAGGTCAGGTGTTTGTCACGTGTCGGTGCAGACTCGATGGGCCGAAGGGCCTCTTCTGCACTGTGTGATTCTGTGATTCTGATTCCCTTGCTTCCTGGCTTGCCTGATCCCTGTCCCAAGGAGAGTGCCTTGGCAAAAAGGGTTTCCGTGACTTCCTGGATACATTTGTGGGTGATGACTTGCAAGACCCCGCAAAGGTCCCCAGTGGAGCCCTGAAAGGAGCCACTGTCATAGAAATTGAGTGTGGCGATAACTTTAACTGTCAATGGCAGTGGATGCCCTCCGAGCTGCCGTGCTGCCCAATCCTGCCGAAGGTGTCATATACACGTGACCAGTTCCCTTGACACGCACAGGCGGCCGGTGACAGCGGTCCTTGCCCATCTGCAGATAGCACCTGCGCCGTCGGTATACCCTGGGTCTAGCGATGTGCCTACGAATAATGGTTCTGTGGGGCTCATCTCGCTACATGCAGAGGAGGCTGTGCTGCCTCTTGATCTTCAGGGTTCTGCTCCTCCCTTTGGCGAGCCAGGCACCTCCACTGCATTCTTCTCCTTCTTCTCTCCTGCCTATAGGCAATGAGGCAGACAGCGAGATCACCAGACTCCATGTTCCTGATGGTCCCCTCATTGCAGTATCAAAGAGAGAGACGCAAGGGTCAGCAATTGTCTCCTAAGGGCCACTCTTGGTTAAGCCATCACCGGCAGCTGCCTCTCAAGGCCCCTTAATGCAAGCTGGAGAGTCCGGGCCCGCACGTGGATGCCCAGTGTTTAGTGCACTGTGCCCACACCCAGCACTACCCCACACCACACGACCGAGTGGCGGCAGCTTTGGCCACTGGACTACACCCTGATCTCTCAATCTCAGGCACGGACATTTTCTCAACCTGGACTCCAAGGCTTTGTGGTTTGCTTATACCGTGAGGGTGGCTTTTCAATATCAACTGAAATGTAATGCAAGGGGCTAGGAGCATACCCCTCCGTTAATGTTCGATGGCCACCTTTCCCAACGGGATCCTCAGGCTTGCCCAGTCACGCAATGGTTCTGCAGCACCATAGCATTCATTCGAGTTTGAAGTGTGTTCGTGAGGGGTTAGCAGTAGAGGAGCAATCATTGGCACTGTGAGGAGTTAGTGCTGCTTGAGTGGACACAGTTGCTTAACTAGGTTGACTCCAAGCATATCACTTGAGGTCCAAGCTAAACGCTCTCAGCTGCAGTGGAGTGCTCATCTTTGACATGTTTTGCCATTAGACGGGCCATTTTCATTCCCCCGCCCTGTCCCCTCCCAAGTGTGTTTGCTTAAATTTCAGTCAGTGCCGCCATGACCACCTCCCAAAAACTGTCGCCCTTGCCCCAAGGTTCCCTTCCCCCACTTTGCACTGTTGCCCTTGCCCCAGCGCCACAAGCCAGCCATGAAGAAGCCGCTGCGGAGACCTGCCTGTGGCCCCCCTGCTGAATCCGCAGAGCTGCAGGGGTCATCGCGAGCGCTGCACAAAGTCGTGTGCACTCGCCTCCGAGTTCCCCTCGAAGTTGAGGTCACCAGATTCACACCTTTTAGAGGCAATTGTAAATCACGCCATCGTGACATTACGCTGTCGCGATATTTAAATTCGACATTGAGGGTGGGGGGATGATTCTGCCGTGTGGCCACAATAATTAGACGCAAATTCAATACGATTAAGTTGCCCGTGTTCGATGGTGGGTACCATGGCCCGCCATTGCTGGGGGTGGGGGAGGGGTTGGGGGAGGGGGATAATCACGTCCCGAATTAATGATGTTGGGAAATGCGACTAGGGCCTACTCGCGTGATTCTTCGATCTTGCCACCGAACACACCCACTGCGAACAGGGGCAGAAGATTCCGGCCTATGGTTTTTCTCCTGGATTGCTCACTGCGGTGATCTGGAGTTTAGATTTTAATTCCTGGAGACTGCAGGGCAGTCCTAGAGGGTCGGCAACCCCATAGAATGGCAGCAGTCTAAGGATGCATAGAACCCAGAAGGGCAGATTTTCCTTCCCCCCCCATTCCCTCTTCCCTTCTAGACAGGGACAATTCTTTGAAAGTTGGAACTGGCTGATTGTCAAGGCTTTAGCTTAGTTGCTTAGTTAGAGGAAACATTTTGATAAGAAACTCACAATTTGGTTGGAATGGAGACTCATGCCAGTGTTTTGTTACACCATAAAAGTAATAGCCGTGCTAAAGTGTTTTTTTGAATAGGACATTGCCCCGGCGAGGAGGGGTATTTTTGTGGCCTCCTATTCTCCCAGTGTTAATCAGTGGAAGCACAGTAGTGGTTGTATTAGGAAGCATTGAATATTTAGCCAAACTGCTCCCCAGACACTGCTTAATGTCACTTAATTTCAGTGATTGCCAAATGTTTTCAACAGTTAAGCACTTGATTCAAAGTGACCAAGATTGACTTTAGTGAAATGCGGGCATTAATTTTATTGTGCCTACAGTGGGATGAATGCAGAACCAAAAGAGGGTCTGAAGTCATTAACATCAGCCAGTTCAAATGCCTGAAGTTCACTGGGGTCAGCTTCGGCTTTGTTATATTCTTCTCTTCGGCGTAAGTATAAATCATACAACAAAGGCTGGTGAAACAATAATGATGGTCTTTTATTTGAACATAAGGCTATGTGCAAATAGAGTTAACTAGGAGAGGCTAAATATAGTACATCTGATCTCGACTCCTGTTGCTTGTGGACAAGCCATGTGACTAGCGCATCACATCCTGTCGAGGTGGCAGTGATTGGCTACAGTTTGAAAATATCACACCCTTAAAGGTACACATTCCTCATATCACAACAGGCTTTTGGTGGCTGATAGATAGTACACTGGTCACCCATTCCCGTGGTGAGGATTTGGAGGCCCTGGCCTCATTTTGAGTGCGGTCAGTGAACGACGGAGGCCAACGGAGTAGCCCGAGATAGCTGACCAGCTTTGACCCACAGGAAGGTGGACCTGCTGAGACAATGGAGATTGCACCTTGCAGTTTTTCTTTCGCTGCTACCCAGAGTAGTTATTCTTCTCTTGGCCTCTCAAAAATAATATCAAACGTACCTTCTCAGAGCCTCTTCAGCTCTATTGCCCACAGAACAGATCAGTTTAATGCTAAAATGGCACGTGAGGCTCTATGGTTGGCAAATTGCATGTTAATTGTGGCTTATCATAGTGGCGTGCTCTTTATAGACACACAGCAGTAAGCCCCTTTCAAAAATGGCACCTGCCGCATTGTCAGGGATAATAACGTAAGAAACAGGAGCTGGGGTAGGCCATTTGGCCCTTTCAGCACTGCCGTTCAAGGCTGATCTTCTATCTCAACTGTACCAACCCCATTCAGAGGCCCATTTTGAGGCAGTCAAAAAAACCTGAGTCTCTTCTTTCAATTAACCTTTCTGTGTTGCATTGGAAGGCATTATTCATTCGCCCTTTCTCAGCGTATAGGGTGATAATTATTTACTGTCACAGCATACGTTAATTTTCTTCTCAAAGGGGTTTTTTATTTTAGCAATGAGCTGTGAGCAACAGTGTGCAACAATCCAAAACTCATTTAGTTTCAGCGAACATTCTGCCCAGAGTCTAAACAAAAGATCTCATCCATAACAACAGAATCCAGGCATTCGTTCTCACATGCCAAAGATCAGCGAGTTTAACTGGTGCCAGCAGCAGTCATGAATTATTTGCTCTCTCATACTTGTGTTAACCTTATCATAGCTGGTGAATTTTTTTTCTCTGATAATAATGTAAAGGATCTGGAATTATGTAAGCAGCAAGTATGGGGCAGGCTGTCCTGTCCTGTTCCCGTCCCTGTAAAATCCTCCAGCTCTATAACCCACCGAGATCTGTGTTCCTCCATTCCTGGCTTCTTACACATCTCCAATTTTCACTGTTCCATCACTGGTGGCTATGCATTCAGCCCAAGGCGAAAGGACCTTATGAGTGAGTGAACTGTGAGCTCATTGTTGGTGGGTTTATTTGATTTCTATGTGCTTGGCTAGAAACTCTTAGAGTTGTATGCCAGGATTTTCCAGACCCGCCAGGCAGGGACCGGAAGATCCCAGTGGTGGGCGAGGCTGGAAAATCCCAGCCATCAAGTCATTGCACCACAGAAGGAGGCCATTCAGCCTATCAAGTCCATGCCAGCTCTCCATAAAGCACCCAATCAGTGCCATTCCCATGCTCCACCCCTGTAGCCCTGCAAGTTTCTCCCTCAAGTGCCCATCCAACTTCCTCTTGAAATCATTCATCGTCTTTATTTCCACCACCCTCGTGGTGCAAGTTCCAGGTCATAAGCACTCAGTGCAAAATTAAATTCTTCCTCATCGCCCTCTGCCTCTCTTGCACAAAACCTTAAATCTGTATCCCCATGTCTTTGTACTAGCAGCTAATGGGAAGTTTTTCTTTCTCTACCTTAACTAGATCCATCACAATCTTGTACGCCTCTATCAAATCTCCCCTCAAATGCTTTTGCTCCAAGGAGAACAATCCCAGCTTCTCCAACCTAACCTAGTAGCTAAAATCCCTCATCCCTGGAACCATGCCGGTAAAGCTACTCCCTCAAGGGCCCTCCCTTCTTAAAGTATGGCAACTGGATGCAATACTCTAGTTCTAACCTAGCCAAAGGTTCAGCATAACTTTCCTGCTTTTGTACTCAATACCTCTATTTATGGATCTCAAAATTCCACATGCTTTGCTAATTACTCCAACAGAGGGCGCTGGTGAGAAGTGACTGAAGCATTCTGGGAGAAGTCAGCGCAGTCACCACGACTCAGGAGGGAATCGAGGAGAAGGACTCTTGCACTCAACATTTGAAAAAGAGCACGGATCTTGAAGGCAGGTCAGTTGAAAAAGAGTGCAGAGATTGAAAATAAAAGGAGGGGAAGCTGAAGAGGGGTGGCCAGTGTGTGAGTGGCCCAGTGAAGGAGTGGAGCTTTGAGGCTTTGGCTTGAGAGGCTTCGGTGAGCAGAGGCTGAGGACGAGCTTGCTCTCAATGGGGTAGGGCCGGGTAAAGTCCTTTTAAGTAAATGAGGAGTAGGTAATTGGAGGCAGCAGTTGGGGCAGTCGAGTGCTCCGAATGCAGCATGTGGGAAGTCATGGACAGCACAATTGTCCCTGATGACTACAGCTGCAAAAGGTGCATCCAGCTGCAGCTCCTGAGAAGCCGAGCTAGGGAACTGGAGCTGGGGCTGGATGAACTTCGGATCATTCGGGAGGCAGAGGCAGTAATAGACAGGAGTTTCAGGGAGACAGTCACCCCTAAAAGTCAGGAGGCAGGCAGCTGGGTGAATGTCAGGAGAGGGAAGGGGAAAAGACAGAAAGAGCAGAGCGCCCCTGTGGCCGTTCCCATCAACAATAGGTATACCGTCTTGGATACTGTTGGTGGGGACGACCTACCAGGGACAAGTTGTAGTGGTCGCGTCTCTGGCACCGAGGCTGGACCCTCAGCTCAGAAAGGAGGGAGGGAAAAGAGGAGAGCAATAGTGATAGGGGATTCAATAGTTGGGGGGACAGATAGGAGGTTCTGTGGGAGAGATCAAGAATCCCGGATGGTCTGTTGCCTCCCTGGTGCCAGGGTCCGTGATATCTTGGATCGAGTTCTCAGTATTCTCAGGAGGGAGGGTGAACAGCCAGATGTCGTGGTCCATGTAGGGACCAATGACGTGGATAGGAAGGAGGAGGAGGTCCTGCAAAGAGAGTTTAGGGAGTTAGGTGCAAAGTTGAAGGACAGGACCTCCAGGGTTACGATCTCAGGAGTGCTACCCGTGCCACATGCTAGTGAGGCTAGAAATAGGAGGATAATGCAGCTAAATACGTGGCTAAAGAGATGGTGCAGGAGGGAGGGCTTCGTGTTTCTTGACAATTGGGCTCTGTTCCAGGGAAGGTGGGACCTGTTCCAACGGGACGGTTTGCACCTGAACTGGAGGGGGACTAACATCCTTGCGGGTAGGTTTGCTAGTGCTGCTCCAGGGCGTTTAAACTAGATTTGCAGGGGGAGGGGAACCAGAGTGTTAGAGCAGATAGTGAGGTGGAGGAGGATAAAGGTCAAGCAAGGAATGCATGTATAGACAGAAATCAAGGGTCCGTACGTGATAGAAATGTTCTCAGGTGCATCTATTTCAATGCAAGGAGTATTGTCGGAAAGGCAGATGAGCTTAGGGCGTGGATTGGCACGTGGGATTACGACATTATTGCTATTAGTGAGACTTGGTTGCAGGAGGGGCAGGACTGGCAGCTCAATGTTCCGGGGTTCCGTTGTTTCAGACGTGATAGAGGGGGAGCGATGAAAGGGGAAGGAGTAGCATTACTAGTCAGGGAAAATATCACAGCTGTGCATAGACAGGACAGCCCGGAGGGCTCGTCTACAGAGGCCATATGGGTGGAGCTGAGGAATGGGAAAGGTGTGACCACACTAACAGGGTTGTATTATAGACCGCCCAATAGTCAGAGAGAATTGGAGGAGCAAATCTGTAGAGAGATAGCAGACCGATGTAAGAAACAGAAAGTTGTGATAGTAGGAGATTTTAACTTTCCACATATTGACTGGGACTCCCATACTGTAAAAGGGCTGGATGGCTTGGAGTTTGTCAAATGTGTTCAGGAAAGTTTTCTAAATCAATATATAGAGGTACCAACGAGAGAGGATGCAATACTTGATCTCCTATTAGGGAACCAGACAGGTCAGGTGACAGAAGTATGTGTAGGCGAACATTTTGGGTCCAGTGACCACAATGTCGTTAGTTTTAAGCTAATTATGGATAAGGATAGGTCTGGTCCTCGAGTTGAGATTCTAAATTGGAGAAAGGCTAATTTTGTGGAAATGAGAAAGGATCTAGGAAGAGTGGATTGGCATAAGTTGTTTTCTGGCAAGAATGTGTTCAGAAAGTGGAAGGCATTCAAAGGCGAAATTTTGAGAGTGCAGAGTTTGCATGTTCCTGTCAGGATTAAAGGCAAAGTTAACAGGCATAGGGAACCTTGGTTTTCAAGGGATATTGGCGATCTGGTTAAGAAGAAGAGAGAGGTGTATAGCAGGTATAGGCAACAAGAAGCAAATGAGGTACTTGTAGAGTATAGAAAATGTAAGAAAATACTAAAAAAGGAAATCAGGAAGGCAAAAAGAAGACATGAGGTTGCTTTGGCAGATAATGTGAAGGTAAACCTGAAGGGTTTCTACAAGTATATTAAGAGTAAAAGGATAGTAAGGGACACAATTGGTCCCCTTGAAGATCAGAGTGGTCATCTACGTGTGGGGCCTCATGAGATGGGGGAGATCTTAAACAGTTTTTTTGCATCAGTATTTACTCAGGAAACTGGCATAGTGTATAAGGAAGGAAGGGAAACAAGCAGTAGTTTCATGGAACATATAGAGATTAAAGAGGAGGAGGTGCTTGCTGCCTTACAGCAAATAAAGGTAGATAAATCCCCCGGGCCTGACATGATACTCCCTCGGACCTTGAGGGAGACTAGTGTAGAAATTGCAGGGGCCCTGGCAGAAATATTTAAAATGTCCTTAGCCACGGGTGAGGTGCTGGAGGATTGGAGGGTAGCTCATGTTGTTCCGTTGTTTAAAAAAGGCTCCAAAAGTAAACCAGGTAATTACAGGCCAGTGAGCCTGACGTCAGTAGTAGGTAAATTATTGGAAGGTGTTCTGAGAGATCGGATATATAATTATTTGGACAGCCAAGGGCTGATTAAGGATAGTCAGCATGGCTTTGTGCGTGGTAGGTCGTGTTTAACGAACCTTGTAGAGTTTTTCGAGGAGGTTACCAAGAAAGTAGATGAAGGAAAGGCTGTGGATGTTGTCTACATGGACTTTAGTAAGGCCTTTGACAAGGTCCCACATGGGAGGTTAGTTCAGAAGGTTCAGACACTTGGTATCCATGGAGAGGTTGTAAACTGGATTCAAAATTGGCCGTGTGAGAGAAGACAGAGAGTGGTAGTGGATGATTGCTTCTCAGACTGGAGGCCTGTGACTAGTGGTGTGCCTCAGGGATCTGTGCTGGGACCATTGTTGTTTGTTGTCTATATCAAAGATTTGGATGATAATGTGGTGAATTGGATCAGCAAGTTTGCTGATGACACTAAGATTGGAAGTGTTGTGGACAGCGAGGAAGGCTTTCAAAGCTTGCAGAGAGATCTGGACCAACTGGAAAAATGGGCCAGAAAATGGCAGATGCGGAAAAGTGTAAGGTGTTACATTTTGGAAGGTCAAACCAAGGTAGGACATACACAGTAAATGGTAGGGCACTGAGGAGTGCGGAGGAACAAAGGGATCTGGGAGTTCAGATACATAATTCCCTGAAAGTGGCGTCACAGGTAGACAAGGTTGTAAAGAAAGCTTTTGGCATACTGGCCTTCATAAATCAAAGTATTGAGTATAGGAGTTGGGATGTTATGGTGAGGTTGTATAAGACATTGGTGAGGCCAACTTTGGAGTATTGTGTGCAGTTCTGGTCGCCTAACTACAGGAAGGATATCAGTAAGATTGAGAGCGTGCAGAGAAGATTTACTAGGATGTTGCCGGGTCTTAAGGAGTTGAGTTACAGGGAAAGATTAAACAGGTTAGGACTTTATTTCTTGGAGTGTAGAAGAATGGGGGGAGATTTGATAGAAGTTTACAAAATTGTGAGGGGTATAGACAGAGTAAATGCGAGTAGGCTCTTTCCACTTAGATTAGGAGAAATAAACACAAGAGGACATGGCTTTAGGGTGAAAGGGGAAAGGTTTAGGGGGAACATTAGGGGGAACTTCTTTACTCAGAGAGTGGTGAGAGTGTGGAACGAGCTACCATCTGACGTGGTAAATGCGGGCTCACTCTTAAGTTTTAAGAATAAATTAGATAGATACATGGATGGGAGAGGTCTGGAGGGTTATGGACTAGGTGCAGGTCAATGGGACTAGCAGAATAATATTTCGGCACAGACTAGAAGGGCCGAATGGCCTGTTTTCTGTGCTGTAGTGTTCTATGTTTCTACTCTCTCAATTTGTCCTCCCACCTGCAAAGATCTATGCACATGAACCCCAAGGTTCCTCTGCACCTGCACATTATTTAGAACTGTGCCCTTGAGTTTAAATCATCTCTTCCTATCCCTTCTGTCAAAATGCATTAAGTACTTTCTTCACCAGTAGAAGAGTGGGAATATGAAAGTCATCCTATCCTGTGAGGAGATGTGATTTTCTTGTATCCCTATTGTTATTAGGAGTGTATGAGGAGAAGTGTGTTATGAAAGATGTTATTCAAGACAGCTACAGTAGGACACAGGGCATAAAAAATTAGCCACTCAGTGCCTGTTTCTCTGGCAGTGATTGGCCTCTAGTCATCCAATATTGCAAGAGGTGCATGCACATTTCCAGCTGCAAGTGCACCACCCACCATATTGGACGAGGTGGTTACAAGGCCCAGTAATGAGGACCAACAATCACCAGTGATTGCGGGTGGTGCAGAATGCAATCTCAAAAATGGGCACTACAGAATTCCTAGGCCAAGAATTCTGCATTGCAGGCAGGCCCAGTAACGAATTGAGATACACGTTACTGTTTATGCAATGATGTTAGTACTGGAAGTTGGCTGGATGCATGCTGCCTTACCCTTACTGGCACCTTTTCAGCAAGTTCAAATGCAGCCAAACCAGGACCCACATGTGCATATTTGTGGCTTCCCACAAATCTGCTGTAAACAAGATAGATTTATGACTGAATTAGAGCATGGTGAGCATGTTTTAAAGAATGGGGTAGAGCTTTGTGCAACAGTGTAAAATGAGTGATTGCGAGTCAGAACTCTCTTTTTCATCTCTCCTGATATTTTATTTCTAATGAAATCAATGGAAAGAAGAAAAGGGAGGGATGTTTTGTACTGTTGAACAAAGTCAAGATCTACCTGCAATCACTCTCCACATCTCCCAACTCATGCACAATGCAGACTTATAAAATCACCTCTGGTATTCGGATGTGAACACCATGGTGGAAAAATACAGTGCTGCATCGTAGCCTTATCTTGATTCCCTGTGGGTACACAGTGACATGCATGTCACCCATGCTGCGTTCTTCAATGCTATCAATAGCCCTTCAATTTGAAACCATTAAATAAGTTGAATGTCCCAATGAGATTTTTTGTAACGAGCACTTATTCTTTGCATACTTGCACTCCCTGAACCTGAAAACACTATCTCAGGACAGCAACATGCCCCAAAAACTGTGCAGAGCGTAAAGAAATTGTTCTGAGATGGTACTTGACAGAATGTTCTGCTTCCTATTGCCAAAATCCAAACAAAACGAGAATTCAGAAGCCATTTGAAATGTAAGCACAAATTAATTACCTTAGAGAGTGAGCATAGGAACATGGGAACAGGAGTAGGCAATGCAGCCCATCAAGCCTGTTCCGCCATTCAATATGATCGTGGCTGATCATCCACTTCAATGCCTTATCCCACGCTATTGCCATATCCCTTTAGTCATTGACAGATTTCTAAATACCAATCTCTGCTTTAAACATATGCAATGACTGAGCTTCCACAGCCCTCTGGGATAGAGAATTCCAAAGATTCAGAACCCTCTGAGTAAAAGAATATCTCCTCATCTCAGACCTAAGTGGCTTCCTCATTTTGAAATTCTGTTCCCTGGTTCTAGACTCCCCGACCAGGGGAAACATCTTACCTGCATCCACCCAGTCTATTTCTGTTAAGTATTTTGTAGGTTTCATTGAGATCACCTCATTTTTCAAAACTCTAGAGAATACAGGCCTAGTTTTCCCAATCTCTCTTCATAGGACAGTCTTGCCATCCCAGGAACAAATCTCATGAACCTTTGCTGTACTCCCTCTATGACAATAATATCCATCCTAAGGTAAGTGGACCAAAACTACGCACAGCACTCCCGGTATGGTCTAAACAAGATTCTATACAATTGAAGCAAGACTTTGCTACTCCTGTACTCAAATCCTCTTGCGATAAAGGCTAACATACCATTAGCCTTCCTTCTTAATTGCTGGCTGCAACTGGATGTTAACTTCAGTGACTTATTGACAAGGACACCCAGGTCCCTTTGTGCATCAATACTTTTTAATCTCTCACCATCTAAAAAATACTCTGCACATCTGTTCCTCCTACCAAAGTGGATAACTTAATTTTTCCACATTATATTCCATCTATTATGTTCTTGCCCACTCACTAAGTCTGTCCAAAGTCCCTTGAAGCCACTTTGCATCTTCCTCATAACACATTCCCATCTAGTTTTGTGTCATCTGCGAACTTTGAAATATTACATTTGGTCCCCACATCCAAATTATTGATATGTATTGTGAACAGCTGGAGCCCAAGTGCTGATCCCTGCTGTACCCAACTAGTCACAGCCTGCGAGTGCGAGAATGACCCGTTTATTCCAACTCTGCTTTCTGCTTGTTAATCAATCCTTAATCCATGCCAGTGTATCATCACCTCCTATTCCATGTGCTTTAATCTTGCTAACCAACCTCCCGTGGGGGACTTTATGAACAGCCTTCAGAAAACGCAAGTATACTACGTCCACCAACTTCCCTTTAATCAATTTTGTTAGTAACATCCTCAAAAATCTCAACAGGTTCATCAAACATGCTTTCATATTCTTAAATCCATGTTGAATATGCCAAATCAGATCATTATCCAAGTGTCCATTTATCACATCTTTTATAATAGATTCCAGCATTTTCCCTAGTGCTGTTGTAAGGCTAACAGGTCAGTATTTCCTGATTCTTTTCCCCCTTGCCCTTCCTTCAATAGTGGGGTGACATTGCTACATTCCAATCTGCAGGAACATTCCAGAATCGATAGAATTTTGGGAAATGATCACCAATGCATTCACGTTCTTCGTAGCCACCTCTTTCAACACTCTGGGGTGTAGAATATCAGGTCCTGGGGACTTATCAACATTCAGTCCCATTAATTTCTCCAATACAACATTTTTACTCATACTAATTTCCTTCAATTCCTCATTCTCCCTAGTCCCTTGCATCTCTAATTCTGGGAGATTTCTTGTATCTTCCTCAGTGAGGACAGACACAAAGTAATCATTTAGCTCCTCTGCCATTTCTCTATTCCCCATTATGAATTCTCCTGACTCTGCCTGTAATGGACCCACATTTGTCTTAGCCAAACATTTCCTTTTTACAGACCTATAGAGGATTTTAAAGTCTATTAATGTTTATGCTAGTTTATATTCATATTCTATTCTCCCATTCTTTATCAGTTTCTTGGTCCTCCTTTGCTGTATTCTAAAATGCTCATAATCCTGAGATTTACTACTATTTCTGGCAACTTTATAGGCCTTTTTGTTTAATTTTATACAATCCTTAACTTCCTTTGTTAGTCACGGCTGATTGACTTTTCTTTTTGGGTTTTTGTGCCTTGAAAGAATGTATAATTGCTGTAAACTATGTAATAATTCTTTAAGACTATCCATTACCCGTATACCATCGTGCCTTTTAATGTGTTTTGCCAATCTGCCTCAGCCAATTTGCCCCTCATATCTTCATCATTTCCTATGTTCAAATCTAACACCCTGGCTTCAGATTGAACTACCTCGCTTTCAAACATAACTTGAAATTCTATCGTATTATGGTCACTCATCCCTAAAGGTTCTTTTACAACAAGATTATTCAATAGTTCTTACTCATTACACAATACTAGATCTAAAATAGCCTGTTCTCTAGTCAAAACATACTGCTCTAGAAAACCATCCCTAACACACTCCAGAAACGCATCCTTCACAGCATTAGTGCTCATTAGATTTATCCAGTCTATATGCAGACTGAAGTCACCCATGATTACATTATTATACATGCTACATGCTCCTCTAATCTCCTGATCAATACCATGCCCCACACTACCACTACTGTTTGGTGGCCTATAAACATCTCCTACTAATGTTTGCTGCCTCTTGCTGTTTCTTAGCTCCACCCAAATAGATTCCACATTTTGCTCTTCTGATCTGAGATCCTCCCTTATTAATGTACTGATCCCATCCCTTATTATCAGTGCAACACCACCTCCTTTTCTTTTGCCTGTCCTTCCTAAATGTCGAATATCCTTGAATATTCAGTTCCCTGCTTTGGTCACCCTGCAGCCATGTTTCCGTAATGGCAATTAGACCCATTCACTTCTATTTATGCCTTTGAATAGTCTACCTTGTTGAGAATGCTGCGTGCATTCAGGTAGAGTGCACTTAACTTTGCCTTTTTAAGATTATTTTGCATTCTAAATCTAGTTGATGCTCACCTTCATTTTGCTTGCTTTCTGATTTTGTTTCCTACTTTTCTACTCCCTGTTGCTAGTTTTACTTCCCTCCAATTTGAGCTACCCCTCAGGTTCCCATCCCCTGACAAATTAGTTTAAACCTTCCCCAACAGCACTAGCAAATCTCCCTGCGAGGGTATAAGTCCTGGTCCTGTTAATGTGTAACCCCTCCATCTTGTATAGGTCCCACCTGCCCCAGAACTGGCCCCAATGCCTCAGGAATCTGATTCCCTCCCTCCAACGCCAATTCTCCACCCATGTGTTCAATCACTCAATCCTCCTATTCCTATGCTCACTAGCACATGGCACTGGGAGCAATCCTGAGATTACTGCTTTTGAGGTCCTGCTTTTTAATTTCCTTCCTCCTCCCCAAAATCTGCTTCCAGGACTCTTCCTACCCATGTCATTGGTGCCAATGTAGACCACAACCTCTAGCTGTTCACCCTCCCCCAGGAGGATGTCCTGCATCTCCATGACATCTTTGACCCTGGCATCAGGGAGGCAACACACCATCCTGGAGTCACATTTACAGCCACAGAAACACCTGTCTGATCCCCTGACTATTAAATCCCCTATAACTATTGCTCTTCCACCATTCTTCCTCCCCTCCTGTGTAGCTGGGCCACTCGTGATGCCACAGACTTGGGTCTGACTGCACTCCCCTGAGGAACCATTGCCCTCACCAAATCCATTTAGCAAGCAAGATAGTGCACAAGTCCCCTGAGTCTATCTGCCTGGTTCTCTTAGACTACCTGGCAGCCACCCATTCCCTCTCTGCCTGCATACTCCTAACCTGCAGTGTGACCACCTCTCTGAACATGCTATTCAGATAGTTCTCTGACTCACAGATGCACCACAGTGACTCCAGCTGCCACTTGAGTTCCAAAACCCAGAGCTCAAGCTTCTGCAGCTGGTGACACTTCCTGCAGATGTGTCCCTCTCGGGCACATGGTGCAGCCATGACTTCACACATATCACAGGATGGACATTTCACTCGGCCAAGCTGACCTGTCATACCCGCAAAGAACAGGGCCCTGTTTATTAATGTATGTAGCTTCCAGTACACACATGCTTAGTTTTCTCTTTCATTAAACCCATCTCCATATCACATTTTTTCTTTTTATTTAAGACCCTCTAGTGCTTTGGCCAAGCTTTTGGTCCCCTATGTCGCTTGGTGTCATTTATTTTGATCATCGTTCCTGTACAGTGCCTTGGAACAATATACTATGCTAATGGCACTATATAAATCCAAGTTGTTGTTATAATACATTGGAATGCTGCAAATGTTGCACTCTTGATCTACTTGGCGAGTTCACATTCCCGCAGGACTTAACCCTGCCAGCCATTGGCTCTATCAGGACCACAGCAATTTTGTCCAAGAGTCTCTCTGATTTCTCTTTGTCCTACCTTGAAAGGCTTCGCTACATGTGTTTTCTCTTTTCCACATCTGTTATAGTTTGTTTCTCCTGCAAAGTTGACATTTATGTATTTTCTATCCAGGCAATTTCTAGTAACCATTGGAAGGCAAGAGCTCCTCCCTGACATCTTCCATTAACGAAGTTGGGTATCAGGGAGCTGTCAGGTGGCTCATTACAAGGAGACAGAGAGAAAAGAAACTTTCTTCATGTATTATACCAGCCATTGCATAGACCAGGCCAATCATATTTTCACCAACCGTGTCTGCTATAAGTGGTGGGACTATAAAAATAAGCTATACATATTGCCAACAAGATGTGGCTCTGACTCATCATTGTGATACATATTGAGCCCCTTTGGTGGACTAATAATGTGTTCTTGAGATTGGTACATAGAACAAGTCATTCAGCCCCTCAAGCCTGTCCCACCATTCAATGAGATCACGACTGATCTTTACCCTAACTCCATCCACCAGTCTTAGCTCCATAAAGTGACTCCATGACCCCACAGACCTCTCACATGGAGTCAATGTGCTCAATTTCTACCAGTTCCACTCCATGTATACTAACTCCCACAGACTGGTGGCTGACTAGCTGCAGTTGATTTGCTATCCATGTGCTCTGATGTCCTCAGAGTTAAGACAGTGTGCCCTTCCAGCCTCCGTAAGTCTTACCTCCTGAACTAGCTGTTCAGGTTGGTGAATCTTCTCCCCAGTCAGGTCCATTCCAGGTGGTTGTGCAGTTCCTGTTTTGGCCCAGCTCTTTTTATCTGCTTCACCCAGGCTCCTATCTCAGGTTGAATCAAACCATTCACAGCTCTGAGTCCTACTCTGAGTAGGTTAGTTTCCTACCCCAGAATGTTCTCCATTCAAAAGATCACCAACATCTACCCCTGTAATATCACCCACCTTTGACCAGTCTCTCCATCTGCCTCTGAATCACTCAACTGTATCTTTGTTATCCTCACTTACACCATTGCTCTCCTGGCTGACCTCCCATCCTCCTCCCTTCACCTCCATAAAACCTCTGTTCATCCAAAGCTCTGCTTTATTTCTTCTATTCCCCACTGCTCGCCTGCTCACCCCTAACACCCACCCTTGTTGACCTACATTGGCTCCTCATTCACCAGCAACTCAAATTTAAAATTTTCATTCTCTTGTTTAAACTTTTTCATAGGCTCACCCCTCCCTATCTCTGAAACCTCCTCCAGCTCCCCAAACCCCACCTGTGAACTCTCCATTCCTCTGATTCCAGCCTGCTGTAAACACTCCCACACCTTTGCTTAACTGGCCATGCCTCCAGTCACATACATCTCTGCTTCTGGAATTCCCTAAATTCTGCAACCTTCTTTGGATCCTCTTTAAAATAGACAGGTTTGTCTACGTTTATGATTACCTTTATTGATTTTAACGTCTTTTTATCCTTACACCTTTGTGAAGGGCCTTGGAATGTACGAACATATGAATTAGGACCAGAGTAGGCCATTCAGCCCCTCATGTCTGCTCCACCATTTGATAAGACCATGGCAGAACTGATTGTGGCCTCAACTCTACTTTCCTTTGACTCTCTTGTCAATCAAAAATCTATCTAACTCAGCCTTAAAAATATTCAATGGCCCTTCCTCCGCAGCTCTCTGGGGAGGAGAATTCCACAGACCAACAACCCCCTGAGAGAAAAAAATCTGTCTTAAATGGGAGACATCCTATTGTTAAATAAGTCCCCTAGTTCTAGTCTCTCCCATAAGGAGAAACATCCTCTCAGTATCCACCCTGTCAAGTCCCCTCATGATCTTGGATGTTTCAATAAGATCACTTCTCATTCTTCTAAACTCTAGTGGAAACAGGCCCAACTTGTCCAACCTTTCCTCATAAGATAACCACCCTCACCACCACCATCACCACCACCCCTCCCTATCACAGGTATCTGTCAAGTAGACCTCTCTTTTTCTTTGTTAAGGCTCAGTATATATGCAGACTGTTGTTCCAATGAATGCTGAGTCTCCTTGTACATTAATATTTAAATCATTCACCAACAATGCATCGTACTGCAGTACTGCTTTGTTCTAACCATCCACAATGGATAACAGCAACTCTTTGAGTAAGGGAGGTCCATTTGCTTCCAAGGACAGTATAAATGTGAAAGTCCTTTAGAAATTGTTGGCCATACGTTGGTTGTGGCCATACAAGCGTCAGTCAACACCTCTTTACAATGCAACACTTTCATTAGCTGTTTACTTACAATGATTGTGCATGAGTTTTGTGTTAGCACCCTTACAGCTACTGACCATCTCAGGTCCCACGGCAGAACTCCATCTCCTGATGACATCCCTCTCATACCAGAAGTGGTTGTTTTGTGATCTGCCTTTGTTGCGTGTATGACACCTAATGTCCCTAGAATCTTCTAAGGAAGAAATCTGACACACTGATTAAATTTAACAAGGTCAATGAGCTTGGCATTTGCCTCTGTAACAGTGTGCCAAAAGTAAAGACACTTACACACACAGACACAAAAAGCTTTTGCCTTCTGATGTTCTGTCCAATAGTTATATCTCAAACACTATCACTAAAACAGGTTATCTGGTTATTATCATGTTGTTGTTTCTGGGACCTTTCTGTGTGTAAATTGGCTGCAATGTTTATATTTTCTACATTACAACAAGGACTACACTTAAAAAGCACTTAATTGCCTTTAAAATGCTTTGTGCTGACCTGAGGGAAATAAAATGCTGGTAACTGTAGAAGTGACTGTGAAGCTGTTTAGATTGTAATAAAGGCCAACTAATGCCCTTTAGCAACAGAAATCTGACATCCAAGACAATCTATATGATTCTAATCCTATGTCAATGTGGCTGACTAAAGTGCCTTCTGAAGTGGCCTAGCAAGCTATTCAGTTGTATCAAACCACTGCCAACAACTATAGAAGAAGCTGAACACCTTAGGGCAACTAGGGATGGGCAATAAATGTTGGTCTTATCTGTACCATAGGCCATTATTCAGTGAGAAAGATATACGACTTTCATGTGGTTACTTCTGTTCCATAAATGAACATAAAATATGCAATCGTTAAATAACTTCATTTTTTTTCACTCATGCTAGAAGAAATCATTTATAAACGACAAATAGTTTGCTAACAGCCATAATGCCATGAGCGAACGGGACAAGCCAATTAAGTCAATTCCAGCTTTCCCTAACTCCTGAGAGGGTAGGCATGGCGCAAAGTCATAGAACCATAGAAAAGTTACAGCACAGAAGGAGGCTATTTGGCCCATGCCAGCCCAAGGACACCCAGGTGCCCTTTCTAATCCCACCTTCCTGCACCCGGCCCATAGCCCTGCAGCTTACAGCACTTTAGGTGCAGATCCAGGTACTTTTTAAAAGAGTTTAAAGTTTCTGCCTCTACCACCAACTTGGGCAGCGAATTCCAGATACCCACTACCCTCTGCATAAAAAAGTTCTTCATCGTGTCCCCCCTACACCTTCTGCCACTTATCTTGAATCTATGTCCCCTGGTTCTAGAATTCTCCATCAAGGGAAACAATTTGATCCTGTCCACTCTATCTATTCCCCTCATAATTTTGTACACCTCGATCAAGTCACCTCTCAGCCTTCTTTGTTCTAAGGAAAATAACCCCAACCTATCCAATCTCTCCTCGTAGCTACACTTTTCAAACCCTGGCAACATTCTTGTAAACCTCCTCTGCACTCTCTCCAGAGCTATTACATCCTTCCTGTAATGTGGTGACCAGAACTGCACGCAATACTCCAGTTGTGGCCTCACCAGTGTTTTATACAATTCCAACATTATATCCTTACTTTTATATTCTAAACCTCTGCCAATGAAGGAGATCATTCCATATGCCTTCTTTACAACCTTGTCTACTTGAACTGCTGCCTTCAGGGACCTGTGTACTTGTACGCCAAGCTCTCTCACTTCACCTACCCCTCTTAGTATATTCCCATTTATTTTGTAATCCCTGTAACTGTTTGACCTCCCTAAATGTATGACCTCACACTTCTCTATCTTAAAATCCATCTGCTACTTTACCGCCTACTCCACCAACCCATCTATATCGTTTTGGAGATTATGGCTATCCTCTACACTATCCACTACTCGGCCAATCTTTGTGTCATCTGCAAATTTCCCAATCGTGCCCCCCACGTTCATGTCCAAATTGTTAACATATAACACAAACAGCAAGGGTCCCAAAACCGAGCCCTGTGGAACACCTCTTGAGACAAATTTCCATTTGCAAGGGAATCTATCGACCATTACCCTTTGTTTCCTGTTACAAAGCCAACCTTTTATCCAGTTTGCCACATTACCCTAATCCCATGGGCTTTTACTTTCCTGACCAATTTTCCATGTGGGACCTTGTCAAATGCCTTGCTAAAATCCATGTACACAACATCCACTGCACTACCTTCATCAACCCTTCTTGTCACTTCCTCAAAGAATTCAATCAAATTTGTGAGGCAAGACCTTCCTTTAACAAATCCATGCTGACCATCCCTGACTAGTCCATGCCTTTCCACATGACAGTTAATCCTATCTCTCAGGATTGATTCTACTAATTTGCTCATCACCAATGTAAGACTAACTGGCCTATAATTGTTTGGCATTTCCTTTGATCCCCTTTTAAACAATGGAACTACATTTGCATTTCTCCAGTCCTCTGGTACCTCCCCTGTATCTAGTGAAGATTGGAAAATCATCCTCAGAGCATCTGCTATCTCCTCCCTGACTTCCTTCAGCAGCCTCGGAAACAATCCACCTGGCGCTGGTGACTTATCGACTTTCAAGAATTTCAACCTTTCGAGTACTTCCTCTCTATGACTATCCCGTCCAATATCTCGCAGTGTTCCTCCTGGACTACTATATCTACATCCTCACTTTCCTTTGTAAATACGGAGACAAAATATTCATTCAAAACCCTCCCCACAGCCTCTGCATCTACACACAAGTTTCCATCTTCATCTCTGATAGGTCCCACTTTTTCCTTAACTAACCTTTTAGTATTAATGTATTGGTAAAACATCTTTGAGTTATCTTTGGTTCACCGGTGCCTTTTAGAGAAGAGAACATTCCATCCACACCCAGTCTGGTCTTTATGTGACTCCAGTCCCAGATCAGAGGGGATGATACTACATCTGACATACAGGGTAGGGTAACACAGTGAGTACTGTAGCACAGTGGTTGCATTACCCGAATAGTAATCCAGAGGCCAGAGCTAATGATCTTGAGACATGGGGCTGCTGACACCGCCTGCCCCGCAGTGATTTCATGCTCCAGCGAGCGTTGATTGGCTGGAGGTGAGACCTCCTCCCCCCACTCGAGAGGAAGTCCTGCCTCAGGGAGCTGCCAGCCAATCTGATTGGCCAGCAGTTCTCTAGTCTCTGCAGTGCCAAAAGCTGCTGTGGACAGAACTGGGACTGCAACCAGTCCTCAGAGCCTAAGTTCCGGGATTCCAGGAAGAGGTAAACACTGGGGGTCTCAGGGAAGGCCTGAGGGACTAGACAGTGGGGGATTGGTGTGTCGGCGGAGAGGCCGGGGGTGGGGTGGGGTGGGGTGGGGTGGGGTGGGGTGGGAAGGTAGGTCCTGCGGTAACCAGATCGTAAGGTGGGGTGCGCCCGATGTTAAAAGGGGGCATCTGATGAAGGCCCCTTCCTACCTGAACCTGATTATTTTTGGGCTCCCCCCATACCTGTGAACTCTTCCCGTCAGCTTAATAATTGAGGCTGAGCAGGAAACAGCCCTTAAGGGGTCAATAATTGGCCTCTTAAGGGGCTTCAATTCGGGCAAGGGCCGGCCGGCCAAGGCCCCACCTGTCCCAGCATAAACTTGAAGAGAGGGCGGGGTGGGCAGGAACCCAGCAGGAAGCCTATCCGAGGAATTTTACACTCACCCCCACCAACCTACAAACTGACCGGCAGGGCAGCTTAAAATTCTGCCACATGAAACCAGCGGATTATCATTAAAAGCCTATCTGGTTCACTAATGTCCTTTCAAGTAGGAAGTCTGCTGTCCTTAACCAATCTGGTCTATAAGTGACTCCAGACCCACGGCAATATGGTTGACTCAGAGCTGCCCTCTGATATGCTCCTGCAAGCCTTTCTGTTGTATTTAACAAGGTAGCTCACCAACACCTACTCAAGGGCCATTACTAATGGGCAGATTGGGAAAAATGGTGGTGGAATTTATCAATGATTGTTCAGAGGCAGAAGTCAATTTGGCCATTGAATGAGAAATAACTAACATTTAAACAGTTAAAAAGAAAATTGATCAAGTAATGACATGGTAATAGCTACTCATGGTAAGAAATCCATCTGCTGGAAGGTTAGTTAAAATAGGCAAGTTAATCCCTTAGTAACCATTTTATACAGAAATCAGTACACACGAGGAAGAAATATGGATCATCTAGTACATTCTCCCAGAGAAACCTAGGGTTTCTTCTCAACTGTCACAGTATCTAACACCCACTGAAATACCACCAGATTTTCCTCTGCTGTCCCATATGGAAAACCATCCCAGGTATTAATTATTCTTTGCTTGGAAAAGTGTTTCCTGACATCAGCCCTCAATTCAATTTCTACCTTACCTGGATGAACCTTTCCTGTCCCATTCATTATTTTAAGCACCTCAATAAAGTCCCCATTCGTTCACTATCCTTCGAGGCTGAAGAGTCCAAACGGTTGATTTTATTCCGGATTCCCGAAGGGCACTTGACAGGAACAACAAACTTAAGATGCACTGCACCTGTAGGAGGAGAGGTGTCTCTAGATACACTCCCAATGTAGGTGCCCCCCACCCACAGGAGAAGAAACAGTAACAGAGAGAGCCCTGTGGTTATACAAATAATCTAACATATCAGAGCCCACTGGCTATTGGCAAGTGCAACACTGATCAGAAAATATTTCTCCATAGATGTTAGGAAAACAGCCATTACCAAACAGGTGTATGCAATTCAATTTAACTTCACCTAATCTTAACCTCATTACATTTCAATTCCCTCATTCTCCAGAAAGCATCAAGTTGCCTATTGGCTTGTTTATGGCCTTCCCTGGTTACTTCTCCCACACATACTCTGCGGGCAAATATATTCTACCTAACATACTCCCTCCTTACTCTGAGTTTTCTCATTTTAACCCCCATGCCCTGGTATCTGAATTTATAGGGCCGGATTTTCCTTTTTGAGGTGGGAGTCACCAGTTGGGAGATTTCTGGACATCACGATCCCACCTCCTTCCCAGCAGTGCCTGTCCACGCTATTTTCATGGTGGGCACCGGCTGGGGTTGGGCAGCCACCTCCCGAAGCAGGCCCAAGATGGGAGCAGAGGTGGACGGTTGCTAAGGCGAACAGATTAAAAGGCCCACCTCCAATCGGTCCAGTTCTGTACATGAGTGTTAGGCACCCTAGCCCTCACGCCTCACCCCCTCACCTCCATGCCCCCTCCATGCCCTCATGCCACCTCCTATCCCTCTGCCACCTCCATGCTCCCATGCCTCTCCCCATGCCGCTTAATATCCCCATTCTCCCCTCTCCCATGGCCCCCTTATCCCACCATGCCCACTCACCAAATATCCACTTTGCACAGAACCCATGTATGTTATAATAACATTGGGAATTCTTTGAGATGCTCAAAAAACTGTTGAAATAAACAAACAGCCATTCAGAAACTTCTTTAAAATATCTTGATCCTCCCAGGAGCTCATAAAACTGTCATTCAAATGCACAGCCAGTCAAACTCTGCTTGAAAATACCATAATCCTCTTAAAGTGGTCATAAAACTATCAAAATAAACAAACACCCATTCAAAACTCTCTTCAAAAAACAATCTTCTTAGGAGTTCATAAAACTTTCTATCAAAACAAAGCTCAGAATCTCTTTTACAGCTGTATCAAAAACCCCTGCTGAGCTGAATCCATTTTTGGGGTTTAGAGCTCAGCCACTTAACAGTCTTCACTTTTTTTCCTTTCCCTGCATCATTAAGTAGGAATATGAGTATGTACCAGATGATTCATGCTCCTGTATTATGCTTTGTAATGTTATTCTTACCAGTACAGTAGAGGGTGCTAAAAAAACCTTCAAAAATATACTACTTTTTTCAGGTTTAAAAAGCAGGATCGTTTGGGTGGGAGCAAGTAAGCAAGTTCATTTTGCAGCCCTTGATTAATAAAGCAATGACGTACCCACACAGTTGTTATTATCATCTAGGGTGTAGCCAAAACGACAGACCAGAGATCTCGAAGGAACAGGATATCTGGGTATTGCGGCTGGTTGGTAGACTGAAGTTTCAGAGCGCCCTGTTGGTGAAGATGCAGGGTATGTTGGGTTGGATGGTCCATTTGCCAGGACAAGTGCAGCAGTCCTTGGCAAGCACAAGTATCCACCATTGTGATTGATACATCTCATATCCCCTTTACAGGCATCTGGGATGGTTTGGCACTCGTTAACATCTGTGGAGATTTTAAAAAGAGAACAATTGAGAGGTCACTTTGACTTTTACTCATTGTCCTTGTTGGCCACTTGCCTACATAAACTCACTTGAGCATTTGCGATTCTTCTACCAGCAGTTTTGTCTTATTGAGTCACTGAGTGGTTGCCATAATGGGATTTGACTATCCTTCTCCCTCCCTAATAAAAAGCACGGCAATCAATGGATCATTCCACCAGCAGAGTGTGATCTGGAATCGTGGTGACACAGATCTGGTGCTAAAATAGAGAGACGGTGTGATGCTCAGCAAGGTTTCAGCATCATGGGTACAAGTGCTGCACTGTCAGTGGTTGTGAAGTTAAATCAAGATCTTTTTTTCCTGGTTTGGATGGAGGTTAAAAATTCCATGACAATATTTGAAGAGCAGAGAGTGCTGCAAATGTGCTGGCACACGTTCCTTCATCAAGGTGTCAGCCTTGGCTTAGCAGCAGCACACCAAAAGTTTGATGTCTCCAAGCCTGATTTCTGGGACTTCAGCACATAATCCGGGCTGACACTTTAGTGTAGTGCTGAGGGTACACCGCACTGCCAAAGGTGCTTTTTTCTTCAGATGAAACATTAATCTGAAACCCCAAGTGCCCTCTCGGGTGGATGTAAAAGACCCCATAGCACTATTTCCATGGCATTATTCAACAATTTAAAAAAGAGCAGTGGAGTTCTCCTCGTGTTTGTCAACTAATATCACTGAAACGGAATATCTGCTCATGAACCTCTCCACTCTTTGTGGTACATTACTCTGTTTCCCTGCATTACAACAGTGACTTCGAAAGCACTTCATTGGTTGTAGAGTACTTTGGGATATCTTGATGAAATGCCTCTATCCTTTAAACAATAGAACAAAGGACAAATTAACTGCGCGTTCATCTCATGATGTTTGATGGATCTTGCTACGCTTAAAATGGTAGCCCCATTTGCTTAAAAAAAAAACAACAATCACTTTACTTCAATAATATTTATTGCGGCATTTGGGATGTTTGGAGATGTGATAAAATGCTGCGTAACCTAGAAGTCTCACCTTTACATTGTCCAGTCGAACGGTCCAACCGATATCCATCAGAGCACTGCTGGAAATAAACATCACAAAACAATCCCTTTATTTAAACGTACATCAAAATAAGCAGTGGATCTTCATTTGCTGATTTGTCGGTATTCATCAGGTAACTTTTTTCCTGATTCCCAAGCCCTGGTAAATTTTTCCTATAATTCTGGTGTAGGTCAGCTTTTCATGTCTTAATTATGCTTGTGGTAGTTTTCCAATTTTTATTTTAATTGTGCAAAAGAAATGTTTAGCATTCACGGCTTCAATCATTCGGTGTGGTAGGACAGCTTGGGCCTCAATGTTTCTATAACAATCATCAGTATCTTAGCAAGGTTACTCACTCCAGACAGCTAAGAGCCAGGAAATACCAACAGGGGAACACAAAATAGTGACAACATCCAGGGATTTTCCCCAGGGATAAGGCTGAAGCATGTGCTGCCCTCCAATAAAAACCACTGATACTTCTTATTTATCCATCTTCCTCCTTCACAATTTTGACAGACACCAATTAACCCTTTAAGATAGAACTGACTACAAGATCACAAACAAACGTTTAACATTCAATATGAACATATGAATTAGGAGCAGGAGTAGGCCATTTGGCCCCTCGAGCCTGCTCCACCATTCAATAAGATTTGATTGTGGCCTCCAATACACTTTCCTTCCTACCCTCTATACCCTTTGACTCCCTTGTCAATCAAGAATTTGTCTCGCTCAGCCCTAAAAATATTCAATGACCCTGCCTCCACCGCTGTCTGGGGTGAGAGTTCCACAGGCTCACGACCATCTGAGAGAAAACATTTCTCCATCCCCGTCTTAAACGGGAGACCCCTTATTTTTAAACTCTGTCCACTAGTTCTAGTCTCTCCCATTCAAACTACATTATTGTGTATATTTTTTCTAAGTAGCCATTAATCCATTTCTTGTAAATGGGTTAGGGCCTTTGTTAAATGAGTGCACACTGGAATATAATGTGAAGTGAATTCTAGCAATTGGAAGTTCCACACCTTGGTATACTTTCTTGGTTCCAATTGACTAATTGCCTGTTTATTGGTGTACCATGTTCTGATTTCCCAACACCAACCACCAAAAATGATCTTTAACTATTTACCCTCACAATCCTTACAAAGTTTTAAATATTTCTACATAAATGCCAACCATTTGTCTTTCACAAGACAACAAGCATGTCGCAGTCATGATCCAATGGATTACATTTGCAGACTAAAGTAAAAACTTCTCTCAGCTCTGACCCAGCCCCAAGCATTGCTCCCACATCTGACCCCCAGCACTGTTCCCACCTCTGACCCCCAGCACTGCTCCCACATCTGACCCCCAGCACTGCTCCCACCTCTGACCCCCAGCACTGCTCCCACCTCTGACCCCCAGCACTGTTCCCACCTCTGACCTCCATCATTGTTCCTACCTCTGACCCCCCCAGCACTGCTCCCACCTCTGACCCCCAGCACTGCTCCTACATCTGACCCCCAGCACTGTTCCCACCTCTGACCCCCAGCACTGCTCCCACATCTGACCCCCAGCACTGTTCCCACCTCTGACCTCCATCATTGTTCCTACCTCTGACCTCCCCAGCACTGCTCCCAGCTCTGACCCCCAGCACTGCTCCCACATCTGACCCCCAGTACTGTTCCCACCTCTGACCCCCATCATTGTTCCTACCTCTGACCCCCCCAGCAATGCTCCCACCTCTGACCCCCAGCACTGCACTCACCTCTGACCTCCAGCACTGTTCCCACCTCTGACCCCCATCACTGTTCCTACCTCTGATCCCCCAGCACTGCTCCCAGCTCTGACCCCCAGCAATGCTCCCACCTCTGACCGCCCCCAGCATTGCCCCCAGCTCTGACCCCCAGCACTGTTCCCACCTCTGACCCCCAGCACTGTTCCCACCTCTGACCCCCAGAACTGTTCCCACCTCTGACCCCCAGCACTGTTCCCACCTCTGACCCCCAGCACTGTTCCCACCTCTGACCCCCAGCAATGCTCCCATCTCTGACCCTTAGCAGTGCTGTCACCACTGACATCCAGCATAAATACAAATTAATAAGTGGAAACTTCAATCACCTGAAGCTTCCTTCAAGCTCAGGTGATGCCAGAAGTCTGTGTCTGTCCAGGAGGACAAGCCTCTGACACCCAGAGATTCCCTCACCTCTGACCCCAAACATTGCTCCCACTTCTGACCCCTATCACTACTCCGACTGCTGGCCCCCAACGTCGCTACCATCGCCGAACCTCCAGCACACCTCCCACCTCTGACCCCAGCTATGCCTAAAATTCCAGTCCTTAAAGTGCCTGTGAATGCTATCGTTGATTCCCAATGCTGTATTCTTCCAAAAATTGATATTTTTTGTTTTTGACCTATATCAGCTATTCACACATGAGCACTTCCATCCTCATTCCAACAGAACAAGATCAGCCCTTCATTCCTTCCATTGGCTAAGAATCTATTTTTTCTAAATTATGTACACTTCATTCAGTCTGTTGTAAAAACACCTTTCTAAAATTTCTCAGTGGTAATTACCGTAAATGACACAGCTGAATCAACCTCCTGTGCGCCCCCATCTTGGATCAGCAGCACCATCAGTAGCAACACGGTCAGCATCCTGCAAACAGAACCAATAAAGAGAAAACAAATGATGCATTGCAATGGGAATTCAACCATTCATTCATTTCTTTGCTCATTCATTCCCATCACATACATACTTCCATGCACAACCCTCCAGAATTAAAGAATGGTTTCAATACTCTCCAATGGCCCTTATAGCTTTTGCTATAATTGGAGCAAAAATACAGGATATCTCATGGGCTCTAAAATTTTACAAGATTTATAAGTTCAGATACTTAACTGTTTATCACACAGGCACTGAAGGCCAGTGTCCTTTTCCTGTTGGACTGTGTGGTTTTCTAGTTCACGAGCTCAGAACAACAGCATTTATATAGCACCTTTAACTTAAATGTCTCAAGGTGCTTCATAAACATTATCATAAACCAAGCCACAATCATGCCACACAAGTGTCAGGCAATGATTATCTCCAACAAGAGAGAATCTAACCATCCCCCCTTAATGTTCAAAGTGTTGCCATCATCTAATGCCCACCATCAACAGCTTGGGCATACCATTGGCCAGCCACTTAACTGGACCAGCCTTATAAATACTGCGGCAGGTCAGAGACTTGGAATTGTGTGGCGAGTAACTCACCTCCTGACTCCCCAAAGCCTGTCCACCTTTTGCAGGGCACATGTCAGGAGTGGGATGGAATACTCTCCACTTGGAATACTCAAGGAGATCAACACCATCCAGGACCCTATTCACTACCTTAAACATTCAATCCCTTCAGCATCAATGCACAGTGGCAACAGCATGTACCATCTACAAGATACACTGTAGCAACCCACCAAAGCTTTTAGCACCTTCCAAATCTACAATCCCTACCACCTCCTAGAAGAACAAGAACAGCAAATGTGTCAACACTGTAGGTGTACCTATACCACATGAACTGCAGCAGCTCACCACCATCTTCTCAAGGGCAATGTGGGATGGGCAATAAGTTCTGGGCTTATCAATGATGCTCACATTCCATGAACAAATTTAAAAAAGGAGATATTAGGAGATATTAAACAAAAGCTTGCTAAATGGTAGGTTTAAGGAGCATCGTAAAGGAAGAGAAGGAGGTAAAGAGGCTTGAGGAGGGAATTCCAGAGCTTAGAAGATAGGTAAGATGGCCATTCAGCCCATCTTCATTCATTTCCCCAGAATGATTCTAAGCGTCATCCCCACCCAGCTGCTTCATGGATAAGTGATGGCAGATGTTGAATAAACCAGGCTATGTTAGGACAGTGTATTCAGGTGATAAGACAACAAGCAAGCATTGTATATATTATCTATCTTGATTGCTTCTGAGGCACTGAGCATCTGCAATGCTGCTGAGTTTCTGTCATTCAGCAGTACAAGTGTGTCATAAAGAGATTTAAAGATAAAAGAACCACATTGGACCTCAGGTGTGCAGCACTTATTAGATGCCCGTTGGGCCCCCCTCTCCTGACAGGAAAAGCGGCCCTCACAACTCTTGCAATGCACGATATTCTACCCGCAAACCCATCAGCATTTGGATTTTAAAAATAACCCAAAAAACTTGCATTTATGACATCTCTCACCAAGAAATCTTAATGATAAATCACATTGTGGCAGTAGAATTACAGTCGTTTGGGGCACAGGAAGATCACACAAACAGCCGTGATTTGAATGGCCATGGGCAGAATCATCCCAGATTTGCACAAAGTGGGGTAGTGGGCAGGAGAAAAGTCATTTTACCCACCGGCCGCGTTGGCTGGTTTTTGCGCTGTATCTTCGCAATCCCACCTCATTAATTATGCAGCCACAGGAAAAATGCCATCTCGCTGGCGGGTGGCCTCCAATTTTCTCACCACGCTGTTACCTCGCTTCTTCCTCGCACAGGGCGCCATGTATAAACTGCTGTGCGCACACTTCTCAACGCTTGCAGCACAGGACTGTTCCGTTGAAGACATGGCCCCAAAAGCCAAGAAGAGTGCAGCCCCCCCCAATTCAGTGACGCATCCCTCTGATGCCTTCTGGATGCCGTGGAGGCCCGATGCAATGCCCTTTACTCCTGCTTTGGCTTCAGGAGGCCCAACAGTCTCACCACTCTGGCTTGGGAGGCAGTGGCACAGCTGGTCAGTGCCAATGCTGCACACAAGAGGTCGGCCATCCAGTGCAGAAAACGGATGAAATCTCATCGGTTCCACCAGGGTAAAATAACCATCTTATCACTTTAAACTCACACACTCACAAGCCCATCAGACAATCACTGGCGTCTCACTCACTGCCAACTCAAGGGACATCACCACTCTCTCTCTCTCACACCCACATTTCCATCTGGCCTCATCTGCTCTGCAAACTGCCTCCTCAGACCTCACCATCCTGAGGCCACTTGCACAGATCAAGATGTGCCCCTACCCTGGGATAGCCCCTTTCTCCAGTAGAGACCCCGCCCTGCAGCCTTTTCCCTTGCCTGAGGCCACTTCTTCCCCTTCCCCAAGCAAGCCCTAGCCCTGCAGCCATTGAAAAGCCACCCCAGCCTTACGGCTAGTCTGATAGGTAGAGACCTGCCTGTGAGCCTCCCTAAAAGTGATGTGGCGCTGCCTGCGAAGCCTGGCGCTAATGACTATGAGCGCTGCCCGAAGCAAGGTGGGCAAACAAACCTCGAAGTCTTAAGCGAAGTGCAGCTCACCAGGCACATGTCTCTCATGTACATTTGTGAAAGACGTTGGCGTACAATCAGCCCAGATGATCCAGTGTGGGGTGACAATTCTGGCGAGCAGGACTTATAATGAGATGCTAAAGTATTGAAATTAGATTCCTGACATGCGGCAGTGGGAAACGCATTCAGCCATTGACAGGCAGGGCGGATGATTGCAAACTGGTTTCACGACAGTGTGAAACCAATTTTTGGCCTTCTCACCATTTTGTCCCCCCCCGCCTCGCCCACCATGACGCCCGACAGCAATGGGGCTGGAAAATTCCGGCCCATGTAACTTCTTTTTAGAAATGCTATTTGAAGCAGCTCCCTTCTCTCTAAATAGTGCCACTGGATCTTGAACGCCCACTTGAGCAACTCGGTAGGCAGATGGGACCCTAATTTAACATCACATTGATGGACTGGACCTGTGACAGTGCAGGGTTCCCTCACTACGGCACTGAAGTGTCTAGGCTGGGACTTGACCCGAGAACCTTCTGAGTCAGGCACAGGAGGGCTACTAACTGAACTAAGGTGACTCCGGCCAATCAGGAGAAGGCCTTTGATCGCTTCTCGGCCTCTTGGCTAAGATCAAGTGTTGCAGGAGCGACACCATGGTCCTGCCATGGCAAGGTCGGGATGGAAGGGCGAAAACCAATCGCAATCCGAATTCATACCGTGGGTTACCTATCACCGTCCGAGTCACGGTGAACCACAGCGACGAAGGAGGATCACCTATGGATCGGGGCTTCTTCACCAGGAGGATCCTGTTGAAGGCGTGCGGCTTCCAAGCTACGGAGATCTTCACCCTGCACGACTCCCGCAAAGGTGGTTATTTCGACGTGACGTTCAAGCAAGTGGCAGACTGCGTCCGGCTCCTGAGGGTGTTCGAGGAGAAGAGAGACCTGCCGGAGATGAAGATCCTGACGGCGGAGCCGCACTTTTCTCTGCCGTTGCAACGGGAACGTGAGGTGATGGTGCATGTGTACAACCCCTTCGTCCCTGTCGCCGACGTGGTCACCTTCCTCACCAGGTACTTCGATAAGGTGGGGAGCGGCACCGAGATTCGAGACGACTTGGGGATCTGGACAGGCAAACGCCTGTTTAAGGTCACGCTAAAGACCGATGGTAAGGGAGCCATTTTCCACCCTCCTTCCAGTTTCGCAATCGGGGGAAACCGTGGCTACCTGGTCTACGCTGGGCAACCCAAGCATTGTCGCTCATGCGGCAAGGCTGGTCATGTGGCGGCCAACTGCAGCGCCTCCCTCTGCAAGATCTGCAAACAGGAAGGGCACCAGACAAAAGACTGCAAACAGGCCAAGTGCTGCAACCTGTGTGGCGAGGCAAGTCACCTCTACAGGACCTGCCCCAAACGCTGCCGTACTTACGCACAGGCAGCCAAAGCCGACCACGGGGAAGCAGAAGAAATGTTCCGTGTCACTCCAACCACCAAGGCCCCCAGGGAGCTCAACGGGACAAAGGAGGACACAGAGAGAGACAAGGTGGAGAAAGAGATTGAGGCAACAGAGAGCCAATCAACAGCACCACCCCCTGAACCTTCCAGTCCTCAGGACAGCGAATCAATGGAGGAGGAGGCAGCAGTGGAAAAGCAGCAGGGGGAGTGGCGGACGGTGAAGAACAAGAAAAGTAAGAGGGAGCGAAGAAGAAGCAAAGGCGTTTCCCAGAGAAGCGGCAAGAGGCGTCTCCCATCCGACACGGATGACAAGGGCAGCAGCTCTTCGGATGAGGAAGTGCCAGAGCGGCACCGACAGAAGAGGCGGCAAAGCTCCAGGGCGTTGGAGGACGAGACACCCGAGCTCCAGAAAATTGGAGACAACAAGGAGACCAACGCACCCCAACTTTGCCTGCAACCTGAGGAGGCCAGTGCACCACAGCCCCTGGAATCTGGGAGCAGTGAGGCAATCATCGCACCCCAGCTCCAGGAAGCCGGGAACAGCAACCCCCCAGAGGGGGTGAGTTTTGGAGAAGCTTCTCCAGCAAAGGTCATCTCAAAATCCGCTCACTACGTGAACCTCCAGATGCCACTGGAGCAGAACACGGCCAAGGAGATCTACCTCAGCCCATCCAAAGTGAAGGAATTTGAGCTCACTACGGGTATGAAGGAGCAGACTAAAGGTCTGGGACTCTCAGAGACAGTGGGTTTGGTAGGAGAATAAATGCTTTAATATGGGTTTAAAGATTGTATCCATAAATGTGCGTAGCATTAAATCTACTACGCGATGTGTTGCGACCTTGGACTACCTAGCCAAGGTCAAAGCTGACCTGTTGTTTCTGCAGGAGTGTGCGATACCGCACCTCAGCTCCTACAGGCAATGGTCACGATGGTGGTCCCACGGGCCATCGATCTGGTCGGGCGGAAACGACTCTCGTTCCTCCGGCCTGGGTATTCTGCTGCGGGGAGGCAACTTCACCGTCTCCGAGGTCAAGGAGGTGGTGGGCGGGCGACTCCTGGTAGCAGACGTAATGTACAAGAACGCTCCACTCCGGTTAATTAACGTGTTCGGCCCGGCACAAGGGGCTGAGCGGCTGGAGGTTTTTCAGCAGCTCCCACTGCTGCTGGCGACCTCCAGGCCGGTCATTCTGGGCGGGGACTTCAACTGCATCATCGATGCGGCTGGACGATCCGGCAGGGCCGGAAGCAGATTGGACGCTACGTCCAGATCCCTGATGGAAACAGTTAAGGATGCCAAGCTGCACGACGTCTTCAGCAACCCTGCAGACGGAGCGCAGCGTAGATACACCTGGTCGCGGCCAGACGGGTCCATTCGTTCCAGGATAGACTTCCTGTTTGTGTCCCGTGCATTCACAGTCAGATCCACCGAGGTCAAGCCGGTGTTCTTCTCTGACCACTGCCTCCTACTGGCGGACTGCCACTTGGAGGAAGACCTGAGGGTGGGCAGGGGGGCATGGAAGCTAAATGTGCAACTGCTGACCCCAGAGAACATTGAGGAGCTCAAGAGGGATTACAAAGGTTGGAGAACCGTGAAACCCCTCTTTGAGTCCCTGACACACTGGTGGGAAGTGATCAAGGGAAGCATCAAGAGGTTTTTCATCCTCAAAGGCACCCAGAAAGCTAGAAAGGAACAGAGGGAAATGTCCCGACTCCAGGAAAAGATGCAGAATCTGCTCCGGCTGCAGTCGATGGGGGTCGATGTCAAGGAGGAGCTCCAAGAGGTGAAGGGCCAGCAAGCCTCGCACTTTGCCTCGGAGGCCTCCAAGATCATCTTCCGTTCCAGAGTCCGCTCCGTGGAGCAGGATGAGACGTGCTCACGTTTCTTCTTCCAAAAGGTACACAGAGAGCGCTCTGTGATCAGCAGCCTGAAGGAAGAAGACGGCTCAGTAAAGTCATCACGGTCCGACATTCTGAGGATCAGCAAATCCTTTTATGCCGGACTGTATGACGTGAAGCCCACGGACAGCACGGCCTCCCAGTCCTTCCTGTCCTCTATCACGGAGGTCCTAGACCACAGTACGCGGGAGAGCCTAGACAAACCGCTAACTCCTGACGAACTGACTAAGGCCCTCGAGTCCTTCGAGAAGAGTAAAACCCCCGGAAGCGACGGCCTGCCGGCGGAGTTGTATTCGGCTCTGTGGGACTTGATCGGCCCAGACCTGCTAGAAGTGTACGAGAGTATGCTCCTGGCCGGCAGCATGTCAGAATCCATGAGGAAAGGCATCATCACCCTCATCTACAAGCACAAGGGGGAAAGGGAGGAAATTAGAAATTGGCGACCCATTTCACTGTTGAATGTGGACTATAAGATTCTGTCCAAGGTCATCGCCAACCGGGTCAAATCCGCTCTGGAATTGGTGATTCACCCTGACCAGACCTGCTCTGTGCCAGGCAGGAAGATCTCTGACAGCCTGGCGCTGCTCAGGGATACGATTGCCTATGTACAGGACAGGGGTGTGGATACCTGCCTCATCAGCTTGGATCAGGAGAAGGCCTTTGACAGAATATCGCACACCTACATGGGGGATGTGCTCTCCAAAATGGGCTTTGGGGAGGGAATTCGAAATTGGATCCAACTGCTCTACACTAACATCAGTAGCGCAGTCTCAATCAATGGGTGGGAAACAGATAGCTTTCCGATTAAATCTGGAGTCAGGCAGGGCTGCCCTCTCTCGCCTGTCCTTTTCGTGTGCTGCATAGAACCCTTTGCCGAGTCCATCAGGAAGGATCCGGGCATAAGAGGAGTGACGATCCCAGGCAGTGGAGGCACTCAGGTAAAAGCCTCCCTGTACATGGACGACGTCGCCGTCTTCTGCTCGGATCCGCTGTCGGTGCGCAGACTGATGCACGTCTGCGACCAGTTCGAACTGGCCTCGGGAGCCAAGGTAAATCGTGGGAAGAGCGAGGCCATGTTCTTTGGGAAGTGGGCTGACCGATCCTTTGTCCCCTTCACTGTCAGGGCTGACGGCCTGAAGGTGCTGGGGATATGGTTCGGAGGGACCGGGGCATGCGTTAGAAACTGGAAGGAGCGAGTGGCTATGGTGAAAAGGAAACTGGGCATGTGGGAGCGACGCTCCCTCTCCATTGCGGGTAAGAACCTGGTCATCAGGTGTGAGGTACTCTCGCTGTTGCTGTACGTGGCGCAGGTCTGGCCCATTCCACACTCCTGCGCGATGGCGATCACTCGAGCCATCTTCCGCTTTATCTGGAGGTCGAAAATGGATCGTGTCTGCAGGGACGCGATGTACAAGCCTCTAGATAAAGGGGGAAAAAACGTGCCCAACATCGCCCTCATACTGATGGCCACCTTTGTGTGTGGCTGCATCAAGCGGTGCGTAGACCCTCAGTACGCAAACACCAAGTGTCACTACGTGCTGAGGTTCTACCTGTCCCCGGTGTTGCGAAGGATGGGTCTGGCCACGCTGCCGCGGAACGCTCCAAGTAGTTGGACCGTGCCGTACCACCTGTCCCTGGTGGAAAAATTTATGCAGAAAAACACCTTTGACCACAAGTCCATCAGGCAGTGGTCAGCACGTAACGTCCTAGAGGCCCTGAGGGATAAGGAGAGGGTGGACCCTGTGGGATGGTTCCCCGAGCAGACTGTCAAAGTCATTTGGCAGAATGCCTCATCGCCAGAACTTTCCAACAAGCACCAAGACGTAGCTTGGCTGGTGGTGAGAAAGGCCCTCCCCGTCAGATCCTTCCTACACGCCAGGAGTCTCACCCCCTCTGCACGATGCCCTCGAGGTGGCTGTGGTGGGGAAGAGACCGTTGTTCACCTCCTTGTGGATTGTGCCTTTGCAAAGAAAGTCTGGAGAGAGATGCAGTGGTTGCTGTCGAGGTTCATCCCGAGCAGTTCTGTGACACAGGACTCTGTGCTCTACGGGCTGTTCCCAGGGACACACACCGAGACAAACATCGACTGCAGCTGGAGGATCATCAACTCGGTGAAAGACGCGCTTTGGTCTGCCCGAAACTTGTTGGTCTTCCAGCACAAAGAGTTGTCCCCGACCGATTGTTGCGGACTGGCACAATCCAAAGTCCAGGACTACGTGCTGAGGGACGCACTAAAGCTTGGGGCAGCTGCCGCAAAGGCGCAATGGGGAAGGGTCGCTGTCTAAGACCTTTCTACCACAGCGCACCGAGAGACTGGGAACTGTTTAGAGCCCCTCGGGCTGTACAGATTAAAATGAAAGGCTGTAAATGATTGTAATATTGTTTGTACTGATGCACCTGGTGATACATTTTGTAAAAGTTTAACCTGGATTGTACCCTTGTAATGTTGTTTTTGAAATGGTTTTGAATGTGATTGAAGATTTTTATGAATAAAGTATTTTTTTACAAAAAAAAAAAAAATCAGGAGAAGGCCTTTGACAGAATATCGCACACCTACATGGGGGATGTGCTCTCCAAAATGGGGTTTGGGGAGGGAATTCGAAATTGGATCCAACTGCTCTACACTAACATCAGTAGCGCAGTCTCAATCAATGGGTGGGAAACAGATAGCTTTCCGATTAAATCTGGAGTCAGGCAGGGCTGTCCTCTCTCGCCTGTCCTTTTCGTGTGTTGCATAGAACCCTTTGCCGAGTCCATCAGGAAGGATCCGGGCATAGGAGGAGTGACGATCCCAGGCAGTGGAGGCACTCAGGTAAAAGCCTCCCTGTACATGGACGACGTCGCCGTCTTCTGCTCGGATCCGCTGTCGGTGCGCAGACTGATGCACATCTGCGACCAGTTCGAACTGGCCTCGGGAGCCAAGGTAAATCGTGGGAAGAGCGAGGCCATGTTCTTTGGGAACTGGGCCGACCGATCCTTTGTCCCCTTCACTGTCAGGGCTGACGGCCTGAAGGTGCTGGGGATATGGTTCGGAGGGACCGGGGCATGCGTTAGAAACTGGAAGGAGCGAGTGGCTATGGTGAAAAGGAAACTGGGCATGTGGGAGCGACGCTCCCTCTCCATTGCGGGAAAGAACCTGGTCATCAGGTGTGAGGTACTGTTGCTGTACGTGGCGCAGGTCTGGCCCATTCCAGACTCCTGCGCGATGGCGATCACTCGAGCCATCTTCCGCTTTATCTGGAGGTCGAAAATGGATCGTGTCCGCAGGGACGCGATGTACAAGCCTCTAGATAAAGGGGGAAAAAACGTGCCCAACATCGCCCTCATACTGATGGCCACCTTTGTGTGTGGCTGCATCAAGCGGTGCGTAGACCCTCAGTACGCAAACACCAAGTGTCACTACGTGCTGAGGTTCTACCTGTCCCCGGTGTTGCGAAGGATGGGTCTGGCCACGCTGCCGCGGAACGCTCCAAGTAGTTGGACCGTGCCGTACCACCTGTCCCTGGTGGAAAAATTTATGCAGAAAAACACCTTTGACCACAAGTCCATCAGGCAGTGGTCAGCACGTAACGTCCTAGAGGCCCTGAGGGAAAAGGAGAGGGTGGACCCTGTGGGATGGTTCCCCGAGCAGACTGTCAAAGTCATTTGGCAGAATGCCTCATCGCCAGAACTTTCCAACAAGCACCAAGACGTAGCTTGGCTGGTGGTGAGAAAGGCCCTCCCCGTCAGATCCTTCCTACACGCCAGGAGGCTCACCCCCTCTGCACGTTGCCCTCGAGGTGGCTGTGGTGGGGAAGAGACCGTTGTTCACCTCCTTGTGGATTGTGCCTTTGCAAAGAAAGTCTGGAGAGAGATGCAGTGGTTGCTGTCGAGGTTCATCCCGAGCAGTTCTGTGACACAGGACTCTGTGCTCTACGGGCTGTTCCCAGGGACACACACCGAGACAAACATCAACTGCAGCTGGAGGATCATCAACTCGGTGAAAGACGCGCTTTGGTCTGCCCGAAACTTGTTGGTCTTCCAGCACAAAGAGTTGTCCCCGACCGATTGTTGCGGACTGGCACAATCCAAAGTCCAGGACTACGTGCTGAGGGACGCACTAAAGCTTGGGGCAGCTGCCGCAAAGGCGCAATGGGGAAGGGTCGCTGTCTAAGACCTTTCTACCACAGCGCACCGAGAGACTGGGAACTGTTTAGAGCCCCTCGGGCTGTACAGATCAAAATGAAAGGCTGTAAATGATTGTAATATTGTTTGTACTGATGCACCTGGTGATACATTTTGTAAAAGTTTAACCTGGATTGTACCCTTGTAATGTTGTTTTTGAAATGGTTTGGAATGTGATTGAAGATATTTTATGAATAAAGTATATTTTTACAAAAAAAAAACATTGCATCACTTGGTCAGATGTTCTACAACTTCAGTCGATTTTTTAATGATTTGTCCAGTTGTCCTAGCTAAAGGATGGAAACGACCTTCTCATTTTTAAACTGTGTGAAAAGAGACCTTTCCCTTCCTGATCAGATTCCAAAACTGTTACCCAGGATGTGACAGAAACACTTGGAATATTTATCTGGCAAGGTAAATCGGCAACAGATAGGGCAGAATATTGCCATTGACGTGTGGGGGAGGGCCCAACACACCGACATGTAAAATGATGCGTGATGTCATCGGGCGCGCATCCCGACGTCATAGTGCGTCATTTCAATATTGCGTTCGGCAGGTGCACAATGGAGGCGGCTGCATGCCCACCGAACTGTCAAAGGCCTATTAAGGCCATTAAAAAAGTCATTGATGTTGTTAACAGCGCTGCCCGTCCAACCTTAAGGTTGGCGGGCAGGCAAAGAGCCCAAGCGACCTTCGCGTTTTTCAGGAAACCTCATCCTCATGTGGAATGAGGTTCCCTGAAGGTTTAGTAAAATAATTAAATAAATTTTGAGAGATGCACAAACATGTCCCAGCTCATGTGACACTGTCACATGAGGGGACATGTTTAAATAACTTTTTAGGTCATTTATTGAAAATTTTCATTATCTTCTTAATCTCCCTGAGGCAGCTCTGTGCCTCAGAGAGATTGCTGCGTCCTTTCGTACACATGCGTGAAAGAGCGCAGATCCCGACTCTCCCTCCTCCATCAGCCCACACAGGTAGCGCTGAGCGCTACTGGCCGCGTATTACGCTGGGCGGGCCTTAATTGGCCCGCCCATGTAAAATGTGGCACGCAGCCAATCGCCTCCATGCCCACCCCCACACACTCCCACCCAGCCCGCCTGACATAGGTAAGATTCAGCCCATAAAATAGCATTTTGAAGGCCACCGGTCAGCATGAACTGGTCAAGGATATCAGCATGAATTAAAGTTCAGCCAGATAGATAAAGCCCTGGGATTCACGATGCACTGAGATAGCTACAGGACAGGGCACAATTTATTGCTATAAAGGATGTCACGTATTTATAGCAAGCAAGCTTATTTGATAACATGCCAATTGGGTGATTTAGGATTGCCTAAAAAGTGGGAAATAAATAGGAGGTAATTATGAGAATGAATTTGAGTATTAAGATACTTATCGGCATGAGGCAGGTTCATGGAACAAGGCAGCGGTAATTGTTTAGTTACAGTAATTTACTCTAAATGTTTCCTGGGGTAATTTAATAAAAATTCTTAAATGCTTTTTCTCCCACAGAAACTGACAGAGAGGTAAGTAAACATGTGAATAATGGCGGGTGGCCACTGCAAACACAAATTGGCGGTCTAAGCATTTTTATTGAATCAATGTTGCCTGAGGAACACGCAATCAGCTCAGTTGATCTCATTCCTGACATTGTGATCATATCAAAGTTGCATAAGGGTGTTGAATCTAAAAAACTGAGAAGGCCAAGTTCTTGCAGTCTATCCTTACACTGCAGCCCTCTAAGCCCCAGTATCATTCTGGTGAATCAGTGCTGCACTCCCCACAAGGTTAATATATCCTTCCTGTCCTTCATGCCCACAGTTGAATGCAGTTCTCCCGATGGGATCTGGCCAAGGCATTATACACCTAAAGCATAACTTCCTGCCATTTATATTCCGTCATCCCCCTTGCCCACCCACCCCACTCCACACTTTGAGATAAAGACCAAATTCCATTAATCTTTTAAATTTATTTTTGTACCTGTCAACTAGCTTTCAATGATTTGTGTCCTTTGCTCCTCTATACACCCGAGTGTCTCACCATTTAGAAACTACTATGATTTATCTTTCTTGAATCCAAAGCAAATGACCTCACATTTGCCATAATGAACACTCCATTTGCATTGCTTAATTCATTCACATACTCTGCCAATGTCTCTTTGCAATTCCCTGCTCCTCCCTGCACTACTTGAGAGTTGTTTGTTAACCTTAATCCCCTGTCCTCCAGTTTGGAACTCACAGTATGAGTTCCAAACTGGAGGACTCACATATCTATCATTTCAATTAACATTTTTTTAAAAATCTGCAAATAGTTGATGTCACAAATGCCCTTTCTCTGATAAAACCAATACAATCTCCAGGGGACACAGCATAGTGGTCATGACACGGGACTAGTAATCCAGAAGCCCAGTCTAATGCTCTGGGGATATGTGTTCAAATCCTACCATGGTAACTTAAATTCAATTAATAAATCTGGAAAATAAAGCTAGTTTCAGTGATAGTGACCATGACAATTATCATTGATTGTTGTAAAAACCTATCTGGTTCACTAATTCCCCTTTAGGAAATGAAATCTGTCATCCTTACCTGGTCTGGCCTACATGTGACTCAAGACCCACAGCAAGGTGATTGACTGTTAACTGCCTGCTGAAATAGCAATAAGGGATGGGCAACAAATGCTGGTCTTGCCAGTGACACCCACATCTCATGAAAGAATAAAGGGAAAAAAACATGCACAACCTAGGAAACTATTGACCATCAGCTGAAAAAGTGCTGATAGTTCCAATACAGCCCCAAACAAAGTCAATGGGCCGAATCTCTTCTGTCCTCCTCTGGAAACCATGTTGGCATGGAGCTGACATGCTCCACAGTGACCCAACTCACAGCCATAAAGACTGATTAATGAGGGTCGAGTGGGGCTTCTGCCCCTCATTGAGGCAGAAGACCCACCCTCTGCCAATCTGATTGGCTGGCAGCACCAGGAAGGTGTCTAATGGCTGCTTCTGGGATGGCTGGAGAAGAAAAGACCCCAAGGTCTTGGATCCCCTGAGCAGGTAAGTCCAGGTTCTAGGGCTGGGATGGTTTGGGTGGGTTAGGGAGAGGGGCACTGGTGGGGGTGGGTTTAAGGGAGGAAGTGGGTAGGAAGGAAGCGGGGATTCAACCTAAGGAGGTGCTGCCCTGCAATCAGCAAGGGGCAGCCCCCACCCCGTCCCTTCGTTCCCACCCTTTAACCATTTGAGGTGAAAAATCGGGTTTCCCACACCTGTCCCAAACACTTTATACGTGGGCAGTACATTATCAGCATCAATTGAGTTGATAACAAGCCTAATTGACCCTTAATTATTCATTTAAATATGGTGGGCAGGCTGTCAATTTCAGCACCTGCCCGGCCCCTCACACCCGTATTATGATGGTGAGCTCAGGGTGGGTGGGAAGGTGGTGGGATGGGTGCCCAGTCCATTTTACATTCCCCTGCCCCCACCCACCCCATTTTACCTACCCTCCTCCGTGGGAACATGCCCCCCTGGAGCACATAAAATGCAGCCCAAGGAGTTGGACTGAAAATGTGTCCAGCATATCATCTCTTTTATTGTAACAGGAAAGAACTAAAATATACTAAGTTGCAGTTTACAACAGTAATGACTTCAGAAATTAAAATTAATAGTTTTATTGGTAAAGTTAACTGTGTGTTAGACTGTGCCAGAGAAGATTAACAGATACTATAAAAAAAACTATAGGTCTATGTTCCGATCCTGCTTATTATATTTCAGGCCTCACACCTTTTCATCCTACTTTGTATATTCAATTTTTTTTTTGCATTTGATTGACCAAAATCTTGTGCTAATAAAACAGCATCAAATCACAAGAGATAGGGGTCCAAATTTAATCTTGCTGCTAATGATTTTTTTGTTGAAAATGTAACGGCGGAGAGATAAAAATTGTAAAACAAAACAACTGTCATCGCTGTGGATTTGTAGGGGGAGAGCTTTAACTCAGTGCTAGGCCTCCCAGAAATAGGCAAGAGTTTTACTAATACATTGACGGTGCTAATGAACCAGTTGCATTTTTAATGACAATCGGATGTACCCGAATGGTTCCAGGGATGAGGGAAATTAACAACAAGGCTAGGTGGAGAAGCTGGGGCTATTCTCCTTGGGATAAAGAAGATTGAGGGAAGATTTGATAGAGTGTACAAGATTATGACAGGTTTAGATAAGGTAGACAAAGAAAAGCTGTTTCCATTAGCTGATGGTACAATGACTAGAAGACAGTTTTAAGGTTTTGGGCAAGAGATACAGGAGGGATGTAAGGAAGTGCTTTTTTTTCACACAGCGAATGACCTAGAACTCTCCACCCACGAGAGTAGTGCAAGTGGAGGCAATCAATGATTTCAAAAGGAAATTGGATGGCCACTTGAGGGAAATAAACTTGCAGGGCCACAGGGATAGACTGGGTCACTAGTACTAACTGGATTGCTCTACAGTGAGCTTGTTAAGAATTTAACCCAATTAATGAAGAATTTGAATATTTGCCAAGAGCAGGAGAGCAAAGAAAAAAACAACTTTACACAAAACACAGAAAGATGTAGCTAGCCTTGAGACTGCTCATTACAAGTTGGGAAAACACCTGCACACACACGCACACATATACACACACACACACGCACACATATACACACACATATACACACACACATGCACACTCATTGATTGACCCTCAAGAATTGACAGAAGATTCAAAGGGAAGCTGAAAACCTCAATGGTTATTTTATTCTCAAAGCAAAAGATTTTCTTTAAATTTGACCTCTAGTTAAGCATCAGTGTCAGACTTCGCAATCACTGACCAAGCAGAGAATAATAAGATCTCCTCAAAGCTGAGACAAGACAAAACTATGCTTTATACTTTAATTCTGAGTATAAACTTAGTGTATTATTTGTTTGAATATCCTGCATTTATTTTTAGGTGGATTTGAATCTCCTGCATTTATTTTTAGGTTGATTTCATATCCTGCATCTGTACATTAGGTGGATTTGATTATTTTAAATATTTTACACTTTGAAATATTGTAACCATTACTGTAATGTGACATGGAATTTATTCTTATAATAAAATACAATTAAGTAATCATTATAAAAGTTGCAGACTCACTCTTTATACCTCAGGACCCTAACTTCTCCAGAATTCTTAAATGGGGAATTCTATGTACTGAGAGTGGTCAACTCAGAAGAGTTTAATCTGCTATAATATACCGACTAAGTATATTTTATTCTGAGTTATCTTTGTTTAGCCTAAATACTCATAGGAGGGAAGACATTTTATTTTATGACCAAGTCTATAGCTAATATAACTGACTAAGCTCTTTTAATAATTGCAAATCACTCCCAGTCAAGGATTAAGATGAACAATAAATTTGACTGAATAAATTGACCTTGCTGGGAGGGTAAAGATAGTTGAACCATTACAAACAAGCATGGACTTGATGGGCCAAATGGCCTGCTTCTGCACTGTAATAACTCTATGAAGCTTCATGGTAACCATTACCAATAGTAACTGTTTATTACAGATTTAGTTAATTAACTGAATTCAAATTCACAAATTGCCAGATTGTTACTCCGGATTAATGGTCCATACTGTACAGAATAGCTAAAATAAAGAAAATGGCATTTGCCACTTGAATTCTCTCACATGCATATGGTGTGTTGGAAAAATTACTCCCTAACTGACTCCCCAGTAGAATGATCCAAAAACTGAAAGTGCTTAATTCTGATTCTTTTTTCCCCAAGGTTATATTTTTGTATCAATTTATTCAGTAACAGAGAAGATACGCATTCCCTTTTTCTCGTATGGTGACACCCTACTAGCACATTATGTCTGGGATTTTAGGTGGAGGTAGTGGCTCCACCCAGCAGCCAGAAAAGCAGGGACAATTGCCAGGAACAACTGAATTTTACATTATCAGGAAATGGTTGCCTAAATCATGGCTTCCAGCCCTGTGAGTCAGGATGTCAGCCAATCAGAGCGCTGGCAGCTCTTCAGTCCCAGCTGTGTCACCAGAGCGGTGACCAGTGCTGGAACTGCAGCAGTGCTCAGGACAATTGACCCCAGAGCAGGCCTGAAGTTCACCCAAGTGGAGTTGGGACCAGTCAGACAGGCCCCAGTTTAAGTGGGTAGGGAATCAAAATTGAGCGCCACTGGGGAGCGGGGTGGTCTTCCAGCGGGGGTGGCCTTTGCCACTGGCGGGGTGGGGGGGGGGGGGTCTGCCTTTGGTCATAAGATGCCCAATAAGAAGGGAAATCCTTGAGCCCACAGAGGGGCTGTAATGTTTTACTGGTCGGCCTCCCCTGGTGGCAAAGTGTCCATCCGGCCCAGTTAAGACACCAGCCGCAGCAAGAAGAGGCCTTTAAGAGGTCATTAATTGGCCACTTAAGGGCTCCAATTGGGCCTAAGGGCAGGTAGGCCTCCCTCACTTATCCCATTGCTAGTAAAATGCCAGACCAGCTCAGGATTCCAGCCTACGCTTCCAGAATATATTCTCTCCAAATGGTGCTGTGCTTGATACAATAGCCTAAACTTTTCTATCAGCAAGGCATTGAAACTTGTTACATTTAGGAGGGCAAAACAATGGACAACAAGCAGGTCAGAAAAGGCAGCTAAGTCATATTGCATTATTGCAATGGTGGTGGTGGTGGTGGGGGGTGGGGCGGGGTGCGGTTGTGGGGGGGGTGGTGTAGCAGGGTGGGGTGGATGGCGTAATTGCTCCAGATGAAAACGTGGATGGGGAGTCAGAAACAAACTGTGGTCCAGTGCCAAAGGAATACAGGAATCATGTGGGAAAGGAGGCTGGAAAGATCACTTAGGTAAGGTCATAGGGTGATTTGAAAAGGAGGGTGGGAATCAATTTCTTGGAGCTGGAAGAATCAATGGAGTTTTACAGTAGTGACTGGCAGGATTGAGGAACATTGAAGGAGTTGTAATTTGCAGTCGGTTGAGGCAGTGCAGGAGAACATTGCAGTATCTGAGCCTAAGAGTGGGAGATAGGGTTTTGGTAGCAGTAGAGAAAGAAGATAGGCATGAGGGCAATGGTACAGGAGTGGAAGAAAGTAGGGGAGGATGTCAGCTCATGATAGATCTCCTGACATCCAATACTGGATGAGCAGAAATTTCTTCCAATTAAATATCAGGGTCCTTCTCACAAACTCTGTTCCCTTGCCACCAAATCTATCTCTCGCCATGGCAAATATCTAAGGTTGAACCAAACTTCCTCAACCTAAGTGTTATATTTGACCCTGAGATAAACTTTTGACCACATAGCCACACCATTACCAAGACCGCTTACTTCCACCTCTATAATATCACCAGACTTTAACCTTGCATCAGCTTACCTGATCAATGCTTTTGTTACCTCTATATGTGATTATTCTAACACATTTCCAAAACCCTGTTAGTCAACCAAGTCCCAGTCACCCATCTCTCCTAAACTCACTGACTTTTATTCCAGTTAAGTAACACCTCAATTTTAAAATTCTCAGCCCTGTTAACCCTAACTCTGTAATTTCCTCCAGTGCTATAATCCCCCTGAGTCTCTGTGCTCTGTCAGTTCTGTCCTCTTGAACATCCCCAATTTTAATTTCTTCACCATTGGTGGCTGTATCTTCAGCAGCCTAGGCCCTCAACTCTGGAATTCCCTCCCTATACCTCTTCACCTCGCTTCTTCCCTTTCCTCCTTTAAGACATTCCTTAAAACCTACTTCTTTGACCAAGCCTTTGGACATTTGGCCGAATATGCCCCTACGTTGCTAATGTCAAATCTTGTTCCATAGCACTCCTGTCAAGCACCTTGGGACATTTTATTATATTAAAAATATTATATACATATTGTAGTCAATGTCAGAGGGGCAGTTGGACAGTATAGCAACTGCCTTTGGATCTGGAGAGGAGACAAAGATGCTAGTATACACTTGGAAGCTGACACTGTGTTTTTGGGCATCTGAAAAGGTGTTGATGAAGAGGAAAGGGATCCAGCACAGAGCCCTGTAAACTGGCAGTGACCATATGAGCATAGTAGACACCTTCCAGAATACAGTTTCACAACACATACCCTGTATCAGCTACTTTGAGGAATGTATGACCAGGATAGGATATTGAAATGAAGATGAACGACAGAGGAGATAAGAAGGACCACAATAGAATGGACTAAGGTGATGAAGGTGGTAGAGAGTTTGAGATTGTGAGATGAGACATGAAGCCATGGTCATAACTGCTGATTATTTTTTATATTTGTTTTACCTCAGAGGAATATAGAGAAGACACTAGGTTCTAAGTGTGCAGCAACTTTATTTACAGAAATTTATACAATGCTTTAAAATGTCTACCCTCTCATGCTTCCAGCATCTTCCAGCTCCTTCTGTGATGTCTGCTTACTTGTCTCTGAATCAACGCCCAGGCTCAACCAATCAAGAACAATGAGCATAGATTAGTTATCAGACTCACGCAACCAAACACAGAACAACTGAACTGTACAATAACCACACAGGATGTTGTTCATGCAGTCTCAATGCTATGGATTAGGTGAAAACTGGATTGAAATGTTTGAAAAGGTGGGTGGCAAGAGAACTGAAAGCAAATTTGCCAGACAATGTCTCACCCTAAGGGGCCAATTTTCACCCTATTTTTGGTGTGAGCAGGGTGGTAGTGTAACGAAAATGGAAACACAGAATGTGCTGGTTCATTTCCATAGCTGTTCCATCCAGTGCCATTTTGATCAGGGCCTAGAGATAAGCAGATAGAGCTTCTGGAAAAGGTAGGAGTCATGTTAAAGTGTGCATATCAGATGTCATTAGGACACCATTAGCTTTCTCATGAACTTTATCATGGTGAATGATTAATTCTGGATCTGCCCAGCTTCTGGACAGTGCAAGACAGTGCCAACGCCATTTAAAGGGGAACTTACTTGCAAGTATTCAGATCACTGATACCTGTATGGAGAGTTGGAGCAGCTTTATCTGAAAACCTTTTTTTTTGCTGAAATTGTACTACTTTCTGCATTTCATGGCACTGTTTCCTTTGCATACTGAGGAGCTTGGTTTACTGTAGAATGAGAGTGATATTGGTCACTCCTTACAGGAGGAACAAGAGTTTCAGCAGCTTCAGGGATCAACACTTGGTCTGTCAAGAAATCCTTGAAGATGGAGGGCTGCTGGCTGGTGTCTTCAGTCCCTTCTCATAGGGTCGACAAACCCTGGATAAGCTACTGAACATGTTGGAGGAGCAGCATAGGAGGAGTCTATACTGCTGATGAGAGGCTGTAAGTGAAATCGGCAGAGTGTTATGGCCAGAGATGGAGCTGACTCCCACAGCATTGCCTGTGCACCACAGTTCACCACAGCCCTGAATTTCATTATACCAGGATCGCTCCATGCTGCAGCTGGAGATATATGTGGTAGAAATCAGCCTGAGGTACATTCCTGCATAAAGCAAGTTGTACACATGCTGTTTGCCAAGGCTGATGATTTCATTGTGTTCCAAACGGACCTTAAGAGCCAGTAGCCGTGTGGTACTGTAGCATTCCCTTAAGTATGGGATACCATCAAGTTCACACATGTAGGCAGCAGAGTTACTGCCAGCAAGCCTAGAACCCACATGAACCGCACAGGGTTTTGCCTCCTCAATGTGCAGCTAATCTGTAACCACCATAAGACATAGGAGCAGAAGTAGGCCATTCAGCCCATCGAGTCTGCTCTGCCATTCAATGAGATCATGGCCGATCTGATAATCCTCAATTCCACTTTGCTGCCTTTTCCCCACAACCTTTGATTCCCTTACTGATTAAAAATCTGCTTATCTCAGCCTTGAATATACATAACGACCCAGCCTCTACAGCCCTTTGTGGTAAAGAATTCCACACATTTACTACCCTCAGAGAAGAAATTCCTCCTCATCTCTGTCTTAAATGGGCGACTCCTTACTCTGAGATTGTGTGTTCTGGTCCTAGACTGTCCCACAAGGGGAAACAACCTCTCAGTATCTACCCTGTCAAGCCCCCTAAGAATCTTATATGTTTCAATAAGGTCACCTCTCATTCTTCTAAACTCCAATGAGTACAGGCCCAACCTACTCAACCCCTCCTCATAAGAAAATCCCTCCATACCTGGGGCCAACCTAGTGAACCTTCTCTGGACTGCTGCCAATGCCAGTATATCTTTCCTTAGATAAGGGGACCAAAACTATTTACAGTATTCTAGGCGTGGTCTAACTAGTGACTTGCATAGTTTTAGCAAGACTTTCCTATTTTTATACTCCATTCCCTTTGAAATAAAGGCCAACATTCCATTCACCTTCCCTATTACCTGCTGAACTTGTATGCTAGTTTTTTGTGATTCATGCACGAGGACCCCCAAATCCCTCTGTGCAGCAGCTTTCTGCAGTCTTTCTCCATTTAAATAATATTCAGCTCTTCTATTCTTCCTGCAAAAGTGCATAACCTCACATTTTCCCACATTATATTTCATCTGCCAAGTTTTTCCCACTCACTTAACCTATCTATATCCCTCTGTAGACTCTTTGTATCACCCTAACCACTTGCCTTTCCATCTATTTTTGTGTCATCCGCAAACTTGGTGATGGTACATTCATTTAGCTCATCCAAGTCATTGATACATATTGTAGATAATTGTGGCCCCAGCAATGATCCTTGTGGCATTCTTCTAGTTACAGGTTGCCATCCAGAAAATGCCCCCTTTATCCTAACTCTCTATCTTCTATTAGTTAGCCAAACCTCTATCCATGCTAATATACTACCCCCAACACCACGGGCTCTTATCTTATTAAGAAGCCTAATATGGGGTACATTATTGAACACCTTTTGGAAATCCACATATATTACATCTACTGGTTCCCCTTTATCTATCGTACTTGTTACCTCCTCAAAGAATTCTAATAAATTTGTCAGGCTTGATTTCAAGGTGGTTCATGCATGTATTTGTCCACTTTTCAGGCATCTCTCACAAAGCTCATGTGCTGTGATTGTCCAGCAATCTCACCGCCTCTTCCCTCCCCACTTCCTGCTGGGGAATGTAGTATATCTGCTTCAAACTTGGGTGATGGTCCCACTCCATTTCTTATGAGTCCCCGCGGAGACCAAAGGGAACGAGTCATGTTTCAAACAAATCTATTGAGCATTCTCCCGGGATCCTCAAACCAGTCTGGAGAGTTTCTTACAGTGCAGCTCTGAGAGAGCACCAAGGATCACAGTGGTGTGCAGCCTCTTGCATAACTCCCCACAAACTGGAGAGAGCTACTGCTGGCGACAGATGAAGAGGAAGAATCTAATGTGACAGAGAACATAGGACCAGTCGGAGTCTCCAGCATCAATCAGAGCCAACAGCTCATTCAGCGTCGCTCTTTCCCCCACTCCCGGCACTCTCCCATTCCCGCCATTTCTCCAGGATGCCCGTGGGCCAGCTGCCAAATTACAGTGATCAATACAGATATCCTGTCCTCCCCGTCATTATGTAAATTCAATCCCTTGGTTTCCAGTTGACTGCATCATTTCCTGGGGAGTATGAAAATGGAAATACGCACTTAAACCTGAAGGCTGGATTCTCCAATCCAGTGGGAATCTCGGATCAGATTTGTTTTTACCCATTGGTCATGGACTCCCAGCAGTATCTGCACTACAGCCAGGTAGTTCATTTCAGGTGCAGGGGAGAAGGAAATGGGTCTACCCCAGCAAAGAAAACAACCAAAACTAAAACAAAAATACCTGGAAAAACTCAGCAGGTCTGACAGCATCTGCAGAGAGGAGTACAGTTAACGTTTCGAGTCCGACAGCATCTGCGGAGAGGAACACAGTTAACGTTTCGAGTCTGACAGCATCTGCGGAGAGGAACACAGTTAACATTTTGAGTCCGTATGGACTCGAAACGTTAACTGTGTTCCTCTCCGCAGATGCTGTCAGACCTGCTGAGTTTTCCCAGGTATTTTTGTTTTTGTTTTGGATTTCCAGCATCTGCAGTTTTTTGCTTTTATCTTAAAGAAAACAACCATTTATTTTCTATTTTTCAAATTTCCCACTTTGCGTTTAACAATCCATCATTCCATAATAGATAATGTTAAGGGATAATGCCCTTTAAAATCAAACCTGTCCAGCCCCCTCTTTCCTCAAACTCCTCCCCCTCGCTGTCATGACAACATTGGGTGCCAGAAGGCTACACCTTTCTGATGCCCGCTACTGCTGAGAGTTCTGCAAAAGGCAGTCTGATAAATTCTAGTTTCACATCATTAAGGTGTCAGCTATGGCTTATTTCATTTTTCTCGCCCCCCACCCCCCCGCCCCACCACACCACCACACCACCACCACCCCCCCACCCCCCCACCCCCATCTCCATCAGAAGATTTTGGATTTAGGTAGATCCCATTGGAGCATTAAATCTAGGCCGACACCACAGGGTAGTACTGAGGGAGTGCTGCATTGTCCTTCCAGAAAGATTAGCTAAACCGAAGCCCCCTCTCGGTGGACATAAAAGACCCCATGGCAATATTTCAAAGACAAGCAGGGGACTTCTCCCCAGTATCTTGGCCAATATTTATATCTCAATGAAATTTCATTAGAACAGATTATCTGGCCATTATCTCATTGCTGTTTGTGGGATTTTGCTATGTGCAATTTGACTGTCACATTTCCTACATTGCAACAATGACTACTCTTCAGTGGTTTTCACCTGGTTTGGGATAACAACACGAAAGGTGCTGTATGAATGCAGGTCTTTCTTTGAACTTATTATTTAAATATGTTGAACCAAATTTAGTTGGATGTATTCAACCTTCACCAAAATTAGTGAGAAACCCCAGAAAAGATAATGAATAACAGGGAGCAGTTGAACTTCTCCCTAATACATTTCTTATCTCCAAACACCTCAAAATTGCTGTCCTGCATTTCACCCCTTACATAAAATGGAGATACAGGCCTGTAAGGGAAGTGAAAACATTGAAAACAAACTCACCAGACCAAGCATCCTGCTGTCCACACACCACCCTATCCCACTCCACGTCTCACTCACACATCACTCCTTGCTCTCTCCTCGTTCTTCAACATCTCCAATTTATAATTCTCATCCTCACATTCAAATCCCTTCATGACGATGACTCCCCTCCACTCTCTCTAATTTCACCTAGAATTCTACATTACTCCAGCTCTGGCCTCGTGCTTTGCCAACTGTTATATTGACAGCTTTGTTTTTGGATGTCTAGGCCTCATACTCCAGTACACCCTCCTTGAGTAACTGCCCCCCCAACCCCCACCTCTCTCTTCCTTTAACACTTCCATAAAATCCACCACTTTGATCAAACTTTCGATCATCCTTCCTAATATCTTCTTCAATGGTTTAGTGTGTCTATTTTTATCTGATAATGCCTCTGTAGAGCACCTTGGGAATTTTTTCTACATTAAAGGCACTCTATCAATGTAAACTCTTTCAAACATGAGACCAACCAAATTAGATGGAGTATAATGTGGGAAAATGTGAGGTTGTCCACTTGGGCAGGAAGAATAGCAGATTACTTAAATAGAGAAAGATTACAGAACTCTGTGGTACAGAGGGATCTGGGTGCCCGGTACATGAATCACATAAGGTAGAGCAAGTGATTAGGAAGGCAAGTGGAATGTTGTCATTTATTGTAGGGGGGATGGGATATAAAAGTAGGGAAGTTTTGCTGTATTGTACAGAGCATAGGTGAGACCACATCTGGAATACTGTGTACAATTTTGGTCTCCTTACTTAAGAAAGGATACAATTACATTAGAAGTAATTCAGAGAAGAGAAGTCCTGAGTTGTAGGGGTTATCTTATGAGGAAAAGACAGTTTGGGCCTGTACCCATTGGAGTTTAGAAGAAAGAGAGGCGATCTTATTGAAACATCTAAGATCCCGAGAGGACTTGACAGGGTGGATCCTGAGGGAATGTTTCTCCATATGGAAGAGGCTAAAACTAGGAGACTTACTTAAAAATAAGTAGTCTCCCATTTAAGGCAGAAATGAGGGGATTTTTGTTTTCTGTCTCTCAGAGGGTCATTAGTCTGTGAAATTGTCTTCCCCAGAGAGCAGTGGAGGCAGGGTCATTAAATATTTTTAAGGCTGATTTAGAGAGTTTGACAAGGGAGTTAAAGGTAAGAGGGGCTATACAGGAAAGTAGAGTTTAGACCACAATCAGATTAGCCATGAGCTTATCAAATGGCAGAGCGGGCTTGAGGGGCCGAATAGCCTACTCCTGCTCCTAATTTGTATGTTCGTAGATGAACTTTGTTGCATTTCTCAAGACATTGACAAACCTTAACCCATGCCTACAATATCACTGCCAATACTGATTAATGAGCCTGACAATCCAATCCCTGACATAACATAGCACTATTGACTACTCTCATTTCAGACTGTAATCTGAGACATATGTGTTTGCAAGTGGGGAGGGAATTTGTTTTGTTCCATATGACTGCCACTTTGACAGCTTGCAAAATCATGGATATCACAGAAATTAGTTACAAAATGGTCATTAAAAAAAAAGTGGTTAAATATTCCTATGACTGGACCTGCAGTGGAATTTTTTCACAGCTTATTAAACCCAGAGACAGGGCCCGAAAACTTGAAAAGAACTAATGTTCCAATTTTTACAAACAGCCCGGAGTGTGGTCCTGTGAACTATAAGCAGGCTAACTCAAGGAGGAAAGATAGAACAAACAATAACAATTTAAAATGACTAAAGACGACAATTCAAAGCTAACACCAGATTTAAAAAATACAGATCAAACCGCACAAACTCATTGGAATGATTGCAATATGTCACAGAATGACAGCCTCTGCTCCAATTCCCCCTCAGTGGCTGAACTGTAAACTCTCAAGTTAGTGGAAGGAGTACTTCCCAGCGATAGGTCACTCCCCCTTAGTGAGAGGAAGCAATTCCGGGACTAGTCATATCCGACAAAGCGTTCAATGATTGTATTTTGTAGGGTCGTAACACTCAACAAGTGGTTTTGGATAAACCTTTGGCCTGATTCGTTCCAGCCTCCTGGTTGAATAAAGAAGGACTGAGATAGGTTATAGCTATGGGCCATTAAATACTATTTGCTCATGAATAGTGCATATCCAAATATAACATTCGATCAGAACAGAACGTGCTGGAAATAATCAGCAGGTCTGGCAGCAGCTGCAGAGAGAGAAACAGAGTTAACGTTTCAAGTCGAGTATGACTGTTCTTCGGAACTGATTCTGATACTGTGTTCCGAGGAAGTCATATTGGGCTCAAAACGTTAACTCTGTTTCTCTCTCCACAGCTGCTGCCAGACCTGCTGAGTATTTCCAGCACCTTCTGTTCTGATCGAATGTTATATTTGGATACACATAATTTTCAGAACTTTCTGTTCTTACTTCAGATCTCCAGCGTCCGCAGTACTTGGTTTTTATTATAACATTTGATGTTTGTTTTGCATCAAGATCAAATTAAAAACAATCTATGCAAATAAATTTATTATTCAAAAAATGTCAAACCCAATGCCCAAAATATATCAACCTGATTAAAAATTTAAAATAATTATTTCAAAAATTTAAGGTCTTCTGCAGAAGTATACAAGGAATGAAAATTTTGGCCTGTTTTGGAGAATTATTTTGTAACAGGAGTACCATAAATCTGCAACTTTTACTGGAAATAATGCTAATCTTTGTTTAAGTCAAAAGGGTTCACTAATTGTGTTTAATCAGTATCTGATAATCTCCTGATCATCAAGATTAAAATGTTACATGGTGGGGTGACTGAGTTTGACATAAATCAATCAATTACCCATTTTATCACATCCCTGTGTTGCATGTATTCTCCATGTATGTTTAATACAGCAGGCTGCTTTACAGAGAAAATCACACTTAACATCTTCTAAGGTGACTAACCTGTTAACTTGGATAATGAGTTGTTTTCAGTCATTTATTGCAAATCCACAGATTGAACCTACCTGATATTTTCATTCAAGTGTTGTGTATTCCTGAAAAGTAGAATTAAAAATCCAGGGGACAGATGTTCAGCAGAACTGCTTGTATTTCCCTTTTCTCTCTAATAGGCTCCTTTGATATTTATGTGGCCGCTGGATTTCAATTTGTAAAAAGCTGATGGTCCTTTCCACACAGTTTTTCTCCTTATCTCGGGAGATACTGGTCTCGAAGTGAGCGACACCTGGTTTCGTTCAAGCCCCCTTCTAACTCAGCGTTAAACCAATTGGACAAAGAATGCTAAAAATGAACACTTCACTCTGGACGTACGTTTAAAAACGCAAATGGGAGTCTGTGTGTTGCTGACAGCTGGTTTAAATTACAGAGCACCAACTGGCGTGCGTTCCCACAACCAGCTTGTGGATCTTGGCAGTTCAGGGCTCCACGCTTCGTCTTCTTGGAAAGTTTGAGACCTTCAGCATGTTTAAACTGCAAAATCTGATAAGTCATTGCTTTTATATGTTAGCTCATGGGATCTGAATTTGTATTAAATTAAAATTATTATGGAAAAGTGCCAAGACACTCTGATGTTTGCTATGAAATCACTACCAATTTAAACAGGATATATGGAACAATTGTGCAGCTTTTTTCCTTCAAATGTATGAAAGTCTGGGGGAACGCTAACGCACCTTTTGTAGATGGTGGGTGCGGAGGTGGTGAAGATTGTTAGCGGCTACACATTGCATTGTGAAGAGAGATCCAGCTCTCATCTTGGATGCCTCGGATCTAAGGCAGTACCATTGTAATTTTCATCTTCACGATGAAGTCAAGCTGAAACAGTCTCCACTTTCGGCCTCATGATTCGCAAACCTGAGGTGCTTTAGTGAAGAGCCCAATTTGGATTTGTCAGTGTCAGCCACGCCCCGGTTAGCAGCTCTCTTGCCTCGAACTCACAAAGGTTCTGAATTCAAGTCCCACCCCAAGGCTTGAGCACAAAAATCAAGGCCGACACTCCAGTGCAGCTCTGAGGGAGTGCTGTATTGTCAGAGGTGCTGTTTTCCAGATAAGATGTTAAACTGAGGCCCCATCTGCTTGCTCGGGAGGATGTAAAAGATCCCATATACTATCTCAAAGAAGAGCAGGAGAATGATCCCTGGCAAATATTTATCCCAACATCAACATCATAAAACCAGATTATCTGGTCATTTTCACATTGCTGCTTGTAGGAGTTTGCTATGTGCAATTTGCCTGCTGTGTTTCCTACATTCCAACAGTGACTATGCGTCAAAAGCATTTCATTGGTTGTAAAGTGCTCTGAGACATCCGGTGGTGGTGAAAAGCACCACAGAAATACAAGTGCTTCTTTTATTGAATTAACTGTTCTAATCTACATTTCTAGTTTATATTTCCTGGTTCAGACTCTGAGGGCCCAAAAGAATGCTTAATTCGGATTGGTGAAGGAAATGCAGCTATATGACCGCTTCAATCACGTCCCAGCCAATTGCGCCGCCCCAAATTTTTGATTAAAGTTCCAGCGCAAAAGCTCACAGTGTGTCTGTGGGCAAAAGCAAGTGCAATGAACAGCTGGCACTATTCGCTTGACACTAACCACAAAATTTAATTCAAAATCACAAAACAATTTCTCTACTTTGAGGCATTTTGCACTTAAATATTTTCATGTTACAACCATAATGGATTGGGGTGGGGGTTGGGGGTGGTGGTGCAGGGAGTGGTTTCAACACCATGTGGGGTGAACTGCTCCGCTTGATCACATTTTCCTTTGGTGATCTTACGGAAGGCTTTCAAGAAAGTTTCTCTTTAGTCCTCACGCAGACGTCAAAGATGTGTTTTGGATCCAACACTCTACAGAATGTTGTGACAATGGAGTTGGTACCTGTGGACATAGCCAGTCATTATTGAATAATATAGACCAGGGTCTCAAACCAGGCTAAGGTCATGGTTTACTGGGCAGCAGTGATCCCCATGCCCCTATTTACTTTGGAAACTTGGACAACCTGAGGCAGACATCTAAAAGCATTGGAGAAGCACCACAAGCAGTGTTTTCACAAGATCCTCCAAATCTAGTGGCAAGAAAGGCAGTCCAAAAGCAGTGTCCTCTCCCAAGCCAACATGATCAACATTGAGACACTAATTCTCAAAGTCAGCTCCTCTGGGCAGGGCATGTCATTTGTATACCTGTGTGAAGATAGATGTTGTCATTTTTAATACTTTTGGGAATATGGTGATATTCTGTAAAGGTGTGTGTGTGTATGTGTGTATATGATTAATTAAACTGGGGGAAGACAACTTGCCTATGGGGACTGAGAGATGAAAGGTACAGGTGCTAGATACATGCATTTGTAATGAGAGGCTATGGTGAAGTTGGAATTACAAGTAAATAAGTTAGGTTTTAAAATTTTCATGAGGTGATAGGTAAGAACTTGACTCTTCAGCTGCTAAATTTCAAAGGGAGTTTAAGGGACTTTTCTAACTTACAAAGGTTTCATGAGTAAACAGGGGAAGTTATTAAATTTTATTTGACCTGAAAGTGCAGGCAATAGGAAGACATGAAAGTTTTTTATATTTTGGAAAAATTGAGTTCAAAGAGAAGCTTAGGACAATGAAATCTAGGATGAAAGGGTAAAGGGATATTTAAGGGAGATATTTAGTTGAGATGGCTGTGGTTTTTTTTATTCATTCACAGGATGTGGGCTTCACTGGCTGGGCCAGCATTTATTGCCCATCCCTAGTTGCCCTTGAGAAGGTGGTGGTGAGCTGCCTTCTTGAACTGCTGCAGTCCAAGTGGTGTAGGTACATCCACAGTGCTGTTAGGAAGGGAGTTCCAGGATTTTGACTCAGCGACAGTGAAGGAACGGCAATATATTTCCAAGTCAGGATGGTGAGTGGCATGGAGGGGAACTTCCAGGTGGTGGTGGTGTTCCCATCTATCCGCTGCCCTTGTCCTTCTAGATGGTAGTGGTCATGGGTTTGGAAGGTGCTATCGAAGGAGCCTTGGTGAATTCCTGCAGTTCATCTTGTAGACGGTACACACTGCTGCTACTGTGCGTTGATGGTGGAGGGAGTGAATGTTTGTGGATGTGGTGCCAATCAAGCGGGCTGCTTTGTCCTGGATGGTATCAAGCTTCTTGAGTGTTGTGGGAGCTGCACCCATCCAGGCAAATGGGGAGTATTCCATCACACTCCTGACTTGGCCTTGTAGAAGGTGGGCAGGCTTTGGTGAGTCAAGAGGTGATTTACTCATCACATGATTCAAAGCCTGACCTTGCAGCTGCAGTATTTATATGGCTAGTCCAGTTCACTTTCTAGTCAATGGTGACCCCCAGAACGTTGAAAGTAGGGGATTCAGTGATGGTAATGCCATTGAACATTAAGGGGCGATGGTTGGATTCTCTCTTGTTGGAGATGGTCATTGCCTGACACTTGTGTGGCAGGAATGTTACTTGCCACTTGGCAGCCTAAGCCTGGATATTGTCCAGGTGTTGCTGCATTTGGACATGGACTGCTTCAGTATCTGAGGAGTCGTGAATGGTGCTGAACATTGTGCAACCATCAGCAAACATCCCCACTTCTGACCTTATGATGGAAGGAAGGCCATTGATGAAGCAGCTGACAATGGTTGGTCCAAGGACACTACCCTGAGGAACTCCTGCAGTGATGTCTTGGAGCTGAGAGGACTGACCTCCAACAACCACAACCATCTTCCTTTGTGCTATGTATGACTCCTACCAACAGAGAGTTTTCCCCCTGCTTCCCATTGACTCCAGTTTTGCTAGGGCTCCTTAATGCCACACTCGGTCAAATGCTGTTTTGATGTCAAGGGCAGTCACCCTCACCTCACCTCAGGGTTTCAGCTCTTCTGTCCATGTTTGAACCAAGGCTGTAATGAGGTCAGGAGTTGAAAGGCCCTGGTGAAACCCAAACTGGGTATCAGTGAGCTGGTTATTGCTAAGCAAGAACCCCCCTTCCATTACTTTACTGAGAATAGACTGATGGGGCGGTAATTTGCCAGGTTCAATTCGTCCTGCTTTTTGTGTACAGGACATCCCTGGGCAATTTTCCACATGGTTGGGTAGATGCCAGTGTTTTAATTTGAAGCAGCCATCTAGTTTCAAGCCAGAGAAGTCTTTGTTTTCAGAAAGCAGTCTGTTTCTGAACTTCCTTCAGGTTTCCACAGCAGAGTGGATGAGAATAAGATGGCGTGTGGTATACTTTATTAAAGCAGCAGCAGTTTTTGCCTTGGGTAATATTACTGGGTTTTTATGGTTAAAAATCTATAAGGGAGCTGTTGCCAAGTAGTTTACTTATGTGTTCTGACCAGGTGGGCTTTTTAAGGGGGAATTTTTTTTAGACTGTTTTAACTGTGATTTTAATTCTCTGCGTTTCTAAGTTTTTTTTCTATTTGTTAATAAATCTTTTAATTTTAAAATCCTAGATGAGTTACTGGGATTATATGCTTCTAGGATCAATAGTTTTCCCCTCATTTTCAAAACATAAAAAAAAGTTACGATCAGTCAGACAAGTTTTCCTCTGAGATTTGGCTTGCTCAGCAAATAACATCAGCTGCGATCGAAACACCTGACACCAGACTCTTGAAACAACTGCTCTACTTGGAACTCAGTCACAGCAGGAGACTCCCAGCAGGGCCACGGAAATGCTTTGGAGATATTCTCAAAACACCCCTGAAGAGGTCAAACAGCTCTGCCGATTCATGGGAGTCCCTGGCTTGTGGCCGACCAAAATGGAGGATGCTCATCCATGACAAACTGAACACATTGAGACACTTCATCGTAAAGAGCAGAAACAAAGTCTAGGCATCAGAGGGAGCACACAAGCCTCCAAATATCTCATCAACTCAATCATTCAAACACAATCTGCCCCGCAACTGGCGGAGTTTGCAGATCGCACATTGGATTTTAGTCATCTCAGAACCCGTTGAACTGAAGTGCAAGCAAGTCATCCTCGAGCCTGAGGGACTGATTAATAAAGAGATGTTAATGCTAGATTGATGTGATGGAGTTTCTTCAACAGTTTGAAGAGGTATATTTCAAAGTTTTAGCATCTGGGCACTTTCATCAGTGACTATTCTTTAAATGCATTGGAGAGCATCCTTCATACTGCAAAATCTGTTGGATAGATTGGGTTCAGTGGTTTGAATGGTAATTTCTTATTCTATAGTTTCTTATAACACCTCCACTACCTCTTACAACTCAAGCTGTGACATTTTTACATAGTTTACATAGAACAGTTTGGTATCCACAACACAGAAACAAACCATTTGACCCAACAAGCCCAAGCCACTGGTTATGTTTCACATTAGCCACCTCGCACCCTCATCTAACCCCATTAACATATTTCTCCATTCCTTTCTCCCTCACTTCCCTTTAATTGCATCTGGCTTTTCGCCTCAACTACTCCTTGTGGTGGCGCACACTGCATTCCAATCATTCTTTTAGTGAGGAAGTTACTCCAGAGTTTCCTATCGGATTTACTAGTGACTATCTATTAACCATGAACCCAATGGGCTGAATATGCTGTAACCATTCAATGATCCTATGATTCATGGTCCCTAATTCTGGCCTTCCCCACTCCTTGAAACATCTTCTCTAAACACAAGTAATGAGGCAGCAACCAAGCTTTTAGTAAATGCGCCTGGTGCTGTTTGTTTGGGTTTCACTTGCTATTGTTGGACGTTTAGCCACTATGCTCCCGTCAGAAAACACTGGGATATTAGGAGATAACTTCAGCATCTTTCCACTCTCATTTCACAACTTACAATGCATTTTTTCATGTCACTTGCTTTATTAAAATGTGAATGTGGGAGAGGCTGTGGTGTAGTGGTATTGACACTAGACTGGTAATACTCTGGGGTCCGGGGTTTGAATCCCACCACAGCAGATGGTGGAATTTGAATTCAATAAATATCTGAATTTAAAAGTCAAATGATTGAAACCCCTTGTTGATTGCCATTAAAAAACAATCAAGTACACACTGAGGGGAAGGAAATCTGCTGTCCTACATGTGACTGCAGATCTGTAGTAATGTGGTTGACTCATAGGTGCCTAGCAATTGCTTAGTTGTATTGGGAAAGGAATGAAACTGGATGGGCCACCTGGAATTGACCGAGGCACCGGAAATGACAAAGGCAAATCCAGCCCTGATCGATCCTGCAAAGTCCTCTTGTGCCAAAATTAGGAAAGCTGTCTCACAGACTAGTCAAGCAACAGCCTGACATAGTCATACTCATGGAATCATGCCTTACAGATCATGCCCCAGACATCACCATCCCTGGGTTTGTCCTGTCCCACCAGCAGGACAGGCCCAGCAGAGGTGGTGGGACAGTGGTATACAGTCAGGAAGGAGTTGCCTTGGGAGTCCTCAACATCGGCTCCGGACCCAATGAAGTCTCATGGCATCAGGAAACCTCCTGTTGATTACCATATATTGCCCATCATGGGAAGGGAACAGAATGGACTGTGGGTGAGAAACTTCAGTGTCCATCACCAAGAGCGGCTCAGTAGCACTACCGCTGGCTGAGTCCTAAAGGGCATAGCTCCTAGACTGGGTCTGCAGCAGGTGGTGAGGGTACCAACAAGAGGGAAAAACATACTTGTCCTCATCTTCACCATCCTGCCTGCAGATGCATCTGTCCATGACAGTAGCAGCGGGAATGACCACCGCACAGTTCTTGTGGAGACGAAGTCCCTTCTTCATATTGATGATACACTCCATCATTTTGCGTGGCACTACCACCGTACTAGATGGGATAAATATCAAACAGATCTAGCAGCTCAAGACTGGGCATCCATGAGGTGCTGTGGGCCATCAGCAGCAGCAGAATTGTACTCAACCACAATCTGTAACCTCATGGCCCAGCATATCTCCTGCCCTACCATTGCCAAGGGATCAACCCTGGTTCAATGAAGAGTGCAGGAGGGCATGTCAGGAGCAGCACCAGGCATACCTAAAAATGAGGTGTCAACCTGGTGAAGCTATAACACAGGGCTACTTGCATGCCAAGCAGCAAGTGACAGACAGAGCTAAGCGATCCCACAACCAATAGATCAGATCTAAGCTCTGCAGTCCTGCCACATCCAGTCATGAATGGTAGTGGACAATTAAACAACACACTGGAGGAGGAGGCTCCACAAATATCCCCATCCTCAATGATGGAGGAGCCCAGCATGTCAGAGTAAAAGATAAGGCTGAAGCATTCGTAACAATCTTCAGTCAGAAGTGCCGACTGCATGGCCCCTCCAGAGGCCCCAGCATCGCAGATGTCAGTCTTCAGCCAATTCGATTCACTCCACTCGAGTCATACCTAGCACATAGGATATTGGAGGTCAATCAGCTCAGTTCCAAGTCATCATTGCAGGAGTTCCTCAGGGTAGTGTCCTCAGCCCAACCATCTTCAGCTGCTTCATCAATGACCTTCCTTCCATCATAAGGTCAGAAGTGGGGATGTTCGCTGATGATTGCACAATGTTTAGCACCATTCACAACTCCTCAGATACTGAAGCTGTCCATGTCCAAATGCAGCAAGACCTGGACAACATCCAGGCTTGGGCTAACAAGTGGCAGGTAACATTTGTGCAACACAAGTGCCAGGCAATAACCATCTTCAACAAGAGAGAATTTAACCATCGCCCTTTGACATTCAATGGCATTACCATCACTGAATCCTCTACTATCAACATCCTGGACATATCATTGACCAGAAACTGAACTGGACTAGCCATATAAATACTATGGTTACAAGAGGCTCAGAATCCCACAGTAACTCACTTCCTGACTCCCCAAAGACTGTCCACCACTACAAGGCACAAGTCAGGAGTGTGATAGAATACTCTCCACTTGCCTGGATGAGTGCAGCTCCAACAACACTCAAGAATCTTGACACCAACAAGGACAAAGCAGTTCACTTGATTGGCACCCCATCCACAAACATTCACTCCCTCCACCACCAAGCACAGTAGCAGCAGTGTGTATCATATACAAGATGCAATGCAGGAATTCACCAAGGTTCCTTAGGCAGCATCTTCCAAACCCACAACCACTACCATCTAGAAGGACAAGGACAGCAGACACATGAGAACACCACCACCTGGAAGTTCCCCTCCAAACCACTCACCATCCTGACTTGGAAATATATCACCAATCCTTCACTGTCACTGGGTCAAAATCCTGCAACTCCCTCCCTAACAGCACTGTGGGTGTACCTACACCACATGGACTGCAGCGGTTCAGGAAGGCAACTCACCAACCATCTTCTCAAGGGCAATTAGGGATGGGCAATAATTGCTGGCCCAGCTAGAGACACCCACATCCCATAAATGAATTTAAAAAAATCCATTGGCAATTAAGTGTCAGTGGGTCAGCTCAGCAGGTGGAAAGTAAAAATACACAGGCATCATACTAAATATGTATATGTACATAATTTAAGGAAAGAGAGGGGGAATTGGTTCAACCCATGTGGTACCTGGCCTTGACTTGACTGAAATGGCCCCGTGCTGAAAAGGTGACAAGGTTTTTGCTCTCTACAACTCTATCCTCGGCCTCGATAGAATGACAGCAGTTAACAGCAGCGGGAGGGCACCAGTTAACAAAGAGCAGCTGTAAAATAATTCCCAAACCACACCTCCTTACAAAAGTAACAACGATAAGGCTATTTCATTAAAGTAACAACATTTCAGATTTGTAATGCCTCTACAGCTGGTCCTGCAGCTGCCCACTGTTCTAAATCATCTGAACATTATAGAAATAATGTCTTTATAATGTCATTAAATAATGTCATTAATGTCTGCTTTCTACACGCTTCTCGCGTCTGCTACAAACTTTATAGATTATTCTAAAGTTTACTGTAGCCATTAACTCCTTGTACTTCAATAAATTTGCTGAAATAATAGGAACTATGCAAAAATATCTTAAATAACTGAAAATATTTCTCAAATTTCCAAAAGCCTTCAGTCATTGCAAAGTTTTTTTAACATTGCAAATTTACAGTTACATATTTTGCGGAAAATAGCTTTCATATTTGAGTGCTATCACTATCACCACCATGTACAAAGTTGGTTATAGTTGGTTGGTACATGGGCAGAAACAAAAAGGACAGAACACCTCAAATTATCCAACTAACTGCAGCAAGACTGGATATGAGCTTTTCAAATTTTATTTACTTCTTTAAGTACACATATACATGAAACGGATGCCTGGCCAGCATTCAGCCTCAATCAACACTACAAAAACAAATTAACTGTTCATTCATAGGAGCATAGAGACAGAAGTACCATTTAGCCTCTTGTTCTGCCATTCAAAGAGATCATGAATGATCTGTGATCCAACTCCACATGCCTGTCTTTGCCCCATGTCCCTCAATACCTTTGGTTAACAAAAATCTAACAATCTCAAATTAACAATTGACCAGCAACAATTGCAATTTGAGGAAGAGAGTTACAAAATGTCTACCACCCATTGTGTGCATAAGTCTTTCCTAATTTCACTCCTGAAAGATCTGACTGTAATTTTTAGATTACGTCCCCTAGTTCTAGGTCCTTCGTCCAGCCAAAATAGGGTAGATTGAGGGAAACTATCTCTTCCCTTAATATCTTGAAAAGCTCAATCGGATTGCCCTTTAACCTTCTGAAGTGCAGGAAATACAACCCCATTTTCTGTATTTTCTCCTTGCAATTTACCCCTTGGAGTCAAGATCCCATTCTGGCAAATCTAAACTGCACTCCCTCTGAGACCTATTCTTTATAAAGCTCGCAGGCGTGGTGTAGTAATTGTAGCTTTAAGGAATGTAGTGACTGTAGCTTTAAAACTTATTATGTCGTACAGTATCACATGACTGTGTGAACGAATCAGCTCTAAGCACGGGGAACCTTCGAGCGGGAGTTCTTCTCGTTGTGGAGCTTGATGGAAGCATGTATCTGCTGCTGCAGCCTGTAAATAAAGTCCAATGTTTCTAATGAGAAACCTGTCTGGAAAATCAAGTCCATAACAGGCTAGCAATGATGGGATCGGGTCCAGTGTTGTCTCTCTCCCAACGACTGTGAGTATCTTGTTTAAAAACAGAAGAAAAGGAAAATACGCTCACCAGATATACTGCAGAGTTCAAACAGAAGAAACAGAAGCGCTGTCGTTTTAAGTTAATAAAAGGGCCCCAATCCAAATGGCTGAGAAACCTCTCGGAGCACTCCCGACATTTAAAAAAAGGGCTTGCAGAGTCAGAAATAAAATTTTTTTAAAACTTGCAGAATCGCCCAGAAAAGGGAGAAGAAATCGCTGCTCTGTTTTTTCGAACAGGAACAAAGTCTTAAAAAGTTTTTTAAAAAGCAGCCGCATTTGCAAGTGAGCCCGCCAAAACACAAAAAAGCGTGGGAAACTCAAAAACAGCACAGAAAAGCCGACAGCTGCAGAGACAGGACAGGTAAAAAAAAGAGGTGACTGCTCGTAAAGTGGCAATACATTTAACATGGTAAATACAAGAAAAATGGCTATGGACAGAAGATTAGAAGAGACCCCAGAAAGATGGCAATTTTCAGTATGGTTCCATTGGCAACAAGGGACCCCAGACGGGGGGGCAACTCTGTAGAAGGCAACAGGAGATCCCAGAGAGGGGACAACCAGAAAATAAACAGTTGAAAGAACAGCTGATTGTCCTTCAAGGTCAAATGCAAAAGGAATGTGTAACACCATTCTGCAACATGAAGAAATAAAGACCATCTTAAACAGTAGAACAGAAGCACAGCAGAAGTAACTTGAAGAGGGCTCAGGGGAAGCCCTGGCAATAGGAGGGGGTCTCACAGGAACCCTGGTAATCGGAGAGGGTTCACAAGAAGCTCTGGGAGTTGTACATAGCTGGATACAGCCAGGAGACAGGGGTTCAGAGAAACTCCAAGGCAGTGCCAGCTCAGTGAAGCTAGCTATCTAACAAAGAGCTGAAGAATCAGCTGAATGAAGCTAAAGAAGCATTGAAAGAAAATTTCATATAAATTTCCAAGATGCGAGTTGGTTACCTGGCGTAATAGTTTCTGTGGGGGGGACCCTTGTCATACCATGCAGAACTGGAGGGCCAGATCACCCGCAAACGTGTGGATCATTTGGGAAGAGCCCCAACAAAATGATCACCTGTTGAAATTGTTCAACCAAGGGTAAGCATATCAGATGTCCCTGTCGAAGCAGATGACGTTGAACTGCCTGTGCCTAAAGACTTACCTGACGTTGCTGCGGTTCTAGATAATGTGGATCCTGTAAGAGATTTGAAAGTCGTGGAGCTAAGACGTTCCACCCGGATCAGGAAACCACCTGAGTCACTGAACTTATAATTCATTGACCCGTTTATATATTTGTAATGTCATGAAGGTAGAGGTTCTTGTAAATACAAACTGTACAAATAATTTAATGGGGGCGGGGGGGTGGGATGTAGTAATTGTAGCTTTAAGGAATATAGTGACTGCTGCTTTAAGGCTTATTGTGTTGTATTGTATCATGTGACAGTGTGAACGAATCAGCCCTAAGTGCGGGGAACCTTAGAGTGAGAGTTCTTCTAGTTGTGGAGATTGATGGAAGCACAGAACTGTAAATAAAGTTCAATGTTTCTAATGAGGAACCTGTCCGGAAAATCAAGTCCATAACATGTGGTTTAACTAGGGCTCTGAGTAGCTGAAGCACAACTCCCATACTCACTTGTATTCTAGTCTGTCAGGTTTGTCAGTCATGACCAACCCTGATCAGCTGAGATTTTCAGGGTGTTCAGTTCCTCTACTCTTAATTATGGTAATTTCCCAACAACATATGTTAGGCTAACTGGTCTATAATTCTCTGGCTTCCCTGTCTCACCTTTCTTAAATAGTCGAGACACGCGCAATTTTCAGCTCCTGAATTTAGAGAATTTTAGGAGAGTTATAGCTAGGGCATTGGCGAGCTTCTCACCTACTTCCTTTAAAACCTTGGAACGGAAATCATCTGGTCCTGGACACTTGTCACTTTTTAATGCCATTATTTTCTTCATTATGGTTATTTCGCTTATCTTAATTTTGGTGAGATCTTTTCCCTAGATTCAGTATTAGTTTCCTTTTGGGGTGTGCAGCAAATTTTCCCAGGTTACCATGGGCAGTCCTCATTGCATCGCATTGACGTCAGCCTTATTTAACTCTTTGTAGCTGTTTCGCGCTCTCCCTTGATTGAAGGTGAATTCAATCATATTATGATTGCTATTAGATAAATGTTGACACACCATTAGACTGCGAAATAAATCAGGCTCACTACACACTACTAAATCTAAATAGCATGCTCCCTTATTGATTCTAGGATATATTGTTGCAGAAAACAATCCTGAATACGCTCAAGAAATTCACTACCTTTCTGACATGCACTAACCTGCACATCTCACTCTATATGAAAGCTAATTCATCTCATTGCTGTTTATGGGACCTCACGGTGGGCAAATTGGCTGTTGCATTTTGGGAACAGGTGGTAAGAGTATTTCTGCTCCTGCTGGCCCACAAGGAGTGCGGAGAAGGACATTACCTTGTGGGGCTGGCAGGTCTCACCTCCCTATCGAGGTCAGACTTTCTGATCTCCTGGGGCACCTGTGCAGCAGGAGTGAATTTTAATTCAGATTCCCTATTGCACAGTGTTCACCCAATTTAAATTTGTTAATTAAGAGCCCACCTCACTATGGATAGACACCATGATATTCAACGCCATTAAAAAAAGGCAGCTGACGTGGACATGCATTCCCTGTTTTCTCGTTTTTAATCCCCCCCCCACCCTCTCCTACAATTGTAGAGTGGCGGGGGTGGGGGTTGGATGTCTGATGGGGGCGGCGTGGTATTAATGGCGAGGTCGATGTTTCAAAACCAAAGGGCTAGAACCACCTGAGGTCATGGAAGGTGTATAAATGCAAGACCCTGATTTCTAACTGTAAAAGTAATACAGGATATCTGAGAAACAAGATTCTCATGGAGTATTTGAATTGTCAGTAGCTTGCTATTGTTTAAAAAAAATCTCTGAAATTTATTGGTACTCCACTTAAAAAAATCTTAACCTTTTTATGCAAGTTAAGGAAAATGTTCTATTTTCTGGTCAAACTAGGGAAGAATGCATTAAATCTGTGTAAAATCTTTTCATTCAGACGATTGGGGTGAAGATTTCCTCTAACAATGTTTTAGTAGATGCATGTTCTTAAAGCTGCCTCCTTTTGTTCTGAAATACTCAGTATATTTTTTGATTAAATACACATTAGGGAGAAAAAAACATGGGATGGAAAATGTTTCTCAAATTTACAAACCCTTGGACTGATTTCATTGCTCCTTGGATAATAACTTCACTTTAAATATATTTTAAACGGCACCGAAGTTTGAGCTAAATAAGCTCTGACAATTGTACATCACTTTCACCATTGATATCCAACATTTGGAATAAATTAAGCTTTCTTTACAAACAAATTTGTATCTCATTTTCTCTCCTTCCATGGTTTTTTTTTAACAAATATTGGGTATAAAAATGCATTAAGTGTCCAGCACAGTCTCCATCTGAAAGGGGAACTTGCTGATCTCTGCCAATATTGTTTGGAAATGTGTTGGAAGCCAAGTTTCATTCCAGTTCTTTGTGAGGAAAGGACTGTTACTCGAAGACACACACCCACCTTCCAGTATCTCAGAGCATCAAGGTTTTGGCACCTCAACATCACCTTCATTCAAAGGAGCATTACCAACTCTGTAAAGCATATTTCTACATTTATATGTCTTCACCCAAAGTCAGCATAAGTACACTTTGCAACGGGATAGCTCTGGTACGGCTCACACATGCAACACTTCAGTTATTTAAGTTGTAACAATATGTGAAGTGTTCCATTGCATCCATCCTCAATACCCAAGATTTGTCTATACATTATAAGCTATTGTGCTTGAAGGACACAAAGGCTCATAATAGAATCACAAGAGATCCGAACAGAGAATGGAAACATAGAATGGTTGCAGCACAGAAGAAGGCCATTCAGCCCTCTGTGTCTGTGCCGGCTCTCTGCAAGAGCAACTAGGCTAGTTCCACTCCCCTTTCTGCATAATCCTGCAAATGTTTTCTCTTCAGATAATTACCCAATTCCCTTTTGAAAACCCCAGTTGAAACTGCCTCTGCCACAGTCTCAGGCAGTTCATTCCAGACCCTAACCACACGCTGCATTAAAAAAAAATCCTTATGTCACTTCTAGTTCTTTTGTCATTCAGTGCCCTCTGCTTCTTGACCCTTCTGCTAACGAGAACAATTTCTCTCTGTCCGGACCTCGCCTGTTTTTGAACACGTCCATCAGATATCCTCTCAATCTTCTCGAAAGAGAACGGCCCCAGCTTCTCCAATCCCTCCAGATAACTGAAGTTCCTCATCCTTGGAACCATTCTCATAAATCTTTTCTGCACCCTGTCTAATGCCTTCACATCATTCCAAAAGTGCGGTGCCCAGAATTGGACACTATTTCATTTGAGGCCGACCCAATGTTTTATAAAGGTTCACGACAACTCCCTTGTTTTTGTACTCTCTGCCTCTATAATTCAGTTTGCCTTATTAACCGCTTTCTCAACCTGCCCTGCCATCTTTGACAATTTCTGCACATTTTCCCCCAAGATTCCTCTGTTCCTCCAGCCCCCTTAGAAATGTATCCTTTATTTTACAAGGCCTCTCGAAATATATCTTTTCGCACTTTTCTGCGTTAAATTGCAACTCCCGTCTGTCCTCTCATACCACTGGCCTGTCTGTGGTGTTGAAGTCTATCACTATCGTCTTTCCAAGTTAGGTGTCATCAGCAAATTTTGAAATTGTGCCCTGAATACCCAAGTCTAGGTCAGTAATAAAGATCAAGAAAAGCCGTGGTCCTAGTACCGGCTGCTGCGGAACCCACTTGTACTTTCCTCCAGTCTGAAAAACAACCTTTCACCACTCTTCTGTGTTTCCTGTCACTCAGCCAACTTTGTTTCCAAGCTGCCACTGTGCCTTTTATTCCGTGAGCTGACAAGCTCATTATGCGGCACTTTAGGCTGAAACTTCAGTGCCGGTAATAGGTAGGTGCTGATTATTTGGTCATTGCCATCTGCGAGACTTTGCTGGGTGGAATTTAATGGGGTCCTCAGGAGTGGATTGGAAGGTGGTGGGTCGACAGGGGTGTGTGGGGGGGGGGGGTGGCGGGGTGGGAGGAAATCGAGTACCCGTCTTCCTGACGTGAAATTTTCCAGAAGGGAGAGAAGAGGGGATCCCCTGGCCCCGTGGGGAGACTGTGCAGTAAAACCTGGCAGCCTCTCAGTGGCCCATGGAGGACTGCCCCACAGAAACACCCGCCACCTCTGCTCTCAACAGCAACTCCTACGTCACCGAAGCCTGACTGACTGGCCCCAGTAACCCCAACCCCTCTCACCTTGTTCTGAGGGCGACGTCATGTTGCTTCTTTGGGTTAGGTGCATTCCCAGCCATGGCCACCATTCCCGGTGGTGCTGCTGGGTCTGAAGAGCTGCCAACACTCTGATTGGCCAGCAGCTCTTGGAGGCGGGATCTCATCCCTTAAATGAACAGGAGCCCTGCAGGCAGTTAATTAGCTGCCTGATTGCCATACAATCCAGTCAGGGCTCCCCAAAATGGCTGAGGCAGGGGTGCCACTGCTCCGTTTGAGCCTCTGTTGCCCCGACAAAATTCAGCCCTGCTGTGCACATATTGGCTACCCCATTTGAGACATTACAACAGCGTCTACATTACAGGCAATGACGTACTTTTGAAAAGGGATTCGGGATATTCCCAGGTCATGACAGGTCCTGTGTAAATGCAAGTGCTTTCTTTCTTATACAGACTACATGAGAATCAATCTTGGCATTCACAATCGCAAGAATCAGTTGTGTTAATGATTCCATACTAAATTTATCAAAATAGGAAAACTCAGTAACATTTAATTTTAACACAATGAGAGAACTGATGGGCAGCCAATTTTCAGTGATGGCGTCGTAGACATTGTCTCAGTGCAACAATTTATCCAGTTGGAGCCTGTTAATCCAAAAACTGACTTGCCAGGAAATTCAGAGTCATGGTCAGATAAGGATCATTTTCTGTAAATCTTAAGTATTTAAAAGCTTTGCAATAATACACAAAATATCTTATAATGCATTAACTACAGTATACATTAGTAAACAGTTATTAACTTAATGGTAACAATGTGTCCATCCCCTGCACACACTAATAGCAACTTTTGCACAACATAACTTTAACATTAAGTTTTGAGTTAAAACAGAATTAAAGGCACAGAAGCACCATGCTTGGATCAGAGTTATGGGACTGAATGGAAAATGAAGCATGTGCTAGTGTTCAGGTCTTTAGTCAAAACTGTACTTGGACTTGGTGTCCATTCATCCTGATTTGGCTGGAAGGCGAGTAAATAATGCTACTGATTAGGTGCAAGATCTGCTGGAAGTTGCTGCTTTTGAGAGTGTTAAACTAAAAGATTGCTTCATGGTTTTGGAAGCCATGCCTAAAGCTCTTTTGGGTAACACAGCTGGAGGATTATCTGGCTCCTATAAAAACAACTGGTTGTAAGGTTATGGCCCCAGGATTGCCTTCCAGTGAGAATTGTTTGCTGTGAAAGGGAGCCGGTTACAGTTTCTTGGCCAAGGCTCTTGATGGAGTATTGTGGGCTTTTTTTTTTAATAAGGAGCATAGAAATTCCAAAGCAGAACACAGCCATTCAGCCCACTGAGCTTGTGCTAGTGCTAGCTCCATAAATAGAGATATCGGGCTGGATTTTTGTCAAGTCCAGATGTCACGGGAGCCCTTTAAAATTGGTGGGTCCCGATTCTGGGATTTCCAACCACCATTCCCAGGGTTTCCAATTTTCGGCAGTGCCTTTTAAGGATCCAAGCCGCTTCGGGTCACGAGCCTGCACCCCCCCACTATTGACCTCCATTGCGGGGATGGGCATGTCCTAGCGCGCCACAATTTTCATGGAGTCAGGCCAGGTTTTCAAAGAGTCATGGTTCACAGCCCCTCAGAGGTGTGGTGAACCATAGTCTGCATGATCGAAGCCAAGTTCAAAAGTCCCCCATGCCAAGGTATGCCCCCAAACAATCCAATGCCTCCTCATGCCCCCATGCCAAGGTATGCTCCGACCCATCCCTCCCCATGGTCCCTCATGCCCCCATGCCAAGCTGTGGCAATTCCATGCCCATTCACCACTATACACTGTATAAAAGCAATGACAGTAGGATGTGAAAAAAAACTTTTAAAAAATGTCATTGATAACTTTCCACTTTCCTTTGGAAAAAAACTCCTTTTTACTGCAGCCCAATAAAAGTGCTAACCTCTCAGAGCTTTTAAAGTATCAATAGCTGAAACTGCAATCACTTGAAACCTCTTTATCTTGTGTAAAGAAACATTGTGGTCTTGGCTGAGAGCCCAGAAATCCGTTAACCTATTGAAACACCTGAGCCCCAGAGAAAACATTGCTTGATTGATAGCTCTTGCTCTCTGATCTGTGCTATCAATTCCACACGGTGAAAATCCCCTCCATGTGGGCACTCTCTCCCAAAGTAGACAGACTGAGCTTCAAATTTTCCCAACTCCCACTACCCACCGTGGATGAAAATCCAGCCCATCTACTCTGATTGCGTTCACCTGTCTTTTCTCTTTGCACTTTTTAAAAATGCTTTCAATGTTCTAATAGCCTCTCTCTGGATTATGAAAACCTGAAGAGGTGAATAAAAACTTAGCCACTTGTCAACCATGAGTTAATTTGTAGCTTGCTCCCAAAACAGATAGTTGTATGGGTTCAAGTTCCATTACAGCGAGCACAAAGCCTAAGCTAATGCTCCTTTGAAATACTGGGGAGTCTGCACTGTAGGAGGTGCCATCTTACAGACAAGACATTGAATTAAAGCCTCTTCTGCCCTCTCAGGTTGTGTGTAAAAAATTTCATGGCACTATTTGAAGATGAGGTGCATTTACGCAGTGTCCTGGTTAATATTTTTCTCAACCAACATCACTGAGATGGATGACCTGCTTATTACCTGTTTGTGGGAGCTTGCTGTGCGCAAATTAGTTGCTGTGTTTCCTACATCACAGCCGTGACTACATTTCAAAAGTAACTTATTGGTTATGTAGAGTCGTCTGATCGGCTGAGGCCATGAAAGGCATTATATAAACGCAGGTTATTTTTCACCGTCAATATTCATATCTACCCCTACAGTTTCTTCCATAAACTACAATAACGTTTGCAATATTTGATCGACTGTCAAATCCAGATTTTTTTTCTGAAGCAGCACATTTAATCATGTGCCCTGCATTTTGTAATGTGTTCTACTTTTTGCACCAATGTGCACTTAATGAAAATTCTTTTTGCTTCCCTTGGAAATTTTTTACCTTACCAGACACCTTGCCATAAATAATAGAGGAATTCTATTTACAGTCTGATCAGAACAATTCGATTTACAGTTTCATCAAGAGCAGGGCCAATTTCTGGGCTCTATTCAATTAAGATATCACCAGTCTATCCTCATTTATATTACAGATCCAATGTATTCATCAATTTACAGAGTCCTCCCCAATCCAATGTTATTTTAAGCTTAGTTGCCAACTGTTAGAGGTACACACCAAAAGCTTTTGAAAGATGTTATACCCAGAGTCAACCACAATTATATTATTGCACTTGGGCACATCCATGAGGAATTCCAAAATACATTTTTAAAAATGTCATGTTGGCTTTTGTTGCTTCATTTGAGTTACTTTGTTTAACAGAATCCAATATTATGTCTTAAAACTACATTTATTTTTTTTTAAAATCACTATCCCTTAACTGCTGGTCATAATTAGTGATCAATTCAATATAGACATATTTGAGATCCAGATTTGCAGCAAAATTATCAGCTTGCAAGGTGCAAATCAAGCAAGAAATGATCTAGAATTAGTAAAGAGTAGGGTTGCCGACCCTCCTGGAATGGCCGGGGAACTCCCAGAATCGCCCCCAATCTCCCGGGGGCTATTAAAAGCAGTCCAGGCGATTTTAAAATGATAGGATTCCCTATTAAATTGATCAGCTCACGTCCCAGCAGCCACAGAGTCCGTTTCACTGAATGGCATTCCACAGGCAGGCTGGACAGCACTTGCGCGCAGGTGTGATCAGCATGATGCCATGGCACATTATGTGGCAGCCATGCACGTGTACTGAGCTGCTTGCTGCCCTGCCTTTTTTACCCCGCTGGCACTGAGGTGAGCACGGTGTGAGCAGACAGGGAATTCGGCGCTTCTGAAGGAAGCCGGCATGGAGCACGAGGCCACGGTCCCAGGGATGGAGCGTGTTAGTCTATTAATATCAGAAGGGCTGCCACCAGCTGGAGTGCAGAACCGGAGACAGCTGTTTGGCAGCGCCCGGTACCTAGTGTCCGGGACTTTGGACTTTGCACCCCTGGTTGGGCTCACCCGCTTGCCACGCCGCCAGGATTCTGTGATGGCACTCCCGCCAATGTCTCCCGGAATATGCCCAGCCAGAGTTGACAATCCTACGTGATGGACTAAACTGGACCTTGGCTGAACATGATCCTTAAAATGGCTGAACCTATGTCGGTCCATGACCCCAAAGCAAAGGAAGCCAGTTTGCAGCTTCGGGAAAACTCATACCTCGTTATCTCTGAGGAGCCACTAATGATCATTTGGGAACTGCACAGCCCAAATTCAAACAGAGCTATACAAAGGCCAGTTGCACTTGATAACCCAGGCTTGCCAGCAGGAGAAAGAGGGTCGCTAAGACAAAAGGCCCCTCAAGCATTCCTTCCAACTCAATGACTGGGATGTTTAGCAGTCTTTGAGACCCAGCCAAATTCCAGACAATGGATACACATGCTTCATTGAAGACCTGGTGGAGAGGTGGGAGTCATGTGACCTAGGCCTCTGGCTTGTGGAACAAGTAACATTGCCTTGCTGAACTGTATAGCTCAGTTTGCTGCTTTAACATCTGCCTAGTAAGCCACACAGAAAGTTCTGCCCAGGTTGAACACCTAGCCCCATCCATACTGCTTCTGTTGGAAGCTCTGTGCCATCGCCTACAAGACTGATTCATCTCTGCATGCCTATCTCATCTTGTGAAGTCAACACCACCAGAAAAGTGAAATTATACAGCATGTGTGTTCAGCCCACCAACCTGCTGAAGGAATACCTCATTGGACATTGATTCTGGATTCTAGAACTCACATAAATTAATATTTATTTTCTCTGTGGTCTCTGTACTGTAAAGCCTGATTTTCTCTAACCCTCTCTTTACTATCTGAGTGTGGAGGTGACATTGCGAATCCTCCTTTCCACATTTTGTATGCAAATAAACTAACCCTTTGAGTTCATCCTATCTCAATTTTGCCGTATGGTGATTAATAGAAAACTGGATCACAGAAAGAACGCAGGGGTTGGGAAATACGCCACTACTAATAAAGAGGGAAACAAATCAAAGACACCTTTCTGTTTTCAAACGAGCACTCAGAGGAGGCATTAATGCTGTTTAAATTAACCCCTCTCCTGTCTGTAACACCTAATAAAGAGGAACTATTTATTTCTTTGTTTTGGAGCCTGCAGGCAAGTAAATCCTAGGTCTATATTTATCGTTACTGTTACAGTCAGGTGAGGAGTGGCAGAATGGTTCCCCTCTCTTTCCACCCCTCCATTGAATGCAAGTGGTGTTTTTTATTACACACAGACACAGGAGGGTATTCAGGAGAAAGGTCATTCACACTGGTCTAAAGCGGATTGTCTTTGTTGGGCTACTTTGAGACAGCCCAGCTCTTTGCCGATGGCTTTGTAAGTTGTAGGGTAGAGCTATGTAAATGTTTAGCTGCTGTTTAAGTCACTTAAAATGAGGTTGTTCAGTCTTTTAAAACTTATACAGTGGTTGCAGCCCATTCAATAAAGTAATTTTCGATATAAAACATGGTTTTATAACAATAATGGTTGTCCAACTTGATGCCCTCTGTGGCCAAAGATCTGAAAAAAATAGCTATATAACTCTGTATTTCCCTCATTTCACCAAATTTTCTTGGATCTTGCCATTTCTCTGCAATTTCTTAAAACCTGATATTAAATTATCAGCAGCCCTACATTTGATGCTTGGTGAACTTGAATATATTAATCTTTTTCCTGACGTGCCTTATTTAGTATCTCCCATTTATATTAATTTTTAGAACCAAAATCTGTTTGATATCCATTTCTTTCGCATTTTTCTTTCCCTGGCAGGGAAAAGGGTCAAAATGCAGACATTGATTTTTCCTGCAAATAGTTTAATCTTAATACAGTATCAAAATCATTAACAAATGGCAGTGGTCTAAAGTCTAAATGGAGGTAGAGGATTCAGTTGGTAAGTGTCCAGTTGGAACTATCACTGGTCATTAATCCTGGATTCCAATGATGTAAGCAAGTTCTTTTTTTTTAAAAAACATCTTCCTTCATCCAAAGTATTTGCACTTTGGCAACCGGCCTCTGATGATGCTCTTTAAGAGACTGAGTGAATTGAGACAAAGTTAATTTTTTTTGTTGAGAAGAGAAATACATGAATTTGACTTGAACAGGAGTTTGGCTCTGAGAGAGGGTAGGTCTGAATCTACAAGACTAAGCATGTAAGCGAGAAATTATTCTAATTAAGGCTAGAGTCACATAGCAGCACAGAGAATACTATTGCAATGGTTGGGAACTAGTCTGCAGCAAATATAATTAGGGATATTCTAGACCAGTAAAAGTATTGAGCCCAAATGAAAAAACCAGGGGAGACAGTCTCAGAATAAGGGGCAGGCCATTTAAGACTGAGATGAGGAGGAATTTCTTCACCCAGAGGGTGGTGAATGTTTGGAATTCTCGACACCAGAGGGCTGTGGAAGCTCAGTCAGTGAGCATGTTCAAGACAGAAATTGATAGATTTCTGGATACGAATGACGTCAAGGTATGTGGAGATAGTGGGAAAAATGGCATAATAGGTAGATGACCAGCCATGATGTTTGAATGGTGGAGCAGGCTCGACAGACCAAATGGCTTATTTCTGTTCCTTATGTTCTTAAAAGCAAGAGAGTCAGGAAGCTGAGGCTGCCTGAGCAGAGGAAAATTGAGTTGAAGGACCAGTTGGCATTACTTCCCTACTTCTAGCCTCAGTATTCTGTTTTCAGGAGTTGGCATGGATATACAAACACACATGTTTCAAAAGGTGCTGGATGCATGGGAGAAAATCCTGTTTGTCTTTGGTAAACCTGAATTAAAAATAATTTCTCAATGGAAATCATTTCAGCCAAACTGGATAGATTATCCAGCTGGAAAACAGAGGTAATGGAAGGTCATAAAAAAATAGGAGTAGATCTGCTCCACCATTCAATAAGATGATAGATTTCTGGATGCAAATGACATCAAGGTATATGGGGATAGTGGAAAAAATAGTATAATAGGTAGATAACCATGATGTTTGAAATCTAATTGTGACCTTAAAACTACTTTCCTACCCATCCTCATAACCCTCGGCTCCCATGTAGATCAAAAATCTGTCTAACTTAACTTTGAATATATTCAATGACCCAGCCTGCAGTGCTCTCTGTGGAAGAGAATTTCAATATCTAATGACTCAGAGAAGAAATTCCTCCTCATCTCGGTCTTGAATTGGAGACCCCTTATTTTTAAAACCGTGTTCCCTAGTTTTAGTTTCCCTCATGTGGGGAAACATCCTCCCAGTATCTCACTTGTCAAGTCTCCTCAGCATCTTATATGCTTGTTTCAGTAAGATCACCCCTCATGTTTCTAAACTCTGATGAGTATAGGCCCAACCTGCTCAATCTTTCCCCATTAGGCAACCTCTTCATCCCAGGAATCAGGCTAGTGAATGTTCTCTGGACTGCTTCCAATGAAAGCATAGTCCTTCTTGAGTAAGGAGACCAAAACTGTACACAGTACTCTAGGTGTGGTCTCATCAATGTCCTGTACAGTTGTAGCAAGACTTCCCTACTTTTATAATCCATTTATTTACCTCGCAATAAAGGCCAACATTCCATTTGCTTTCCTAATCACTTACTGTACAACTCCATGCTAATTTTGAGAGATTCGTGTACAAGTATGGAGATCCCTCCATACAGCAGCATTCTGCAGTCTCCCTCCATTTAAATATTTCACTTTTTTATTTTTTCTGCCAAAGGGGACAACCTCACATTTTCCGTTATACTCCATCTGCCAATTATTTTCCCACTCATTTAGACTATTTATATCCCTTTGCAGATTCTTTGTATCCTCCTCACAACTTACTCTCCTACCTATCTTTGTATTGACAGCAAACTTAGCTACAATACTGTCTGCCCTTTCATCCAAGCCATTAAAGTTAATCATAAATAGTTGAGGCCCCAGGACTGATCCGTGTGGAACTCCACTATTTAGTTTGCCAACCTGAAAATGACCCATTTATCCTGATTCTAGTTTCCTGTTAGCCAATTCTCTACCCATGCTAATATATCACCCCAAAACTCTTATCTTGTGCAGTAACCTATGTGGCACCTTACCAAATGCCTTTTGGAAATCAAAATACACTACATCTACTGGTTCCCCTTTAGCCACCTGCTTGTTACATCCTCAAAGAACCCTAATAAATTTGTCAAACACAATTTCTCTTTCATAAAACCATGCTGACTCTGCCTGATTGTACTATGATTTTCTAAATGTCCTGCTACTACCTCTTTAATAACAGATTCTAGTAATTTCCCAGTGACAGATATTAGACGAATTGGCCTATAGGTTCCTACATTCTGTCTTTGTCCTTTCTTGAATATTGGTGTTACAATTGCAGTTTTCCAATCCGCGGGGACCTTTCCAGAATCTCGGGAATTTTGGAAGATAACAAACAATGCATTCACCATCTCTGCAGCCATTTCTTAAGACTCTAGGAAGCAGGTCATCAGGTCCAGGGGACTTGTCAGCAATCATTCCAGAGGCTGTCAAACTGTTTATCATGACCCGCAGTGGGGTCACGGGACGAGATTTTGGGGCCGTGAGCTGAGGCCGTAACGGCGATGGTGGGGCCGAGACTCTGTAGGTAAAGTCCTGGGACCGGCTCAGAGGTCCCAGGATACATGCACCCAATTTTTTTGTCCCAGCTCAAAGATCACTAGGAGAGATGGGGAAATGAGCAATCTTCTCACAGGCAGCCTCAGTGCTTGCTTGAAGCACATTTGATTTTTTTTCTGACTCAAAAGTTCGCTGGGAGGGGTGGGAGTGAACCCTCAAGTGACCTGACGCTTGATAGGGTTGCATCAGTCAATGGAAATCCCAATAGGAAAATCAGCAAATGGGGAAGGGAGGTCATGCTGTGGCATTAGGCTCAGTGAGCAAGATAACATTTTCACAAAAGTAGTTTAAATTTAAAAACATGACTTTTGTACGTTTAAAGTTAGTGCACTTTAATAATTAGTGAAAGTTGCTATCCTGCTGCTTTGTTTATTTTGACGCCACCCTACCCCCACCTCTGCTCAACAACTGAAGACCAACCCAGCCCCACTCAACAGCTCTCATCACCCCCACCCACCTCCCCAAACCACCAAATTTTCACTCTGGGGCCACACTAAAAATGTTTGGGAAGTGCTGCATTAGTCCCATTAGTTTTACTCGTACTTTTTCTTTAGTGATCACAATTGTTTTAAGTTCTTCCCTCCCTTTTGACCTTTTGCTGTTCTAATATTCTTGGAAGCTTTTGTGTCTTCTGTGAAGACAGATACAAAATTCTTGTTCAAAGTCTCTGTCATTTCCTTGTTTCTTATTATAGAAGGTAGGAAAATGACAAAATGGTTTTAAATGAAAATAAAGATCTGCATTTTGTTGCCGAGACTAGTATAGGCATCAATCATGGGGAAAAATGTCAAGGCAATAAAGCTGAAAGATGTAAATGCAGACCAGGATTACTTGGAATATTACATTTTTGATAGATCCATAATAACTAAACAGGTGAAGGAAAAAGGTGATGGCTCAACATCAGTTTCTCAGAAGGTGTATATTATGTCCAAAGTACCAAGGACACTGGACAAGTTAAGAGTGAAGTTGAACAATTGTGTTATTTTAAGGAATTAATTGTTTTTCAATACTGAACAAGCGCAGGACACCTCAATAAAATACTAGTGCAGCAATACAATTCCCGACAAGCATTATTCATGTTTTCAGCGCATCTACTTCTTGTATTTCAAATACAAGAACAAACATTTTCTGACTTGAACAAATTCCACAATCACTAGACTCCAAAGGTTATACTTACTGTTCTTATGCAAAGAACCATGTGTAAACAGAAGCAAATCAGCATTCAAAATATAGACTATCCTAACCATTTAGTACTGGAATGTGGTTCACCAAACTTCTCCAAGTAAATTAGTTTATCAAAACATATCTGGTATCTTATATTACAATACATTGTAAGACAAGTCTATTTGAGAATTTAAAAAGCAGTTAATTTTGTACTTCATAGAACAACCCTGACACAGCCTGTTACCACCATACTCTACATGTCAGTTCTATCGTGGGAGAGTTTAGTGACATGTGCAATCACTTCCAGACATTCCTATACATTTACATAGACTAGGCTTTTCTATAAATGTTCAGACTCAACTAGCCAGATGGACTGTAGTGGTCTTTCCCAGTCTTGCACATTCCTGGTCTCCTAAATATGTCTTTTTTTTAAAAAAAATTGCAGACTGGCTAGTTAGATCACAGTGGTTCTCTGCCAGTTTCTAAATTAGATAAAAGCTGTCCCCATAAAAGGATTTCTCACCATCAGAGGCTTTAGAAATAACTCTTAAGGTGGACGGACAATATTTTATTCATTTATAAGTGCCCATCGTTGTATTTGCATATTAAAATATCACTACTGTCCCATTAGAGCTCCCAGGCAGGATATACCTTCATGCTGTATCTACAGCCATCTTCCAGCTCTATACAAAATTGTCAGCATCAAAATATTCAGAAAACAGAGACAGATACAGGCAATACTATGCAAATTAATATTTAATATATTATGTACATTCTTCATAGAACGGCAACAGCAGTTGCGTCAGGTACCAATTAGAACAGATTATGCAAAAACAATGATCAGAAATAGCCCATGGCACCACACACCAAGAACTTGTCAAACAGTGGGCAAAACAGCAAAAAATGGCAGTTTTGTAAAAACATCATTTTACGTAAAATGACTATGCTCATATCCTGCAATCCCCAATATGAATTCCAACGTTAGCATTAAACAATATCATTAAACTTCCAATCTAATCCAATCTTGTGATAAAAGCACTAACACTCAAGCTAACTTAATGATTCCCATGTTCCATTACACTATGCTATCATTGCATAATGTTGAATCCAAAAAGGTAATGCATTCTTTGCCCTCTAGATCAAAAAAGCATAAAGTTTAATCCCTTTTAAAGCATTCAATTTTAAGATTTAATACTGCACAGAAGCTGGTCAAAATATGAGAGCTTGCATATGTTAAAATGATTAGTACTGTAGAAGCACAAATTAATGTCAAAATAATTTTTCATGCTCACTGAGGCAAGGCATTTGTTTTGGGAAGTGGAAGAGTTCTGTCTTTGCAGTAACTGTGGGCAAAGTCCTCCTAGTCAACCTGAACACAAGCATCTATGTGTCTCCCTTTCGCCTCCTCAAGCCCCAACAACATGCATTGAAACAGAAGGGTACGCAATGAGGAAGTACAACCTGTTATGAACTTTGATTATTTAACAATTTAATTAATTAAACTTTTAATTTTTCATTAATTTATTAACAATTTAACAGAAGTCTGAAGTACTCATTTCCTGTCCCATGCTCTATTATAATGGTAACCTATCATTTTGAATTAGGTTTTTTCTAGACTTTTTTACTGTAGTGAAGTCATTGGTATAATGGCCCAATTTAACTTGTATGGAAAGAGACTTTCCTGTGAGAAAGAGCTAAAGAGGGCATATTGTTTAATCATTTTTAACAAAAATAAACTGTTGCTATAAGTATGATATACGCCCTAATGGCTGAGTGCCAAACAACCTTTCATGTGGTGGGTAAACACACTTTTTAAAAGGTAGCAGTCCCACAATCTTATTTATATGGGTCAACATTGAACCTTTCTTTGAAATTTTGCTGGAACTGCTACGCAGGAACAAGGTACAATTGAAGGTTGAATATTAAATACATTGAATGATAAATATTTTGTAAATGATTCAAAATTTCGCTGTCCTATAAATTTATTTCCGTGAGAAACAGTCACTGGCCCTTTCTTTTCTAATTTTGCTGGAAGATCAATGTGGAAGCAAGGTAAAAAGTTAAGGAGTAATCAAGGTGATTGATATCTTATTAACACTGAAAGCAAGGCCCTTTTACAGCTGCCCAACTGGTCTGTCAAATTAATGCAAGCAATGATTCATGAGGATTGGTAACATGTTTGCACTGTGAGTATTACTCAGGTGGTAGATATCTTTTAAAATGTCTGCGCGCTTCAGATCAACACCCAGGACCCTAATGAATTAGTACATCCATCTGTTGAGCAGCTAAAATGACTTATGTTTGATTAAAACCATTGACTCTCTGCTGTGATGATTCAACATAGTGCTTCTAATATTTGAGCTTTATGATTAAAGTGCATAAGTGGGAACTATTTTGCATTGTAAATCATTCCCTGGTTTCCTTCCCTTTTAAATACAAAGTCCAGAAAAAATTCCCTCTATGCACCAGTGATATTTCCATTTCCCATACCAGTTAATCACCTATAGACTACTCATTTTCAAATGATTAACTCTTTTGTGCTGTAAATGTGTAGATTATAGAAATTGAACACAGACACCCCAACGCCTGCCTGAGATTGGAGACTTTCAAATCGTATTCAACCCTACAGCCCTGAGACCTTTGCGTTCCTCTAATTCTGGCCTTTGCCACATCCCTGGTTTTAATCGCTTCACCATTAGTGACCATGTCTTCAGCTGATTAGACCCAAAGCATTCTAGGCCTCTCTACTCTCTCTCCTTTAAGATGCCCCTTGAAACCTAACTCTTTGACCAAGGTTTGGCTCACCTGTCCTAATGTCTCCCTATGTAACTTGGTACCAAATTGTGTTTGATAACGCTATGAAGTGCCTTAGGATGTTTTACTGCATTAAAGATGCTATATAAATGCAAGCTGTTGCAATTGTGTGCCGAGTGTTCCATCCTACTCTACCATCTTTGTCTAAATTTTATCCTATGGCAATCATTAATTTGGCCTTCAACTTGCACATAACAGTTACAATATTTGGCTCAGCACGTATCTCAGTAAATACCCACAGCAACTGCAACACTGTATTAAATGGTATTGCACACATTTCTTTGGATTTTTCACACTAGCTAGTTTGACATGCACTCTTTCCATGTGGGCAGAGGCATCTTATGGTTATAAAATCTGACATTATGAAGCTTCATAGAATTGAGAGAAAGGTTAACTGGAATGAACATAAACATTTTTAACAATTATTTTCAACAAAAACAAATTGTAACAATATTAAACATATCTCAACAGTTGAAGAGAAAATATATACTTTATAAACAATTCAAAAAGTAGTTGTCCCACAAATTTCTTTTCATAGATGGAACAAAACGAACTCTTTTCTAATTTGCTGGAAGCACAATTCAGCCGTAAGGTACAATCATCAGGGACAATAAAAACAGCTTACTACTGACAATGATATGTACTGCAAACATGTTCACAAAGAAACTACAAAATATACAGCTATATTTATTTATTTTTAACGGGGGAAACTGAGAAAGAAAGAATAAAGTGGAACGTAAAGACCTATAAAAGAATCAACATTGAATGAAACATTCACTTTCCTGCTAAATGCATTGAAAAACAAACAAAAAAAAAAAATCGCACATAAAAATCTCCACTCCAACTGACCCTCCTATCATCTTCTCTGGCTGCATCTCATCCTTGAGTAAAGTTTTGGTACCCTTCCAATGTCTCATCCAAGTGGCCATTCTTCCTGTGTCAGAGCTGGTTGCAATGTCAGCAGGTAAGTAGATTATGTGGAGATCGGATGGGATTTCAAGCCAAACCCAATCAAGACCACATCAATATCCACATTTTCACTAAGGGCCAGAGATACTGAGGCCAATTGTAGCCCCTCACTGCTGCCCAGCGCCAATCAAATCTGGGCCCTTCTGGGCTGTGTTGCTCAGCACGACATTATTTAGTGCATTTATCCACTGAACCATTAAAAAAGCGCCTATCTGGAATTTTTATAAAACAGGATATCTGAATCCATCTGCTTTCTATAAAATTCAGCACTACTTGAATTGCAGTAAGCATACAAGCCACGTTTCCTTATCATAAGTGAGAGTAAACATGTTCAAGATCTATTGAAATGCAAGGCTAAACTATTAAAAGAGCCTCCTTTCCATTGCACACAGTTGCTTGGAAGGCATTACAACAACATTGGACTCAGCATAGTGTGTAAATACTCAATTCAAGCAGAAGCATCCCAGGCTATTATTTGATCACTGGTCCAGCTCCACATACTTCACTATATTGCCTAGAGTGAGTTCAATTACACATCTCTAAAGCTGTTTTAATTCAGCCCAGTAAAGTGCCTCAATCCCGACTTCAGCAAAGCATCCAGTGCCTCACTATAACTGATGCTTTATTTTCTCTAAATCCTCAGCTATCCTTGTTGGTCTTTAAGAGTGAAGCTAATATTAAATAATAAGTACAAAATTATGTGTATTTTTGAGTAAGAAAGCATGCAAGTGAAACTGAAGTCACTCAGTCAATTGACAGGCAACTTCAATCTCAAGAGTTAGCACTGGTTTCAAATGGACGTCTAATTGGTGAAAGGATGATGTTCTTTGTCATGCACATTCTTGACAGGTCATCCTTCATCTAAATTCTTCAGCCTCACAGATAAACATGAATATACTCTCCAAATTTCTGCTTGTTTAACTGTGAGCTGTCAAGATGAGATGCAATGCCTTCCAATGAGAAGATGGGGTGAAAGCAATGGTGCTATACTGACAGTCTCACAGAGAAGCTACAGGAATGGTCGGTGGTGGAAACAGGTCAAGTGATATAACTGGTCCTCTGAAATTAAGATTAAGTTCCATTGTTGAGACACAGCTTTATTCTGAGCATGGCCGATGTTACACTTGAATTAGAAGCTTTTGATGCAAACTCTGAACAGGGCTGCAATGTCCTGCATGCTTATCATCGTATCTTCGACAAGAGTGCAGCACAACTTCAAAAATTAAAAAGGATTTTCTAGATGAGTCAATTGGTTGAGTGTTTCACCTTTATAAGTTTCAGAGTTCAAATTTACAGGCTCAGCAATAGCTATGGTACATCCAATATTCGCAGCTGAGAAATGAAAGAACATGCACTGATAGAGCATCTTTCACTATCTCTGAACATCTCAAGTGCTTTAAAGTCAATGAGGTACGTTTTTTGAATTGTATTCACTCTTGTAATGTAGAAAATGCAGTTGGCCCACACATGCACAGCAGGGCACCAAAAGCAGCAATGAGACAAAGAATTTGGTGAACAGTTGTTTTAAGTTACATTGGTTGAGGGAAACATAAAGGCCAGAACAACTTGAAAACTCCCCTAACTCTATTTTAAATAGGGCTGTGGAATCTGTTATGCCTAATGAGAGAATAGAAGTTTAACATCTCATCTGAAAGGTGGCATCTCCAACTGTACAGCACTCCTCCAGCAACACCCTGAAGAGTTTGCCTAGATTATATGTTGGAGTGGAGCTTAAACCTTCAAAATGTCAGCCAAGGTTCAGTTGGTAACTCTCTCATCTGAAGGTTGTGGATAAGTCCCACTCCAAATACTGGAGTACAAAAATCTGAGCTGACATTCCAGTGCAGTATTGAGGGAGTGCTGCACCATTAGGAGTACTATCTTTCAAATGAAACATCAGACCAAGGCCCTGTCTGCTTTCTAAGGTGAATATAAAAGTTCCCATAACACTATTTCAAAGAACAGGAAGTTATCCCCTCTGTCCTGGCCAACATACATCTTTCAAGCAACATCCCCAAAAAAACATTTTCGTATTGCTGTTTGTGGAAGCTTGATGTGCACAAATTGGCTGCAGCATTTTCAGTTCAAAAGTATTTCATTGGCTGGAAAACTTTATGCAACCTCCTGGGTGACGCAAAGGCACTATATAAATGCAAATCTTTCATCTGACTCAAGATGCAATCCAAGGCTGGCACCACATCAAAAAAATAGGGCTTCTACACAAAGTCAAGCATCACATCATCCTTCTGGGTAGCTGCATTCACATCTTAACTATTGTACTACATTTCTAAAATAATAGTTTTAACAATCATTGCTTCTGTTTTGCTTTCTTATCTTCAGTGATCTAATATAATGAAAGTAGTGTAAATCTTACGGGGCCGATGATGCTCATCACCTGCACAGATTTGCTGTAAAATTCCAGTCTACAAGCCCAACTAGGACTCTAACCCCAGGTGGAATGTGTGGACAGCACTGGGAGAGCTATGGCACTGTTGGCATATAACCAGCCCGCGACAGTCACCGCATTCACTTACAAAAAAGCAACAGACACTTGGCCAAGATAAGAGAGAGCCTCCCACAACCATGAACCCAGAAAAAACAAGTCATCACTTTCAGGAGAGATGGAGAAAAATAAACTTAGAGCCTCAAACAGGAAAATAAAATTAGTTTCATTATTAGTCACAAATGAGTTTTGGAGGAGTTGAGCTTCAGGAGCCCAAAGAGTTTATCATGTCCATTCTCAAATCTTTCAATGCTAAATAACTCAACTGGCAAAATACAGAAAATAATACACAACCCCAAGGCCGAGAATTAATTTCTCTTAGGTTTTGATAATGTTTTGCATTTTGACACATACACAGAAACTCCCAAATCATGTTAATAAAGAACCTGAATATTTTTGACAAAATTAGAGTTTACTGTAATGAATTTTAATATATCCAAGAGATGTCACTGTTTAGGCTAATCACAATATTACACACCAGATGTCAATCCATTAAGTTAATGATGGATAACTTAGACCTCAAACAGTTGCTAGAAATCTGTAGACATATGTCAGATGGAACACAAGATATGGAAACAGCAAACAATTTATACAAAGAGTTCTGTTGTAGGCTGGTGATTGCTGTGTCTCTCACTGATACAGCGAGAGGTAACTAGAATAATGTGCAATAGAAAGGCCTAGAGTGACTCCACAGTCTGAAGTCCAGAATCGTACAAATTATTCCAACAGAAACATAATACAAAACGTGACGGATCATCAGACCAACATCATCTGCACACAAATTACAGATCCCTTGGCATTAACCTGCATCAAACACATTAAGATTATACTCTCCAGGCATGATTGAAAAAGATTGCTACTCTTTACCCATGCAGCTGAAGTATCTGCCCAAGTTATTTATTCCAATTTTAGTGTTCAGTGAAATCTTTTGTACCTCTGGGATCCAACTGAAAGTCTGTTGTGCTTCTGAACATCAGACCACTAGAAATGCTCAAAACAAATCCACCCAGCAAACAAAAAACAACCTCGGGGGCACATGTTGGTCTGAGATGTCTCCATCGTCTAATAAGAACATTCATTTCAAGATTCAAACAAGCATCATGTAGCCAAATTCCTGACAGTTCAAAACTAAAAAATGCTAATGGGTTACAAGGCCATTTACAATCATGGGAGATTTCTAATGATTTACCTGGAATTCATCCATTCACAACAGGAAGAGTAAAACCTCCCTTGTTAAACCAATGTTTTCATTTATATTTAGATTCACGGCTGCTTAGCAGATTTAATTTTTAATTAAGGGGCTTCATCACCAAATCTCTCGATCTTCCTGGAGTAGGTGAGGGGTGGGGGAGAGGGAGGTAATCACTTCTCTCTTTTCCCAAAACAAAGGAAAAATGAACCATAGCAAAGCTTGGCCACCACTGGTGCTACCTTAGTCATATAGTCAAATGCAGCAACAAAGAGTAAAAGAAACCATTTACTACCATGACAGGTACCACATATAATAGCACAATAACTTACAAGAGGCAGTCCAGTTATAGTAGGCTTCAAGTACGCAACACTGCAATTGTATTTCTTTGGAACTCTATTGAAGGGATTTTATTTTTCCCAAGAGAGGATTGTATGGAAATCCATTACTGTGTACAACTTGCAACTATAGAAATCCCATAAGGTTTGTAAAGGGATACGGAAACTCAGCAGCATCTGTAAATTTCTTTTGAACTGTAATTACCCAAAACCACAGATCGCAGTTAAGTGCCAGATATCCTGTACCTGCAGTCAGTAATAATGCTCACCTCGCTTGCTTAGTACAAGTATTCGTAATTATGTTTTTGGAGAGGTGGGAAGTGTTCTACATCTTGGGCCAATCCTTTCCCAAGTGGGCTGGCATCTTTGCAACCTTTGTAGGCTTAGCTTGTGTAACTGAAAGAAGCACATTTACAAGATGTAAATAATGCTCGGGAGACTTTGCACACACTGCAAAAGGCCTCTCTGTGCTAGAGTCTATAGTGTCATTTCACTTTAAAGTGCTGTAGTAGATTGCTCCAGTTCTTTCACTGTTTGAGGAGGTCTTTAAGTACAGCCCCAGCACTGGAATCTGGAGACACTGGTAGAGGTGTGAAGGTGGGAAGGGCATTGGAGATTGGTTTCATGAGGAGATGGGGTGCCCCAGCACCGCTAGAGACTGTCGATGTGATGAGAGGGATGGCGGCAGATCGTGGAGCCAAGAAAGGGTTGGAGTCAGATTTTTTCACTGAACCTTCTCCTGGTGGACCTGCAAATAAAATTCAACAGTATTATTCATGATAATAATGACTGTGCCAATTAAACAAGATACTGAATGCAAAAATAATTTGTACTGTATATCTAGCTATTGCTGTTCAATGATTGGGACTGCAGTAATATGATTATCCTATAAATATTTTCAAACACTTAAGTAACTGTATACTGCCACCAAACTATGGGCTACAAAATATTATAAATCCAGTTAATGCAAACAACAGGCCAGTCAGTATAACAAAACACATGGCACTCAGCACTGGGATAGTTCAAAAGTGGAAGTTCCTACGGCTTGTTTGAAAACTTTCTGCTTGGGAGCTAAACATTCAGACAAATGGCTTTGTTTTATCGGCTGACATCAAAGTAAAATAAAAAGTTCTCTTCCTTTACCTTCCGCATTGCGAGGACACAATAACAATGTATTTTGCTTTAGATTTACACAACATATCATCTTCTTATAACAGATAGCCAACTGAATAAAGGAGGAATTCAAATCATTTGAAATAAACCACAGAATGAAATGGCACAGAAGACCATTCAACCCACTGAGTCTGCACCAGCTCTTTGAAAGAGTTATTCTAATAGTCCTGCTCCCCTGCTCGTCATGCTTGTAAATCTTTTTTGCTTTCTCCAGTGTCTCTCTATCCTGTTTTTACAATATGGAGTCAAACTTATTCATTGTACCCAGTGTGGTCTAACCAAGGTTTGATACAAGATTAACAGAATTGAGAAGCAGAGGAATTTTCTCTCTCTCTAGAGAGCACCAGTGCTTTTTTTGCATTTTTCAAACCAGACTAAAGACAACAGGGCTGGCCAAAGGTGACCTGGCGAAGTACGTTTAAGTAGGAGCTCCAAAAATGGGACACCAGCTGGGCTGGAGCACAAGAGGATGGGCCAGCGCCAGTGGAGGAGTCTTGTTGCCCATGGGACCGGAGGAACTAAGTCTAAGTATTAACCTACATTGATACTTTTAGTTATTTGTGAACTGCACCCATCTATGTTTTAATATTAACTGTGGAAGAAATATAGAACATAACACTTTGAATGCCTGTACCTGCAGAATGGCCAGAAAAACTAATGGATGGCTGGCTGCTTCCAGAGGTGACTCCAACTGAGTGTATATCATAAACTGGAAGCTTTGGAGCAGGAAGGGAAGGTCGAGATTCTACTTCCAGGAACTTCACAAACATTTCTGAGAAAGACTGCCGAGAAAAAAGCAGAAGTACTTGATATAATAATATACGGCATCAATACAAAAACCTTTAATAAAGCACACCATGATGATCTGAATGAATTCGTTTTTAACCAGTTTGCACACCTGAAGATTTACTTAGATTCATAACAGAGGGCCATGTATCAGAATCACAAAGACCAGAGATTTCAATAGTGCAGGAGATCATTTGTCTCACCATGCTTATGCATTAACTTAATATCCCAGTTATCTACTTAATCCCATTCTCATTCCATCTCTGTATTGCTTAATATTCTTTCTCATGCATTAACTTAATACCTTCCTCAACTTCAGGATTGACTTGGATATCAACATAAACACAAGGGGGTGATTTATAAAAGTATTCCACTGACGGCAAAGAATTTTGGGACATAGTGATGCTAAGAAAGGCATTATATAAATTAAATTTCATTCTGTACTTGTAATTTCTGGAATTTTGCCTTTGTCCTACTTTCTTGAATTCCCTCCAGATACACTCTTTGCCTTGAAAAACTTGCAAAATTCATCCTCTCAATCAGATTAATAATCAGTTGTCCTAGTTCACCAAACTGGGCTCAGCGTCATTCTTTTAGCACTTTTCACTGGCTTTCTTTCCCCACATGTTAGAAGCATTATACAATTCCAATTCATTATGGTAGTGCATTCCATACTGTAATAAATCTTAGTTTAAAAAAATTCAGAGAAATGCACACAAGATTTCTTAGGAGTTTGCTGAGCAATAGTTTTGTGGTGGTGGAGGCGAGAAGAGCAGGGGGTAAGTGAAGGGATGAAACAAGAGATGAAAATAGAGAAAAGAGATGGCAACAGCGCAAATGAAAGTCAGCATCAGGCTTGTGGTTCATTTCCTGTATACCCAAGGTAGATTTCAATGAGGAACACCACCACCTATCTTGAAGATGCAGCTGGGAGGTCTCATAGGTAAATGAGAAACTGTGTCATCATGTGGGGGCCAATCTTGGAAAATGCAATCAGAGTCCAGCAAAATGAATGTTGAACCTGAGTGTCACGGATAGGTATGATCAAACAAAGAACAAAGAAAAGTACAGCACAGGAACAGGCCCTTCGGCCCGCCAAGCCTGCGCCGACCATATTGCCTGTCAAACTAAAACATTTTGCACTTCAGGGATCGGTATCCCTCTATTCCCATCCTATTCATGTATTTGTCAAGCTGCCTCTTAAACACCACCACTATCGTACCTGCTTCCACCACCTCCTCTGACAGCAAATTCCAAACACTCACTACCCTCTGCGTAAAAAACTTGCCCCGCACATCTCCTCTAAAGTTTTCTCCTCTCACCTTAAATCTATGTCCCCATGTAATTGACTCTTCCACCCTGGGAAAAAGCTTCTGACTATCTACTCTGTCCATGCCACTCATAATTTTGTAAACTTCTATCAAGTCGCCCCTCAATCTCCGTCGCTCTAGTGAAAACAATCTGAGTTTCTCCAACCTCTCCTCATAGCTAATAACCTCCAGATCAGGCAGCATCCTGGTAAACCTCCTTTGCACCCTCTCCAACGCCTCCATATTCTTCTGGTAATGTGGTGACCAGAATTGCACGCAATATTCCAAGTGTGGCCTAACCAGGGTTCTATACAGCTGCAGCATGACTTCCCAGCTTTTATACTCAATACCCCTGCCAACGAAGGCAAGCATGCCATACGCCTTCCTGACTACCTTATCCACCTGCGTTGCCATTTTCAGTGACCTGTAGACCTGTACACCCAGATCCCTCTGCCCGTCGATGCACTTAAGGGTTCTGCCGTTTACTGTATAATTCCTGCCTGTATTAGACCTTCCAAAACGCATTACCTCGCATTTGTCCGGATTAAACTCCATCTGCCATTTCTCCGCCCAAGTCTCCAACCGATCTATATCCCGTTGTATCCTTTGACAATCCTCTTCACTATCTGCAACTCCTCCAACCTTGGTGTCGTCTGCAAACTTACTAATTAGCTCAGTTACATTTTCCTCCAAATCATTTACGTATACTACAAACAGCAAAGGTCCCAGCACTGATCCCTGTGGAACACCACTAGTCACAGCTCTCCTTTCAGAAAAGCACCCTTCCACTGCTACCCTCTGTCTTCTATGACCAAGCCAATTCTGTATCCATCTTGCCAGCTCTCCTCTGATCCTGTGTGACTGTACCTTCTGTATCAGTCTGCCATGAGGGACCGTGTCAAAGGCCTTACTGAAATCCATGTAGATAACATCCACTGCCCTTCCATCGTTGATCATCTTTGTCACTTCCTCGAAAAACTCGATCAAGTCAGTGAGACACGACCTCCCGTTCACAAAACCATACTGCTTCTCACTAATACGCTCATTTGCTTCCAAATGGTAGTAAATCCTGTCACGAAGAATCTTCTCCAATAATTTCCCTACCACTGACGTAAGGCTCACTGGCCTGTAATTTCCTGGATTATCCCTGCTACCTTTCTTAATCAATGGAACAACATTGGCCATTCTCCAGTCCTCTGGGACCTCACCCGTAGCCAGTGAGGATACAAAGATTTCTGTCAAGGCCCCAGCAATCTCCTCCCTTGCCTCCCTCAGTACTCTGGGGTAGATCCCATCTGGCCCTGGGGACTTATCCACCTTAATATTCTTCAATACGCCTAATACCTCCTCTTTTTTGATCTCAACATGATCCAAGCTATCTACACACTCTTCTCTAGACAAATCGGCCTCTAAGTCCTTCTCTTTGGTGAATACTGATAAGAAGCACTCATTTAGTATCTCTCCCATTTCGTTCTGGCTCCACATACAGATTCCCACCTCTGTCCCTGAGTGGGTCTACCCTTTCCCTGGCTACCCTCTTGCTTTTTACATATGTATAAAAGGCCTTGGGATTTTCCTTAATCCTGGTTGCCAATGACTTTTCATGGCCCCTACTACAATGATGGAAAATTTTATGGAAAGTTTGTGCATACACAAGACTAATATTATACAATATATAATGCAAGTCTTTTCATTTTTATAACTGTTTCATCAACTTAGATGTTCCAAAATGCTTTTATAGCCAATGAAATACTTCTGAAATGTAGTCACTGTAGGATAATAGGCACAAATTTGGACTCCATAAAGCAAGGTAGTTACAGAATAATAATCTATTTTTAGCAATATTCATTGTGGAATAAGTATTGGCCAGTACAGCGGGCAGAAATTTCTTGCTGTTCTTTGAAAAGTATTCAGAAAACTAAGATTTATTATAATATGGAATGCACTACCACAACGACTTGCAATTGTACAATACCTCCAACATAGAAAATGTGGTGAGATCCTTTACCATGCATCTGCAAGGGTTAACAGGGTCCTTGGTTTAACAAATTATTTGATTATTGAACCTTCGACAGTACAGTGCTTCTTCCATACTGCTGCACACCAAAATGTTAGCCTGGATTTTCTGCTCAAGTGTCTGGAGTTGTACTTGAATCCTGTCACTAAGCCAAGGTTGAGGCTTTATAATTTTACGGCTTATAATTTTACTGCTATCAGAAAATAATGTATTGCACAAACATGTGACAATTTAAAAAATTGCTCCCATGCATCAGCTGAGTGGAGCATCCTGATCCCATGAAACTCCTATAAACACAATAAAATTACTCCTATGAATTCCACAGTGTTCTATACTAGGAACAATTCTGTTACGAGAATGATCACAGGCTATACCTTACTCCAAGTTCTAGAAAGCGAACAGTCCCAATTTTTCTAATCCTTCTACGTAATCAAAGTTCCTCATCCCTGGAGACATTCTCATCAATCTTTTCTGCTCCCTCCCTACCACCTTCATATCTTTCCTAAAGTGTAGTGTCCAGAACTGAATGCAATTCTCCAAATGAAGACAAATTAATCTAGAGTATGCTTTGGTCCCTATACTGTGCATTTTTAAAAATGGCAATGCATGAGAACATATGAAAAGAGAGCAGAACTTACACTGTTGAAGACTGTGTGCTGGTTTGGCCTCTGGGGGGTACTTGGGAAACTTTGGGTTCCACTAACTCGCTTAACGCCAAGCCAACTAGTTACCCATCCAGTAACACCACGATGCTCGCTATCCAAGAGCTAGTAAAAACATAGCACACAAGTTACATTTTTAAATGTAAAACTATTACAACTGAATGACAGAAAATACAACCATCAACTTGACCTGATGTAAGGGCTCAGCATTTCATTTTTGTTTCTGTCAACTGTAAGAGCGTGGAATAAGTTCTCTCTTTTCTATTTTAAATAGCATGTAGTTAGCAATGTGTATAGGAATAAATTGTAGTTAACAAATTGTTATGCGGAATAAGAGAGGATATGTCAAATGTGGATGCCTGCAAAATGTGGAGCTGAGGACAGATATATCCTGTTATGGAGGAATTAGTACAAAATGTCAGAAGAGTTAGGTCTCCTCAAGATGTTGGATTAATTTAATAATGGTTGTACCGATTCATTTGCTGATATACTGCTGTGAGCGTAGGACTGTTTTTTTGATAATGCAGTAATGAGTAACTTTAAAGTTGCAGTAACTCAAGTTAGTTTCAGAAATACAGTAGTTTGAGCAATTCTGAAACGTAGGCTGCATGTGTGTGCAGAATTCCTGTTAAGAACAAAGTCTCAGGGAACTGCTGGTGATTACTAACCGAAACTTATGAGCCACATCGGCAATTGCTATTGCCTGTGAAAGATTGATAATATGGAACAACAGTTTGAAACAACAGGCAGCCAAAGAGGGGCAGGAAACCACAGGATGCCTCTTCAAAACGTAGGATAGGAATAGGAAGTACCTATGTACAACTGAGTTGAGGATGCATAAACTTACAAGGTAAGCAGGAAAACCAGAATCTGAACAGGAGTGGACAAAAATGATTGTACCTATTGAGTCAGATGACTAGCACTTTGGGGTATAAAGGAGTTGTGGACAAGGAGACTTGTAAGGGTTGTACATAGTGCTGGCAGGGGCAAAACACACATCTAGCTAAAGAAACTGAACAAAAAGTAGACAATGCATGCTACTCTCTCCAGTGATATGTGGTCTATTGAAACTATACATTACTGCCTAGGCATTGTAATGTGTTGATTTCTGCTCTGTAATCAATTGATATCATGTTTGAATCCCTTGAAATTCTGACACAATACTGGTCTCAACTGCTCAAGAACTGTCTCCTAATTCTCAGCCAAAGTGAGTTGCATCAATTGAAGCTGCCCAAAGCCACAGCTCCCGTATTTGGTGACTTGAAACGTAGTTATTGTGTTGGTGATAGTATTTCTAATATGTGGATAGGCTGGTTTATGTCTAGTCAATCTTCCATTCAAAATAAAAGTAAAAACTTTGCTTTCATAGGAATGTTACATTTGGAAGAGGAGAAAAATATAAAATGCTGAAGATTTGGAACACAAAGAAAACTAACATTAAAGTAAGAGTTCACATCTTGCATTATTTTAGTAGAAAACATATTACAACAAAAAACAGAAAGGTCAGTATCTTAGATGGGATTTTTGGTTTCAAGCAAACAAGTCTAAACTCATTAGAAGGCCCTTGCAATTTTACTAACTGCACTGGAAACGGCAGTGACCATTTTGTCATACCTGACTAATGTCTTCTTTTTTTAGCCCCAGGACACTTCCCAACAGCCGCATTGCTTCATTACGTTTGTTCTTTGGAGTATGGAAGTATCCCACAAACAAATTTCTCATCAGGACCCTTTAAGAGAAATGAGAGCCGCTTAGTGAAATGAACACAAATGACAAATCCATACTTGTATTGGTTGGCATGCAAGATAACAAGGCCTTCAATGATACTTTTTAAAAATACGCCTTCCAAGACATTGTAAATTGAGCTGTTGAATTCAGGTGACAAATCCTGCAAGTTTTTTTTTAAAAAAGTGTTCAAAATTGTGTTTCACGATTACCTGCTTCATTCACTGTTCAATATTTGCTTCAGGACATTTCAACAAACATAGAATCAACTTATAATAGATATTCTCCTGCTGTTTGAAATGTGAGGCTAGTGCTGACCATTTTAACATCCCTGCAAATTCCTCAATTGCTTGTGGTTAAATAAACCCTGTGGTGTGCAACTGAGCCATAGATATAGGCTCCTAGATTCAGTCTCCAAGTTGTTAGAAGTTAGCTGATCTCAAGTGTGGCAACAGTAGAAGGGTACAACAATTTGCCAAGCAATCTCTGGTGTAAAAGGTAGGGGGTGCAATGAGGGGGAAAGCAAGTAATCAGCTGGAATTCTCATTTGTAAGGACTATCCCTTGGTCCCCTGCTGTACAGTATGCATGTGTGAATATTGGGTAACATAAAGATCCAACTTGAATGTATTGATCCCCACAGGTGAATAGTCATTGGCAATATCTGACTGGGCTCACAAATACAGACTGGCTTCTTGAATTAGATAATGCAGAGTGCAGTTAACTATGGAATCACATAACAGCAATTCAGGACCATCAGGAAATTGAAGAAGCAATAAAATAATGCAATTTTTTCTATCACTGTATTTGTCCATATTGTAAAGCAACAGCAAATTCTCCTCATTATTTCAATGAACATATGCACCAAACGGTGTGAGACAGCTACAGGAAAACATGTGCATGTAGACATCCTACAAGTGCAGGATTGGGCATTGGGTCTGATGCTTTCTATTGTGAAACAGTCCATAATAAAAAAACATTGCCCAAACTCATCCATTGAGAACAGCTACTGATCGCTATGAGCTGTACCTCAATCAAGGTCAGGAAGGCAGATCATGTTGGAAATACGAAGGCACAAAAAGAAACCATGGTGAGTTGGGATCGGTAGAGTGCAGATGATCTCAGTATTCAGATTTTTGTTTTCAACGATTGAAAAAAGCTTGCTATCAGTGAAGGACCCCAACCAAAATGAGAGCTTCAAACCAAAAGTGAAGAGATGATTAGCCAACAATTCATAAATGGACAACAAACATTCAGAACTTTATAAAATGCAAATGTTACACTTAGTCCTAGGAGAAAACACTCAAGCTAACACTAGGCTGTTACAAAAGTCAAATACTAAGAATGCTGTAAATCTGAAATATAAACAGAAAATGCTAGAAATACTCAAAGCCAGTTACCATTTGTGGAGAGAGAAAAATAAAGCTAACATTTCAGGTCGATGACCTTTTGTCAGAATTGGAATAAAGTTAGAGGTGTAACAGGTTTAAGCAGGGAAGTCCAGAAAAGAGCAAAAGGGGAAGTCTGTGGTAAGGTGGAAGGCAAGAGGTTAAGTGACAAAAGGAAAAGGCAAATGGTGATGAAAATGGTCAAGAGACAAAGAGTAGGTTGTAACAGTTGCTCAAATAAGTGTCAATGAAAGTCAAATGTTTCCTAATGTTTTGCTTCCTGACAGTTTGCTGGACTAAAACTACTGCTACATTTCAAATCGAATTACTTCAATGCTGCGTAATCAGAAATCTCCTTTTATTGTATGACATAAGTCAAAATCATCCATTAGAGGTGCTGCTCTTGCTGGGGCAGGGCCACATTAGGACTGCAAACAAACTATTAATTTATTCATAAGAAAATGTCCATATATTTCCAAAATAAAGATGAACATCAGTGCTTACTTGTCAATTCTACCTTCGCTGTTGTTGACCAGGTTCAGTAGTTTTTTCTGAGCATCATCCAACATGTCCTGTTGAGCCACAACTATAAAAGAAATACAAAAGATTCATGGCGGGAGGTTTCCTTTGGGTTAGAGGATAGTCACTTGCCATGAAGAGGAAATGCAATTTAATCAAAAGCTGCCCTAAATAGATCAGGTGGTCAGAAGCAAGTGTTTCAGCAATGCTAGAACTGTTGAAGCTCAGTTTCACAGAGAAAATCCCCTTTGTTGGAATATTTCATGCCAGTGGAATATTCAAATGAAAGATTGGGCCATGGATTTGAAGAGGGGCATGAGGATCTTAAAATATAAGCAGTGCTAATGTGGCTTCTTTCTTAAAGAATTCATTCTGATTAGTGAGGCAAAGCTCCTCTCCTCCAATAACCGTCAGTTCTACCAGAATCACATAAATTACATCTCTAAAATGCGTTACAGAAACTTTCCTGCAACTTACAGGAGACTAACAGACCTACAACTCCAGGCATTTGATTTCTTCCCTCCTTAAATATGAGGACCACAATACATGCCTTACTTCAGTACAATGGAACTAGCCCAGATCTTAACAGATCTATTAGTGGTTTGCTTAATTCACCTCCCATGTCCTTAAGCATTCTGCGGTAAATGTCACGAGTCCAGTCGTTCCATCAGCCTTGAATATTTTAATCCTAACCAAGACAATTTCTGTATTTATTCCTATGGAATCAATTTTACCAGCACTCTGATCTGGAATCACTGGCACCTTGGTATCTGCAATAGTTAAAATCAATGCAAACTATCCACTCTCAACACTTCATCCATACTCTAATCCTCATGTCTATCTGAATCACAGAATCACAGTGCAGAAGAGGCCCTTCGGCCCATCGAGTCTGCACCGACATGTGAGAAACACCTGACCTACCTACCTAATCCCATTTACCAGCACTTGGCCCATAGCCATGAATGTTATGACATGCCAAGTGCTCATCCAGGTACTTTTTAAAGGTTGTAAGGCAACCCGCCTCCACCACCCTCCCAGGCAGTGCATTCCAGACCGTCACCACCCTCTGGGTAAAAAAGTTTTTCCTCACATACCCCCTAAACCTCCTGCCCCTCACCTTGAACTTATGTCCCCTCATGGCTGACCCTTCAACTAAGGGGAACAGCTGCTCCCTATCCACCCTGTCCACGCCCCTCATAATCTTGTACACCTCAATCAGGTCGTCCCTCAGTCTTCTCTGCTCCAACAAAAACAACCCAAGTCTATCCAACCTCTCTTCATAACTTAAATGTTTCATCCCAGAAAAGATCCTGGTGAATCTCCTCTGCACCCCATCCAGTGCAATCACATCCTTCCTATAATGTGGCGACCAGAACTGCACACAGTACTCTAGCTGTGGCCTCACTAAGGTTCTATACAACTCCAACATGACCTCCCTACTTTTGTAATCTATGCCTCGGTTGATAAAGGCAAGAGTTCCATATGCCTTTTTCACCACCCCACTAACATGCCCCCCTGCCTTCAGAGATCTATGGACACACGTCAAGGTCCCTTTGCTCCGCAGAACTTTCTAGTGTCATGCCGTTCATTGAATACTTCCTTGTCAAATTACTCCTTCCAAAATGTATCACCTCACACTTTTCAGGGTTAAATTCCATCTGCCACTTATCTGCCTATTTGACCATCCCGCTATATCTTCCTGTAGCCCAAGACACTCAACCTCACCGTTAACCACCCGGCCAATCTTTGTGTCATCCGCAAACTTACTAATCCTATCCCCCATATAGTCATCTATGTCGTTTATATAGATGACAAATAATGGGGGACCGAGCACAGATCCCTGTGGTACGCCACTGGACACTGGCTTCCAGTCACTAAAGCATCCTTCTGTCATCACCCTCTGCCTCCTACAACTAAGCCAATTTTGAATTCACCTTATCAAATTACCCTGTATCCCATGTGCATTTGCCTTCTTTATAAGTCTCCCATGTGGGCCCTTGTCAAAGGCTTTGCTGAAATCCATATAAACTACATCAACTGCACTACCCTCATCTACACACCTCCTCAAAAAATTCAATCAAATTTGTTAGGCATGACCTCCCTCTGACAGAGCCATGCTGACTATCCCTGATCAAACCTTGCCTCTCCAAGTGGAGATAGATACTCTCCTTTAGAACTTTCTCCAATAGTTTCCCTGCCACTGACGTGAGACTCACTGGTCTGTAGTTCCTTGGCTTATCTCTACAACCCTTCTTAAATAGCAGAACCACATTAGCTGTTCTCCAGTCCTCTGGCACCTCCCCCGTGGCCAGAGAGGAATTAAAAATTTGGGTCAGAGCCCTCCCTTGCCTCCCTCAGCAGTCTGGGACACAAATCATCTGGACCTGGAGATTTGTCCACTTTTAAGCCTGCCAACACCTCCAATACCTTGTCACTCCCTATATCAATTTGCTTAAGAACCTCGCAGTCTCTCTCCCAGAGTTCAATACCTTCATCCTCATTCTCTTGGGTGAAATCGGACGTGAAGTATTCATTCAACACTCTAGGGATGTTCTCTGGCTCCACCCATAGATTGCCCCCTTGGTCCCTTATGGGCCCTACTCTTTCCCTGGTTATCCTCTTCCCATTGATATACTTAAGAGAATATCTTGGGATTTTCCCTACTTTTACCAGCCAGAGCTTTCTCATATCCCCTCTTTGCTCTCCTAATTGCTTTAAGCTCCACCCTGCACTTTCTGTACTCCACTAATGCCTCTGCTGATTTGCTTCCCTTGTACCTGCTAAAAGCCTCTATTTTCCTTCTCATTGTAACCTGAATATCTCCATCCGTGGTTCTCTGGGCTTGATACTCCTTCCGATCACCCTAGAGGGATCATGTTGAGCCTGTACCCTCCCTATTTCCTTTTTGAACACCCGCCATTGCTCCTCTGTAGATTTCCCCACAAGTAGCTGTTCCCAGTCTACCTTGGCCAGATCCTGCCTTATTTTACTAAAATCCACTCTCCCCCAATCCAAAACATTTTTTTGCAACTTGTTGATTTCTTTGTCCATAACAAACTTAAACTGTACCATGTTGTGGTCGCTATCGCTAAAATGCTCCCCCACCACCACCTCAGCCATCTGTCTGGCCCCCCTATTTAACATGTCCAGCTAAATTTCTCAAAGGACTTCCGCAGTACTTAATCATTTTAACTGAGAAAGCTTTAGCATTACTACTGCATCAGTCCACAATCCTTTCTTTCTAATATAAAATTAAAATACTGCGGATGCTGGAAATCCGAAATATAAAACAGAAAAGGCTGGAAAAACTCAGCAGGTCTGGCAGCAACTGTGGAGCGAGAAACAGTTAACATTTCGAGTCCATATGACTCCTCTTCAGAGCTGGAGAAGAATCATGAAGAGTCTGAACTCAAGAGTTCTGAAGAGGTCATATGGACTTGAAACGTTAACCCTGTTTCTCTCTACACAGGTGCTGCCAGACCTGAGTTTTTCCAGCATTTCTGTTTTTGTTTCCTTTCCTTCTATTGCCCTTTTAACATTTCTAATAGTAACTTTATCAAACTGATCGGTATCTTATGCATGCACTAACTTTCCTGGCAGTTACTGGTTTTGTACCAAGTGGAACGTTTCTTTAAGAGTAATTTTAAAAATATTAATTTGTAACATATAGCACAATTAACATAGAAAAACATCCTGAGGCTCTTCACAGAAAGATAATTGGACAAAAAAGGACACCAAGCTAAAAGAGGAGATATTGGGAGGGCTGACAAAGTGTAGTTAGAGGTGGGTTTAAACAGCCTTCTTAAAGGAGGACAGCAAGGTGAAGATATTTAGGAAGGGAATTCCAGACCTGAAGACAGGGTTGCCAATGGTGGGGGAAAAGACAAATATGCGCGGGGCCAAAATCAAAGGAATGCACTGCTCTCTGGGGTTTTAACAGTGGGAGGAGAAAGTTCAAACTTGATATACAGGGGACTTGAAGCCAAATGTTCAAGAGCGATGGGTGAAAGGGACTTTCTCTGTGAAGCTCCCCATTTAGGTTTCACTGTATTATCTATCCTCATTATTCAAGAAACGTGCATACAAGCACAGATTTAAATAAATTAAATTTTTACACTGACACTCCTGAAAATCTGGTAATAACATTAAATTATCCTGAGGACTAACGTGCCTAGCTAACTCAAATCCGACGATACAGATGCATCCCCACATGGATGTCTGATATCCTCCCAGAGATATTGTTAAGGGCTCAATGTAATAAATTTGTTTCTCTAGCATTGGCCCCAATATGTTAAGTTAGGAAACAATTGATGACTGCTTTGCTTCCCCTCTATCTGCCCACTTATTACTGATTGGGTAATTTATATCTCCCAAACCAATAATGCTATCCTGTCATCTTGTCCTACCAACCCTGTGTTGCTGGACTGCCCTGTTTGCTTTCAACAGAAATACACTGAAGGTCTATAACTGGGGCCACAGGGTCAACTCCCTGATTCAGCAGGACCAAATTTGTTTTCACCACATCTTTCTTGATACTCCTCCTCTGTCACATGGGAACATAAGATCATTAGAAATAGAAGGGGTAAGCCACATGGTCCCTCGAGCCTGCTCTGCCATTCAATACGATCATGGCTGATCTTCTGCATCAACTCCACTTTCCTGCCGGTTGCCAATATCACTTGACTCAGAGAAAACAATAATCTCTCAGCTTTAAATATACTCAACAATGGAGCATCAACAACTCTCAACGATAGATAATTCCAAAGATTCACAACCCTTTGAGTGAAGAAATTTCTCCTCATTTCAGTGCTAAGTGATTGACCCTTTAACCTGAGACTGCGGCCGTGTTTGAGATTTCCCCATTCAAGAAAAACAACCTCTGTGTCTACCCTGTCATGCCCTTAAGAATCTTGCATGGTTCGATGAGATCACCTCATTCTTCTACACTCTGGGAGTTTAGGCTCAATTTACTTAGCCTTTTAACATAGCACAAACCCTCCCATCCCAAGAGCCAATCTAGTGAAACTTTGATGCATCATCTGCAATGCGAGTATATCCTTTGTTAAGGTTCCTATAGAAACCATTACCATTTAAAGAAAAATCCAAACACCCAGTGATTTACTGAAAGAGTGAAGACACAAGATCCACAGTTTAAAAACAAATGAATTTTACTGTACAATAATCAAGTAAAGCAAACACGACTAAACAAACATGATCTTAGGTAATTACCTATACTTTGCATCAAAAACCACAATAAAACACAGCCACTAATACTTCTAACTAAAATCTTCAACTGAGTCTTCCCTTTTCCACTATGATTTCTGCCAGAAAGTCTTTGGCTACTTATCAGGTTCTTGAAGGTTATCCACTTTCTTGGGAGCAACTCCAAACTTTTCCTCAACTGCCTTGTAAGGTTTCAGCTCGAGCCTGAACTCCACTCGCAATTCCTGCTTAATGACTTAAACAGGAAATTAGAAACACCCTTGGTTTCTAATAGTTCTGCTGCCCTGGTCATAACTGCTTTACAGCTCCTGGCAGACTTTCTCCCTCTCTGTCACCTTCAACTTGACTGCTCATTTTCACTATGAGGGTTACTGTAGATCTCTTCCTCTCGGTCCAATCTAGAAAAATCTTGCAAATCTTTTCTTTCTCCCTCATGAGTTCTGTCTCCAAACTGAGCGCAAGCTCCATGCCGCATTCCGCATGGTGAATAGCAAGGTTAGTATTTTCTCTGCCCAAGGTGGCAGGTGTGGCTAACATCCCTCTTTTGTTCCCTCAACATTGTGAGCTGCAAACTACACAAGACCAAAACTGAACTGCTTGATTCTGTGAACAAACACACAGTTAAATTTAAAAGCAAATTAAAGTTAACCCCTACAGCCCATCTCCATGGCAACATGGCATACTTGGGATGCTCTCAAGAGAAACGTAAACTAATTACCTTTTGCCTTCAAAAAACTCTGATTCTCAGATGCATACAAAAAATTTATACCTCTAATGAAGTTAGCTGCCCTCTCTCCAGACTTGCTAGTTCCACCAAGAAACCCCTTTATTTACAAAGGTGCGTTTAACTTCTTTGATCTGGGAACTACAAGAAACCCAGGAAAAACAGCCCATTGTTTAGTGTTCCCACCTCTGACCTCTTTACATAAACATGGACTATCCTTTGGATGGTATTTATCTTAGGGATGCTTACCAAATTATCAAACCCACTTATCTTACATTTAACCCTTTAACCCCCAACCTAAAAATTATGCCTCTAAAACACATGAATTATGGAATCAGATATTCACAACACCTTCCTTAGATACATAGGCCAAAACTGTGTACAGTACTCTAGGCGAGGTCTCACCAAAGCCCCATACAATTGTAACAAAACTTGTTTATTCATGTGCTCCAAGTCCCTTGCAATAAAGGCCAAAATGCCATTTGCCTTTCTAACTGCTTGCAGTACCTGCATGCAAACTTTGTTCTTAAGTACACCCAAAATCTCTTTGAACATCAGCATTTAGAAGTTACATGCCTTTAAAATACTCTGCTTTTCTGTTCTATACTAAAGAAAATAACCTCACATTTTCCCACATTATATTCCATCTGCCACCTTGTTGTCCATTCACTTAACCTTTCAAATCTGTTTGCAACCTCTTGTGTCCTCCTTACAGCTTACATTCCCATATAGTCTTGTATCATTAGCAAACTTGGAAACACTACTCTTAGTCTCTTTGTCTAAGTTATTAATATAGATTATAAGTAGCTGAGGCTTCAGCATTGGTCCTTGCAGCACTCCATCATTTACAGCCTGCCATATTGAAAATGCCCCATTTATTCCTGCTTTCCGCTTCCTGTCTGTTAACCAATCCTCCATCCATAGTACCCTGAAACACCACGAATCCTTATCTTGTGCCTTTTCTGCGGCACCTCATTGCATGCCTTTTGGAAATTCAAGTATGCTAACATCTATCTGTCTCTCCTTTTTCTATCCAACTAGAATGTTTTAGAGATATAACTTTTAGGTTAAGAGTTAAAGTGTAAAGTGTAAAGAGTTAAATGTAAGATAAGTGGAAAAATATGGGTTTGAGAAATTGATAAGCATCCCTAAGATAAATACCATCCAAAGGATAGTCCATGTTTACATAAAGAGGTCAGAGATGCAAGTGTGAAAACACTAAACAATGGGTTGTCTTTCCTGGATTTCTTGTAGTTCCCAGATCAAAGGAGTTAAAAGTACCTTTGTAAATAAAGGACTTGCTTGGTGGAACCAGCAAGTCTGGAGAGAGGGCTGTTAACTTCATTGGAGGTATAAATTATTTGTATGCGCCCCAGAATCAGAGTTGTTTTGAAAGCAAAAGATAACTAGTTTACATTTCTGTTGAGTGCATCTCAAGTATACCACATTGCTATGGAGATGGGCTGTAGGGGTTAGTTTTAATTTGCTTATATTCTCAAAAAACCATATTGATTCTGTCTAATCATGTTATGATTTTCTAACTGCATTGTTAAGACTTCCTCAATAACAGATTCCAGCATTTTTCTGACTGATGTCAGGCTAACTGGCCTGTTTTCTCTCTCCCTCTTTCCTTGAATAGCGGAGTTACAGTTGCTAACTTCTAATCCTCTAGGACCTTTCTGGGATCTAGGGAATTTTGGAAAATCAAACAGTGTATCCACCAACTATTAAACTACCTCTTTTAGAACCATAGGATATAGGCCAACAGTTCCTGGGGATTTGTTGCTTTTAGTCTCTTAAGTTTCCTCAGTGCCTTTTCTCTGCTGATATAACTACTTTAAGAAACTTAACCTGATCAGCCACATAAGCACTGTGGCTAAAGGAGGTCAGAGGCTAGGTATTCTGTGACAAATAACTCACCTCCTGACTTCCCAAAGCCTGTCCACCATCTACGTGGCATAAGTCAGGAGTGTAATGGAATACTCTCCTCTTGCCTGGATGACTGTGGCTCCAAGTACACTCATGAAGCGCCATCTGCGAAAAAGCAGCCCACTTGATCGGCATCTCAACCATCATCTTAAACATTCACAACCTCCACCACCAGCACACAGCAGCAGCATCGCACCATCTACAAGGTGCATTGCAGCAACTCATCAAGCTTCCTTCGACAACACCCTCTAAACCCATGATCTCTATCACCTAGAAGGACAAGGACAGGAGATCCATGGGAACACCACCATCTGCAACTTCCCCTCCAAGTCACTCGCCATCCTGAATTGGAACTAAGTCATCATTTCTTCACTGCTGCTAGGTCAAAATCCTGGAATTCCTTCTCTAAAGCACTGAGTGCATCTGCACCATTTGGACTACAGTGATTCAAGGAGGCAGCCCACCACTATCTTCTCAAGGGCAATTGGGGATCGGTAACAAATGCTAGCCTCACCAGCAATCCATTAACTGAATAAAAAAACTGATAACCCAGAATAGAGAAATAAACCACCGGGATTTGCTGGTCTGGGCGACCAAAAACACACAATGGGTGCAAAGTTTCAGCAGCATTAATGAATACATGTCAGATAGGAAACTGAGAAAAATATAGAAAGTTCCCACTTATGTCGAAAACCAAAATGTATGCCAACCCTAAATAGCAAGGACGAAGGAAGAATTGCTATTTTGTTTTGAGTAGGTTTGATAAGGTCTGGTTTAATAGACTGGCTTAGTCCAATATGAATTAAATAAGACAAGCAGCTCCATTCTGAGCCCCATATTTAGTTTGGCTTTGACTCTCAATCGATATTTTCCTCTCCTTCCTGTCCAAAGCTTTTCTTTGGCTAGTCAGCTGTTTGTGGTTCAATGAATACTTTACTACTGAGTAATCAAAGTCAGATCATACGCCAAGACTTTTTATAAATGAAATAGAGAGAAAGAATGAAGTTATGCAGGAAACATCACTGGCAAACTGAGTGCTGCAATACATGAAACATTAAATGGAGCTATATGTATTCAATCATGTTCAGTCGAACAAAGAAGTGAACAAATGCCATTGACCCATTTGACGTAAAATGCAATCAAGACATTGCTTGTTTCTACAAAATTACCAAACTAGTTGGACTGTATTATTGAAGTATCCATATATTTTAACTTGGTTTTGGATCATTTCAGCTGGCGAAATTTGCTGAAATCTTGAAGTCAACTTTGCCGGCTCACCTAGTTCTTACAAAAATGTTTTATTAAAGAGTAAAACAACTGGTGCTGGTCAAAATGAGCTTTTTCCTATTGTAGGAATAGGAGAAAAAGGTTTCTCAATCATAAATGTGTTCCACTTCTTTTTCCCTCATCCTTTAATGGTGCTAGTTTATTTCCATCCTCATTCATATACCAGAAAGTGATCTGTACACTGGTAAATGGAAAGCTTTCACTATGCTGCAGCATGGATTTGAATTATCATCATATTGCTTGTTGCATCACCTACTCTGGTAAAGCTCAACTCTTAATGCAATAGAACCAAGTACATTGTGGATCATAGGTAAGAAATGCCCAAATTTTGGTATAGAGAGATAATCTAAAAGACTAAAAAATAGCAATTTCTATGATGAACCCTTAAACTTCATTCAAAATGATGCACTGAATCAAGAAAGACATGCTTTTAATCAAATCTCTCTCAAAATGTTTGAATACAGTCCAGATACCTTACAGCATAGCAGATTGTTTCCAGCAATCCAAAACCAATTTCACATCATTTTAAATATCACTTAAAGCACAAATGCAGCTTTCCAATGGCAGTCAAATGCGGTCGAAGTTTCTTTGTGTTGGCACACATGAAAGGTTATACTGAGTCCCTTATTACTCTTTACTGGTTCAAAGCATCTTTGTGCTTTTGCAAAGGCCAATTGGCCCATCAAGCTCATCCTTTTCCGAGACCATGCAACAGTTTGCTGCATCACAGGCTCTATCCAGCACATATAATCACCTGAAGAAATGTGTTACAAAGCATCATCCCATTGACAAAATTAATGAAGAAACATCCTGAATACAAATCTAGTTTTAATTTGCATTATATGTCTTAAACCAATTCTTTCTTAGCATGAGATTCTCATGGTCCCTGCAGGTCAGATTATCATGTTCTACACAGCGATTAAGAACCAGCATTTGCACTTATCCTTATAATCTTAAACCTTGTTCTTAATCAGATATGTGTCCAGATTTTTGTTTTCAATGTTAATTAATAAAGCATAAACCACTTCAATTGACAGGCTAGTCCTTGCCTTCATTATTCTACTGCGAAAAACATTTTCTTCTGAATTCAAGTCATATTTGCCTCGTCTTTTGATCCATTTCCTCCAAGTCACCTATTGTGCACCGCAGTATTTAGACACCATCAAAAATAAAATTGCTTAATCACATTTTGCATAAGGCGCTCCATCAGTTAAACCTGAAGTTGCATTGGCACTGGCAGTTGCAAAGCAAACTTTAGTTGATCTATCTGCTCTTTCAGGTTAAAGTGAAGAACTTTAACCATGTCTATCTACAGTTAAGAGGCTGTGCAGCATTTCAGAAAGTAGGATATCACAAAACAATACAAAGAAAAGGAATCTTCAGATTAGGCTTGCAATAAGTGCCTTGGGATACTTTTTCACATTAAAGATATTTAAAAAATGAAAGTTACTGTATACAATTTTCAGATTGCTCAAACATGGGGTGGGAGAAAGTCTGGATTTCCACATATCCTCCCAAGGCAGCTTCAGGAAGTTCAGCGTCATAAGTTTTAAATATTCTCTTAAACATCTGTAACCTGAAAGTGAAGGAAGCTTTGTATTCGAAGGGTTAACACAACAATTGTTTAATTTGTTTCCTTTTTAAGGCTGAGGCCTTTTTTCAAACGTTGTCACTCTTTTCTTACCAAATGGCCAAAAATGCATGTTTTAAAGGTCAGCATTTGCTGCCAGCAATCGAGATACATTGCTGTAGTCCATAAGTTTACTAACAGTCAAGTCTACTCGTGTCTGTTCCACTCAATTTTTAAAAATATTTATAAATATAAATGAATATATTTATTTTTTATCCATCCCAATTTGCTTCCATTTTATTCACCCCTTGCTGTTTCCATGCTTAACAAACTTGTTTCAAATTAATTTTGTTCATACCCAAACAACAAAACTGAAGAGCCATTGCATAAATTGGGCAAAAAAGGCCTCTTAACAACTTGGAATACTAATACTACTTTGTATTTTGCTGACAGAAAAATGCTTTCCAGAAAAGTGGATAAACAAAAAATCCTGTCCACATAGTACCCAACATTGTGTTTCTCTTCATTTCTCACTGCGAGTGTCAAATTCTTGCTGCATATGGCTCCACAGGCAGCAGACATTCTGCAGGATCTCACCCAACGATCACTCTATGCGTAAAAGGTAAGCATTGGTAGGAAAGCTTAAACATGGAGGCTGGGATTTTCCGGCCCCATCGTGGGTGGGGCTCGCCATGGGCGAGGTGGCACCCCAGTCAGAAGTCCATTGACTTGCGGTGGGACCGGAAGGTCCCGGCGGTGGGTGGGTGCGGAAAATCCCGCCCAGAGGGTATAGCAGCAAAGGCTCACTGTGTTTTTGTAAATGTCTGGTGTGGACACACTTTCAGCACAAGTTGCTGAATGGGGATCAGGCACATGAACCTTGGTTGATTGATACTCCCAAAGTGCTGAGACCACTTACAGCAGTGATACTGCCACCTGGGACAAACTCTTACACATCTGCATGGCTCTGCTGCACACTGAATCAGTGGTTCATGGAGCAATTGGAGAGTTGATTAGTCCAAATTAAATTCTACCCACCTCAGAAATAGCTGTTGTCAATTGTGCAGACACAAAGCACAATATTAATACAAGTTACTTCCAATATCATTACCAATCCTAATTCATTTCCATTACTACGGATTTAGTTCTACTCTTTGTTGGTTTGGATCCAATCAGTGTAGAGCAATATATATATATATCCCAAGGAGAATGAAAATAAACTTGCATTTTTTGCAGCACATTTTCTTTTACGTGTCCCAGATTATCATCAATGCCAAGAACGAGAAAGTTTTACACACTCGTGTTTTAATTGAATATAGTTGCCAGTAATACAGGGCCCTCAACCGTGTCCGGCCCATATCCCGCGCATCCTCCCTCACGCCTTCTCCTCCTTCCCAGAAACATGATAGGGTCCCCCTTGTCCTCACTTATCACCCCAACAGCCTCCGCATTCAAAGGATCATCCTCCGCCATTTCCGCCAACTCCAGCATGATGCCACCACCAAACACATCTTCCCTTCACCCCCCCTGACGGCATTCCGTAGGGATCGTTCCCTCCGGGACACCCTGGTCCACTCCTCCATCACCCCCTACTCCTCAACCCCCACTTATGGCACCTCCCCATGCCCACGCAGAAGATGCAACACCTGCCCCTTCACTTCCTCTCTCCTCACCGTCCAAGGGCCCAAACACTCCTTTCAAGTGAAGCAGCATTTCACTTGCATTTCCCCTAACTTAGTCTACTGCATTCGTTGCTCCCAATGCGGTCTCCTCTACATTGGAGAGACCAAACGCAAACTGGGCGACCGTTTTGCGGAACACCTGCGGTCTGTCCGCAAGAAAGACCCAAACCTCCTTGTCGCTTGCCATTTTAACACTCCACCCTGTTCTCTTGCCAACATGTCTGTCCTTGGCTTGCTGCATTGTTCCAGTGAAGCCCAACGCAAACTGGAGGAACAGCACCTCATCTTCCGACTAGGCACTTTACAGCCCTCCGGGCTGAATATTGAATTCAACAACTTTAGATCTTAAACTCCCCCTCCCCCCATCCCCACCCCGTTTTTTTCCCCCCCCCCAGCTTTTTTTTCAATAATTTATATAGATTCCTCTTTCCCCACCTATTTCCATTATTTTTAAATCTAAAACTAAAACCTTTAGTCTTTCCACCCCACCCCCACTAGAGCTGTACTTTGAATATCCTGTCTTCCATTCTTAATTAGCACTTTTCTCAGACAAAGACCACCACCTTCAACACCTCTTTGACCCTTTTGTCTGTGACATCTTTTGATTATCTGCTCATCTCCACAATCACACCACACCCTCAATGTGTCTCTCCCACCCCCCCCCCACCCCCCTTAAACCAATTTATATTTCTCCCTTCTTCTAACTATGCTCCAGTTCTGCCGAAGGGCCATGAAGGCTCGAAACGTTAACTGATTTCTTCTCCGCCGATGCTGCCAGACTTGCTGAGTTTTTCCAGGTAATTCTGTTTTTGTTTTGGATTTCCAGCATCCGCAGTAGCTTTTAGCTTTTTGTTTTTATATTATAGTTGCTTTGTTACCCGGTCAACTTTAAAGACCAATGTGCAGATTTATTTCTAAAGATGCAATGTATACAGACACACACCCTCTAAAACAGTAATTCAAATGTTTGTTAAACTTATAAAGTTAATGGCCCAGTTTTGCAGCAGCCAATGTTGTTCCCCTTGACCTCTCTCCATAGATCTTCAGGCCTCATTAAGATTACAGGTATTTCTACTGTGCATGAAATTACTGGCTCCCATGTTAGCTGATATCGTTAATGGCTCTCTCTCTCTCTGATATTGTCATGTTCTCCTTCAAATCTGCTATCACTCAGCTCCTCAAAAACCTAATCCATGACCCCTCTGTACTTGCAAACTCCTGTCCCCTTTCCCCTCCAAAATCACTGAATTTTTTTTTCTTTTATGGGATGTGGGCATCACTGGCAAGGCCAGCATTTGTTGCCCATCCCTAATTGCCCTTGAACTGATTTGACTTGCTAGAGTCAGGGGGCAGTTAAATCAACCACATTGTTGTGGATCTGGAGTCACACGTAGGCCAGACCAGATAAGGATAGCAGATTTCCTTCCCAAAAGGGCATTAGTGAACCAGATCAGTTTTTATGACAATCGATAATAGCTGTCATGGTCACCATTATTGAGACTAGTCTTTTGTTACAGATTTTTATTAACTGAATTTAAATTCCACCAGCTGCCTTGAATTCAGGAAGATATAATAATTTTCATAATATTATTGGAATTTATTGTAGAGTACAAGTGGTGTGTGTGTGTGTGTGTGTGTGTGTGTGTGTGTGTGAGTGAGAGAGAGAGAGGTGGTCTGAAGGCTTTGACGTATCAGAAGATAAGCTAGGTTTGAAATGTTGAGTAGGTAAACATGGGGCAAGTTTTTGAATGTAAAGGTGAAAAGGGAACACTTGCATTGTTATATAAACCAGACTAGCTTTAATTAAAAAGCGGAAATGAAATGTTACATCTAGCCAGGAGAAGATAAGAAATGGTGTGTTTATTTTTCCCAAAGATTACTGGTAAAATTTGTACCGCGATATATTTTATTACTAGAGAGGTAAAATCCAAAGACATAGTGAAACAATGGGAATTTGCATTCAAAGGGGAAAACATGTACAAAGGAGCAAATGTTGCGTGTAAGGGCAGGTATTTTAAGATCTAACACAAGGATGAAAAGCCACCAGCATCTAAGCCTCAAGTTGCTGTCTACAAAGAACTGAAGCTGAAAAAAACTCACTTTGAATTCAGGGTATTGTGTGTTATTTTGCCTGGGTCTTTTAAAATCTATGTGTCTCACTGTTGCCTTAATGGAGGTGTAACTGGGGTTTAGATTAACTAGGAGGTTTAGAAGTTGTCATAGTAGTAATTTGTAGACCGATGTATGCGCTTAAAATCATTTCTTCTATTAATAAAGATTTAATTTTGTAAGAAATCTTGAAGAAGACTTGGTGGCCGCCTTTTTACTGAATTCAATGCCCGCATCTCAAAATAAGTACAAACTGCAAATAGTTGTGGCAGCTCCTTCAACTTTCCCTCTGGGATTTGGGCAGTTTGGCATCCGCCTGCCATAACACTCGGTGGGATTTGAACCCATGTCCCCAGAGGATTAGCCTGAGTCTCTGGATTGCCAGTCAAATGACATCACCACTATGCCACTATCTTCTCCATGAATGCATTGTTGTCTCCAAAATCTGTGCCCAGCTTTCCCAGAATTCCATCTTTAAATCCCTCCAATCAAGTTTCCAAAGCTGCTGTGGCACCAAAATGGCGAGGAGACGTGAGTGTGAATATGAGAGAGAGCAAGAGAGAGGGAGAGTGCAAGAGAGAAAGTGTATGAGTTCGAAGGGAAGAAGATGGAATACCAAAATCGGTTATTATATTTCTAATAAACAAGTTTACACCAGCAAAGCAATGCATTACCTTGTTTTTTAAGATCTTCCAGCTGCTCCTCTTTCAGATCCAACTGTTCAGTTAGTCTTGATGCTGAATCGAGAGCATCATTTGCTTCCTTTAAATGTTGCTGCAACAGGAGGAAAGCAGTTAACAATCAATTGCTAAATACTGGTGGAAAAAAGAATAATTTCTAATGAATGCTGAAAATTGGTGCTGTAGATATGTTGAAGTCTGAATAGAAAATGTGGTCTGATATTAAATTAAATTCACTATTTTATGGTGCAAACAAAATTCCAACATGCTACTTCTCAATGATCATACAGATCCCCAAATCGAGCAAGTTAAACTGGAGAGAGAGGCACAGATACTATAACACAGAGGTCATTTGACCCAACCAATATTTGCGGGCTCTTCTCCTCCACTAAGCAAGCGGTGCTAGTCACATTTGTCCACTGCGGTCCAATACTTTTGCCATTTTCCTTCATCCACCTAAACAATCCAATCTAATTCTTATAGCGAACTAGTATTTATTATTATTACTAGTATTATTATATTTATATTAGTACTATTATTTAGCATTATCATAGCGAATTTCGTATTCACTTTTGCTGAACTGCATGCAATCAGTGACATGAGGAGATGGGGCGGCGAGGCAGGGCGAGGAGGGGAGGCAATGTGGCTGGGGGGCGAGGAGGCGGGGTGAGGGGATGTGAGTGTGAATATGTGAGAGAGAGGGAGAGAAAGTGAGAGAAAAAAAAGAGGCATAGAAAACGAAAGATTTTCACAATTGATTTTGCCCAGGTACAATTGAGAGCCTTTCATAAGAACGTGACCACTGGAAGCAAAACTAGTTAATAACTTCAGTTTCTGAGCTGAAACTAAGTACAGTGGGGTCTAACAGCTGCCAAAAACAGATTTTGGGCTCCTTGGATATGCCAACAAGAGGCTTAATATCTCTTTTAAAATATAAATGGAAAATGGTGTTGGGATTAGCAGCCCATGAATGGTCTAACTGATGGGCCATTAATGATGCTGGAGTCTACCCCCAGAAAGGCACGTTTTTAATTAAATTTACCTCAATGTAGGGCTTAGAGGTGCCAGAGCAAGCAGTGAGCTGCCTCTGGGACAGTAACTGTGGTCCACAGCTTGCTGGTCCTATACTAATGAGGCCTTTGGAGGGTTTTGTCATGGTCCAGCTGATGGCCTCATTAAGTAGAAAGTAATCATTTTCACATCATAATACAGTATGTTCCCGTTTAAATAGGGCAACGTTAAATGGGGCAACATTAATGCTGCTTTGTTTCAACAGGGTTAATAGGGCCGGTAATCTCGCTGAGCATTGTGCGAGTCATTCTAACATAATTTCCCACATGACCCGATTGGCATAATTTTGGAACGGCCTCTCCCCGTGCCCGACCCACCCTCTCACTGAGCCTCCTGATCTCTGACACTGTTTGCCTCTCCTGAACCTGTATTCCCATTCAAAATCCAGATCCATTCCGATGCCGGAGCTCTGAGGTTGTGAAAGTGAAGTCCTGATGGTGCAGAAGTGCCAAGTTGGGGCTGTTATAATCCATGTTCTTAAAAAAAAAAACTGACTGCTGAAGCTGCTACTCCTGCCACTCACTTCCAGAGCCCTTGCTTACAGTGAGAGTCCTGGAGAGGGAAGTAGGGAGCGGGAGCATTTTTTAAAAAATGGATTGCAACAGCTCCAGCTCAGAACTTCTGCACCATTGGGATTTGCACTTTCACAACCCGAAACTCTGACATCAGATTGGATCGGATCTGGAACAGACTCGCAGGTTCAGGGAAGGGAAGCAGTGAAGGGGTGAGTCAGAGCGGGAGGTTTGGTGAGAGGGTGGGTCGGGCATGGGGAGAGGCCACAAGTTGGAGGGTCAGGATCAGGGAGAGGTGGCAAGCCAGAGGGTCAGGGAGGGGAAGGATCTGCAGGAACCAGGAGGATCAGGGAGTGGGAGGTTTGGGAAGCAGGATTAATGGAGAGCAGGAAGTACTGCAAGTACAAAGCTGCATTTTTCTTTTATATTGTTTAATTTATTTTATTTTTAAAATTATTTCATTTAGCAACTTAGGAATTTAGCAATGTAAAGTTTTTCAAATTACATACAGGGTATCATGTTTTAATGTTTTTTTACCTGTTTCACTCTAAGTTGTTTTACTGAAAAAGTCACGATTTTCAAGAACAATTTAAAGTGAGGACTTATTGTACTTAAAACCAAAAAATACACTGGAAGTGGTTGAAAACAAGTATGATGCAAGCTCACTTCTATTCTTTTTGGCTGCAACATTTTCAAATGGAGCTTGTATTCTTTCTAAGTTACGCAAGTTACTATAATAGTTGGTCCAAATTCCATGCTGGCACTTTATGCCTCCAAATAATTGACGCTAAGCATGCTGCTTTTTCTTGTTACTGTCAACTTGATTGAGGCAATCCAGGCTTTTCGCAGATGTCAACTGAACAAGGCTGCTCATCATGTTTAAATCAATGGATTCAACCCAGAGATCTAAAACTAATTAAAAACATTTCTGAATGCAATATTCAAGGCTTTTGGTGCAGATACTTTTGAGAAGGAGCATCAGTACAGGGAGTCAGGAAATTATTCAACTAGTTTGACAGCAAAACTGCAATCGATAGAGAACGAGGCTGTTGAAATCCACCAGGCAGATAGGTTTCAAAGGATTAAACTTAACTGCCCCTGGAAACTCTAAAGCCACCTTAGAGCACAGTAAACTCTTCTGGCAGATTATTTAGAACAAAACCTATCCTTTTTCGAGAACCCTGTCATAGAAACAATTGCCCCTAAAAACAGCCTCTCCAACTGGAATTCACCAAGGTCCTTCAACAGTACCTTCCAAACTCATGACCACTACCATCTAGAAGGGCAAAGACAACAGATGGGAACACCACCACCTGGAAGTTCCCCAAGTCATTCACCATCCTGACTTAAAAATATATTGCCGTTCCTTCATTGTCACTGGGTCAAAATCCTGGAACTCCCTTCCTATGAGCACTGTGGGTGTACCTATACCACATGGACTGCGGCGGTTCAAGGAGGCAGCTCACCACCACCTTCTCAAGGGAAACTAAGGATAGGCAGTAAATGCTGGCCCAGCCAGCAAAGTCCACATCCCATTGATGAATGAAAAAGTCTGCTACCATCCTTGAATACAGAAACTAATTCTTCCACATTCTTTCTGTCCTAGCTACAAATGTCGGGGACCATGATTTTGCATACACCACACAATAATCTTCAGATCCAAAGTCCCATCTGGCTCTTAGAAGCTCATGTACACTTTGGCAGCGAGAGGCCAAAGTCACGCAGCAACACATCAGTAAGCCACAGTACAAATTATGGTGATCTATCCCCACTCCTCCTTGGTGAATTTGTACAAAATGTCTGTTACCATGCTGCCTTTTGACTGCAAACCACATTAACGAGGTTCATGCAGTATGATGACAACAACCAATTTCAGCAGTAAAGGCAAGAATCATTGTTTTAAGATTTATGATTTTCTATCTCTTCCCAACCCCACAAAACATGAAGATTACTGAATAAAAACAGAAGTGAAAGGCTGAACGACTAAACCATTGCTAATCATCAGCATGTATTGGGAACTGTTACTCTCTCCATTCCATTTGCTATTAGTTTGGGTCCCTTTTGTGTGGTCTTATTTTTATCATGATGCAAGGCGCATAAACACTGGTTTGGGCCAGTTGGGTCAGATGGTCTATTTTCTTTGCTGTACGTTTTATGTAGTTCTATGCATGATACAATTTTGCTCCCATATTTGCTTTTCTCTCCCTATCTCCCTAAATGAATAAAAGTCTAGTGTCTTCAGAAATAATGAATCAATCTAGTTCCTTATTGGCTAGACCATCCAAAAAGGTCCAACAGAAAAGCTGAAAGCACCCTTGGAATGATCAACTTTTGTTTTCACAGGAATATGTAATTACCACATTAAGATTAGCAACAGCTGGTTAAAACTCTTGGCAGCATTGAAGTGAACATTGGCAGAATTTCAGCAATCGAAACAAACGTTTGCATTAAAAAAATCAATGACACTAAAGTAGTAGCCATGGATAGATGGCATGATCATAGGGCAGTATCCAAACAACCAGTTCAGGTGACATTGTGTATGTTCACAAACTGAACCCAGGGCTAAACAAATTACTGTCAAACACCCAATTATTAAAGCAAAGAAAAATAACTGAAACAATATAGGTCCCTACAAGATATCACCAATGTAAAACCTCACAGGATAGCAGAGTTTTTTTGAATGGTGAATTACAGTAAGATTCACTATCCACTGATTATTCTTATATTTACACCTAGTTGGAAAATAGAAGTTAAATTTGCTCCTTACCTCTAATTCTGTGACTGTTTTCTCAAGACTTGATGCTTTCTTCTTCCATTCTGCAATGTCTTTCTGATATTTCTCCAATTCAGCTGCATACATCGCTTTCTCCTCTACACAGGCATATGAATTGGCACAAAAATACATGTGCTGATTAATCAAATAAAGTGAGCAATGCCTGTCTACATAAGTAACCTGGAATTTACTACCTTCAGTTAAGCTTTTTTTAAAAATTCATTCATGCAAAATGGGTGTCGCTGGCAAAGCAAACACTGATTGCCCATTTAAACTAGCCATTGGGGGGCAGGAGGTGGAACCGCTGAAGTCCACGTGGGTTAAAGCTTCTTGCATCAGCTTTTTAATATAACTGACTGGCTTTTTAGGTCATCTCAGAAGACAGTTAAAAGTAAACTAGATTACTGTGGGGTCTGGAGTCACCTACAGGCCAGACCAGGTAAGGATGGTAGGTTTACTCACCCAGAATGGATATTAGTGAACCAACTGGGTTTTTATGACAATCCGGTGGTTTGATGATCTCCAATACTAATACTAGTTTTTTTATTACAGATTTATTTAATTAACTAAATTTAAACTCCTAACTCTGTGGTGGGATTTGAACTCACGTCTCTGGATTATTAGTAATAAGACCACCATGCTACTGCATCCTAATCAAGATCTCACGCTTACTATCAAAAGAAAATTAAAGATCCAAAGCAAAAAAAAAAAAAATCAGAACGGAATCCGGTTAGCTCATGATGGATTATTTTACAATAACCTTTAGAGGCAAAAACACTATTGAATAAAGGCACTGTATTTTATCAACAGTGCAAAGAAACAAGGATTTTTAATAGTAGAAATTGAGGTTTGCACACTTGAGAAGATGGTGAGGATGAAAAGACATATTGAGGAACTGAACTCAAATTCAGTAGCAGAGTTGGGCTTGGATGGAACATTAAAAAGTCAGGTTTTCACCTTGGATCTACTGAACATTTAATTAAATATTAGTTTAACATATACAATTTACCAATAGATATAAGCATTTATAATAATAATACTGCATACAACTGGTTACCAAAGCATTCCTGTTTGCATTTAATAACTACTAATAAAATAGACAATTATAGATTTAAACAATTTAGTAATCATTAACACAGGGTGCAGCAGACAAATAAAAAGCAATTGCATAGTGAGTCACATACTGTGGAGGAACGTTGCCTATGACTTTATGCAAATAGATAAGTTAAATGAGCTGTAAAGCTACAACACAATAATGCAGCATGAAATGTAGCACAATAACTCTCATTCCTGCTCAACTGTAGGGATTAAAAATCATGGGGTCTTGTTTGCTGAAAGTACGTGTACTATCTAAAATTATACTGAGCAAAGACATACAGAGCAAGGTCAAAGATTCAACCCTTAATTTATTTTGAGTTAACTGATCACAATCAGGGAGGTAATGCAGGTGCTACATTTTTCTCAATATCCCATAAATTAGTCAGAGGGTAAAGCAAAAACTAGAATAAATTAAACATTTATTAATCGAAGAAATCATTTTAAGCACATACATAGGTCTACAAATTACTACTATGACAACTCCTAGCTCTCCTAATCAATCTAACTCCCATTAAGGCAACAGTAAAACACAGGTTTAAACAGGCCCAGGCAAAGTAACATGATACCCTGAACAGTCGAATTCAAAGTGAGTTTTCTTAACTTCAGTTCTTGCAGACAGCAATTTGGGCAGAGAGGCTGGAGGCTTTTTCACACTTGTTAGATCTTAGAATGCCTTCCCTTGCACACAGCCCTCTCTCCTTTATACATATCTTCCTCTTTGAATACAAATTCCCATTGTTTCATTGTGTCTTTGGACCTTACCTTTCTAATAAAAACATATCATAGTACCAATTTTACCAGTAATCTTTGGGAAAAATAAACACACTGTTTCTTAACTTCTCCTGGATAAATGAAACATTTCACCCCCTCTTTTGAATTCAAGCTACTCTGGTTTATTTAAAATTGCAAATGTTCCCTTTACACCTCACATTCTAGAACTTCACCCATGTTTACCAATTTTGCATTTCAAACATAGCTTCTCTTCTTACATCAAAGCCTTCAGACCAGCTGTCTGTAATTCAATTAAGTCCCATACACACAGGCACACACACATATAGACACAGACCCCAATATTGTTCTACTTTGCATTAAATTCCAAATAACATAATGAAAAGTATTATATCTTCTTGACAGATGTTACTAGTGTCCTCTATAGTGAAGACAGAAGCAAAATACCTGTTTAATTCGTCCGCCATCTCCCTCCTTTCCAATATCAATTCCCCAGATGCACTTTCTAAGGGACCAAAGCTCACTTTGTAAACTCTTTTCTTATTTAAATATCAATAGAAACTCTTATTATCCGTCTTTATATTACTAGCTAGCTTTTTTCTCATACTCCAATTTTTCCCTCCTTATTAACCTTTTTGTCATTCTTTGTTGGTCTTTATATTCTTTCCAATCTTCTGACCTGCCACCTGTCTTTGCATAATTATATGCTTCTTCTTTAAGTCTGATACTGTCTTTAACCTTTTTAGTTAACCACAGATGGTGGGCCCTCTCCTTGGAATTTTTCTTTCTCATTGGAATGTATATATTCTGTGCATTCTGAAATGTCCCTTTAAATGCCTGCCACTGAACTTCTATTGACATATCCCTTAACCTCATTTGCCAGTTCACTTCTTTTTCACTCTGCTTTCATACCCTCATAATTACCCTTATTTAAGTTTAAAATGCTAGTCTTAGACGTACTCTTCTCCCTCAAAATGAATGTAAAATTCAATAATATTATGATCACTGCTACCTAGGGGTGCCTTCACTAGGAGGTTATCAATTAATCCTATCTCGTTGCTCAATACCAGGTCTAACATACCCAGCTCTCTGGTTGGCTCCAGAATGTGTTCTAAGAAACTATCCCAAAATCATTCTATGAACTCATCTACGCTACTTTTGCCCATCTGATTTTTCCACTCCATATGTAGATTAAAATCCCCCATGATTATTCCTGTACCTTTCTGGCAAGCTCCCATTATCTTTTCTTTTATACTCTGTCCTACTGTGTAGTTATAAGGGGGCCTTGTACACCACTTCCACAAGTGACTTCTTGCCTTTATCATTCTCATCATCTCAACCCAAACCGCTTCTACATCCTGGTTTCCTAAACTTAGGCCATCCCTCTCTCATGTGCTAATACCTTCATTAATTAAGAGCCACCCCTCCACCTTTTCCTAACTTCCTGCCCTTCCTAAATGTCACATACCCTTCAATATTCAAGTCCTAATCTACGTCATCCTCTAGCCATGTCTCTGTAATGGCTATCATATCGTTCTTATTTATTTCTATTTGCGCTATCAGCTCATCAGGAAGGGAGATAAAATCTGTCTGACCAAGCCTGCGGTGAGGAGTTAAATAGACAAGCTGAGGTTGCTCAACAGTCTACTCATGCATTGTGCATTCCAACTTGACATGGGACTTGATCATTTTCAATTCATACTTCATTAAAACCTCACAAACAGGATACTCTGAAATGCTATGTACCAACCAGAGTATTTTAAAACAAATCTCAAGTTGATATTTTTACTTAGTATCAACTAGTAGTTTTTATGCCATACTTCTATCAATTCCATAGAACTCATCATCAGACATTACATTATTTAGAGCCAAGTTGTTGATTTGCAGATACTATGCTTTCCTATGATTACTTGTCCTCTTCCAGTTTCTCTTACAACTCCATACACCTGCTGCTATACAGTTCATTGCAATAATTTGGGTTGAAGGTTCAGACTATTTGATCTTACACTTTCAAAGTGGCAAATCTGCTTTTTCTGTTACCACAGCTAACTGTGGCTTAAATGAGTTGTGTTCTGGTTTCAACTACTCTTCTAAGTCATCCATTCCAACTACTGAGCTGGATCTTGGCTGTATGGATTACATTCTGAAATATTATTTAAATGCATTTCTTCTTGGAAAACCTTTTGGTCTCCAGATGGCCAGAAACAAATGCTTTTCATCTCTAACCCCACAATTAGTCTTATAATTAGTCGTTTGGTAGTACAGAACTTGAATATTGCTGAAAGAAAGAAGAGACATGGCAAAGCTTTTCGTCTTGCACTCATCAGGACAGTTACAAGAATAAGGGGGAAAGAATAAGAATAAGGGGAAAACAACAATTTATGCCATATGTGAGGAGTGTGCTGGTTGGTTGGCAAGTGGCTTTGCCATGGAGAACGCATCACTGATTGTGACTGATAGTTAACTGACAAGCATTATTTGACATTTAAACCGGGCAGCTTGACCTTGATTGGTCAAGGCATTGCCCGGAGGCATGAGTCAGCGAATGGCTGTCACTTATTTTATTCAGCTGAAACAGGCACAATGTATGCACATGTCCTTTCTGTCTGCAAAGGACACGGCCTTGTGTATTAATATATGTAGCTTCCAGTACACGCAAATGCGCCACATTGCAAGCCCGACTGACAATCTTAAATTGGTTGTCAGCGTAATTCTTAGCACACTGAGGATTATTTAGCAAATGTTGTCCAATTGCGGAATCACATCTAATGTTGGACACGGTTTTGAGTTTTGCAAGCACTGGCTGGTTGGGTACAGTCTGTACCCTGCCCATTGCGAATAGCGGCTGGGACATGCTGTTTGATATAATCCACCAGTCTTTGGGACGTACAGCCTACATACCTAGCACCACACTGGCACTGAAATTCATATACCTCATTACTCATTTGTGTGATAGGTAGAACGTCTTGTTGGTTTGGGGGCAGCATCCTGTTAGTGGTGAAGACCACTCGTATCGCAATTGCATAGTAGCAGTGTGAAACAGCTAGCTTCACCTGTTGCTCAAATCTTTGAGATACCTTGCCCTTCCAGGTTAATTGGAGGTAGACTGGGCACTTTTCAAGACCAAAAACCTTAGGCCCGTTCATGGGTTTGCAGGATATACAGCGCAAAATGATCTGGTAGGGTAGCGATTATCCTGCAGGATGCCTTTGACACGCCCTATTTCAGCATCAAGCTTGCATGGTGAACAAATGGCTCGGGTCCCATTTACAAGATTGCTGATAAGACCAACCTTATAGCATGTGGAACTGTAAGAATCCCAGTGTGTATATTGACCTGGTGAAGGTAGGCTTGCAGTAGACCATGGTGGAGAATCCTCTGGCAGGTTTCTCAACTAGTATGTCAAGGGAGTTAATTTGACTGCTCCATTGTAAAGGTGAATTTGAGTGCAGGATGGAGCCCACTAAGACATGTAAGGAAATTGTTACATGCAGCTGCAGATTTAAATATAGCAAACATATCATTCACATATCGGATATGCGAGGTGTAGGAGGTTAGGTGTCATTCCATCGAAGACATGTTTCTCATGGAACCCAACAAAGATGTTTGCAAGAGCTGGGCCTAGAGGGGATCCCAAGGCAACGCCATCTATTTGGAAATACATGGTGTCATTAAAATTGAACTCAACTGTGCGAGTTGCCGAGTTCAATGAATACTGATTCATGCAATGATGGTGGGTCTAGATCGCCATGATACAGTGCTGCAGCGCAAATATCCATGGCTTCCTTAAGCGGAAAATTGGTGAATAGGCTAGCAATGTCATATCAGCACATGGACACAGCATAGTTGTCGATATGCAAGTCCTGTATGGCCTTCGCAAATGTGAAAAATTGGACAACAGATGTTTCACGCTGCTACTATGCAGCAGCAACACAAGTGGTATTCGCCATTGACAGGATGCTGCCTTCAAGCCAAAAAGATGTTCTGCCTATCACACAAATTAGTAATGTGGTATATGAATTTCAGGGCCAGCATTATGCTAAGTATGTAGGCCATACCTCCCAAAGACTGGCAGATTGTATCAAACAGCATGTCCCAGCTGCTGTTCGCAACTGTACCCAACCAGCCCGTGCTTGCAAAACTTAAAGCAGTGTCCAAGGTTAGATGTAATCCCATGATCGGACAACATTTGTTCAATAATCTTCAATGTGCTAAGAATTATGCTGACAACCAATTTAAGATTGTCAGCCGGGCTTGCAATGTGGTGCATTTGCGTGTACTGGAAGCTACATATATTAATACACAGGGCCCTGTTCTTTGCAGACAGAAAGAACGTGTACATACATTGCGCCTGTTTCAGCTAAACAAAATAAGTGACAGTCATTTGCTGACTCATTCCTCAGAGCAGTGCCTTGACCAATCAAGGTCAAGATGCCTGGTTTAAATTTCAAACAATGCTTGTCAGTTAACTGTCAGTCACCATTAGTGATGCATTCTCCATGGCAAAGCCACTTGTCAACCAATCAGCACTCTCCTCACATAGTATAAATTGTTGTTTTTGCCCTTATATTGGTGTTCATGCGAGTGTCCTGATGAGTGCTTAGACCTGTCTCTTTTTTCAGCAATACTCAAGTCTTAGAATTTTACCATTCATTATGCCCGTTATCAAAAAGTCAATACATGAATTGAATATTATCAATGAACTTTGAATACTGCTTATATAACTGAGGATATTAATAAGGAATCTACAACAGTAGCTTACAGATTATCCCACATAAAGCAGTAAACCATGTCTGCTTTAAAATAGTGTATTAATGAATCCCAAGACATTGTGCCATGAAGTTATACGAAACAGGGTCACATCTTCGTCCCTCACACAGCAATTCCACATTACGGAGAAGCCATTATGGAAGGTGCTGAGTCAGGATTAATTAATTTGAGGATGTGGGAAGGAATACACAAAAACTGGAGAATCACGCCATACATACAACCTCTGCCCCCTAGTGTCAAAGTTAGTAGTACAATAGGCAACTTGCTCTTCAACCTACTTACTAGTTTGGACAGAAAGGTCTCTGTTGCACGGGCCGATCTTAAAATAATTAAATGGAAGAGTGGGAAGGGAAGCTGGTAAAATTTAAGCGATCAAGTAAAACTTTTCAGTTAACCTTCTATCCAATTAGATCCGCCCCTAAATATAGCCACTTTTGATAGTTGCACAGTTTAAATAAAGGCTTACCCTGTTGGAATTGCTCTATCACCATCTGCAGGTTTGTCAGCGACATTGCATACTGCTTCACTTGTTCTTGAGACATATTCAATTGCATCACTGCTTCATCTCGCTGTTTTGCAATGGTTTGAAGTTGCTCCTGCAAGGACTCCACTTGAAGGCTGGCTTGATGGCTGTCAGAAGAAAATCATGCAGCTTGGGTCATTTGAATTTTCTAAGACACACCAAGTATCACTTATGCCATCAGTTAAACTGGTTTGGAAGCACTGACATGTGAAGAAGCTGAATTTACATCTCCAGTTTTTTTTATTTAATTCATTTACAGGATGTGGGCATCGGTGGCTGGGCCAACATTTATTGCCCATCTCTAATTGCCCTTGAGAAGCTGGTGGTGAGCTGCCTTCTTGAACTGCTGCAGTCCATGTGGTGCAGGTACACCCACAATGCTGTTACGGTGGAGTTCCAGGATTTTGAACCAGCGAAAGTGAAGGAACAGCGATATATTTCCAAGTCAGGATGGTGACTGGCTTGGAGGGGAAACTTCCAGGTGGTAGTGTTCCCATGTATCTGTTGCCCTTGCCCTTCTAGATGGTAGCGGTCATGGGTTTGAAAGGTGTGGCCTATGGAGGCTCGGTGAGTTCCTGCAATGCATCTTGTAGATGGTACACATTGCTGCCACTGTGCGTCAGTGATGGAGGGAGTGAATGTTTCTGGATGGAGTGCCAATCAAGCGGATGGTGTCAAGCTTCTTGAGTATGGCAACACTGCACCGTGTTATGATTTCAGTGTGCAAACTGTAAACCAAAATAACTAAATTTATCAAGCGACTCCCAAATGAAGAAATTACCAAGAAGATTTCACGTTTTGTAACTTTTACTTTAACAGGAATCAGAATTAATGTAAATTAAACATGAATTAACAGGCAAATTATGGTCAGTACAAGCTATAAATTTCACATGGGATAGCAGGTACAACAAAGACTATCTCACAAGATTACACACATTCACATCACTCCCCACATAAACATGGCCTACACGCAATTTCAAGGTCTTCCCAACTCCAACGTGTTGGATCCCTCACTTTTCTCTCTCAATGGATTTGGTCACGAGTCACCTACAACAGTAGCTCCACTCCTTCCCTGGAGACAGTAGTAACTAAAGGTGACCAACTGTCCCAGATTTTCTGGGACCATCCCGTAATTTGACCTTAGGTCCCATATCCTGAGTCAGGCCTTCCTGGATTTCTAGTGCCTCAGCAGTACCTTTCTTCGCATATGCGTTGGGCGCAGGTTTGTGGCTGGTGGTCGGGGCTGGCCTGCGAATGTCCAGGGGATGGATCCGGCAGGTGATAGCATCAGAATCAGGGCAGGTTGCATGCCTGCCGACACACCAATTCCCCACCTCACAGGTTTGTTAGCATGCCAACCCTCCCCCACCACTGCTCTCTCAGGCTCCAGGCTCTCAAGCATTCCCCTCACCCCACCCTTCTCACATTCGCCAGTCCACCGCCCTCCCTCCCCTCACTCTCTCGGATTCACCAGCACCTGTACAGCAAATTGTCCCTTATTTTTTCGGCTAGAGTTGGTCACCCTGCCTTAGCTAGGTTCATGACAGTCTTGGTGGCACAGATTCTGACTGATGTGTACTTTTTAGTGCAATATTTTCACTGAGACTATTTAATCACTAAATCAATAGTGTTTCCATTTATTTCATTCAGGTTCCTGCAGATATATGGAATAAAGGCACACAACTTTTGCCATTTTACATATACTGTAAGGTTATCTTGACCTTTTTTCCACTTGTATGAATCCAGTTCTTGAATTCCACCACCTTACAACTTTATTACCAATTGAACCAAACCAGGAGCTTGTTCAAGCCCAATTCAAGGAATTGAGCACATAAATCCAAGTTGAACCACAAAGCAAGTGCTGCACTATGAAAAGGCACATCCTTTGGATAAAAGTCAAAACCATGAAGCTTATTCTGCAAGTGCAGGCAGATGTTAAAGATCAATGGTACTACTGAAAGAAGAGTAGTAAGTTCTCCAGTCTTGGTCTATGCTCAACCTATCCGTTTGACAAAGCCTTTGGTCATCTAGTACTAATATCTTCTTTCATGTCCAATTTTGCTCTATAATATTCCTGTGGATGTTTGATGTCAAAGATGCTATGTAAGTACAAGTTTTGCTGTTATTCGTTCCTCAACCAATGCCACCAAAATTGTTGGTCAATGCAGTACTTCATTACAAATTTTAAATGAAAAACTAACATTTATATAGTGCTATTTACAACCTCAGGATGTTCCCAAGTGCCTTACACCTATTGAACTACTTTTGAACTGTTGCAATGCAGGAAACATGGCAATTTATACACAGTAAACTCTCGCTAACAGCAATGTGATGATGGCTAGATAATTTGTTTTAGTGATGTTGATTCAGGGATAACTACTGACCAGGTCCCCTGTTCTTCTTTGAAATAGTGCCATGGGATCTTTTACATCCTCCTCATAGAACAGGCAGTGACAGGGTGTTTTAACATTTGAAAAACACTTTGGGGCATTTCTGGCAGACATGATAGCCATTATAAATGCAAAAATCTTTATTTCCTCCTGTCCCAACATTGCCTGAGCATGTGTATTTGCCAGGGGTTGTTTGATCAGGGCCAAGACTGTAGTTCAACTTTCCCCTCCTCCTAGCTTGGGGATCATTGAGCCAACTGTAATGAACTCACAAGTGCACTAAAATCAGCCAAATGAGTGCACAGCAAGAGCTGAATCTGGAATCCTGTGTGACTCAACATCATTCACCTATTTTATGAACTTGTTACATTAATTTTCCTCCTTTTCTCAGCACTGAGCAGCTGCTGACTGACTGGCAATCAGGTATATCATCTTTATCTCTGCAGAAGTCTTTAGTCAGCCCAGACTTCCATGCGATGCTATAACTGAGATTAGTGATTCACTGTGAAACAAATCATAGCCCAAATTTATGTCACACGGTGCACCATATATAGGACATGTTAAGCAATTCAGCATCTTTACTAATTACTATTAGAATCTATTATTTAGTAAAAAGGCTTTACTTCTACCTGGCATTTTCCACAGCACAAGATGATGATGCCAACTTCTCCCCCAGGAAATTAGCCCTCTTCCTTAGCTCAGCCTCTCGGTCCTCAGCTGCCAAGGCCTCTTTGGTGTATGACTCTTCCATTTCAATTAAGTGGTGTCGCAATCGCTGCAAATCCTGGTTCAAACGCTGCTCCTTATCACGCGTGTGCTGCAACTGAAATAAGAACGGACATTACCATCACCATCCCAGTGTGTTTGATAAGATTTCTAATTATCTTTCTCCAAGATAATAAATTACACAGAAATCAGAGACAGATAGCCATTGGGAACTTAATAGAATGTCAGGACTGGGGGAGAGTAAGGCTATATATACAGTAAGTTTCTATGTTCACAAAGTGCAAGTGATATCAAGCATGTAGTTAGTTCTCCTCTCCAGCCTATTGTCTGCACTCACCAAACTTAAGTGGCCAACCTCTATTGTCCTGATACAAAGACAAAATACTGCGGATGCTGAAATTTGAAATTAAAAACAGAAAATGCTGGAAATACTCAGCAGGTCTGGCAGCATCTACGGAAGGAAACAGAGTTGACATTTCAGGTCGATGACTGTTCCTCTCCACAGATGCTGCCTGACCAGAGTACTTCCAGCATTTTCTGTTTTTACTCCTTTGTCCTGAAGTTAATGAGAACCCAGATTATTCTGAGTCTAGCAATCTGCCACTTGCTTCACCAAATCAACTGAGCCAATTGCAAGACACCCTGAAACATATTCAGTTACTGTGCAATGCACATCTCAGAATGCTGTTTTGTGCTCAATTGCCCAGGCCTATGACACAAAAAAGTCTTTACAAGTAATATACCATTCTTTTTGTTCGCTATTAGCTCTGACTCCCATTGGCCTCATGTTGAGCTGAGTGATGTTTTTAAAATTGTTTTCTGCAGTCATCAGCTGGATGGTGCACAACTGCAATAAGGTATGATCATTTTCAGTCTGCTCCCTACAAAGCCTAACAATATTTAAGCCATGGAGAGTTTTTGTGGCAGGCTGTAAATATAAATAAAGAACAGTATGTGGAGAAAATCTCACAAAACTAAATAAAAACTAAATCAATGTAAAAGTGTAGAAACTATACTCGTACTTTTAAACAGTCCTAGAAATTCAAATAGCTTAGGAATAGGGAAAGGTGAAACCTTTAAATAAATGAGATACCCAAGTACCCAGGGTCCTACAGTTTGCTGTGCTTGGGAGTGTCGATACTGATGACTCAGTCAAAACAGAATTTTTCAATTTTTTGTATCATTCACAAATATTGCCCTCAGAAAGAAACCATAAAAGACTGGTTTAAGGAGGCTCAGAAACACCCCAACATTTGTAAATATATACATTTACAGAAAAATTGATACTTTTAGAATACCATTGGCAAACTATCAAAGCAGGCTTTACAGCTTGCAGAGTATTGCCCATTGTTATAAGTACTATGTTTTTTTTAATTGGAAGGACATTGAATTATTTGGACATTTTCTTGGGAACTGACCTGGCTTACTTTTTAAATAGTTAGAAGTTCGCTTTGGACTGTGAACAAATTGCCTTTTTCAAGAAATCACATTACTTCAGCTAAATGACCAGCAAGGCACCTGAGGAGATAATATCTATTTGTTCATTCAAGCTTTAATTGCCGGAGAAAAAAAAAACTGCTATCTTCAGGCTGTCAGACCCTGGTGATTTTCTGGAAATCATCTGACTGAGATGAGTTTCTGTTCTGAACTTGTTTTTTGGACTTAGTTTGGGAATAAACCGAAAAGGCGAAGTTTACCAAACTTGTTCTTTCCCTGCCTCTGAAATTCGGTGTAGTTATCAGTATCCAGCTAGGAATCCTCATCTCAGTATAACATGTCTGTATTTGGAAACCTGAGAAGCTGAGACGAGAGCGATCCCAAGGACATTGATTTGGCTCTGTTCACCTCCACACTGAAGCTCCTTTGGAAGGAACTTCCAGCCATCTACTGTGACCAGCAATCTGTCTTTGGAGGCAGGAACACCAGATTGACAGTATCAAAACCCTTCAAGCTTTATCCTTTTTCCCTTCCCATTGGCCAAAAGGTGTTTTTTTCCTTCAAAGGCCAACCTCTACAGAGACCCTGTTTGTTTTGTCCTTTGTGTAGGCATGTGTACACTGGGATTTAAAGGGGTATATAATTACACTTCTGGATTACAAATTGTATGTTAACCAGTTTTTGCAACTTGCTTTTTAAAATGAAGTTTTGTTTCATAATGAATCAATCATTCTGAGTTTATTGAAAGAGGCCTGGTTAAAGTCTCTTATTCTGGGTCTAACAACAGTGAAAGTAAACATTTGGCCATTTTGGTAAGTGAATTAAACATTTACACATGGTGCCACCTGTGGAGCAGCGGGGCTACAGAAATTGTGCAATCCTCTCATCCCAGTCGTAATACCATCACTGAATGTGTCATCTCTTGTCAGGACTTCTGCCAATGTGATGACAAACTAAATCTGAACCACTTGCTAGCAGATAAACTTTATCAGTGCATTAGATATGCAGGTAGCTTCATTTATATGTTGCTTTGAATGCACCATTCCCATAGCAAAGTTTTTTGGTCTCTGTATAGGAAGTTTCCCACACTTCAGCTGTGCTTAGAGCAAATCAGAGAAAACCACAATAGGGAAGATAAAAATGACTTCAACTTAAAGCTGGTTCCCTATGGCCAGTGTTACATTTCTAGCCTGCAGTATATGCCATCTCAATATCAGCAGCATCAAACAAATTAGACCATGCAAGATAAAAGCAAAATTCTGTGGATGCTGGAAATCTGAAATAAAAACAGAAAATGCTGGAAAAACTCAGCAGGTGTGGCAGCATCTATGGAAAGAGAAAAACAGTCAATGCTTTGAGTCCGTATGACTTTACCAATTGCTCTGAAGTAGTCATACAGACTCGAAGCGTTGACTCTGTTTTTCTCTCTCCACAGATGCTGCCAGACCTGCTGAGTTTTTCCAGCATTTTCTGTTTTTATTTTAAAATTAGACCATGCACCTTATTTATAGTGGGTGTTGACTCACTGTCCAATAATGACTTGTGATTTTACACCTTGGGTAACATTTACAACAGCTCATGACCCGAACTGAATATTTGTGTTTTGCATATTCACTTCTTCAGTCTCTCTAAAGATGTGCTAAGCAAGGGTTTGATGAGAGTCCTTCAGCTGCTTTATTTCACAGCAAGTGAAAATATGGAACAGTTATAATCAGATTCACTTAATTCAATCAGTAAAACTTTTCTTTGCATTATGATAATAAAGAACACATGGCAACTCCTTACATCAGTGAGTCATCTTAATTAACTTAAAAAAGATAACTAACTTTCTTTTCTCGACTGTCAACTGACTCATTAAAGCTATCTCCTCTGCTCCATCGACCCTAGCATCTAACAAGTGCCAGGAGCTCAGTAGTTGCTTTGTCACTAGACAGAGGCAATTCAACCAGATGCCTCTACTGTTCCTCTTCCTCTTTCCCATAAAGGCAAACCTTCCTCATGCTCATCCATTCTTGTCCTGAATCTCCATCTTTGCCTCCATCTTCTCCCCTGACTAACTCCTACCCATCACCGTTCCTGAGCTTATTTAATTTTCAAGACCCACCTCCTACTTCCTTGACTTCATCAAATTTAGATCAAAGGAAGTGGCTTTTAAAGATGTCAGAGAAAGGGGTAAGCCTGAGGATTGGGAGCAAATTAGAACCCCACAAAGGAGGACCAAGAAACTGATTAAGGGAAACAAAAATATGAATGCAAACCAGCGAGGAACATAAAGGTAGATCACAAAAGCTTCTTTTGGTTTGTGAAAAGGAAAAGGTTGGCTAGGACAAATGTGGGCTCATTACAAGTGGGGACAGGAGAATTTATAGTGAAAACAGGGAAATGGCAGAGAAACTAAACAGTTACTTTGCATCTGTCTTCATGAAAAGAAGATACAGAAAATCTCCCAGATGTACTGGGTGACCAAGTGATTTGTGAAACTGAGGACCTAAAAGAAATCAGTGTCAGTAAAGAGGTAGTACTTGAAAAGTTAACTGGATTGAAGGTTGATAGATCCTCAGGACCAGATGTGTTCACCCAGAGTGTTGAAGGAGGTGGCCAGAGAGATAGCGGATGTATTGGTGGTTATCTTTCTAAATTCTATGGGGCAGAATTTTCTGCCTGTCGGGTGGGCCGTGCGAGAGTGGGAGTGAGCGTGGGCCCGATCGCCACCAGCGATCGGATCTGCACCGCCATTTTATGCGGGCTGGCCAATTAAGGCCTGCCCAGCGTGAAATGTGGCTCCCAAGGACAACGGGAGTGGGCGGGTGGTGGCAGGACTGCTATGATCGCCGGGTCCAATGGCGACCTGGCGGCCTGTTTAAAAGTGCTCCTTGCAAAGGCTGTCAAACATGGTCAGCAGAAGGGATCCCCAGAGGGCTGCTGGTGAGCAGGCCAAGCAGGAGGGTAGGGCAGGGGGGCACTATGCCCCTCGTTTCCCAGATGATTGCTTTGCTGCCCTCAAGGAAGTGGAAGCACGACAGGAGGTACTCGCTCCCAGGGACAGGAGGAGGTGGCCCCTCTCATGACCAAAAGTGCCTGGGAGGAGGTGGCAGAGGTGGTGAGCTCCCGCAACGTGGTGCGGCACACCTGGATCCAGTGCCCTGCAATGTTCCACTCTGGTTGGGGTGGGACGGCAGCAACGAGATTCCAGGTACATGTTGCACTAATCAATGCTCTTCTCTCCTTTTCAGGGGAAGAATGCTCATAATGCCGCCAAGTGGTTGAGGACTGGTGGAGGGCCGGCCCAGTTCGCCATCGTTACCAGGTTCGAGCAGGAGGCCCTCGATCTGGAGAGGCACCATGCGCCCAGGTCCACCGGTGTCGGTGAGGCTGGGGTGCCACAGGCAGGTATGTTAGCCCAGCACTGAGGTCACCATTAGTGTCCCAGCAGCCATGACACTGCTGAATGTTCAGTGATTGAAGTTTGCAACATGGCTTGACCATTGCTTATGTAAGGATGAGCACACAATGATCTGGGGGACAGAAATGCACATTGACATTGTCTCCAAATTAACTAATCAAATGTCCTTGTTCTTCGTTTCAGCATCAGCGGAGCAGGGCCAGGGGGAGGCAGCACAGGGGTCCCCTCTCACACCTGAGGGTCCTGAAGTCTCTGACCCACCAGCGTCACACCATCTCTGTCAGGCAGGCACCAGCGCAAATACTAGCACCTCAGTAGGAATTAGATCATCGGCTAGTGTCCCGGGGCACAGTGGTGAGGGCACTTCACAGTCGCTGGAGGAGACAGAACGCCCATGGTGCCAGCAGTTGGAGGACTGCAGGGGACCAGGCACATGCTCAGTCGGTGCCTGATAATGTGCCTCTGGAGTTTCCATGAGGCAGCAAACGCTGGAAATCCAGCAGGGTGTGCGGGAGGATCTGGCGGAGATACACGAGGCTATGCTTGGCTTGGTTTCCGTGGCGGAGAAGTCCACCTGGACCATCGCCAATGCAATGAGCCTCATGGCTGAGCACCATGCTTCCTCCATGGAGAGAGTGGTGACTCTCATGGAGGGGCTCCTCCAGACCACCAATCAGGGCTTCCCGGCGATGTGCTGGGGCCAGCAAACCCTCATGTTGGCATTGACCTTAGCTGGTCAGTGCCAGTATGAGAAATGGTCTGGGCACCAAGTTTCCCAGCTCAGTGCCCATCCATCTTAGGTAAGCAGGGAGGTCCAAAGCGACTTCACGTCGGTGCAGCAGCTGCCTGTCGTCTCTGCGGGCTCCTCTCAGGGAGCTCCAGATGAGGGCAGCAGCACCTCTGACCCTCTGCCAATGGCCACTGCATCCGATGAGGCTGCGACGACTGGGGAGATGCCAGCTGTGGAACTGGCCTCTCCCTCCCAAGCACAGGCTCCATGAGCCAGAGGATGACCGCCAAGGTCATCGAGGCCAACAGGACAGCAGAGTGAGCAGGCTGTCTCAGATGCCAGTGCCAGCGAGGGGACAGCACCTAGACGTAGCAACCAAAAGTGTAAATTTAAGGCACCTTAGGCACACTATGGGTTTCTCACTGGTGCTTTTGTGTTGCCCCGCAATGAGGTCACGATTAGTTGGTGTGGTGTAGTGTTTAACACCTTTGTCATTTTGTTTCCTTAACATCATTTGTTATATCATTAAATTTAGACATGTGACCATGGCTGAGGGTGCCTCTTTTCCTCTGCAGGTGGATGGTTACCCATGATATTATGAGTGGGTTGTGTCACATTGAGTTTTATTGACAAGGCCCTTAGTTAAGGTTCCTATCCAGGCAGGTTTAGCACTCAGGTATCGAGTATGGAGCCTACAGCACAGGCTTTTGTTGGAGATCCATCTATGGTGTTCTAGCTGAAGGGTCGTTGGATTAAAGCCTCCCGGATGTCCTACCTCCCTGGAATATGCCCGGCTCAGCGTCTACCCTCTCAGCATTTCCCTGTGCGTGCTCATCCTCAGAATCACTGCTGGACTCGTCGTGTGCAGCCACAGCAACTGCGTCCACATCATCTTCATCCACAGCGTCGCTCCCTTTCCAGCACAAGATTGTGGAGAGCACAGCATGCAATCATTATCAGTGACACACGATCTGGGGGGTACAGGAGTGTGCCCCTGAATGGTCCAGGCATTGGAAGCACATCTTGAGAAGACCGATATTTCTCTCTACCACAGCTCTTGTGGAGGCGTGGCTCCTTTTGTACCACATCTCAGCTTCTGTTCTTGGATGGCAGAGAGGCGACATGAGCCACCTTCTGAGGGTCACCCAGCAGCCATTCATCCAGCCGCGCTGGAGCACTGAAAAGCCCCAGCACCTGGAAGTGTCTGAGGATGTAGGCATCATGGGAGCTGCCTGGGTACCTTGCACAGACTTGCAGAATCTGCAGCTTGTGATCACACACTATCTGCACGTTCATGGAGTGGAATCCCTTCCTGTTGGCGAAGGCACTGGGCTCAGCTGCTGGCGCTTTGATGGCCACATGTGTGCAGTCTATTGCACCCTGGACACGGGGGAAGCCAGCAATCGCTGCGAAGCCTTTAGCTCGCTCTGTCTGGCTGGCCTGGTCCTAGCGGTCGTGGATGAAGGTCAATGGACGCCTGAATAGAGTGTCTGTCACCTGCTTGACACAAGTGTGGACAGCTGATTGGGAGACACTGCAAAGATCACCCACTGAGCCCTGGAAAGAACCAGAGGCATAGAGGTCGAGGGCAGCTGTGACCTTTAGAGCCACTGGCATGGGGTTCCCACCCACACAGTTAGCGAAGATCTCAGGGCCCATCAATTGACAGATAGAATTGATTGTCTCCCTGGAGAGAAGGAGCCTCCTTTGGCACTGCACCTCCTTTGGCACTGCGCCTCAGAAATATTGAGGTAGCTGCTTCGCCACCTGTATATCTTGGCAGCAGGATAGTGGTGCCTTCTGCAGCTCCTTCCGCCTTGGACTTCCTCTTGGCCCTGCGCCCCTTGTGCCTGCTCCTCTTCTCCCAAAGGTGGCTCCCCTGAAGGCTGAATGTGCATTCCTGGCCTCCTCCATCTTCTGGCCCTCCCTTCCCCCTCAGAGGAGGTAGCTCCAGTGGAGAGCACAACTCCCATTCCCAGGCTAAGGGAACCTGAAACCTGCAGGCCCCAAAAAGGATCTTCACTGTAGAGTGCTGACCTGAAGGTTGTGAGTCCTGTCCAAGCAGCTGGTATGAGTTTTGAAGTATTCTGCTCACACAGGCAAGTATCAGTAACTTTCCAAATTAAATATCTGACTGAGCACATTCGTGACCCCAATGACCCCTCTTATCCTGCCCATGGTTGAGGTTTATACAAATGTGTCCTAACCGCCTGCCCGTTGCGCTTGTGCAACGACCTGAAGATTGCACAGGCCCTGAAAAATCAGCATCAATTGGTGCCTCAAGGGGCTTGTTAATTAATGGCGGGCGCGAATCGGAGATCATCGCGCGCACGCCCACCGAAATATCACAATGGCGCACAGTGACGTCGGGACGCTCACTTGATGTCACCACGTGTCATTTTACGTGTAGGCGCATGCCAACGGGAAAATCCTGCCCATAGATTCTGGAAAGGCTCCTGCAGACTGAAAAGTAGCAATTGTAACCCTGTTATTTAAGAAAGGAGAAAGGGGGAGAATGGAGAACTACAGACCTGTTAGTTTGACTTCAGTAATAGGGAAAATGTTATAATCTATTATAAAGGATGTGGTAACTGGATATTTAGAAAAGAATGGTAAAATTGAGCAGAGTCAACATGGTTTTATAAAGAGAAATCATGTCTGACAAACTTGTTGGAGCTTTTGAAGATATTACTTGCAGCATTGATAAAGGGGAACAGTGGATGTGGTGTATTTGAATTTTCAGAAGGCTTTTGATAAGGTCCCACACAGGAGGTTAGTAAATAAAACTGGAGCACATGGGATTGGGGGAAAATATACTGGAATGGATTGAGAATTGATTAACAGACAGAAAACAGAGTAGGAATAAACAGATGATTCTCAGGATGGCAGACTGTTGCTGGTGGGGTACTGCAAGAATCAGTGCTAGGTCCACAGCTATTCACAAACTATATAAGTGATTTGGATGTGGGGACCAATTGTAATATTTCCAAATTTGCGGATGACACCAAACCGGGTAGGAACACAAATTGTTGAGAGGATGCAAGGTAGCTTCAAGAGGACTTGGACAGGCTAAGTCAATGGGCTAGACATGGTAGATGGAATATAATGTGAATAAATGTGAGGTTATTCACTTTGGTAGAAAAAAACAGAAAGACAGAATATTTCTTAAATGCTGAGAGGTTGTCCAAAGGGACCTGGGTGAATCTTTGGAGCTCTCTACTCAAGAGGGCTGTGGAAACTCGGTCACTGAGCATGTTTAAGACAGAAATCAATAGATTTCAGGAGACTAATGACATCAGGCTCGACGGGTTGAATGGCCTACTCCTGCTCCTATGTTCCTAAAATACTGAACACCCAACTTTCCTTCTAGTTTCCCACTGTATTGGCTCCTTCTAGTCCGGCACTGTTCCCTTCCTTTTCAATCATCACTTCACTGCTCAAGATACATATCCTTGCAAACTATTGTCCCACTACCAACCATCCTGTCATCTCCAGAATGCCTGAAAAATATTTTCACTCCAAGATCCATGTGCTTTTCTCTCCATGAGGTTGCTGCTCCTTCCACATTACCAAAGCAGCCCTAACCAGAGGCGTTAATAACATCCTCAGTAACCACCATTAGCAGCCACTTTAATTTCCTCGAAAACCTCTCCTCCATTACCCAGTTTAGTGGGACTGCCCTTGCTTCATTCTTACCTAGTCAATCACAGCCACATCATCTTCAGCAATGGCTTCTTTTCTCATCCCTGCACCATCAAAGTCTCTGAAAGACCCATTCTTGGGGCTCTTCTCCCTTAGCCAAGTCACCCCATTGAGACAAAATCTGGCAATACAAACATACATACGAACTAGGAGCAGGAGTTGACCACTCGGCCTCTCAAGCCTACTCCACCATTCAATAAGATCATGGCTGATCGGAACGTAACTTCAACCCCACATACCTGCCTAACCCAGATAACCTTTCACCCCTTGTTAATCAAGAATCTATCTTGCACTGCCTTAAAAATATTCAAAGACTCTGCTTCCACTGCCTTTTGAGGAAAAGTGTTCCAAAGACTCTCAACCTTCTGAGAAAAAATTTATCCTCATCTCTGTCTTAAATGAGCGACCCCCAGTTTTTAAACAGTGACCCCCTACTTCTAGATTCTCTCACAAGAGGAAACAAGTTCTCCACATTCAACCTGTCAAGACCCCTCAGGATCACACCTGCCCACATTATACTCCATTTGCCAGATCTTTGCCCACTCACTTAACCTATCTATGTCACTCTGTAGCCTCCTTATGCCCTCTTCACATTTACTTTGCTACCTATCTTTGTGTTGTCAGCAAATTTAGCCACCATTCCTTCGGCCCCTTCATCCAAGTTATTTACATAAATTGTAAAAAGTTGAGACCCCAGCACTGATACCTGTGGCACACCTCTCATCACATCCTGCCAACCAGAAAAAGGCCATTTATATCCACTCTCTGCTTCCTGTTAGCTAGCCAATCTTCTATCCATGCCAATATGTTAACCCCTACACCATGAGCTTTTATTTTCTGCAATAACCTTTGATGTGGCACTTTATCAAGTGCCTTCTGGAAATCTAAGTGCAGTACATCCACTGGTTCCCCTTTATCCACAGCACATGTGACTCCTTCAAAGAACTCCAATAAATTGATTAAACATGATTTTCCTTTTACAAAACCATGTTGACTCTGCCTGATTGCCTTGAATTTTTCTAAGTGCCCTGCTATCAACTATCTCACTAGCCACTTCTTTCAAGACCTTAGGGTGAAGTCCATCTGGATCTGGATATTTGTCAGCTGCAGCCCCAACAATTTGCTCAATACCACTTCCTTGGTAATTGCAATTTTGCAGAGTTCCTCCCTCCCTTCCTTCCAAAATCCAAAGAACATTATAAAAATTATTACATCTTCCTGACAGATGTTACTTGTGTCCTCTATAGTGAAGACTGAAGCAAAATACCTGTTTAATTCGTCCGCCATCTCCCTACTTTCCCATATTAATTCCCCAGACACACTCTCTATAGGACCAACGCTCACTTTAACTCTTTTATTATTTAAATATCTATAGAAACTTTTACTATCCATCCTTATATTGCTAGCTAGCTTTCTCTCATACTCTAATTTTCCTCTCATTAATCGTTTATGATTCTTTGCTGTTCTTCATATTCTCTCTAATCTTCTGATCTGCCACCTATCTTTGCATAATTATATACTTTTCTTTAAGTTTGATATTGTCTTCAACTTTTTAGTTAACCACAGATGGTGGGCCCTCCCCTTGGAATTTTGCTTTCTCATTGGAATGCATATATTCTATGCATTCTGAAATATCCCTTTAAATGTCTGCCACTGAACTTCTATTGACATATTCCTTAACCTCATTTGCCAATTCACTTTAGCTAGCTCTGCTTTCATGCCCGCATAATTGCCCTTCTTTAAGTATAAAATGCTAGTCTTGGATACACTTTTCACTCCCTTTTTTTTAATTCAATCATATTATGATCACTGCTACCTAGGGGTGCCTACACTAGGAGGTTATCAATTAATTCCATCACGTTGCTCAATACCAGGTCTAGTATAGCCTCTCTCTGGTTGGCTCCAGAACGTGCTGTTCTAAGAAACTATCCCAAAGACATTCTATGAACTCCTCATCTATGCTACTTTTGCCCATCTGATTTTTCCAGTCCATAAAAACCCCCATGATTATTCCTGTACCTTTCTGGCAAGCCCCCATTATCTCTTATTTTATACTCTGTCCTACTATGTAGTTATAATAAGGGGGCCTGTACACCACACCAACAAGTGACTTCTTACCTTTATTATCCCTCATCTCAACCCAAGCTGCTTCTACATCCTGGTTTCCTGAACTTGGGCCATCCCTCTCTCGCATGCTAATACCATCATTAATTAACAGAGCCACCCCTCCACCTTTTCCTAACTTCCTTTCCTTCCTAAATGTCACGTACCCTTCAATATTCAGGTCCCAATCTGTGTCATCCTGTCGCCATGTCTCTGTAATGGCTATCATTTATTTCTATTTGTGCTATCAGTGCTTCATCTGTTTTGTTTCGAATGCTTTGTGCATTTAGTTTTGTCCTTTTATTATTTTTGTAGCATCTAGCCTTATCTGCTGCTTTACTCTTAGAACTCTTTTATTAGTTATACTGGCACATACAGAAAACGTTTACAAGCAACGACCTATGCGACCTCCCTTTCTGCGAGTGCTGTCTGACGGAATGGGAGTAACGTCCTCGATCCGGCCAATTTTCATCCCAGATCAAGCCAGGGCTCTCAGGACTGACTGGGCACCAGGTCCAGGGGTTTTGGTCCTGTTGCCTCCAGTGGCACGCAGTTTGATGTGTAGTGCGGTGATGCCCAGCTCCTTGCATCTCTAAGACACATCCTGAGCGGCCAACATGGCAGCATACGGGGAGGACTCATCTCTGTCTGCCTTCACCTTCATCCCCCACAGTGACATGGCAGATGGTTTCCTTGCCGGACAAGTCTGTTACATGGACAAAAGTATCGTTGAAGGAAGCAAAGATGTGGCAAACTCCAAAAACATTCTCTCCCTCGGCTGCCTGGGGTCCCAAGCTAATCACCTGCTCCTCCTCCTTTTCCTTACCCTTACGTGGAGCCATTCTGCCACTCACAGCAGAGCCAGAGTTGCACTCTCTGTCCCTTCCTGTCACAGTCTGTTTATCATTTCCCATATTAATACCTGTTTCTCTTGCCTTGTCTCTACTCTTTGGTTTACATCTTCCCAAATTTGATCCCTTGCCCCCACTATTCATTTTACAACACTCTCTACTTCCCTAGTTAGGCAGCTCGCAAGGACACCAGCCCTAGCATGGTTCAGGTGTAGACCGTCCCAACAGTACAGATCTCAGTTTCCCCAATATTGGTGCTAGTGCCCCACAAACCAGAAACCACTTCTCCCACACCAGTCTTTGAGCCACGCATTAAATTCTCTTATCTTATTTGTCCTATGCCAATTTGCACATGGCTCAGGTAATAATCCAGAAATTACCACCTTTGAGGTTCTGTTTCTTAATTCGGAGCCTAGCTCGTCATACTGACCATGCAGAGCTTCCTTCCTCATCCTGCCTATGCTGTTGGTACCTACATGGACCACAAGCACTGGATCCTCCCCCTCCCAATGCAAGTTCCTCTCCAGCCCTGAGCAGATGCCCTGAACCCTGGCATTGGGCAGGCGACAAAGCTATTAGCTTTCACATGTGCGCTGTTAGAAGTTTGATGTCAGTGGAAATTTTAATGACCTAGATGCTCAACATCACTAGGAGCCCAGGGCAATGTCAGTGCTCTTGCCCAGAAGGCATTTAGTTTATATCACAATGCCGTAACACAGTTCACAGGCATGCAGCAAAACTGAAACAAAGCTAACTGGCCTAACAAGAGTGTCATTCTTTCTCCCCAACCATGCAAGGCCACCTGGACCAGAGCCCTTGAAACATGTTACTTCGATGACTATGATGTTCTTGTTTTACTAGATGAATTTTGGTGCTTCTTTGTTGATTTGGAATGTAGACAGTTCACAATCTGGCTCCTAGTGAGCAAAATGCTAACAAAGGTGAAAGAAATGCAAGCACCGAGCATGCTTTTGTCAGGTGCTGCATAGCTTGTGCTTAAATACGACATTGTTAATTCTATGCAGTTTTATAGCCTGTTAGTACAATTGGCAGATTAGTGCCAAACTCAAAAGTTAAATTAGCACTGTGGACGTGTGTTTATCTGGAGCTAGAGTGATACAGCTCAAAACTGCCGATCTGGACAAGATTTAAATTCAAATTCCTGAGTTGCAATTGTCACATCCCTTTCGGTTGTGCTCAATATGCTTTACTACATCTACAATACTCGAGTGTAATCACTGTTTCAATGCTATCTTACCTCATTCACTAATGCAGAGTTTTCCATCTGTTTCTGTTTGAGGGCCAGCATTACTTGGTCTCTCTCATGTTGAAACATCCCAGCTTGTTCTTGCATTGATTTCACTTCATTCAGCAGTTGATTTAACTGACCAGTCTTCCCCTTCAAATTATGAAATAGAACTGATCAATCCTATAATTAAGCTCAAATCTTACAAGATAGAGGTCAGCAAATCTCTTTTAAAACTGTTTAGCTGACCATTTGGCAATTTAAGCCATTTAATGTCTGGAGTTGTATCTTTTTTTTAAAAAAAACACATCATTATTGAACTTCGACATTTAAAGCTGTTCTTTTGTGTGTAACAGGACAATTTAAAGAGGAAGGCAAAACTGAGTGTCGGGGAAGGGAGGTTAATTTCAAGTACTGTATTTCCCATTTAAAAGGAGAAAATACCACTCTCCTCAAATGTCTTTAACTTTTTAATTTGCCCATTTTATTGCTGACATGTCTGGTGCAACAAAGGTTTTTTTCTCCTCCCAGCATTTGATATTTTGGGGCTTCAATCAACGAAAGCACCCCCGAGCAGCTTCAGTAGAAATAGTGGTGAAAAGGGGAGGAAGAAAAGGGGCTCTAATTCAAACCACTTCAAGGCCCAAGCTGGAAATGTCCAATCCAAGGAAACCATTCTATTGGATGGGTGTACAGATTTTTCAACTAGTAACATGGTTCTTGTGTCAACTTTCAGGCCAATGTGAAATTGTGCAATGCTAGGAAATATGGACAATCACTTTAGTTAACATCACTGGAGCCACCTAGAAAGGAAGCAGAAACCATTCCAGGAATGAAATCCAGGTGATAAATTTGGCAATTCTTTCAAATGGTAAAGAAATACACAACTTATCTTTGACAAAAAATATTCTAGACTTTCCTTACGCTTCATAGAAGGTTACTTGGACATAAGAAACAAAGGACATGCTTCTCTGGAGCAGGCCATGTATTTATATAAGAGACAAGGGTTAGAAGACAAGTATAAAAACGAAAATGCTGGAAATACTCAGCAAGTAAGGCAGCATTTGTGCAGAGAAAAACAGAATTAATGTTTTCAGTCTCTGACCTTTCATCAGAAGACTTAGTTAATTTGGTCCAGAAATACTATTCACAGATTTAACAGATGTCTCATGCAAGACTATCTGGGCTAGCGTTGGCACAGTAACATAGACCTAGCCTATGCTGAGTACAGCTTAGAAGTTTTACAAAATCTTATAAGAAGCCCAGCTTGCTGTCAGATACATGGACCCAAGATTGGATGATTATTGGAGGTGTATTTCAAGAAGTTATTTTACATATCTTATGTGTTTGCCAGAAACTGAAGAGTAACTGGAACGAGGTAGCAAAAGTCATGAGAGAGATATCTAACACACAAAGGAGAGATTCCTTCCCGTTTATGAATTGGGTGATTCAAGTCAAGTAGGTATAACGCAATACGAAAGCAATTTTGTATATACTGGGTATATAAGGATGTCAAGAGCGTTATGATTTCCTTACAATTCTCATATCCCCTCCCCAACAACCTAAGGTATGGATGGAAATAATTGTTACTACTGATGCAGAAAATTAACAGTTAACATAAATAAGAATTTAAAGACCCAAAAGTCGAGCCAAACAAGAAAAGCAGAGTACTAAGTTACCCAGAGGGTCTTTAAGGTCTGTGTCTGATGGTTCATTGGTCTATAATTGATCTATATATGTTGTATGCATTTGCTTCGTTGAAAATAAAAATTGGGTCACAATACAAACTTCGTTATTTAATCATATAACTTGTTCCAATTATTGTGTGCTATCAATGCTGAGCAAAACTAGAATAAGCTAAGAATCACAGAAATGTCTCAATATATTTGTGCTTAGCATTCCTCATACTGCAAATTAATTCTTAAATCTGCTCAATCTACATTGCAAACATTCATTAAAGTTTTGAACTCACCTCTTCTTTCTCCTTTAGCAGTTTTTCTAATGCAGAAGCCTTTTCTCTCATGGAGTTTTTTTCGAACTCCCTTTCTCTCAACATCATAGAGAACTGCATATTAGTCTCCTGCAGGGCTCGAAATTCTGTTTCCTTTTCTCTTGATTTAGCTACAATTTGGTCATTCTCCTCTTGGACTTTATGAACATCTATTTCCAAAAATGAAATCCTCTCTTTCAGATTAGTGACAGCTTGCTTCAAAACTTCATTTTCATTGTCCCTATTCCTCAAACTTTCTGTCACTGATGACAACTGATCACTTTTAGATTTGATGAGCAGATCTTTTTCCCTGAATGATCTTTGTAGTTCATCATTTCTTTCTCTCATTTGCTTGATCTGCAGAGCAGCATCCTCTTGTTCCTTCTTGTCCATCTCAGCAACTATTGCCAGAGAGCTGGATAATTTAGTGCTATTTTGAAGTTCTACTATTGTGGCCTCCTTACCGTCCAATATTTTATTCAAACGTTCTACCTCTTGTTGCAGTTTTTTAATTTGGTCCAATTGTTCTTCTGATGAGCATCCACTGAAAGAAACTGGTGTGTGCAACATTCCTGTAGTTTTTGCAACCGCTTGCGGTTCTGGGGGTACTCCATCCAACTTGTCAAGTATAAGGTTCTTGGTACTGCTAAGCTGCCCAATGCTTTGCTGTACCTCTGCTAGTTCTTGACTCAGGGTTTGCAATCGCTTCTCTTTTTGCTCGTAACTATGAATTAAACAGTTGTAGTCTGTTTGAAGCCTAGAGTTGCAATCACCATCAGTCGACAATCGTCCCTGAAGCTTAAGGAGCTCATCCTGAAGCTGAGCAGATTCATGCTGCATGTTCTGAACAGTGGTGATCACCTGTTGCTTCCACTCCTCTATCTTCTTCACTTGTTGTTTTAATTTGTCACGTTCTTGCAAAAGCTCTTCAAACTGGTTACTGCTCACCAAGCCCGACTCGCCACCAGATCCCATTCCACATGTCTGCAGGACAGTTACAAGAGTTTGGCACTTCTGGGTAAGGGCATCTATTTCCATGTCCTTCTCACGGATAATTCGAGACAAATTCTGGATGGTTTCACGTACCATGTCTTGACTTTCATTCTCATACTTATTGACCATTTTCAGATTTTCTTCTTGCAGTTTCAAAAGAGCGGCTTCCTTTGCAGCTATAATGTCCATTATTCTATGATATTCAGTCTTCAGTTGGCTGTTCTCCCTTGTCTTTTCATTTAATACTGCTAGCATTTGCTCTCTCTCATTCGCATAAGCCTGCAATTGCTGCTGCAAGTAGGCCACATCTGCCCCAACCTGCATATATGAGCCAGGTGTCACCCTTGCATGAAGGGTTTGGATCTCCAAGTTTTTCTGTTGAATGATTTGAGTTAGTCTACCCACTTCATCCTTAAATATGGGTAACTGATCCAACTGCTTATTCAGAGACAAATATTTTTCGTTTAATAGCTTTATCTCCATTTCTTTTTCTTTTAAACCATTAACCAATCTGTCAATCTCCACTTTGGACAAATCATGCTTTTCATTTCCATTTTCTCCATTCACTGTTAGTACTTTAGTTTCTTGGAGAATGACTGGAGCATCTGTAGGAGCAACCTGGAGTTCTCTCTGAAACTGAGTTCTCATTTGATCGATGGATTCCTGAAGGCTGTGGATTTCTTTATCTTTCTCTGAAATTAATTTTTCATATGCTGAAGTAATTTCCTCATGTAGGGTTTTTGCTTCATCCCCTTCTTTCCCTTGTGCCTGTATAGAACGCTGAAGCTGTAAAACATTTTGCTTTTGCTCCTCAACCGTCCTTTTATGAAGCCTGATTTCCTCTTCAAGGCTGTTCTTTTTGCTGTTCAGCTCAGTTATCTCTGTCTCAAGCTCTATTATTATATCAAGAGTCTTGGGCTCAGCAGTAGGCTGAAGCCTGCTATGTTGGTCCCTGAAGCGATCCATTTCTTCCTTGAGATGGTTATTTTCTTCCTTCATTGTACTTAACTGCCGCTCTTTCTCTTCAAGATTTTGCTTTAAGGATTCACACTCTCTGAAAACCTTTGCATTTTTTTCAATTTCTTGCTGTAATTCTGAACTTCTTTTCCTAAGTGTTTCAACAAATGTCTCCTTTTCATTCAAAAGATCTGTCAACTGCTGCTGACCCTCCAGGCTAGATTTCAGCATTTCTCTGGTCTCTTCATGGTCAGTTTCCAATTGTTGTACGTTACGTTTGAGTTCTTCAATCTTAAAATCTTTCTCCTGATTCAACTTGATCAGACTGTCATGTTCTTTCTGCAAAGCTGTAGCATCTAAATTTCGAGCCATTGTTAGCTCATTGATGGTGTGCTCATATTTTTTAGCCTCCTCGTTTATTCGTTTTTCAGCCTGGTTCAATTCGGACTCCAGCTGGGTTTTTTCCATTCGCAATGCCTGCATTAGGGTGGCGTTTTCCTTGGTAATCTCACTTTTACTGGTTACAGCTTCCTTCAGTTGTTCTTTAACTTCATTTAGGGCTTCACTGGCTTCCCTCTTTTCTGCATCCAGGTTTTTATTTTGGATTTTGAGGTCATTAAGTTTAGTTTGCAACTCATCACTTAGACGTTTAGTTTCTGAAACCTGTTGTCTTAGTTCTGAAATTTCGTTCTCTTTTCCTTGGAGTAATTCTTCTTGATCTCGATTGCTTGGAGCTTGCTGAACAGCTTGTGTTAACTCCACCTTGGCGACTGACAGTTGAGATTCTGCATTCTGTAGCGTCCTCGACAGATTTATATTTTCAGCCTGCAAGTCCGAGCTATGCACGTTTGATTTGCTTAGCTTCTCCATTAGGTCTTTGACTTTCATTTCCAGCTGCTGCTTGCTCATGTGTAGCTCATTGAGGGCAAAAGCACTCTGACTCAGCTTGTCTCTTTGAGATTCCAACTCTTGTGCCATTAATGCCTTATCAGCTGCAACAACCTCCAGTTCTGACTGCAACTGTTTGATCGCTCCTTCAGAATCTCTTCGCTGCTGCGCCAGCTGATCTTTCAATGTGATCAGATGCTTCAGGAAAATTTAAGAAAAGTATAATGTTATACTGGCATGTTTCAGTTACATTTGTTTACTGTATAACTTATTAAAGACCCACTGCCAATGGTATAACTTGCTTCTATTGTTTTGCCATGTTAAATGGAGCATGTGCCAGCTGGAGGAAGGCAATTGTCCAGGGTGGAGGAAGGAAGAAAGAAAAGAATGGAACAAACGGAAGAAAGAAAATGCACCAAATGTTGGTGCAAATTGCTCCATCATCCCAGCACTTGGATGAAGAGCAGAATCAACAGAAGCCTGTAAGGCCTGTCTCCAAGGTATAAAATGCTGGGTGACACAGAAAGGTGCAACAGGGAAAATGACTTCAAAACAAGGGCTTACCTAAAAAAATCTTAAACTTGATCATTTATATTTTCTCAATTAGTGCATTAAACAAATGTTTAATGATAAAAATGTGCACGTTTAAGATAAAAAGTAAAATACATTAATATTTCAATGTTTTTTAAAAAAATTCCAGATCTTAGCTCAGCAGTTATTCTAGTAGCAAGGTCTTTTTCCACAAGAGTTGATTGAGGGGAGATTTGACAGAGGTGTACACAATTATGACAGGTTTAGATGAGGCAGTCAAAGTAAAGCTGTTTGCATAAGCTGATGGTACAGGACCATGGGGGGCAGATTTAAGGTTTTCAGATTCAGTGGGGGGGGTGGTGTGAGGCAGAATTTTTTTTATTATGCAGCAGGTGACGTACACGCCATCTACAGGATTCATGGAAGTAGGAGATGAAGAATGATTTCAAAAAGGAAATTGCATGGGCACTTGTGGGAAATAAACTTGCAGGGATAAGGAGCTACAGCATACAAATGAGACTGACTGGATTTCCCCAAGGCAGCCGGGTGGATTTGATGGGCTGAATGGTCTCCTTCTGTGCTATACTGACTCAAGAAAAAAAAAGTGAAATGATTGAATCAAGTGCCAATTCAACTGTGCTACACTAAAATGGGGTTGGAAGCGGCTTATCTGCTCATATTTTCAATCTAAAAATGGTGAATTGAGGAAAAATGCAACCAACCAAAAATATACCATTTTTACTTTCAACATCATCATGCAGAAAACTTTACTTATTGAAGTATTTATGGAAATAATTATAAATTAGATAGTTACAATGCCTTAATTTTTCTTTAAAAGAATCAGAAACTACAAGGAGAAACTAATGATTATAGGGGCACTACATACCTCAGTAGCTTCTTGATTCTGCTTGTCTAGTTCTTCCAACTCAGACACTAATGTGTCTTTCTGCCTGGAGACCTGTGTCAGGTTACTCTCTTTAGCTGACAAATTATGCTTTAGTTCATTCACTTCCATGGTCAGCCTATTCAGGTCCAAAAGAGCATTCCCATTTCCCTGAATAGTCTGCAGCTTTGAAAGTTCCTCTTGGATAGCCTCCTGGCAATGAAAAAAAGAAACAATTTCTGTCAATTTGCATTCATTACTGCAGAGCAGATCAGATGTTAGCCAGCCTGTACTTCAAAAAACACAACTGCCTGTAACAACCACCTAACCATAGTGTCAGTTCCAATAAAGTTTTGATTCAGAGATGAATCTTCAACCAATCCGTAAAATGCACGTGAAGCATTCTAAATTCATGAGACTGATCTTAGTTCATTAGTAAATATGATATAACAGCAGACAAGCAATGCATGCCTCAGCGCTGTTGAATGATGACCATTAATGAGTTATACAAGGTTCATATGGTTGCACATGCCTGCCTATTCCTTGCTCAGGCAAGGGGGGGGGGGGGGTGGAATAGCACCACTGTTACGTACTTTTTGCATGCTGTATCAAATATCAGGCATAACACAGATCACAATATACCAATCCACATAAAGAATCAGTTTGCCTAATATACAGTGCATATCTCACCCCAAAAGCGCATATCTGAGCCCCAGGAAATGTAGGTACAGGTCGACAACAACGAAGGCTTGGAGGCCGGCAGAGAGGGCGCATGAGAGAGAGACAGACAGACAGACATAGAGGAGGGCGCCTGGGGTGGTGTTCCCATGCATCTGCTGCCTTTGTACTTTTAGATGGTAGCAGTCATGAGTTTGAAAGGTACTGGCTAGGGGGCCTGTTGAGTGAGTGATAGTGGGAGTCTGTGTGCGTCTGGCTCACTCAGTCTCAGGATTTCCACTCAGCCTTACCCCCACACACAAATGGGTGAGGATGAGCTTCAAGAGATTGGGGGTGAGCACGACAAACAGGCTCTGTGCCTCTCACACTCTAATGGTATTTATTAATTACTATTTTTAAAAAATTATCAATTTATTGTTCAGCAAGTTGTTTCTTTTCTTGATACCTCAACTTTATTATGAAATTCATGTTTAATGTGCCAAACCTTATCTTTCTGAAATTTGCTCAGCAGCCCCTTGAAGAGTGAGAAAAAAATGGAGATGTGAAAAGGTTGGACAAGCCTGGCTTACAGCATACAACCTAGCCATCTTGACTTTCTGGATATGGTCTTACCAATGAAAAGACCACTCACAAAAATTACTTTAACTCATTCAAATAGCAGTCTCCAAATGGCAAAAAAATCAAGATACTGTGCCCACCTTTTCTTTTTGTAGCTCCTCCTTTTCATGGTTCAGCAACTGCAGACTTGCTTTCAGCTCCCGAATATCTTCCTTCCCATTATACTTAGCCTTAAAAAGAAATTCAAAACAATAATTATGAAGCTGGACAATTTTTATACTGCACGAGACCACGTTACACTAAAAATAATTTTTTGAACAATTCCAAATAGAGTTTTTGATTCTTTTCCCCCTTCTTTTCATTATTTTTGAATCTATTTTGGCAAATGATGTGCAACATATACAGTTACCCTTGTCCTGGATTAAAACATGTGAAACAAACTCCTCCTAATATATCTAACCGTGACCTATTCAGCACAAAGACAATGAAATTTTCTACCGCACAGAAAGTATGCAACATAATTTGAACTATTAAAATAAGCTTAGTGCTTAAATTTGAGATTATTTTTCATGTTTTCATACATGTAATACAAATAAAACCATAATAGCAAAACAGCTGATCATTTGCCAACATTCACACTAAATATATCACAAACTAAGAAGGTAGTGTGAATGCTCTTGTCTTAGTAATAAAGAATACAAAGCATGAGTGCATTACTAGGTAGAATAGATATTTCAGATACCCAACAGTTCTCCCTTCACTGAAGCAGGCCTATGATTTCTATATACTATCTCAAGTTTGAAACAAATATAAAAGTTCATTGGGTACCTTATCAATCAAGACTGCAGTTCTATTTTTCTATCTCAATAGAAGGAAACACAGAAGTGTTTCAAATACACCATTCTTCACACATACATGTAAAACTCAAGATTTACTTAATAATTGTTTCCTGTACAGATGCAGATTTCAATTACTGGAATTCGTCAATTGAAATATTCTTCAAATGAACGCTCGGGGATAGTCTAACTTGACTCATTTATCACAAAGGAAAAACATTTTAAACAAATAAAAAACATTTAAAGGATAAAAAAATCCATAATTAATTTTAACTCCTTACAGTTGATTTTTAATTAAGGTACACATTACATAGGCTCATGGTGCACCACTGTATCCCACTCATGAATGATATCAACAATAACTCAGAACTTATCACTCAGCAGTTATCAAGACAGCCTGATAATATACAAATTTTATCTCAGATCTTTATACAAACTGAATAAAGAACAGAAATATTCAATGCAAACTCAAGATATCAAGAGTCTGGAAGCCACTTGCAAATACATACTTCATTAGTGTTATCCAATCTCTTCAATTCATTCTCTGCATCTATAATAGTCAAAGGATACATGAAAACATGTTAAAAATCTAATATATAGACAAAATCCATCTTTATTCATCCTTACAACTTGCCTGGAAGAAGCACATGCACACTTTCATGGCACGTTTAAAATTATCTGAACAAAAAACTACATTAGATCAGAAGCAACTTGAAAGTAAAATTTTAACTGATCTTGCCTGTCATTGGAATATAGATTACAAGTACTCTTGATTTATCCAAAGATTTGCTGTCAGATTTATAGGGTCTAAAGAGTTAGATGGTGGATAACTGTCAAACAGTTCAAGTGAAGCTCTGGATCCATATTGGCGAAGTGTGGTTCCAGTCCAATTGAAGTACCACCAGACAAGCATCATCTAAAGTTTCACTGCAGCTTTTCTTGGATCAGCTATTTGCATTAAATAGTGCTATAGTGCTATTTCAAACAGAGAACAAATTACCAGCTACAACTTTTAGAATTCTACAAATGAAGCATTTGAATTATGCACTGTGGAAGATTTGGACAAGATATAGATCAGATTAGCATATTTTCATTTGGAGCTGCATTTGAATCTGGTCCAGAATAATAGGATGAAGGTTAGCCTCTCTCAAGGATATTAAGTGAAGTTATTCTGGATCCAGTTTTTAATATACACATTTATGCAAGCACAATGAATTACATTGGTAAACTCTCAACCTTCTTAACCTATCTGCAGCCTCCAACATAGTTGATGACACCATCCTCTTCCAATGCTTTTCCTCCATTGTCCAGCTGGGTGGAACTGCTGTTATCTGGTCTATCTTCTCTATCAAATCACAGCCAGTCCTTGTAATCCATATCACCTGCAATGGATTCTCTTCACACTCCTGCACCATTACCTCAGGAGTTTCCCAAGGATCTATCCTTGGCCCTCTATTTCTCACCCACCCCTTGCTCTCCACTGTCTCTGATTTTTTACACAGTTTGTCCTAAATCTAGTACTAGATGAACAGAAATTTCCTCCAAATAAATATAGTCTTTGGTTCATGCTACAAACACAGCTATTTCCATCAATTTCCCTGGAACGGCAAGAAGTGAGTCAGACCTTGGTATTGTGTTTGACCCCAAGATGAACTTCCAACCACATATCCACTCCTTCACCAAGAGTTCCTACTTCTGCTTCCATAACATTGTCTGACTCCATCCCTGCCTCAGCCCACCTGCTGCGGAAACTCTCATCCATTCAGGGACAATCATAGTGGTGCAGTACAGTACTATATATGTTCACTTGAGGTTAACCTTAAGACACATTATTGAGGTGAAATTGACAGCTTAATTTACCAATCAACTTGTGATATATAGAATCTAACACCAGTACTGCTAGATCCTGCCACTTGTTCCTAAAGTGTTCGCATTCTATTCTTTAACATTGGTCAACTTGATGGCGTAAAAAAAAATCCACCTCACAACATTCCAAAGTGTAGCATTTTGAATTGCCACCCGTGTTGGGAGAAACACAGAATTCTTTCAACTACTTTTTCGATAAACATGCTGCATTGCACAGAATTGAGCGTTACTGATCAGAGGGAATCGTGGCTGGACTCCTGGTCTGTGACAAGTTAACTTATCAGCAATGGTGACGGTGCTAGAGATGACCTCAGCTTCCTCGAACTAGAGGTTAGTGAAAAATCACCCAGACCCCCTTGCCTGATCAGTATATTGTGAGCCTCCAAAAATAATACATACCTGTATATTGGTGAGGTCAAATTTATGCTCAACTGTAATCTCCGCCCCCCCGCCCCCCAAGGTTAAGTAGCCAGTCAAGACTCTAACAAGCCAAAGATGAAGAACAGCAAGGTACCAGAGGCCTCATTATGCCTGGTCATGAGTCAGTACCTTGAGAGAAGAGGAGAAAAATGGTCCAATGGACTCACTTAGATTATAGAACTCCTATCAAGGAGTGAAATATGCATGTAAATATCTTCATGGAGCACAAATAAGAACAAAGGAACACAAGTAAACCACTTATCTCCTTAAGCCTGTCTGCCATTCAATGAGATCATTTCTGATCACTGATCCAACTCCATACACCCGCCTTTACCTATATCCCTTAATGCCTTTGGCTAACAAAATTCACAATTGGTGTAGTGTGAATTGCTATTTGTGGAAGAGTTCCAAGCTTCTGCCACCCTTTGAGTATAGAAGTGTTTCCAAATTTCACTCCTGAAAGATCTGGCTCTAATTTTTAGACTATGGTCCCAAGTCCTGAACTCACTAATCATTGGAATCCTGCTCACCCAACCCACTGGCGTGAAAGGCAGAGCTTGAGAGAGTGCATACACGGATCATTACACATATCATTAAAAAATGTTTTTCTGGAAAAAAAGAATGCGCAGAGGCATAGTCTCAGATATACCATTCTGGTCCAGGTGCTGCCATTCTGTGAGAAATATACATTCTGCACCAAAATATCCCAATTAGCAGCTGTTGAAGATTAATACAGTATTTCAGGTGAAACAGCAGTCTACTTGTACTTCTTTCAACTAAATATGCAGTATTTCAATGTTCACAACATGGCCTCCTCAACAGTGGGGAAACCAGATGCAGATTGGGTGGCTGCTTTGCTGAACAACTCTGTCCCTCCCTACATTGTCTAGAGTTAAGTAGAATGCAAGATGATCTCACTGAAACAGGTAAAATTCTTAAACATCTTGTCAGGGTAGATGCTGAGAGGCTGTTTCTCCTACCTGGAGATTCTAAAAGTACAGGTTATAATCTCAGGATAAGGGGTCAGCCATTTAGGACTGATGCAAGGAGAAATTTCTTCTTTTAGGGTATTGCGAATCTTCGAAACTTTCTGCCCCAGAGAGCTGTGCTTGCTCAGTTGCTGGATATAGTCAAGACTGAGGTCACTAGGCTTTTGGGCACTTAGGGAATCAAGAGATTTAAGGATTGAGCAGGAAAGTGGAGTTGTGTAGAAGATCAATCATGATCTTTCTGAATGGCAAATTAGTCTTCAGGGCTGTGTGGCCTACTCTTGCTTGAACGTTTCAGTCTTTTAAATTAAAATGTGATCTCCACTGTATTTTCACAAATAAAGTTGCTTCATATGAGATCTTGGCGATCAGCAGCGAAATAGTAACTGTTGTAGTAATCCTATCCTATCTCTCCAGTAGCATGGTCTTCTTGGGTGTAAAGCAGCACAGCACCTACAATGAATAACATATTGTACCTGTTGCAGCATGCCTTAGTTGGAGCACTTCTTCCTCCAGTGCCACTTTTCCTGACAGTTGTTTTTCCTGTTTCTCCACAGTACCCTGCAACTCCATCATACAGTTCTGCGAGTTCTCATATTCCTCCTGCAGTCTCTCGCACTCCTTCAGCTGACTTATCTCTGTTGAAGCATTCTCCCATTCTTGGAGCAAACCAACAGCCAGTTCATCAAAATTGGTCTTAACTTGCTTTTCCAGCTCTTCTTCAGATTGCTTTCTGGCTACCAATTGAGTCTTTCTCTCCTCAGGAAGTGTTGAATGGTCTGAGGACACAGCACCTGCTCCAGCTACAAGTACAAAATAGATGAATTCACTCCAAATACAATTTCTGAATCTGAACAGACATTCTTCTGCACTATTACTTCAGCCTCAAGTTCAGATGATGCAATCATTATGTTGATTGCTTAACCCAGCAGTGAAGACATTATCTAGATCACAAAATTAGATAAGCTTGTTTGTTGTTATATATATGTATATATGATGGCCAAAACTATCCAGTCAAGTGACTAAAATTTCACAGGTGCTCCAATGAAAAGATGCAAAGATTTTGTAAGTGACAGCTGCATGCAAGGCAATTCCAAATTGACTTTGCACATGACAAAAATTCTATATAAATTCTGTTCTGACCTTGGCCAAAACACATTCCACACTTCAAAAGGGAGAAGGGATGTTTAGGTAGTTGTTTTTAAATACAAAGTGCTTTTACACTGCTTGAAATTTTCACTTCTTTAATGAGCTCTTAAATCCTGCACAGCCAGCAAGCCACCTGGAAAACTAAGGCATCTCACCAAGACCGGTGACTGGGTGCACAGTTTATTGTGGATCTGCTGGGCTGCCAATTATAGCAAATAGCAGGGGTTTTATCACTGGTATCAGGGGCTTTCAGTTGACTATGAACGACATTTCCTATCGGAACTGTCTACATTACTATGCGTCTCACACAATGTAAAATTATTAAGGTAATTTTTCTTTCTCCCACCAATTAGGTAATATATACCTGAACTACACTTTTCTGGGACTTTGCTGTATGAAAATTGGTTGCTGCCTATTCTACACTACAAGAGCAGCTTCTCTTCATTGGCTATTAAACACTTGGGGATGTCCCGAGGTTGTGAAAGAAACTATATCAATACAAGCCTTTCTTTTCCTTTCTAGTAGGACATTTGAATATTTCTTGAAATGTCTGTTCTTGCAGACGCCCTTAACTGCAAATCTCCTCTGCAGAGCGTTGCTCAGCTGATGTTTGAGAAAAGAATATTCAATATTGGACACCTCCTCAATCCAGAGTTCCATGTCCATGCTGTTAATCAGCTTGCCATAGGCTGAAGACAGCTGATTGATACATGATGTTTTAACCTGTCTATGCAGGGGTAAGAAAAATAGATTTAGCAGTGTAAATGCTGGGAGCCAAAGCACAGGCTCCCACAATTTAAAATGAAGGAAGCTACTGATTCTTTGACAGTTTTTAAAGCTGATGACAGCTGAACAACTATCTGAAATAGTGGGGCCCAAAATAGCAAGTGGAGTAAAACTAACGTTAAACCCAAGAACATTTGCAACTCATGAGTTTTTCCTTAGTCATTATTTTCATGTTATCTGACTGACAGGAGTGCGGTTCTTTATGAAAACATGTCCTCCGACTCCATCTCCTCCTCTGCCAACAAGCTGCCTCCAGCTGTGGTAAAGTTCCATGGTTATCCTCTGGTACCATGCTCAAGAGGCCATTCTTCATGTGTGAGCCTGCACAGTAACTAACTGCCCTAGCAAAATCCTGTCCTCAGCCAATTTTTACATACATTTACTTTGCAACATGTGGCCTCCAGATGGTGATCAGGAGCATGAATCCTTATAACTGAGACTAGCCTTTGTGTCCTCACTAATTCGGCTAAAGCTAGTTAACCCACCGCCAATTGTGAAATGAACCTGTCTCTACTGGGCTGCAAGGCTCATCAGTTGGCAAAAGCAGACACTGTATGCAGCAAACACAAATTACCAGCTTTTCACTACCCAGGGCAAAAGGAAAACTTATCATTTTAAAAGCTACATTAGTTAGGTGCCCCACAACTAACCTAAATTTATTCTTGGAAAAACTCAGCAGGTCTGGCAGCATTGGCGGAGAAGAAAAGAGTCGACGTTTCGAGTCCTCATGACCTAAGGGTCATGAGGACTCGAAACGTCGACTCTTTTCTTCTCCGCCGATGCTGCCAGACCTGCTGAGTTTTTCCAGGTAATTTTGTTTTTGTTTTGGATTTCCAGCATCCGCAGTAGTTTTTTGTTTTTATTTAAATTTATTTTTCTTCACCACCTTAAAAAAATAATAAATGAACACTAATTTCACAATTGGAAGTTTCAAGACATGGTACTTTTTACTTGAACACATTTGGCTTTACAACTTTGCAAATTGCCAGTTATAAAGTAGTTAAAAAAAAACAGGATCACGAGGAGAAATAGTTAACAGTAATTAACGATCACGCGCAAAACATCAAAACATGTAACATTCACATAAATATGTTACTCTAATCCTCAAACGCTTCTCTGCGAAATTAGAAAGTGAAAAAGTACAACTGCACAAGGGGTTACTTCTAACCTTGCAACTGCTGCTCCAGCTCCTCAATCCGTTCTTCATACTCTGCAAGCTCAACCCTATGCCGGAGCGTGAGGCTGTTTAGTTTCTGGCGATGTATGTCCTGCAGAGCAGACAGCTCGTGCTGATGTTCATCAATCTCCTGACTAAGCTGCTTCTTCACCTCCTATAATAATTAACCAGCTGGATATCATTAGAGCTGTACCAGCCAATTATGACCATAATCAGAATATCTTATGAGGAACATGAATCATGAACTGAATGATTCCAATTTAACTGGGAAGTGGGGCAAAATGTTCATTCAGCGCTTCCTACACAATACTACAGCATAATCAGAGTGCTGAGGCTTACAGACCATTATATTTTCATACAAGGGATCATGTGCATGCTTTTCCACAGACAAAATTAAGAGCTCTCTGATATTAAACGGATTCTGAACATAAACCTATGCAGACTGAAGCGCACTCCTCAGTATCAACCACTGACTGGAGGGTGCGGACACCAGGTGAGGATCAAATTGGATTTATTGGTGATGCCGCTAAAACAGTATTAAAATTATAACAGTCACATGAGTGAAGTACCAAGTGACTGAATGCCAGCAACCATGATATCAGCCGCACATAAGACAAAGAGAGGAAATAAAAGACACAGACACAGGTACAAATAGAACCATCATGATTTCAACAGTAGCATCCTCATACTTTGACATTATTTATTAAGCTGACTGCTGGAACTTAGGTCATTCTTAGCGGTTTAGTAAGAAATTTGTTTGAAAAGTTCTTACCTCGATTGTCTTTTGCAATTTGTAGTTATCATCCTGACCAGAGCTAACTGTCCCTTGACCCTTGGGTGCCTAAAAATAAAGTTTATAAAGTTAACTTTTCCCCAAGACGACACTGTGCACCCTAGCGCAAGCATTCAACAAGATCTGGATTAAATATGGAAGTGGCCATTCAGTCTGCTCTTTCCATCACAACATGTACAAGCTCAGCAACTTCATAGAAGGAATATTAAAACCACAGAAAGCTTACAGCATAGACTCAACCAGGATGATGCATTAAGTTATGAATCAAGATGTTTAGTGCTGGGAAAATATCCATCTGAGCACAGAAGAGCAAGAGGAGATTTAATAGAAGCTTTTAAAATTATGATTGGGTTGGATAGAGTGAAAGAACATTTGTTCTGGTTGGGAAGTCAATGGCAAGGGGTTATCAATTTAAAGTGGTCACTGAGTGGTTAGGAGAAATGTCTTTACATAGAGGGATGTTGGAGTATGGAGTGCTTTGTTACTGAGGGTGATTGAAACAGCATTTTTCCTTCAAGGGAAAAATTATTAATATTTAAAACAGAGGAAGATAGTGAGCTATAAGGACAGCCTGGAGCAGTGATATTGGATTTCAACTGCTTCAGTGAAATGTAGTGGAGACATGGTGGCAAAACGTCTTGCTTGTGTGCTGGACCTTCGTGGATTCTATTTTAAAGGGAGGTGAACAACCAAAAACATATCGTTCCAGAATGTAGAACTCTATAATGTCACAATTGAGCAGAAAATCCTAGGCGCTATTCATACCAATTATTCATCCTTGCCCGTTAAAGTCCAAAGGCAGTAATCACAAAAAAACTATAACAATGGTATTCTCATCCTCACGGAATCATACCTAACAAATAATGTCCCAGGCACCACCATCACCATCCCTGGGTATGTCCTGTCCTACCGGCAGGACAGGCCCAGCAGAGGTGGCGGCACAGTGGTATACAGTCGGGAGGGAGTTGCCCTGGGAGTCCTCAACATTGACTCCGGACCCCACGAAGTCTCATGGCATCAGGTCAAGCATGCGCAAGGAAACCTCTTGCTGATTACCACATACCACCCTCCCTCAGCTGATGAATCAGAGCTCCTACATGTTCAATACCACTTGAAGGAAGCACTGAGGGTGGCAAAGGTGCAGAATGTACTCTGGGTGGGGAATTTCAACGTCTATCACCAAGAGTGGCTCAGTAGCACCACTACTGACCAAGCTGGCCAAGTCCTAAAGGACACAGCTGCTAGACTGGGTCTGCGGCAGGTGCTGAGGGAGCCAACAAGAGGGAAAGACATACCTACCTGCCTGCCACAGATGCATCTGTCTATAACAGTATCACTTTTCACATGGAGGATACCCTCTATCATGTTGCGTGGCACCACCACCGTGCTAAATGGGATAGATTTTGAACAGATCTAGCAACTCAAGACTGGGCATCCATGAGGCACTGTGGGCCATCAGCAGCAGCAGAATTGTACTCGAACACAATCTGTAACCTCATGGTCAGGCATATCCCCCACTCCACCATTACTGTCAAGCCAGGGGGTCAACCCTGGTTCAATGAAGAACGCAGGAGATCATGCCAGGAGCAGCACCAGGCATACCTTAAAACGAGGTGTCAACCTCGGGAAGCTATGACACAGGACTACTTGCGTGCCAAACAGCATAAGCGACAAGTGATAGACAGAACTAATCAATCCCACAACCAATAGATCAGGGAGTCCTGCCACATCCAGTCATGAATGGTGGTGGACAATTAAGCAACTCACTGGAGGAAGAGGCTCCACAAATATCCCCATCCTCAGTGATGGAGGAGCCCAGCATAGCAGATCAAAAGATAAGGCAGAAGCATTCGCAACAATCTTCAGTCAGAATTGCCGAGTGGATGATCCATCTCGGCCTGCTCCAGAGGTCCCCAGCATCACAGATGCCAGTCTTTAGCCAATTCGATTCACTCCACATGATATCAAGAAACGGCTAAAGACACTGGATATTGAAAAAGGTTATGGGCCGTGATAATATTCCGGCAGTAGTACTGAAGACTTGTGCTCCATGACTTGGTGTGTTTCCCAGCCATGCTGTTCTAGTTCAGCTACAACACTGGCATCTACCCGGCTATGTGGAAAATTGCCCAGGTATGTCCTGTACACAAAAAGCAGTACAAATCCAACCCTGCCAATTACCGCCCCATCAGTCTACTCTCAATCATCAGTAAAGCAATGGAAGGGGTCATCAACAGTGCTATCAAGCAGCACTTGCTTAGCGATAATCTGCTCACTGACGCCCAGTTGCAGTTCCACCAGGACCACTCAGCTCCTGACCTCATTACAGCCATGGTTCAAACATGGACAAAAGGGCTGAACTCCCGAGGTGAGGTGAGAGTGACTGCCCTTGACATCAAAGCAGCATTTGACTGAGTGTGGCATCAAAGAGCCCGAGCAAAACTGGAGTCAATGGGAATCAGGGGGAAAACTCTCCGCTGGTTGGAGTCATACCTAGCACAAAGGAAGATGGCTGTGCTTGTTGGAGGTCAGTCATCTCAGCTCCAGGACATCAATGCAGGAGTCCCTCAGGGTAGTGTCCTCGGCTCAACCATCTTCAGCTGCTTCAACAATGACCTTCCTTCCATCATAAGGTCAGAAGTGGGGATGTTCACTGATGACTGCACAATGTTCAGCACCATTCGCGACACCTCAGATACTGAAGCAGTCTATGTCCAATTACCATTACTGAATCCCCCATTGTCAACATCCTGGGGTTTACCATTGACCAGGAACTGAACTGGACTAGCCATATAAATACTGTGGCTACAAGAGCAGGTTAGAAGCAAGGAATTATGCGACGAGTAACTCATCTCCTGATTCTCCAAAGCTTGTCCACCATCTACAAGGCACAAGTCAGGAGTGTGTAGGAATACTCCCCACTTGCATGGGTGAATGCAGCTCCCACAACACTCAATCAGCTTGACATTGTCCAGGACAAAGCAGCTGACTTGACTGGCACCACGTCCACAAACATTCACTCCCTTCACCACTGATCACTAGCAGCAGTGTGTACCATCTACAAGATGCACTGCAGGAATTCACCAAGGCTCCTTTGACAGCACCTTCCAATCCCATGATCACTACCATGGACAAGGGCAGCAGATAGATGGGAACACCACCACTGGAAGTTCCCCTCCAAGTCACTCACCATCCTGACTTGGGAATATATTGCTGTTCCTTCACTGTCACTGGGTCAAAATCCTGGAACTCCCTCCCTAGCAGCACTGTGGGTGTATCTACACCACAGGGACTGCAGCAGTTCAAGAAGGCAAATGTGATAGACCACCATCTTCTCAAGAAAAACTAGGGATGGGCAATAAATGCTGGCCCAGCCAGCAAAGCCCACATCTCGTTAATTTTTTAAAAAAATCTTAAATCATCTACATTCACTATCTTGGAAATGGCATCAAACACCTGCATTCCTTTACCTAATCATTCAAATTTCTCCACGTTTACTCCATTGGGGGATTCAGTTGTGTAGTGGTAATGTCACTGGACTGACAATCCAGAGGCCCAGACTAATAAACTGGGAAACACGGGTTCAAATCCCACCATGGCAACTGACAGAATTTAAATTCAATTAATTAAACTTGGAATACAAAGTTAGCCTCAGTAATGACAATCATGAAACTATCAATCGGTTCGACAATGTCCTTTAGGGAAGGAAATCTGCCGTCTTTACCGGGTCTGGCCTACATGTGACTCCAGATCCACAGCAATCTGGTTTACTCTTAACAACTCTCTGAAAAGGCCTAGCAAGCCTCTCAGTTCAAGGGCAATTAGGGATAGGCATCAATTGCTGGCCTTGCCCATGAAAGAATAAACATCCCATGAAAGAATAAATAAAAAGGTATGTTTTCACTTCTGGATCTGCCCCAGAGGATATTTCCAGTTTTTGTATTGACTTAATATTAAGTTGCATGTTTGGATCAAAATTACATCCAAATCTGTTGTATAGGGTGATAGTGTGCCCATCCTGGTTGGTCAGTGTGGAATAGCACTTGTTACCAATGTTCCCATGCTTCAAATAATGGGCTTACCTCAGAGAATACAGAACACAAAAAACATTCAGAACTCCAAGCTGGCTGAGCACTGGCATTCAAATGTACTAACCACACAGATAATGAAGCAGCATGGGAAATCTGATAAAACTGCATCAACAATTATCTAATTGTTCCATTTTATGCTTGATTACCTGCATGATGGCATACACTGACCTGTGCTAGCGCTTTCCAATGGGCAACATCAGCTTCCAACCTGGAGACCTCTTTGGAAAGCCTGTTGATCTCTTGCTGGGACCAGATGACATCTCCAAAATCCATGGTATCTCCATGAAACGTGGACGTGCGAGACATGTCCACAGGCAGAAAGGCAGTGGAGGCTGTGCTTGAGGTAACACCAACTTGTGATGACTGAGCAGCAGATTGGAGCTTCTGTACTTGATCCTGTAAGGAATTTTGTCTGGCTTTCAAATGGCTTATTGTAACCTTAAAAAGGACAAAATAATGAATCAGGCAGCCAGCCACATCCACTGAGCTGGATTAAAAATCAATTCTAAGCAAGCTAAAACTGCAACTGACAAGCAACATTCACATCACAGAAGTGTCACAAAGTGATCACTGAGAACAAGAGAAAACCCAGCCATTTCCCCATCACTGGCAACAACACCCCCTTTGCAGTCCCCAACAATCAACATTTATAGGCTGCCTTGATCAAAAGCTGAACAGAATCACCAAGCCTGATAGAGAATGGAAAATGAATCAACAGTAGCTGCCTACTGACAGGGGTTAAGAAATTTCACACTATTTCTCGTATGGGATGAATATGAAGCAGGTTCCTTCTGTTCTCTAGCTGCACTGATATAATTTGACAAAGGGAATGAGTACTTTTTCTGCCCAATGCACCCTATTGCAATGTCACACTTGGAGGAGAACTGGAGGAAAAGCCAATCTTATGTGAGAAGCCCACCACCTGCACTCAACTGTCAGTGGCAAGGCATACTTGCGATACAAATGTGAGTAAGTGTGCCCCACAATTCAATTAAGTATATTTAAGAATTTCCAAATAAAACTGTTAGGGATACCTTGCCTTGGTTGCTTCCAGGAATCTTTCTGGAATTTAACCAGTTAAAATCATGGCATTTACTCTCACGGCAATTTCACTCTATTGCTCAAGCCACAACCACCCTACCTGTTGGAGGCATTGTAGTTTGCAGATTATCAGAAATCAATTAAAAAAGTTATCAGCACTCAGCATCAAGTAAGCATCTCCTGCTGCCAATGAACCTGCTTAACTCAACAACATCCTAGAATAAGAGCTGCCTGCCCTAGCTACTAAATTGTTGAATTTGCCGGAGGATTGACTTGGTTCTAGCTCCTCATTGCCAGCTGTCTCGTCCTGGAGGCAACCTGAAAGAGGCCTTATGTACCTCTCCAACAGGGCGGACAAAATTTAATTATTAGAATATTACAATGGGGTTAATAAGTTTTTTTTCCTGATAGTTCCAAACATTTACTATCAATCTTTGGTGTTTTTGTTGCTAGTGATACTTTCTAGTTTTTAAAAAGGTAGATATCACTTTCCACTGCAATCAAGAGGAGGGGCAAACACCCTGTCAGTACCATCCTGAACCAGTCCGAAAAGGATATTACAACAGTCAGATGACACTTCTCCCCAGCTGATAAAGCAGTGCTTGGCCTCTACTTGGCACCTCCAAACAATGGGACAGGTGAAATTGATAGATAGATAGATAGAAAGTGCAAATCTGCATTCTACTATCTGATTCCATTTGTCGTGTCACCTCATTAAGCCTAATCAGGTGCCATCAGCAGTTTAGTTGGCTATATGATCCAATATCAAGCATAGTTCAAGCCTGGACTGAAAGATGGAATTAGAATTTTAAAAGGTCCACTTTTATTCCTCACCATTAGCTGTACAGAAATACAAACTAGTGAAGAAATCAAATAAAAATGTTACTAAGTTCCTGAAACACTCAGTGCTTGCCATGCAGGGGCACAATCACATAATAATGCTTACAAAATGTACTGTCTAGAGGCAAAAAGAATGCTAAGCCCTGGTTAATTCAGATTCTATTATAACAGTGATAACGTTGAGCTTTTAAACTAGCCTGGGGCTGTGCATTAACTAATAATTTTGGTAATTAAAATCTAGTCACTGTGACAAATTGACTATTCAAATATAATAAATTATGAATAAAGTCCAATTTCCTGGTTATGTGTGCTCATCCTCTGACTACACAGTACATGGTTTTTGAGCCAACATTTACAATCCATTGCCCTTCCTCTTGATAATTTCACCACATGCCTCCAATGCAATCCACTTCAGCAGTTCAGATCCAAATAATATAATTGTGTATTTTTTTTTAAAAAATCAAATAAAGCCATTTGTTATATAGGAAACAGATCTAGGATTCTAAAATTAAAACATGGGAAAATATATTTTTATTTTAGAAACAACAATTCACACACACTATACGAAATGACTCTAAGTTTCTTTATCCATATCAGTCTGGCTGAGCCAGACTCAGGGGTGAAGAAGAGAAAAGGAAAGCTGTGTTTGAATTTGGACTCTGATATTATTCCGGAGAAAGAAAATCCACATGCATGAAATCAATAGCAATGATGATGATGTGACTTAGTCAGTTAATCAGTGAGTAACTGAAAGGTTCCAGATTTGATCTGCGGTGTGTGCTAAGGTAGTTGAGATAACTAACTGTTAGGGATGCTGCAACTGATCTTATTTAAGCCCAACTGGGGAAGGAAAAGCAACATCCGGTAGGGCTCCAGAACCAATCACAGCCAGTAAACCAAGGGTGGAAGAGCCAGTCATTGGGTGAGGATAGGATCTGTCAAATGCATAATGCTTCTTTAATAGCCTGCCAACACTCTTCTGTCTATGTTCACGCATGAAAGATGATCATTCTGACAAACAGTGAAGACAGACTACTATCCACAGAGAAAGCCCCCTCCCATTAAACAAAAACCTCAACATCTTTGGGTGAGGGGAAAATAACAGGTGGAAAAAAAAGGAAGAAAGTTAAACTGCTGCTGCAGTCTTTTTCTAACAATGCACTTCACAATTCACTTGGCCTTGGAACAAGAGGCTCTATTGTAAGGGAACAGAAATGCATAAAACCTTTGACCTACTTCTTTCTGCTGTAGTTGGTTTCTGTATTCTGAAGATAGGTGCTTTATCTGGAGCTCTGCTGCTGCCTCTTTCTCTTCTAGGTCCGAGTAAAGTTTCTTCAACCGCTCATACTAAAATTGGAAAATAAATCTATTTAAAAAAACAAGAAGGAGCACATGCAGATATGTGAAGGGTTTCCTAATCCACATAAAATGAAAGCACTGTGCCAGCTTTCTTCACTGAAGTAATCATTAAGAGGTTCGGGGAATGTAGGTTTAAATTCCAACATTAGCTTCTAGAAGATAACTTTTACAAGTGCTAACATCCTACTTTTTCCATGGGCCAATTACAGAGCAATTTTGACAGCTCAAAGGTCTAAGCGGCAGCCATCCTGGAGAAAAAGGGGCTAGGCAAAGATGGGCTGCTCAGGTAGATCTTGACTGAAAGCTCGAACGACAGCCTGGAAATGTAGCGTTTGTTACCCTTCTTTTTCTTCCCGCCTATTCACTGAGCTCAATTGTGTCTCTCTGTTTCAGTGCAGGCAGTAAAAGATTGCATGTTAGAAGCCAATGCACTTGAACATGCGACTATATTTGATTCTAATGGTGTATTCGTACTCCACAAACTCAGAATAAATGTGAAGCCAAAACTGTGTTGCACAAATGCCATCTTTGAGCAGATAAGTTGGATGTGATGACCTGACTGACTCTGAAGTGCAGCAAAGCTCCCCGATCCAGGGAATCTTATTCTCCTTCACTCCAATGTTCTCAGGTCCTGACACTGGGGTCAAGCATGCAGTGAAATTACAGTGACCACCTGCACTGGCTGCCTGACTCCAGTTTCATTTGTTGGTGTATGCAGAGTGGAGTTCACTGCGTCAAACAATTTTGAATTAAGAGTGGACTAAGTTAAATGGTCTGAATATTTATATTTTTTAATGCAGTAAAGTGCTACTTCCCTGCATTTTTACATTGCTTAATTGAAATTATTTAATAAGTCAATTCTTTTCACCGCAACAAATTATGAATTATCAGGGGTAAACTGTTTTATTTTGCTAGCTACTGTGATCTTTTTTAAAAATGTTTTCTGACTTAACTATCAGAAATGTTTTTAAAATGTTAAATGCTCATCACACTGGAGCTCTTTTTGCCCTTTTACTACCACTTCGATCTATTTGGATAACAGAAATAATTAACGTTCAAGCTGATCAGCTATTGAAGAATCCATTTGCTCTTGAAGGAATCCTGTCTCCACCTCAAAGAAAGGCAGCCATATATCTGAAAAGTGAACCTTAAGGTCTTTTAAATTCTCCGTTTTGACCATTTCCATTCTAAGGTAGTAAAAAGAGTCCAGAGGAGTCAATGTTGATGTGACATTACATGGGAAACTCGGTTCCAAAATTTTTGGAATCGACTTCAACAGATTTGCCCTGTTTCGATATAGTTTGATATAAATTGAGGATTCTAGTGTTAGATTTTTTGCTGTGACTCACTTCTTCTGGGTATTTAACGTGCTGGCGAATAAAGTCAACTATGAGATTTAGCCCAAAAGTAAGAGTTTGATAGTGTGATATTTTCTAACTTTTGAAACAGACAGGAGAAGGGAGTGGGTGGCTCACACAATCTTATCTCCACTGCACCACACCATGGTAAAAGGGCAATTGTTAGTACAGTATGACACATCCCACTGTTATTCATAAGTGTGCAAGTTTTAGAATTATCAGATATGAGCCTGCTTTTGAAAATGTCTTTTTATGGTGAATATATGAATTGTAAATATAGGGAGAAAACCTGATTTTTTTAACAGATGTCGCAAGACTGATTAGCACATGTATCCAAATAGTAATAGTTCTATCCTATATCCTTAAATGTAGATGGACAAGTAATAAACATAAATAATTTGTAGTAAGTGGCATGTGACACTAGGCCAAAAGCCAATCAAGAGCAGCCAAAACAGGACACAGAAGATGCTGTCTGCAGAAACGTGAATATTCAGTCTATAACAAGTACTTAGTATCGGTTTGTTCCTCCAATGTTTTAAGAATAACTTAAAAACTGCATAATCCCCATGTCTGAAGTCCTAATTGTTCAAGTTAATCTTGTAATTTGTAGTGGTGATGGAAGCTGATCCATAAATAATATTAAAAAGGGGATTGGACAGGTACTTAAGGGAGAGGAGTTGCAGGGTTATGGAAAAAAGCAGGGAAAAGCCAGCACAGAAGTGATGGGCCAAGTGGCCTCTTTCTATGCTGTAAAGTTTCTATGATTCTATAATTTGTCAGCAAAATTCTTTCACTAATTAGTTTTTTAAATCGCTATTTAAGTCTCTAAAAATATGGTTTGTTGCATATAGCTTAGTGCTCGACTTTGGGGACAGTTAGTTTTCATTCAAACATCACGTTATCATTTAGGAATTATTCTAATTTTGCAGTCCATACCTTAGAATGAAGTTAAGGAATTAAAGTCTCAGGAACTGAATAATCATGCCAAGATTGCAAGAATTTCAACATGTGCTCCAGTGTAACACTTACATCTAGTCTTACATCTGACACAATCAATAGCATTAAAATATTAGGGCTGTGCACTTGTAAGTACTGACATTGAACTCATTTCAATCAGGGTTTAACATACAAAATCAATCTGTTCTCAGAGCACCAAAAGTGAATGGCCAATGTTTTAACAAACAGCGAAAATTGGGGTTTATTCTAAATGGTAACCAAAGTAGTGTCTTTTAAGGTTTTGTCAGCTAAGTGTCTGTAGCATAAAGCATTCACATACCAACCTCTGATTTCTGTGCTGAGTAAGCTGTTTCAACATCCTTCAGTCTGGAATTCGATACTTGTAGTTCGCTGGCAGCATCTGAAGTTCAAGCACACACAGCAATGGGCATTCATTTTCACATGGCTTATTGTTAGGCCAGCAACATGATCTCTATCTTTAACAATTTTCATAATATTTTTCTGGTTTATTGTAAAATTGGTTTATGGGGGTAAGTATGGTTAGGTCTGTCTGTGTGTGATTTAATTACATTTGGAGTAAAGTAGACTGCAGGCTTTGATTCATCAAAAGAAGCTAGGTGCTTGATATGATAATGGGTAGACATGGATGTTGGCTTAGCATTTAAGATGTGAAGGGAATTTACATTTTTAGAAAGATGAAGAGAGATTTGGATTTCAAAGTGATCTCAGTCTGTTTATAAATAACCATATAAGCAAGGTTAAGGAATGTGTTTATTTTTCCCAAAGGTTACTGACAATAAATAGTAGCAACATGAAAGTTTTTATATTGTGAGGAGGATACAGTTTCAAACACATATAAAACAATAAAATTTACATATTAGAAGAGCAAAACATATATAAAGGAGAATGAAGCTACGTGTCAGAAGAAGGCATTGAGAGATCTAACAGAAGCGTGTGAAATAGCCTTAATGAAGCCTCCAGTATTTGTGCAGAAGTCTGCTGTCTACCGAAACTGAAGCTAGGAAAAGGTTATTTGGAACTCCACTGTCCAGGGTATTGCATTAATTTGCTGGATCTGTTTAACATCTATAATCTATGTTTGGACCATTGCCTTAAAGAGGGTGTAACTGGGAGTCAGGTTAATTTGGAATTTTAGGAGTATTATAGTAGTAATTTGTAGTCCTATGTATGTGCTTAAAATCTTTTCTTTTGTTAACAAACATTTTAATTTAGTTTTTTAAATGATCTCTAAAAGTCTTGGTGGAGTTATTACTTCTGAATTCAGTGCATGCATCTCGAAATAAATACAAATTGCTAATCCATTGTGATAACGCGATCAGGTTTCCCTCATGGATTTGATCTGCCTGGCACACATCATCTACCACATCATAACACTGACAGAACAGTATTCCATTAAAGCAAGAATATACAAAATTAGAAATTCTTCACTTCAATCTAAAAACATGTTTTCTTAAAAGAAAAAACAGCTTGACCAAGCGGGCTACATGCACCAATGTGAACAAAATATCACTGGGGGTGGGAAAACATCAAGAATTTTATCATTTTCATTCCACTCTGAGGAAGCCACAGACCTCTGTGTGCTGCTGCCTGCTGGCAGCTGAGGCAAGCTTGAAAATCACACTGCACTGAGTGTCTGGAGGAGTACTAGTACACTACCAACTTGAAGATCAAGGCCAGGAGACGAATGAGAACACTATCAAGTTCTCTTCCAAGTCGTGCACCATTTAACTTGGAACTATGTCGTCGTTTCATCATCATCACTGAGTCAAAATCCCGGAACTTGCTCCCTAACAGCAGAATAGGTGTACCTACACCACATCAACTGCACCGGTTCAAGAAGGTGGCTCAACCCCATCGACTTCTCAAAGGCAGTTAGGGATGGGCAACAAATGGCACATTCCATGAATGAATATAAAAGGAACTCTCGTGCCTGTGTGAATTATTTCTCAAGGGTCAGATATGAGGTTCTGGAGGGCTGATAAATTAGTTAGATTTATAATTTAATCCAATTTACCACAATACCGATCACAGGTAGCACCTCGCAACTATGAAAGGTATAACTCGAAGTGGCAACCTGTGGGAACCCTTGCCATGTGTGGGAACCAAAATGCTCCAAATGCAACTGTTCCAAAGCCTTTTACAGCCTAATTAAAAGGTTCTTATTTTTATATGCACTGTGCTAGCAATACAACCTGAAATGCCTTGTTCTAGCAATACAACCTGAAACCTTCCTAATAATCATACTGCCATGCAGCCTTCGATGATTTCTAATAATCCACAGCTTCTTCGATTGATCTATTAGTGGGTACATTTGTATCACAGAAACATATCTGGAGTTTTGCCAAATACAAAAACTTAAATTCCACACTGAAAGCCATAGAACCACTGTCAGCGCAGAACATCAGTCAGCACTTTGTGCTGGCTCTTTTCTATAGTAATTCGAGACTGATCCCACTGCCCCACTCTCACCACAGTCAAATATCTTCCCCCGCTTCAAACATTTATCTATACCTTCAATAAAAGGTACAGTGATGTCTATTGCAAACATTCACTGGAACAAAGCATTCCTTGCTGAACAAACCATCTTTATTAAAAAAAAATTCTAAAAGTCCCAGTAACAATTTTAAATCTATGACCTCGCCCCACCACAGAAAATGTTCTTCCCTTATTCGCTCTCTCAAAATCTTTATAAATTTTAATAACCTCTATTAAATTTCCTTTTGCCTTCTCTGCTCAAGTAGAAATAATCCCCCAAGTATTGCAAGTCTCGACTCATAACTATAGGCTCCCATCCCTCGTATTTTGCTGATGAGTATACTTTAGTTTCTCAATCTCTTTGATGTTCCTTCTGTGATCTCACAAAATTATACTCAGCATTGTAACTATGGACGAAGCCATTTTTTGCACAAATTATTTTTTTCTTCACTCTTGTGCTCAGTGCCCTTATGAATAAACCCCAAAATGCTACTGGCACTCCGTGGCTTTGTGCACTTTCAGACAATAATGGACATGAGCCCATGGGTTCATTTTGATCCATGAAGCATGCATTCTATTATAAATGCCCTCACTTTGACAATATGCATTATCTTTACTTGGCACTATCTTGGGATAGCGAAAATCACTAAATATTATTGCACAATTGTGCTTGTATAACCCCTCCTCTTATCTAAATTCCTCCATATCATTCTACAGAGTATGCTCTCATTCCTCGTTTCGGCTCCCAAAATATATTACCTCAAACTTGTCCACATAAAATTGAAATTGCCACCTTTGTCCATTCCAAAAATTATATCTTCCTGAGCTCTTTACAGTGCACGAATTATTTGCTACACCTCCTCCATCCCATCAGCAAATTTTGAGATCACGATCTCTCTGCCCAAATCCAAATCATCTATATATCTCGAGGACAAAGGTAAATAGAACAGCTTGGTTTTTATTTCTCCACAGAACTCTTTGATGCACTATTTTTCACTTTCTGGAATATATTGTTATGTTGCATATTATTTATCTCAAATTTGAAGATTTTCCACAGCGGATCTGTTGACCTTTTTGTTAATTTGCTTGCTTAGCTAATTCAGGTCGGATCCTTTATCAGCTTACTGAACTTTCTCTTTTACCATCCTAATATTTGACCCTTCAGTATCCACCTCTATTCTTATATTGAACCAAATAATGTTATGACCATTATTTCTCAATCCGTGTCCTATTCACACTTCACTTCATTTCCCAGAACTAACACAATGTTTCTTCCTTTCCTGCGCTTGAAACATTTTGACTCCTTGAAGCAGTCCTGAATACATATTCTAAAAATGTGTCCCACTTTGACAACATGCATTGCACTCTATTTTGGGATAGTTAAAATCACCTGATATTTTTGTACTGTTGTTCTTGTATGTCCTGCTGAATTGTCTGCGAACCTCCCCTTCTATACTATCTCCATTGCATGGCAGTCTATAATACAGGTTAAAATTTGTTCTATTTCCTTTACGACTTCTAAAGTTAGCCCATAAGAATTTGGTCATGACGCAATTATCTAGGCCATTCTTATATTCTATGATTAGCTCAGCACAGAAGTATAGATTGGGGAAATATTGAGCAGGGCATCCCATGGTCTGAGGATACATAACACTATTTAAACTTCAGGTTCATACAGTTATCCTACCAAGCCAGGGAGAGCAGGGAAACATGTGGATACAACTGGAGTCTGCCTGCCACACATTACTCTCAGAAGGTATTGGTCTCAAATCAGTGTCTATGTTATAACTCCAATAGTAAGGGAATCACACATTAATTATGCAGGGAAATCCATTTTCAAACTGGGAATGCAAATATTACAAATACAGAGAAGCTGCTAAATTGTGATTCCTCAAATCTATGAAGTGACTGTAGCCCTGGCTGAGTGTGAAAGTTGTGTGTTCATGGCGCTCGATGGAATGAGCATGCAATCTCTGCCAAAATGTCAGTGCAGTATTGAGGAAGTGCTTCAATGTCAGAGGTGCCATCTTTCAGGTGAGACATAAACATACATTCTTCCCAGGTGGTCAGAAAGGAAAATCTGAGAAATGCAGGGAGTTTTCCTGATGTCCAGTCAACACTTCTCTCTCAACTAGCACCACCACAAATCTAGCCATTTGTCTCAATTGTTCTTTGTGGAACTTCTGCCGAGCACAAATTGGATGCTGCATTTTTATAGATGACAACAGTGCTTGTTATGAACGACGCAGTTGGTAAAGCGGAGATATTTTAAAAATCCCAAAGGGAATCTTTAAACAACTGTCAAAACCAATAATTTTAAGTGTTATGTTTGAGATGCGACTCTAAATTCAGGAATAAGACTACTGGTTCTCGAGGTTTAATGTAAAACTAAATGAAACATTTTATTAATTTACACAGGTTAAAATATATGTACACATGGCTACAAATTGCTACTATCACAACTTTTAAATTCCCAAACTAATCTCCATTAAGGCAACAGCAACCCACAGACTTAACCAAACACCAGGCAAAGCATTTTCACCGTACAAATGAGGTTCTTTTCACTATGGAGCCAGTTGGAGGCTTGAAGCTGCCTTTTGATCTTACATTGCCTCTGCTCTGCACAACCCAAATACTATTGAAGTTATAGATACCACCAGTGATTGAATTCAAATTCTCATCGTCCCACCAGTCTCTTTGAACTTTACCTTTTAACAATGAAACCCCATTCATTGTACCAAATTTTATTAGTAATATAAACATATTGCTTGGTAGCTGCTAGAAAGGCATCAAGTTTTCACCCCACTTCTTGAGTGTTCTATTCAAAAAATGCAAATGTAGGCTATCTCCCTTCCAGATCAAAACTAGTACCCATTAAAGCACCCAGACTTTAATCCAATTAAGACAGACCCGCAGACTATGATGTCGACATGACATGAGTCGTCTCAATTTCTCTGCTCCTCTCACCCACTCTAACCTGTCTCTTTCTGAACTTGCCGCACTCCGTTCTCTCAGGTCCAACCCTGACTTTGTCATCAAACCTGCTGACAAGGGTGGTGCTGTTGTTGTCTGGTGCACTGACCTCTACCTTGCAGAAGCTGAGCGTCAACTCGCAGACACTTACTCCTACTTCCCCCTGGACCATGACCCCACCACTGAACATCAAGCCATTGTTTCCAGGACTGTAACTGACCTCATCTCCTTTGGAGATCTTCCCTCCACAGCTTCCAACCTCAGTGCCCCATCCGCGGACAGCCCGCTTCTACTTCCTACCCAAAATCCACAAACAGGACTGTCCCGGCAGACCGATCGTGTCAGCCTGTTCCTGCCCCACGGAACTCATTTCTTGCTATCTTGACTCCATTCTCTCTCCCCTTGTCCAGTCTCTTCCCACCGACATCAGCGATTCCTCTGACACCCTACATCATATCAACAATTTCCAGTTCCCTGGCCCCAACCGCCTCCTCTTCACCATGGACGTCCAATCCCTCTACACCTCCATCCCCCACTGGGATGGTTTGAGGGCTCTCCGCTTCTTCCTCGAACAGAGGCCCGAACAATCCCTGTCCACCACTACTCTCCTCCATCTGGCTGAACTTGTTCTCTCACTGAACAATTTCTCCTTAAACTCCTCTCACTTCCTCCAAATAAAAGGTGTGGCTATGGGTACCCGCATGGGCCCCAGTTATGCCTGTCTCTTTATGGGGTATGTGGAACATTCCTTGTTCCAGTCCTACTCAGGCCCCCTCCCACAACTCTTTCCCCGGTACATCGATGACTGCTTTGGTGCTACTTCATGCTCTCGTCTGGATCTGGAAAAATTTATTAATTTTGCTTCCAATTTCCACCCCTCCTTCATTTTTACATGGTCCATCACTGACACTTCCCTTCCCTTCCTTGACCTCTCTGTCTCAATTTCCGGTGATAGACTGTCCACCAATATTCATTACAAGCCTACCGACTCCCACAGCTACCTTGAGTACAGCTCCTCACACCCCGCTTCCTGTAAGGACTCCATCCCATTCTCTCACGTCCATCGCCTCCGTCGCATCTGTTCTGATGATGCCACTTTCCAAAACAGTTCCTCTGACATGTCTTCCTTCACCGAGGTTTTCCACCCACAGTGGTTGACAGGGCCCTCAACAGTGTCCAGCCCATCTCCCGCGCATCCGCCCTCACACCTTCCTCTCCCTCCCAGAACCACGATAGGGTCCCCCTTGTCCTCATTTATCACCCCACCAGCCTCCGTGTTCAAAGGACCATCCTCTGCCATTTCCGCCAACTCCAGCATGATGCCAACACCAAACACATCTTCCCTTCACCCCCCCTGGCGGCATTCCGTAGGGATCGTTCCCTCCGGGACACCCTGGTCCACTCCTCCATCACCCCCTACACCTCAACCCCTCCCACGGCACCTTCCCATGCAACTGCAGAAGGTGCAACACCTGCCCCTTTACTTCCCCTCTCCTCACCATCCAAGGGCCCAAATACTCCTTTCAAGTGAAGCAGCATTTCACTTGCACTTCCCTCAATTTAGTCTACTGCATTCACTGCTCCCAATGCGGTCTCCTCTACATTGGAGAGACCAAACGCAGACTGGGTGACCACTTTGCGGAACACCTTCGGTCTGTCCGCAAGCATTACCCAGACCTCTCTGTCGCTTGCCATTTTAACACACCACCCTGCTCTCATGCCCACATGTCCGTCCTTGGCCTGCTGCAATGTTCCAATGAAGCTCAACGCAAACTGGAGGAACAGCACCTCATCTTCCGACTAGGCACTTTACAGCCTTCCGGACTTAATATTGAGTTCAACAAATTCAGGTCATGAACTCTTTCCTCCATCCCCACCCCCTTTCCAATCCTCTTTTTTCCAATAATTTATCATTTAAAAAAAATATATTTCTCTGTTCCCACCTACTTTTAAATTCATTTCGATCTATTGTTTTATCTCCACCTTTTAGCTGTCAGACCTGCTGAGTTTTTCCAGCTATTTTTGTTTTTGTTCCCGCAGACTAAACCTCTATTTAAAAAGAAAATATTTTCCAAAATATTATATACCTTAATAGCTTCATGACAGTGCTTGTAATTCAAAAGTACTCCACTAGCTGTAACCTAATCTGGAATGTCAAGAGAACATTCAGCTGTTACATAAATCATGTTCCTTCCTTCTTAATAAAAGAATTGCATAAAGCATGCGGGGTAAAAAAAGGACAAAGCTTTACAGCTATTTTTCAACTCTGTCTCTCCTCCCAGTACTGGTTGGTGATTCAGTGCTCTCAAATATCATTTTGAGGGATTTAGTGTTGTAGAGTTGAATGAAGCTGGTTGAAAAATTATTTCAGTCACAGTTCACTAAGGAGACCAAAATCCAGTCCCAAAATTGAATCTCGGCACACTTCAATAGCTGTTTCAAACGCATATTAACTGTTTAACATATTAAAGACTTGCATTTGTACAGCACCTTATTATGCCTCTCAGAAATGCCTCAAATTGCAGGCAAAACCATTTATTGGGTTAAAAATTGATCTAATATTGGGTATTAGGATAAATTATACAGGATTTGAGCCAGAAGTTTTACTCTTCACTGCCAACTTACCCAAATGTTTCTGGAAAACATTTCATTTGCTCGTAAAGGTTAAAATGAATCTGGTCAGAATTACAAGAATCACTCTCAGATATCATTCAAGGTGAGTTTCACTATTAAAGTCAGTCATAAAGTCCAATCACTAGGGGTTTACATCACCTATGGATTCTCCACGTTTGCAAATACACACTAGTTATTCTTTGCTATCACAGTATCAGTATTAGTCACACAATTATTTACAACAATTCAAAATTGGCTTTTACACTTAGACTACACATGCCTCATCTTGCACAATCACAGTTGTTGCCCTATGTACTCAAGGCTAAGATGTGGACAAATCTAATTATAAACAGACACTTCCATTCAATCTGACATAATTACGCTTATTATAAACCAGAAAAGCTATCACCGAAATAGTTGTCCATATCACACACATTTGGTACAAGTAGCAGTTTCAATTCAAGAATCTTGTCTAAAAAGGGACTTTAAATTCATATTATAATGCTGCTATTGAATTAAATTTGGGCACACAATGGATTAACTCCCCAAAACAAAGAGAATTCAGGATATAGATTAGATCCATCAGAAGCAGGAGTAATGGAAGTCATGAATAAAAATGTGTTTCTCACATATCAGTTTGAGACAATAGAGGTTATTAGCACATTGCAAAGAGATTTGCACAAAATGTCCGATGGCTGTCACCCACTGAGCACAGCAGGAGGCCAAGCCAAACCAGAGGGGGTTTCTGATCCAAAGCTGTAACTAGCTTAGTAACTCAGTGAGCCAATTTACAAGGAGAGCAGGTTTGGTGGGGGGGCGGGGGGAACACAAGCTGGCTCTTTAGTTTCATCTCAAGCTGAAAATCATTACTTTGTGACAGGTTTGAGTTTAAAACACAGAATGCAGGGGTTGGGGGCAGTGCTCTCTTCCTAAGTGAGAACCAGTCAGTTCAATGATACCGGCTAGTAACGTAAAGATTGGACTGCGTCAGGGGAAAGGCGTGCAGATGTGTCATTTTTGGTGATGCCGGAGGCAATTTGGAATATCACCAAAACCTGTATTCTGCTCAATTATACATTTCATGTGAAATGAATCAGCTTACTGGTTAGCCAGTAGCCCTGTCTCACTAGATTGCTCATCAGGTTTGCTTTCCAGAAGATGGGAAAACTGTACATAGGTCATACGAAAGTTCAGAGAACTCAGTATACACAACAAAAGGCCTTATATTTACAGCTCCGAATCACTTTATCCTATATCCAGATAGTGGGCTGCAAAGGTACTCTCCATATTATAGGAGAGAAAAACAAGAAATCATCTAACAACTCAAAATTAGCACCAAGTAGTGTAAGAGGAATCATGCTGTAAAATCACAAAACTGGGACTTATCTGGCTTCATTCACCTGTGCACACTTTCAGGGCTAACACAATTCCTTAAATTTTATGACTGCAATCAACTGAAATCACTGTTGAAATCAGTAACTGTAAATTGGCCATTTGCATTTCAGTCATCCTCAGTTACATTAGCTAAAGCAGTTTCATTTCTAAACATTAATGATTTGCTTTAAAAAAAACTTACCATTTGGCAGCAACTTATTCTTCCACGCATCCGCCCTCACACCTTCTTCTCCCTCCCAGAAACATGATAGGGTCCCCCTTGTCCTCACTTATCATCCCACCAGTCTCCGCATTCAAAGGATCATCCTCCGCCATTTCCGCCAACTCCAGCATGATGACACCACCAAACACATCTTCCCTTCACCCCCACTGGCGGCATTCCATAGGGATCGTTCCCTCCATGACACCCTGGTCCACTCCTCCATCACCCCCTACACCTCAACCCCCTCCCACGGTACCTTCCCATGCAACCACAGAAGATGGAACTTCTGCCCCTTTACTTCCCCTCTCCTCACCGTCCAAGGGCCGAAACACTCATTTCAAGTGAAGCAGCATTTCACTTGCACTTCCCTCAACTTAGTCTACTGCATTTGTTGCTCCCAATGCGGTTTCCTCTACATTGGAGAGACTAAACGCAGACTGGGTGGCCGCTTTGCAGAACACCTTCGGTCTGTCTGCAAGCATTACCCAGACCTCCCTGTCACTTGCCATTTCAACACTCCACCCTGCTCTCATGCCCACATGTCCGTCCTTGGCTTGCTGCATTGTTCCAGAGAAGCTCAATGCAAACTGGAGGAACAGCACCTCATCTTCCGACTAGGCGCTTTACAGCCTTCCGGACTGAATATTGAGTACAACAATTTTAGATCATGAACTCTCTCCTCCATCCCCACCCCCTTTCCGATTTTCCCCCTCCTTTTAGTTTTTTCCAATAAGTTATATAGATTTTTCTTTTCCCACCTATTTCCATTATTTTTAAATGTATTTCCATCCATTGTTTTATCTCTACCTTTTAGCCTTTTTCGATTCCTTCACCCCACCCCACCCCCACTAGGGCTATCTGTACCTTGCTTGTCCTGCTTTCTATCCTTAATTAGCACATTCCTTAGATAATATCACCACCTTCAACACCTCTTTGTCCTTTTGTCTGTGACATCTTTTGGTTATCTCCCCCTATCACTGGCCCTCTATCCAGCTCTTCTTGTCCCACCCCACCTTAAACCAGCTTATATTTCACCCCTTTTCTATTTTTCCTTAGTTCTGTTGAAGAGTCATGCGGACTCAAAACGTTAACTGTGTTCCTCTCCGCAGATGCTGCCAGACCGGCTGAGTTTTTCCAGGTATTTTTGTTTTTGTTTTGGATTTCCAGCATCTGCAATTTTTTGCTTTTATTCTTGTTTTAAACTATTAACACAGCTCAGCCAGAATTATTTGAATTCATTTTAAAAATGAAAAACAGCAAGGCACAAGAATAGTTATACTGCCATATCAAGCCTGCTCCTTTCACAAACCTTACTATGGAGTACACAAACCATCTCGAGACAGAGAAAGTTTTACATAAATATTCACAACTCCCCAAAGGATCATCACACAAAACTCCAAAATATTCTTCCATCTTCGTATTCCCAGGAGTCAATCCTAGTCTTCTACTATCCAAACAACCCTCCACATGCACAGGAAATACCTCCAAGGAAGTATGTGACCATCTCAGTTTATCCCCATAACCACTAATTTCATTCCTAACTTTTTATTCAGCCTCCTTTTCCTCTTCAATTCAAATGCTTTTGCTGGGAGTTCAGTTCCACATACTCATTACCCATTTGGGGAGGACAAGGGAAGAATGCCCACGGAAGAATTGGTTCTGATGAAAGGTCATGACCCGAAACCCATAAACTCGGTTTCTCTCTTCATAGATGCTGCCAAACCTGCTGAGTATTTCCAGAATTTTCTGCTTTTATTTCGGATTTTCAACAGCTACAGTATTTCATATTTAGATTAGTGTTTAATTCACTGCCACTTCTCTTCCAGGGATTCCTACTTTGAAGAAGTTCTGCTTTTCTCTTCAATGGGATTCCCATTTGTCTCTTTTACCTTGCTCACCTTCATTGCTTTCTATTTCCCTTCTCACGTTTGATCAGGTATCTACCAAAACCCACTTTCACAGCCACACTTCCATCCTCAGCAGTTATTGCACGTGGCTTCCAACTAAAATTCCACCCTTCATGTTTCAGATCCATCCACAATTACAGATATTTCCTAGACATTCAATACTCTCACTCTATCCTGAGATCCACACTCAGTGCTAGGCACTGCCGTATGAATAGTCTCAACCTGTCTCTTCAGCAGCGCCAATTCACTCTTGCTTCGCAGTTTCATCTCACCCTTCGTCTCATCAGAAGTTTCAAGAAATAAAAAACCTTTCCTCTTCCTTTCAGGTGTTAAGGATCAAAGCTTCAACAACTCATGGGTACCAACGCACCTCCAGATCGATCTTCCCCTTCACTTCCCTCCGATCCCATCCCTTCTTCTAATCTCATGCAAAGGTGCTGACGAAAAGTCAAGACCTGAAACGTTAACTGTTTCCCTCTTCCCAGATGCTGCCAGATCTGCTGAATAGTTCTAGCATTTTCTCTTTTTATTTCAGATTTGATTTCCAGCATCCAGAGTATTTAGCTTTTGGAAGAATGACTGTTGCCTTGTCTTAATTGAAAGCTGGTAATTTTAAATCTTCTAAATGTTGTGCTCACAGTGAAATAAGTAAAATAACCTGTCTTTTAAAACAAAGCTATATGTCAAAATATTCAAGGCCAGGGGCACATCCCATTTAATTTGGTCGAGTTTCACCACAATTGTTGAACCAAAGGTCTTCACTTCAGTCAACATGTCAACCAGGTGAATATGTTGAGATTCAAATCTCCTTTACCTCCCATCATTCACACTTCATTGAAAGCTGCATTTTCCATACTCCTGTCTGGAACGTGTACAAAGCCTTTGAAGTAGAACAACTGAATAGAACGTGCCAAGCATCCCTTGTCATCTAGTTCGCAAGCTGGCACTGAAATTGACTCTGTACGAGGGTGTTGATTTCGTCACCTCCATCACGAGAGTACGATTTGAAGAGCTCGATGCTGACCTCTTCCGAGGCACACTTGATCCTGTTGAGAAATCCTTGCGAGATGCCAAGATTGGCAGGGCTCAAATCCACTAGCACAGTGCTCCTCGGTTGGAGATCTGACCCACATGCAGGTTGACCACAGGTAGGAAAACTAGGGATTTCTAAAACAGTTGTCGTGGGATTTTTCTAAAATATCAATACAGAAGGGCTCAGAAAGAAGTGAGATGCTGTCATTCCATAATTCCAAAGAGACAGATGGTGAGAAAGATTAAAAGCTCATTTCACCCTGCAGAAAAAACTGCGGATGCTGGAAATCCAAAACAAAAAGTCTTTGGCTTTGCAAAAATGAGGAGATTCCCAAATGCAACTGGCACACCCAAGGTGACAGAGACTGCTGGGACTCCAGGGCGAGGGTGGTGGTGGTTGGAGGGGGGGGGGTGTCTAAGCTGCAAAGTACAACACATGGTTGTTTGCAAGAAATCCAACCAGAGGGGAACTTGCGAATTCTAATATCTGCACAACTCAATGTACATGAACAAATTCTATTGCAACAAAAGATATCTTATTCCACAGCTGACAGATTTTAACCCCATAAAAATCTTTAATATTCTGTAGTTGAATGAGCTGTCTGTTACAATAGATACGAGGGGTCTTATTATTTAAGGACAGTATTGTATAATTTTTTTCATTTGTTACAAAAAATGTTAGATACCCTAAAAAAATCTTCAGCTGCTTCATCAGTGACCTTCCTTTCATCATAAGGTCAGGAGTGGGGATGTTCTCTGTTGATTGCAGTTCAGTACCATACAAGATCCCTCAGATACTGAAGCAGTCCATCCTGCATTGAGAAATACCTGGACAACATTCAAGCTTGGGCTGATAAGTGACAAGTAACATTGAGACCACACAAATGCCAGGTAATGACCATCTACAATGAGAGAATCTAACCATCAGCCCTTGACATTCAACAATATTATACTGAAACCCCAGCAGCAAAATCTTAGGGGTTACCATTGACCAGAAACTTAACTGGACCAGCCATATAGATACTGTGGCTGCAACAGAATGTCATTCTGTAGGAATTGTGTGTCAAGGAGCGTAACTCCTGACTCCCCAAAGCTTGCCCACCATCAACAGGGCAAATCAGGAGTGTGATGGAATACTCTCCACTTGCCTGGATGAGTGCAGCTCCAACAACATTCAAGAAACTCAACAAATCCAAGACAAAGCAAAATCAGCACCCCAGCCACTCCCTTCCACATTCACTCCCTCCACCACTGGCGCACAGTGGCAGCAGTATGTACCATCTACAAAATATACTGTGGCAACTCACCAAAGCCCCTTCAACAGCATCTTCCAAACCCACGACCTCTACAACCTTGAAGGACAAGGGCAGACACATCGGAACAGCACAACTTGTAAGTTCCCTCCAAGCCACACACCATCGTGACTTGGAACTATATTGGCATTCCTTCCATGTGCCTGGGTCAAAATCCTCCCTTCCCAACAGCACTGTGGTTGCAACCACACCACATGTACTGCAGCAGTTCAAGGTGGTGATTCACCAACACCTTCCCAAGGGAAATTGGGGGTGTGCAATAAATACTAGCCTTGTCACTGACTATCACACCTCACAAATAGAATAAACAAATCTACAATTTGGACAGAGAAAAAAGGAATACGGGTTCTTTCATTTAGATATCAAGTGTTTCCCCTCCCACTTTTCCCTGTGCTGCGAATGACAGATTCCTTTGTTTTGACTTATTATAGATTTCTTTCTAAATGCTAATGATGTGCTTTTAAAAATAATCCTTTCAAACAGAGGGATATTAAACACCGGGACTGAAAAGCAAACTGTCAGTTTACAGTTAACGATTTCGGCAGTGATCATCTGTTGACTGATGTGTTTATGCTCATTAGGTAAATCAAGCATCACAAAATTAATCATACTGTATGGCAGAATCACAATGGAGCAAACAGTCACTGTAGTAAATGTCAGTCAAGGAACAGCACCAGGAACTTGCATAATACCGGTGTAACATTCCTGCTCGGGGATTTAAATGCAGCACATTTCCTCCGAGACTAACATGAACAAACGAGAAATATGGAGACACAAGAGCTTTGAGCTGCATAAACTACTTAATAAGCAGAAAGCCACAAATCCACACAACACATACATCACTGTGGGAGGAATGGGTTTCAGTTCATGGGGCACTGGCACCAGTACTGGGGTGGAAGGGAGCTGTTTAGGTGGGACAGGTTTCTCTTGAACCGTGCTGGGACCAGTGTTCTGGCAAATTGAATAACTAGGGCTGTAGAGAGGGCTTTTAACTAAATGGTGTGGGGGGGGGCGGTTCTGGAGAAGGGATATGTAGGCTAACAAAGGAAGAGGATATGGCAGCATTGCAGTGTCAGGAAGGGACAGAGTGTACAAACAAAAAAACAGCAGCAAATAGGGTCAAAGGGGAAAAATATGGTAAAAAGGCAAAATTAATGGCTCTTTACTTAAATGCATGTAGTATTTGGAACAAAATAAATGAATTAATGGCACAAATAGAGGTTAATCAGTATGAACTTATAGTCATTACAGAGATGTGGTTACGAGGAGATCAAAGCTGGGAACTAAATATTCAGGGGTATGTGACTTTTCGAAAGGACAGGCAGGAAGGAAAGGGTGGTGGGGTAGCTTTGTTAGTACGAGATAGAATAAGTACAATAGCAAGAAATAATCTTGGATCGGAAGATGTAGAATCCATGTGGGTGAAGGTAAGAAATAACAAGGGGAAGACGGCACTGGTGGGAGTAGTCCATAGGCCCCCTAACAGTAGCTATACTGTAGGACAGAGAATAAATCAGGAGATAATAAGGGCATGTAAAAAAAAAGGCAGTACATTAATCATGGGTGACTTTAATCTTCATGTACATTGGGAAAATCAAATTAGCAGAGGTAGCCACGAGCAAGAATTCATAGTGTATTCGGGACAGTTTCCTAGAACAATATGTTGTGGATCCAACCAGGGATCAGGCTACTTTGGATCCGGTAATGTGTAATGAGGCAGATTTAATAAATGATCTCAGGGTAAAACATCCCGTAGGAAACATGGACCATATCATGGTAGAATTTAGCATTCAGTTTGAGAGTGAGAAACTTGGGTCAGAAACAACTGTGTTAAACTTAAATAAGGGTAATTACAAAGGAATGAGGGCAGAGTTGGCTGGAGTGTACTGAGAAAGGAGTTTAGCAGAAAAGTCGGTTGATGAACAATGGCAGACATTTAAGAAAATAGTTCATGACTCACAACAAAGATATATCCCGGTGAGGAAGGAGGATTCTAGGAAGGGGATAAACCAAACATGGCTAACCAAGGAAATTAAGAATAGTATCAAATTTAAAGGAAAAAAAAACATACAATGTGGCAAAGATTAGTGGCAAGCCACAGGATTGGGGAAATTCTAAAAACCAACAAAAGATGACCAAAAAAAATAAAGAGGGAGAAAATAAACTTTGAAGGTAAACTAGTAAGTAATATCAAAACGGACAGTAAGAGCTTCTTTAAATATATACAAAGGGAGAGAGAGGCCAATGTGAACATAGGACTCTTAGGGACTGAGGCTGGGAAAATAATTATGGGGAACCAGGAAATGGCAGATGAGTTGAATAAATACCTTGCATCAGTCTTCACAGTGGAAGACATTAACAGCATTCCGAAAATACTAAATAATCAAGAGGCAAAAGGTGGGGAGGGGTGTGGGAACAAAATAAATACAACAACTATCACTAGAGAAAAAGTGCTAGGGAAACTAATGGAGCTAAAGGCTGATACATCCCCTGGACCTGAAGGGTTGCATCTTAGGATATTAAAAGAAGTAGCTGCACAAATAGTGGATGCACTGGTAGTAATCTTCCAAGAATCCTTAGATTCTCGAGAAGTCCCAGAAGATTGGAAAACTGCCAATGTAACAGCCTTATTCAAAAAGGGAGGGAGACAAAAAACAGGTAACTATAGTTCAGTTAGCTTAACATCCGTCATTATGAAAATGTTGGAGTCAATTATGAAGGATTTAATAGCAGAGCATTTAGAAATGCATAATATAATCAAGCAGAGTCAGCATGGCTTCATGAATGGGAAATCATGCCTGACAAATTTATTAGACTTCTTTGAGGTAGTAACAAGCAGGATAGATAAAGGGGAACCAGTAGATGTAATATATTTGGATTTCCAAAAGGCGTTCAGTAAGGTACCACACAGAAGGCTACAGAAGGAGGGAACGATCCCTGCGGAATGCCGCCGGTGGGGGGGGGGGGGGGTGGTGAAGGGATTCTGGCAGCATTCCGCAGGGATCATTCCCTCCGGGACACCCTGGTCCACTCCTCCATCACCCCCTACACCTCAACCCCCTCCCGCGGGACCTTCCCATGCAACCGCAGAAGGTGCAACACCTGCCCCTTTACTTCCCCCCCCCCCCTCACCGTCCAAGGGCCCAGACACTCCTTTCAAGTGAAGCAGCATTTCACTTGCACTTCCCTCAATTTAGTCTACTGCATTCGCTGCTCCCAATGCGGTTTTCTACATTGGAGAGACCAAACGCAGACTGGATGACCGCTTTGCGGAACACCTTCGGTCCGTCCGCAAGCATTACCCAGACCTTCCTGTCGCTTGCCATTTCAACACACCACCCTGCTCTCATGCCCACATGTCCGTCCTTGGCCTGCTGCAATGTTTCAGTGAAGCTCAACGCAAACTGGAGGAACAGCACCTCATCTTCCGACTAGGCACTTTATAGCCTTCCGGACTGAGTATTGAGTTCAACAACTTTAGATCATGAACTCTCTCTTCCATCCCCACCCCCTTTCTGATCCTCCTTTTTCCAATAATTTATATATATTTTTCTTTACCCACCTATTTCCATTATTTTTAAATGTATTTCCATCCATTGTTTTATCTCTACCTTTTAGCCTATTTCGATCCCTTCCCCCAACCCTACCCCCAATAGGGCTATCTGTGCCTTGCTCGTCCTTTCTACCCTTAATGTCACCATTAGCACTTTTCTTAGCTAATATCACCACTGTCAACACCTCTTTGTCCTTTTGTCTATGACATCTTTTGGCAATCTCCACCTATCACTGGCCCTCTAACCAGCTCTACCTGTCCCACCGCCTCCCCCTTAAACCAGCTTATATTTCACCTCTTTTCTATTTTCCCTTAGTTCTGGTGAAGAGTCATACGGACTCGAAAGGTTAACTATATTCCTTTCCGCAGATGCTGTCAGACCTGCTGAGATTTTCCAGGTATTTTTGTTTTTGTATCAACTTAATAAAACTTCTCTAAACTTCCTCCTCAAATAAGGAGACCAAAACTGTACAAAGAACTCCAGCAACGGTCTCACCAATACCCTGTACAGCTGTAGCAAGGCTTCCCTATTTTATACTCCATCCCCTTTGCAATAAAGGCCAACATTCCATTTGCCTTCCTAATTACTTACATGAACTACATGCAGGTACAGCATGAGGACAGCAAGATCCCTCTGTACTACAGCATTCTGCAACATCTTTCCATTTAAATAATATTCTGCTTTTTTATTCTTCCTATCAAAGTGGACAAACTCACATTTTCCCACATTATACTCCATCTGCCAAGTTTATGCCCACTTATTTAATCCATATATATCCCTTTTCAGGCTCATTATGCCTTTTTCACAACTGGCTTTGCTACCTATCTTTATATCATCTGTAAATTTAGCTACAACACAGCCTGTCCCTTCATCCAAGTCATTAATATAGATCATAAATAGTTGAGGCCCCAGCACTAACCCCTGTGGCACTCCACTAGTCACAGTTTGCTAACCTGAAAATTACCCATTTACCCTGACTTCGTTTTCTGTTGGCCAATCCTCTATCCATGCTGTTATATCTGCCCAACACAACAGCTCTTATCTTGTGCAGTAACCTTTTATGTGGCACCTTATCTATTGCCTTTTGGAAATTCAAACACATGACATCCATCTTGCTTGTTACATTCACAAAGAACTTTAGTAAATTTGTCAAACATGATGCCCTTTTCATAAAACTGTGTTGACTTTGCTTGATTGTTTTACTATATTGGCCCAGCCCTGAACTCGCATCTTTATCTCCAATCTCCTCTCATGCCCTCTGCAAACTCATCTTGTCCATAAGACACACCTCCTGCACTCTCAGCCCTATTCCCACAAACTGCTGTCAGGCTGTTCAGCCAGACCACTGACAACTTTGGCATCCTATATGGTCCCAAGATGCACTTCTGAACACAAATCGGCTCCATCACCAATACTTACTTACTTCCCCCTCCATAACATCACCAGTCTCTGCGCCTATCTCAGCTCATCTGCTGCTGCGACCCTTTTCCATGCCTTCATTACCTCTAGACTTAACTATTCCAACACTCTCCTGGCCAGCCACCCATCTTGCATCCTCCATAAACTTGAACCCATTTAAAACTTTTCTGCTGTGTCCTAACTCACACCAAGTTTCGGTCACCCATTAGCCCTGTACCTGCTGCCCAACACTGGCTCAGGGACTGGTAATGCATCAATCTTATAGCTCTCATCCTTGTTTGCAAATCCTTCTGTGGCCTTGCCCCTCCCCATCTCTGTTACCTCCTCAAGCCCTACAACCCACCAAGGTCTCAGAGCTGCTCCAATTCTGGCCTCTTGCACTTTCCCCATTTGTGATTCCATTAGTGACCTTCAGCTGCCTGGGCCCTAATTCCAGAGAATTTCCTTCTTACGTCTCTTCACCTCTGTTTCTCTCTGCCCCCCCTCTCTCTCACCCTTCAAGACATTCCTTAAAGCGAAGTTTATGACAAAGTTTTAGATCACCTAATCTCCTCACGCTGCTTGGTTTCAAATTTTGATTTTAGCATTAAATTTCCATTTTGGCTATGACTTCTGAAATAAACACCGGGCTTCATAAGAACTCCCTGTTAGCAAGGTTAGAATAGAATATATGGGTGCAAACCAAAAAAAGCTAATTAACAGACACATATCCAAGCAATGATTTACATTTATACAGCATCTTTAACATAATGAAATATCTCAACATGCTTCACAGGAGCATTATAAAGCAAAATATGACACCAGGTCATATAATGAGATATTAGATCAGATGACCAAAAGTTTGGATTGGATTAAGCTTGGTCAAAAAGGTAGGTTTTAAGGAGCATCTTAAAGGATGAAAGTGAGGTAGAGAGGTGTAGGGGGGGAATTCTAGAGCTTGGGGCCTAGGCAACTAAAGGCACAACCAACAATGGTGGAGTGATTACAACTGGGATGCTCAAGAGACTAGAAGGGAGATATCTCAGAGAGTTAGAAGAGATTACAGAGATAGGGAGGGGCGAGGCCACGGAGGGATTGAAAACAAGGATAGAATTTTAAACTCAGAAGCTGCTTTACCGGGAGACAAGGTAGGTCAGCAGGTACAGGGGTGATGGAGGACAGGATTTGCTGCAAGTTAAAACACAGGCAGCAGAGTTTTGGATGCAAAAAAAAAATCATTTAACAGTTTGGGTCTCTTTTCTCTTGAAAAGAGAAGGCTGAGGGATAACCTAATAGAAGTCTTTAAAATCGTGAAAGGCTTTGATAGAGCAGACACAGAGAGAGGAAGAGGAAAAACTAGAGGCCATCAATGTAAGACAGTCACCAAGAAATCAAATATGGAATTCGGAATAAACTTCTTCACCTAAAGAGTGGTAAGAGTATGGAACTCTCCACCGCAGGGAGTGGCTGAAGTGAATAATCCAGATACATTTAGGGGAAGCTAGATAATCATATGAGGAAGAAGGGAATAGAGGGTTCTGTTGATAAGAATTAGACAAGGAAGGATGGGAGAAGGTTTGAGTGGAGCATAAATGCTAATATGGAATGGTTGGATCGAATGGCCAGTTTTTGTGCTGCATATCCTATGTAATGATGACTGGATGTGACAATATTTCTAGAAGATCTTCAGGAGTTTGTTAACATTTGCAGGGAGTCCCCTACAGGTAAACCATTAGACTGGAGCAACACGGGGGTGGTTAGATATCTATTTCAGGGGTGGCGATAAGAACAATCTGGAGGATGAATTAAGATACCAGACAAGAAGTGAGTTGTACAACATCAAGGGCACAGTGAAACATGGTATAATCCCAATAACAGCTTAGAGATAAAAACAAAATCACATTTCACATCAGATCTTTGGATATTGCATAAACAGCCAGAAAAAGTAGGTACCTGGAACAGTCCATCACTCTGGCTAACTTCCTCTGTCATGTAGGTCTCCGGTTAATATGTGGCCAGACCGTTTTCATCCTACTTCTGCCTTTACACAAAAGTCAATCTCCCTGGGCCTTCCCCGAATTAGCAAATTATCCCTTTCATTTCAAGAACGCTCACTGTCAGCCGTTTATTGCATCAGTTACATCGATGATTGTGGAGAACCGATTATTTATTGGTTTATGATTGTCTCTCATTATCACATCCCCTGGTTCTGCCAAAATTCCCTAAATGCTCAGAGCTCCTTTGCTATTTATTTTTTAAAATCACTCTGTCCTTAATATTTCCCTCTAAAACATGTTTATTCTGCAACCGCTGCAAAGCAGTTTCCACTTTGTAGCAACATTTCACTGCAGTATAACTTTCCAGTTTAAAACCACTCTAACTCACAAGAGCATTAGTGAGAGATGACTCCTGAAAAAGGGAGCCTCAAGCATGCAGTAAACACTCCAGGGCAGCGTCAAACTAAGTCAAAATCTTAAAACCTTCTGCACACTTTATAACCTGACCCAGTTGAGACCGAACCAGTCTTCTATATAAGGTTAACATAATTTCTTTGCTCTTGTACTCCCCAATGATAAAGCCTAGAATGCTGTATGCTTTATTAACCGCTCTCTCAACCTGTCCTGCCACTTTCAATGATTTATACACATATACATCCAGATCCCTCTGTCCTGCACCCGCTTTAGAATTGTACTCTATTTTACATTGTATCTCCGTGTTCTTCCTATCAAAATGAAACACTTCACATTTCTCTGCATTAAATTTCATCTGCTACTTGTCCGCCCATTCCACTAACCTGTCTACATCCTTTTAAAGTTCTACACTATCCTTTTCACAGTCCACAATATTTCCAAGTTTTGCATCGTCTGCAAATTTCGAAATTGTATCCCGTACACCAAGGTCTAGGTCATTATTACATATCAGGAGGAGCAGGACTCCTAACACTGACCCCTGGGGAACTCTTCTGCAAATGTTTACCCAGTCCAAAAAACATCCATTAACCAAGATTCCCCGTTTCCTGTCACTCAGCCAATTTGCTACTGTCCCTTTTATTCCATGACTCTAACTTTGTTCATGAGTCTGCTATGCGACACTGGATCAAATGCCTTTTGGAAGTCCAAGCACAACACATCAACAGCATTACCCTCATTAACCCTCTGTTAGCTCGTCATAAATTCTCCAGCAAGTAAGTTAAACATGGTTTGTCCTTAACAAATCTGTGCTGGCTTTCCTCAATTAACCCACATTTGCCCAGGAGACTATTAGTTTGTCCCAAATGATCATTTCCAGAAGCTTCCTCACCACGGAGGTTAAACTGACTGGCCCACAGTTTCACGGCTTATCTTTACACCCTTTTGTCAATAACAGGTCAAATGGTCTCTTTCTGTGCTGTAGCCATTCTATAATTTGTATTGTTACCATCGCTGTTTGATAGAATGTATCCCAGCACATCAGAAATCATTTCAAATTGTGCTTCTCTTTCTATGCACTATGGAGGCAAAGATCACTCTCAACAAGACATAAACGAAACGAGGTTAACAGAGAATATATCCTCATTATAAAATGATGATACAATTCATACCCTGAAATAACCTGTAAACATTACCGGGCATCAGACAGGAAACAATTTTATACCTAACTTCTAATCTCAAATTCCACATAAAAAGCATACAAAACCGTCACTCTCCCGATCTTGAGAACTTCACTGGCTAATTTATAATCCAACTAAACAACCATCTCATCTGGCTTCTCCACATCAAGATAATTGCGGACAAAAAAAGGGACCTTAACAGTAGTTGTAGTGACACTTGTCCAAACAGCTGTTGTGGAAGCAGGAGGAATCCTAAACATGACTGCACATTAGTCAAGATCCAAAAAAGAATAAAATGTAAACCCATAGTTTAGTAACGCCGCTGTCACACAGCGTGAACACATCTCATCTGCGCCTTTTGTTGGGGGAACTAGTTGTTGGAACCTCACCTTGCACTTCCTCGGCACCTTCTGCCAACATGTCTTTGGTGAAGCTGGAGAGCTGCCCGGTCAGGGAGGACAGGCTGCCCCCGACATGGCCCAGGCCCGAGCCGATCCCACCGAACCAAGAGGACATGGTGACAGCGGCGAAAACAGGAGATGGCTCAGCGGTAGCAACAGGCGGAGGAGGAGCGGGGGGTGAAGGGAAGGCGGCCGCCGGCGTTACCCGAGTTTCCTCCCTAGGTCGGGCCAAGGGGCCCGCGGCCTCCGAAACAGGTGGTAACTAAACGCCGGGGAGGGAGGTTGAAATGTGGCGGAGGCGATTGAATACTCGGCCGGTTGTGTCAGAGCTGCCGCCGAGCAGTTTATTTGTTGCTGTTGTTGCTCCTCCGCCGTCCCTCACTCACTCATCAGCCCAGCTCAAGCTCTGCCAACTCAACGGCAGCCATATTGTCAGCGTCAGCAGCTGCGCGCCGCCCAGCACCCTGGGTACAAAGCGGCGGGATAGACCACTTTCACCGCCGCCATCTTGGACCATGCTACCGCAGAGGATTGTGGGGAAACAACAACATTCCGCTGGGTTAACAGAAACCGAGTGGCAACGGAGCAATTTCAGTCGTCTGTTGTTGTCTTTTTAATTGGACCAATTTATGCCGTCAGCTCAAATAAAAATAATCTAACCAGAAAGTTCTCGCCTGTGGTAAACACTCAATTCATACAAAGAGAGAACTGAAAATTAGAATCTTAAATCATGGCATTATTTACATTTATAGGGTGCACAATACACGGTGGTCTCCGCAGCATCCATGTGTCAGACTTCTCAACAATCAACACAAATCATAAACTTGTAATGAAATAAAAGAAGCATACTGCGGATGTTGGAGATCTCAAATAAAAACAGAAAATGCTGGAAAAGCTTGTAAACTTGTAATGAACTTGTGAAATATACATACACACCTCTTTTCTAAACTGAGTTTTAATTTTGCCATTTCCAGTAAAATTGGCTTGGCAGAGGTGGACACCGGAAAATAGAGGGACCTGTGTATTGTAAACAAATGTAGGCAATAAAACCAATACCTGTAAAAGTTGCTGGATCCTCACATCAAGTGGATAATCCCTGTGCCGTTGTATTGTGAAATTTAGAAAGAAATTAAGTACAAATCCCATGATTGTCTTTAGAATGCAGTGAATTTATTGGGTAAAGTGATACCTCATTCTCACTTTATTTAATTATTTAAGCACAAACCTTTATATATTAGCTTAAATTTATTGGCTTTTTTTCACTTTTGTTGAAAAAATAATAATCAAAGCAGGAAAGATTGTTGGTTTGTTGTTTGGTTTCCATTCTAATACTATTTGGATCTCTCGTTGAGTAATTTGTAGCCTGTTCTGGATTGGGAAGGTTCCCCACTACATATGAGTAACTCAGTTCTAACTCCAGTAGGTTTTTTCAAAAACTCCTTCATTTACACTATATTACTTTCTCAGCTTCTAGGTAAGTACATCTCTCTCTTGTACAGACTGTTCCATCTTCTCAGTTTCTTGCACATGATTGCTGATGTCACTGTTACATCATGATACCGTGACTATTAACCCATTATTCTACATCTCCCCCAAGTCTAGTCTCAACTTTCTTAATAACAATCTTAATTTAAGGGGAGACAGTGACGTAGTGGATTCATTAAAAATCTGGAATTAAAAGCCTAATGATGACCATGAAACTAGCATTGAAAAAACCCATCTGATTCACTAATGCCTCTTTAGGTAATGCCTCTTTAGGGAAGAAAATCTGCTGTCTATACCCAGTCCATTTGACTCCAGACCCACAGCAATATGGTTGATGCCTAATTGCCCTCTGAAATGGCCAAACAAGCTGTTCAGTTGTACCAAACTGCTAAAATGAATGAAACCGGATGGATCACCAGGCATCGATCTAGACATGGCCATAACAATGGCAAACTCAGCCCTGTTGACTCTGCAAAGTCCTCCTTACTCCTTACACAGAACCATGCCTTACAAACCATGTGACCAACACCACCATCACCATCTTTGGGTATGTCCTATCCCACCGGCAGGACAGACCCAGCAGAGGTGACAAAGTTGCCCTGGGAGCCCTCAACATTGACTCCAGACCCCATGAAGTTTCAGGGCATCAGGTCAAGCATGGGCAAGAAAACCTCCTGCTGATTACCACGTACTTCCCTCAGCTTCCCACACAACTCCCACCCCCTCAGCTGATGAATCCATGTTCTCTCCTCCATGTTGAACACCACGTGGAGGAAGCATTGAGGGTGGCTAGGGCACAGAAGCTACTCCAGGTGGGGGACTTCAACGTCCATCGCCAAGAGTGGCTTGTTAGCACCATTACCAACCGAGCTGGCTGAGTCCTAAAGGACACAGCTTGCTAGACTGCGTCTGTTACAGGTGGTGAGGGAACCAACAAGAGCGAAAAACATACTTGACTTCATCTTCACCAACCTGACTGTCGCATATGCATCTGTCCATGACAGTATTGGTAGGAGTCATCACCGCACAGTCCTTGTGGAGACAAAGTCCCATCTTCACATTGAGGATCCCCTCCCTCATGTTGTGTGGCACTACCAGTGTGCTAAGTGGGATAGCTTTCAAACAGATCTAGCAACTCAAGACTGGGCATCCATGAGGCACTGTGGGCTATCAGCAGCAGCAGAATTGCACTCAACCACAATACGTAACCTCATGGTCTGGCATATCCCTCACTCTACCATTACCACCAAGCCAGGAACCAACCCTGGTTCAATGAAGAGTGCAGGAGGGCATGCCAGGAGCAGCATCAGGCATACCTAAAGATGAGGTGTCAACCTAGTGAAGCTACAACACAGGACTACTTGTGTGCCAAACAGCATAAGCATCAAATGATAGACAGAGCTAAGCAATTCCACAACCAATGGATCAGATCTAAGCTCTATGGTTCAACCACATCCAGTTCTGAAAGGTGGTGGACAATTAAATAACTCACTGGGGGAGGAGGCTCCACAAGTATCCCCATCCTCAATGATAGAGGAGGCCAGCACATCAGTGGAAAATATTTGGCTGAAGCCTTTGCAACAATCTTCAGCCAGAAGTGTTGAGTAGGTGATCCACCTTGGCCTTCTCTGGAGTTCCCAGCATCACAGATGCAAGTCTTCAACCAATTCAATTCACTCCATGTGAAATCAAGAAATGGCTGAAGGCACTGGATACTGCAAAGGCTATAGGCCTTGATAATATTCCGGCAATAGTACTGAAGACTTGTATTCCAGAACTTGCCATACCCCTAGCCAAGCTGTTCCAGTAGAACTACAACACTGGTATCTACATGGCAATGTGGAAAATTGCCCAGGTAGGTCCTGTACACAAAAAGCAAGACAAATCCAAACCGGCCAATTACTACCTATCAGTCTACTCTCGATCATCAGTAAAGTGATGGAAGGGGTACCAAGTGGCACCTACTTAGCAATAACCTGCTCACTGATGCTCAGTTTGAGTTCCACAAGGACCACTCAGCTCCTGACCTCATCACAGCCTTGGTTTAAACATGGACAAAAGAGCTGAGCTACAGAGGTGAGGTGAGAGTGAATGCCCTTGTCATCAAGGCAGCATTTGACCGAGTGTTGCATCAAGAACCCCTAGCAAAACTGGAGTCAATTGGAATCGGGAGAAAACTCTCCATTGGCTAGAGTCATACCTAACACAAAGGAAAGTGGCTGTTGAAGGTCACTCATCTCAGTTCCAGGGCATCACTGCAGGAGCTCCTCAGAGTAGTGTCCTAGGCCCAACCATCTTCATCTGCTTCATTAATGACCTTCCTTCCATAAGGTCAGAAGTGGGGATGTTTGCTGATGATTACACAATGTTCAGCACCATTCGCGACTCCTCAGATACTGAAGCAGTTCATGACCAAATGCAGCAAGACCTAGACAATATCCAGGTTTGGGCTGACAAGTGGCAAGTAACATTCGCACCACACAACTGTCAGGCAATGACCATCTCCAAAAAGAGAGAATCTAACCTTTGCCCTTTGACATTCAATCACATTGCCATCACTGTATTCCCCACTATTAAAATGCTGGGTGTTACCATTGACCAGAAACTGACCTGGACTAGCCATATAAATACTGTAGCTACAAGAGCGGGTCAGAGGCTAGGAATCCTGCGGTGAGTAACTCACCTCCTGATTCCCCAAAGCCTGTCCACCAACTACAAGGAGTGTGATGAAATACTTTTCATTTACCTGGATGAGTGCAGCTCCAACAACACTCAAGAAGCTTGACACCATACAAGACAAAGCAGCTCACTTGATGGGCACCCATCCACAAACATTCGATCCCTCCACCAATGACGCACAGTGATAGCAGTGTGCACCATCTACAAGATGCACTGCAGAAATTCACCAAGGCTCCTTAGACAGCACCTTCCAAATTCATGACCGCTACCATCTGGAAGGACAAGGGCAACAGATAGATGGCAACATCACCACCTGGAAGTTCCCCTCTCACCCACTCACCATCCTGACTTGGAAATATATCCTGTTCCTTCACTGTCGCTGCGTCAAAATCCTAGAACTCCCTCCCTAACAGCACTGTGGGTTTACCTACACCACATGGACTGCAGCAGTTCAAGAAGGCAGCTCACCACCACTGTCGCAAGGGCAATTAGGAATGGCCTAGCCAGTGATGCCCACATCCCATGAATGTATAAAAAAATGTCAAACTATTTTCTTAAACTATTTATATTATATTTTCCAACTTCCATAAACCTCCCGTACTGCTGCAGATTTTATCCAACTCCTATCCTTCCGCCCCTCCAACTCACTGTCATAAAGGGCTTCAATCTCCCAAAGTGTTTTCGGCCCACCTGGAGGACACTGTGGACATATGCGGTTGCTCGTCTTTTCCCTGGAAGATGAACACATTAGCAGAGTGGGATGGCAGCTTTCCACACCTGCTGGTGTCTCTACAACAACCGAACTGTAAGGGTTATGGAGCCTTTTCAATAAAAGACTGATCCAACAGAGAAGGCTTAAGGACATGGACGATCACAATCATGTGAACAGGAAGAGGACAAGCTAGCAATCTCCCTGGAATCTTCTGCTCCCTCTTAGCACACTGGAGAAAGGCCTGAGAAGATGAAGTATCTTCAACTTCAATGAAGAATTGTGCAGTCGGATCATTCACTGCTTCATTGAGGATGAAAAGGTGCTCGATATCTAAGATTTGATTAAATCTAGAAGATTAGAAAAACAATGATGAAAATCCTATGGACATGGCAGGATATGAAGAAAATGTGACTTCCCTACTACACTTAGGGCACTACTTGCACTTTCTGTAGGTAGTTCGAACATTGCCACACTTGCTTCAGAGTGAGGCTGCTCCGCTGTAGGCAATAGAATGACGGTGTCAACACAAGAAAATATAGCTACATCATCGCTAACAATGGAACAAATCTCCAGAACTGAATCTAGACGTATGTATATATAATGGAAAGGACTCTTCAGCTGTAGAAGCTCTGCAGTTTTGGCCTCTGCTTCTGCACTGAAGGACAGCTTTAGTGTAAGGATGGCTTGCTGATGGGGTTGAAGTGTGGGTGTCAACTTACTTTCACACAAACTAAGAGGCTCTACCTTCACTGTAATGGTTTGATCCAACTTGAAAACAAGCATAGCAAAAACAGAATTACCTGGAAAAACTCAGCAGGTCTGGCAGCATCGGTGGAGAAGAAAAGAGTCGACGTTTCGGGTCCACTCTTTTCTTCTCCACCGATGCTGCCAGACCTGCTGAGTTTGTCCAGGTAATTCTGTTTTTGTTTTGGATTTCCAGCATCCGCAGTAGTTTTTTGTTTGAAAACAAGCATGTTGTTCTTCCTGGACAGCTCACTGTGAAATGCAATGCAATTCATTAGTGGGTTCAGTGGGACAAATATACCAACTGAGCTTGATAGCAAACACAGCTGACACCTCAAAAAAGACAACAGAGATTTCATATGCTTTGGCAGTAGATTCAAGGAGCGTACCAATCTCTAGGACCTCATCTTCTAAAGGATCACTTGTGCTTCTTTCTCATAAACTTCATCAAGAAAGACTCAACCTCGGTCAAGCAGCTCCTCCAGCAGATGGTCACCGTCTTCTTCAGTGCCTTCTATTTCTGCCCCTTCTAGCCTGTCTGCAAAAAGAGCTGAGAGATCTGCAATCTCCTCCTGAGGTCCCGTGGATGGTGCTTCTGTAATAAAGAATGATCCACTGCTCAATGAATAAACATCACCAGCTGCTGCTGAATCGAAACCCATCAGTTCATCACCCAACCCTGGAAATTCCTCCCTGAACTGTACCTGGCTGTCCTGCTGTAGGACTTTGTCTACCATTTCCAGAAGATCCAGTTGATACGTGCATTTCTGCTCAGTAAAGATGTGCTTTGATTTTGCAGGATATAGACGGTCTTGGTAATCTAATGCCCCTTATGGCTAAGGGTGGTGGTTATCTGACCTTTCACTTGATGACCCATACCGCCTAAGCCTTACAATTTAATTCTTGATGGCCAGATGTCCACTGCTTTGAGCCATTCCAAATGGTCTGTCAATACTGTAACACCAGCTCCACTGTCAAGTTTAAACTCAGTTTTAAAGCCTTTCACTTCTAAAGCAACTGACCAAATTTTTGTTCTTGATCCTTCACTTCTACTAGGAAATCTGTGTTTGATTTCTTTCCTTACTCCCAATTTCCTGGATTGTCTGCCTTTCATAGACATTCTCTTGCTTTCTTCCTTTAATTATGTATTTAGATTTGCGGAACAGCTTGAAATATCCTGTCTTTCTGCACTGGAAACATTGAGCCCCCTGTTGGGCAATCTTGTCTTCTGTGCTGCTTTTTAGCTCCACAGCGTGGGTACTTCAAAATGGCTACTGGAGAGTTTCCTGCTCCTTCCACTGTTTTGGCGGGCTTTTGACTGGTCAGGGCTGCCGCCTTTGAGTTTACCCAAATAACAGACTCACCCGAAGCCTCAGTATTTCCATGGATTATGGCCCAATTTTGCTCCCTAAATTCGGCCTGTCTAGTGTATTAAACCACTTGTTCAAGTGTTAGGTCATCTTTTGTCTGCAAGAATCTGACAGCTTTTTATCAAGGACGCCAACAACAATGCGGTCATGAATAAATTTGTCTTTCAATGCACCATGCCTGTAACAACTGGCTAGCCTATACAAGTCTGTAAGGGACAATTCAATGGATTCCCCTGGCCTTTGGGATCTCTGATTGAAACACGCTCGCTTGATTACGAGATTCTATTTTGGGCTGAGAATGCATCAAATTCCTTCAGGCCAGTTTCAAAATCTGCAGAGGTCTCTTCTACCCACTATCTCAGGAGGACATCATCATCAATGGACCCCCACTGCATACAGGAACGTACTAAGCTGGTACTTCTGCTCTTTGGCATGTACACCTGACACTGCTTGAAACTTCTGGATTTGCTTTTTCCACAAATCCAAACACTGGCCTCTCTGTGGAACCTTGAGGTTTGCAAATGGCTGCGGAAAGGGCAGTCACTGCTTGACTGGTGCTGACATCGCTACTGATGCTCAATGTGCCTCTCACCAAGGTAAGTCTTCTTCCAATTTCTCCCTGTGGGTGTTCTGTCGATGGCACCAAATTGTTGTTAGATTGGTGTCACCTTGACTGCTCCCATAGTTTGTGGTTTGATTCCCAATTTGAATACTATTTGGATCTCTCTTCAGGTAACTTGTAGGCTGTCTGGACTGGGACGGTTTCCCACTTCTTAAATCTAACTCTGATAGGTTTCCCCAAAAACTCCCTTATTTAAATCATAGTACATTCTAAGTTTCCAGATAAGTTCATCTCTCTCTTGTACGGACTATCCAATCTTATCTTCTCAGTCCCTTGCACGTGACTGCTCATATCACTGTTACATCATGATACATATCACCATCTCATTGCCATAGCTATTAACCCATTATTCTACAATTGTGTCTTTTATTAGAGAGGAGAGCAGCATAAATTTTGTTATATATAAATTCATTACTTTAGTAAACAAGTTTGGACAGTCTGAGCTCAGCTCTGTGAATCAGCCCCGATCTGATGAGCAGATGTTGACCAGCTCAGCAGCCAACCTGAATTGTCAAAGTTGGAAAGTTATGTTAAATTCAATCCACATTGATCTGGAACATACCTAACATGTGTAAATTAAATATATGGGTATAATTTTTCAGTATTATAAAATCTAACATTCTGTCAATCAATTCAATTCTGATTCAGTTCAGATGAATGGTCATCAACATGAAAAGTTTTAACTCTGGAGATACTGTCCAACCTGCTGAGTGTCTTCCTGCTTTATCAGTTTTAATTATTTGACCAGGCTCTGGAAGATAGTAGATTGCCAAATTTTCACCTTTAGTTCAACAATGAGGCAGAGAGGCAACGAGAATAACCCAGGTGAAAAACAGGGGCATGAAACATGTGTATCAAATGTATGAATAAATTTGAAAGTTTTACAGCAAATGGGTTGGTGAAATCTACCAACTGCCTCTCTAGTATTCAAATGCGAGTACACTGCAGCAGTAGGTGGTCCTGCAAACATAATGTTATGTGACAAATTGAAGACTGAGATGGAACCTCAGGTTGCGTGGCAGCTGCCTACCTAACCCTCAACACTCAACTGGTGTTACTTCATTTATAAAAGAATGCACGTTGGCCATCTCTCAGAAAGCTGCACACTAAGAGAGTCCTTTAGAAGCACTGTGAGACTCAAATGCAACAGCGATGGATCTCTAAAAATGTCAAGCGCAAAGTATCGAATGTTTTCACTGAAATAGCAATTGAATAGCTGCGGAACCATTAAAAAAATCAGCATAGTGTAACTGAACTGGCAAAGACAAAAGTAGCATCTCCAAACAACAGATTGTAGGGTTGTCAGCTCTAGTTGGTCATATTTCTGGAGCATCATGTAACGTCCCACCTCCAAGAGCACTACCCAGTCACTCTTACTCTCATCTCAAATATTTTTACAGCTAACAAACAAAAATGCTCAAAGGAAATGGAAAAAAAACACATGTTTCATATTTTTCTCTTGGTTTGCTTGGAGCAGTGGCAGAGATGAATCTTTAATTCCTGGAGATTTCAGGACAGTCCTGGTTGGCAATGCTAGCAGGCTGAAACTAATAATGACCGCAGCAATCACCATGCCAAGTACTAATTGCTCAAGATCCCCCTTAGAAGAGTAAAGTGAATAAAGGAATGTAACAGAGTGAACAAGTAGGGTAAGGCATACTGTGTATGTGGAGAATAAACTTTTCTTTCAAAAAATATACTTTATTCATAAAATTTATAACAATCTATTATATAACTGTTCAAAGTTGACATTACATAAAGTGCAAAACATATGTGTTTCTTTCAATACTGTACAGGTATGTTACTTGCTGCATTTACAGTTAATATCTACAATATTCATTACATGTCAAACATACAGTCCGAGCAGTTTTACAATTTCCAGCCCCTCGGTGTACTATGGCAGGAGAGCCTTGGACAGTGGCCTTTCACCAATGTGCCTTTGCGGAAGCTGCCCCAAGCCTTAGTATGTCCTTCAGTATGTACCCCTGAAACTTGGAATGCGTCAGACTGCAACACTCTTTGCACTAGAAGACCAACAGGTTTCAGGCAGGCCAAAGAGTAGCTTTCACCAAGTCGATGGTCCTTGGCAGCTTGTGGATGATCAGCATAATTAGACCAAAAGGCTTGTTCCTATGTTGTAAGTCTATGCAATTCCTCTCTACTTCTATCCCCCTCCCTTCACACTTAAGATCCTAAGATCATAAGGAATAGGAGCTGGAGTAGGCTATGTGGCCCATCAAGCTTGCTTCACCTTTCAATAAGATCAAGGTTGATCTGATTGTGGCCTCAACTCCACTTCCCTGTCTGCCCATTGACCCAGGCTCCACTGCTCTCTGTGGAGGAGAATTACTAAAGACCCTCTGAGAGAAGAAATTCTTCCTCATCTCCATCTTAAATAGGAGACCCCTTATTTTTAAACTGTGTCCCCTACTTCTAGATTCCTCCACGAAGGGAAACATCCTCTCAGCATCTACCTTGTCAAACCTCTTCAGAATCTCATATGTTTCAATAAGGTCACCTCTCATTCTTTTAAACTCCAATGACTACAGCCCAACCTGATCAACCTTTCCTCATAAGACAACGCCTTTATCCCAGGAATCAGCCTAATTAACCTTCTCTGAACTGCTTCCAATGCAAGTATGTCCCTCCTTAAGTAAGGAGACCAAAATTGTACAAACAACTCTAACAGCAGTCTCGCCAATGACTTGTACAGTGTAGCAAGACTTCCTTACTTTTATACTCCAATAAAGGCCAACATTCAATTTGCCTATCTAATTACTGCTGTACCTGGATGCTAACCTTTTGAGATTCATGTACAAGGACAGCCAGATCCCTCTGTACTGCAGCATTCTGCAGCCTCTCTCCATTTAAATAAAATTCTGCTTTTCTATTCTTCATACCAAAGTGGACAACCACACATTTTCCCACATTATACTCCATCTGCCAAATTTTAGCCTATTCACTTAATCTATCTATATTCCTTTCCAGATTCTTTGGGGCAGAATTTTTAGCTCGGCGTGCGGGCATGTGCCCGACCTGATCGGACGTGAAATCACGCGAGATGACGTTGGGTGAGTATCCCAACGTTACCCCACACTCGCGCGATATTTCAGTCGGCTGGAGCGCGCAAAAGTCAGAAGTCAGAAGCACGCCCGCCGACAATTAGAGGCCAATTATGGTAATTAAAGGTGCGCTTGTCTCCGTTCAACCTTACGGTTGGTGGGTGGGCGAATCGGCCAGCCGGACTTTGCATTTTTCACGAAACCTCATCCAAGGGCAGGATGAGGTTTCTGTTATGAAATGAAAGAAAAATCTACGGACAGCATTTTTAACATGTATATGTTCAGATGACTAATTTTGAAGCTTGCACATTGTTTTCCTGATTTTAAGAGCTTTATTTAATGCTTTTCAGGTCTTCAGCACCCTGAGGCAGCTCTCTTGTCAGGGAGCTTTCTGTCAGCGCTCGCCCGCACTGACGTCAGTGCCCACCGCCTTCCTGCCCTCACCCCAGCAGCGCTGAGCTTCTCAGCACATGCTTCACACTGGCTGGCTGTTAATTGGCCAGCCAGCATGAAATCGCTGTCGGGGGCCGATCGCGGTCGGCGGTCCGTTCCCCGGCCAATCCCAGGCCCGCCGATCGCACCTGCCCACTGACCTAAAAATTCGGGCCCTTTGTATCCTCCTCATAACTCCCCCTTTTACATCTGCCTCTCTCCACATTCTCCCTTCTTTGCCCAGCTAAATTGCCTCGCACCATTTACTCCTGCACAGCTTTTGGCAGATTGCTGGCATATGTGAGAAATTTTGCCATTTAACACCTTGATCTGACTGTTCCTAACTAGTTTTGAAATTTGCTGGTTTCTAACTAGTATATTACACAGCGAGCATAATGCAAATAAGGCACTCAGCTAGATCGAAGAGATGAAGTGAGGCTTATTCACCACCCAGGGTTGCCTGAGGGTCTGAAAAAGCAACCCTATATATCTGCAGCTAGATTCATTTGTAGTTATGGCATACACATTTCTTGTAACACATAGGGGGAGCTGACCACGAGACTAATGTCAGAATAGTGCAATCATCCAGCAATTTGTGGTGATTTGCTGTTCATGGTGTATCTATTCCTTGTTGGAACCTGGAATATGAGAACACTTGTTGACAACCCAAAGAGTGATCTCCCGCAAAGACGAACCGCCATTGTGGCTCGGGAATTAGTGAGACACAACCTCAACATCACTGCGATAAAAATAAAATACTACGGATGCTGGAAATCTGAGTCCGAATGACTCTTCATCAGAGTCACATGGACTCAAAACGTTAACTGTATTCCTCTCCGCCGATGCTGTCAGACCTGCTGAGTTTTTCCAGCTATTTTTGTTTTTGGATCAACATCACTGCTCTTAGCGAAACCTGGCTCACTGGGGAGGGGCAGTTGAGGGAGGCCAGTGGAGGGTACACTTTCTTCTGGAAAGGGAATTCAGACCCTGACCCCCGCAGTCATGGAGTTGGTTTCACCATGAGGAACAGGATAGCTGCCGCGCTCTCCAAACTCCTCTTGGGGGTCAATAAGAGGCTGATGACCCTATGGCTGCACCTCAGCCGTAACAATGCGCCACTGTCATCAGTGCATATGCCCCGACTTTAGATTACAACCATGAATTAAGGGAGAGGCTCTACTCCGATCTTGATGGCATCCTTGCTTCCATCCCCAAGAATAACAAGGTCATCCTCATAGGTGACTTTAATGCCCGAATTGGGCGTGACCATGGAATCTGGAGTGGAACTATCAGCAAGAATGGCATGGGGAAGGCCAATGCCAATGACATCCTACGCTTGACCAAGTGCACCCAATACGGTCTGATCGTGACGAACATGGTCTTCCGCCAGAAACACCAGCTCAAGACCATGTGGAGAAATCCGAGGTGGGGGCATAGGCACCTTCTGGACTACATCATTGTCTGAGGCAGAGACCTGAGGGACATGCTTGTCATGAGGGCCATGAAGGGTTCTGAATATTGCTGGACGGACCATCGACTTGTGCGCTCAGTGATGAACATCTGCCTGGTGCCAAGACACCAGAGGACCCAAAAAGATGCCCGGGGAAAGCTGAATGTTGCAGCATTGAAGGACCCGGGACTGTGAGAAGAGTTCAGGGCCCAGTTGTACAGTGCACTAGAACAAGTGCCCACTACTGATGCCATTTCCACCCAGGCATACTGGGAGCAACTCAAATCCACTGTCCTAGACACCTGTGTACAGACTATCGGGTTCATGCCACAACTGAGCCAGAACTGGTTTGACACCAATAACACTGCGATCCACAATCTCTTCAAGCAGAAGTAAGCAGCCTTTCATCGCCTGACAAACTCACCCACATACCTGGCTAATGACAGCAGTGTACCACCAACTGAAGGCTGAGGTCCAACGATGCATTCAAGACATGAAGAACAATTGGTGGGTGGAGAAGGCACACAAGATTCAGGCCCACGCCGACCAGCATGACATGCACAACTTCTTCCAGGCTACCAAGGTAATCTACGGACCTCGCTTGACCCTCTCTGATCACAGGACGGCTCCTCAAAGACAATGACGCCATCTGTCAGCATTGGAAGAAACACTTTAAGCTGCTCCTCAGTTGGGACTCCACCATCCCACAACACCCTACGGAGATTCCCTCGGTGATCCACCAACCAACGATGAGCTAAAGGGGGCCATTCAACAGATGAAAACCAACAAAGCTTGTGGACCAGAAGGTATACCCGCAGAGTTCTACCGTGCTGGCAGCTATTAGCTCACGTCACAGCTCCACCAGTTCATCTTCTGCCTCTGGGATGAAGTGGACATCCCCCAGGATCTCAAGAACACGGACATCATTACTATCCATAAGAATCTTATTGTGAAAACTACAGAGGGGTTTCCCTACTGCCCATCGTGGGTGAGAACCTGGCCCGCATCCTCCTGAACTGCCTTTGTCTGGTCTCTGAGGAGATCGTCCCAGAAACCCAGAGTGATTTCTGACCATCCCGGGGTACTGCGGACATGGTCTTTGTGACTAGACAGGCCCAGGAAAAATGTCGGGAGCAAGTCAAGAATTTTTCCCCGCCTTCATCGACCTGACCAAGGTGTTTGATTCTTTAAATCGTGAAGTTCTACGGATGGTCCTCCAATGCTTTGGCTGCCCGTTGAAGTTTGTAACCATCCTGAGACTACCGCGTGACAACATGGCTGCCAATGTCCTGAGTGGAGGATCCGAAGCTGACACCTTTTATATCCAGACCAGGGTCAAACAATGTTGTGTGATCGCCCCCGCCTTGTTCACCATTTACCTGACCATCATTGTCCACCTCATCCGAGATGACCTACCACCTGTTGTCAGCATTCAGTATCATCTGGACGGAAAGCTGTCCAACCTTGGTCACTTCGGGGCAAAAACAAAACTCATCACCATGGACATCCACGACCTTCAGTTTGCGGGTGACTGCTGCATGATGGCTCACTCTGTACGGGACATGCAAAGGACGCTTGACCTCTTCAACACCTCCTATAAGAGGCTTGGCCTGTCCTTAAAAATTGCTAAGACAAAGGTCCTTCACCAACCTTCCCCGGGCCAGTTGAACATCCCCCGTGCCATCCACGTAGGTGGGGTGGCTCTGGCGTATGTGCAGCACTTCCCTTATCTCAGCAGCCACCTCTCCCAAGGGACTACCATCACTGAGGAAGTCCAACACTGAGCCCACTGTGCCACCGCTGCCTTCTTCAAGCTGCGCCAATGTGTCTTTGACAACAGGGACATTTGCAAATCAACAGAGGTTCTGGTTTATAAGACCATTGTGTTGACCACCCTCCTCTCCTGCAACAAAAAATGGGCTGTCTAGCAATGCCACATTAAGATCCTTGAGAGCTTCCATCAGCGGTGCTTGTGTCGAATAATGGGGATCAAATGGGTGGGCCACCGGACTAACACGAATGTCCTCCATGAAGCTGCGTTTACCAACATTGAAGCCCTGGTCCTGCAGAACCAACTCTGATGAATGGGACATTGCATCCGGATGCCCGAAAACCACCTCCCTCCACAGGTTCTCTTCTCACAGCTCTCCATTGGCCAACGTTCAAAGGGCGGCCAAAGGAAAAAGTACAAGGATATGCTCAAGGTCATCCTAAAGCACAGAGGCATTAATAGTAGTGACTGGGAGGAGAATGCTGCCGATGGTCCACCAGGGCACAAGCCACATCAAAGCTCAGCAACTCAACAACGAGGCAGGATGGCAACGACAGAGGAAGGAGATGGAAGTCGATCCAGAGCTGCGATTTCCATTCCCCAGCGCAACAACGTGCCCCCACTGCGGAAGAACATGTGGATCCAGAATTGGTTCCTCAGGCATCTGAAGTCTCATCAAGCCTGACGGACATCATCCTTGATTCCGAGGGACTGCTGCCGATGACAATGACTCCTCGCTGCAAATCAATGAGCTTTTACACAGCAATAATGATAGTCCCTGTGAACCTGCTGTTATTTTCACATTTATCTTTGGCACAATCTTACCAGTCATCACAGAAAAGATGCAGACATGTCAATGATTTTGCTTAATCTCTCTATGATAAGCAATGTTAGAAGGCCATCAATATTTACTATAGATTGTAAAGTTTATTTAAAAAGTGACCCCTCCCATTTGCTTAAACCCTCAAAAGAAACTCAACCTCTTTGGTCCAGAAAGGGAGCAACGAAAGCAGCGGAGTGTCATTTCTACAGGTAGTAAATTGTTCCTAGAGGTTTTTATGGAATTTAAATTGTAAATGTTTTAATATTTTTCTTACTTTTCCTTTCTGTCTCTTTTCTCCCTCTTAATTCAATATTTCTTTCTCTTCTGTATCTAGTGTACCTTATTTACTTCTCTTTTATCTCTCTGTTTCTTTCTCTATCTTTAAATTTCATTGGTTAGGAGATAGATTGTTTGTCCCATTGTTTACCAAATGTTGCAGATGCTGCTTTGACTCCAATGTGACATGATCAATTTTCAGTTCAACAATTGTGGCACAGAAATAATTGGAGCTGAGAAGCAAGGAAAAATCCAACTCATAGCACTCACAAAGAGATTCCTCACTCCAGAGAATTCTGGGCCCATCTTTATGGTGACACTCGGTGAAGAATGTCATCCTGTAATTGCAGTGGTATTGACAAACTCCTCTCACTGTTTATTTTGTTTAATGTGCACCTTAAATTACACTGGCAGCTTAATTGCAATCTCAGAGCATATCTCTGACTTCAAATTATGAAGAAAAATGACTCCTACAGCAACTGCACCATAAAATCAATATAAGCAGAACATTAGTCTGATATTAATTAAAAATCATTATTCCTAAACCATTGAAATGGCTTGGTATTCTAATCACTTCATTCTTCAACTTGCTGGAATAAGTTACTTTGAAAGAAGCGATTCATTTGATGAACAAATATTTCTAACTCTTTCTTTTTCTGGCACAGATATAAAGACTTGACCCCATTATTGTTTTACTTTGTTGCCATAGATTGTACAGGGAATAGGTGGGAGCAGTGGACTAAATAAGCAACTGAGTGAAAACAGCTTTGGTTCCTTTGGGAATTGAGGCTTGAGGAAAGTCGTTGTCAAAAACTGAGCAACAAACATTTGAATAATGGATAGGTAATGCCGTGGGCTGTTTGTTTTCTATAATACGTTGGACTTATAAGATAATGCCAACAGCACCATCATTTTAAGCTGAAGTAAATACAGTGTGAAAACCGATTTAAGTGCAGGAAAATCTTGACCACCATTGATATTAATGGAGGCAAAGCTATGGTAATTACCTATTCACTGTTTTCAACAACAACAGCTGCAACGTGATGCAAGAGTCCTTGGAAAACATGGAGTGGTATAAATCATTTACCCAACAATGCCCTCTTTTGCTTATTTTAAATGTCCCTACCACTTAGTTTCATCATTATAATGGTGCAAGATCCCAGGAAAATCTGGGCCTTTTGTGTAATTTGCTATGTATTAAGCACAGATAATTTCGTTGATTTATATTGTATAAATTAAGGTTAAGCGTATACAGATTCCATTTATTGGAATCTTAGACGATTATTTGAGAACATATAAAGAGACACTTATTGACACTGGTGGTGGGCTGCAGGACCTATATATTTGTAATGTTTCACTTTGTGAATAAATCTAAAACCTGAGTAGAGATTGACTTCTACTCTCCTCCTTCATCAATTGGCTGTCAGAAGTTTAACAATCATCAGTAGTTCTTAATTAAATTCATAGAAAGATGTCATTTTGAAGTCATCGTGAAAGTTAATGAATTGGATAACATTGATTTTTTTTTGAAGTTTTTAATCTTGAAGCATCTGAATTCCAGAAGAGGTATGATTCAAAGGATTGTGCGGAGATCTAAATGCAACCACTGAGCGTTATTTTTCTTTCCTTAGCACTTTAGTAAAGTGGCTTGTCTTTTTTATAATATTTCTAACCTGTTTACTGTATGTTTCTATCCCTTTCTATAACTGATACCCATGTTACCTATTGTTGTTTTTGCTATTATCGTTTATTTGTTGGTTTGCTTTTCTCCCTTAAGGTTGCAAATCAATAATAAAGCATAGCCAAGAATATTTTTTTCAACAAAATAATGTATCAATTGTTATGATCCCAGCTGATGTTACTACTGGACAAGCCAGATCCCAGGATGGAACTCAGCTTGATAGATCCTAAATTTTATTTTTTGTTTAGAAAGAGATTTTTTGTTTAGTGGAGGGCAGCTACTGAACAGAGTCACAGGAGTCAGCTGATGAACTTTTAACAAAAGAATAAAACAATTATTAAACAAGAAAAGATGAACCATATTGCAATACTCCTTCACCCACGACTATACATTTACAGATATATTCAGATTTGTAAGGATAACACAAGTTACAAAAGCTATCTTATACTCCAATGTTCACGGTAAGTACACAGTCCATGTAAACCACTGACCTGTGGTCAGACACATCACACTCTAAAACCAATTGACAGATGTCACTCCAAAGCAACTTCTAAGAATCTCTCATAAACTCCCCGCAAGACGTTTGTCACACCATGAGCCAACCAGTCTCACTGAACTCCAATCTTTACTTTCGAAAAACTCCCTTTGGAATCTTCTCCCAAATGATGCCTTCTCTCAGGCACCTTCCGCAAGGGTCCACCTCCAGGGTTTGAACTCTCCTTCCATTGTTCCTCTACCCTGTATTCAATCGTTGCCTGCCACGCACTCTTTCTCTCAGACTCAGCCATGCCAACAGCACACCACTGCTTCACACGCCCATAGTAAGGAGTTAAAGACCTTCGGCTAACTCCTTGGATCTCCAGGCATCTCGCAAGCTTATTTTGCTTTAAGTCTGTGTCCTGCAGCTTTCTCCCTTTAAGCATGGAGTCTTCCTCTCTGCTCCTTACTTTCATTTCCATTGAACAGGATCTTGTTCCAGATTCTTGTTCTTCCTTTGGCTAGTGGTCTTCTTGGGACTTTCTTTTTTCCCTTTAGGACCTGCTCCCTGGTTTCTGAGACCTTCTTCTGTTCTTATGGGAAACCTGCTTTCTCTGCAGTTCACTCTGCTGCGTCCAGCCTCTCCTGGATCCTGGTTTCAACTGAACTGAACTGAACTTTTCTGTTTCTCTGTCTCTCTCTGTAGGTTGCCTGTTGCTAGGCAACAGTACAGTTTTTTTCGACTTTGTTTTAACGTCCCTAAACCACTGCCCCGCTTTATAACACAGCTCTCCACTTCAAGGGTCATAAAATTAATTAAAAATGCAGGCATACAAACAAAGCTTAGACTTGCTGTCTCCACTCTAAAATGAAGTTAGATCCCTGGTGTCACCTTTTTAACACACAAATAGAAAAAATATAACTTAAACTTAAGGCTACAGATTATTCCTAACTCACACAAATACACATAAAACTTACTTATCACTATCTCTACTTCCTAACACAATAGAACTTTTTAACAACATAACCAAACTACAGCTTTCACTGGATTTTCCATTCCTTTAACAAATCAATAAACACAAGAATTTGATAGATTTGACTAACCCTGCAGGTTTCATTAGTGAGTTAGATTGGCTGGTCAATCATCAACCATGCCTGGCTGCATTGTGGAAGTACCTGGCTCATGTATCAGATTACTCTGTCCAGCAAGATACATTGACTTGGTTCTGATGTTTCATTACCATACATGTCATCCCAGAATTGCTTTTAATCCCAAAGAGATCCCACTTACATCACCCCACAAGAAGATAGGATCATAGGGAATAGGAGCCGGAGCAGGCCAGATGACCCTAGAGCCTGTTCAACATTCAATAAGATCATGGCAGGTTATCTTTTTCAAGTCTACATTCCTGTCCCATTCTCAGGTTCCTCGTTTCCTTTAATGTCCAAAATTCTACTGATCTCAGTCTTGAATATCCTCAACAACTGAGCACCCACAGCTCTCTAGAGTAGGGAATTCCAAAGATTCTCATCCCTCTGAGTGAAAGAATTTCTCCTGATCTCAGTCCTAGATGGGCCACCACTTATCCTGAGACTATGCCCCCACCCCTCCGCCCCACTGCACCCCCCAACCCCAGCTCTAGAGTCTGCAGCAGGAGAAATAGCCTTTTAGCGTCAACCGTGCCAGGCCCTCTAAAGATTTTATACATTTCGAAGAGACCATCATTCATTCTTCTAAATGTCATAGAAATCAAGCCCATTCTACTCAATGTCTTCTCAGAGGACAACTCTGTCATCCCAGGATCAATCTAGTATCTCGAATGATAATGCTTTCAGATATTGATTCTCTTTCCAGCATTTTCATTTTGACCCTAACTATTTATTCCTGTGAACAATGAAACCATTCTCTGAGAATTTCTTTGAGAAATTGCACATTTATACAGCAATGTTGGGCATGCAGGTTTAACATTAGCGATGAGAAATAAAACTATAGAGGTCCCCTTGAAGATAAGATCTGAAGTTCTGCTTGACTCTCCATGATTACTGTTCCCACCATTTGCCTTTCATTCTAGCATTTTATGTTCATTGTTTACTTTCAAACCAAGCAATTATTAACACATCAATAAAACATCCAGACAGCGTATTAAAATATTTTAAACAACGTGTCACATCCAGAAAGTTGTCAAGGGACTACACAAGAGAAATAATTAACAGATAAATGAAAAATAAATTAAGTGGAGCCCAGTTTATCACTTCTTTCTCAAATTTGATTTATTTTCTTCGTTCTATCAAACTTGTGGTGAGATATTTAAACTGAGGTTCCAGCTGACAAAGAATCTATGAGCCTGTCTTTTACCCTTTAGAGATGCTGACTGACCTGCTGCATAAGTACAGAAATTCCTGTTTTTGTTTCAGCTTCTCAGCAATTGCAGTTTTTCCATTTTCAGTTGAAACCCGTTTTCTTTTATCATTTTTTTTCAGGTGAGTGTTACAGTCACGACATATGCCCATAAAACCTATTGGAAATATGAACACTACTTTTAAAAGGCAGCAGGAAAAATGGACAATTTACCTTGACCAAATGGACTCTAGGGGGCCAGGTGACTTCTTTTGTGGTTTCTATACAGACAAGGATTAACTTATGTCTGTACATGTCTCTAGAAAGCCATTCGGATGAAATGTCCCTGTGGTGGACCTTCCATTGAAGAGACATCAGGATGCAAGATCACTTGTGGAATTTACAATTACTATTGTCTGGAAATATACAGAAACTTAACTATAATGGTCGCCTCAGACTTGGTGTCTGTCAACTTGAAACCTAAAAAAGAGGAATATGAAGGAACCATTTTATCAAAGCAGGTGCACATAGCCACCATTCATTCCCAATTGCATGATGATAGCTAATGACATAAAATCATTTGTGTGGATAATGGGAGTATTGATTCTGTGGTCATATGATTGAAACTGGCTTGAGATTGCAAATATCTTATTATTCCAAGGATAGAGCAAGGCAAATCAGTCTGGGATCAACACCACAGAGGAAGAGATAAAAACAGAAAATGTTGGAAAAACTCCCTGAAGAAGGGTCATACAGACTTGAAATGTTAACTCTGTTTCTCTCTCCACAGATACTGTCAGACCTGCTGAGTTTTTCCAGCATTTTCAGTTTTTATTTCAGGTTTCTAGCGCCTGCAGTATTTTGATTTTATTTAACAGAGGAAGAGATCTTGCTCAGAAAAATGAAAGAACCCTGCCTTGAAAAATCTTAGGCAGTGAAGTGAGTCTAATTTGTTTTACCTGCCAGATTATAATCTTCATTACAGGAGCTGGACCTTCAACTGGAAAAGCCAGAAACTTCCAAACTCTATTGTCTTGAGTGAACTGAGAGAATCATTCAGGCCTGTAACGTTTCAACTACCATCTTGAGGACCATTCATAGAAGTGACATTTTTTGAGCCTTTGTGTAACTTAAGTGCATGCTTCATCATTAGAAATCATCTTTGTGTGTGTGTGTGTGTGTGTGTGTAAGCCTGTTTTTTGACTGTTCTTAAAAGTCACATCACTCAAGGATGTTTAAACACTTTTCTAAAATACAACTTGTTGCGGTCAGTCAAGAGGTGGGAAAAAAAGAGAAATTATCCCACGTCTCGCCCCTGTCAATAACAGCAGGTATAAAATATGCCATCCAAGAAGATGAGGGAGTTAATTTAATTGGCATTTGTTGGATTCAACTCAGCAGTGGACAAAACAACTGCCATCTTTACCGATGAAACAACAGCCCGCACATTTCGAAGTAATATTGTGCTATGCTTTGAAATATCGGTAGAGATGTGATTAGGTTCTATATAAATATAAGTCTTTCTTTTCCATTCTGTTTTGCTTTCCTTCATTGATTGGCTATCTCTTGGTCAGAACTTATCACTGGACAAGGCCCTTAAAGTGAAGGAACATAAGAAAATATCAGGCACTCTCCTTTGACTCATTGAGCCCCCATTTCACCACCTTATGTAAAATTTCAGTTGAATTGGGGCTTTCTTTATATTAATCTATTTGCTGGGTTAGGTGAATAAATATAAACAAAACAAAGCTCTGGTACATACTCCTAAAAGAGCATTAATTACATAAGATCAAAGTCAAAAAAACAAAATCGTCTAATCGTTACACGTGCTTGTGGTTTTCCAATTCTGAAACTAATCCCTCCATATCTGCAATCTCAAAATCTCTTGTCTTGTTTGAGGCTTACCAGTTTATGTGCTCATGTCCTTTGTTTCTGTATTTGTGGTTGAAGTTAAATAACCTGGTTACATCTGCCTTTCAGCATTCAAAAGATCTGAATTTATGTTTCCTCTCAATCCTCTTTTCCCCAGTGTAAACATATTCAATCCTCTGAGGCTGTTCTCAGAATGTGCACCTTTAGAAAGACAGGAGTGGGAGTAGGTGATTTAGCCCCTTGAGTCTGTTAGTCATGCAATGAGATCATGGTTGATCTGCAAACTAAGTCCACATACCCACCTTTGCCCCATATACCTAATACCTATGGTTAACAAAAATCAGGTTTAACATTTATAATTGTTCTAGCATCAGTTGCCATTTGGGGAAGAGAGCTCATCCCCAGATGTCCTGAGAAAGTGGAAGTGGGCCTCCTTCCATGAGTGTTACATAGAGATGGATTTTGTAAGATAGGCAATGGGCCCTGATGCCAGGCCAGAAAGCCGGCAGTATCTTCACCATGGTCGTTTGGAGTATCCCCTACCACACTTCAGACCCATCTGGTAACTAATTAGCTACTGTCAGGGCTCCCATCCCTTTAAAGGCGGGATCCTACATCCCCCCGTTTCCCCCCCTCACCACCCCCCCCCCCCCCCCCCCCCCCCCCCACCAACCAAGAGCTGCCAGCCAATCAGAGGGCCAGCAGCTTTTCAGTCTTAGCATCACCACTGGGAGCAGTGGCCACTGGTGAGGCTGCATCCAGCTAAGGGAATTCAGTGATTGGCACTATCCTCGGAACAAAGTGAATGGGGTCAGGGGTCTCTGGGGCCAGTCAGTCAGGCCCCAGTGAAAGGAGAGGGATTTGATGAGAGCAGGGGTTGTGCTGCCGCCGGGGCAGCCACTGCCACCAAGGGGCCCCTCTGTGCGCCCACAGGATGCCCGATCAGGAGGACTCTCTCCTGATGCCCACAGTGAGGTCGCCAGGGGTCACCAGGTCTCCACCTGGCAGACGCCCCACCCATCACTGGGAAAATGCAAATGGGAGGGGTAAGAGATCCTTCATTGGCTACTTAGATGGCCCAGTTGGCCTCTGGACTGGAGGGCTGTCCTCCTCCTTGCCACCAACCTTGGTGGCGGAAGGTGACGAGCACGTTAACCTTACCCACCCCCCATCCCCCTGCCTTCCCTCGCTATATTATGGACATCCTGCCATGCAGCCCATTCTCAGCGAGCTGATAAAATCCAGAGGGTTAACATTATTTGTCTTGACATAATTAAATGCCCTTAAGATGCATCCTAGTATCTAATTGACCTGTTCATTAACAGCTTTGAATTAACAGGAAACTTTCAACAATAACCAATAAAAATGGCAGCATTTTTCTTTCTCTGTTTATCCATCATCTATAAACAACAATTGTATTTGGATTGATATAGAACTACTCAATCAAAACACTTAAACCAATGAATTATGTTGAAGAGCAGTTACATAGAACAACATGGAAGACATTCCAAAGGGTCAGTTAACAATGTTTCTCTCTCCACTGAGGCTACCTGATATGCTGAGTATTTCTAACATTTCCTGCTTTTATTTCGGGAATATTTAACCAGCAAGGATAGACTAGATCTTGGTTTCACATTTCATCCAATTTATAGCATGTCCAACAATTTCACACTCCCTCAGAACTGTGTAAGCCCACATTATTGTTGCATCATAGAAGAATACAGCACAGAATTAGGCCATTGAGCTCATTAAACCTGTGCTGCCTCTTGAAGAGCAATCCAGTTAGTGCCACCACCCTTCCCTTTCTCCATACCCCCTCACCAATAAGCCAATTGCCTTCGGAGCTACTGCTGAATCTATCTTCATCATTTTATCAAGCAGTGCATTCCAAATCCTAACCATTGAAAAAGGATAGCCTCTGTGCCCTTAGGTTGTCAACCCTCCAACCATTGGAAACAGTTTCTCCTAGCTTACTCTATCTAAACCTTCATGATTTTAAACATCTCTTGTCAAAATTGTTTGATCGAACCTTGATATGAGGCTTGAACTCGCAACCTACTGATTTAAATACAAATGTACATCCTGCCAGGCCTCTGGGCATCTTAGGTTCCAGGTACACCTTCACACTATCTCTCACTTTCCCTTCCCTTGCCCCACTTTAAGTGGACATTGCAAGAAAGAGAGGGGACTGAATAATAGGAGAGAAAACTAAAACTGAAAAGAATTGAAGGAGAAAATAAGTAAAGGAACAGAGGAAAAGGGAAGTGAGGAGAATAGGGTGGGAAAAAACAAGATAAAGAAGGAAGTGCAGAAAAGAAATGAAGCTGGAGAGGACAGAAGAAAGGGTATAAGTTGGGACTGTTTTCCTTGGAGAAGAGAAGGTTGAGAGGAAACTTGAGAGAGGTTTTCAAAGTCATGAGGGGTCAGGACAGTAGCTAGGGAAAAATAAAACTGTTCCCACTGGTGGAAGGATCAAGAACGAGAGGGCACAGATTTAAGGTAATTGGCAAAAGAAGCAATGGAGACATGAGAAGCTTTTTCACTCAGCAAATGGTTAATGTCTGGAATGCGCTACCTAAGAGTGTGGTGAAGGCAGGTTCAATTGAGGCATTCAAGAGGGAATTGGATTATTACCTGAAAAGGAAGGATGTGCAGGGCAACGGGGAGAAGGCAGGGGAATGGCACTAGGTGCATTGCTCATTCAAAGAGCTGGCCAAATGGCCTCCTTCTGTTCTGTAACAATTTTGTGATTCTGTGAGAGGGCAAGGAGAGAAAAGTGAGGAGAAGATAAGGGAAATAGCACTGAATAGAAGAGGGAGAGGAAAAGTGATTCCCAAAGAATCCACCTCCAATGAGCAAACTTCTGACTTTATTTTAATTCCACCCACATTGCAGGTGAATGAATAGAGAGAGAGAGATTGTTGTTGGGAGGAAGGAACAGGAGGATTCCATTGAGGTGTGTCAAGGGAGAGAAAGAGACACTTCATTCACGGGCAAGAAGGACAAAGATAAAGAGACACTTATAACTGACACCAGAAAAGGACCGCTTTTTATACCTACTTATCGCTTCTTTAGGATGTCTCAAAGTGCTTCACAGCTAATGAATTGTTTTTGAGTACAATGAGTATGATTATGGAAGCAAATATGGCATCCAAGTGAGGCATCAGAAAAAACGCATAGGAAGAACAATCAGTTAATCCGATTTTGTAAGGAATGTTGACCAGGACTCCAGGAGCACTTCCCCCTCTCCTTTGGATAGTGTCAAGTGTTGCATATTTCATTTATTTGATTTTTCTCAGAGCAATGCAGAGATGACTCTAGTTTCTAAGTGTGCAACAGTTTTATTTACATGAGTTTTAAAATATTTCTGCAATCACAAAATGTCTGCACCATGCTTATCCCAGCTCGAGCTTCTAGGCCTTTCTGTGGTGTCTGTTTACTTTGCTCTGACTCCACATCCAGGCTTAACCAATCAAGTACGGTGAGCATAGATCAGTTAGACTCACATATTCAACAAAGAACAATTGAACACTACATCATTCAATCTGTTACATCCATCTGATCAGACAGACAGGGCCTTAGTTTAATATATTTTATGAAAGATGGCACCTCTGACAATGCAGGACCACCAATACTGAGCTGAAGTGTCAGCAAAGAATTATGTGCTCAACTACTTAAGCTTCTCACTACTGATTCTCCTACTGTCAGTGTGGCTCAATCTAAATGTATTTATATAATCTATCTTGTGAATGAGACATTAGACCGAGGCCCAATCTGCCCTCTCAGATTAATGTAAAAGAACCTATGGCACTACTCAAACAGAATAGGAGTTCTATTGTTCCTGACCAGTATTTATCCCTCAGCCAACATCATTAAAAGGTTAAAAGCAAAAAACTGCAGATGCTGGAAATCCAAAACAAAAACAAAAATACCTGGAAAATCTCAGCAGGTCTGGCAGCATCTGCGGAGAGGAACACAGTTAATGATTCGAGTCTGTATGACTCTTCAACAGAACTAAGGAAAAATAGAAAAGAGGTGAAATATAAGCTGGTTTAAGGTGGGTGGGGAGGGTAGAGCTGGATAGAGGGCCAGTGATAGGTGGAGATACCAAAAGATGTCATAGACAAAAGGACAAAGAGGTGTTGAAGGTGGTGATATTATCTAAGGAATGTGCTAATTAAGGGTAGAAAGCAGGACAAGCAAGGTACAGATAGCCCTAGTGGGGATGGGGTGGGGGTGAAGGAATCGAAATGGGCTAAAAAGGTTATCTAAAATGTTCACTAAAAGATTATCTAGTTATTATCATATGGCTGTTGGTGGGAGCTTGCTGCATGGAAATTGGCTGCTGCATTTCCCTATGTTACAACAGTGACTACACCTCAAATGGATGTCAAGTCAGGCTCAGGTTGAATTGGGATACTCTCATGGGTTAAACAGCCTGCCAATGTCCAGGCTGACACATGAAATACGCACTTGTATAAGGTACTGGGGTGGTCTGTACGCCAGTAAAGAGAATGGGAGAAAACTGAATGAGAAGCAATAGGACGGAATCATCCCAGATTTGCACTAAGTGCGGTAGTGGGCGGGAAAAAGGGTGATTTACCTGCCAACCGCAATGGCAGCTTTTCACGCCGTATCATCCGCTTCCCATCTCATTAATTATGCAGCCATAGGAAACACGCCCGTCTCGCTGGTGGGTGGCCTCTGAATCACCCGCCACGCCATTACCGCACCATTTCCGCACTCCGAGTGCCATATCTGAACTGCAGCCACGCACACAGTTCTCAATGCTTGCAGCACAGGGCTGCTCCAGTGAAGACATGGCCCTGAAAGGCAAGAAAAGTTCAGTGACCCATCACTGGAATGCCTTATGGATGCCCGCCATGATGTCCTCCACCCCTGCTCTGGCTGCAGGACGTCCGGCAAACTCACCATTCTGGATTGGGAGGCGGTGGTAGAGTTGGTCAGTGCCAACACTGCACAGATGCGGTTGGCCATCCAATGCGGATAGAGGATGAATGATCTCATCCTTGCCACCAGGTTAAGGCAACCATCTTATCACTCTAAACTCACACATTCACAAGGCCATCATACATTCACTGGCATCTCACTTGCTGCCAGCTCAAGAGACATCACCAATCATTCTCTCACACACACCCTTACATCTCCATCTGGCCTCATCTGCTCTGGAGACTGCCTCTTCAGCCCTCACCATCTTGAGGCCACTTGCACAAATCAACATGTGCCCCCAACACACACTGGGATACCCCCTTCCCCAGTACAGCCCTCACCCTGCAGCCTCTTCCCTTGCCTGAGGCCTCTTCACCCCCTTCCCTAAGCAAGCCCTAACCCTGCAGCCATTGAGAGGCCACCCTGCCTTACAGCTGATCTAGTAGGTAGGGACCTGCCCATAAGGCCCCTCAAAGTGATGTGGTGCTGCCTGTGAAGCCTGGCGCTGATGACCATGAGTGCTGCCTAAAGCAAGGTAGACAAACAAACCTTGAAGTCCCAAGCAAAGTGCAGCTCACCAGGTGCACGTTGCTTATGTATAGTTGTGAAACGCATTGGCGTGATGTGCCCGGATGATTCAGCATGGGCGAATGATTCCAGCAGGCAGGGAATATAATTATTTGCAGATGTAATAAAATGACGTTCCCAACGTCTGGCGGCGGGAAACACGGCCCGCCACGGACAGGTGGAGCGGACGAATATCCCCATCTTCAATGAAGGGGGAGCCCAGCACATCAGTGCAAAAGATAAGGCTGAAGCATTTGCAAAACTCTTCAGCCAGAAGCGCCAAGTGGGTGATCTCGGCCTCCTCTGCAGGTCCCCAGCACCACAGATGCCAGCCATCAGCCAATTCGATTCACACCACGTGATATCTAAAAACAGCTGAAGGCACTGGATACTGCAAAGGCCATGGGTCCTGACAATATTCTGGCAATTGTACTGAAGACTTGTGCTCCAGAACTTGCTGCGCCCCTAGCCAAGCTGTTCCAGTACAGCTACAACACTGGCATCTACCCGGCTATGTGGAAAATTGCCCAGGTATGTCCTGTACACAAAAAGCAGGACAAATCCAATCTGACCACCAATTACCGTCCCATCAGTCTACTCTTGATCATCAGGAAAGTGATGGAAGGGGTCATCAGCAGTGCTATCAAGTGGCACTTGCTTAGCAATAAACTGTTCACTGACATTCAGTTTGGGTTCCGCCAGGGCCACTCAGCTTCTGACCTCATTACAGCATTGTTTCAAACATGGACAAAAGAGCTGAACTCCAGAGGTGAGGTGAGAGTGACTGCCCTTGACATCAAGGCAGCATTTGACCGAGTGTGGCATCAAGGACCCCCAGCAAAACAGGTGTCAATGGGAAACAGGGGGAAAATTCTTTGCTGGTTGGAGTCATACCTAGAGCAAAGGAAGATGGTTGTGGTTGTTAGAGGTCAATCATCTCAGTTCCAGAACATCACCACAGGAGTTCCTTAAGATGGTGTCCTAGGACCAACCCTCTTCAATGGCTTCATCAATGACCTTCCTTCCATCATAAGGTCAGAAGTGGGGATGTTCACTGATGATTGCATAATGTTCAGCACCATTTGTAACTCCTCAGATACTGAAGCAGTCCATGTCCAAACGCAGCAAGACCTGGACAATATCCAGGCTAGGTCTGACAAGTGGCATGTACACCACAGAAGTGCCAGGCAATGACCATCTCCAAAAAGAGAGAATCTAACCATTGCCCCTTGACATCCAATAGCATTGCCATCGCTGAATCCCCCATGATCAACATACCATTGACCAGAAACTGAATTGGACCAGCCATTTAAATACTGTGGCTATAAGAGAAGGTCAGGGGCTAAGAATTCTTCAGCAAGTAACTCACTGCCTGACTCTCCGAAGCCTGTCCACCATCTCCAAGGCGCAAGTCAAGAGTGTGATGGAATACTCTCCACCTGCCTGGATGAGTGCATCTCCAACAACAATACCATCCAGGACAAAGCAGCCCAATTGATTTGCACCCCATCCACAAACGTTCAGCCCCTCCACCACCAATGCACAGTGGCAGCAGTGTGTACCATCTACAAGATGCACTGCAGAAACTCACCAAGCCTCCTTAGACTGTACCTTTCAAACCCATGACCGCTACTATCTAGATGGACAAGGGCAGCAGATGCATGGGAACACCACCAGCTGCAAGTTCTCCTCCAAGCCACTCACCATCCTGACTTGGAAATATATCACTGTTCTTTCACTGTCACTGGATCAAAACCCTGGAACTCCCTCCCTAACAGTACTGTGTGTGTACCAACACTGGACTGCAGTGATTCAAGAAGGCAGCTCACTACCACCTTCTCAAGGGCAATTAGGGATGGGTAATAAATGCTGGCCCAGCCAGCGAAGCCCACATCCCATGAATGAATAAAAAATGTTAATAATTCCCATTATCATTGCATCATGCGATTATCAGAATGGTAGAAGGTGAGGAAGGTGGGCTTTGGTCTTTTTTCATCCAACAATTTGCATTTTTTTTTAAAAAGGCCTAATTTCTTCACACTGGATTGTTTGACTTGGCCATCAACATGGGGTCTGGACAAAGGTTAAGATAGGGAGGAAAGAAAGAAAATAATTTAATTTATGTAGCACCTCATCACACCCAATGACACCCAATGGATTACTTTGGAAGGACGTAATTGGGAATAACCAGAACTGCTCCTCCTGCCACTTGGCTGAAATGTGATATATGAAGAAGCCTAACTGTCCAAGTGATGCAGAACTTGGTGGCAATAATAACAAAGATCACAACCAGTCTAGCAAACTTGGCTTGGCTCTGTGGTAGGTACTCAGTCACAAGATAGACACATGAAACTGAAAATTTGTAGCTGAAGAGGTGGAGTATAAGACATAACGGCGTCTCACATTTTATGCTGTTAAAGATATTATTGAAACCACATGATTGAGTTAAATTACCCTGTAATAACTCCCTGCACCATGAGGTTCTCTTTATGCAATCAATTAATTGTTTTAAAATACCCACTCTGCTTCACCTTGGAATTAAGGATTGAATTAAATCCACCCTGCCCTATAATCTACTTCTTATGGATTTAATACTTGTAATTAAATCGTACGTCGCCAAGATGACTTATTTCACTGCAAATTAAGTTTAATTGTCTGCACAGCTGCAGTTTTGACTCAGATTTAGAAATGTTTTACAACACTTCCATTTTTAGAGACCTTGTTTTTTAAAAGCATGATTGGATGGTATGTAATCACAACTCCCTGCCTCCCACATGCACGCTTACACACACACACAAACATTCCTTCCTTATCTTTTAAACCAAACTTTCCACTTCTTTCCACATCCAACCAACAGCCATTCTGAAAAAACACAGCACCATGGATGAATGATTCCCTTAACTCTCTGTGTGGAAGCAACTTCTTAATGACCCAGGTAGATATGAAGACACTTAACAGGCGTGTGACTGTCACATAATGAATTGGAGGATCAACAACCTCCTACCTCACCACGCCATACAGACGTTCAGTAACTTCACACTTTCAGTGTTGTTCCACTCTGGTCATGATTTCACTCCAGTATGATACCGGCAGGAAAACAGGGTCCTGGAATGCAAGGCCTTTTTCCTCACTCTTTATCTCTGAGTGAAAAAAAGTCAAAGTCAGCCATCTAGGGTTACTCTTGACTAGTATGTTTGTAAATGGTTATTTTCTCCTGCTTAGTGATGGCAGATACAATATCTGTTTAGTATATATTGATTTCTGCTTTTAATTTGTGCAAAATAACATTTGTGCAGATTCTTTAAATTATGTATTTCGATTTTACTTTAGCTTTTAAAATTTCTACTTTTTGTTCAAGTTTTGTAATCTATTTTCTAGCATTTATTGACCTTGGAGGAACTTTCCAGATCAATGTGGTGTTCATTAATCATACAAATGAGTACAAAAAAAAACTTAGCTGTTTTCTGGCATCTTCTTCTCAGATCTATATGTCACAGGTCAGCTCTTATTTGGGCATGATGTGTCAGCTGTTGCTCAGTTGATGGAAGTCTCTCCTTTGAGTCACAAAGTTCCAGCTTCAAGCTCAGGACCTGGACAATATCCAGGCTTGGGCTGACAAGTGACAAGTAACATTCACGCCATACAAGTGTTAGGCAATGACCATCTCCAACAAGAGGGAATCCAACCATCACCCCTTGATGTTCAATGGCATTACCATCACTGAATCCCCTACTATCAACATTCTGGGTGTTACCATTGACCAGAATCTGAACCGGACTAGCCATATAAATACTATGGCTACAAGAGCAGGTCAAAGACTAGGAATCATGCGATGAGTAACTCGCCTCCTGACTCCCCAAAGCCTGTCCACCATCTACAAGGCACAAGTCAGGAGTGTGATGGAATACTCCCCATTTACCTGGATGAGTACAGCTCCTACAACACTCAAGAAGCTGGACACCGTCCAGGACAAAGCAATCCACTTGATTGGCACCATGTCCACAAACATTCACTCCCTCCACCACCGACACACAGTAGCAGCAATGTGTACCATCTACAAGGTGAACTTTAGGAATTCACCAAGGCTTCTTAGACAGCACCTTCCAAACCCACGACCACTACCACCTAGAAGGACAAGGACAGCAGATAGATGGGACACCACTGCCTGGATGCTCCCCTCCAAGCCACTCAGCAACCTGACTTGGAAATATATCACTGTTTCTTCACTGCCGCTAAGTCAAAATCCTGGAACTCCCTTTCTAACAGCACTGTGGGTGTACTTACACCTCATGGACTGCAGCGGTTCAAGAAGGCAGCTCACCACCACCTTCTCAAGGGTAACTAGGGATGGGCAATAAATGCTGGCCCAGCCAGCGAAGCCCACATCCCATGAATGAATAAAAAAAAACACATTATTGTTTGTGGGAGTTTGCTGTGTGAAAATTGTCTGCCATGTTTCCTACTTTACAACAGTGACTACGGGCGGAATCATCCCAGATTTGCACCAAGTGCAGTAGCGGGCGGGACAAAGAACATTTTACCCACCAGCTGCAATGGCGGATTTTCATACCATATCGTCCCAATCCCGCCTTATTGATTATGTATTCCCAGGAAACATGCCAGGTCGTTGGTGCAGCGTCCTCTCATTCACCCGCCCCAATGTCACATCAGGCCTTCAGTAAACCGGGCGCCATAGTTAAAGGGCGTCGCTGCACAGAGCACTGTCTAAGGCATCGGAAGCTGCTGCAAAATCATGACTGCCAAAGGGAGGAAGCATGCTGCCCCCAGATTTAGCGACACCTCCATCGAGCGCCTACTGGATGCAGTGGAGGCCCACCGTGAAGGCCAGCAAGCAAGGTCACTAATCCAGCATGGGAGGTGTTGGCAGCGATGGTCAGTGCCAATGCCCTGCAAAAGAGGACAGCCACCCAGTGTCAAAAGAGGATGCATGGTCCCATCCATTCCGGCAGGGTAACTCACTCTTCTCATCACGCTCAACTCACACACTCACAAACCCATCACACACCCACAGGGGTCTCACACTTCAAGGGACAACACCACTAACTCTCACACACACCCTCACAACTCGATCAGGCTCATATCCTCTCAAGCTTGCGTTCTCATCCCATGCATCCCATCCGCTCACCACACAAACATTCGATGTGATGCCATGTGCTCTGCTCACACTCTCTCCATCTGTTTTCATGCAGGAGAAGCTGGCTGACAACAGAGGGACACCTGGGGTGGAGTGACCAACATTAGGCCCTTCACTCACTTGAGGAGTGTGCCATCGCGCTGACTGGTGAGGACATGGACTGTGCCTGTGGCAATGGTGAAGCCAGTGGCAAACACTCATGTGAGGATTCTGCACCACATCATCCCTCTCTCAACGCAACTGTGAGTGCTCTCTCTCTCTTGCCATGCGCTAATTATCTCTACTTTGATTCACAAGTGAACGTCCAGGTCCTCACCTCCAGCCAAGAGGACACCTCCTCCAATTGAAGAGCTGGAAATAAGCAGCCTGGAAGACCTGTCACAACATGTACCCAGACCCTCCACCAACGCAGAGACACACACCTTGGTGGGACCTAGATCTAGAACAGGCTCGGGTTCACAATCTAGTGGTCACCGCAAGGACACGTGTCCGCAGGAGGAGGAGGCAAGTTCTGCCGAGCCCCTTGGCACTCGGGGGACTGCTGGGGAAGGGACATCTGTGAAGTCTGAGTCAGATGATGAACCTCTGGATCTGGCCTTCCAACTCATCATGGAGAGTCAGCAGAAGATGGAGGAACGTCAGACAAAGCTGTTGGAAGCCCTCAACAGAGTGGCGCACGAGTCGGAGGAGTGCGTCCGCCTGTTCTCTGATGAAGTGATGCCCATATGTGCGCACATGGAGATCTCCATGGGAAGGATGGTGGATGCCATGGAGACCCTGGTCCATCTGAATGCGGAGATGCGCGGGGACCTGTACTACATCGCGGTAGCCGTGGGTAACTTCCCGCGGTGGCAACGCGAGAGGGAAACAGGGCACCTCGATGTCCTTCCAAATGCTCCTTTCCCTCAAGGAGTCAGGCCAGTGACCTGAGGAGCAGCAGCAGCTGGGCACCCCTGGATCATCCACTCTCCCTCCAAGTTCCCTTTGCCTGTAACACACGCAACCTCATCCTGTGTCACTGCAGAGGGAGCAGCTGGCAACAGGAGGACAGCCAAAGCGAGCTGGGGGCACCAAAGCCTCAGCCCTCCAGAGGATGCACACCGAAGTCATCAGAGGCAACAGGGCCAACCATTGCACAGGCTGTCTCCACCCCTGCTGTGGATGTCGGGCAGCATCTAGAAGTGTTAGGCCTAGAAAAGTTAAGAAATTCTGATCACAGGTGGTTGCACAGGTGAACACATTTTGTCACTTCATAATCTGAAAATATATTTACTTTCGCTGAATAATGTGTAATGGTGTCTTTCAGCTTCATTGACAGGCTTCATGAATCCTCCCACTGCATCCACACCCCCACCACCCCATCCCATCAACTAGCAGTTGAACTGCACACAGCCAGCCCATGAGTGGTTCTAGAGGAAGATGTGTGTGTGTGGCAGGGCCTTTTGGAGCTTCATGCAAACACTCTCCCACACATATGGATCCTTCCCCTCCATCGCACTCATCTCAATGTCCTGAACATTTTCAATGCTGCCTGTTGGGGTTCCCTTTCAGTTGTCCATCTGAGCTGACCTGCATCTCCACCCACCCATGATCCCACTCCCATGCAGCACCTGTTCCCACCCAACATGAGTTGCACGTTCCCTACCTTCCTGAGAATCCCACCCCCATCCACATTGACCTCCCTGACCTCCTCCTTCCCACCCACAGGGTCCGTGCCTGCCTCGAATCCCCACCAATCACCCTCACCGTCCCTTTTACCGCTACTGTCGCACCCTCACCCTCCCACCCTACTGCCTCACTTTACTCTCTCTCATTCTCACCATTCCCTCCTACCATGCCCACCATCATTTCGCTCCCCAGGAGGCAGTCATCAACTCCAAAGACCCCTCCCTTGTACGTTCACCTGGACATCCCCTACCCTTCCCCCTGCCTCCACCCTTACTCCTTCCTCCACCCCTACTCCTTCTTCCACCCCTACTCCTTCCTCCACCCTTACTCCTTCCTCCCCTCCTACTCCTTCCTCCCCTCCTACTCCTTCCCACCTCCAGACTCCTTCCCCCCTCCGGACTCCTTCCTCCACCTGGACTCCTTTCCTTACACCTTCCTCCCCCCTTACACCTATGTCCCCATTGCCGCATTCTCACCCATTACACTCTTCTCCCCCGTTACACCCATTTCCCCTGTACTCCTTTCCCCCTCCCAACCTTACCCCCCTGACACCATCGTTCCCCCGTCCCCAACCTCACCCTGCCCCCTAAACACCATTGTTGCCCCTCTCACAACATCAGCCCCCCAACACGCCTTCCTTTCCCGTCAAAGCTAGGCATTCCTCCCCCACCCCCCGGTACACCTTCCTCTCCCAGTACAACCTACACCTTCCTCTCCACCCCCGCGATGATCATCCATATCAGACCATGGCCAAGACAATGATGTCCCCAAGCAGACTCTCAATGGTGACCTTACACCTTCTGTGAACTGCTTTGCAACCGAACCATGTCCATGAGAATCCACCCAACATGCGATGCATGTTCCTCCAGCACCTTCTGCACCTCAGACGTCCGCAATGTGAACCAAGGCCCTGGCAGTAAGTCCTGACTTCTGCACGTCACACTTGTCAAGACGTGTTCTGCACTGGCGTGTTTTCCCACCGATGTGGGTGGTAAATCTGACGTGGCAGGATGATTCCGATGAGCTGAGTCGATGATGATATGCAGATACATTACAACGAAGTCCCTAAGGTGAGGCGGTGGGAAATGCAGCCCGCCATTGATGGGCGGAGTGGACGATTGCAAACTGGTTTCATGGTGTCATGAAACTGATTTTTGGCCTTCCTGCTATATTGTCCGCTCACGCCCGCCATGACACCTGACCCCAACAGGTGTGGAAAATCCTGCCCTAGACCTCAAAAAGTGCTTCATTGACTTCAAAACACTTTGAGACATCCAGTGATCATGAAATGTGCTGTATAAATACAAATCTCTCATTCTTTTTATGACAACAGGTCCCGGCCCACTTACCCAGTATCCCAAAATTCGGAAGGACCCAAAAACCGGATCCTGTCCTGGAAACTACAATCTCCATCGGGCATTGCTCTTCGTCATATCCAGTGATGTGGATACACTGATCCCCAGCTCTTTGGGTCTAGGATTAATGGTGGAAGCCGGCCTCGTCTGCCCCTCACCCCTTCCCTTCACCGTCCTGGCTGGGTCCAGCATGGCGGAGAAATCAGCCCCGCTTTAAGTTATCCTATTCCCCCATTTCCAAACCCCCACCCCCCACCCCAGCCCAGGACCCAAAGTCTGGAAAATCCCCATATCCTGTAAACATCCAGTCCCAAGCTTCCCAGATCTGTGTCTGGTACCTGTGAGGCAGTCAGGCCTGCAGCTGTAGACTTCTGCCATTAGATGGAGTTTCATGAACTTCAGACACCCATTCGTGTGCAGTATTCAGATACCCATGCAAATGCAGTACTAGGCTCCCCATACCTATACAGTTTTCAGATTCCCATACATAGACGCTATTCGGATCCTACACATATATAGTGTTTAATTGATACCACGGAGCGGTAGGACAAGTGAATCAGCTGCCATTACATAAACAGTTCAACTTCCAGGGTTCTGTTGATGCCCTATAGACTGTTTTTCACTGGTGCTGTTTTAATCTAAAAGCATCCATGAGCTGACTCCTGATATTTAAACTGTTAAATAAGATTGCATAATCTTGTCGGGCATGTTCCACAAGGTGTCATTGCATGACCCCCTGCTTCCAACTACCCAGCCCTTGCACTCCTGCTCTCAGTGCCCATCTCTGCAGCGCCTCGGCCCTGCACTCCTACGGTTGGTCCCAACACGCCTGTTGCCCACAGCCCGCTGCTTCCCCATCCCTTCTGAAAAGTCCATGGGCTCTGCATTATGAAATTGAATGGTTCTTGATTGTCAGTAAAACAACCTTATCTCCCCTTATCCAAAGATTTTTGTAACAAATAAACAAAAGTAGTCAGTTTTTTTTGTAAACTATTTTTTTTCCTAATGCCCCAATGATTTTGCCCCAAGGTTGCCTGCAGCAGCATCCTGGAGACTGAGGGTGATCCTGGCAGGTTGGCAACCTTGCTGCTCCCTCCACCTCCCTTTACCCCAGCTGCAGAATTGTCAGCTCATGTTTCTTTTGTCATCCCCCATGCCAGCCGCTGAATTACAGGAGCTGGATTTTGGCATCGAAAATGTTCGGATGCAGATCTCCTGCAGTTAAAATTGAAACAAGCCAAATATGAAAGCGGCTCTATTTTCATGGCTTTTAAGAGCTGCCAGTGGTGAGTCTCCAATTAAATCCAAAACCCAGAAGCCAGAATCTCTATCTTTTAGCTCTGAGAATGTCCCATCATGATTGTGAGCAGCAGTGCAAAGAAAGATAAAAGGAGAGGTGGTTGCAGCACTGCTCCCTCAGGACCACTTCTATACAGTAATGTAAAAATGCCATATGGTGCCTCTGTTAATGCATGAGCCTGAATACTCACAGTTACTGACTGTATTGCTCCAGCAACTCAATCAAGGAAGGGAAAATCACAGGATACAGACAAACAAATCACTCAAGACTGAACCCTATGCTGACTCTGAGCTAGTCCTTGTGCGAAACCTACTCTCATGAGCATCAGCCATGAATGACTTACATCTGTTGACAACTGGCAGCTGTTTATGCATGTGGATTTCATATTTACATAACATTACACAAGCGCCCATCACCTTTGGGCCAACCAATTGCATCTCTTACTGCTGTTGCAGTGCTTAATGATGCTGACATATTAATGATCTGCAAATCTCATAATGAAGCAGACAGTACTTCAGGCTTAAATAAAAACAGAGCAAGCTGGAAATACTCAGCAGGTCAGCCAACATATGTGGAGAGAGAAACAGGGTTAACGTTTCATGAGAACTTAGAGATGTAACAGATTTTAAGCAAGTACAGAAGTAGGAAAGTGGAGGAAGAGGAGAAAGATCAAACAGATGGTCTGTGGTAGGGAGAAGGCAGAAATGATTAAATGACAAAAGAGATGATGGTGCATTGCAAAAGGAGTGGTAATAGGACAAGCAGAATCATTACCAGAATGTGCTACCTAAAAAGGTTGGAGCACTGGTTTTGATCCAAAATTGTTGAATTCAATATTGACTGCAGTTCCTGTCCATTATTTGCTGATATTTCATTTTTTTCCATCTTGTCAGGTATTATCAAAAGAATTTCCTTTATTCAACCCATTGTGGTTGGTGCTAGATTCTCCTCCAAAGCTGCTAATGGCATATTCCAGTTGACTCCCCACCCTGCTTCCTCCTCATCTGGAAATAATGGGTCCAGTACTGATCAATTCCTCATCACCTGAAAGCACTCAAAACAACATTAGTTCACTGCGAACACTCCTTTCTGCCTTATTTCCATAGCGGTGATGGACCTGCTGCCAAATATAGGCTCAGTACTTCCAGTTCATCTGTAAGGAGAACTTCGCCAGGTCTCTGCCCCTTTTTGTGACTTGTGCATCCAAGCAAGGATCAGGAAAATCCAACATATTTATGCTAAGTACCAATCTGAAAATAATCTGTTGCCACTATGTGAAATGTGATCTCTTCAACATCACGTTGAGTTGTAGAGTTCTCAGGCAGGGCCTAAGGACATGATGGTAATTAGTTAGGTCTACCTCATACAACAGCTCCAAATCCATTACTATTCCTCTACAGAAGGACAGAGTCATACATTACATCTTGCTGGACAAGGGGGAGTTATCTGAAATATAAGGCTGACCCGATAACATGAATCAAAATTAGCGGGCAAGAAAAATTGGCTGCCTTGATGTATTTACAGCAGAAAAACTCTACTTATTTCCCAGCTTCTCAATTTTAACTCCCGGTAGTTGCTGTTCGCCTTCAAGTGGCACGTTGCACACGCACATACATCAGCATTTCACACTGAAATTTGCATTTCTAAGACAGTGTCTACTTGTCAGCACTTGTTAGCCGAAAGAGGTGTGAGAGTCAGCTCTGAGTGAGATGAGCAAAAATGCTTCTGAAAAGTTTTCTGTGCATCCATGAAATGCATCGTATGGACAAGTGACTCCCATGTTGGTTCTGACCAGGTGGAATAATGGCTTTTTAAGGCCTTGTCAATTCAGGTGAGTTCCTCCTTTGTGTATAATAATATAGCTTCACAGCTCAAGATGATAAAGGTATTGATTGGAAGATATGAGGTTCATCTGATTTTTTTGGAAGGGAAAGGGATAGCATGAAAAAGAGGGAGAGGACAGTGCTAGGGCTAGATACTTGAGAGTGCCAATGGGCTACAAGAGAAGTCATTGCTGGAGATGCTCTGGCTACAAGTGCAACCAAGCAGGGCAAATGTTGAGCTGGGATATCCATTAAGTGTTATTGCTATTCTTGTCCACCAGGGGATGCCAATGTAAAATACAAAATCCATCAAAATGCTATTTTGAATTATATTTTATTGCCATTTATAAATATTCAATTTTTTCTCTTGTTCCTTTACAACCTCATTATTTCTCTGCAAAAGTGTTCTTTTATGTGTGTGAAAAAGTACATGAGGGCATGCCTTTTTAAACGCAATTGCCAGAGATTTTCAGACCATTATTCGATTACTAATTAAACTAATGGGTGATTTCAGGGCAATTCCAGGCCCCTTCACTTCTAATGCTGCAGGTATTATATCCATCTGTTAGACTGCAACCAGCTCTCACAGCTTCCAATTCTGAAATGCAGGAAGTCAAGTTAGACCCTTCTGATGGCTGTGTTGCTGTGGTTTTCAGGGAATATTCCATGAAAACCATCACCCATCTTGATTTCTTTGACTCCGGCCTTGTTGGGTTTGCAACAGCGATACTACAAACTGGCCTGCGGGTTTCCAATGCGCACTATGAATCGATTATTAATAATTCAAAAGTACAAAGGCTGGAAATCCACAACAGGCTGATCAGCATTGAGGAGCTCATGGCAGGGTGGTGAACAGGGTCAGCACCTGAAGGGTGGGCACCTGAAGAGATGCTACAGAGAGACGCAAGGTCAGGGCTCCGCCTGGACAAAGACGTCCACGATCTCTTTGAACTTGTTGGAGGTGAGGGAGGCATGTGAGAGTTAGAAGGTGGAGGGGGAGGCCACAGATTATCCCATGCCCTCCGGGAAGATCCTTGAGTGCATAAGAATACAGGAATAGGTCTTTTAACCCTTCAAGTCTGTTCTGCCATTCAATGGGGTCAGTGATCTCACTCTTTTTACCCACCTTTACCCCACATCCCTTGATCCGTTTGGTTCACAAAAATCTATCTAGCGTCAAGTAGTGGGTGGGTTTGCCTGCAGGTGCTGAGGTCCAAGCCAGACCTGATGATGGGTGGCTAAACCAGTTCTGCACCCAGGCACCCCTTGGTTTACAACCTTTGGAGTTCACAGACCAAGGATGGGGGCCATGCCAGAGGGAATGGGAGGATGGGAGGCAGTAAAAACTTCACTGGGGGGGAAAGGGATGTCTGAGGTGAAAATGGAGAATGTCGAGCAAATCAAGCTACAGAAGTATTACAGAAAATGAAAGGCAAAAGCCTGGCAATTGGCTGAAAGAAGTCTAATTTGGCCATCCCCAAGTAGTGAAGAAGTGCATGTTTGCTGCAATCTTTACCGACAGTGGATTAAACAAGTGAAATCCATGTCAATGTTGACGATATCCAGCCACTAGCTGCGGCCCTTTTGTGTAACATGTGCAGCTGTAAACTGCAGCGGCTGTTATCAGTCTTTTGAAGTTATTTTTTTAAATTGACATTTTGGCAAGGTTAACATTGAGCCACCTTGCTCATGCCAGGGCAAGAAAAGAGTATCTCTGCATATCTTCAACATTGTCCAATTTGTTACAGTGTTAAATATGGTGAAGCCCAAATTCGCAGAAATAATGCAGAAATTCGATCGCAGTCAGAGAAATAAACAGAAGAACTCACAAAATAAACGGTGACACTTCCCTGTAATTATCTTAGCTGTGAATAAGGCAAATTGAGAAATCATTCACAACTCCTTGAGCAGTGAAGTTATTTCTTCCCTGCCAGTCTCCCGCTTCATAGAATCGTACAGCACAGAAAGTGGCCATTCGCCCCATTGTTCCCGTGCTGTCTCTTTGTTAAAGCTAGCTAATTACCCTCACTGCCCTGCTCTTTCCCCTTAGTTGGCCCTGTAATGTTCCCCTGTTCAAGTGTTTATCCAGTTTCCTTTTGAAAGTAAGTGTTGAATCAGCTTCCGCCTCCCGTTCCCCGCATTCATAACAATTGGCCATGTAAAAAATATCATCTGGTCTCCCCGGTCCCTCCGGGTAATCCTCTGACAATTAGTTTAAATGCAGAAAGTGCCATCGGGATCCTGTTCAAAGCCTGGCCCGCTTGTCACAATTGAACCAACGAATGGATTTTATCCATTGCTTCCCGGGGTAATTCATTGTTTCCCTAATAAATCATGTACTCATCAATCTTTATTCCAAGAAACGTTGCGGCAAAATACAGCTAATAACTGACTCTCCAAAGTTTGAAATCGGTAAAGCTATGCCCGGAATGGATTGTAACCCTCACTCCGTACGCCGGAGAAATTCATTCTATTTTGGATACAAGCCGATCAAATGTAACAATACCGACACACACACACACACACCACAAAATTCAATAATCCCAGCTAGCGGAAGGAAAGCAGGAAGGTGATCAGATCTTTGTCCTTATACGGGATTTAAAAAAAACGCCCCTGTAAAGTCTAACTGCAAAATCCACAGCAGGATTTTCTTAAAGCAACAGGTGTATTGTGGGGTCCGATTTCAGGTTTCTAATCAGGCTATTTCCTTTCGTGTGAATCACTAAGTAACAGGCACACCGATTAGGGCAAGAGACTGAGACTAAGACGTGTAAATGACAACCTCCTTTCCCCCCTCCCCCTCCCCTCCCCTCCCACGACCACATAGTTTCTGCCTCTCCCAAGGACAAATAATGATCACTGAACTCAGGAATTCGGCACTTTGTGACCTCGGCTTTGGAATTTATGTTAAACCCAGTAACTAGTAGATTTCGGCAAATAAGAGTGTGTTTTATTTTAAACCACTGAAGATTTGTTTGGAATTGTACAGCACAGACGAACATTCGGTCCTTGGCCATTTAAATGCCACTCTCCTGCGCTTTCTCCTATACAATCGCCTCAGTTCCCTTTGGCAGGCATTTTACCCACTTCCCTTTTTGAAACTTGCTATTGGATCCGTTTCCGTCACTCGTCCAGGCAGGGTTTTTTTATCTTACACCAGCCGCACAATCGGCTTGCAACATGATAGCTGCTGACAGGTAAGCGGGTGTTGTGAAATGGTTAATAAGGCTGCGGGGATAAGTGATACAATTTGGTGTAATCCTGCCACCCACACGTGATAAAGCGTAGCCTGTGGAGGGAGGAGAGAGAGAGAGAGAGAGCCTAGCCCAGTGTGTGGTGTGTGTGACGGCGACTCTGTAAAAATCTCTCTCTCTACCTGCTTTTAATTCTGTTTGCTTTCACTTTGATTGGATTCCCGGGGGTGCCGGTCAGAGCCTGTGGAAGAACTTTCAACATCATTGAGCGATAGCTGAAAATCCTCTCCTGGGGAGGGGAGAGAGAGAGAGAGAGAGGGAGTGTGTGTGTGTGTGTGGAAGAGAAGCCGAAGTTCTTTGTTACCAGTATCGATTCTGAGGAACCAGTTGCACTTTGGAATCGCCTGTACCCTGAAGCCGCCACCCACCAGGGAGTGGAGAGGGATTCAGTGACTCTGTTGGTGGAAGGGCTTCGATGCTGTTTGCGGGCGGACACATCACGATTAGGAGACACAAGGTGGATTACATCCCGTCCATGTTCGACAGGATTCCCCTTCTCTTGCGACAGGAATGCGCTGCTCTCCTTTTAAAAAAGAATTACAAACCAGTTGACATCAGTGTGTAGTTTTTTTTTAAAAAAAAATATAAACAACCAACCACAGGCAGCCCGGAAATCTTAGCCGGCTAGGAAAGCCTTTTTTTAAAAAAAAACCCACCGAGGCTGCAATTGAGGCGGAGAATTGAAACCATTTATTGAAGTCTTTCTCCCCCCTCCAATCTTTTTTATTTTCCCAAATCGGGGCTACTGGAAGACTTTTTTGTTTTGTAGAGAAGTTGGTAAAAGCTCTCTCTCTCCCCCCCCCAAATAAAAGCCATTGAGTGAGTGGCTGCCAAGTTGCTGGGTCCTCACGTTCAGGATAATTCCTCAGCCCTGACCTGGGTCAGCATGAGTTGCTCTTATTACAACACGAGGAGGTAAAGCGCAGGACAGGAGAGGAGGGGAGGGGAGGGGGGGTTTATCAGGAAGATTGTTTTTTTAAATAAGAGATTGGAATATAAATTTAAAAATTTTTTTTTTTAAAAAAGAGGACATGGCTAAAAATTCACCGGATGGATCGAGAGAGGACCTGAGTAAGATACCCGATGAGGAGTTGGTGAAATGGGGGAAAGCAGAGCTGGTTAGGAGGCTCCGGATGACAGAGGGTGAGAGGGTGAGCCTGATGCTGGAGCATGGCAACCTGATCAAGGATGTCAACCGCCGGCTCCAGCTTCACCTCCATGAGATCAGGGGGCTGAAGGACATCAACCAGCGGCTGCAGGACGACAACCACGAGCTGCGGGAGCTCTGCTGCTTCCTGGACGATGACCGGCAGAAAGGCAAGAAGCTGTCCCGGGAGTGGCAGAGGTTCGGCCGCTTCACCGCCAGCGTGATGTGGAAGGAGGTGGCCACCTACCAGCAGAAGCTGAGGGAGCTGGAAGCCAAGCAGGAGGCACTGCTGAAGGAGAACCTGGAGCTGAAGGAGATCGCCCTGATGCTGGACGAGGAGCGCAACGACGCCGGCAGCCGGAGCTCCATCGACAGCCAGACCAGCCTGACCCACCTGAACGGGGGCTCGGGCACCAGGGACGTGGGAGATGGCAGCAGCACCTCCAGCACGGGCAGCGCCGGCAGCCCTGACCATCACCACCACCACCACCACCACCACAAAGCTGTGGACAAGGGGGCTCCCAGCAAAAGATCCACCGATGACCTTTCCGGACCCCCACATCACAGGAGCATCCCCAACGGGCTGAATGGTGAGTACCTGTTGCTTAACCCCTTTTGAGATTTGTGTGCCCACAAGGGTGCTGGGTATTGGTGGGAGTTGTGAACGCTCGCCTCTTCCGTACTTTTGGTTTTGGGGGTCAGGGGGGTGGGAAAATTGGTAGAAAACGTTCAAAAACTGCGACCAGTGCTTCAATCCCGGGGGTTCAGTCAGAGTCCGGGACATGGAGCTAAATCGCCTGGTGACATTGGAAAGTTGAAACCTTTTATTTTCTGGGCATTCTGACAACATCCCGCGTGTGAACCTGAAATCGACCTGTTCAAGTAGGTTCAGCTACCAGCTAACTTCACCCTGAAGTTGAGTAAGTGGTGTGGGTTGGTGAGTTGAAACACTATGCACTGCGCAGACAGAATTTGCACTCAAAATGTAACTACTATATCCAATAATTTGAATTAAGCAACTAACCTCATCCCCATTCTCTCTTTGTAAGAAGCTGTTCTGAAATTTACATATGATTTCTATATAAATAGGCATTTCTTCCTAACTCTCCCTTGACCACTTTCCAATGTCTCTCTCACCTATTTATGCTTATTAGTAGACCAGGATAGGGATACAAAGCATTACAGTGGGATTTTTTTCCCTATAATCTCCTAAATTCACCTTTTTCCCCTCCACAATTTTTGTACTTTATTAACCATCAGCTAGCCAAATTACATTCCTGGTAATGGCATGTCTGCTGTTAATTAACATGGAAAAAACAAACAAACCAATCTCCCATTTTGTGTTAAGAGGAATTTTGGGCCCAAGTTCAGCTATTTCCTAGCGCTGCATGTGCAGCACATTTAGGCAGCTGCATAAAAAGTGCTGTTACTTAAAATTCTAGAAAAACAACAATTTGGTATCTGGAATGATGCAGGAATCCAAACCACCTTTTTTTCCCTTGATGGTTTTTGCATTTCCTTTCCATGTCAAAGCAGCCAAATTGCTCTAATGCCAGATAGATCCTTCCATGTGGCCATGCTCAGTAAAAGTGAATTCTGTTTTTGTTTTGGATTTCCAGCATCCGCAGTAGTTTTTTGTTTTTATCTCAGTAAAAAGTGTCTGATGTAAGAATTTCTTTACAAGTTCAATTTTCAAAACAGCGTTCGTGACTTAACTCTGTAGGAATCAGGAGCAATTCTGTATTTTAAAAATTAAAAGGATGAGAAAATGCTGGAATTACTCAGCAGGTCTGGGAGCATCTGTGGATAGGGAAAACTGAGTTAACGTTTCAGGTCCATGACCCCTTGTCAGTGATCCCTCAGGGGATCGAAGGATGTGGGGAGTAGATGGGAAAATGGAGTTAAGGTCGATGATCAATCATGATTGTATTGAATGATGGAGCAGGCTCGAGGAGCTGTGGTTCTGAAGAAGGGTCATACAGACTTGAAACGTTAACTCTGTTTCTCTCTCCACAGACGTTGTCAGACCTGCTGAGTTTTTTCAGCATTTTCTATTTTTATAATCGAGGAGCTGCATGTTCCTCTCCTGTTCCTGTTTCTTATATTGAACAACTGGGTTGTGATATATTCTAGGGGAGTCATAACTTTATAGTTTCTTACAGTGGGTGTGGTTTAATTGGACTTTCAGAAGGCTTTCAACAAAGCCCCACATAAGAGATTGGCGTGTAAAATTAAAGCACATGGGATTGGGGATAGGGTATTGAGATGGATAGAAAACTGGTTGGCAGACAGGACACAAAGAGTAGGAATAAATGGGTGTTTTTCCAAATGGCAGGCAGTGCCTAGTGGGGTACCACAGGGATCGGGTGCTGGGACCCCAGCTATTCACAATATATATCAATGATTTAGATGAGGGAGCTAAATGTAATATCTCTAAATTTTGCAGATGACACAAACTGGGTGGGAGGGTGAGCTGTGAGGAGCACGCAGAGATGTTTCAGGGTGATTTGGACAAGCTGAGTGAGTGGGCAAATGCATGGCAGATGCAATATAATGTGGATAAATGTGAGGTTATCCACTTTGGTAGCAAAAACAGGAAGGCAGATTATTATCTGAATGGCTATAAATTGAGAGAGGGGAATGTGCAACGAGACCTGGGTGTCCTTGTACACCAGTCATTGAAGGTAAGCATGCAGGTGCAGCAGGCAGTAAAGAAGGCAAATGGTATGTTGGCCTTCATAGCGAGAGGATTCAAGTACAGGAGCAGGGATGTCTTACTGCAATTATGCAGGGCCTTGGTGAGACCACACTTGGAATATTGTGTGCAGTTTTGGCCTCCTTATCTGAGGAAGGATGTTCTTACTATAGAGGGAGTGCAGCGAAGGTTTACCAGACTGATTCCTGGGATGGCGGGACTGACATATGAGAAGAGATTGAGTTGATTAGGATTATATTTGCTGGAGTTCAGAAGAATGAGGGGGGATCTCATAGAAACGTATAAAATTCTAACAGGACTAGACAGGGTAGATGCAGGAAGGAAGTTCCCGATGGTGGGGGAGTCCAGAACCAGGGGTCTGAAGATATGGGGTAGACCATTTAGGACTGAGAGGAGGAGAAATTTTTTCACCCAGAGAGTGGTGAGCCTGTGGAATTCGCCACCACAGAAAGTAGTTGAGGCCAAAACATTGTATGTTTTCAAGAAGGAGTTAGATTTAGCTCTTGGGGTGAAAGGGATCAAAGGATATGGAGAGAAAGCGGGAGCAGACTATTGAGTTGGATGATCAGCCATGATCATAATGAATGGCGGAGCAGGCTCGAAGGGCCGAATGGCCTACTCCTGCTCCTATTTTCTATGTTTCTATGTTAATTAGGGTATTGGAATAGTTACAAAATTGAATCAATTGCATTCAAACTCTTTCGAGTTATCAACAGTCACAGATTGCAACTCTTTCAAGTACAATCACAGTTCTTGGTTTTCCAGGAGTGGGACATGAACCCACAACCCTTTGATTCAAAGGCGAGGGTGCTATGAACTGAGCCACAGCTGACACCTCCAATTGCATTCAAACTCTTTCAAGTTATCAACAGTCACAGATTGCAACTCTTTCGAGTACAATCACAGTTCTTGGTTTCCGGGAGTGGGACAAGAACCCACAACCCTCTGGTTCAAAGGCGAGGGTGCTATGAACTGAGCCACAGCTGACACCTCCAATTGCATTCAAAGTGCACACCATATCATAACCGGCTAATTAGTATGCCAGTTTGGTTCTTGTTTTGAAGATGGCTGGCTGCTGTATAATTACAAACTGCTGCAGTTTCACAAGTATGGGCCCTGGACTGCAGGACACACTGCATGCAATGTTATCACATTGCATTGTAGAGTGACCTATTTGAACAGGACCAGGATAGTTGGCTAGATCTTGAAGGATAGAGGGAAAGAAAAGAAAGACTTGCATTTCTATAGTGCCTTTCACAACCATTGGACATCCCGAAGCGCTTTACAACCAATGAAGTACTTTTGAAGTGTTGTCACTTTTGTGATGTAGGAAATTTGGCACCAGTTTGCATTTAACAATGACCTGATAATTGGGGTTTTTTTGTGTGAGATGTTGATTGAGGAATAAATGTTGGCCAAGACACAGAGGATAATGCCCCTGCTCTTCTTCAAAAGAGTGCCACAGATCCTTTACGTGCGTCTTTGAAAGCAGATGGGGCCTCGGTTCATCGTCTCATGTAAAAGATGGCAGCTCTAGCAGTGCAGCACTCCTTAGTACTGCGTTAGTGTGTGAGCCTTGATTTTTTTTTTCTGTTGAAGGGTCATTCGGACTCGAAACGTTAACCGTGTTCCTCTCCGCAGATGCTGCCAGACTTGCTGAGTTTTTCCAGGTATTTTTGTTTTTGTTTTGGATTTCCAGCATCCGCAGTTTTTTGCTTTTATCTTGATTTTTTTCTCTCTCTCTCTCTCAAGTCCTCAAGCAGGACTTGAACCTGGAATCTTGCGACTCAGTGGCAAGACTGCTGCCAACTGAGCCACAGCTCTCTGAAAGGAATCAGAAGTAAGTTGTCGGCACCAGAAATATTTTTTTTAAAAAAAGGGGCTTCCTGGTAGCTTAGTGAATAGATGCATTGGCTGGTGTGATGTGAATTCATACAAACCAGGATGTACCATTTTGATCTGTGCCGGCCTCAGAAGCTGGGCAGTAGTGAACTATATTTGACCTCCTGTGACCCTGCACGGGAAAAGGAAAAATTAGCCTCAGTTCTGCAGCCAAGTTTCTGATTTTTTTTTTGTATTTTTAACTCTTTGGACAAAACCTGAATTGAACTTTGCTGTAATTTGTCTCTTATTTTCCATCTCCATAAGAACAAAGGCATAGGAGAGCGGACAGTCGGTATTTTTCTCCTGTTATTATTGAACAATGATTTGCATTTGTATAGCACCTTTAACACAGTAAAATGCCCCAGGCGCTTCATAGGACCTTTATCAACCAAAATTTTACACTGAGCCACTTGAGGAGGTATTAAGACAGCTGATCAAAAGCTTGATTTAAAGCGTTAGTTTTAAGGAATGTCTTAAAGCAGGAGGGAGAAGCTTAGGGAGGGAATTCCACATCCTAAGCAGCTGAAGGCATGGCCGGCAATAGTGAAATTATTACAGTGGGGGATGTGCAAGAGGTTAGAATCAAAGGAGTGCAGAACTCTTGGGAGGTTGCAGGGCTGGAGGAGTTTACAGAGATACGGAAGGGCGAGACCATGGAGTGGTTTGAAAATTAGGATGAGAAATTTCCTTTTGAATTGAGGCATTGCCAAGCTGGGAGCCAGTCGAGGTCAGCGAGCACAGGGCACACTGGTCTTAGCACGAGTTAGGATATGGAAGATGATTGACTGCCTTCAAGAGAAAATTATATCGTTGGCGTTCTGTGCCTATTTTACTTCATCTTATAAATATTGTGGGCCTGTTGTGGAAGAAGTGAGAGAAAATCACAGGAACCATTCCTGGCAATTCCTATTAGGCAAGTCTGGGGGGTTAAATATCACTAAATTGTTCCACAATATTTCTTATGTCCCTATTTTAACGAGCAGCAAGAATAAATGAGCTTGTTATTGATTGATTGTAGTGTTTTTGCAAACATGAAATCTGTCTACATAGTGTTGAATCGAAACTCGGAGCAGGTTGGCCTATTTATTTAAAACTAATTCTAATGTCCATCGATTTTATTTATGTGGTTGTTGAAAGCAAGGATAAAGCAACGTGATTATTCATTTCCTGATGATCTGATCAGTGTTAGATATGCAGATAATAGTGTTTAGCTACACTTGCCGTTTTATTCTTGGAACCATTATCCAAGCCAAAAGGCTTCACTATGATCTTATCAGCCAGTTTCCTTTAATCTATCCTGCTTATCCCAGGATTACGTTGGGCACATTCAAGTACCAGTGTATTGGGCAAAGAAACACATCTAGTTTCACAGCTATGATCCTTCACAGAAACGATGGGTCCTTTCCAAGTTATACTTGATGTAACCTCATTGATGCATTTACTTAATTAACCTTCTGAGATTTAGCCACCATCATTTCTTCATACCTTGGTACATCTGCACAGCTCTTTCTGGACTACAGATTTAAAAGGGGTGTTGTGCTTGAGTTTACAGTGTTACATTGAAACGAACGAAAACTGCTGGCAACACACCAAAGCTTGGTGAGGTTGTTTAATGGTGAATTTGTGTTGTTGACTCAACAGTCCAGAATCCACTAGTTGTTGTGATTAGCATCAACCCAGCAGTTACATTAACTTTACTGTCTTAGTCCCATACAGGTTGACAGATAATTTGCAATTTGATGCCTGATTTGACCTGGTAGTGTGACAGCTAGATTTGCAGGTGACTTCCGAGTCACTGTGCTGTTGGAAAGCTGATCTTTTTGAAATTGAGGAGGAAGGAGTACAGGCTAGTAGAACCTGAAAAGCAAGTTCTGGCACACTAAGTTGTGCAATGGGCAAGGGTTGTGCCAGTGGCTGTGGGAGATGTTTTGGAGGGACTAGGAAAGGCTGCTTGCTAATTGCTGGGTTTTGCCCTAGGAAATTGGCCTTTACCCGTTCTCTGGGCCTGTGGGAAATGAAACTTCTGTTTCTTTTTATTTGTTTGTGGGACGTGAGTGTTGCTGGCAAGGTTAGCATTTATTGTCTATCCCTAATTGCCCTTTCTAAGGTGGTGGTGAGTTGTCTTCTTGAACCGCTACAGTCCATGTGGTGTAGGTAGGGAGCTCCAGGTTTTTGCCCAGTGACAGTGAGGGAATGATGATATATTCCAAGGCATAATGGTTTCTGGCTTGAAGGGGAATTTTCAGGTGGTCTTTTGCCATTGGTCTGCTGCCCGTATCTATCTAGGTGGTAGAAGTGAAAGGTGCTGTTGAAGGAGGCTTAGTGAGTTTCAACCTATAGGTGGGGGCATGGTGGGGAAGGTGGAAGAAAGAGGAAGTTGGGCATTGGGATATAGAGGATGGATAAAGGAAAGTTAGGGGCAGGAGGGGGAAAAAAAAAATCAGGATTAATTTTCCATTGCTTGAGAGTGGGAAAGGGGGTGGGGTGGGAGGGAAAGCCCTGAGACTGAGAAGTTAAGGGGGAATTAGTGTTAGAAATGGCACAACATTGTTTTTTCATTTCCTGTAACCGGTATGTTTTATAAATGACTTCATTTATTGACCGGATGGGATATACTAAATGTGTAGAAGGAATGTGGTCAGTCAGGTTTGGAGCAGGAATTCCGATGATAAGCAAGTGGACTATATTTAAAAAAAAGTGTACCTGTTCACCTGTTTTGAATCTGTCAGCACCTGGTGGCCTCAATACACCTGCAGCAGGTATGCACGGTCTGTTTAACACCCTTCACTGTGACAGCAGCACTTCCTGGCTCATTTGCTTATCTCAGCAATAAATTTTAATTAAAAGCCTTGTCTCAGCATTGTTATATACTGAATTATTGGTGTAAAAAGTTCTGATGTGTTTATGTCACAATGTTTATAGCACACAAGGAGGCCATTTGGCCTGTCGTGTTTTTGTTGGCTCTCTGAAGGAGCAATTTACCTAGTGTCACTCCCCCATGTTTTGAATTTTGAAGTCACTAAAATGTAAATTCCTTGCCCTACATTATCTTGCTAAATTCCTGGTGTATGGGTTTGTGGTAAACTGGGCCAGGGGCACTTATCGAACATATCTCCTGAGGCAGCAAATTAACGCACAATGTTTCTAAATTTTACATTTAAACTTGGCATAGTTGATGGGCAAAGACCAGGTCATTTGTCACAATCAACAGGTCCTTCCCTCAGCTGGCCCATTCCACTTGGCCTCAGGACCAAAGTACTGAGACTGAAGGAGAAAAGCAAAAATAAACTTGGGTTCCTGTTCCTGATGTCCAGCTGGTAACCTAGCTAGACACTGCCAGAGGGCTACCTTGACTTACTGCCTAATATGGTATAGTGTCAAGACATGAAGAATTGCTACTTGGAGAAGATACCAGAGGACTGCGATCCCCACCTTGCCATGTACCAGTGTCTTCTGGAGGGGAAGTTAGATAGTTGTGGAGGCAGGAATTTTCAAATGGTTAGGGTCAACCTAGGCATCTGCTCCTTAGTTCGGTTTGCAGCTACCAGACTGAATTCCATTGTTTGCCACATTTAGATAAATCGAGTTTGGAACTGGCTCATCCAAGTTACAAGTAACAAAAAGAAATAGATGAATTGTGAACTGGAGTTATTTGATCCTCTTTTTTTTTTGTTTCTGAGAAATCTATACTAACAAATTGTACTTTTATTGTGCCTGTAATATTTTTTGAGGTACAGTCATTGTTATGTATGCTAACATGATTGTCAAATTGCACATAGCAAATAAATGCATGGCAACGTAACCTCTTTCTGGTACTATTGGTTTATGGCAGAATATAGGACAGATGAAAAGTGGGCAAGAGCATTTGTAAATAAGGAGAAGAATTTTGAATTTCATGCTTTGGGGAAATGAGAGATGATGAAAACAACAAGGACAGGGTAATGGGTGAGTCGGACCTATAGTGGGAATGGATGAGTACAAATGAGTTTTGGATGAGCTGGAAGTAGTGTATGGTGTAACTGTGAAGGCCACTGAGTAGGCAATGAGAAAGTCCTGAATTGACGCAACTAATGCTTTATTAAGGTTTCAGCATCTGTAGGAGAGTGGTAGATGCAGAGGCATGGAATGTAGCAAAAGTGGAAGTAAGTAATCATATTGATGGGTTTGAATCTTAGTTCCAGAGCGAATAAGATACCAAGGTTTTATGCAATCTGGTTAAACCTGAGTGAGAAGACAAAGTAGGGATTTAAAAAAATTTATTCATTCATGGGATGTGGGCGTTGCTGGTAAGGCCAGCATTTATTGTCCATCTCTAATCACCCTTGAGAAGGTATTGGGGAGCTGCTGCCTTGAATACAACTGAGTAGCTTCCTAGGCCATTTTAGGGGGCAGTTAAGAGTTAACCATGTTGTTGTGGGTCTGGTGTCATGTAAAGGTCAGACCAGGTAAGGATGGCAGAAGATGTGAGTGAATCAGATGGGTCTTTATGACAATCCTGTAGTTTCCTGGTCATTATTACTGATACTAGTATTTTATTCCAGATTTCATTTATCCTTAGATGCCTTGATGGGATTTGAACTCATGCTCATTTGTCCAGGCCTCTGGATTACTAGCCCAGTAACATTACCACTATGCTACTATCTCCATTGGATGGATTTGGGAATAAGGGCGCAGAGTTCAGGACCCAATGATAAATTGGAGAAAGTTCTGCCTGACTGGTGTCAGATTGCCAGTCTAACCTCTCCCACCCTGGGCTTGCCAGACCCCCTGCTTTTCTCCGAGGTTCCTATCTGAACTGTCATTGAATCAGTAACTACTATTGTGTTGTGTTTATTTTTGAACTTTCTCTCCTTCCTTCCTCAAGGCGTGGACAGTTGTTTGGGCTGTCCCACTGGTTCCACCCATTGTTCAGTAGTGTGTCCTAGGCTGTTTATAAGTGCACCAAGATAGTGAGTACTAGCAACCTATCAATCATGTCTGGCCGCCACCACATATATTTTCTTGGGAATGTTGTATGCTGTAATTTTACAAACTGGAAGAGAACATCATACCAGCCAGGACTGAACTTTAACCAGGCGCTGTTCTTAATCTTCAGTGAAGCACTATGGAAACCGCAATTTAATGCTAGGGCTTTCTGAGATAACCCTTTTTATTATATTGTACTTTACACTTGGTTGGCAGATGATTGAATATACATTACACTTGGCTTGAAAATGGAGTGGATTGGTAAACCATTTAATTTTAATTGTATATCCTTAACCACATAAAATACACTGTTGTGGCATGAAACATGATAGCTGGTATGGTCAAGCAAAGAGCCACATTTAATTGCTAGTTGTGGACTTGTCTGTTCCAATTTTCATTGCAAGAATGACAACATTCTTAAGTAAGTTTTCAGAGTCCTTTTTTACCCCACATGATTGACAGCTAATTTTATGTAATGTTATTAATCAGGAAGCGTTAGAGGTATCGACGTGGTGCTATCGACTACCAGACTGGCAATTTCAGGCTTTCAACAGACCCAAATGGAAGTGTGCTACATTCATCCATAGCCATAGGTATCATTGAGGAGAGAGCAGGGGGTACACTACGGTGGGAGTGGAAATTGGAGCGTAATTAAAATTTAAAAGGATGGAGACAATTAAAGGGGAGCACATGCGGAGTAGGCTCAAGGGCCGAATGGCCTACTCCTATTCCTGCTCCTATATTCCTATTGTTATAGGAGGATTCTTTAGCAGCCTTTGCCAGAGCTGAAAGAGCAGAAAAAGACCAAGAAGAGGCAAGCGAAATTGAAGGGGTAAAGAAATCTAAGGTGCAGGTACGATCTTCAGGTCAGAGCTTGGAGATGGTGCTGCAGGAAGTGATTGTAAGAAGGATCCTCGACACATCATCCCTATTGGTCAGCATGCTTGCAAAAAGGTAGAGCCAAGGTTAAGGTCACAGCTATCAATGTCACTGCATGCACTAGCCCTATGATGCATGATTGCTGGGGGGTGGGGGGGTGGTGGTGGTGGAGGAGGACACTTATGTGGAGTGGTGGGAAACGTTTCATCCTGATGCTTTCCAGTCTTCTCCAGGCTGTTTTTTGTAGCTGAGGACCCCCACAGGTCTCCTCTCCCGAATCCTAGGAGCTAAATATTGTTCGCTAAGCACAGCATCAAGCTAGAAGGAGAGAATGCTACCTCTGTTCTAATCCCCGCATGTCCCATTATCCTCTGCCCTCAAGTGTCAGACTCGTCCTAAAAACAAACACCTGAAATTCTAGTTGTACGAAACAAAGGTTTTGATGGGTATCTACTTCCTACTCTAAGGATTGGCCTAGGCTAAATTCAAGGTGTGTGATTATGAAATTCAATCTAAGTGTAATACACCTTGTTGATGAAAACCTGAATACTGCCATATGCTGTTGATCAATAGCCACTGATATACAGTACAAGCCTGTACTAGAATTTCTTTTGCCTGGAGGAGAAACCTAATAATTGAATTTGTGAAGCTGTCTATATTCCCAGAATGAACAGCGGCTGTTCATTCTGACCTGATTTGCTTTGAAGGGTGTAGTGTAAAGTGTGGAGCAAATCTAGTTGCTGGGATTATAGAATATAGCACTGCAGTAGCAGTTAATGGGCTGTGTCCTGCAGGTTGATCAAATCCAGTCAACATAGCCATTGTGGATTAGCAAATCTAATCAAAATTACAGTGTTAGCCTGCTCAAAAAGAGAATATGAGGGACAGGGAGTCGGAATGTGGTAACTGAATGGTTATGACCACCAGAGGAGGAGAATTCTGGCCTCGCCAAAGAGTGCATGCAATGAGAAAATATAGTGCCTTTGTAGGCCAGAAGAAAAAGAAGGCCTAAGATACTTGATGCTAATTCGGGAGAGGAGGCCTGTGGGGGTCCTCAGCTACAAAAAACAGCCTACTACTCCTGGAGAAGACTGGAAAGCATCAGGATGAAACCTTTCCCACCACTCCACAAAAATGTTTGCCAAGCCTATGAAGAAGAGATTAGGATGGGTGACCCTAAAGCTTGGTTGATGAGATGCATTTTGAGGCAAGAGGAAGAGAGACTTTCAGAGTGGGGCTCTATGCGACTGAAAGAATGGCCACCAATGCTTTGTAAAAGGGAGGAAGCTATAAAGAGGCTGCAGTCAGAGCGAGTCAGAAACACTTGGGGTTATTTTTGCAGGGTGATCGTGGAGTAGTCTGCCGTTTTGGTAGCTGAAACCTGCTACCAATGATGGGCTGAAGAGAGGAGGGGTTGATGGTGCTGGAGGGGAGAGGGTGCAGTCAAAAGGCTGAATGAAATTGCAGAGATCGATAGTGGTGATGCAGTTAAAGGATATTGGGGGACTGGAGAAACCAATGTAGATCAGTAAGGACAGGAGTGATGGGTGAAGACTTGATGGCAGAAAGGATATGGGCAGCAGAGGTTTGTTAAGTTGAAGTTTGTGGGATGGAGGTGGGAACTTGAAAAATATTGAAAGAAAGAACTTGCATTCATATAGTGCCTTCCACAACTTTGTGAGGTCACAAAGCACTTCACAGCCAATGAGCTGCTTTTAAGTGTGTTGTAGTATAGGGGTAACTAATTTGCACACAGCAAGGCCTCACAAGCTGATCTGTTTTAGTGATGTTAATCAGGGGTTTAATTTTGGCCAGGATGCTGGGGCGATCACCTGAGCTCTTAGAAATAGTGTTATGGGATCTTTTACATCTGGGTGCAAGGGCAGATGGAACCTCAGTTTAACATCCCAGCTGAAACATGGTGCCTCTGGCAGTGCTGCACTCCCTTAGTACTGCAGTGGAGTGTCAGCCTGGATTTTGTGCTGACATGACTTGAACCCACAACTTTAGCCGGTGCTCACCACTGTGCCACGGTAGAAACTGGAGTAAGGCAGTCTGAATGTCACTAAGGTTAGGATTGGGTTTGCAATTACAATACCAGAAAGGAATTGATTCCCAGCCATCGCAGTAGTGATTTACTTCTCCCGCGCATCCGCCCTTACGCCTTCTCTCCCCTCCCAGAAACATGATAGGGTCCCCCTTGTCCTCACTTATCACCCCACCAGCCTCCGCATTCAAAGGATCATCCTCCGCCATTTCCGCCAACTCCAGCATGATGCCACCACCAAACACATCTTCCCTTCACCCCCCCGGCGGCATTCCGTAGGGATCGTTCCCTCCGTGACACGCTGGTCCCCTCCTCCATCACCCCCTACTCCTCAACCCCCTCACACAGCACCTTCCCATGCAACCGCAGAAGATGCAACACCTGCCCCTTCACTTCCTCTCTCCTCACCGTCCAAGGGCCCAAACACTCCTTTCAAGTGAAGCAGCATTTCACTTGCACTTCCCTCAACTTAGTCTACTGCATTCGTTGCTCCCAATGTGGTTTCCTCTACATTGGAGAGACCAAACGTCAGACTGGGTGACTGCTTTGCAGAACACCTTCAGTCTGTCCGCAAGCATTACCCAGACCTCCCTGTTGCTTGCCATTTCAACACTCCGCCCTGCTCTCATGCCCACATGTCTGTCCTTGGCTTGCTGCATTGTTCCAGTGAAGCTCAATGCAAACTGGAGGAACAGCACCTCATCTTCCGACTAGGCACTTTACAGCCTTCCAGACTGAATATTGAGTTCAACAATTTTAAATCATGAACTCTTTCCTCCATTATCACCCCCTTTCCGTTTCTTCCTCCTCCTTTTTGTTTTTTTCAATAATTTATATAGATTTTCCTTTTCCCACCTATTTCCATTATTTTTAAATGTATTTCCACCCATTGTTTTATCTCTACCGTTTAGCCTTTTTTGATTCCTTCACCCCACCCCACCCCCACTAGGGCTATCTGTACCTTGTTTGTCCTGCTTTCTACCCTTAATTAGCACACTCCTTTAGATAATATCACCACCTTCAACAGCTCTTTGTCCTTTTGTCTGTGACATCTTTTGGTTATCTCCACCTATTACTGGCTTCTCATCCCAACAACCCGACCACCCCCCCCCCACCTTTAACCAGCTTATATTTCACCCCTTTCCTATTTTTACTTAGTTCTGTTGAAGGGTCATGAGGACTTGAAACGTCTACTGTGCTCTTCTCCGCCGATGCTGCCAGACCTGCTGAGTTTTTCCAGGTATTTCTGTTTCTGTTTTTGTTTAGGAATTGACTCCAATGGGTAATGTTTATAGAATAAGCGCAGTGAAGTTGAAATGTTTTCTCTTGCAGAATTTAGGAAGGACTGGTGGTCTCATGTTGCCCTTATCAAACAATCATTATTGCTGCAGGCCATTGTAAATGTTTTCCTGCACACATCAGGAGGTCTCTTTATTTTGCACACTGTTTCACATTTCCAAAGTGTTCCTAATGATGATTTCCGGTTATGGTGACTGGCTGATGGAATGAACTGTTTCTTAACTGTGAGATCATGATCTCTGCCCCTCTCTCCCTGTGCAGGTAAAGCACTAATGGAATGCATACCCATTAACCACTACATTTGTACTCCTGCATTATGTTGTCTTTTGGAACACAATGGATTTTCAGTTAAGGGAGGGGAAAGGGATGCAGGGGTGTGGTGGTGTGGGTTAGTGGGAAAGCACAATTCCTAATTGAGAAATCGATTGCAAGGAAGGGCGATGTTCAGTTTCTGCTGTGGAAAACTGTTCCAAACTAAAACTAGTTCCAGAACCGAGGATACCTTTCCATTGTCAGGCTGCCTTTCCCCTTTTATGCCTCTGAATTCTCATTCATTAGGGTCATGAATGCGTCTCCTTTTGTTTGCTACGCATCCTTTCAAAGCAGCGCAACAAAGGGCACTGAAAAGAGCGTGACAGTTGTTTTGAGGTCTGGGGGGCAGAAAGGGTCAGCTAGGGAAAAGGGGTCTGCTTGTCAAATCGCCCTTTTATCTTGGTAATTGGATTCCAGCTGACTCGGGGGCCCTGCAGCCTGGTGGGTGAATGGTGCTGAAACAGAGAATTTGTGGGCAGGCACAGAAAGAGCAGAAAGAGATTGATTGCTGCAAACCTGTCGGTGTGTTATCTCCAGTAGTAAACGCTATCTTTATTGTCATTGGCTGTTGCGTAGCAGCTGCAACACAGTGATTTACAAAATGCTCCAACCAGAGACGTCCAAGTAGTAAAAGTCCACCTACAGCGACCTATCTAGTGTACCCAGCAGTGAGGCGGCTCTATTGAACATAACACTAGAGATTGGTGTAGGGTACAAATGGTCACTTGGCATTATCTGTATTTATTGTAGAACTGAGTTTAAATGTAGTCAAATTTAACACTGCTATTGTAGCTCTTTATACAATAGATCTTTTTTTAAAAATCCAATCTCTTCCCTCTCCCGCCCACACTTTTTCTCCTCAAGGCATTGTCTGATGCTGTGATACGGTTACATGAGCAACAGCAACCCAAGTGACCCCAGGCAATGTTGTCAGCTTGTTTGACTTGGGAATATGTTCCAGCTGAGCCCGGTTCCTTGGCCGTTTAACCTCCCCAAATTTCTGTCTTGAATTTTGTCCAATTTACTGCAAAGTGACACGTTGTCGGCGATGATATGCAAAAGACAATCATCAGAGTACAGTTCAAACTTGAATATGGATTTGTGCTAATGAAGCAATTTAAGCTTAGAATGCTTGTCTGCTATTTTTCTAATAGGTCAGTTGGTTGATTTGCAAGATGATAATGAGTGAAATCTAACATTAACTGCTGCCCTTTTTGGGGGAGGTAGGCAGTGTTCTTTGTTTATGCTGGCTCTTTGACACTGCTTTGAGGGTCCAGTCCCTCAGAAACAGCAGTGAAACTGCAGTAGGCTTGAGAGGAGGTTCAGAACAACAGATCAACACACACATCCATCTGGGAGCAAGATGAAGGTTGCTTTGGTGTATATCGTAACCTGAGTAATGGATTTAACCAGTGCTGAAATTTTTGTTCATCTCTATGGTGAGAATGAAAGCACGAGGACAGGAAAAGAAAACTATAACAATTTAACTAATCCCTGGATTAGGGATGGGAAAATTGGCAGAGGTTCCAACTCTTGGGATGCTATTGAATGATCGCTATCTGCTGCAGATGTACAGGTATTGGGGAGATTTAGATTTGCCTCTAATGGTCCACTCCCACCTGCTGATACTCATTGTTGAGACTCACACATGAATAACGGTCACATGGGCGACGCATTGAGGTGAGTGGTGGCTGTGAAACTCTACCTAGCAAAGAATCGACAGCTTTGGGCAGTGGTAGAATTGACAAGTAGGAAGTGGGGGATGGGGGTGGGGGGATGGTGAAGAGGGGGAAAGTGATGTACCCTAACGATACAGAAACACTGCTGAGCATCAATATCATGACAGATGTAAAAGATGTATCATTCAGTTTGCTGAGCAGGGCAGAGGTAAATGGAAAAGCTTTCCTGCATGGATCTGGATAATCCATTAGAATGCTAGGCAAGGGTCAGGGAATCCGTACAAAGGGAGGAGGGAACGGGAAGTGATCAGGCATATTGTAATTCTATGCTTGGATTAGGCACACATTCATTCAGAGTCGGCGGGACAGAATTTCTAGACCCCGGCTCTGCTGTCTCATGTTAAAAGTGCTTCTAACTCAGCAGGTCCTCAGATGCTTCCATGGTTGTCAGGTTTACAGACTGACTGGATTGGAAAAGCCATAATACAACCTTGCAACAGCTAAACTGGAGCTGTTGAGCTTGAGCTAGTTTGATAGTAAACCTTGCCTCATAAAGCTTATTAGACTCTCCACAAAAGACTCACTGGGCGTCTTTCATATGACTCAAAGTGCAGGTAATAAAGACTGATGAATTTTCTTAGTGATCAAGCTTTGTAAGGAATGTACAATTATAATGTGGGGGGTGCACTTCAGAGAGTATGCTAATGCAGAAACATTTTTCAGCAGGACTGGAACATTCTAATGTGTGTGTGGTACCTCTCACATTTCCTTCTCTCTCTTGCTCCCCACCCCCGCCGCTCGCTTCAGGTCACTTGAGATTACATTGTGTGGGTTGATGAGCAGCTTCCCATAATGAGTATTGGCAAGCTATACAGTAACTGTTTTGAGATGCAGATGCTAATAAGCAGCCTGCACTAGGGGTGTCCAAGCGTTTTTTGTCTTTTCGAGAGTTATGAATGTGGGCACTGCAGTGCCACACAGAAGTTTACATCTATGTTCCATTTAATCCATATGTATTTCAAGTTGCTGTTACTGACAGGCCTCTTTTTTTCACCAAAGTTCGAAAGAAAAAAGGCTCTTTCCAAACTCTCAGACCCACAAAATTCAAAGGGGGCAATTAGGAGACATAACTGCCAATGGAGCAGACTTGTGTCAGTGTGTCAGCTGTAGCTCAGTTGGTAGCGCTCTTGTCTCTTGAGTCAGAAGGTTGTGGGTTCATTCTCACTCCCAAGTCTTGCGCATAAAAATTTAGGCTGACACTCCTGTGCAGGATTGAGGGAGCACGGCATTGTCGGAGATGTCATGTTCAGATGAAATGTTAAACCAAGGCCCTGTCCGCCCCCTCGTGTGAAAGTAAGAGATCCTATGGCACTATTTCGATGGAGGGCAGGGGAGTTATTCACCACATCCTGGCCAAATTTATCACAAAAAACAGATAATCTGTTCATTATCACCCTGCTGTTTGTAAGAATTTGCTATGTGCAAATTGGCTGTTGTGTTTTGTCCATTACCACAGTGTCTAGAGTAAAAAATATTTAATTTGGCTGTAACATCCCGTGGTTGTGAAAGGCATTATTTAAATGCATGTCTTCTCTTTTTATGGTTTTCAAACTGAATTGCAAGGTTCAGGAGCCATATGTTGTCAAGGGCCCTATGTGAATAGCGCTGGCCTACATACTGCAGATAATTGAGACATAAATGTGAAATTGTTTGGTTTATGAGATACCCAACAGTGACCATTTTAAGTTCTCTTTGTAACTAAACAAGTTACCTTTTAATTGTTCATGGATTTGATAAACTAGTTACTCATTCTCAAATGCAATCCTCTTTAGTTGCTTTATTTTAGTTTTCTAAAACAGCAACTTATATAGCATCTTTAACATAATGAAATGGCGTAAGGCACTTCACAAGAGCATTTAAGAACAAAATGTAACACTGAACCACGTGAGGCAATATTAGGTCAGATGGCCGAGGCTTAGTCAAAGAGGGAGGTTTTAAGAAGTGTCTTGAAGGAGGAGAGAGAGAGGGGGAGAGGTGTAGGGAGGGAATTGCAGAACTTGGTGCCGAGGTAACTGAGAGCACGACGACCAATGATGGAGCAATTATAATTGGGAATGCACAAGAGATCAAAATTAGAGGAGCACAGATATCTTGATGGGTTATGGGGTTGGAGGAGGTTACAGAGATAGGGAGGGGCAAGGTCAAGGAGGAATTTGAAAACAAGGATGAGAATTTTGAAATCAGGGTGTTTAAAAGCTGCTTATAAAATGCTCAGTTGTGTCAACTTCAACTTCAAAGAGGGGAGGGCTAAAAGTCAGAGTTTGACAGGGTACCTGGTCTCTTTTGGGTATTAAGGTGGATATGTCTGGTGTCAGCAGAATTTTAGATTACGTTTCCACATTTCCACATGGAAGCAATGGCTCACTAATTGCTTGGTCCTGACCAGATTGAAAGCAGGGCTGAAATTTATAAAAAAAAACCTTTTCCCTCTCTGCCTTCCCACTCAAACTTTAAGGTCGGGCCTCCTACTTGCATCAAAAAAAGTGACTGGAATGTTAGGTCTTGTCCTGGATCCATGCAATTTACTGAATATTCACCTAAAGGCCATGTAACCTTGCTCTGCACATAAGGCATTAGGATTTGAGAACAGCACTGCATTATAAGGTTAAAAACGGAAAAAATGTTGGAAATACTCAGCAAGTACCCTGCACTATAGGGACCGTTTAGCTTTCATAACTCACATGTTGGCAGCATTGACAAGTTTGGGTTCTTTTGTGCATCTAAGATCTCCCCAGTGTACACAATCCAATTGAGCTCTTTCTACCAGCAACCAAGTGCTAAAGCTAGATTGATGTATGGGGTAATGCTGATGAATTTCATTGAATAACACAAAGTGAAGTGAGCTTGAGAATTGCATCTCAACATCATTTTAGAAAATAGAATGGCCTATTACATTACATATATTAAATTACATATTATATATTAATTACAAATGGCGTATGTAGGCATGGCAACTATGTTAAAGGTTTTATCTGCAGGTGATTGAATGTACTGGACTCCTGAGAGAGTTCCTCATTCAGTGAGTTACCAGTGTTAACTGGGCCTGGGAGAGGGGCTGAAGAGAAACAAAGGTAGAAAAATTGCGAGACATAATATGTAATACTGAATGTTTGATCCTGTCTCAGGAAAGCTGCCTCTAGAATATGGGGACTCGAAGTACAAATGCTCAGCTTTACTGAAACTTGCAACAGCACATTCATACCCCCAGAGCTTTAACCTAATAGTTTTGTCATACAGTGACATTTCTATGGGCTTACAGTGCTGTAAAAGTGTTATGCTTCATGGTAGCACTCTGCGAGTCTGAAGGTTGTGGAGACTTGAGACTTGGGACATTTCAGAGACTTGAGTGTAAAATCTTCACTGATATGCAAGTGCAGCACTGTCAGAGGTACCTTCTATTAGGTGAGACATTGAACAGAGGTCCTACCTGTCCTCTCGGGTGGGCATGACAGATCCTATCACACTAAATTGAAGACTAGCAGAGGAGTTCTCCTGGCCAATATTTATCCCTCAATCAATGTAATTAAAACAGAATATTTAGCCATTAGCACCTCACTGTTTGTGGGGTCTTGCTGTGCTCAAACTGGCTACAATATTTCCTACATTAGAGTAGTGGTGACACTACAGAAGCATTTTATTGGATGAAAAATACAAATTCGTGTGTGTTGATCTGTTTTTTTTTTGTTGTTGGTTTCCAAACATCAAGTCATATTGTGTGCGTTCAGTTGAGGAAGAACTGTGTGTCTGCTATGGGCTGCATTTCTTTAATGTTCACATATTTTCAAGTTTACCGCTCTAACCAAGTGGTTAGTTATGCAACAGAATGGACATAGACATGTGAGGTGGTTACCTTTCCATTCTTTGGGATTGGGAAATAGTGAGGGACACTTTACTACGTTAAAGACTCTATAAATATGAGTTGTTGTTGATGCAATGCGGGAAAAAGCTTACTTTCTACCTGAAAGGTGATCATTGATCCTACCTGAGATTGGTAGCTTGTTGTGGAATGATTTATACATGCTTCCAGTAATGATAGTAAAAACCAAGTAGAAAGGATCAGAGTTAGCTTTGTGTGTGATGAACTTGGCATGCTGTTTAAATATCACTCCGATTAGCACACTCCAAACAAGGTTCTGATTCATCCTGGGGATAAACAAAGAAACTGACCCAGAAACTGTAAGGTCAGTGTTTATACAAATAAAATGTTCAATGGCTGGAAATTGGGTGCAAGCATGCAACTGGCCCAGTCTGTCTTGAACTCGGTCTGTTTCTACATGGGATGGGCTGAATTTAAAGCGTGCCATTTCCATGAAGAAAAGTATTGCCAAAAATATTTCCTTTTTTTTCTCTTTTTCTCTCCCTCTGCCAACAAAAAGTTAAAGACTTGCTAATTGCTTGTCATACAGATTTCCCACTAAAAGCTAGTAAATGTTACTACTGAGTATAATATCAGATCCCAGTACTGTGTGGATTTACATTAATTGTCACATTGCAGTGTGACACGGCTTGTGTTACGCTTTGCGGAGAGACATGAGAATGATTCAGTTGCAGTTGAACTTAAGGGGACCCCATTTAGCTGATGCAAATTGGTATGTGCGTTTTTTTTCCAAAAAGTGCATATTTCTCGTTTTTTTTGATGACATTCAAATAAGATGCACAGGATGCTCCTGAGATAATTAAATAAGATAATTTATCAAACTATCCTCAATTCAGTTAGATCCAACGACACTCACTTAAATATCCTGCGAAGCATCCAGAAGAGATCGGCAAAAGCTGGATTCCGTTAAGCAACTTAATGGTGCTTTTCTAATAGCGAGGAACATTTTATTACATTAAAGGTGCTATATCAATGCAGGTAGTTATGGATCTCACAATCCTAGAGTGTGGTGTGGAGTTTATTGGAGATGTTAGGTTAAGCAATGGGAAATAGTATGGGTTCATTCTAGATTTTCAGTTGGGGTGGGTGGAAGGGCACGGGATTTGTATTTTTACTCTGTTCACACTTGTGAAACTGCAACAGAATTGCAAGTATGATGGATTAAGTGGGATCTCATGGTAGTAACCACTAGGTTTACAATATCTACCATTGTTTACTTGTCATCCTCTCTCTTTTGCTTGTCATCACTCCAAAAATAAAAATCGTATCTCCTACCTTAGCTGTAAGGTCACATTCAGTTCAGGAATTGGTGGGAATGTACAAATGCAATTTTGTATTAATTTGCAATCCATAGATGTGCCTCCATTCTGCATTAGGATGAGGAAAGCACAAGAGAAGCCTGCTGAGGGACTGGCTCACTGCCTTGGCAATGGTAACACACTGGCTTGAGACCGCGCTCTCTGCCAAACACGCACTCTCTCACTCAGGAGTTCCTAGTCAGTAGCTATTCTGCTGTGGAAAGTGCCAGGCATTTCCCTTTGGGTGGACAGTCAAGTTATTTTTGGATTGAAAATGGCATTTGTGGAAGCTACTGATAAAACTGACGCTCGGCCTGAGAACAGAGGAGAATGGAATGATTTCACCTTCCTGTGTATATCATAGAATCATGCAGCACAGAAAGCAGCCATTCAGCCCACTGTACCTGTGCCAACTCTTTGAAAGCACTATCCAATTAGTCCCACATTCCTGTTCTTTCCCCATAGTCCCAACAACTTTCCTCCTTCAACCTTCAAGCACTGTATTTACCCAAATCTCTTTTTACAAATGTTCTAACTGAGTAAAAGATGCAGTTGCTGGCAAAATGCAGCCACCGTGGGAAGGTAACAGTGGAGTGATGCCACATTTGGAGTAGTGGAGGTTAGCAGTGAATATTCACAGGTGGAAGTTCAATACTGCTACCCACCAATGCTTACGGCCGTGTATCTCTGAGGAGACTTAAAAGATGGGCATGAGTAAAGACTGAGGCTGTGGCCAGAATGAACTGAGAATTGTAAATTAACAGCAGCATTAGAGTGGGCTGAGCTCCAATCGATCTCCTTAAATTGCAGTTTGTTATATTGCCTCCACAAACAAGACACTATCGTTATGTGCTAGATTTCCACAAGGAGATTTCATAACATTGCAGTGATCGTTGCAACAAAAAAAATCCAATAATCTGTGCAGAATGATGACATAATTACAGTTTAATAGTTTGCCAGCAGGGAGTTTCTCAGCAATAAAATAGAGCAGGTCTGATGATGGGCACTGTAGGAGCAAGGCTCAAGCAACTTCTAAATGTCAGAAGAAGCCTGAGATGGAATTACTGTTGGGATATTTGTTCCCAAATTTATGGCTTGATTTACAATGAGATGTGATAGGCATTGGTGAAAGGATGAGCCATAACGTAGAATATGTTGATGGGGTTAAATGAAGTTGGGTGGGAGGAGGCTCGTGTGAAACATAAACACTGGCATAGCTCAATTGGGCTGCGTGACCTGTTTCTGTGCAGTATGTTCTATTTTATTAACTTTATAAATAGAATAATGTTATTTACAATTGATTCTGCACTGTTCGCTTCAGCACCCCCCTTGTGGAAACTACACCTCCACCCATTCAAAAAATTTTTATGATGGTGTGTTTAACTAATAACAGGGTCTCTTTCCACTGGAGCTGATGGGGTTTAATAAATATGAAGGGTTTGAATAAGGTGAATAGGGAAAGATATTTCCTTTTTGGTTTGGTGGTCAGTGGGGTTGCGAATTCCCGTTGCATGCTGGAAGTTTGATCACGTGACATCTGATGGACCAAAAATGGTGAGGCCGCAGCCAGACTTCTCGCGATGTTCTAACATAAAAGCCAAATACTGTGGAAGCTGGAGATCTGAAATAAAAACAGAAAGTGCTGGAAAAACTCAGCAGGCCCGGCAGCACCTGTGGAGAGGGGAACAGAGTTAACATTTCGAGCCAATATGACTCTTCTTCGAAACCTTGTAAGTTATCTTGAGACCTGAAGAAGAGTCGTATTGGCCTCGAGATATGAACTCTGTTCCCCTCTCCACAGATGCTGCCAGACCTGTTGAGTTTTCCCAGAACTTTGTTTTTATTTCTCATGATGCTTTGTGCCTCTAAAGCAGCTCCACGGCGTGAGGGGAGAAGTTGCCTTTGCTCAGATGCACTCCCTGGAGGTTGGACAAACTAAGGCTACTCACAGGTGCTTGGGAGATATTTCCTAAAATCCAAGGACCCCTGAAGCTGTCAACTCCATTGAAGAGAACTCATCAACTGAATAATGTAACTGAGCATAAAGAGAGATTAGGAGAAAATTCACTATATTAATGCATAGAATGCTTTGTATCAGGAATAGATGAGGAAAAGACAGTTAGTGGAAATTAGCATTTTAAGAAAAGGCTTTGCAGAAAGAGGTAACCAATGGAATTGGTTTTGGGTTACTCTAGAAGAGTTGACAGACATTGGCACAGAAGACAGCTCACCACCACTTTTTCCAGGGCAATTAGGGGAGGGCACTTAACTTTGCCACTGATGCTCACATCCCAAACAGTCTCCAATTCTATGTTTCACAGAATCACAGAATTGCTATGGTGCAGAAGGATGCCATTTGGCCCATCATGTCTGCACCGGCTCTCTTGAGCATTTTAACTTAATGCCAATCTCCTGCCTTTTCCCCGTAACCCTGCACATTGTTTCTATTTAAATAATCATCCAATGCCCTCTTGAATGCCTCAATGGAACTTGCCTACGCCACACTTCCAGGCCGTGCATTCCAAACCCTAACTACTCGCTGTGTGAAGAAGATTTTTTCTCACCCCGCATTTGCTTCTTTTTCAAAACACTTTAAAACTGTGCCCTCTGGTTCTCGATCCGTTTACAAGCATGAGCAGTTTCTCCCTATCTACTCCGTCTACACCCTTCATGATTTTGATAACATCTTTCAAGTCTCCTCTTAGCCTTCTCCTCGCCAAAGAAAACAGTCCCAACTTCGCCAATCTTTCCTCATAACTGAAGTGTCTCATCCCTGGAACCATTCTCGTAAACCTCTTCTGCACTTTTTCAAATGCGTTCACATCCTTCCTATAGCATGGTGCCCAGAACTGAACACAATACCCCTGCTGAGGTCTAACCAGTGTCATATATAAGTTCATCATAACCTCCCTGCTCCTATGCCCCTATTAATGAAGCCTAGAATACTGAATGCTTTAGAAACTGCTCTACCTGTCCTGCCACCTTTAATGACTTATGTACATATATACCCAGGTCTCTCTGCTCCTGCACACAGTTTAGAATAATATCCTTTATTTTATAGTGTCTCTCCATGTTCTTTGTACCAAAGTGTATCATCTCATGGTCCTATGATTATAAATTCATATTTCCTGATTTGAGTTTGGAGTATAACCATGGATTTTCTACATTGTGTTGTGTCACAACCTCTGTAAACGGGCCATTATTCTGCATTTGTTCAAATTCAATCCAATTGCCAAAAAAATGTTCTGCTGGAGTCACAATCTCAGGGTGTATCTTCTTCAGAATAAACAATTTGTGCTCCTGGGAGCAACTGAAGAAAATCATTAAACTCAAATAAAAGCAGAAAGCGCTGGAAATGCCAGCATTTTCTGCCGCCTTATATTGCTTGAGCATCTGAAGAAAGAATTATGTTTCTGATGTCAGCCAGAACAATTCTCTTTTGGGTCTTTTACAAGACATGATTAACATGCAAAAGAAGATGGCTGTTGCTGCCCTGGCAACAGCCTGTGCCCTGTCGACTGAGAAAGGGAAATGTGACTAATTGGACACCATTTTATGCCTTCATGAGTTCTGTGTAATGGGAGTAAATAGGGATTGATTTGCTACTTCCAAGATTTCTCTACACTGAAATTGGGTATTGATCTGGAGTTAACCGTGTTTTGTGTTTGCCATTGAGGACCTGATCTCTCGCTTAAACTTGTGGAGAAAAAGAGTGACTGCTGGAAGTAAACAAGTTGTGGCCCTTTTTAAGATGCAGACTTTCACCATGGGAAACAATAACGCTTATCTTTTTCTCTCATGAAGTAATTCCCACAAAAATTAGAATTCCTGCAAATAAAAAGTGCAATTCTGGTGCATTAAGTCCAACCACTTTGCCAATTGGTACAGTAATATCCACTGATTGTAGCAGCACCAAGATGTTGGAATTGGGGTACTGACATTACTATGAAAATATTCCAGACGTATAAATCATTGGTGATGACCATGTAGCCACTCACTCACAAACAGCCAACAGAATTCATGTATTCTTCAATGCATTCCTTCTACCAGCCTCTACACCCCCTAGTACTGAATGCTGATAATGCATTTCTTTCTCCACATGAAGCCCAAATATGCCTGTATGGTTATAACGTTTTTTTGAGGTGGTAAAAAAGTCTTTGGAGTTGGACCACCGTGTTGTACTTGTTACAATCACTACATCTCCCACACTGGTGCTCCTTTCATACTCCTGTTTGATTTAGTGCCCTCATGTTGCACAGGAATCAAAGAAAGAAGCCTGTGAACATTTGTGTCCTCGCTGCATTTTTGAGCCCCTCGAGAGATTGGTGCACTTTACAATGCAAAGCTGTCAAAAGAGCCAGATGGCTGCCCACCTTGAGACATTTGCAATTTCCCAGGGTTACAAAACACTACTATAGCAAGTTGCACTTATATAGCCCATTTTAAGTGGCACTGCATGGGACCGTAATCAGGGGAAAAATTGACACCTAGCCAAAAAAGGAGATATTAAGACAGGTGACCAAGGCCGAGAGGTAGAGTTTTATTACAGATAGGGGAGAGATGGTAAGATGGTTCCCCTTTTCCCACCCTCGACTTACTGAAGACAGATGTATTTTAAAAGAAAAGTGTTTTCACCACCACCCCTGCCCGAGTGGTGCAGCTGTAAAGAACAGATATATAATAGGCTTTCTCATAGGCTTTGAAAAGAAGGAAAACATTTCTTATTTAACCCCCGAATGTGTTTGCAACCACACCCAATCACACACACATACTGACACACACACACACACACAAAGAAAAGATTGTGATTGCAAAAAGATAGCATGCATTTGGGTCTCAGAAGTCCACAGTTCTCTGTCACACTTGCTTTTTGTGAGATGAAATCTTGAAACATTGCAGGCCTTTAGGTCTTTTAATCATCCACTGAAGAATAGAGTCTGGAGGTTTAGAAAGTTGAATTTGCTGTGGATTACAGCAGCAGATTTCTCTTGCTCCACTCTAGTAGAGGTGCAGTTGAACCCTATAGCAAAAACCTGGTTCTGTTCCTAAAATAGATGGGTAATGGTCAACCTGAATTTTCTGCCTGCTGATGGCTCTTAGGCAAGATCTGGATCGTTTTCCTCATCCTACTCCAAAAATGTGTCTTATTAACTGTCCTGATCTGAAAACCTAGCTTCTTTCATGTGACTGGAGCGTTTCTGCCCATCATCCCCGCAAATGGTTTTTGACGCTGCCATTGTCAAACAATGGGTTCCGAGTTTCACCCATTCATACTTCATCGTAATAGGGTTTTCTTCACACCCATTCTTTGGAATTCCACGCCAAAGCCAAAAAGCCTGCAAGCAGTATTGTGTACCAGTTTCTTTGATTCTTTGGAAAGGGGTAGCCATTAGCCACAGGAAAATTATTACATTTTAATGATTTCTCAATGAGATGTCCCTAAAGTTTTGTTTGCATTTTAATGCCTTGTCCAGACATGAAGATTAGCTCCAGGGTCTTGTGCAGTTCCATGTATATTGACAGGAAAGAAGTTCACCTGACCTCTCAACTCCTTTTGTTCTAAAAGTAGTGACCATTTCTAATTTATATTTCACAAATCCTTGAGGCTATATTGCGTGAGTGACAGTTTAAACAGAGTCTTAAAGGAGCTGGAGAGATGAATAGGTTTCAGGACAGAGTCCAGAGTTGGGGGTCTAGACAGCATTGTTGTCATTGACAGGGCAAAGGAAGTGCGGCATGGCCCAGAGTTGGAACTCCAAGTTCTTGGAATGTTGCCGGGCTGCAGTTGGTTACAGAGATATGAATGGATGAGGCCATAGAGGGGTTTGGAGGGCTGAGAGTCAGGTCAGGTTAGTGAGCCTGGCTTAAAAAGTGTCCACTTGAGGCCAAAGTTTCAGTTAAGATGCTCAAAAGGTGTTAGAAATGCCATACACTACCACACAGGAAATTTGACTTCCAGAAAAGAGTATTGAATCTTACAAATTTGGAATTGTTGTGAAGCAGTCACAAGGTTAGCAGATGGGGGTAATTTGGTAGGCATTGTTTCATGATAATGAAGGAAAAACCGAATTGAGTCCTGAAATATTGGACTTTAAAAATAAGACCTGAGTTTTTGAAAATGCACACAAGCCATTGGCTGGAATGCTGAAAGGTGACTCCCTGCAGACATTGGTGTTTGAGCCTTTTGCTGCTTACTGTTTTCACTAATGATTTGGATATTGGAGGAATTATCTGCAGGTTTACTGACAATACCAAGTTATGAGTGAGAATTGGGGATGTCGAAGATGCTTAATGTTGGGGAATCGACCGGTGTTTGGAAAATGATAACACTTTTTCTAAAAGTGCTTTACATATGGACAGGTCTCATGCCAAATATACTTAGTACATAAGGGGTAGGTTCTGTGATGTAACATAAATCATGATCAATGTGATCTCAAAGATTAGGTTCAATGCTTAAAGAGGCCAGAGAGGAATAGTCCACATTTTCTCCCCTCGTTGATGTAGGTTTTATTATGTAGTTTTTATCTGGCCATTTCAAGGCAGATTATGCGGCTCTGGATGGGATGGGATCTGTCTGTGTCAGAATGCATGGGGCATGACAACTAGATGAGTCAGGCTAGATGGACCAGGGTCTTTTTCCTTCTGTAAATTTTTGTATGTTTGAATTTTAAACATTAATTTTGGGGCGGAGAGCTGCTGCACACGTCTGCGCATCCTGGATGGAAACGACACTTCCCCAAACACCTCTGGAGATTGTTTAAACTGCATCAAGGTGACAGAATTCAAAAGTATTCAGCCTCAGGAAATGAGCCTTGCTGAAATGCCACGTTTCACAATCTCCCCTTCCTGTCTTTCCTTTTTTTCTGATGGCTTGTCTGTTTTTTTTTTAACTGGCTCCTGGATTTCTGCATTTCACAACATCGGGATTACTGTTTGGAAGATGACTTGAATCTTTTTCAATAATAAAATTAGTTAGTTGATCCGGTGAGGTTAATTGCCCACTGTGACAGCCAACTGTGCCTTGTCTATCATGCTTTGTTTCCCAGGGAACGGTGAAGTTAAAGAAAGGTTTGCTTTTGATGTGGAAATTTAAGGAATAGATAACGGCCATAGTGTGCATGAGTGCATTTGCATTTGCAAAGCAGCAAAGTGATTTCTGTTTGTGCAGACGGTGGGGTCTGGTTGCAATATATTCTTCATTGATAACTCAATTGGACATCTATCACACTAAATAGCCTGTAGTCAGAGTCTAGCTGCAATAAATGTCAAGCCAGCTGCTTAAATCTTCTGAGAGCTTAATTAGAAGAATGAGCTATCTGCACCTGACAGTGACTGAGTTTTCTTGCACTTGCTCCTTTGTACCTGTGTGGAATGATTATCAAGCCCAGTAGTAACATCTTTGGATGAGTTCCATTGGATTGGACAGTTAAGGGCATCAACTCCAATGGTTAAGGTTGCAATCTGGGCATCGCAGCAACTTCCCTCACCCCTCCACAGTCGTAACGGAGATTCCTGTTTCTTCACCATTTGAGGGTGACATTGCATTGTTCGAGTATAATACAATGCGCAATATTATGCAAATGCCCCCAATTTGAGCTTGGTATGAATTTAGCAGCTCAAGATCACTAAACCAGGTTATCTTGTCATCATTACATTGCCATTTGTGGGAACTTCCTGTGTGCAAATTGGCTGCCATGTTTCTTGCATTACAATAGCGACTACACTAAAGTACTCATTGGCTGTAAAGCACTTTGGGCTGTGGAAGGCACTATATAAACACAAATCTTTTTCTTAATACAGCAATCTTCACATTTGCTTTACAATTGTGTCCAGAATAAGTGAGTCATGTATATCCTAGGGCAGGACTGCTGTTGCTCTTGCTCTTGCTCTCATCATGCCTGTGCCTGTGCAGTTTTGTTTAATCCTGCCTTACAATTACCAAAGTGAAACCCATTATCATCAGTGAAGTTTTATAGCTGAGGCTAATTGCAAACCTATTGAAATGTATTAGGGGTGTGTATGTGAATTGGGTTCTTCCATTCAAATTACTATCTTTTTACGTTGTCTTTGTTGAAAAAAGAATGGAAAGAAACAGTCTCAAGTGATTTAAATGCTCTGTGGTAAGTTCAGTAGATAATTGTCTGGATGTGCAAGGGACCTACCGCAAACTCTTGTGCTGAAGTTATACTCTGATACTGTCAAAACTGAGTGGTTGTGTAAGTCTGCTGTCTTCAGGGGATCTTGGTGTTTGGCCCTGGGGTCAGGTTTGCCCCACAGCTGGAGTCGGAGTGTAGATGTGTCTAGGGAGTACAAAAATTCTTGCGAGCACAAAAATCTGAACAAAATAAAAGTCTTAGGGTAATGTACGTTTATTTCAGCTGTTTACTTCAAAAGCCAGAGTTGAAAGGTCAGGATTTCAAAAATACCACTTGATCTCCTTACTGACCAGAGGTGTGAGCTCTGACATACTTATGATGTTGAGATGCAAACATAGCCTGTTGTTTTCAAGGGCACTGCTCAGGTACATTGTGTGGAGATTGTGCATGTAATCTGGAGATAAATTAGTGTTTGACTGGTTAGAAAGTTTACTGGCTGCCAGCATGACTATCTTCCTCAATTTGTTTTAGATACTTTTGAGTCTTTACAATGTGATAAAGAAATAACTTGCACTTATATAGTATCTTTCACAATCACTGGAGATGCCAATCCATTTCACAGCCAATTACATACTTTGAGGTGCAATCGCTGTTGTAATGCAGGAAAACACACTGCAGCCAATTTGTACACAGCAAGGTCCCACAAACAGCAATGAGGTGATAGGCATAATGTTCCCACTTTTACTACATTAAAACAATGATTACACTTCAATAAGTGCACTTAATTGGCTGCAAAGTCCTTTGGAACATCCTGAGATTGTGAAAGGTGCTATATAGATGTAAGACTTTCTCTATTAGGAGGATTCTGATCTAAATTTACCTTTGTAATTGGAACTCTATGTGAAAGCAAGACTTTTCTTTAGCTTAATGTCTTGAAGTTTCCGTTCCTTGTTAGGATTCCTGGACAGCTGTGGTTTCTCACACCCTATGGCAATGTTACTTTCAAATTTGGCAGTGAAGAGATTGACAAGAATGGCCTGAGTTGATGGGAGAAGAGAACGCCATGTTAAAATAGCTTGTTGGTGCAGCTGATTGTTAAGTGCCTTTTTGCGGAGTATGTATTATTCTGTAATCTGTGGGGCCCAATTTCAAGGTGAGTCAATGTGAGTAAAGCTTCCCGAATTTTACTGAAATTAATTATTAAGCGATGAAAGGAGGGGGAAAACAGCAAGTGTGTTTATTTATGTAAGTAGACTGATAAGTAATTAGGAGAAACCATAAATCCTGATGGTAAAATGATGCTGATAGTGTCCCCTCTAGTGGGAGAGAGAGCTGGGAATGTGAAAAAAAACTTGCATTTACATAGCACCTTTCGTGACCTCGGGGTGTTCCAAAGCACTGCACAGCCAGTCTTTACTTTGTACTGTAGTAACTGTACTGTAGGTAACATGACAACCAGCTTGCAAAGACCAAGGTCCCACAATAAGGAATAGTCTCTGAAGTGAAGCCCTTATTAGAAAAATGCGTGCTCCTTCATCAGATGATGAATGCACATTTTTCTCTTAATTTCTCCTTTTAAATAGAGTTGCTGATTTCCAAGTGAGAGGGAAGTCTGAGATGGAGTCAGTGTGTACTGTTATTGCACAGTCCCTTCCAATCAGATCAAGAGAAGTATTGAGCAAGTCCTTAGCACAGAAGCACTCCTTTGCATTTTTGACCAGTGTCTGGGGATCGATCTGCCTGTCTCTTCTCCCTCACCCCAATTGGCCTGTTTGTGCTTGGAGACGAATTTGGTGCACTTACAGGATGTTCCACCTCATTGAAATTTGGTGTGTCTTTGTGGTGCAATGTAAAAGCCACAAAACTGCAACAAGTGGTTCATTTGACACCTTGAACTTGTGCCACCACCCAACAAAGGATTTTTTTTCCCAGGTAGACTACATCCCTAGAACAGAATGCACAGAAGGCTCAGCTATGTTGACTCTCAGTGTAAGCATGTGGATCAGTAGACATTCAGTTCAGAACAGCACAAAGCTCGACAGAGTCCAGCCCTTTGATGTTTAACTTTACCTGATATCAACTCGATTTGATATGTTTTCCTGAATGCTAAAGTATTTAGATGACTTCACTGATATGTTGCAGTGGAGTCAGAATCGTTAATGGATCTCTTGCATTGACTGCTTAAAATAAAGTATACAATTATGTTGCTTTGCTTTGTGTTTCTGTATGAAGTTTTGGGCTATTCTGAAAGGGTGGAAACTAAAGTTCTAAAAGGCCAAGGGAGCTTTGTGCTGCGTGATGCCTCCAACTTGATGGACCTGATTTCTGAATTTTTATCCTTGCAACAAGAATCGGAGGTTCTTTCATCAGCCACTGTAGCAAAATACAAAGATCATTGCTGAAACAGAAGTGTTGATCATGACTGCTGACTGATTTGCAGAGGTCATCAACATAAAACATGCTGGTCGTCTCAGCTTTAAGGAACATTGTGTTAGAGACAGGCTGGGGTTTCACAAGTTTCTTTCCAAAGCATTGCCTGCGAGCATACAGCCTTTGGGAGAACTGTGAATATTTGAAGCTGGTTGGATAACTGTCCAGTTGAAATTTGGCGAAAATGATGAGTTGGCAAGTTCAGGACAGCTCGACTAATGCAAAGTTAGGGGGGTGGGGTTGGATTTTATCATGCAGCACCTGACTGCTCAGTAAATTTCTAGAAGTTGGTTGCTGTGCTTAGCAATTTAATTGCTTCTTGACCTGCAAGAATATGTGGCAGGACTACAAATAGCAGCAGCTTTATGTGGATAATAAAGTAAGAAGCCATGTGAGTCAGCCTGCAGATCAGTACACTGTTCAAGGGACTGAAGAAAAAGTTCCCCTTCACCAACTGACTCTGGTACCAAGACCATAAAAGATGTCTGGCCCACTCGCTCAACATTTCCACTGTACTGTTCTCTCTCATTAAAATGGGTTATTTTGGTGGATCACTTTGGTGAATTATTTTATATGGAACTGTTGCCAGTTTGCAATTGTTGGAAAGCCAAATGGACAGATTTATGTAATGATGGTGGTTGAAAGCTTTTTTTTGTTCAGCTGAACATATGGTGCTCAAACTTCTTGGATCCCGTCAGAGGTAGGTCGATTGAAACTTCAAAGTGCATTGGTTTAGTAGTTTGTGGCAGCAGATATGAGCACGGATGCGCTACAGTAGAGTTGGCAAAGCATCTACTGAAAGGTCAACAGATTGGCTACCATTTTAACAATTAATTTAGGGCATCACTAGGAGTGGTGTGTGTGTGTGCCCCACCCTATATAATATGTCAGCAATAGGATTAACTGCTACTTAAGCTCAGGATCTGGGTGACCCTGGCAAGGCAAAATATGTATTGCCCATCTCTTGTTGCCATGACAACTGAGTGAGTGGCTTGCTTAATGAGGACATTAAGAGTTGACTATGAAGTATGGACTTTAGTCAGGGGCAGGTTAGCATGGCAGATTCTCTTCCTTTGGGAACTTTCCTGTTTTTTGTAGTGTTTGTGTGTGTGTGTGTGTCTGTTTATGTATATTTGGAAAAGAATAGTATCTAGTTTTTGTTGAGAGTATTGACCCAGTTATGGGATGCTGATTGCTGTTGACTTAGAAAATTTTACAGCTTGATTGGCCTTCACAATGACTAATGCATCAAAGTCGCTTCTTCCAGTTCCAGTTTCCTCCCTTTACGGTATTCGTTGTCTCACCAACATCCTGTATAACTGCCAGCATAATGCCTTTTACCTTTATGTTCTGAACTGTTGAAAGATTGTTTTTGAGTGGTAGCTTAATGGGTGGCATCCAGATAAGGAGTTCCATCTTTTTTCTTTTATGGCATTTACACTTGTTACAAAAGTCTCTTCATGAAAATCCTAATTCTATAGCACTTCCTGATGCTGCTACAATATTTGAATTGGCCTCTGCAGGAATGAGAGCTGTGAAGTGATGTGCTAATAACACACTGGCACCCCTCATTGCTTATGCCGTGGTTATATTGCAACACCAACAACTTGCATAAAATAAAAAACACCTTTGGCAAAATGCTTCACAGGGCGTTACTAAACAAACTGCATTGCATGAAGACATATTCGAACAGGTGGCCTAAACCTCGCTCAGTTTTAAGGAGCATCTTAAATAGAAAAAGAGAGATTTTAGAGTGGGAATTCCAGTGTTTAGGGTCTAGGCATAGTTCCGAATGATGGCGTAATTAAAAATCAGGGACATGTGAGGCCAGAATTGGAGGAATACAGAAAGCATTGTAGGGTTGTAGGATTGTAGGGCTGGAGGAGCCCAGAGATGGGGAAGGGCGAGGCCATGGAGGCACTTGAACACAAGGATGAGAATTTTAAAATCGAGATATTAACCTGGCCGGATGTGGAACTTGACTGTGACTCCCACCCTGTGATTATACTTGGCCCAAACTGCATTTTCAGGATTTTAGCCTCAAGTGCTCAAACTGCTCTGATTGTTAAATTGTTGAAGGCAGCGAGCACTCGAACCCTGACCACCAGGAATGTTAAAAGTTGATCCTCTGTTCTTGGCTGACTTCAGCAAAGGTCATGGTACAGACACAGAGATTGTTTACAGTGCCTGTGGGTTAGGGATGAGAAAATTGGCCAGGGTTCTCACTCCCGATCTACAACTCCCGGCAGTACTAAAGGGGTGCTGAACAGTCGAGGTTCCCTACTCAGATGAGAAGTTAAACCAACATTCTCTTTGCCCTTTCAGGTTGATGTAGAATATTGCTTAATTGGCCATCTATCTTATTGCTACACGTGGGATCTTGCTGTGTGCAAATTGGTTGCTGTGTTTACCTACTTTATGACGGTGATGATATTTCAAAAAGTACGTAAATGGTTTTAAAGTACTTTAACACCTCCTGAGGTCAAGTAAGGTAACGGTGTGAACAGGAGGAAGAACTTCTTTGTCCAGAGGGTGATGGGTGTTTGGAATTTGCTGCCTGGTTTGGTGATGGAGGCAGAAAATCTCAGCTCATTTAAAAGGTACCTCGATCTGCACCTGAAGTGCTGTAACCTGCAAGGCTATGGACCAGGTGCTGGAGAGTGAGATTAGAATGGACGGCCAGTTTTTATCCTTTTTTTAGCTGGCGCAGACACTGATGAGCTGAATGGCCTCTTTCTGTGCCGTAATATTTTTTGTGGTTCTATGTGCTCTCATGAGAGGGTTGGTCTATGAGGACAATTGAGTAGAATTCCTCTATACTCTCTAGAGTTTAGACAAGTAAGAAATGATTTCATTGCAACATGTATAATTCTTTGCCCCGGCTGGAGTGTGTAGATTGAGGGGACATGGTTTCAAGATAAGGGGTTGGTCATTTCAGAGTGAGATGAGGGGTAATTTCCTGACTTAAGAGCATTTTGAATCATTGGAATTGGCTACCCCAGAGGGTGTGGATACTCGGTCACTGTGTTTTCAAGGCTGAGATAGTTTTTTGAACTCTGAGGGAATCGAGGGATATAGGGATTAGTTGGGAGACCTGAGTTTGAGGTACTAGATCACCATGATCTTATTGAATGGCAGGACCAGGCTCAACAGGGCACACGGACCACTCCTGCTTCTATTTCTTATGTTGAGTCAAATGTTGCAGAAGGGACTATATGAAGCCAAATTCTTCCTTAAATTTAAATGCTGAATATGATCATGTGGAGTCAGTTTGGAGAACAAATTGATCTAGATTATGAGGTTGAATACCTTGCCAGCCCTCACTTTTCCATTTCTGCTAGGGAGGAATAAAAGACATGTAGTGGTGAGCAAGTGACACGCTGGTACTTGTGTTGTGGTTATATTTGCATGTGGTGTTTGACAGTGGCTCATCCACCCTCCAACATAATAGTTCTGAATTGCAGCATTCAAATTGGAAACCTATTCCTACATAACTAGTATTATTTGGGCGAGGTATATTGCTGGATGTCTGAAACCTGTGAGCCATAGCCCAACAAGGAATCGACATGTTTAGGAAAGGTGGAGTGAAAATTAGTGAGACAAAGTTACAGTTAAAACAAAAAGCTTCCAGCACTGATTTTTAGCGTAATCGGGCAGAAGACTGGATGGTGAAGTTTGTTTCCTTTCTTTCTTTCCCTTGCCTTGCCTGTTCACATCAATTCTCATTGTTCACTCCCCCCAAACCCCACCACCACACCGCTATTAACCTTTCCCATTATGATCCATGGTTGTGCCATTTCTCCCAAATGGATCAGAAGAGCTGTAGAGTCTGTGGGATGCTTCCCTGCTTTATGAATAATCTGAAACTTCCACACAACCTGTTGGTTGTTGCATTATACTCCTGCCATGATGTCAAGAGGCGCTTGCCACAGTGGATGGATACCAGGCTGGAAACTTGAGCCTCCATCCCTCCCCTAACAAAGCCATCGGGCAGAATTAGAACCAGGGCCTGAACCTGGCTGATTTGTTATCCGACATCCCATCGCACTGCGAGTTGAAGAAGTTCTTGCCACATTGCCTAACTATGTTCATTTGTGTGCATGCACCCATGTATTTGTGTCCCTTTTGTGCTCTTTCCCCCCACTCCCTCCACCCCACTGAGCCCGAGTGAATTAATTTCCTGCCACATTCCATGATAAACTGCATCCTGAGAATTTTCATTTAATGACAAGTTGATTGATCAGCATGCTTCGCAACACCATTAGTTAGCAAAGGACCCAGGCAGTGTGCTGTGATGGCATTAATTAGAGGCCAGATTGTTAATGATGACTGTGTTGGCATTGCGCCCGTTTCCTTGAGTAATGCAAAATGTTAAGTGCCTGTGCAAATCAAAACTGTTTGCTGGATAAGAGGAACTGCCAGCTTTTAAAACAACATCACCATATTATTTGTGTAAAACTTGTGTAGTTATTGGGCCCCTTTTGAAGTGTGTGCAAAACTTTGGTTGGCAGCCTTTCAGTGTACTTATCAAGGAAAAATGATTAAATGTGATGGTGTTTCTGATGTGGGAGCTGGTCTTTTGTTGTTCCAACTTTGGTAAAACTGTTAAACGAGCACATATGCCTCACCGGGGCCTATAATAATGCTTTCATTTTGGAGTATTCTTTCCAAGCAGCAAGGTAAGGCCCCACCCTATATAATAAGTTAGCAGTAGGATTTACTGCGACTTTTTGTAAGCTCAGGATCTGGGTGACCCTGGCAAGGCAAAGTATTTATTGCCCATCTCTCGTTGCCATGACAACTGAGAGAGTGGCTTGCTTAAAGAGGACATTAAGAGTTGACTATGAAGTATGGGCAATAGTCAGGGGCAGGCTGGTGTGGCAGATTCTCTTCCTTTGAGAACTTTCCATTTGGGTTTTTATGAAATTCTGGCAGCTTTCAGGTTTATTTTAAGGTGTTAGCCCACAAATTGGCAAGGCCCCATGTACCCACAGGCTGCAACCCTAGCACTACTGCCATCATTGGCCCCTCCAACACTGATCTGTGGAGTCAGCAGATGGGTACTCCATTTGCTTGGGATTCATTGGGTTCCTGCGCCACTCTGGGTGTCCACCTGCTCAATTCAACTGGAAAATCCAGCTCCTTGTTGCCTTGAGGGAAGGGTTTACCCAGGTTCCCAGGTACTCCAATACCATGACCACTGCACAATGCCACTCGAATGCTGATCTTGAGTATGTTGACTTTTCCTGAGGTTGTGAAGAAATGCGGCATTCCTGCCTCCTTGCTGAGCAAAGCTTCAGAGGGTGAAGCTGCTTGGCTGAAACTCTGGCATCGCCAGTTCTCAAATCCATTCTGACCTTTGCTTGAAAATTTGTGCCATGTCATCTTTACATCCACCTGAGGGGGAAGGCAGGCCATCAGTTTAATGCCTGATCTGAAAGATGGCACCTCCGTCAGTATGGCATTCCCTCAGCACTGCACTGGGGTGTCGGCCTTGAATCTCTGGAGCGGGACTCGAACCCACAACCTGACTTGAGGCCAGAGCGTATCGACTGAGCCACGACTTGATGCCCTGCTTGTTGATGGATTTTTAACTTAATCCTTCTGTTTCCCAGAGGGGGGCAGTTCTGTTTTGGTAGACACGCCAACTTATCTGCACCAAACTGTCTCCAGCTGTAAACAACACAAAGCCTGACACTCTGGCGCTGTTCTGAGGGTCTGCTGCATTGTAGGAGCTGTGGTGATAAAGCAAGGTCCCATTGGCCTGTTTAATTAAGTTCGGAGTCAGGATTCTTTTGCATTCGTTTGTGAGATGTGAGCGTCGGTGGCAAGGCCAGCTTTTGTTGCCCATCCGTAATTGCCCTTGAGAAGGGAATGGTGAGCTGTCTTCTTGAATCGCTGCAGTCTGTATGGTGTAGGTACACCCACAGTGCTGTAGACATATGATCATCCCTGGCACCTTTCAAAGAAAAGCAGTAAGATCTCCTGGCCAATGTTCCATCACCAAAAGAAAATAGTTCAAGTGATCATTCGTCTCTTGGTCTGTGTGTGTGATCATGCTTAGAGTAAAATGTCTGTCAGGTTTGCCAAATATCAACAAGCACTGCGCATGCAAATAACTCCAGTGCATTGAAATGTTTCCAAGAGATGTGAGAGGGTAGTTATCTCCCTGTTATGTATTGCACCGAGGGAAAAACTCACCATATGGATTCACAGCAGGCAGTCATTAGAAAATTAACTTTATTTGCACCTCCACAGCAGAGGGGGCAGTATAACAAAATGCTCAGCGATTGCAATATACTGCAGGATGTAAATACACATTTTGCTTTCTGGAATTTGGATTAGGCCTATAAAAATCTGACAGTTATAACGGATGTTTTTTTCTGAATCCCATTTTCATCCCTCTCGCTCCCCTACCATATCCTTTGCTCCTAATAGTGTTGACTCCTCACTGGTGTACGATGTCACTGGCATTCAACCCTCGTCCAGAAATCTTTTTCATCGTGAGGTGTGATGGTTTTGGGGCTTTTCGACCTTGGTGAGCAGTGCCCCTTGTCTTCACCCCTTTGACATCCAAACAGGCATACTTCCATTTGAGACTGTTGCCTCGCGATTAGGATTGCATGTTTTTAAGGAGCTTGAAGTTCGATTTATAGGTTTGCTTTTCCACTGGGAAAGACCTGGCAGTTGTCATTAAAACAAGAAAGAAAGACTTGCATTTATATAGTGCCTTTCACAACGTCAGGAATAACTAAAACGTTTTGCAGCCAATGAAGCAATTGTGACATGTAGATACAACTAAGGACTTAGCTTTTCTGCTGTTAGCATTGAACTGTACTGAATTAAATCCGTTTAAAGTGCTAAGCTCTGAGCTAACCTGCTAGATAATTAGCTGAAGGATATGGATTTACATTGGAGCCCAGACAAACTTAATCTTAAATTTATGCCCAAATTTAAGTATTCTATGCTAAGTGGATATTGCACCAAGATGTCATTTTAAGAGTTATTTGTAAAGTCATTCAAATCATGTCTAGCTCGTTCACTGCTGATTGTACTTACATTTTAAAACAGAGTATTAAAGTGCTTCCTAATATCTTGTTGATAATAGCATATGGTGTCGCAACAAGTTGGACACATACAGAGGTGTCCCAGATTCGATCCATACTTTGGGTTTTGGGGGTCTTGATCCCTGCAAGAAGGGAGTTGTTGCCTAGTTTTCCCCCGGCTCCTATCCAACGTGCAATAACCGTCTTCTGAAAGGGTGTGTTTGAGAATGATGATGAGATTACGGTTGGCTTCTATGGTTCCATAAACCACAGAGACATGGAGTCTAGGCTCTTACCTGAATGATGCCACTTGTGCAATACACGGGAGACTGGTGTCTGTGTAAGATTTTTCATTGAGTTGATGCTTTCAGAAAAGAAATTATATCAAAATCATGTGCCGGCTCTTTGAAAGAGATATTCGGTTATTCCCATTCCTTTTGTTCTTTCCCCATGGGCCCTGTAATGTTTACATTTTCACATATTTATCCAATTCCCGTTAGAAAGCAACTATTGAATCTGCTTCCGCCACACTTTCAGGCAATGCATTCCAGATTGTGTAAAAACTCACTGTGTAAAAAAAAAATAAGTTCTCATCTTCCCTCTGGCTCTTTAGCTAATTACCTTAAACCTATGTCCTCCAGTTACTGACACTTACAGTGAAAACAATCAGAAACTCTTCATAATTTTGAACGTTGTTATCAAATCTCTCAAATTCTGAGGAGCACAAATTCTGAGCTTCTCTGGTTTCTTTAGCCTAATTTCCAGACAAATTGATCAAAATAGCCAATAGCAAATTGATCAAAACAGCCAATAGTGAGTTGTGTTTAGAAGACGCTGCCCCTGGGACTTAATGGGAGACCGGGCCCCTTAAATCTAATAAACCAACTGAACATTTGCTTGCCCTCTTTTTGTGCGTATGTGCATTTAGACAAACTGTCCCTTTGTTTCAATATGTCGTGGCAGCTGGTGGCTGACAAGTGGCTGTCATTGCATGGCTGAAGCCTTCAAGACAAGTTTTTTTTTGTGTGTGTGTGGGGGTGAGAGAGGGAAAGAGAATTCGCCGGTTCATTCTTTGGAGGGGAGTAAACGATTTAATTCACATTGAATTGAAGAGTATAAAATGCTTATTTCCTTGCCTCAAGCGTGCAGAAGAATCAGGAAGAGTGAAGAGTCCATTTTCTGACACTGATTTTCATGTTTCAAGATTAATTTCTGAAGTTGACACGAATACTTGCCCTTTGCTCCAGACATATTTTTTCAAAATAAATTTTCATCCCATTCCTTCACCACAGCCCTTCCAATTCCCAGGCTTACTAATGCCTTTCACGACTAGTTGCTGGTGTGACCTTCGCTCTGTTAAAAGTTCTGTGTCCTGTGATGTAAAAGGACACAGGCAAACATTGATTGACTATGCGGGCACTCTTCCAAACCACCCCCGACTGTTGACATCACACCGGTCTTGCGGATGGGCCTGTTTCAAGGAGATTAAGAGATGTGAAAGAGAATCTCGGCTGTTTCAAGCTGTCGCTTGACATTGTGGAATATCGCAACAGGAGTGGGCCATTCTGCCCCTCAAACCTGTGCGCAGATGGTGCAGCGCAGATGGCTGACCTTAGAGTCAGCAAAGTGGTTGTATGCAGACGTTTAATCATGATTAATCTGGAGACTGTTCCAATATCTGCAGGTGCACATTTCATCAAGGTCACTGGACAGTGGCAAGAACCAGGAACCTTGGCTGGCTTTCCTAAGCCCTCTCCCCCCCACGCCACCTTTAAATCCCTGGTTGATGTCGGTTAAGTTGGAATACACCAGGGATCGGACCAGGGTCGTGTCCTAGTGTCAGTGGTTCGGTACTACGTCAGATGGTGCACTTGCCTCCTCGGCCAGTACGGGAGTTCTCTTTAAAATTTTTTACTGAACACTGAGCTGCCGTCTGCTGCTGGGAGGTGCTGTGTTTCTGTGCAGCGAGATAGGACAAGAGCACCCATTACACCTGAGTCCCAGCTTTAAAAACCGACCCAAGCTTGCAGAAGAGTTTCAAAGTAATGATCGAAGATGATGCATTGTTGTTGAACAGCTTGACCACCAAATCTTGGGCTGTTCACTGGCTGCTGTTGCAACCAATTGTTGAGCTAATGACTTGATCTGAGACCACTGAGCAAGTTGTGCCATGTGTGCGAAAGGCATACTCTCTTGTTAATTGGATCCTGTTGCATTCTAGATGAGGATCTATTTGATCCTTTCGCCACCATCGCCCACACTGGGATTATCCATTTTCGCCCAACGATGTCTTTTTAGAATGAATTCTGAAACCAACATGAATAGTCCCAAACTCCTGCAGACTGAATTATAGCCCTGTAATAACTATTTTATCCCTGGACTTGGTCTAATCATTCTGAACACCACCTCCTTTTGGTGAAACTATTGCATCTACCGCAATAAATTTCAATGATAGAGCATCTTTATCATAGCAAAATGGCCCAAACCGCCCCATGGGACTGTAGTCAGACAAAATTTGATACCGAACCACATAAGGAGAAATTAGGCCAGTTGACCAAAAACTTGGTTAAAGAGAGAGAATTTAAGGAGCGTCAAGGGAAGAGAGACAGAAAGAGAAAGATGTGGAAAGATTTTGGAATGGAATACCAAAGCCTTGGGGCCTAGAAAGCTTTAGTTACCACTTCCAATAGTGGGGCCAAGGTGCCTTTCAAATTTCCCCTTAGACTGTGAACAGTAGCATTGGCGAATCCTGGAAGGTTTATTTCTCGGTTGACAGCTGGTTTGTTTGAGACCTGCATCTCAGGAGCTAGCATTACTCCCACAAGATCTTGGAATATAGGGCCTGAATCTTGCATTCGTCAGGCGCGCGTGATCGGCAGGCCCAGAAGCGGACACGAAATGTGCTTCTGCCTGTGATCAGCTCCTGAACGCAATTTCATACTGGCTGGTCAGTTATTGGCCAGCCAGTGTGAAATGCAGGCTGAAAAAGGCTCAGCGCTGCCAGGGGGGGAGTGGGGGTATGCGGAAAGCGGCCGGGCGCCGAGAGAAGGGAGGGTGTGGGCCTCCGCTCCCTGAAGGCTGACGGCTGCTGTGGAGCTGCCTTAGGGAGCTGCAGTAATTTAAAAATGAAATGAGCTCAATTAGCTGCTGCAAACTGTGCCAATACTGTAAATGCAAGCACCTGGCAGCAGACTACGTAGTAGAACACCCCTCAAATGTCTTTTTTATTTAACCCTGGACATTTCATCCTGCCCTGGATGCAGATTGGAGTGAAAACGTGAAGCCTGCCTGGCCATTTGGCCCATCTGTCAACCGTAAAAGTGGATGGGCCATGTAAAATTGCTGATAAGTGGCTCCTTAATGGGCTTAATTGCCCACTTAATTGTCAGCCGGTGCACTTCTGACTCCCTTGGCTCGCCTGCCGACTGTAATGTTGCGCGGGAGCACGATGACATCAGGACACGTGCCTGACATCTTCTCGTGTGATTTCACGCAACTCTGGGTCGAGGGCGTGCCTGCACGAACAGCATAAAGTTCTGGCCTAGGAGCAGGAGCGGGCCATTCAGCCTGCTCTGCCATTCACTTAGATCATAGATGGTCTGTATCTCAACCCCATTTATCCCTGTAAATAACTGGCATTCCTGAGGTCTCAATCTTTTCTCATTCACTTGGATAGCGCAGACACTTGCATGTCGAAAAACAATCAGTTTTTAAGTGAGACAATTAGATAATGAATCTCAATTCTATGCTTGAGTCAACCAATTGGTAATGAACAAGAATTCTTGCCTAATTGTGGAATGATGCAAAACTCAGGAGTAGACTGACTGCAACGCCAGGGCAAATAAGTGACAACAAAGTCTGACTATTGTCCCTACTGGAGACATTAGCCCCAGATAAGTTTGATATTGTGACCCACCTGTGACAATTCCAGTTGAATTTTAAAAATTATATTTTTTAATGTGCATCATATGGCACCATGATGGTTATTCAATTGGACAAGCGATCCAGGGCTTGTGACAGTGTGAGCAGAGCACCGACAAAATGCTGGCTGCGCAAGCTGCTGGTTTTGATATTTAAAACCCAACTGGTTCCCTAATGTCTTTCGGGGAAAGAAACTTACCACATGAAGCAGGTCTGGCCAATAGCATGACGTCAAATCTTGCATCTTGTGCTTGACTGTTAATCTTCTCAGGCAGTCCCTTGGGACCAAGGATGACTTGCTTCCGCTCTGGTTTAATGGGTTCTGAGATGGCTGACGAGCCCAAATCTGCAGACTCCGTCACATGCCAGGCAGACGGTGCATGGAAGGTCGGCTAGACGAGTTGCTGGGACGCCTGAAGTGGACCCATTGCGCAAATAATTGTTTAGAAGAAGCAGGGGGCTGGCACCACTTGCCTAGGGTGGGTAAGAATGGGAACTAAAACATTAAATGCTGCGTCATCATCATCATCATCATCATCGCATTCTGAAAACAAATAATGTCATCTAGCCTATCACCCCTGATATTGAAAGGAAATCATCTAATTGTAACATGCGAAGTGCAAACATTTGTTGCCTGATATTTCACCCTCTTGTCTGCAGCCTAATCAGCAAAAAATCATCCTTTCTGAGTTGGCCCTGTTGTGCAATGTGTGTAAATGGGGCAACTCTGATCTTCAAGTCTTGGCAGTGCCCAGAATGAATGCCTCAGAATCCTGAGTTTTACATGCAGCTAAAACTACTGTTGTAAAGAACTTAGAGCATTGAAATTCTGTTGAGTCGCCAAATTAAAGGAACTTTAAAAAAAATGGTTAGTCTGCTTTCCTTTGATGATGTCCGCTGATTATGTTTTCTTCAATTGTGAATCATTGAATTGCATTAAGTTATTTGTCATGGATTGGATTACAGTTTGAATAAAAACTGAGGTGAGGGGAGCCTTAATGTGGAGCCCAGGCTTTGGGAGAGTCACCCAGCAGCACTGGTAGGTCGACGGGCCAGGTCCTGCCAATACGTGGGGTGGAATTTTGCAGCCTCATGAAGGCGGGGGCTGGGCCGGAAAACGAGGCGAGCCGTTCAAAAGCCCATTGACTTCATCGGGACCAGAAAATCCCGCAGGCGGGAGGGGCAGTAAAATTCCACCCGGGGTGTTTGAAACGGGAAGGCAAGTGAAAAGAAAGGTAGAGGGTGGACAAAAATAGTTTTACACTAGGATTTTTTTTTTTTGGGGGGGGTTGGTGGTAATCTTGAATCCCAAAAGTCATCCGATACATGGGAAGAGTTAATAACATGTTTGTTTTACACTTGTTTCATTTGAGGTATTCTGAAGGATAAAACCTGTAGCCTCGCTGGGTACTGTTGTACAATGAGAGGAGTGGGTGGGTTCAGTGCCGTGGGTTTGCAGTCCCTTTCAGTTCTTGCTCTCACTAAAAGCGGCTGATCCTTGGGATTAAAAGGCATTGTGACATTTGTCCCTTGGCCTAGCCCTTTACAATCAGGGCTCCCTGCCACACCATGGTGTTTTTCCAAGTTCCCAGAAAAACTTGGCTTTGATCTTCTTTTCTGCCTGCAAGGTTTGAGAGTTTTAATGTGTCAGTTTGCTCACCAAATAGACGAGGCTGATTCCAATCTGGCTCTGGCGCAGTGAGGCTTGTGAAAACACCACCCAGTGTTCTGAAAAGCCCGCTTTTGAGAGGCTCAGTCATTGAGGTATAGTAAAGTGAATCGCTCTGCTGTAGCAAACGACTAGCAGCATCTGTCATAGGACATAAAGTTTCCAAAGATCAGATTAAATGCAGCAGTCCCTTCCAACAATTTTGGAGTCTGATTATCAAGCACTGCCTCAGTGAAGCCCTTCAATCGGAAAAATCAAATGGGGTCTTTTTTTTTAATGCGTTCGTGCACGTGGGCATCACTGGCATTTATTGCCCATCCCTATTTGTCCCTCCGCTGAGAGGGAGCAGGTTCAATTGGGACTTGGGGGGAAATTGAATCATTGCACGTGAGGGATTGTAGAATGGAAGGGATTTTAAAATTAAAAACCGATTTCCTGGAATAGTTTCCTTGTCTTGGTGTTGGTTATGCTGTCGGGCTACATATGGCTGCGCCTCATGCCAAGGAACAGTTTACTCGGGCCACTGTACAAAGGATTACTTCTGCAGGCTGCCAGGACGAACAATTGGTTCACGCTCAGTGATTCTTGACCGCCCGCCATCTGCACACTCCGATTACTTCATGAACAAAAGCTTGTGGTGGGCTTTTAAGAGTTTGTTTTTTTTAAAGGAATTTGAAAGATGGCAGTCACCAGCTTCTGGCAGTGTGCAAGGATTGTGGGACGGGAGTAGGATGCCTGTTTTATTGGTGAGCGGGAAAGTATGTTGAAGTGGAAGATTGGGGTTGAATGCAGAGCAGGCTCAGCACCATCTGGAAAGAGAGGACTCAGATTGACTTGTAAATAGAGAATTGAAAATCCAAAATCTTGTTTTCGTTGTAGCTAACTGATTTGCCATAGCATTGCTTGCAATGGGCTGAACCATCATCCCAAGGTCAAAGCGGGCGTGCCAGCAATTTCTCACTACCAGTGTGCCAGTCTGTTGGCATGTTCCCGGCCTGTTTTCAGGGAGGTGACTTCTGAGAGCATGATGGTTACCTGCCCTCTTCCTATGGCATCTGATTGTGACTGGAGCTTGTAGATGGCATGGTGGCAGCCTCCCAGCAGCAGGCTGGGGTGGTGGGGCCAGAGGCGCTTCCTGCAAAGTAGCCCAGCATGAATCAGCTGGACTGTGAGAGGCATATCTCCGGCCACAGGCCATCCCCTGTGGAGGGAGGCCCCCTCTGCTCTGATGGCATGGCAGCTGCAGCCACAGTATATTTTGTAGTCTTGAGGATGGGGTGGGGCTGCCTGGAACCTCATCTGTTCCACTGGCCCTCCCAGCTGTGGAACTTGCTAGCCATCCTTAGTTGGGTGGGGCTTCCAGAGGCGCCCTCTTAATTAAGACCATAAGACATAGGAGTAGAAATTAGCCCATTCGGCCCATCGAGTCTGCTCCGCCATTCAATCATGGCTGATAAATTTCTCAACCCCATTCTCCCGCCTTCTCCCCGTAACCTTTGACCCCCTTACCAATCAAGAACCTATCTATCTCGGACTTAAATACACTCAATGACCTGGCCTCCACAGCCTTCTGTGGCAATGAATTCCATAGATTCACCACTCTCTGGCTAAAGAAGTTTCTCCTCATCTCTGTTCTAAAAGGTCTTCCCTTTACTCTGAGGCTGTGCCCTCGGGTCCTAGTCTCTCCTACTAATGGAAACATCTTCCCCACGTCCACCCTATCCAGGCCTCTCAGTATTCTGTAAGTTTCAATCAGATCCCCCCTCATCCTTCCAAACTCCATCGAGTATAGACCTAGAGTCCTCAAACGTTCCTCATATGTTAAGCCTTTCATTCCTGGGATCGTTCCCGTGAACCTCCTCTGGACCCTCTCCAGGGCCAGAACATCCTTCCCGAGATACGGGGCCCAAAACTGCCCACAATATTCTAAATGTGGTCTGACCAGAGCCTTATAAAGCCTCAGCAGCACATCCCTGCTTTTATATTCTAGTCCTCTCGAAATAAATGCCAACATTGCATTTGCCTTCCTAACTACCGACTCAACCTGCAAGTCAACCTCAAGAGAATCCTGGACTAGGACTCCCAAGTCCCTCTGCACTCCAGATTTCTGAATTCTCTCCCCATTTAGAAAAGTCTACGACTCTATTCCTCCCACCAAAGTGCATGACCTCACACTTCCCCACGCCGCACTCCATCTGCCACTTCTTTGCCCATTCTCCTAACCTGTCCAAATCCTTCTGCAGCCTCCCCGCCTCCTCAATACTACCTGTCCCTCCACCTATCTTTGTATCATCCGCAAACTTAGCCAGGATGCCCTCAGTTCCTTCATCTAGATCATTAATGTATAAAGTGAAAAGTTGTGGCCCCAACACTGACCCCTGCGGAACTCCACCAGCCACCGGCCGCCATCCTGAGAAGGACCCCCTTATCCCCACTCTCTGCCTCCTGCCAGACAGCCAATCTTCCATCCATGCCAGCTCCCCGCCCCCAACACCACGGCTCCCATCTTACCGAGCAGCCTCCCGTGCGGCACCCCGTCAAAGGCCCTCCGGAAGTCCAAGCAGAGAACATCCACTGACTCTCCTCCGCCTAACCTACTCGCCACCTCCTCAGAGAATTCCAACAATTAGTCACCGCTTCCAGAGTCCCGCCACAGTCACCTCCAGGCTGCTGTCCTGGAATTCACCCCGGCCTTGAGAACGGGACCCTGGAGCTAAATTTCAGCCCAATGAGTCCGAGTACAACAAATATCTGTTTATTCTGTATATTAGTCAATGCACCCTCCTACCTCTAAGTCAAATGTGGTTGATAATTTAATTGGCCTGGGAATCAAAATATCCAGTCAAAGCCCAGATCTTTAGCGACAGGCTAAAACCTTGAAGTTAATACTTTAATGATGCTGTTACAACATGAGGAAGACAATTCTGCGTGTAATTTAATAATTTCATTCTGATTTATCTAATTGATTGTTTATTTAGTTTAAAATATTATTTTTGAGATCGATTTTACCTGCTAGGACAGAAGGCTGTTAAAACTAGCCTCAGTGTCCCAGGTTGAGGGAAGAGAAACTGGATTCCCATTTCCGGATTGTGCCTGTGTGCGCGTTTTAGTTAAAGATGTTCTGGCTTCACCATGACCACTCCATGTTAGATATTTCACCGAGGGTTGCTCGGTCCAGGTCACACGTGGAAAACAGTTTGTGAGAGTTAGCGAGAGCTGCCCGTTTCCATGGGGACAGTATAACAGCATGAGTTTTTTCTTTCGTGAGAGGTGGGGTGTTGGAGGGGATGGAGGGTGGTGGTATGGGTACAAAATAGGGAGGCCAAAGAGTAATACTTTCTCAAGATATCCTGGAAGATCCCATCAAAACTTGTACGCAAGTGGCAGTGCAATGATGTATTTAGTACCACAGAACTGCGGTTAAGACATAAAATTCCCCAAATAGTACATTGATGGCCTATTAATGTAGTTTTGGTCTGTGGTGCAAATTTACCATGGCAGCCAACATGACAGTATGTGAGTCAACTTTTAAGTTTGGCCAGTAGTTAGTTGGTCCATAGGAGCTGTAGTTTAGCCAGTCAGGCAGGTGATCCCTCCTGGATCCTGGATGAACATCTAGAGACGTTGAAGCAAGAACGGGAGGATGAGGATGAGGGTGGGGTGGGGGGTGGAGGGTGGGTGGGTGGACTTTTTTTTTTCATGCAGCAAGTTGTGATCTGGAATGTGTTGCCTGAAAGGGGTGAAAGATATCATAGTGACTTTCAAAAGGAAAATTTGGATAAATACTTGAAAGGAATGTCATGCCAGGCATTGGGGAAAGAGCAGAAGAGTTGGTGCTAATTGGTAAACTGCATAGCTTTTTCAAAGAGTCAACACTGGCATGAGGGCAGAATGGCGACCTCCTATGCTGGGAAGATGGTGGTGTAGTGGTAATGTCACTGGACTAGTAATCCAGAGGCCCAGGGTTATGCCCTTGGAACTCAGGTTCAAAACCCATCATAGCAACTTGTGGAATTTAAGTTCAATTAATAAACCTGGAATATAGTCACAGTAATGGTGACCACGACAACTATCACTGATTGTCGTAAAAACCCATCGGGTTCACTAATGTCCTTTGGAGAGGGAAATCTGTCATCCCTACCTGGTCTGGCCTATATGCAACTCCATATCCACATTAACGTAGTTGACTCATACCTACCCTCCGAAATGGCCTAGCAAACCATCAGTTTTTCTTTTGAAAAGTTACTATGAAATCTTTCACCCCTTTCAGGTGGCGCTCCCAGATTAAGGGCAGTTGGGGACGGGCATCAAATGCTGGCCTTGCCAGCAACACCCACATCCCATGAAAGAATAATTTAAAAAGAAATCACTTTGAGCAGGGGAACATGCGATTGTCTCCATGGTCGGAAAACCTCAGTGTCCAGCCTTGCGTCTAAAGCATTTCTGCTACTGAAAAAGACATTTTGTTGAAGCTTTCATCTAGCACTCATCAGGATACCAATGTCAGGGGATGCAGCAACTTCATACTGTATGAGAATGGCACTGTCAGTCACAATTAACTGGTGCATTCTCCATGGCAATGCCTCTACCAATCACAGTCCACTTGCCAACCAATCAGCACTCTGCTCATACAGTAGAAAGTTGTTGCATCCCCTGACATTGGTATTCTTACGATTGCCCTGATGAGTGCAAGACAAAAAGCTTCAACAAAGTCTTTTTTTCAACAATCCTCAAGTTCTGGACTGCCAAATGACTATATAAAATAAGATCTGCTGAGGTAGAGAATTTCCTTCCAGACTGCCAGCGCTATCTTTGTCCCACGACAGCATCTAGCTGCTTCTTAAAATGAGCCTAGAATCTTGGCCTCATTGATCCTTCCTTGAGGCCCATTACAGCTGTTGTGTAAAGAAATGCTTTCTGACGCCTGTCCCAACTTTGCCTTTTAACTTTGTACCCTAGAGTGTCTTCTCCCACTGGTGTGCATCTGAAGGAACACCCTGGCATCACTTTCACCACCCGACTTTCAGTCACGATCACACGAGCACTCCTGGAATTCAACCCCTGCAAGCATTCCCCGCCTGCAAGGAGAGGAGGGAAGAGCATTCAGGAATGGGGAAATGTTTTTTTTACATTCCCTGACAGTTACAAACCAGTTCAGGACTTGCAGGGCGTGGAACTTCAAAAAAAAGGTTAAAGAAAGGTTATTGGACAAAGTGTTCTATGAAGGCAATTTAGTTAACAAGGTCATAGAACATCCAGAGTATTTTTTTAAATGAGAAACGGAAACTACATTGTTCCTCAGTTTTAAGTATTGAGGTGCCTGAATGAGCAATGTGTGCTGTATCTCAATGAGCCTAACATTCTTTTAATTAATTCATTACAGCTTATTATTGCCACTGTTTTGTTTGGTAAATGCAGATTTATAAATTGAATGTTTGCAGGAGGGATTTGTTAACTGTCTAAATTGTCTTTTATTCATTCAGGTTAATTACAGCAATCGGACAGCTGAATCCCATTTTAGATTCGAGCCGATCCACGTTTCACTCAGTTGTCCGCTTGTACAAAGTGAAGTAGAGGCTGGGTTTAAAAATAGCATTTGCAATGCAAGTTCACCAGCGTTTTCCTTTTTGCCGTCTTCGAAGCATTTGAATGGCTTTGAAAGTGACAGAAAACGAGGTTTTGAATAGGTCGGCTTTAATGACACTAACATGGAAATCATTGTGATTTGCCTTTGTGCTCGACATTATGTAGGAGGTCATTTCTGAAGCCTTGGAATGTCAAGAAGCTTTTTAAGCACTTCATTTAAAATAAAAACCTAGCAGGTTAGTGTCTACACTAAGGTCACTTTTCGAGTTTGACTCAACCGTCAATTTCCAAGAAGTTACCAAATCGATGAGTGAGTGAGTGGCTGGGTGGTGGGGTGTGAGAAAGAAAATAAAGCACTTCCATTCGCTATGTACCACAGAATACTCAAAATGTTGAGCTACCACTCCTTACCTCTTGAAAAAACTCAAGTTAGCAAAACAAGATTTACTCTTAGCAAATATGCATTGACTTTCCTTAACTAATCCATATTTGTTGAAGTGACTGTTAATTTTATCCTGGATGATCATTTCTAAAAGCTTTCCCACCACGGAGGTTAAACTGACTGGGGTTTTTTTCTAGCAGAATGGTGCAACAGGTTTGAAGGGCTGAATGACCTACTATTATTCCTATCTCATTCCCTATAACTGATGTTTTAATTTGAGTGGGGCCATTCTGGCTGGGGGTGGGAAGCCATGTTGAACAGAAATTTGGAGATTTCTTGAGGGTGAAAGCAGATTTATGCCCTTCATTGGCACCTCCTGCCAGCCAGCATCGGTGGATCTGGGATTGAGCTGCCTTCTCGTTCACTTACCCAGCAAGTACCAGAACTATATCAGCATAGGTCCTAGCTGGCCTTTTGTACCTTAATAAAGCGGCATTCTTAATGTGTGAACCCAAACTAGGAGCTGTTTGATCGCAATGATGTTGTAGCAGAGCCCAGCGCTGATCAGATCTCCATGTGCACATTGTGCCAGGGGTCACTCAGCATTGACAAGTTTTACCTGATTCCTTCCTTTCCCCTAGCACAGGATGTCGAGGTTAATTATAGCAGTCTTGAGTACTACCTTGGCTAAGGCCGATCTAATATAACTGAAACCAGAGGTTGGTTTATGGTCATTCTGATTTGTGTGGTTCTGTGCCGCACAGTGCAATTGCATGTGGAGCCCAAGAGGAGAGCTGAACGTGCTTTTCTCTTCTCTCTGAATCTTGCACAGGTCCCTGGGGCTCCCAAAGGCCTGCTGTTTGTCCTATCTCCCCTCTCACATCTCTTCCTCTTCCTCTTGCATCTGCAGGAACATTTAGTTGTTTGGCTGCACAGTTTTGAGGTCAAGAACTTGCCATGTGTAGAATTGTGCGTGAGAGTGCATGCATTACTCATTGTCTTGTTAGGAACAGAAAATGTAGAGATTTAAAAGTGGCCTTCAAAATTATGAAAGGTTTTGACAGAGTAAATAGGGGTAAATTGTTCCCATTGGCAGGTGGGATTCTAACCAGAGAAGATGATTAGAAATGTTTTCATGTAGCAAGTTGTTATGGTCTGGACTGTAATGCTAAAAGAGAGTTGTGGAAGTGGATTCAGTTGTAACTTTCCAAAGGGAATTGCATAAATATTTGAATACAGGGCTTTGGGAAAAGAACAGGGTTATGGGACTAATTGGATTGCTCTTTCAAAGGGCTGCCAAAGGCATAATGGGCTGAATGTCTCCTTTTGTGCTGTATAATGCTATGATTCTAATATATCTGATCAGGGCTGACACTAAAGCATATTCGTAGGAGTCAGACTCTGCTAGATGGTTAAGTGGTTACAGGTTAGCATTCGCAAGTGCTTCAAATTAATTACAATGACCACCACGCATTTGAATAGGAGATTGTCGGTAACCAGTTGAAGGTGGATCTTGGCTGTATGTTAATGTCTGAGAATGTGTTAATTTTTCAGTAAGAAGCCAAAAGCATCTCCCAATGAGCCTGTGCTAAAGAGGTCTTATTATCATTGATATGAAAGTACAGCCTTGTGCAGCATTCGCAAATGTCCTGCCTACGTTGTCAATGCGCTGCGGCAATTGGCTTGTTTCCATTGGGGTTTACTGGACTTGGTGTATAGCTGGCGATGTGTGAAAATGGTTCTCTACAAAACAATGCTGAAGGGCCAGTAAATAAAAAATGCGGTCCTGTGGGATTTCAAATTTAGCTGCACTCCTAATTAAATCTGCTTGAAGTTCCTGAAAAGTATTGACATTTATTGAAAAATCAGTGAGTCTTGTTCAATGTATGTAATATGCACGTGTCTCCCAGGCTGAGTACTGCAAAGCTGCTCATTCTAAGAGCTATATGCTGACCCAGGACCAGAAGTTCTGCCTTCATATGTTGCCACGTAACTCGTAAGAAGCATCCTAGGCTGGAGGAAGAAAGGAACTGGTAACTCCTAACCATATCTTGCAACAGCCAACAAGTGAACACAATTGTCGATAGTCCCCTGATTGTTATCCATCCACCACCACCCCACCCCGGCCAACTTTTTAGTTTACGACATTGCAACAAGTATAAAAAGTTTCCTCACAGCATTAGCCCACCCACATTGCTTGTCAGCTAGATGAATCACTGCTCATGGCTGTCAAGGCTCAATCATTTATCCAATTTGATTTGAACGACAGTGACTTGTGATCTCCTCCATGGAATATTAAACATCATGACATTCTGCTAATGTCACCCTGTAAGGATTAGCATAGAATTGTAGTGCAGTGCAGTATTCTAATGTTTAGGTTATTGATGGAAAAGGACACGAAGCAATCTAGAGTTTAAAAAAAATTTAATTGGAGGGTCAATTTCAAAGGGGTGCTGTAAATTGGGATCAAAGCTTGGCAGGCAAAACTGGAACAATGGGCTGCCATTTAAGAGGCAATAACTTGGGTACAGGCGCGATACATTTCCACAAGGAGGAAAGGTAGGGCAACCAAAACCAGAGCTCCCTGGATGATGAAAGAGAGAAAGGTGAAGCAGTAAAACGGTGCATATGACAGATGTCAGGTTGGTAATACAGGCTGAATAGAGAGAGTTCAGAGGGGAAGTGAGAAAGGAAATAAGAGAGACAAACAGTGTGAGAAGAGATTGGCAGCCAGCATAAAAGGGAATACAAAAATCTTCTATAGACATATAAATAATAATAAAAGGAGGGGTGGGGCTGATTGGGGCCAGAAAGGGGGATCTACACATGATGGCAGAGGTCACGGCTGAGCTATTAAATGAGTACTTTGTATCGATCTTTCCCGAGGAAGAAAATGCTGCCAAGGTCATAGTGAAAGAGAAGGTACTGGATGGGCTAAACATTGCTCAAGAGGAGCCATTAGAAAGGTTGGCTGTGCTTAAAGTTGATCAGTCACAAGGACTGGGTGGGATTCATTTAAGGATGCTAGGGGAAGTAAGGGTAGAACTTACACAGGTACTGTCAAATATCTTCCATGCCTCCTCAGACATAAGGGTGGTGTCAGAGCACTGGAGAATTACAAATGTCGGGCCTTGTTCAAGGAAGGCTGTACTGATAAACTGAACAGCTACAGGGCTGTCAGTTTAACCTCAGTGGTGTGAAGGCTTTTAGAAAATAATAACTTGGTATGAAATTCATTTGGACAGCTGTAGATTAATTAAGGAAAGCCAGCACAAATTTGTTAGAGGCAAACCATGTTTAACTATCTCGATTGTGATGTTTTGATGAGGTAACAGAGAGGGATAATGAGGTTGATGTGGTGTATGTGGATTTTCAAAAGACATTTGGTAAAGTAACACACAATAGGCTTGTCAACGAAGTTTAGTCCAAAGGTTTCAAATGGAAAGTGGTAGCATGGATAAGAAGTTGACTGAGAGATAGGAAGCAGTGAACTGGTGAACGGTTGTTTTCAGACTGGAGGAAGGTATACCATGGGGCACTTGGGAAGTTTTGCGAACTGTGAGAAGGATAGTGATAGACTAAAGGACATAGACACAGGCTGGTGTAATGGTGAACATGTGCAGATGAAATTTAATGCACAGAAATGTGAAGTGTTATATTTTGGTGGGAAAAATGAGAAGGGGCAATATAAACTAAATTATCTTTCAAGCTGCCTCAGATACAGTGGGATGAAGGAGCAGTGAGACCTTGGGGTGTATGTGCTCAATTCATTGAAGATTGCAGGGCAGATTGAGAATGTGGTTAAAAAGGCGTACAGGATCCTGGGCTTTATAAATAGAGGCATAGAGTACAAAAGGCTTAGAGTACAAAGACAAGGATGTTGTGGTGAATCTTTATATAAAAAAAGGTTCAGCCTCAACTGGAGTATGTTGTGCAATACTAGGTACCTCACTTTAGGAAGCATATGAAGGCTTTAGAGAGGGTGCAGAAAATAATCAAGAGAATAGTTCCAGGGATTAAGAGACTTCAGTTCTGTGAGTACACTGTAGACACTGGGGCTGTTCTTATTAAAGAGGAGATTTGATAGTGGTGTTCAACATGGAGGGGTCTGGATGGAGTAGGTAGGGAGAAACTGTTCCCATTGGGGACAAGAATCAACATCAAGAGGTCACAGATTTAAAGTGTTTGGCAAAAGATCCAATGGTGACATGAGGAAAAACTTTTATGCAGTGTGTGGTTAACATCTGCAGAGCATTGCCTGAGAGTGTGGTGGAGGCAGATTCAATCATGGTATTCAAAAAGATATTGGATAATTATCTGATGAAAAACTATTTGCAGAGTTATGGGGAAAAGAGAGAGGAGAAGGACTAGGTGACTTATAGAGAGCTGCCATGGGCAAGTTGGGCTGAATGTAACCATTCTAGGATTCTATGGTATTCAAAATCAGAATTTCTTCCAATAATTTTCCCACTACTGGGGTTAGGCTGACGGGTGTGTAATTACTCGGGCTATCCTTTCCCCCCCTTTTTAAACAATGGCAGAATGTTAGCAGTCCTCTGGCTGGAGAAGATTGGAAAATGATGGCCAGAACCTCTGTTATTTCTTCCCTTGCTTCACTTAATGGCCTAGGGATGCATTGCATCCAGATCTGATGATTTTATCTACTTTCATAGATGCTAAATCCTTTAAAATTTCCTCCCTCATTGTTTATCCAATCCAAAATTTCACACTTCTCCTTAGCTACCACGCATGCATTGTTCCTGTTTTCTGAAGACAGACGCAAAGCATTCATTAGGAATCATGCTTGCGCCTTCCAGCCTCCACACATCGTCTGTAATAGATCCTACTCTTTAGTTCCTCTTGCTCTTTACGTATTTTGAAAACCTCTTAATTTTAATGTTGAGAGAGTGAAATGGACCAGAGCACTTAACAAATAGGAGTCGAATGATTCTGTGCAATTTTATTCCCCTGAGAAGCTCAGTGCCTTCAAGTGGGAACTTTTGGAATACAAAACACACCAACGATTACTGAAGCTGGACACATGACACGCAGGCTGTGTGCCCGATCCCGGCAGCTGGAAGGTGAATACCTAACCTGGACAATTTTAACTGTTCACCTGCCCAGTTTCCCCTGGGCAGGTAGGTTTAAAGTCCCAGATCCCTGATGGGAGCTGAGGGCTATCACCCATCACTCATAGTCTTTCTTTTCAACATTAAGGTCGACACAGCATAAAACTGGGAAAATCATAAGGCTCATTTCACAACTATGAGCAGGAGTGCCAAGTAGGCAATCAATTTGCAAGGACAGTCTATATGGAGCTCTGACTAATTAAACATGGGTTATGAAACAGGGTAAAACACAGCAATCATTTTATATTCAAATAAGTGACCTTTAATGAAGCAAAATTGAGAAGCCAGAGGCCCCTGGTGTGTAATAAACATTGAAAGCAGCTTGAAGGTAACTCACTAAATCTCAGCTAATGATGCATGCAAAATCTAATACAGCACTAATAAACAAATCTTGACTCGGCTAATAACCACAGGAGCAAACCACAATCTTAAGCAAGGAAGGCTATTCAGAGATGGTTTGGTCACCATTGAAACCCATTTGCACAGACTGGACCCAATTTTAATTCTGTAAGGTGAATGGGTTTTGAGTGAATTAAAATCTGGCCCTCTGGAATCTGGAATTCTGTCCTCCAAAAAATGGCGTTGGATGCTGCTGCATCAATTGAAATTTTCAACAGTGATAAATTTTTGTTAGGTAAGGTTATCAATATGGAGCATAAGTGCGTAAATAGAGTTGAGGAACAGCTCAGCCATGAACAAATTGAACAGCGACGCATGCTCAAGGGGTTAAACATTCCTACGACAGTCAAAATTTCACAAATCGGGATCCTCTTGATGAAAGCCTCTGGATAAAGTGATAGCTCTTCTGCTTTGGTAGGTTGGTGCTTTGGCACTAAGTCTGAGACCAGAGCATCTCAGGTTCAAGCCCATCTCGGGTGGCTGACTTTAAACAAATTGTGTTTAACTAACTTGGGACTTTTTTGATGAGTCATCAGATATGGCTAATGGGGGGGGGTAATTCCTTCTGTAAAGCCTAGGTTTAAACAGTAAATGGAATGTGCCTTTACGATTTAGTCCACAGTGCTAATTCACAGCTGATTAAGAGCTGTGAGAGGAAGCCCTTGTGGTGCAGAATGCTGACACAGACAATTTTGGCCAAACGGACCTGTTTCTGTGCTGTGGGGGTGTTTTTAACCCCCAAATATGATTGGACAGGAAATTTAAAATGTAAAAGATTTCAAACCTGAGCTCAACCCACCTTGAACCCACCCATTGCTGGCTGTAAAGATGATGGGGATGGGACAGACAACATTGCTGTCTCTGTGCCGGATCCCTCTTAACTATTCCAATGAGGCTGCGTGCCTCAGGTTTTATCTGTGTTCCAGTTTCAACACTGGCCGACATGCTTTCCCAGACCTTGGGAGACCCGGCAGCTGAAAGGAACTGAGGACCACTGGGTGGGACAGTATCATCCTGCTGCTTGTGGAGCAGGATCTCCCATCCCCAGTCCTGCTCCCTCGTAAATATTGAGCCTAATATGTAATGCATTTCCATCTCTAGAAAAACCACTAATCCTTGGCAATTACCTACTTGCCTACGTTGCAACAGTGATTGCAATTCAGAAGCACTTCAGTGGCTGTGAAGTGCTTTGGCACATGCTGGGATTGCGAAAGGTGCTGTGCAATTTAAAATCCTTGTGCAGACGCCTGCACTTGGAATACCAACTCTGTCTGTTCCACAGGCGCTGCCAGGAAACTACCTGTTATTAGGATGATTATTGTCAGCTGAAAGAAAGAGGAACTTAGGAGTTGTTTGTTCTGAGCATTTGGTTTTGATGTTTCTCCTTGTGTTCAATATGTTGCACGCTATTGATAATATCCTCTTCACTGTGATTCTTAAGCCACCAACTGCTATCGTGCATAATCTGTACTGCAGAGATGGATGAGTCAAACTGTTTGGCTCATCTTGGCCTATCCGCCATGGTAGAAAAACCTGTAATTCCCTCATCACTGCCTCCAAATGACTCTTAATTGATTGAAGATCTTGGATTCATTGACCTTTGACAATGATGAATGATTTCTTTCTCCCCACACATCCGCCCTCTAAAAATTCACTTAATAGCTGCTTTCTGTAAGCAGAAAGTCCCATGGAATTTATAATTGCAGGTGAAATTATACAGTGAATGTTTCTGCTAAGAGCTTGATGCTGGGACCATTAGGTTGTTTGTATTGAAAACACACTGTTCAAAGCCTGGAGTTTTAATAATGAGGTGTTAAACTGATTAGGATTTTCTGTATTTGCATCTACAGAGTGAAAAGCTGAGGCTGTTTTATTTTGGCTTAGGTCACATGCTGACTGCAAAACTATAAACCTGAATTATCCTAACTGCTATAATTACATTTGCCAATTGTAAATTAAAGGCATATTTGAGGGATGGCTTCGCAATTATTTGAATCTAAACCCAAATGATATCAGTATAATGTGTAAAAGTTTTACACTTTACTCTGTTGACTTGAATTATCTTTCCACATTGGCTCTCTATGGGATCTATATCAAATCTGGGACAGTAACATCTTTTGAAATAACAGGACAAGTTGAGGCTGCTTTTATATTGAAATAAAAAAGCTGATGGGATCATTGACTTTAGTGAATGAAGGCATAGAGTGCTGAAGCAAGAAAGCTTTTAAAAACACTGGTTAGGTCCTGGCTGGAGTATTCTATCCAGTTTTGGGCACCACACATTCAAAAGGATGTCAAAACCTTGGGAGTGGGTGCAGAGAAGATTAATTAGAATGATATCGGGGATGAGGGATTTCGCCAACATGGAGAGGTTTACAGAAGCTAGGGTTCTTCCCCTTGAAGGTAAGAAGATTATGGGGAGGTTTAATAGGGAAGGAGTAGATGGTGAAAAGCACTTTACACTTATAGGAGGGTTGGCAACTGGAGGGTACAGATTTAGGGTAATGACAAAAGAACCAGAGGTGGGCTGAGGAGAAATGTTTTGTGCATTGAGTTATGATCTGGGATGCACGCCCTGAAAGGGTGGTGGATGCAGATTCATGAGTAACTTGCCAAAGTTAATTGGGTAAATAATTGAAGGAGCAAAAATTTGCAAAGCTACGGGGAAAGTGAAGGGGAGTGGGAATAACTGAAGAGCTCTTACAAAGAGCCAGTACAGGCACGATGGACCAAATGACCACCACCTGGGGTATTTCATTGCAATATGGGGGAGATTTAGAATCAGCACTGGTTGATGCATCAAATTAGTATTCATTTAACTCTACACCAGTGCTGCTGCAGCACATCTGTGACTGTAAAGTCCCTCGCACTGCCGGTGTTAAAACAGAACGATTGCTGCCGCCAGCAGTGGCCACCTTTTGTCAGCCTGCTGTCTGACAGAGCTCCTCCTTTACAGTAGTGGCAATTTATGACTGTTGTGTTGCTGACCTGCATGAACCAAGCCCCATGGTTGTGTTGTGTTATGTGTCATGGTGTGCTGACATCCAGAGCACCTGTGGCAGGAGCTTAGTTTCAAATGGATAATGCATTACAGGACTGCAGTGGCCATGAAAATAAGCTGCAAGATGTACTGCAATGTCTGGAGTGTGCAGCACCCTGGATGTATTTTTTGCATCTGCTTATGTCTATAATATCTATATATTTTATAGCTATTTAATGGGGAGGTACGGATGTGACTTGTTTGATTTGTGCTGAGATAAGAGAGGAATGACTTAGTCCTTAGTCTTTTTAATTCACTAATTTCTTTCTCCTCTACCATGCGCCAATGCATGGCCCTCATGCTGTTGAACATGCCATGTCCTCCCTTATGTAGGACCTCAGTCACTAAGGAATCATGATCACCTTGTTTTTTTTAATTCAACTCATAGACTTCAGGGCGATTTGCATTTTGTTTTCATTTTGTTGAAGATTGGGGTCGCCAAACTGTGTTATCTGTTTTTCCAAGTGATGCCTTCACTGCCCAACCACCACACTGATGTGGTCAGTCTGAGTCAGGAACCAGCAGTGCACAGTGACATTCAGCAATGTGTGTAAACCAGGGGGAGGGATCGGGATAAACTGGAGTTGTAGGTTAGAAGTAACGCTGAATCTTGACTTGGTGAGTTAATGGTGACTGTTCAAACTGGTAAGGTGCATTGTTTATTCCATGTCTGAATCAAGTTAGCCATTCTGGGCCTTAGAGACTGGAGGTGCAACATTCAGGTTCACAGCTCATTTATATCGTACAAGAATTCCTTGGATTCCAAACTTGTGAGCACATTTGCTTAAAAAGTCATGCATTTTTTTAAGGTCACATTTGCAGTTCTCATTTTCTGCCTTTCCCGCCGAAACCACTTCATTTACATTGAAGCCCTGAAGTGACGGGAAGAAGGTGGGGGAGTGGCAACAGCTGAATTGCTCAATCAGAGAGCCCCCTTAGTCACAACAGGCCGAATGGCCTCCTCCTGTGCTGTAACAATTCTATGATTCAGTGAGAGCCGTTCCCAGAGCACACAGTAAATGAATTACTTTTTTTCTTTTGAAGTGTAGTGATCATTGGCTACCATGATTCCTACATTACAATTTGTGCACAGCCACGTCTCTCAAACTGCAGTGAGAGAAATGCCATATCATCAATTTTTTTTAGTGCTGTTAGTTGAGGGGTAAACATTGGCCAGGACACTGGGGAGAACTCCCCTGCTCCATTTTGAAATCGTGCCATTGGAATGGGAGTAGGTCATTTGGCCCCTCTAGACTGTTCTGCCATTCAATGAGATAATAGTTCATCAGCAATCTAAATCCATGCACCTGCATTGTTCCATATCCCTCAATATCTTTGGTTCACAAAAGTCAATCAGTCACAAAAGGTACAATCTGCTTGGGCACTGATAGAACCCCAGCATTTATGGACTTTCTGTTTCTCTTGATCTTCTTTACTAACTACTTTGTCCAACTTTTTCTGTGTCTTGGTCCTTTTACCTAAATTACTCAGTTTAACAAAAAATTAGGCCTAGTGACAGACAGCAGTCCAAATTCCACCAACTACAAAGATAGTGGGCAGATTCGTCTGTGCCCACTGGCGTTGGGCGTGTTTGGTGGCGTGAGCAGACAATGTGGCGAGAGGGCCAAAAATCAATTTCACGATGTCGTGAAACCAACTTGTGATCACCTGTTCTACCCGCTGATGGTGGGCCACGTTTCTTGTCATCGGACGCCGGGAACCCCGTTGTAATACATCTGCGTATCATTATAAGCCCAGCCCGCCAGAATCGTCCCCCCTGCTGGATCATCCGCCATCACGCTGATGTGTTTTCCAACAGCGTATAAAAGGTGTGCACTTGGTGGCTACACTTTGAGGGGAACTTGGAGGTGAGTGCACAGTAACGTTGCGGAGCGCTTGCCCGGGCTGCCTGTTGGACTTCAAGGCTGAGGCGCGTTGGGCAGGGGGTTGTGGGGGGGCAAAGGGCTACCCTGCGGGTTGAAGATAGTGTTAAAAGCACATGCAGGGTGGGGGTGGTGTGGGCGAGGGAAGTTGCCACGCATTAGGGAAACCTTGTATGGAATGACCATTCCTCTGCAGCTGAGACAGTTCAGGCGCAGCCACATTGATATGATTGGAGTCGGGTCTCTAACTTCTCTGCCTACTCGAGCCAAGCAGAGACATCAAAGTACCACCAAGTGCTTCAGAGCTTTTCACCCCTTGGGCATAGACTGCAAAGTAGTGAGCGCTTTAGTGGACTAAAGAACAATTGGACGACTGGGAATGTTGTACAATCTCATTGCTAAAGCTGACTGTTGAGCAGTCACTGGTGGAAGTGCTCACAGTCCTTTGCAATGTCATCATCCCGGTTTGGACCAGTCTCTCCAGTGGTTCAAGCTAATAGTGGAGCCTCGCAGCGCGGGTTAAGAGAGTGCCTGAGCTGAGAGGACAGCATGCAGTCCAGTGGGCAAAGCTGTTGCCAATTGGTCAGGTGGGGTTGGGCGGAGGTGGTTGGGGTTTCAGGCAGCCATGCAGCGCACTAATCTCTGGCCATCCAAGTGGTAGCCAGCACTCTCCGGGATGTATTAAGGGACCTTCAGACTTAACCAGGATAGGTTCTTAGTATACCCATGCTAACCCACATGTCTCTGTCTTTCATCCTACAGCAGGAGTAGATCAAAATCATGGATCCTGTTGAACTAGCTCTATGGTTTGTGGCATACCGAGAGTGAAGACAACTGAAGATATCCCTGGCTGCGCAGAGGGAGGATCAGCACCCTCTGGAAGAAGGGGCAGCTGGGGCTCCCGCACACACAACCAAAGAGCCACAGTGAGCTAGACCCATGGTCAGTGGCCGCTGCCTTTCATTCCTGCAGATGACCGAGAACCAGTGTCACTGAAGACTGCACATGTCTAGGGAACTGGTCAGCCACATCTGCCACCTGCTGTAGGATTTGGCCCCACTGGGGCATGGAGGGCATTCACTGCCAGTGACTGTGAAAGTGACAGCGGTGCTCAATTTCTATGCCAGTGGCTCCATTCAGGGCACCACAGGTGACCTCTGTGGGATCCACAAGCTTCCATCCACAAATGCACCCATGAGGTCATGGATGCCATCTTCGTGAGGGCACACAACTTTGTGCATTTCGCCTGGGAAAGCCAGGATGTAAGAATGATTGGGTTTGCCCAGATCTCAGGTTTCCCACAGGTGCAGGGTGTCATCGACTGCGCTCATGTGGTGCTCAGATCTCCATCGCAACACATGGTCAACTATGTCAACTGCAAGGGATTCCATTCACTGTGCAGCTGGTGTGCGACCACCACAAATGCATCCTTCAGGTCTGTGCACGGTTTCCAGGGAATGTCCATGACTGCTACATTCTCAGTCAGTCGCAGATCCCTGACATCTTCCAGGGCCCACAGAAGCTATAGGGTTGGCTCCTTGGGGACAAGGGCTACCTGTAGAGGGTGTGGCTGATGAGACCCATGAGCCTGATGAGGCCTCAGACTGCAGCAGAGCAAAGATACAATGAGGCTTATGCTGCAACTCACAACTTGGTGGAGCAGACCATCGGGATGCTGAAAATGAGGTTCCGGTGCCTGGACTGGTCTGGTGGAGCCCTGTGATATAGTCCACAGAGGGTGTCATGCATTGTCGTCATGTGCTGCACCCTTTACAACCTGGCGCTGCAATGGGGAGAGGGGCTGGCTGAGGAGGAGCTGGAGGTCTCCTCCGATGAGGACGCTGCCAATGGGGATGAGGGTGAGGAGGTCCTCAGAGGCGACGATGATGGTGATCTGGCTAGATGAGGCAGGCGTGCTCAGGAGGCCCTCAGTTGCTAGGTTTGTAGACTATGATGACGACATGCAGTGAGGAGACACCATAGACCCTCACATTGCACCTATGAACGTTTGACTCCAGTCTGGCTTATGGCAGCGCACATACCCTCTGTAATAATGCTCCTGTCATGGAGACGCAGTGGAGGCCCTAATAGTTGCTCGATTGCAGGAAGATGATAATGACATGCAGTGAGGACATTCCATAGATCTTCACATAGCCTCTGAGAATATCTGACTCCTGTCTGGTCGAGGGCAGCTCGCTTGCGCTCTGTGATCAGGGTCATATCATAGAGATGCAGCCAAGAAACTTTAAAAGCATCTGACCCTTTTTCCGCCTTCACCTGACTCCTTGAGGAGCACAGCATCACAGCTGCTGAAGAGATGGGGGGGCCAGCCCTACCTTAAAGATGCTGAGAGCACACAGAGAATGACAGTACTCTGTGATGCCTGCCCACAACATTCTGGCAGCAATGACGAGCACCGTCGAGGTGCAGGCATCAGTAATGTGTCCAGGGAGAGTGATACCGGAACATCACTTTGGTCTGAAAGCTGCACAAAGCTCAGGGAAGATGCCCTGGACTGAGACACCTGTCTTTATCTTGTGCAGAAATGTTTCACATCTGAGTGACAAGAACACTGCTCATCAGAACAAGGAGCCATAGGCAGGGAGACATTCTTGGGAGTTTATTGACAATAATGAACAGTATGTATAAGTGATTAACACCTGTGCCCAGGCTGTGCAACTACATCATCTTAACCTGCTCCTGGGCCTGGCCAAATTGGCCATCAACAGGTCCAGGCAGTGGGCGATCGAGGGGGGAGTCCCGCCCGATTGTTTGTCCCTCTTCTGCGGCTACGTTCGCGGTCGGGTGTCCCTGGAAAGGGAGCACGCGGTGTCTGCCGGCACCATCGAGGCCTTCCGTGCCCGGTGGGCACCACGGGGACTGGGGTGTTTTGTTGACCCCTTTAATCACATCTTGGTTTGATGTTTGTAAGGTTCCTTTAAAGTTTTTCCTTGATTTTACAGCTGACCTGACTTAGGGGCTGTGCTTGATTTCTCCCTTGTTATTGTTAATTTAGTTAATTGTTTTAACTCTACAAGGGTTACATCATCTTAACCTTCCTAAACTTGCCGCTACGTCTTGGTACTCTGCGGACATCCACAGCGGAGATGGAGGCGGCCTGCTGACTGTTATGCCCTGATCCTCCTCCCTATGGCTGCCCAGGGGCCCCTGGCTGACTCCTTGAGGAGCTGGAGTGAAATCAAGCCGCCCCGCACCCTTCTCGCATACACACTGTTGGAGGCCAACTGTGGCAATAGCGATGGAATTGAGCCTGCGCAGCAGTATAGGAGCAATGTCCTGGACCAAGGTCTCCATGGTGGCCATCATCTTACCAGTGTTAACCTCGGTGCGTTTGCAGGCCGGCACTATCACCTCAGCCTGAAGACGGACGGATTCCTCCATCGTGCCTTGCAGCCTGAGAAGTGCAGTGGATATCCCTTCCTGATGTTCCCAAACTTGCCTTTGCAGCTCCAGCATCTGTGACATGATCGAGTCCAGAGGCTTGTCATCTGATTTGGACTCAGCAACATTCTGGCCTCCAGCAGTCCTCCAAGTGCCGGACACCTGGAAGGTCCCTGCTGCCACTTGCTGTGGATCAGACAGTGCAATGTGCTCACCAGATTGTGATCCCGAAGTTATTCTAAAGCTAGATCCCACCGAGGTGTGTGTCTGTGCGCTGGTGAAGGGTGTGGGTGAGCGCTGTGATGGGACTTCTAGGAGGGTGCCTCCAGATTCCTCTTCAGTGGTTTCTTCAGGGCTTGATTGGAGGCCCTGGGTCATGGACTCCAATGGCTGTTTCCCAGATGTCCCTGCAGAAGCAAGGGGAGATAATTAGTGCATGGCAGTGGCCTGTGAAACAGGACACATCACTCACAGCATGGTTGTCTGATGGATGTTGCACTGCTGGATCCTCACTTGGTAGAGCAGCGTCGACCTCACTGTCAGCACAGGACCGGTCCAGATTGTCACCGGCCAGCTGGATGGATCTGTTTTCAAACTCCCGTAAGGACTTTGATCTCAGGCATTCCTTCATCGGTCTGCGGCCCCTCCCTCTTGTTCTGTGCCAGCTTGTCCTGCATGAATAGAGGTGGAGAGAGTGTAAACAGGACACTTGCCAGGCTAGATGAAAAGTGTGCCTGGCATGTGTGGGTGGTGAGTGGTCCCATGTCACTTGAAGCTCCCAGCTCCAAGTGGACAGTAATTGTCAACTCTCACGACATAAAACAGCCTCTGAGATAATCCTGGCATCCCCGATGGCTTGGCTTAGTAAAGCCAGTGAGTAACTGAGTCTCACAGGTCAGAGAAATGCCTCCTGGTTGATGTTGTGTACTGGCAGTGATAAGTACAATGGTTTGCAGATGTTGGCTCGGACAGCAAATACAATTCATGCAGATGTTGGGCTTTGCTGTGATGCCATTTTTCATGGTGGAATGTGTTCACTGTCAAACTTGCACATGTAAAATCGCCGGTTGCATGAGGTACTAGGAGATGCCCTGTAGCAGAGGAATCAGCCGTCAGCAAGAGTCTATGTCTTAAGAAGAGATGGAAGTGGGGAGACAGAAATTGCTTAAAGAAAATATCAATTCTGACTAAGGATATGATACATCCATTGTCTCTAGTGAACTTTAAACTCTCTGCCCCATCCCCTGAACTACTTGGGGTGCCATGAGTGGGTTTTATAATTCATAGGGTCTGGAACAGGCCATGCAGCCTTTTGAACAAGTTCCAGTTAGATCATGGCTGACCTTTCTTTATCTTGGCTCCTTTTGCCCGCCTTTGCTCAATATTTTTAGCACCGTTACCTTTGTGGAGCACGCTCGAAGGGCCGAATGGCCTACTCCTGCTCCTAGTTTCTATGTTTTTTTTCTAACAAAAATTTATCGATCTCCGTCTCCTAAGGTTTCAGTTAGTAGCATCCACGGGAGAGTGCTGCAGATTTCCACTGCCCTGTGTGTGAAGATGTGCTTCCTCGTCGCAATCCTGAATGGCCTGGCTTCAGCTTCAAAATTGTCCAGTTGGTCTGTGCAAAGCCTGGGTTTCCTTGAGAAAATTGATGAGCAACAAATCCTGGATGAATGCTGAGAGCTCTTCGAACAGATGGCTACAGCGCTACACTTGGGTCATGTGTGTAGCAGTGCTGTTTAATCCATTGTTGACAAGCATGTACATATGGAACTATTATCTCCACTGTCCACATATGTGGGAACCTGTTTTGACAGCGAAAATGAGTGAAGATTAACTGGGCAGCTTGGAAGAAAGGTTGGGTGCTACCTGAAATGAAGGGAAGCTGAAACACCTGTGCATTGCCTAATCTTTCCTCCCTTGTCTCTCCTCCCCCCGCACTCACACTCTCTTCTTGGTGAAAAGATAATGAGAAGTGAAATTAATTTTAAAATGGTCATTTTAAAATGCTAAAATCATTAGTACTGTGTAGTTGCACATGGAAATGTGGTGCCCACGAATCCAATTCCTGTGGATACGATATTGGGTGTATTGCAGGAACAATCTGCTGCCAGTTCAGGGCTGTACTTCAGTGTGATGCTGCCTGCTTAGCTTTACAGTGACAATTGCCTTGACAATTTAGCTTTGACTGAGACTTAGCTCATGGGTCATGGTACCTTGTCCCTCACTGAAGCTTCTCATCCCATCTATGCTTTCCAACAGCAGGCCTACCCACCCTGCCAAGATGGCGGGTTGTCTCTCCTCCAACTGCAGTGTTGTTTCAGTCAGGAAGCCAAGGGATGACTTTTGGTGGGTGGGGGTGGGGGTGGGGAGGTGGTGGTGGCTGGGTGGGGTGGAGGAAAGAATGTGGCCCTGAAAAGTCCTGTGGCATATCTGCATGGGAAAGGAAGGCCTCGTGATTTAAAAAAAAAAATCTATTTCGGTTGTGATCGGGCAGGGTAATAACTGTACGCTTGAAAAAGGCATTGTCACAAGTACACAAGCAGGGTCAACATCTGTTGGGAGAGAAAAGACAAGTTAATGTTTGGGATGAAATCTTCAGCAGAACAGACATGAACAGTTCTGACAAAGAGTTTTTCCAAAGCATTACTGTGTTTTTGTCCCCAGGTGCTGACTGAGCTGTGCGCTTTTCCTGTTTTTGCTTCAGATTTCCAGCCTTGCAGTTTATTCCCCTTCTAAGAAAAACTCTAAACTTGAAGCATCATGTACGAAATGCTTTTAGCCAAGTCGACTTCCAGCCTTGCAAAGGCTCTCAGACTGAGGTGATGCCCTGCTCTTAATAGACATTGACCCTAACTACTTGGGGCGACAGTAAATATCCAGTTTAGATGAAATAATGGAACTGTGAAAAGAGAACCTTTTTTTTTGTCTGTTGAAGCAATGGGCAGAAGGAATGATTCATCCAATTGTTGTGTGGTGTAGGGGAAGTGGCAGCTCCTCAGGGAATTCAAGAAGCTTATTCCTCCTTTATCCAGTAGTTTTTGATGAACAAACATAATCTGATGACTCTATGTGTGAAGACAGAAGTTTAAGTTAAAGGATGATATCCCAGTGCTTTCAATTACCAGACTGCCAAAATCCATCTCTGTGACTGAGCAACTGAAAATAGAAACAGCCTCCACGTTTCTCGGTTTCCTGGGAACTCTTGAATTGATAGTACCAATTCCAGAAAAACCTTGAAGCGATAATTTCAAAAATCAGTTCAAAAGAATCGTATTGTTGATTTAACATGAGCTTTTTCCCCGCCTTTCTTCTCTTCCTCTCTCTTCCCAACTTACTTTTGAAAAAAGGACTTGTAATACTTCCCCTCAAAAGAGGAACTAAGTAGGTTCCCACCCCCACATGTATTTTTTGGCCTCTCAAGGAGATCAGGTGCCTGGAAATGGGGGTGGGGTAGGAAGTATCTAACTGTGACATTCCAGGCATCGGGAGCATGGGGTAGATGTGGAGGCCCAGCTTGTCCTTTCTTGCTCATTGTTTTCGTATAGTCACTTTTTTGAAGTCCTTTTCCCAATTTGAATTTGTTTTTCGGAAGAGCATGACAATGGTGCTGGGCTACACAATATTTATTGTTCAGTTCCAGGACCTAAACAACAGCTAATATTTATATAGTGCCTTTAATGTAATAAAACGTCCCAAGGTGCTTCACTGGAGCATTATAGAACAAAAATGACACTGACCCACAAAAGGGGATATTCGGTCAGATGACCAAATGCATGGTCAAAGATGTAGGTTTTAAGGAGTGTGTTAAAGGAGAAAAGTGAGATAGAAAGGTGTAGGGAGGGTATTCCCTCGCTCAGCACTGAGGTAAGTGAAGGCCCGGCCACCACCGGTGGTGGAGAAATTATGATTGGAGATGCACTAGAGGTCAGAATTAGAGGAGCACAGATATCTGAGGGTTGTGGGGCTGGAAGAGATTATAGAGATGGTGGGGGGTGGTGAGGCCATGGAGGGAATTGAAAACCAAGGATGAGAATTTTAACATCAAGACGTTGCTTGACAGGCAGCCAATGTAGGTCAGTGAGCACGAGTGATAAGAGCATCAGGACTTGATGTGAGTTAAGACACGGGAAACAGAGTTTTGGATAAACAGCATTATGTGGATAAAATGCACAGCACTGTAATTGGATGCAAACCACATAATTCCAGTTTTATTCAAATGGGCTGACCCATTCGAAGGGTACAAATGCCCTACGTGTACATGTGCCACATTAATCACTCGTCATCATTCCATGTGTGCTTTTCCATAGTCTTTTCCATGTATGGCACAACTGCAGAATATCTTGTACAGCTGAGGGGAGCATATGAGGCTGTCCAGCTTCTCTACCTTCTAGGAAAGGATAAGCATCACATCTTCCTGATCCCAGTGCTTTTTATTTTCAGTCCCTTGTAGTTTAATCTTTTGTATTCATATACTCCTTTTGGCCAAAGGAGGCTCCTCTGAATATGTTTCTTACTCTTCCTTGGGTTGTCAGAGTTGAATGGTCATTGGGTAGAATCGTCCCAGACTTGCACTAAGTGCGGTAACGGGCACGAGAAAAGATGTTTTACTCGCCAACCACAATGGCGGGTTTCCGTGCCGTATCTTCCGCCTCCCGCCTAATTAATTATGCAGCCTCAGGAAACCCGCCATCTTGATGGTGAGTGGCCTCTGAATCACCTGCCACGCTGTTACCTCACCATTTCCTCACTCTGGGTACTATATCTAAACTGCAGCCGCACACACAGTTCTCGATGCTTTCAGCCCAGGACGGCTGCAGTGAAGACATAGCCCTGAAAGCCAAGAACAGTTCAGTGACCCGTCACTGGAATGTCTTTTGGAGGGCCGCAGTGATGTCCTCCACCCCCACTCTGGCTTCAGGAGGTCCAGCAATCTCACCACTCCAGCTTGGAAGGCGATGGCAGTGGTGATCAATGCCAACGCTGCGCAGAAGAGGTTGGCCATCCAGTGCAGAAAGAGGATGAATGATCTCATCCATGCTGTCAGGGTAAGACAACCATCTCATCACTCTAAACTCACAAGGCCATCACACATTCACTGGCATCTCACTCACTGCCAGCTCAAGGGACATCACCACTCGGTCTCTCACACACACCCTCACATCTCCATCTGGCCTCATCTCCTCTGGAGGCTGCCTCCTCAGCCCTCTCCATCTTGAGGCCACCTGCACAGTTCAACATGTGTCCCTGCACACACCCTGGGTACCCCCTTCCCCAGTACAGCCCTCACCCTGCAGCCTCTTCCCTTGCCTGAGGCCACTTCTCCCCCTTTCCCAAGCAAGCCCTAGCCTTGCAACCATTGAAAAGGTAGCCCCGCCTTATGGCTGGCCTGGTAGAGACCTGCCCTTAAGCCCCACTAAAGTGATGTGGTGCTGCCTGCAAAGCCTGGTGCTGATGACCATGAGTGCTGCCTGTAGCAAGGTAGGTGAACAAACCTCAAAATCCTGAGCCCTGCAGCTTGCCAGGTGCATGTCACTTATGTACAGTTGTGAAACACGTCGGCATGAATGTGCCCAGATGATCCAGCATGGGGGGGATGATTCCGACAAGCAGGGCTTATATGAGATGCTAAAGTATTGAAATTAGGCTCCCAACGTGCGGCAGTGGGAAATGCGGCCCGCCATTGACTAGTGGAGCAGACGATTGCAAACTGGTTCATGACAGCATAAAGCCGATTTTTGGCCTTCTCGCCATATTGTTACACTGCCAAACACACCCGCTGCCAACGGGAGTGGAAATTCCACCCATTATCGGTGACACAGTGCAACTTGTGCCTTTTAAGTGAATTTAATGGTGAATTGGACTATCATTTGCAATGGTTTTGTTTCCATCTGTGACTTTGGATTTGGATTATTCAGGTTTTGGGATCCAAACTGATTTGCCCATTGAATCTTCTTTCTGGTCAATAGAAAGATGGTCTTTGTTTCATCAGCCTAGAAGAGGAAGGTCAACGAGCTAACCTGTAACACCCAGTCTTTCCATTGACCCACCCAAAGTAACCCATATCTAAAACAATTCTTTTATTTCATTTTTGTTCTGGGATGGCAGGATGTCTGTCCCTTCTCCGTTTTAACATCTCTTATTGACAACTGGTTTATCCAGGGTAATGGGCCTGGCTGTTTGCATGCGGCAAATTCGCAGGATGAACAGCAACAATCTCAATTTATATTCCACCTATCATGTACTAAAATGTGTCAAAGCACTTCACAGGAGAGTTTTCAAACAAAATTTAATACCTAGCCTCATAAAGACTTAACAGAGCAGATGGCCAAAAATTTGGTTAAATGGAGTTAATTATAAGAAGGAGAGATAAAGAGGAAAGGATTACGAAGGGCATTCCAGAGTTTAGGAGCTTGGCAGCTGAAGGCATGGCCACTGGCCACAAATTTTGGGGCAATTGAAACCGGTGATATAAAGGAGTCCAGAATTGGAGGAATGTGGAGATCTCAGCAGATTGTGGGGCTGTTGGAGGTTATAGAGAAAGGGAAGGGTGAGGCCATGGACAGATTTGAAAACAAGGATGAGAATTTTGAAATTGAGGCTGTCATGAAGCTATTAACATATATAATATTATTGAAAAATATTTTTCTTTTAAAATTAGAGGTTTAGTCTGTGGGTGTGGCTTAATTGGATTAAAGTCAGCTAGTCTGGGTGCTTTGATATGTACTAGTTTTGAGATGTAAGAGAGAGAGAAAAGTGTATTTTCATTCTTTGAATAGAGCATTCAAGAAGTGGGTGAAATTCTGGCACCTAGCGAGCAGAGACCATTCAACATGTTTATATTGCTAATAAAATTGGTACAATGAAAGGGGTTTTATTGTTAGAAGAAGCTGGTGATAACAATGAGAATTTACATTCAATGGGCTGTGCTAGGTATAAAAAGACGACCATTTTGTGTCTGTAGAGCAGAGGCAATGTGAGATCAAAAGCAACTGTAAGCCTCCAACTGTCTCCACTGGAACCAAATTAAAATCCTCATTTTGAATTCGTAAGGTGAAAATGCTTTGTCGGGTCTCTGGTTAAGTCTATGGGCTGCTGTTGCCTTGATGGAGATTTGTTTGGGAATTTGTTCAAAGTTATGATCGTAGTGATTTATAGCCATGTGTATATATTTAACTTGTGTAAGTTAATCAAATGTTTCATCATAGCTTAATATAAAACCTTGAGATCTGGTGGCATCACTCCTGAATTTAGAGTTGCATCTCAAACATAACACTTAAAATTATAGGCTACAACAGCGGCTTAAAGTTTCCCTCTGGGATTTAAAAAAAAATAACTCAGCTTTACCGACTGCTCAGTCATAACAATGTGGCACCAGACCCGGAGTTAATGTGGGTTAGGGAGCACAGGGATGATGGGTGAAATTGGCGCGAGCCGGTTCATGTAGGGTGGAAGATAGGAGGCCAACCAAGAGAGAATTTTGGAAGACAAAAACAGAATCACCTGGAAAAACTCAGCAGGTCTGGCAGCATCGGTGGAGAAGAAAAGAGTTGACGTTTCGGGTCCACACGACCCTTCAACAGGGTCGTGTGGACCCGAAACGTCAACTCTTTTCTTCTCCACCGATGCTGCCAGACCTGCTGAGTTTTTCCAGGTAATTCTGTTTTTGTTTTGGATTTCCAGCATCTGGAGTAGTTTTTTGTTTTTATCTCTGAGAATTTTGGAAGTGTCAGGTCTAGTGATGTTAAAGGCATGGTTGAGAGTTTGAGTAGGAGATGTAATGGGCAATGTTACAGAACTAGATCAGCACCTCAATGGTTCTAATTTAGATAGCTTCAAGCTACAACAGATTCCTAGAGTCATATTGTTCTGGGTTTACAGTGCCCTCCTCTCCAACTTCCCCCTACCCCCCACCCCCCAAATCTAAGGTGATTTAGAGCATACAGTCTATATAGTGCAGCTGGGCAAGTGAGAACATAAGCTGCAGTTCCCTTCTGTTATAAGACTTAGTCCTTTGCAAACCCAACTGCCACAGCCACATGATTGTGATGAGATATTGCCAGAAAAAATTAAAGCTCTCCCATTGTAAATTGGCTTGAGCTAGAAGAGAAATGCACTTATTTTAATATGAGTTCTGAAATACAGCTCAACTCATCTGATTTGATTTGAAGAAGCTGGTAAGTGAGTTGCTAGGAAACCTAACCTATGAAATCAAACCCGATTTGCATGTACAACAAAAAAGCAGCTGAGCAGGCCCAATCAGGCCCAATCTTGCTCTGTAGATAAATCAGCAGCAGGCAACCTACATCATCAAAGGTTCACCGAGAGCATCAGGAATCTGCAAAAGGATAATCTTCATTCCAGACTGCACACTGTGCAAATTAATGTGACCTTAACCATTAGAGGATTGGGCAGCATTATCCGGGCAGAATTCAACTTTGATGAGGCCAGTTAAATATTTTGTGTATTCAGCGATTTAAATATTCTGTTTGTTTTTCCCTGAGTTCTTGTTCCTATTTAGCAATAGAAACTTGGGCAATCTAGTTGTTAATAACAGCTATTGGAAATCGGAAACCAAAACAGAAAATGCTCAAAATGCTCAGTAGGTCCTCAGGACATCTTAAAGCTCCTTACAATGAACGCAGTACTTTTGAAGTGTTATCAATGTTGTGATGTAGGAAAAACAACAGCCAATTTGTGCACAGCAAGCTCCCATAAACAGCAATATGATGATGACCGGATATCTCTTTTTAAAAAATTTTTTTCTTTTTTTAGCAATGTGGATTGAGAGAGAAATATTGCTCAAGACACCATAGAGAATGTCTACATCCACCTGAGGGGGCAGACAGAGTCTCCACTTAGTCTATCATCTGAAAGGTGGCACCTCCAACAGCGCAGCTCTCCCTTAGTATTGTACTGGACTGTCAGCCTAGATATGGTGCTGCAGAGAGAAACAGAGGGTTAATGAAAAGTCCAAGCTCTTTAATAGATGTTGGTACTTGTTTCATAGAGGAAAAGTATGTAGTTTTTTTTTCCCTCTGGCCAATTTCATCCTCTCATCTACTCAAAGCATTGACTCTTGCTGGTATGTAGTCCTGTAGATATTTCACATGGGAGTTGAAACAGTTGATTCTCCTGCAATTCCTGCCAATATGGGATAGGGTAACGGCAGAGAATATGGAAGAATCTAGCTGGCAGTGAGGCGTATTGTTGCCTCACAGCTTAGACCTGGATTCCCCGGTGCTCCCCAGTGACCATCACTGGTTTCCCCATTTCTCTCACTCTGGTAGAGATGGGAACCAGCTCTCGTTTTTTTGCTGCACTCCCCCGTCACCTCAGTTACCACCACCTCCTGGGATTGTCATGTGGACGGGGCTGATGGGTGCAGGATGGGAACAGTAAAGGCCTGAGGTCTGCAGTTATAGAGTGAGGGCCTAGTGAAGGTCTCTAATCCCCATTCACCTCCCCCGGCCCCAGACTTAACTATGCCTAGGCCTACAAGGCTCCAGAGCCATTGGCATTTATTGGTTTCTTAATCCTGTTTTAAATAGCTGGCTGCCTCCTTCATGAGGGTTCCAATAGGATTTTACAGCAGTGGGTTGGTGGTGCGGGTGTGTGGTGGTGGGTGGGTGGATGAAGAGAGACTGCCAGGCTCCTTTTTTTAAGATGGAAGGAATCCTGTTGAAATCCTGCCATACATCTTCAGCGACCCCCTGGCCCAGGTAAATGGAGTGGTATTGTGGCAGAGATGGAGGAGCGAATAGAAGTTTTCCTCACCGCTACTCTGTCAGAAAGAAGACTATCCAACCCTTAGTGTGTTCTTCATGAGTAGAAGGCACCATAGAGGAAAGCAGTCAAGCCTAGTACACCCTCATTCAATATCCCTGTACACACATTTTACCGCAGGAGTCATTGGTTAACAACCTGGATGCAGAGGCCTTGGATGACTTTTCCCTTGCCCTTGATCCCACCCTGAGGCTGAGGACAATTGTAAGGCTGTGAATTCTTGTGATCAGTTAGCTCAGAGCTTTCTGTTCTGTATGACTTTACTTCTATGCTGCAGCGCAGCATCTAGGCTGACACTCATCCTGAGGGACTGCTGCTCTGTCCTGTTGGAGGTGCTGCCTTTCGGATGTTAGACTAAACGGAGGCTCTGTCTACCCCCTCAGACGGATATGGAGGAATCCTCTCTCGTGTCCTGAGCAATATTTCTCTCTCAATCAACATTACTGAAAGAAAACCCAGATAATTGGTCATCATAACATTGCTGTTTATGGGAGCTTGCTGTGCATGAATTGGCTACTGTTTTTCCTACATCACAACAGTGGCCACACTTCAACAGTGCTACATTCGTTGTGAAGAGCTTTTAAGATGTCCTGAGGACTTGAAAGGTGAATATACAAATTAAGTCTTTCTTTACGCTAGACTGACCAGTGTTTTTACCCACTCGCCTACTGAGAGATCTCTCCAATATTAGTTCTTTGATATGTGCTCCCAATTTACAGTTTCACACCACTGCTGAATGTGAAAATTCATCTCAAGATGTGCCTGTCTGAACTTTCTCCTTTTTAGAATTTCAAGTACATTTGAGTGTTTTCTTAAACCTAGTATGTACACTCAAAAATAATGGACTACAGTTGCAGTTATGATTTGATACAAGAGTTGCTTTGCTTTTTTATTCAGTGGTCTCTCACTATCTGGCCAAGTCACTGTTTGAAAATAAGGGGTTGCCCATTTAAGACAGAGATGAGGAGAAATTTTTTCTCTGAGGGTTGCGAATCTTTGGAACTCTCTTCCTCAAAAGGTGCTGGAAGTAGAGTCTTTGAATAATTTAAGGCAAAGGTAGATAGATTCTTGATAAGCAAGAGGGTGAAAGGTTACTGGGGGTAGGTGAGAATGTGGAGTTGAGGTTACAATCAGATCGGCCATGATCTTATTAAATGGCGGAACAGGCTTGAGGGGGCAAGTGGCCTACTCCTAATTCGTATGCTCGTATGTCAGATACTCAGGAAAAGAATTATATTGAATCTACAGCACAGAAACGGACCATTCTGTGCTCCACGCAAGCCTCCTCCAAACCTACTTCATGCGCTATTGGTATAACCACCTTGTTCCTTTCCCCTGCATGTACTTATCTAGCTTTCCCTTAAATGCATCTATTCTATTTGCTTCGACTACTCCTGGTGGTAGTAGGTTCCTCTTTCTAACACTCCAGCTATCTCAGTTTCCTATTGGATTTATTAGGGACTATCTTACATTTCTGGCTTTTTGATTTGTACTCCTCCACAGCTGCGGCTCCCTTTATGCAAAGTTGTGCCATTGGTATTGTTAGGAAATAGAGATTAAGTTATATTGGTATTTGCGGGTGTTAGGAGTGAGTTTTAGCTTTAATGTTTAAGTTTGATTTGTATTTCTGTATATGTGTGTTAAAAAGAGTCAAGTTGAGTTTTAGTTTCACCTTTAAAAGGTGCCTGCATTTCTAATGAGAGTTTACAACTGTAAGAGCAGTTAAGCAAACACAAGAGTAGAGAAACTGGGCTGTTGCCTAGCAAGAGGGGTCCAGAGAGGCAGGACCCTCCCACAGACACATTCAGAAGACACTAGAAACAGCAGTTTTTGAGTTGGGTTTGAAGACAGCTGCCAACCAGAAGCAAGCTAGAAGGGGCAAATAGCCAGTCCCAAGCTAAAGAAGTCGTCCCCAAGAACCCAGGGAAGTGGAACAGGAGAAAGTCCCAAGAAGACCTTCTAGTCAAAGGAAGGACAGGAACCTGGAAAAGGTCCTGTTAAGTGAAGTTAAGAGTGAGGGGCAGAGAAAGGCTTCAAGCTGCAGAATGCAGGGTCAAAGCGATATAGAATTGAGAAGCCAGAAGGTCCAAAGAGACAACTGAAGGTCTGTAACTTTTTGCTACGGACATATGAAGCTGTGGTGCATGGTTGACAGCTGAGTCAGTGGGCGAGAGTGTATGGAGGAAAGCCTGAAGGCATGTGGTGACCCGGGGGAGAGGAACACTGGAAGGGGAGTCTGAAACCCTGGAGGTGAACCCTTGCGGAAGGCGTCTAAGAGAAAGTGTCGGTTTGGGAGAAGAACGCAAGGTGAGTTTTTGGAGAGTGGGGATTAGAAACCCTCGTGTGGTACCCTCCATGGCATTTGCTCAGCTAGTTACCCCATGCCACCTGGTAGATTTGATGCTGCTGTGTACACACACACTTTGGCTGTTCTTCTCATCCTATTTTAAGATCAGTGGCATGTCTTTAACCCTTAAACTCACCACCACCAACAACCATGCCCCCGAGAGAATGTTGTTTAAGCCTTACATTGACAAACAAACAGTGATTGAGTTTTATTTCCTTTTGCCATTTAACGGTCCAAGCTTATAACCAAATAATTATAGACTGGCAATAAACCTGACCTGTACAGCCTTCTAACTGCACCCTATTAGAGCAAACGCTTCTGTAGTTAGGGAATCAGAGCTAGTCACTTGTAGCAACTTCCACCAAATGCACTCTGCATGGAAAGTGATTGTAGGATAAGCTGCCGTGAAGCTCCATATTTCCAAACCAAGTGAGCACATAGGGTTCTGAGTAAAAAGAAATGAAAATAGCTACAGAACATGAGAAAATTACTGAATGATATGCAACAATAATCTCCTACTTACCATGAATAGCCTTTGACTGAAATGCACCAAATGCTTCTCACAATTAAATAAGTGTTTTTGAAGCGTGGTGTCAGTTGTTATATGCAGAATAGGACGATCTCTATGGTTTATATGGCTCACATGCTCTGTTTTTTTTGGTTGCATAATTTGTGAGCAGATACCAGGGATATTTCTGGTATTTGATTCAATGAAGCGCGAGCGGTTAAAAACTTTAATATAAAATAACTAACATCGGGCCACTAATCTCACCTAACAACAAAGGAGAGAGGGCGACTGACAGGAGGAGCTGGAGAAGGGTGATCAACCAGCATTGAGGTGACCTCAAGTAAAATGAGAGAATCTGAAACGAAAAGCAAAGATCACTGGGGTTATAGGACCCTGGAAAGATTATTGTTCCACAGAATCAGGTGGAAATTAAATAATTGTACAGCCTTAATTCTAGAACCATATAAATGAAAATAATCTCCCATTACCAGATAATATTAATTTATGATCACCCAGGCATAGTTTTCATCTTTTAGTGATTCTATGAGGAGAATAAGTTATGGTTGAATTATTTTTTTAATGGTGTAAAGTGATTTATATCATGATCTCACAGGGGCAGTCTCAAACTATGGGTCACAAATAAAAGTCAGTTGCTAATAAATCCATTGGTAACTGCTTTACCCAGAGTGTGGAACTAGCTGACACATGGAGTAATGGAGGTGAATAGCATAGATGCATTTAAGAGGAAGCTAGTAAGTACATGAAGGAGAAAGGAATAGAAAGATAGTCTGTTAGGTTGGTGATGGTGGGTAGACTTGTGTAGAGCATAAACACTGGCATGGGACTACGGGGCTGACGAGCTTGTTTCAGTGCTGTACACTTTATTTAATACTCTTGTGGTTCCATGACACAGTCTGCTTTGGAGCACTCCTGTGTAAGTCCAAGATCAATCTTTGAGATGATCCTTGCAAACAAACCTGCCTCTGTACCCACCCCACCTCCCCTGCCAACATTCCACTGCCCGTACTGAAGGTTTCATTGGTGCTTGATTAGTTTGGATTGCAGGAGAGCCATGTCCATCTGCTAGCTCCAGCTCCCTGGATCAGAACTGTGCAATGTATATCCTCTCCATTATACCAACCAGTTCAAATGGAGACCACCAAAAGAAATCATTGTTAAAGCTTTGGATCTTATGCATGAGGTCCTGGCAAGACTTTTTTTTTATTCATTTATGGGATGTGAGCATCATTGGCAAGATCAGCATTTATTGCCCATCCCTAATTGCCCTTTAGAAGCTGTTCAGTGTATTGAAAGTTAAATGCCATTAACAGGCAGTGTATGTTCAATTAACTACTTGTGTTTTTTCTCAAACTACTCCCCAAGCGTCTAATGCTTAGGATTCCAAACATACCAGTACTTATTGCTTCCAATACTGGGGTTGCTGTCAGGCTTAGTAGCAGTGCTCACATCATCACTTCACAGAAGTCCTGTGTTTTGTCAGTTTATATGCTTCCTTGCGAGCACTGTCTCTGAGATTGCTTCTTGGGTTCACATGGGTGGTCTAGAGTGGATTTTATGTTGGGTTTCTGGCAGTGAGCTTACAGCATTCCACCAGAGATCATGATATATGATCTATAAATCCTTTACATACATTTTTCAAATAATCCAACAGCATTTGATGCTTTTCATCTTTTATTTTACTACCAGTTCCTGAATTCTCAAGTGAAAGCTGATCTCTGCTGGTGTAGCTTGAGTTGAGTTGCAAGGGAATGTTGTCCCATGGTTCCCCCTGTGGGAGCAGCAAGGGTGATGAGAGGAGGATCTGGCTTTCTTGTGAACCCACTGTCCTGTTGCTATGTGAAAAGTGATTAGCTGGACCAGGAATGAAAGAAGGAAAACTTACAACATCTGTAATGCCTTTCACAACATAAGGATGTCTCAAAGTCCTTTACAGACAATGAAGTAAATAGGGGACATGACCCAACAAGATGCCAGTGTCATTGGCAGGGTGGGGGTGGAAAAAGCTACAAAATAGAGGGTATTGTAAATCAGGTGGCTGTAGCTTTGGCCTTTTGCTACAAGGCCTGACTGAAAAGTTGAGTCTCAATAATGCCATGATATCGCAACGGGGCCAATAGAAGAGACAGGCCCCAAAAACTACCTCAGCTGGTGCGCGGAGTGAACGCACACCATCAGCATTAAGCATTACACTCTAACCAACTGAGCTAACTGGCCCGACTTTGTTCAGGGGAGAGATGAGAAGCCGTTGCTGGACATTTACTGGCTGCGTTTTGGATAGGTAGAAATGGAACCATGAAAGAGCAGTTCCACAAGAGGAGGATAGGGGGGGAATCCCTGAAGGAGACTGGAATAGAGACCAGAATAGAGAGGAAATAATGAGGCCTCCTATTAACATGGACTGGATCAGTAAGTTTGGTTCAGCATTGTAGTATAAAATGAAGGCACATTTTCATTTCTGCTAAACCTGCAAAGGTTCACACCTTTTATTAATTAAGGTTCTTTATATGATCTGTTTGTGTCTTTTTTCCACTTTCCTCCCCCATGGGACGTTTGCTGAGCCTCTGTAGGGTGAAGCCACAGTGATGCAACAGTTGGATGGCACCAATGTGGAACCAAAAGCTGTATTTATCATGGTTTTTAAACACTATGCTCAGCACATCAGCCTATTCCCTGCTAACTGCTCTCTAATCCAGTGTTGTTTTGGAGGATTAAATCATGAAAACACCCTACCACAGGCATTCGAATCCTCAGCCCGAACCCTGTGGAAAGCCTGACAGTGCATGTCTCGAGTGAGTCGCCTTCATTATCAAGGGACAGACAGATTCCTGCTCCTCTTGTTGACTTGTTTACTAAACAAATGCCAACTCTTTAAATTTAAAACAACATTGCATTTAAAATTGCATTTAAATTTAACTGGGGAATACGACAAGTAGGACTTACCCAGATGTGTCGAGCCTTCAACTTCAAATTCCAACTGGTCATGAGATCCAGAGACTTGAGCACAGAATCTAGGCTGATGCTCCAGTGCAGTACTGAGGGGAGTGCTGCACTGTGTCTTAGATGAGAGGTTAAATCAAGGTTCTGTCTCCCCCCCCGCCCCTCGGCTGAAAGCAAGAGATCCCATCGCACTGTTTCAAAGGACAGCAGGGGAGTTCTCCAGAGGGTGCCAGTCAATGTTTATCCATCAACCAATTTTACATTTTTAAAAAGGCCCAGTTGATCTGGAAATTATCTCATTGCTGTCTGAGGGAACCTGCTGTGCGAGCTTTGGCGGCCGCATTTCCTAATTACAACAGTGACTGGATTTCAAAGGTATTTAGTTGGTTGTCAGGAGCTTTGGGACATCCTGAGTTTGTGAAATGTGCGATATAGATGCAAGTCTCTTTTTGTTTCCTTCTAACTTTTTTGTGAAGTTGCCCTATCCCCAAATGACTCCGCCCCACCCACGTTGCTGAGGCTCTCAAGCATTTTAACTCCGGACTCAACAACTTGAACACTCTCCTTGATGACCTCCCATCCTCCAGCATCCATAAACTTCCAACTAATCCAGCACTACAGCATATACCCCGTCTCTCGATATGTCTCATTTGATAACCCAAACTGGTTCCCCCTCCCAACCCACAAATACAATTAACATTTTTGCCCACATCTACCTCCTTAGCTTCTCATTGCTCTATCTCCACCAGAACTATAATTCTCTCCTGGAAAATTCATCCTCTAGATCTGTCCCTCTCTTCATAGAATCAGAAATCACAAGAGGCCATATGGCCCATCATGCTCGTGCCAGCTTTTTGAATGAGCTATCCAATGAGCCAGGTTCCCCAGCTCTTCAATTACAGCTGTGCATTCTTTTTATTCTTATTGAAGTGTAGATCTAATTCTTTTTGAAAGGCATTATTGAATCAGTTTCCACCACTCATTCGGGCAATTTCACTCCATCATTTGGAGCTGGAGCCTTCAGTTGGCTGGGCCCTGCTTACAAGAACTTTCTGCCTTAATTCTTCAAATCCTATTTTGACTTTGCTTTCAGTCGCCCTTCCGAATCTGTGCTCACAGCCCGATGTCCAATCCATGATTTGTGAACGTTTGTGTATGTGGAAACTACTGCAAAAACTCAGGCGGATGCCCTGGCCTGTGATACCTGTGATCTAGGAAGGCAGTAAGCACAGCTACTTCCTTGCACTGAGTTGAATTGCTGAGATTTCTACGCACCCCCAGGAGGTTAACAGCACCACAAAGAGAGTGCCAAGGCAGCGTGCTGAGAATTCATGCCCAGGGAACAATAAAGAGAAGAAAGCTGCCAATGCTTTCAATCTGAAATGAAAACAGAGGTTGCTTGTCATGCATGCAACCAGCCCATCAACACCTGCAAGAGAGAAAAGACAATTAAAATGCTTCAGGAAGAGACACTTCAGCGGAACAGCACTCTCTCTCCCTGTGCTGTTAAATTTGTTCTCTTTCTTTCCAGAAACTCTCCAGGTTGCTGTCTGTTTCCAGCATTTTCTGGTTTTATTTATGAATTAATATCCCGTTGAATTTTCTCCATGCGGAGAGCCCTTGTTGCTGTGCACAGTTTTGATGCAAGAATATAACATCTTCTGATACGGCACCAATGTGCAGAACATTTTCACTCATGCCTAGTTGTCTTTCTTGAGGCATTACAGTTTACATAATTTCTCAATTTCCCCCTTAAAAATTGGGTAAATTCCAAACCCTGGTACAATAATAGGTTTTTACTGAACAGTATCTTGGTATTGGCTCAGCTGTTCAGGAAGCGGTGTACAGTTGTGGATGAAAGTAACTAAAGACATAATGAGCCTGAGTAAATGTCTATCATGTAATTCCTCCAGCATGAAGTATAATTGGTTTTGGACTCAAATTATTACTTTCATAAATCTTTGGTTTCAAGATTGTGACATTTCCCTGCAATCTGTGGAGGAAAGTGTAGAAGAGGATTTGTCTCGTGCATTTAGAGGCTAAACCCACAGCTTGCAGTAGCCAGATGGGCGATTAGTTACAACCAGGGGCTCGGAGAATAAAATGTCTGTCGTTAACCTTACACTTGCAGTTATAAGTCAGTATATATAGTCAATCCTTGCTGTAGTTTCCATGCATTGTGTTCAAAATGGACTCTCCATTATCTATCATAATGAAGGACCCCCTCCCCACTCCCCCCTCCCCACTGTGGATAATAGAAATTGGTGAAAAATTGTGTGTTGCCAAACATGGCACAATAGCACCCGAGACATGGGAATTAATACAATTATAACCCAGGTGACATTATGTTTTATTCATCAAGAAGAGGGGATGAAATATCAAAAAAGATGAGGCAAAGTCTTGCACAAGGCGCTGTGCTGGAAAACAATCAGGATGGCAGATAAGAAGAATCCGGATAATGGAGGGCCCCCTGAAAATTATGCTTTGTGCATTGGAAATAAGCATCTGCCAATTCCTGAAGTGTAAATAATTGAATCTTCCCAGTATGTGAATGTGTCCTCTTTAATGTGGAACTTGCCCCTCCATTGCTGAAATGGTGCTCCAGTTTATTGGGTTGGGTTTTGCTCGCCTCTCTGCCAAACCTCCCAATGGCACTGACTCGTGCTTTTGGAGGCATAACTGGTCCACCATGTTTGACTTGAACAAAAAGCACTACCCTGTACCGTTTTGATCATTGGCACAGTTGCTTTTTGGAATGTTTGTAGTGTGCTGGCTGGTTGTGTGCTACAGTGTCACCACAGCATCATGCCTTCAGTGGTTTTCAAATTGGCTTTTGCATCCTGATTAACGACGCAAGGACCTTAGGCACCATTGACAGCCCAAATGCCTTCTTTACAACAGTGGCTACACTTCAAGGGTACTTTGGATCTTCTGAAGTCATACATTCCTTAAGTTTCTGTAAAATTTTAATGAATCATGTTAGCTTAAAAGGGGGTTTTAACCATGTGCGCAAGACCAGGACCACTGTCTTGGCCAGGCCAGAGGCCCCAGTGTGGCCAAGGAATATCAGGCCAATGAAAAAGTAGCTTTCATGCTGACATACTGAAGTTTGTTCTGAGTTACAATACTGAACATGTCAGGCGTGGGAACTGGGTGGCCTTAGGTAATGGTTTTTCAATGTGTCTGATAAGAGACTCTCTGGAATGAATGATATTCAAGGCTGTTACCATAGGTTTGTGTGGGAAACAAACCCATCACACGATCTTGATGAAGATTACAGCAACTTGAAAAGATTTCCTGACCATACCATTGCATAAAGAACACCAGCAGGAAGGGGAGAGTCAGGCTGCCTTGATTCTGATACACACAGCTCCTGATAAATCAATGGCTGGTTGGTTGCAAAGTGCTATTTGTGTACATGGAGCTCTTGCACTTGTGTACTGCAGCAGTCACTGGGATGTGAAACCTAGGAACTTAGTCTTTTGACATAAGCAGGCAAAATTCTGCGGCACTCATACACAAAAGGAAAGTACTCGCAGCAAGACAAGACAGAGAGGGTGGTCACTGAGCAGATAAAAGGGGAAAAATAAACTTGCATGACAGTGACTGCACTTCAAAGTAATTAATTGTGCACACTTTGGGAGGTCTTGAGACACCTGATCACCGTGTAAGCATTTTTTCTTAAGTGAAGGGAGAGTGAAGGCAAATTGAAGCCGAAGGGGTTTTAGGATCTCGAGACTAGAAGAACATGATCATAGTGACTGAATGAGTGGATAATGGAAAGCAGTAATCTGGAGGCAGAGTAGTGTGAGATGTATACAGTGATGTACGACAGGGGAAGGTAGTTTAGATAGAGCGAGGCAGAACTGTGGAGGCGCTTGCAGATTCCCAGCTGTGCTGCAGTTTTTCAAAGTATGCATCTTGAGGCAGAGATATGTGTTGGTATTTAAATAAATGTTCATCAAAAAAAAGCTGCCCATGATAAAAGTGCAAGTTAAAACATAGAATTTGAGAGTCATGATGATGAAGGAGAGTTGATCCAGACAAATTGTTTGATTAAGGTGAATAGTTCAGCAGCAGTGGCATTCGGTTAAGAATCTATTTGTGAAACTTGGAAACCCAACTAAAGTTTTCCTTCGCTGACCTAACTTCAGGAAATAGCGTGCAGTATCCTATTGTAGAAAACAACCTCAGTCTTGCTCAACCCCTAGAGACTGGGAATGCAGGAAATAAGCTCAGAAAATGCCAGAAAGACACTTCACATCAGTCAGCGGCTGAAAGAGAAAGACATGTTATACTGGGCGGGATGGGACCGCAAACTGTGACGAGCCATCCAAAAATCAGTTGACTTTGGCGGGACCGGAAAATCCCACCGGTGAGGGGGTCCCATAAAATTCCGCCCTTCAAAACGTTAGCCAACTATTTCAGATACTTACTGAACTGTTGTGTGTTTCAAGAATCATCTTGCATTATTTGCATAAACGCTCGTTTATTTTCTTCTGCTGTTGCCATAGACCAGGAACCAGACCTAGAAGCTTCCGCACCTCTATGGGTGATCTGTTCACTTTGATAAACCCACTTGAGTGATCAGGACAGCTGATTAACATCAACTTGTTCAATAAGCAGACCTCACCTTCCTGCAGCAAGATTACTGTGTAACCAAGTTGATGCCAGGGATGAGAAACTATAGCTGAGAGAGACTTGAGATACTGAGACTATTTCCACTCAAGCAGGGAATGCTGAAAGAAGATTTAATGTTTTTTTTTAATTGTGAAGGGTTTTATATTGTAAACAAGGGGAGATCGTGATGAGGGATTATCAATTTAAAATTATGACCAAAAGTTGGAAAAGAGGCTTCAGAAAAATCTCCTTAATAGTGGGTTGTTAGAACATGAAATGCTTTGTCACACAGAGTGCTTGAGGCAGGGACAGTTGCATCCAGGAAGGTAAAATCAGATAAATTGTTCAATTATTTTTGCATTGCTGTGCTGAAGAACCAGCACAGACACAATGGGCCAAATAGCCTCCTTCTGTGCTGTGAACTGACATGATTCTAAGACAGCTGCTGAGAGTGGAAGTGCTTCAGCTAAGTGTTGGGCAAATAGTCTGATTTATTTTCACACTTCCATAGCACTCCTTCAGTTCTGCACTGGAGGGTCAGCCTAGGTTTATACTCAAGTCTCCAGAGCAAGTCTTGAACTCACAACCTTTTGACTCTCTGGCAAGAGTGCAGCCACCAAGCCAAGCTTACAGTTGAGGGAGGTCTGAAAGATAAATGGAAATATTGGAGATACTCAGCAGTTCTTGCATTGTCTGTCACGAGACAAGAAGTTGGATAAATTGTCAAACTGGTGTGTATTATCACCACAAAGGCTTTCCTGGCTTGATGAATGTCTCCGATGTTTTACGTGTTTGGTTATTTTCAGATTTTTCAGCACCTGCAGTGTTATGCTTTGTAGCTCGCTTAAGGAAGAGCCTTGTTTCAAACCGGTGATTTACCTGTCATCCTTGCATCAAAAGGGCCAACATTACCGTACGTTATGACAGCTGGTTACTGAAGCCCAATGAAAAATGGGCATTTAAGGGGTGGGGTGGAGAAAACTAAATAAACACCCAAGGAAAGATATTATAGGGTACATAAAGGAAATAATGGTGCACAGCTCGAGTGTGGAGCTGCCATCAGCATGACTACAAGTGGCCTCCATCTGTGATGAAAGCTCCATGGTCCGGTTTCACCAGTGGAGCTCATTAGCATTGTGGAGTTTCCTGGTGATTGTGAATGCATCGTGACAAGTGACCTCTTGTCCTAACCTGAATTTTTCAGTGACATCCCTGTGAAGCACCCAGATCATTCAAGTGTTCTTAGGAGCGTGACACAATTATACCACTAATTGGTGTTGGCAGTGTCAGGCACCCATGGATTTGAATATTGACAGGGCACTTTTGAATATGAGCTCATTGTGGGCATCCATTGGGCTGGCTCCATTGCTGCAGTACATTTATTATATTTATAGTGCTGGCTGTGAGGCTATTTTTAGAATATGGACCTGTAGCTACTGGGAGCTGCATTAATTCAACACACATCTCATGCATGCACATGCATGTGGAGCAAGGTAACCCTGGTCAGTGTTAGCAGATGGTTTGGAGTTTCATTGTGATTGGGTTCACGAGAGGTGGGTGGAAAATTGCAATAGACCACTGTTAAGCCAGGGGATTTGTTGTAATGTGACATCCTGCAGTTATTCACATTCCTGGACAGCACTTTCGCCAAATTCTAATTTTAAGCAAGTGCTGGTGTGCGCTTGCCAACTGTAAGAGCAGCTGTTACAGTAACCATCTGGAAGTTTCTGTCAGAGTTTGGGTGAGGAGGGGAGCAGTATGGAAGTGTGGGAGAAGAGACAGAAACATCGATGATTAAACTTGTTGATGAGGAGAAACTGATGGGAGAATGTTCAACCTGATCGAAATTCCCTTGAGTTTAAGATGGGCCCTCTATCTCTCTTTATATTTTTCATCCGCCACCTTCAACATTCACTCCCTCCACCACTGACGCACAATGGCAGCAGCATGTACAAAATGCACCGCAGCACCATGGCTCCTTCGACAGCACCTTCCAAACTCATGGCCTCCACCACCTAGAAGGAGAAGGGCAGCATAATGAGATCACCAGCACCTGCAAGTTCCCCTCCAAGCTACACACCAACCTGACTTAGAACTAATCGTTGTTCCTTCACTGTTGCTGGACCAAAATCCTGGCAATCCCTTCCTAAGAACATTGTGGGTGTACTTACACCACATGGACTGCAGTGGTTCAAGAAGGTGGCTCACCACCATCTCACCAAGGGCAATTAGGGATGGGTAATAAATGCTGGCCTGGCCAGCAACACCCACATGCTGTGAAATAATTTAAAAAAAGAGTCTTTTGAAGTCTTGAAGACCTTTATCAAAATATCCCGTAAACTTCCCAGCCTGGGAACTCTTTCTGAAAATGGTGTTTGTATCTATCTCTGTGCGTGAACTCAGAGAAATAGTTTGACAAATAGATGGGAGGAGTAATGTTACATTCTGGGATCAGGTGTCATAATGTAATCTGAGAAAGAGGGAAGGGCTGACAACTATCCTACTGGGAATAATTAAAGGAACCACAAAACTCATGGCTGAATAAACAGACCACTGTACTGCATGGGATTCAACCAGAGTTAGGTTAGTGCTGTGTTATAATGTTACACACAATGACCTTTGTATGAAGTCTTCCATCTAAATGCAGCAACAAAGCTGATTTTAAAATGGACTGTGAATGTTGGGGAAGAAGATTCAAGAGGATGAAATTTATGAATGCCTCGCTTGATCCACCAAAAACAGGAACAAGACACCAGTGTAGGGTGAGAGGCACAATCCTTGTGTGTGGAATTTACGCACTCTGAGACTGTTACCGCTGCACTGTGACAGTGCTGGTCCCAGTGTTTGCCTAATGAATAAGACTTGGGCCAAGAACTGCACAGTGAGGAAGGAGTTACAATTTGGAAGAAGGCCTTAGAAGTTAAGTATACTTTTCTGCTATGGATGAGCAGATTTAGTAGTGACCCGATCAAGACCTTTGAGGTTATTAAGGGTTATAAGATAAATGGTGATAATTGCTGAAAAAGAGACATACCAAAGCTTTTCGTCTTGCACTCATCAGGACACTTCACAAGAATATCGATATATGGGGAAACAACAATTTATATTTTGTGAGGAGAGTGCTGATTGGTTGGCAGATCGGTCACCATCACTGGTGCACCTCCATGGCAACGCCTCAGTCACCATCACTGGTGCACCTCCATGGCAACGCCTCAGTCACCATCACTGGTGCACCTCCATGGCAACGCCTCTACCAACCAGAGTCCACTTGCCAATCAAACTGCACTCTCTTCCCATAAAGGGAAGCGATGGTGCAGTGATATTGTTGCTAGACTAATAATCCAGAGACACAGGGTAATGCTCTCCTGGTGACCCAGGTTTGAATCCCACCATCGCAGATGGTGAAATTTGAATTCAATAAAAATCTGGAATTAAAAGCCTAACGACGACCATGAAATCATTGCCAGTTGTCGTAAAAACCCATCTGGTTCACTAATGTCCTTTAGGGAAGGAAATCTGCTGCCCTTACCTGGTCTGGCCTACATGTGACTCCAGACCCTCAGCAATGTGGTTACTCTTAAAATGCCCTCTGAAATGGCCGAGCAAGCCACTCAGTTGTCACCACTACCTTCTCAAGGGCAAATAGGGATGGGCAATAAATGCTGGCGAAGCCCACATCCGGTGAATGATTAAAAAAAAAAATAGTTGTTTCCCCTTATATTGGTATCCTTGCAAAGTGTCCTGATGGGTGCAAAATGAAAACCTTCGACATGTCTCTTTTTTCAGCAATACTCAAGTTCTGCACTACCAAACGACTTAAGTAGTGATAAGTTGTTCCTAACCAGACAGCAGGATAGTGATGAGAGGACACAAATTTAAGATAATCGTAAAAAATTTAAGGGATGATTAGGAAATACTTAACATAGCGGATGATTAGAATGTGGATCTCTCTGCCTCAAAACTGTTGTTGAAGCTACATAGATTCTGTTAAGAGAGAGTTTGATATTTGCTTGAAAATGGGGAATATTAAACAGCATGGCGAGCCAGCAAGAGGATGTGTGTGGAGAAAAATACTTGTGCAGGCTGGACTAGACTAAATAGCCTGCTCCTGTGCTGTCTCGTTGACACCTTTTAAGGAAAAAAGGTTGGCATCGGGTGCTTTACAGTCAATGAAGTACTTTAGAGATGTCGTCACTGTTGTAGGAAACATGGCGGACACCTGTGCATGCTGCAAATTCGCACAAACAACAATGTGATAATAACCAGCTAATCTGTTTTATGATGTTGATTAAGGGATAAATATTGGCCAGGAGATCAAGGGATAACTTCCCTGCTCTTCTTTGAATTAGTGCCTTAATATAAACAGTGCTTGTTTCCTCTTAGCTTGGCAAATTCATTCTATAACACCCCTCTCTTTATATTTTTCTTTGTAAAAGCCTAGTTATATCTGTGTGTGTGTGTGTGTGTGTGTGTTCTGTGTTGTCACGGAGACACTCCAGAACGGTTATATTGTATCTCCCTTAAGTACTGGATGCACGCTTTTGGATGTTTCCCAATGCAGCAATTGTTTTCTCTTCCAGATGCAGGCTCTTAAATTCATTGGGGATTCTTCTACTCTCATGTCATAACTCTGCCAGCATCCCTGCCCTTCCCCTCAGGAGAACAGTGTAAATGGCTGCTTTAACTGTTTTTTTTGATGCCTGTGCTAACTAATAGTGCAAATGCTACATAATAAACCTGTCAACAAAGTCCATGGAATAAAAGGGACAGTGGCAGCAAGGATATGAATTTGGCTGCATAGTAGGAAGCAGAGAGTAGTGATGAACAGTTATCTGACTGGAGGAAGGTATATAGTGGTATTCCCCAGGGCTCAGCTTTTGTTTATATCTATATTAATGACCTAGACTCGGGTGTAGAGTACACAACTTCAAAATTTGCAGTTGCCACAAAACTTGGAAGTATTATGAACTGTGAGTAGGATAGTGTTAGACTTCAAAGGGATATAGACAGGCTTGATGGAATGGACGGATATGTGGCGGATGAAATTTAATTCAGTGAAGTGACACATTTTGGCCGGAAGAACGAGGAGAGAGAATATAAAATAAAGGGCAGAATTCTAAAGGGATGAAGGAGTAGAGGAATCTGGAGGTATATGTGTATAAATCATTGAAGATGGCTGAGGAAAAGGCACACTAGATTCTGGGCTTTTTAAATAGAGGCCTAGAGTATAGTAACAAGGGCGATCTAATGAATCGTTATGAAACCCTGGTTCGGCCTCAACTGGAGTATTCCGTCCTATTCTGGGCACCGCACTTTAAGAAGGCTGTGAAGGTTTTGGAGAAGGAGCAGTGAAGATTTCCAAGAATGTTTCCAGGCTTGAAAGAATTCAATTACACGGATAGATTGGAAAAGCTGGGGCTGTCCTTTTCGGAGAAGAGAAGATAGGAGATTTAATAGAGGAGCTCAAAATCATGTAAGATCGAGACAGGGTAGGTAGAGCGAAATGGTTCCCATTGGCAAAAGAATCACAAACCGGTGGACACTGATTTAAAGAGATTGGCAAAAAAACCCAACAGCAAAATGAGGAAGAACCTTTTTCTGCAGTGACTGATTGGGCCCTGGAATCCACTGCCTGAGACTGAATCTGCCTCCACCACAATCATGGCTTTCAAAAAAAATAACAGAATTGAACCGAAGAGAAAACATTTACAGGCGTGTGTGGAAAGGCAGAGGAGCGGGATTGCTGAGTTTCTCTTAGAGACCGTGCATGGACATGACGACTGAATGGCCCCTTCCTGTGCCATAACCATTCTATGATTCTGTGATTCCCGTTGCTCAGATTTTGTCCCCCTCCCTTTCAAAATGGATATCATCAACCCCGTCTTCAGAAAACCCACCCCATGACCTCTGTCCTTGCCCCATCAGCAGCTTTTCCAAAGTTCTTCAATGCACTGTGACCTGTCAGATCCCTGAATTAATTCCCACTAGCTCACCATCCCTGTCCTGGCTGTCCCACACTGGCTCGCCATTGTTTGATGTATCAAATTCAAAACCCTTGTCTTTTCTTTGAATCTCTTTGTAACCTTGCCTGCAACCTTGTCTCTATATACAACCTTGTCTTTATACACACATGCATGCACGCACCATTCCTCTTACTAACCTCGGGTACTTCGCCCACCCATCACTCTCACACTGGTGACAAAGGATTTTGGACCCAACTCTCCTTTTTATTGTTGTTGATCCACCAGAGCTTACCTCATATTAGCTGCCCAACACTTTCCTTTCCCAAGTGTGAGACTCATTTTTCCTGGGACATGCTCTTAAAGGGGGACACACCTCAAGAATTTCCCGTGTGCAAGTCAGAAATTGCACACGCAATCAAAAGTCAGTTTGGAGTGCTATTTCCAATTTGCAACTTTAAAATAGCCCGTGGAATTTACAGCAATCCTGTAGAATCCTTTGGCAATTTACAGCGACACTTCCCTCCCTCCCACATGCAGAATCAGTCCTGTGGGCAGACTGCTGTCTGGTTGACCCCTCGAAGCACACATTCTGTGTTATGTTGCAAAATGAGTTATGCCTCTTTGAAAAACAGTTCAATTTTGAGTGCACACACATTAAGTATAGATCACATCCTTGTTACTTTTTTATATGAATATTCTCAGGCTTTTATTCTGTTGCTATAACAAGCTAATTATGCAGGCTTCGGGTCTCTGGGGAGAAGGCAATAAACAATTAGTAAATGATAAATATTTGCTCACTTTTAAAAAAAAAATTCCATTCCCACCCCTCAATTGCCCCTGTCTGCACATGATGTCTTCTTTTGCTGTGGTCTCGTCCTCCAGTCCCTGGTCCAAGCGCACAGTCTTCACCTGCTAGCTGGGATGGTGAATCTCAACTGGCTGTTGGTTCATGGATGACCTCACACACCCAAGCCTAAGCTTGGCTTCATCCAATCACGTATGTGCACGTTCAAGTAGGAATTGACTGGATGGCAATCAGCTGCGGGAGCTCTAGAATCTCTTTTCCTCCCGTCCGCCATTGCTATCCAAGCCTACAGTACTAAGACCAATTGCAGCAGCTGAGGTTAACTAACTTAGCAGGAACCAAGAATTGAGCCTCAGGACCATCTTGCTTTTTAGAGCAGTGTCATTACCTACTAGGCTACTGGGGAAAACTCGCAATTGTTCACGCCGCAGGTGTTTAATACACTAGAAATGAAGGTTAAAGAATCCATTCAGTGAAGCAGCCTCTACTTGACTTTAGATTTCTAAGTCTCCTGATCTTTGATGTGAACCCTGTTTGAGATGTGTGTCTTTACAATCCGTGCTGTGTAGCGAGGTATTATAGACTTTGCCCTTCTCCAAAGGGGCTTCTAACTGCCTGTAATTAAATATCTGTGTATAATTCACTTGGAAAGATTTGCCTTACTGACTTCACTTTGTTTTTATTAAATTCCCTTAATTTACTTCAAGGTTTTTTTTAAATCCCTCACTCTGATTGAAGTGTGTGGACGTACTGACCAAGATGAAATGAGTACTTGGGCTTTGAACTGTTTCGGGACATCCTGAGATTGTGAAAGATGCTATATAAATGCAAAACAAAAACAAAAATACCTGAAAAAACTCAGCAGGTCTGGCAGCATCTGTGGAGAGGAACACAGTTAACGTTTCGAGTCTGTATGACTCTTCAACAGAACTAAATAAAAATAGAAGAGAGGTGAAATATAAGCTGGTTTGGGGTGGGGGGGGGGGCCCTAACCCTTAACCCCTCCTTAAACCAGCTTATATTTCACCTCTCTTCTATTTTTACTTAGTTCTGTTGAAGGGTCATTCGGACTCGAAACGTTAACCGTGTTCCTCTCCGCAGATGCTGCCAGACCTGCTGAGTTTTTCCAGGTACTTTTGTTTTTGTTTTGGATTTCCAGCATCCGCAGTTTTTTGCTTTTATCTATATAAGCAAGTTCTTTCTTCTGTTAAAACTTAACTCATTGGTACAATACATATCAAGGGTGGTGCTCAGTGTGTACAAAGCCCTGACGATAATAGATGGTGGCTAATCTAACTATTGATGAATAGGACGAAGCAACCATTCTGCAGCAACATTGCCCAAACTGCCTTGTTTGGTATCCTTGAACTTATTCTGTACACAGTGTAAATACATAAAAGATTGCATTCTTTCTCTGTCGGTGAGGATAGCTAGGTTATTCAGTGGGGGTTACACAGCTTGTTTTATATGGTTATTGCTTTCCTAGCTGAGAAAAATGACATGCAGCCATAACTTGTTGTTAGATAGGCAGATATGAGTTTGGGCACACTCCCAGTGGGGGGTAGTGGATAGTGATTAGTGAGCTTGGATGAAAGCTCCCTCCTTTCTCAGCTCAAGAATGGGCAGACTAACAACAACAATATCCCCAGCGTTGCTCTGGCTGAAATCCAGCAACTCAGCAAAGACATCAAATGTTCTTTTAATAAAAGCCATGAGGTGTCTAGTTCCATATAAGGGCCACCTCCACAGCTTTGTCCTTGGAAATATCAAGAAGCCTTCAAGTGACATTGCCTTTGGCTTCCACTCAAAGGGAAACTGCCTTAATCTAATCTCCCTTTTCTTCTAGTGGTATTTCCCTGGTCTGGGTGTGTTGCACAATCACTTTTTTCCACTGACTTGTCTTAGATAGGGAATGAGCAGGACTAGTACCAGAAAATAAGCCCTTGACAAGCGGGTCCTGTGGAAAGCACAAAGCTAAATAAAGGCAGACATTGTTAAAATCCCACCAAGCTCACGTGTCTGTCAAACTGGCTGAAGTGCATCAGCCACCTGCAGGAACAAAGAATGCATTTGAAAAGCAACTTTTATGATCTCAGGGAATCTTAAAGTGCTTCACAACCAATCAAGTTATTTTTGAAGTGTAATGTTATAATGTAGGAAATGCAGCAGCCATTTTGCACACAGCAAGGTCCCACAAACAGCAATGAGGTCATGACTCGATAATCTGCTTTAGTGATGTTGGTGAAGGGATAAATGGTAGCCAGGCTACTAAACTGATAACAACTTAAAAAAAACAAAGGACTTGCATTTATATAGCACCTTGATCACCATTCTTGGCAAAGTGCTTAATAGTCAATTAAGTACTTTTGGAGTGTAGTCACTGTTGTAATGTAAGAGATGCAGCAGCTAATTTACACTCAGCAAATTCCCACAAACAGATTATTTTTATTGTTTGGGAATGGGTGTCACTGGCAAGCCCAGTATTTGTTGCTCATCCCTAATTGCCCTTGAACTGAGTGACTTGTGAGGCCATTTCAGAGAGCAGCTAAGAGTCAACCACATTGCTGTGGATCTGGAGTCATATGTAGGCCAGACCGGGTAAGGATGGCAGAGTTTCTTCCCTAAAGGACAAGTGAACCAGATGGGTTTTTATGCTAATCAATGACCGTTACATGGTCACTATTATTTAAACTAGCTTTATATTCCAGATTTTCTTCATTAAATTTAAGTTCCACCAGCTGCCGTATTGGGATTGGAACCCATGTCACCAGAGCATTAACCTGGGTTAACAGTCCAATGACATTACCACCACTAGCTTTCCTTAATGATAATGACCAAATAATCTGATTTTTGTGGTGTTGGTTGAGGGGAAAAAAGAGGGCCAGGACACTGGGGATAACTCCACTGCTCTTCTTCAAAATAGCCACAGGATCTTTTACATCTAGCCGCACAGGCAGATGGGGCCTTCGTTTAACATCTCTCCTGAAAGACAACACCTCTGACAGTGCGGGACTCCCTCAGTACTGCACTGAATGATGTGCTTGGGTCACTGGAGTAGGACTTGAACCCACAACGTTGTGACTCAGAGGCAAGAGTGCTACCGGCTGAGCCAGGGTTGATGACAGAGGGGCCGTTGTTCATTAAGATGGAGAATCTTCCCCACACTGTGTCCAATTGAGAGTCTGAAGATATGCCACAATGAAACTAAGCAAGAAGTATTATGGGGGAAGGTGCCTCTGCCCATTATCTACTAGGCTACTGAGAGAAACGTGCAATTACTTACACCGCAGGCGTGATGATTGTGCAACACACCCATACTAGGAAAATATCACTAGAAGAAAAGGGGTGGCATGAGCAGTGGTAATTTTGTCCTTTTCAGTCTGAGGGGCATTGCAAACCACTGCATTTTACATTGACAGATCCTAAATGCCAGCAACTCAGGATTAGTATCTCAAAGATGCGGAGAATCCCTTTCTCAGTAGTCTTCCTGTCAAGTCTCAGTCTGGCTGCATCCAAGTGGTAATGAAGCTGTTGCACCCATTAGTCGAGGGTTTACTGTTTGTTTTTTTTTAGTTTATTCAAAACTCCATTTCCAAGAAATAAGTTTGGTGGCTGCACGGAGGATTGAAGCTGTTCATAATTTGAATACCAGTGACGTACGCGTTAAATAAATATGGGTGTGTTGCACAATCATTACGCCTGTGGCATGAGCAATTGCATGTTTCCCTCAGTAGCCTAGTAGGTAATGGGCAGAGGCGCCTTCCCCCGCAACACCCCTGAGAGTTTTTAATTTCTTTTTAAAGCACCATTAAATCCAATTGCATAACACTGAAATCGTATATTTTCAATATTTGAATATTTTTCATGGCGCTAATTATTTAACTTGTAGTTCATGTGGGAAATAAGGGTGGGAATGGGCCATACAGATCAATAAGGCCTCAGATGTACCTTCAGGGTAGCATTGGCCCAAGTGATCCTCAATCAGGTGATGGCAGGGGAACAATACAACTGGCTTCCGAATCTCTGGACAGCTATGGGAGATATTAGTAAGAGTGGGAATTTTCTGCTCCCTCTTTTGTATGTGAAGGGCAATTTCTTGGGGTAAACTGATGGGTGGCTGCGAAACTGAACCAGTCTTCAGGGGAGCAGATGGCTGTTGGGGGGCTGTTGGGATATTGGAGAAGGATGCAGAAAGTTACACACACAATAGTGTTTCAAAAGAGCTGCTGATATTTCATTAAGAGAGCGTCGGAACGCCTCAGTGACTAGAATAGCTATTATTGATAACTCCACCCCCTGCTGCTGTGCTGGCTTTGGATAATAAAACATCCACTGTGGAGGGACACCAGCAGTGCGGTCTTCACTTCCTATTAACGTCAAGAATTAAAACCATGTCGGTCACTGTGCTTCCATCTCCTTTCCAATCCAGCAAAGTGTCGTAGTAGACTGTCTCCTTGAGTTTTCACATGCTGATAGAATCCATATACTTGGACAAAAAAAAAATCAAAACTCGACCTCATTGCTTCCTGACTTTTTCCCTTTGCACTCTGTGCTATCCCACATCACAATGCCACTTCACCATGGGTTCTCAATAAACATTAACTTGAATCTATAGCACAGCCTAGTGTTCTGTGGAATGTTGCTCCAATTTTTTTATATAAGCTTTGGCGGTGGGGGGGACATAAATAAGAAGCATGTTACTTGTTAAAATTCATTCTCAGGTTGTGCATATCGTTGGCAAGACCAGTATTTATTGCCCATCCCTGTTTGTTACAACTGAGCGACTTGCTTGGCCACTTCAGAGGACAGTGAAGTCAATCACATTGCTGTGCGACGGGAGTCACAAATAGGTCATTTGTGCCCTTCAAGCTGAGGGATGTTAAGGCTGAGGGATGGGGTGTTTGCATTTCCATGGATAGCAAGCACTCTGCTATAACACAAATTATATCTGCTCTGTCTTTAACCATGGGGCTCATTATCCCCTTCACCCACAATAGTGGGACATGTATTTCACCCCATTTCTTATTTCAATTAATGCCTCATTTAGAGACAGTTTTGGCCCAAACTCATAGGACTCTTGCAACCCCACAGTAAATGGTTTTTGTTACTTCACTCTGGGCCGAATTTGTACCCAGATGCCAGAGGTCAAAGGTCAGCATCTAATAACCCCACATTGCACCGTCCCTTGCTTTATTTTGTTTCCATAAGTTAGATGTGAACCCCCTAAGCTTTGGGAAAGAAATACAGCCTTGAAGTAGTGCCTTTGGCATGGGATCTCTTTCTCTTATGTGGGAGAGATACACTTGTATGAAGGGAAAAAGGAGTATGTGCGTCAGTTAAACAGACATTTCATTCAATAGGCCTTGCTAACTGATTTATGTAGACTTGTTTGTGTTAAATCTCGGAAGTGAGTGCAATATTTTGACAGCGCCTAATTTATCATTTAACTTTCAGCGGAGACTTTCAAACTTTTCCTTGTCACAGACCAATTGGGAGTACTGACATTCAGCAAATACAGAACAGATTTGGTATGCTGAATTCCCGTTGTAGTTCATGTCAGGCAAGCAGCCTGACAACAGCAGGGAAGTGGAGAGTTTGGCAAATGTCATCAGCGTTGTTGTGGAAAGTTGACTTTGCATCTACAGATGGTGTCACCAAGGAGAAGCAAGTAGATGAAGAAGAGGAAGGGGCAAAGGAAAAATCCTTAGAGTCTGGAGGTAATGGCCAGGGCCAAGAATAGATGCCATTACTGGAGCAGATCGGGCTGGTAAGAGTGAAACCAAATGAGGGCATTTCCAACACTCTTGCTGCATAAAATATTTTCCACTGGAACACAACACCAGAAAGTCAAAAACAGGGAACAGATCTTGAGTACAGAATTCTCAAGGCACAGTGGTCATGGGGAATGGTATCCCCATTCATGGATGGACAAAAAAACTTAACAAATCCCATAGATTCTCTTGGATCCCCTCATAGCCTCTGTAGGGTCCGGGGGCCCTAGTTTGAAAAGCTACAGATTATCTCCATTGCAAAGGGACGCAATAATTTGTATTTAATCCCAGGATGGACGAGTGCATAGATGACTTTGGTTGTACAAAGTTATCTGTAGTTGTGAGTTTGCAATAAATTTATCTCGTAATTCTCTCCATCTATTAACCTTCAAGTAAATTTGCACTACAGCTTTACAAAGCTACATTACAACAGTATTTAAGTAGATAAATGAAGAAAAACATTGTGTATTCACGCTCCCATGTGCACAGTTTTGACTGCTGGGTGTGCATGTTAGGGATTGGCCATGTGCCTGCCTTCCCAATATTCCCTCCTGCCTGTGAAGCTACCCACAAGGAGATTAAAAACTCATAAAATTAGCCCATGGTCTCTCAAGTTGCTTTATTTCCACCTTTTTGAAAATCCTTTTATTAGACAGCTGGGTTTCTGGCCCACACTGGAATTACTCCCCACGTTTAAAAGGATGCCAAGTCAAGCCCCTGAGAATTTATGTTTGTGTAGAAGCACGCTCTGGGAGGCCTCTTAGTCAAACAGAACAAACTTAATCTACGCGAGGGCTCCCATTGCTGCTTGTATCCAGCCAGCCCCTCATACAGCCATTTTTTCCTAGGAAATCCCTCCCTAGAATTTTTTCCCCCGTGCTAGCCACACATTGGTTGAACAAATCACATGACCCCCCCTACTCAGTTGAACTGATCTTAAAGTGACAGTCATCACAGTTTGCTCTCTCTCTTTAAAGGGCCCCATGCTCGCCAACCTTCAGGAAGTTCAGGTACAAATTGATTGAACCAATCCCAAGTGATGTGTGGCAGTAATGTTGGATTTTAACCTCCAACAACAGCATTTATGTAGCACCTTTAATTTAATAAAACATCCCAAGGTGCTTCAAGGAGCATTAAAAAAACAAAATTAGACACTGAGCCACATAAAGAGATATTGGGGCAGATCACCAAAAGCTTTGTTAAAGAGCTGGGTTTTAAGGAAGGAAAGAGAGTTGGAGAGTGTGAGAGGGGGACTTTCAGATCTTGGGGCCTGGGTAGCTGAAGGCATGACCACCAATGATGATGAAATCAAATTCAGAAAAGTGCAAGAGGCCAGCTGAAACTGCACAGTCTACCAGCGTTGACCTTCCTGCTGTTTGTCAAACTAGGACAGCCACCACCCCTCCTAGTTGTTTGGGGCAAATATTTGGAGGAAGAATCTCGGTAACTTCAGGTGCCTTTAATAAAGTAGAATGGCTAGCCACAGTTGACAATGTTAGAAATGCAGGTCCCTTTAAGAGTAAACCAGGACAAGCTTCACAGTGAATTTAGGGCAGGTGATGTTCATTGAAGCCTGTATTTAAGAGCTGGGTTTTTCCCTAGTGAGAGGGTTTTTGCTTCTTGCCAAGGAAAGGGTCAAGGAGGGAAGAGAGGCAACTGGTATTTGTACTGAACTGCAGTTTAGCAATAAAGCAGTTGTGATTCACAGAATGTCTTCTGCTGTCTGATTCAGTAACTGGATATCCACCTGTTAAACAACATTGACACTGAATATTGTAGACCTGTCTGGTTCTGGTCAGATTTGTGAGTTACACAGGGAGTTCCTAATGCACAGCATAGGTACCTTGATTCCAGAGACTCACTTTACCTCCTGTCACCTTCTAAAGGAGACTAGTAACTAATTGGCTAAGATCCAAGGTTGGAATTATTCTGTAACGATAACACCACACTACAGCAACCTTCAGTAATTTCAACTCTACGTTTTCACTCTGGTTCTCGAATTCTTAAAAGAATTATTTGAAACCCAAGTAAATATATTTTGTACTGTAATGAAGTGGCTGGGAAGTGAGACTGAGACTTTGAGTTAGGTTAAGTCCTATAGGAAGCTTAAGTTTTTTTTGGTTTGTGATAATGTCTGAAGCACTTAATTAGTCTGATCTATTCTCTCACTCCCAAATGCATTCCATTCCAGGTCACTGCTGATGCCTCCAGAACCTGCTTTACTCTCTCTGCGGCATAATACTCTTATTGCCTGTGTTGTGCCTGTACTCGATGTGCTACGTAATAAGTGTCAAATACTGAATGGGCTGACACCCTCATTTCAACTTTGGCTCCTCGCTTGGCCTTGCTGTCTTGAGGGAGAGTTTTTTTTTAATGAGTTGTAAATTGGGTTTGAGGTGAAATAATTCAGAGGCCTAACATTTCTTGAATGGAGGGGGCAAGGAAAAGAAGGACGAAAGAGATTGTTGAAGAGGCAAACTAAACCTTGACCAATGCAATCTTGTCTGCTGTGAGGAAATTGTTTTGGCAATAAACAATGGTACATAGAGGAAACTAGATGAAGACCGGAGGGGAATTTTGGATTTGCCTTTTCATTCTTCTTAGCATAGCTGGTCACTTTTGCTTCAATTTTGTTGCAAATTGAATTGTGTAGACTGCGAAGTAAGTTGCACTATTTCAAATTCACCTCAGTACCAACCTGCCCCTTCTCTTAATATTTGCATGTTATTCATGATTCAGTGTTCCTCCCCTTTTACACACCCCGTCCTAATTTATTTGGTGATGGCAAAATCTAGATCTATTTATAGAGTTCCCAAAAGGGATCCACAATGTCAGCTGTAGCTCAGCCGGTAGCATTCTTCCTACAAATATTGAGAGTTCAAGCTCCGCTCGAGATTTGAGTGCAGAATCTTGACTGGCGCTCCAGTGCCAGTAATGAGCAGGTGGTGCACTGTCGGAGGTGCTACCTTTCGGCTGAGGTGTTAAACTGAAGCTGTGTCTCCCCTCTCGGGTTGATATAAAAGACCCTACGACAATATTTTGAAACAAAGCTCTGGAGTTCTTCCTGGTCTTCTGACCAATATTCGTCCCTTAACCAATGTCACTAAAACAGATTATCTGATTGTTATTGCATTGCTGTTCCAAAATTGGTCGTCTTGGCTGTCACAACAGTGACAACACTCTGTTCTATTTCTATGTTTGCTTAATACAAAATTACTACTCTCACACAGGAATGGTAAACAAAACATACATTTGGGTTTAGTTGAAGATGTAGTACAGGATTTCTCAGCAGTCAGATTTACTATAAAGATAAAACAGCTATTGTTAATAGGAAAGCATAGCTGCAGTTCCTTCATGTCACATGCTGTTAGCTAAATTGGAAGCTCCTCTGAATAATGTCTGCTGGTCACATAGTTTTCATCCTGGCTACTTTCTAATTAGCATATTTTCTCAATGCGATATCACAACACACTTGAAGCACTTTGGGGAAATTTTAAATTCATTTCTGGGATGTGGGCATCACTGGCTGGGCCAGTATTTATTGCCCATTCCTAATTGCCCTGAGGAGGTGGTGGTGAGCTGCCTTCTTGAACCGCTGCAGTCTATGTGGTGTAGGTACACCCACAGTGTTGTTAGGGAGGGAGTTCCAGGATTTTGACTCAGCGACAGTGAAGGAACAGCGATATATTTCCAAGTCAGGATGGTAAGTGTCTTGGAGGGGACTTGCGGGTGGTGGTGTTCCTATGTGTCTGCTGCCCTTGTCCTTCTACATGGTAGCGGTTGTGGATTTGGATGGTGCTGTCTAAGGAACCTTGGTGAGTTTATGCATTGCATCTTGTAGATGGTATGCACTGCTGCTACTGTGCGTCGGTGTTGGAGGGAGTAAATGTTTGTGGATGTGGTGCCAATCAAGCGAGCTGCTTTGTCCTCGATGGTGTCAAGCTTCTTGAGTGTTGTTGGAGCTGCAGGCAAGTGTGGAGTATTCCATCACACATCTGACTTGTGCCTTGTAGATAGTGGACAGGCTTTGGCGAGTCAGGAGGTGAGATACTCACCGCACAATTCCTAGCCTCTGACCTGTTCTTGTAGCCACAGTATTTATATGGCTAGTCCAGTTCAGTCCCTGGTCAATGACATCGCGTTCTCAAAAGGCACAAAACAAATACAAATCATTTCTTTCTTTTTCACCCCCATTTACTGTTTCCGCGTTCCATACCCTATCAATCTGGCAATGAAATGCACACATTGCCAGTATAAAGGAAGACTTGGGTTTTCTGTAGCCTGCTGTGCCATGTTTCTCAGAAACTCCAATACTTGAAGCAATCGATAGTGTTTTTTTAAAATACTTTCTTATTTTGGTGCAAAATAAGTAATCGTTTCTTTGTGTCCTACTTGTCCTCTGAATTGGAGATGTTGCAGAAATGCCTGCAGCAGATACTTGAAACCACGGTGGAGTTATTGGCACAATGCCAAGTTAGCGTGTATAGTGCTTTTGTGATTCGCTGTGGTTGGAAGGTGTTAATTTTAATTTTCTATCAAACATCTTTGATCTGTCAACAAAATGGATTGTAGGTAAGGAAACTTAGTGATGTTATCTGTTCGCACTCTTACCATCAATACAATGGGAAGGATGCAATACACATGAAGTGTTTTATAAAAGCTTGCATTCATATAGCGCGTTTCACAACTGCCAGTCATCTCAAAGTGCTATTTAGCCAGTGAAGTACTTTTGAAGTGTAGTCACTGTTTAATACAGGAAACGTGACAGCCAGTTTGTGCTCAGCAAACTTCCACAAACATCAATGTGACAATGACCAGATGAACTGTTTTTTGTGATGTTGATTGAGGGATGAATATCGGCCAGGACGACAGGGAGAACTCCCCTGCTCTTCTTTGAAATAGTGCCATGGGATATTTTACGACCAGCTAAGAGGTAGACTTGGTTTCATGTCTCCTCTGAAAGGCAACACCTCCTATTGTGCAGCACTCCCTCAGTACAGCACTGCAGTGTCCGCCATGATATTTGTACTCAAGTCCTGGAGTGGAACTTGAAGTTGGAGCTGTGTGTCTTAGAGGCAAGAGCGCTATCAGCTGAGCCACACTGACACTAGAGGAGCGCTGAGCTAATTCAATCTATATCATGGGTAATGACTAACAGAGGATGATGTAATTTGGACAAGTCAAGTATGATTAAAGTTCCTTTTGAATCCAAATAGTGAACCCCATCAAATCTCTAAATAGAGTGATGTTGTGGTGAAGAATAACTGCAGGTTTGTTCCACAGGCTGTATGCCTACTCTATGGGGAGAATTTTCCCCCCGTCGGGTGGGCCTTCGGGAGTGGGCGCGAGCAAGCGTGGAGCCGATCGCCACCCGTGATCGGCTGCGCGCTATCATTTCACGTGGGCCAGCCAATTAAGGCCTGTCCAGCGTGATGCGCGCCCGGAAGTACTCAGCGCTACCTGTGCGGGCAGGGGGAGGAGGGAGAGTCGGGGCCTGTGCTCTTTCGTGCATGTGCGCGAAAAAGTACAGAAATCTCCCTGAGGCACGGAGCTACCTCAGGGAGATTAATTTCATAATGTGAATTTTAAATAAAGAAGCTAAAAAAATCATGACCCCTCATGAGACAGTGTCACATGAGCTGGGACATGTTTTTGAAATTTTTGAAAAATATTTATTAATGTAATGAACCCTTCATGAAACCTCATCCCACCCGTGGATGAGGTTTCATGAAAAATGTGAAGGCCGCCTGGGCTCTTCACCTGCCCGCCAACCTTAAGGTTGGATGGGCAGCCCTGTCAATATCTTTAATTGGTTTAATAATGGCCTTAACAGGCCTTTGACAGTTCGGCGGACGCGCAGCCGATTCTGGTGCGTGCCCACCGAACGGAAGATCGGAATGTCGCGCAGTGATGTCGGGATACACGCCCAACATCGCCGCGCGTCATGTTGTGCGTCGGTGTTTGGGGCCCGCCCCCGCACGCCAAACAGAAAATTCTCCCCTATATTTCCATATGCTGCCCATGAACATGAACAGCCCAGTTATAACCTGATTCAAGTAAAAACAGAAAATGCTGGAAAAACACAGTTGCTGCCAGACCCTGAGGAGAGAGTTTTTCCAGTATTTTCTGTTTTTATTTCAGATTTCCAGCATCTCCAGCATTTTGCTTTCCTATTAATATAACCTGATTAAGTTGCTGTGGGGAATGTAATTGTTAGATAAACTGCTTCAAAATGACCCAGTTGTTATATATTCAGAAGTAAAACTCCAGGCTTGGTCCTTGCTCTGTGTTGTGTTTGCCAGAGAAGTGGTCGACGAACTCCTGTTGTCCACAGCCCCTCTTGACTGGGGAGGTGGTGGAGTAAACAGCTCTGCTGAGTAGTGTACATGTGTGGATGTCAAATTTAGATCGTATTCTAATTTGGCTATAGTGGTCAAATAGATTATTGACACTTATTGCCTGGGCCCAACCATATGGAGTGGCTGGGGTACCAAAATGTGGCCAGTACATTTCCTGGGGACCTTATTTCAGTGTGAATTAGCAGTTCATGGGGAAAGGGAGAGGTGAGAATATTGGAGAAGAATATTTGTTTCAAGAAATGTCATCAATCTTCTTAAATCCAGTTCGATCAGCATAAGAGACATGGTCATTGGGCACCAGTAGTGACACTCACTGACCATGAAGTTTAGGTGCAGATCATCCATGATGTAATTGAACGGTGGGGTAGGCTCAAGGGGCTGAATGGGGCTAAACCAGGACACGTAATTCAGAGAGTTGTTTAGATGGCTGGCTGTTTAGATAAAACTTTGGGAAAGTTCCAAAGCATCCACAGACAAAAGTTCATGTATAAGGGGTGAAACCACTTACACTTTTGCTAGGGCTCTAATGAATGAAACACAGATACATTTGGACTGAGCTTGCTAACTCCGGTTGGGTGGCATTCCTGGAGATTTTTTCATATGACTTCCAAACCCCTCCTTCCACCCACGCAGCCAAACCACTTTTTCTTCCCATCTCCAATATTTTTTATAGACAATGAACAAAAGTATTCAAAGAAAATGAAGAAATGCACAGTTTTTTTTTTGTAATGACCCCTGTGATTTCTTGCCCTGGGTTTGTGCCTGCAGCAGTGCTCCAGCGATTCATATTTAATTCCTGATGGCTTCAACACAATCCTGGAGGGTTGGCAACCCTAATGTGGGAACTGTACCTCATGGAAGGGGAAGGACTTTGTGAACCCAGTATACATTTAAAATTTAATTATTGGCTTTTGTGAAGGTTAATTGGCAAACGCAGCAAGAAGGTTTTCTGTATTTTGTCTCGATGAAGACAGTACCAGTTTGATCAGCTATTGAGGGGGCTTTTATTGATTCACTTCGGTTGCTACTAAAGAAATGTTATCGACCCTTAGGCCTCCTGAAGACGTGATCATTATTTTCCTTTTTTAAAAGAGAAAAGCTTTAGCTCCCCAGTGGCTTATTTCATAAAGGTAACTTACAACCTTTGCAGCAACTGTATACTCAAGTCAAAGTACAGGCACTGCTGCCATCTTTTCTGCCTGTTGATGCTCTGAGCTACAGGCCTACAAGCTTTGTTTTTATTCAGCAGCCCAGGAATATCTTCCCTAGCCATCAGGGAGGGCCCACTGGCATGAAAACAGACTCCTCAGTCGTGGTTTGAAGACAATGAATGGTGCAGTTGATTTTTTGCTGTTGTTTGGATTGTGTGGAATGCTCACAGTGCTGTAAACAGAATGGTTTCCATGCTGCAGAGAGCTGCCAAACCAGTTCAAGGAGCAGCACAATTGGGCAAACATGGCAAATGGCATTCGACACTGATAAGGAACTTGGAAAAAATGTAGAAGTATACAATCAGCTGAATTGAATTAGGGCAGACAGAGGAAAGGAATCTAAGTCGAGTCGTGATTTTCCATTTCTAAACAATGTGCTGATGAAAGTTGAAAAACGTTTTAAAAAGGAAAGAATGCATAGTCAGAAGAGTATAGTTACTGCTTAACTACTGGTAGATTCAGAGGTTGATTTCCCCTGGCTGCAGAGTCTAGAGCCATGGATTCAGAGTCTCAGGGTAAAGGGTTAAGGACTGTGGTGAGAAGAAATTTCTTCAAATGGTTGTAAGTCTTTGGAATTCTCTACCCCAGGTGTTGTGGATGCTCAGTCATTGAGTATATTCAAGGCTGAGAGCAGTAGATATTTGGATCCTAAGGGAACCAAAGGACAGAGGGATTAGGAGTTGATGTAGAAGATCAGCCATGATTTTATTGAATGGCGGAGCAGATTCAAGGGGCTGTTTGGCCTACTGCTGCTCCTATTTCTCATGTTTGTAACGGTATAGAACAAGTCTACTACAGAGGCTAATCTAAGGCTTCACAGTCCACTGGATTAACCAGTTTGAAGCACTGTGTGCCATCCCGGTCACTACACCATGCCATACCAACATACATCTGCAGTGGTGAGTGTACAGAGAAAAGCAACAAGCCTACCATCAGGTATATGGGGATTAGCCATGAGGAAAGATTAGAGAAAACTGAGCTCTAATATCGAGAAGGAAGGTGCTTTAGGGGACCCCTTGTGTAAAGTATTCAATAACAGTGATGACCAATCTGCCAGGCAGGTTAGCAGAGGTCAAAATATTAGTAGAGTGAGAAAGAAAAGCGAGAAATATACAGCAGGTCAAACAGAATCTGTAAAGTGAAAAGATCAGGCCTGACACTTTTGGGGGTGCACCTACTGCCAACTTAAATATTAGCCTTGTTTTCTGCTCTGTGGTTGAGGTAGATGAGGTGTGAATGGCAGGATAGCAGCCATCCAAACATAAAGTAAAAAAGAAAAAAGAAACGAGAGATTTAAAAAAAACAAACCAGCAAAGAGAAAAGGCACAAAATAAAATGGAGGCAGAGGTTATGATCTAAAGTTGTTGAACTCCATGTTGAATTCGGGAAGCTGAAAGTGCCCAGTCGAGAAATGAGGTGCTGTTCCACAAGCTTGCATTGAGCTCCATTGGAACACTGCAGCAGGCCTAATACGGGAAGGTCAGAGTGGGAGCAAGATTGGGAATTAAAATGACAAGCAGCAGGAAACTCAAGGTCATGCTTGCGGACTGAATGGAGGTGTTACACAAAGCGATCACCCAGTCTGCAATTGGCCTCCCCAATGTAAAGGAGACCGCGTCATGAGCAGAGAAAACCGTATACTAAATTGAAAGAAGTACATGTAAGAAGTACAAGAAGTACTGTTTCACCTTGAAGGAATCTTTGGGGCCTTGGATGGTGAGAAGGGAGGAGATAAAAGGGCAGAAAAGATCAGATGAAGCAATTCCCATCGGGAAACCTGTTGCTGATAGCAAATGGTAGCAAGAATAGAATGGATACAATGCAGCAATGAACCAAAGGTTCTCTTGAGAGAGAGAAAATGAAACAAGGTAGTGAAGAAATGGATGAAATAATCTTAGTTCCTTAATCTCCTTAATCTTAGTCTCTTAATTTACTGCATGTCCATGTGTTTACGATTGCCTGGCAAGCCTGGGCACCCAGTTCACACAAGAATAGTTTTGCATGAACACCAGGAGATGATGCACAGGATGCCCACACACCTTTTACATTCAAATGATTTTCCTACTTGTCGGTGTAAAATTTGTTACTTATAAACTTCCTCAGATTTTTTTTAAAAAAAGGTTCCAGTTCCACTCTTGCAAAATCGAGAAGCCACAAAGTTTTAGGAAATTCTGGACCAATGTATGAACCTGTAAGTTTTTTTTTAATAACAGAAGTTCAATTCACTGAGAATAGGTTCATGGCGAGCTCATTGATTTGAAACCAATGAGCAGTTGAGAGCCCTTTCCTGTGTCTGCACCAGTCTTCCTTTACAAAGTGCTCTGCTGGAACATCAGTAGTTGTTTGGCAGCAGATTGTGTGTTATAATAACCGTAGTGACTGTCTACTCAGTCTTGACGACTTTAGAATGATTTTGCACACTGTCCCATCTGGTGCATAATGAAGATTCTTTTAAATGAACAAGCTGCCTTTCTGCTTCTCCCCATGTGATGATTGGACTCTCCAAATCCTCTATTTATAGAATTTGCAGTAAGATAGACATCATCCATTTATAACCCTTACCAACAACTCTGTGTACTTTGCTTTGAATGGACCATCCATGCAGAAGTGTGGTTGAAATCCACGCTCATTTTTGAAGTGGCAACTCTAACAGAGCAACTACATGTGAAGCTATTGAGAGGGATGGTGCATATTGAGGAAAATGGGCAAGATGTTTGCCCATTGGTGTAACACCAAGTTCTGTGTGAACCCTGTGACCTGCTACTTGCTGAAGGAATGTAAGCTGTACCTATAATTTGCTATTCCAGTCACTGCTTCAATGCTGGCCAAGGCTTGAACAGGGATTGAGTGCCTGAACAAGCAGCTTCACGGTGCAGCCCAGAGGTCAGATGACCAGATGCAGACATGATTATAGGGTCACGAGGAACAGAAAGAGGCTTAAAGACTGGGGTCTTCTTAGTGAATCACTTTAACTCACTGTGGACTGATATCTTTCACAGCACAGACACCAAGGTGCCTTTAGTAAGTCTAAAAAGAGAGCGGAGGAGTGGAATTGGAAAACATCCCTGGAATTCAAAGTCCCTTGATTGAAGAGCTGGTGCTACAATCATTGATCCAGAAATAGACTCTTTTATGAAACCTTTTGAATATTGTAATTGCGTTCTGCAAACGAAAAAAGGCTTGCATTTATAAAGTGGCTTTCATGACCTCAGGATGTTTCAAAGCATCAATGAAATACTTTCAACTGTGCTCATATTTTAAAATATGCTCTTTCTCTGCACTCCCTGTCTTTACAATGCAGCATGAATTGACAGTGAATGAGAAGATGGGCAGGCACCCTGACACCAGCTTCAGCCGCTCACGTGGAGCTGCATATGGATTTCACACACTGGTGGTCGGGTGGTTGGGAGGAGAGCTGGGTTTCGTTTTCTATACGATCTGTGAGCTGTTTGGATGAATGCACGTCCCTTTCGAGTGTAGTATATCAATTCAGTTATATAATAGGAAATCATGCACGACGTGTAGAATATGTTGGCTGATTTTTTTTCTCCCGGGTTTACCATCATTCAACAGGCTTGTAAAATTGATCAACATAATCTTGGAACTGGTATGTCCCATCAGTGATTTTATTTATAAAAAGTCAGAACAATATGAGCATCCTTTACAAGGTTTGCCACATGAACTTACAAAATTGATGGGTGGAAAAAGAGCAGCTGGTCCATTAAGCTGTCCCACACTCATGATGGCTGATCGTCAAGACTAAACACTCCCCTCCCTCATTTCTGTGCCACTCTCCCCCTCCCCCCACTTCCAAAGCCACATAATGTCCCAAGAGGCAAAAGAGAGAAGTGGGGGGATTGCAACCAGTACAGGAGATCAAATGAACCAAGTATTATCTATAAAAGTATTTATTTTTGTTAGACAAGGGATATGGAACCAACCAATTCTCAGCCATCATGCCCAAAGCCTCTGGAATGTCCTCCAACAAGATCTCCAATTGGTCAACTCCTTCACTGCCTTCAAAAGTTTCCTTGAGAGTAGTCTTCCCTCAGCTGGTAGCACTCTTGATGCAACCTGATCCATCAGGAAAAAAAAATTCAAGTCAATGGAGCAAGAAGTTCCTGATTGCAAAGAAAAAGGCCCTTCATCTGAAGCTGTATTGCAAACATTGAATCAGTGGTTTATGTTACTCCTCTTTCAAGAATACCTAAATACCTTAACAAAACAAACCTCTCTAGCTTCTCATAAATGTAACTCCTTGACATTAAGGTACATAATAGAGTGGATTCCTGGGGCCAGCTTGGTCCCATGGCCGGCTGTGGAAATCCACCTATGAGAGGGAGGGTGAAGAAAAAGAATCAAAATATAAACATGCTGCTCTTGTCAAGCTGTTCCAACCAATCATGAGCCAGTAACGAAAACCTTATTGTTTTCAAGCGGGTGGTGAGGTGCAGTTTGGTTTTTCTGCCTTGTTGGTCTTGGCCAACGTTTTTTTCCCTCCTCAGATACCACCATTAACCGGGTAATTCACCATCCATCTCGCTTGCTGGTGTGGAGACCCACTATGCACAAAAGTGGCAATTGCATTATCCCACGTAACAACAATGAATCAACCTTGAAAGAAATTTGTAGATTATGAAGCTATTTGGCGATGCCTGAGGATGTGATGAAGTGCCGTATAACTTTGGGTCCTTACTTTTCCCATTCTGTAAGTTTTTTTCTTCAATCATGCTTTTTCCCCACCAGACACTTGCACCCTGCTGTCAATTTTACTCTCTGCTGCCATGTACAACACACAGTGATGTCTAATCTGTACATAATGTGCTCCTGAAATATAAGTTGTTTGTTTAATTTAATGGCTATATATAATGACTCCATTATGCCAGGCCAGAATAGAGATGACTGTATCATTTTGCAGTCAGTCATGTGTGGTGACCACTACTGTAAGTGACAGAAATTTGTTTTCCACACAATTTGTATTTTGTTATATCCTCCACTCACTCCATTTCACTGAAGCAATAATCTTGTACTGGCGAGACTTTGTCTTGGTCATGAGTTCAGAGCTCGCAAGTCCCACCCTGCCTCCAACTCATTGGCTAATACAGTGGTGCCAGTGTTCACCCTGTACTTTAATTGTATCCAGTGAAATGATGAGGCCCCTTTAACTTCCTTAATTCCCTAAGCCACATGAACACTTTGTGACATTTTGTCCTGATCTACACTGAAGTGATTTAACTTCATGTTCAGTGTACTGCCTGAGGAACATAATGTTCAAACGAGCATTGTGGCTGGGGTGTTTTTAAAAAATGACAGTCGATATTACACCTCTGTAAGAGAAGGAAAACTATCAAGTTGTTCCTGGGCCTGTGGAGCACAACCTCCATGGTGTTTGCACAAATAAACTGTAATTCTGCCAACTAGCACATTGCATGTTACTGTGAAAATTGTTGTAGCTGGCTGTCATTGGGGCATTACCATTAGCCTCGGTGCACAGGCAAGGGCAGGAGGAATAAAATCAAGTTTCCCATACCTGCTCACTGTCCACTGAGTGTGGTTGTGTCTGTTGATTGAGGGCAGAATCAGACCAATTATCAAATTACCAATTACCATACACTTGCTATCAAGGCTCATATTTGGAGGGTAGAACTTACATTGATTCACTGCACAGAAAGGGGTCATTCACCCTATGCCAGTGTTAATGCTCCACTCGAGCCTCCTGCCACCTTTGCTCAACTCACCCTATCAATACGAACTAATCTGGGGATAGGGTACCAGATAGTGACTGGTGCGTATGAAACCATCACCTACCAGGAGAGGAAGAGAGAAATTGGGTGGCGGAGTGGGGAGGAGGTTGGCAAAAAATGTTTCTCTGATAATATCTTTTGTGCGTAAATTTTGTCAGCAGTGGGGGTGCTTTGCCTTCAATCTTGCTTTTGGCTCAATGACTGACAGCCCCCTTGCCGGGAAAGAAGACAGCTGGCCGCAGGAACCACTTGGATACATTCTGCTTCTCAAACCCTCATCCATGTATTTGTTACCTCTAAACTTGACGATTTGACTGTGCTCCAGGACGGCCTCCCATCTTCCAGTCTCTGTAAACATGAACCCAAAATTCTGCTGCCCATATCCTCACTTGCACCAAGTCCCGTTCACCCATCTTGCCAACCTATATTGGCTCATGGCCTGGCAATGCCTCCTTTTTAAGTTGTTTTCCGGGTCCCTCTTATGTCCTCACTCCTCCCAGTCTCAGAAATCAGCTTCAGCCCAGCACCTCTCTGAAATTTCTGTGCTCCTCTAATTCTGGCTTCTTATGCTTTCCCAATTTTTTAATCACTCCACCATCAGCTACCAAGGCCTAAAGCTGTAGAATTCCCCCTCCACATCTCTACCTCCCTTTCCTCCTTTAAGGTGCTCCTTAAAGACAACCTCTATGACCAAGCTTTTGTTCATCCGCCCTAATAACTTAGTGCCTGATTTTGTTTGATTATGTTCCTGGGATGTTTTACTATATTAGTACTATTTTTTACTACATTAAAGACCCTATATAAATACAAGTTGTTACGTATTTAGACTGATTCTAAATGCAGAGGACAGTGTGAGCCTTCTCCCCTAAAAACTGAGATGTGCGTCTAGCAGTGCACCCCAAGACCATCTCCTCTTTACCTCCCTACACCCCATTAACTGGGAAATCAACCAAACCTTGGGAAATAAATGTACTAAGACAAATAAAGTGACTGGTGTTTTATTTTTATACAGGGTGTAAAGGATATGGACACTGACCCATATTTATTGCCCCTTTTCTACCCCTCTCCTTATAGCATTGAGAGTGATCCATGTAGGATGTGAGCAGGGACACATCACAGACCACAGAAAGGTGGTAAATTCACTTGATTGAAGGGCGTTGGTAAACCAGTTGGCTTTTGACAACAATCCAGCAGTTTTCATAGTTATTTTATCAGGAAGCAGCACACAAATTGCCATATTTGCCCTGGTGGGGTTTGAACTCTCAACACCTGGATTACAAGTCCAACACCACAACCACTAGGCTAGTGGATTGTGCACCTTGGAAAGAGGGCTTGTATCTTGTCACTTTTATTAAAAGAGAAGCCTAATCAAATCTAACCAAACTGGGCACAGTTTATTTTCTGAATCAGATTAATTTACTTCAGTGTGACCTATTTTTAAAACATCTTTGGTTTGTTGCCTCAGTGATGACTGGCAACAATACTTGGAGTTACACAATCTTTGTGAGTTACTCCATCCTGTTCCCAGCTGAAGGTAGCTGGACAAACCTGAATAGCGGTTAGCACTGTCGCAAAAGTTGTTCCACCCTTAATGCCACTTCCTGTCTGAGAGTTAGGTAGAAGTTTACATAACAAGCATCTCCTGTTACATTTTTAATAAGCTGTTTTGAAACATTGCAACATTTAGAAAAGGGGTGTGACTCATGCCTGTATCCAGCCTGCCAGTGCGGTTCTGTAGAAGGAGTTGCCTGGTTTCTTTGAAAATCTCCTTCTATACTTATCAAGGCACTTATGGTCAACACCAGGAATGGTGGGAATGTTGGCAGTCTTTCTAAAAGCAGAAAAACAGGTTTCTAATATCAAACCATCAATCCCCTTCATGTACTGCTGCTTCACCGTGTATTGAGTTTCTTGCCATGGTGAAAGAATATTTTCCCAAGAGCAGGCTGCTGAAAACCAAAATGTTTCTCTCTCCTGAGAGAAACAATGAGAATCACAATCGGTGCAAACTCATTCCCACCCCCCCACCCCCCAACTGCCATCTCCCAGAATCCGAGAAAACTCTTTAATCAGAGAGAGAGAGAGAGGGAGGTTAGAACGTGGAATTTACTATCACAGGAAGTGATTGAGGCAAAAATAGCTTGGATGCTTTCAAAAAGAAACTAGACAGATCAGTGAGAGGAAAAGGGAGTATATTGAAAGGTCAAGATGAGATAGATGGAATAGAAGGATAATTATGTGGAGTATAATCACCAGCACAGACCAGTTGGAACGACTGACCTGTTTCTGTGCTCTCTTGTCTATGTAACTCTAAGTATGGTGATTCACACTGAAAGTGAGTGAGACTTTAGAGGCCTTTTGAAAGTAGCATTTTCAATCCAACACGATGCTGCCAGACCTGCTGAGTTTTTCCAGGTATTTCTTTTCTGTTTTTGTTTTGGATTTCCAGCATCCGCAGTTTTTTGTTTTTATATTTTTGTCTCTGTCTGTGTTTATGTTCCACCCAAATCCCCACCCACTTCATCTAAGCCTATCTGCGTATCCTGCTAATATTTGTCAACATTTGAGGATTGGGGCATATCTGAGGATTAGATTCATAATCAGCTTGATACTGTAGCATGGTGAGTTAGGGAGGTCCTTCCCACTGGATTGCAGCTTTCTTTATCCCTTATTAAAAGCCCACTGTTGAGGAAGGCCATTTAGCCCATCATAACTGATCTATCCTGAAAGACAATATGGTTCCCTTCTGTAAGTCGTCACAGCGTTTACTTGTTTCTTAAATAATCCCAAGATTTTGCCTCCATTATGCAAGCCCAACAATGAATTTCATGCAGAGATAAAAACAAAAAGCTACTGCGGATGCTGGAAATCCAAAACAAAAACAGAATTACCTGGAAAAACTCAGCAGGTCTGGCAGCATCGGTGGAGAAGAAAAGAGTCGACGTTTCGAGTCCACATGACCCTTCAACAGAACTGAATTCTGTTGAAGGGTCATGTGGACTCGAAACGTCGGCTCTTTTCTTCTCCACCGATGCTGCCAGACCTGCTGAGTTTTTCCAGGTAATTCTGTTTTTGTAATGAATTTCATGCATTGGCCACAAGAGCTTTGTGGGAACAAACTTCCTAAGGTCAGTTTTAAATGTTCCTCTTTACGTTCCACTGAGTAACCTTGTCCTTCATTCAGTTTAGTTTGAAGTCAGGGTTTGGACCTACACACATCTACATCTATTTGTTTATGTATACCGTACTGAAAACCCACATAGAGTGGTTAGAGCACAGAAACCCGACAAATCCATGCCAGCTCTCTGTATGGTAACCCAGGCATACGTAAGACCCCTTCTTTCAAGTCTGACCTGGTCTTTCCTCCTGCCTCAGTCATTCAAAACGCTGAGCAGCTTTCCGGACTTGAATATCTCCCAATTGTATTGGTGATTAGAATTCTGTCCGGTGACCAAGGGACATCTCTGAATTACTTAGCCCCCTAATCAGTGGTTGTGCCTTCAGCCGTCTAGGTGCTAGGCTCTGGAATTCCCTCCATAGCCCATTCCGCCTTTCCCTCTCCTTTTAAGATACTCTTTAAAACCTATTTCATGGTAATGCAGTGATGCCAGAAATAGGTGGCCTGGCACCAATAACACATTGTTAATTTAAAAAGGAATTCCGACAATGTCATGCAAGGAATAGTAATGATATGTAATTGGAAGCAGGCATGTTGTGAATTTGTGGTTTTATCTTTGTTTCTTTAAAAGCCCAACTCTGTGCACAAATGGTTATTCTCCGCCTGCGCTTATCCCACCCAGCTCACTTAAGGTAAAAATGGATCACTGCTAAACATACAGGGTGCCAGAGGCTTTCAAACTTTTCAGTAAATCTTAGTGCATTCTAGATACTCCCCCGTATATATTGGTGTATTCTAGTGGCTCCCCCAATAAATATTGGTGTATTCCAGGGGTTCTACCCACAAATATTATCAGAACCCTGGAGAGTATCCCTGTAAATGTTGTCAGACTCTTGGTAGGCTGCAGGGGTAGGGTGGTGCGGGCTGCTACCCTGTAAATATAAACAGAGTCAGACTGCTGGAGGGGTCTGTCCCTTTAAACATTCAGACTCCTGTGGAGGTGGTTGGGGGTGGGTCAGGAGGGTTGTGGGTGTGCTACACCTGTAAACATTGGCAAACTCCGGGGGAGGGTGGGGCTACACCTGTAAAAATTGGCAGGCTCCTGGAGAAGGGGGTGGTGGGGGGTAGGGCTACACTTGTAAACATTGGCTGACTCTGGGGGCTGCCCCCTGCAAATTTTGATCTTTTTTTCTGAGGCAGGGGTGGGAGTGGGTATGGTGGTGTGCACGGGGAGTAGCAGGGCTGCAAATGTTGAGATGCTCTGTTTTAATGTCTGAAAGGCTGCGTCAATTGCTGATAGGACCATTGTTCTCATTACAGAAGGCAGAGTTTTATTGGTAGACATCAACTAAAATAACATTCTGGCGAGTCAACACGTACAGAAAGTCAATCAGTTTGTGCAGTGCTATTATCACAAATAGATTTTCCATATAGGAACGCATTCCTCCATAGAAATTGTATTTGTCGACAGTATCTAGTACAGTTCCAAAACCAGTAGTTAGCAGATGCCGTGAGACTGGTTCTATTGTTATAATGCCAGAGTATTTTTCAAAAATAAATTTGGTTTATACTTAAAAATAGTGATTGAATGTTTAAGCACCAGGAATGAAGAACAATGAAAGTTGCTGCTTGGTGTTAGAATCAGAGCCAGATTTGGAACCTTTCTTAGTAATATTTTTGTTTCCAAGACGGAAGCTTGTGTGTCAGCTCCCATTTGTACTGAGGGACCGCTGCGACTGTCAGAGATGCTCTCTTTCAGATGAGATGCCGCCTTAGTGAGATGTAAAAGATCCCATGGCACTACTTGAAGAAGAACATGAGAATTCTCCTGACTAATATTATCCCTGAGTCATTATCATGTTGCTGTTTGTGGGAACTTGCTATGCAGAAATCGGTCATAATGCTTTCTACATTACAGAGGTATCTCAAAAGTACTTCATTGATGTAAAATACTTTGGGGCATCATGAGGTTGTGAAAGATGCTATTTAGATCTATTTTCCTTATTTGTGCTGTTCTGCAAATTAAACAACTTTAATACAGTCTACTCTTGAAAACTCAGTCATTTTCATGCTAAAAAAAAATTAGCAAATGCTTTGACATAAGAAATGTAAATAAAGGAATTTGAGTTATCAGAAAATTTGAATTAAGGGACTGGATTCCGAAAAATCGGCTGCAATTCAGCCCTTTACTGTGATGACAGAATGCTTGTTGATTTTGAAAAGGAATCTGCCATAACCCAATCTGTCGTCGCAAATGTTTGTTGTTTGTGTTTTATCCTGCTCATAACCCCTCAAGCTAAGCATTGTTTCAGATTACAACACCTTTAAGCTTCTGACAACCTTCTCTGCTTCAGGTCATCTCTTATTCTTCCATGTTTTAATAAAGCGCTGTACTGTCTGTGGAGGCAGTGATGTTTGCTGTGAAGGGGTGTGACTCTTGGAGTGCATTCGTGTCCTGCTAAGCTAAGCCTATCTTACTGACTGTTCGTTTTGCTAGCCTTGCAACACGCAGTCAGTTTGGGTCAGGATGACCTGAGTGGATTACAATCTCTCAGCATCCATATAGCAGACTGCTTCTCGTTTACAACATGCACTGGGAGGCCTTAGGTTGCTTTACCCATCCCTTGCACCAAAAGTTCATATTATATCACAATGTTGGAGGTTGGCATCAAGGTGTTTATGCCAACTCTCTTGCAGATCTCTGATCCCATACACTCTCTTTATGCCATTAGAACATCAGACTGAGAAAATCCTCACTCGGCCCATATGTTGCCCAGGCCCAGACTTGGGACTTTATCTAATTGCCAAAATGAAGATGCACTGTTTTTACTCCACTGGATGATTACAGTAAATCAGCTCAATTAGCTTATAGCGCATTTGCCAGAAGGATGCCCACCATTTATTTGACCCAACTGGGAGTGTCCATTGACTGTCCTAACCTGCACCAAGTCCTGTTCATGCATCATCCTTGTGGTCACTGATGTACATTGGTCAAACAATGCCTCCTTTTAAAATTCTTGCCATAGTTTTCACATTCCTCCTTGATCTCACCCCTCCCTATCTCTGTAATCTTCTCCAGCCTCATAACCCCCTGAGATATCTGCATGCCTCTAATCCTGATCTCTTGAGCTTCTCTGGTATTAATAACTCCACCATTGGTGGACATGCCTTCAGTGGCCTGGACCTGAAACTTTGGAATTCCCTCACTTAAACTCTCTGCCTCTCTATCGCTCTCCTCCTATAAGCTGCTCCTTAAAACCCTTTTCTTTGACCAAGCTTTAGGCCATCTGCCCTAATATCGCCATATGTGGCACAGTATCTGATTTTGCTTGACTACACTCCTGTGAAGTTTTTTTTATTCGTTCATGGGATGTGGGCATTGCTGGCTAAGCTAGCATTTATTGCCCAACTATGATTGCCCTTGAGAAGGTGGTGGTGAGCTGCCTACTTGAACCGTTGCAATCCATGTGTTGTAGGAACACCCACAGTGCTATTAGGAAGGGAGTTCCAGGATTTTGACTCAGCAACAGTGAAGGAATGGCAGTACATTTCCAAGTTAGTATGGTGTGTGGCTTGGAGGGGAACTTGCAGGCATGGTGTTCCCATGCATCTGCTGCCCTTGTCCTTCTAGATGATAGAGGTCATGGGTTTGGGAGATGCTGTAGAAGGAGCCTTGGTGAGTTGCTGCAGTGCATTTTGTAGATTTGTAGGTGGTGCACACTGCTGCAACTGTGCATCGACGTTGGAGAGAATGAATGTTTAAGGTGGTGGATGGAGTGCCAGCCAAACGGGCTGCTTTGTCCTGGATGGTGTTGAGTATTTTGAGTGTTGTTGGAGTTGCATTCATCCAGGCAAGTGGAGAGTATTCCATCACACTCCAGACTTGTGCCTTGTAGATGGTGGACAGGCTTTGGGGAGTCAGGAGGTGAGGTACTTGTATTATTATATAACTACATAGTTATTACATTAAAGGTGCTACATAGATACAACATGTTGTATAAATGGGACTTTGTAGTCCATATTTAACAACAATTTGCATCTAAACCTCAATGGGTCTTTTTCAATGTGCCACCTACAAGGTTTGCCAAATATGTTGGAGTGGTCAGTAATGTAAGGCAAGCGGGTATGGCACTGGCTGCCTGGTATACTCACCACCTGAGATTCAGTCCCGTTAACGTCAGTCGAACTGAACAGCTGGCTCACTGTATAACGGGCAGCCAATGCTGCATTGCTGCTTCCTAAGGCAAAATTCTACCTCGTGTTATTTGTCGTACTTCAGGGAAGGAAAGTATTTTGAAATTTGAAAGAAATATTCAGAAGTTGTTGATAAACTGGGTTCTTTTTCTTTTGGCTTCTGCCCTTTTTGGAGATCCCCAGACTGTAAATCCTGCACTGAGTTCCTAAGTTTAAAGAGTTGCAGGAAGAAGTGGTAGATCAACATCTCGGAGGGGATGAAACTCACTCAGCGTTATTGACAATAACCAGATCGCTGTCACTCATCTTTCCTAACTCCAATGTTGCTCTTCTTTTACAGATCCAGCTTCAGCCTACATCAGACAGCTAGAAAGCAAAGTCAAGTTACTGGAAGAAGATAACAAGATTTTATCACAGGTATATCCTACCAGACTCTTAGTTTGCTTATACCCAAGTCCAAATTGAGCATTGGGATAGTGTGCAGAACTCTCCAGCATCAGCCACTGTTCATAGTGATCAATGTAAAGTCCTCTCTCAGAGACAAAGCAGAACAGAGATGTTGTATCATGCTTCTATACACTCAGCATTGTTGCTCTCTGGAGCCTTCCCAAATTCAACCCGATGGCCCGAAATGCTTTTCCATAGTGATTGCGCTTAGGTTGACTAACATCCAAATGGTACTGTGCATGTGAAATTGTGACAACAGGTCAATGGCACATCCATTGGTACTTGTCGGAAATGTGGGTCCAAGATGACCTAAGAACAACACGGTTGCTGATTGTCATTTCTGACTGATTGTAGGTCTGGTGTGATTGCCCTGAACAAATATATATCTGCATCACTTGTGGGAATGATTTTATATGCATCGTGATTCTTAGCGGTAGGACCTGTCCGCGTGCATGTAATACTTTAATGAAACACCGCTGAAAATTGGTGACGTCATTCAAGTCCCAATGCACTTCCTTATCCAAGAGCAGAATTAAATGCAATTCATCTGCAGAGCCAACCAGAACAGATTTGGATGAGATTACTGGTCTGAGCCCAGCAGTTTTTTCAGTAATGGTTAAATTTAGTTGCCAGAAAGAAATATTTGTGAATGCCTGTTCCCTGCAAGCATCCTACATACCAATGTTGTCAAACACCGACCTCAGGAAGTAGGTTTTCAACTTGCCTGGCTGTCCATCAATCAGCTACCTATTATAAACACTGTCTGCTTAACATTTGCATTGATTTCAATGGCAGTAAAAACTGGACGGTTTCTATAATGGACACCTGATCCTCAACACCAGCCTTAGGCCAACTTGAAAATCTACCCCTTAGTCTCCACCCGGAAATGTTACCTGCATATAGCAGTTTTTATTGATTACATGGTGTGCAAGCTCTGGAAGAAAGGTAGTGTGGCTGTGAGGCACATGCTTGAAAGTTCTACATTTAGAGCACAGCATTGAGGAATGTCATGCACAGGACTGTTTTAAAAACCTCCCCAGTGACAATGAAGCAGAGGCACAATGGAGAAAGGTCACTGCATGAGACCTTCCAGCCATAGTACACTGAGGGGCTGGAAAATTTGTAGAGCCCCTTGGGCTGTAAGTTTCACATGGAATGTATATTGTGAATATCAAGAATATTGAAATTGTATTGAGGCACCTCAGAGAGGAGCATGTTGTATGGAGAAAAGTTGAATTCTATTGCACTTTCTGTAATTGTTCAATTTGAAATATTTTGCCCTCAGGCTGTATTCCTGACATGGAAAGTATATAGTATATAGTAAATATCACGAGTATTACAATTGTATAGAGTGGAACATACTTTACAGAGACAGGCCGAAGTTTATTAAACTTTTTGTAATTTTTTAGTTGAAATGTTTCGTCATGAACTTTTACAAATTTTATGAATAAAGTATACTTTTGGAAAAAGTGACAGCGAGGGAGTTAGGGATGAGCTGCACACCACTCAAAGCAAATTGGAAAGGATTTTTACGACTGACTTAGACCTTGGTCTTTCTTGTTTCACTGCATGTTACGCTATTGCCAAAATGCTGCAAATGTAATTATTCACTGCTAGAAAAGAACAACACTTCATCCTGTTTATTGACTCCTTACCATTAAAGATTTAGTTTATGTATAGTGCAACATCACAATGTTATGGGCAGGACTGCTCATAACCACCTTCTCAAGGGCAATTAGGAATGAGCAACAAAATGCTGACATTGCCAGAGACGCCCACATCTCATGAAAGAGTTAAAAAAAAAGACGTTTCAAGCAAGCTATGAATACTTTACCTTTTTTGAGTGGGTGGATTTTAACATCACCTTCAGCTTATTGCTGCTTCGTGACTGTCTAGTATTCCTGAATCTTGTAATAATAGATGTTCCTTCTTGGGGAAAATTCGGCTTTTTCCATTTTATTCTTTCTAAAAAAGCAAAACTTTAGGTAAACTTGGAAGGATAACAAAAAATGAGGAGGTGTATTTTCACTGAGAATGTACCACCTTCAAAATGGGGTTGACCTGGTCAAAGACCTTGCAGCTCAGCTGAGCATCAAGTGGACTAATCCACTGAGAACAGAAAGTCATCCTCGCTCGAAACTTAGAAAACAGTGTTCTTTTTCTCAATTGATTCTGATTCGGAGTAAAAGATCATTAACATCCATGTTCCTAATTTTTTCTTCATAAAGCTGATCTACCTGTAAGCTGCAAGAAGGGTCGATTTGATCAGCCTTGTTCTTAGAGAGGTGAATACATCTAAGTGTGTGAGATGTTAAGGATAGTCTCCCAACAGAATTACCTGGTTTATCTCTTAATGAAGGCAGTGAACCAGGCTGGTAAAGATCCCAGTATACACTGAATCCCCTCAACGACCTCGCTCAGGCTTTTCTTCTGTGTGATCTTCATGGTGATGGCTACCCAGAACAGGGATCACAGCCAGACTTAACAGTAACCTCACCCTATGCCCATATGCCCATGTATGTAGGGGTAGGGAGAATTCAACAACGTGCCGCTATGTCATAATGTACCTTTCCATGTCGATTTACTACAAATGCAAGTTTTGATCTTTGTGTACTGTTTGAGGCAGCGAGCACATTGCACAAATTGGAATAGACGGCAATGGTTTCACAGGGCGGAATCTTCCGGTCCTGCCAGCAGCGGGAACCTTGGCGGGCAGGGAAGCTTAATTTGGCAGGAGGCCAAATATCAGTTTCCTGATGGTGGGGTGAGCCTTATTAATTAAGTTCTCGGGACTTTAAAGGCCGGTTAAAGGCGGGTCGAGCTTCCTGGCGAACAATGTTGGGAAGCTCTTTTGCATTCATTAGCATGTCATGCATACTCATTAAAAGGCCACTATGCCGGATTTAAGCACCCCCCCTCCAAATTAAGTTCCCACCAGCAAGAAATTAGAAGGTTCTGCATGTAAGTAGTGTGCACCTGACGAGGTAGGCTACTTCATGATTAACAGTGAGTTGTTGTGCATTGTCCTATCTGTAAACGCCAGCCTATGTTTGAGACTGAGTGATGGCAGTGCAAGTTGTGTGGAGGATCACTGAGGAAGGATTAGCAGGGAAGGGTGGGGCAGCGGCTATGCAAAGGTGGAAGGGGTAGTGCAAACTGTCCAGGTGCCCTTTAAATATGGTACCCGGACCTTGGGCCCCATGAGGTAGTGGCGGGGATGGCAACATCCTGCCCGTCCGGCAGTGAGAATGGGCAAGCTCCTCATGGACGCGTATGTAATGAGCTGAACTGTGCAATATTGCGCGTGGCCAGCTATCCTGCCCAACAGCGGAAATCACTCTCACTGCTGCGCCCGCCACCGAACTTAGATTCCAGAATGGAAGATTCCAGCCTCGGTCTCACTCGGGGTGTTGAATATTTCCAGTAGTTTTGTTGCTAGGAGCCAACTGTACAGCATCATGTGGACCTTCTTGATCCTGTCTGTAGGAACTGAGGTTAAACATTATGAACAGCTCATCAAATGTGTAACCTTTGAACCAACTGCTGACTGTGGGCTTGATTAACTTTCTACCTCCTGCTTCCATTCCCTTCCTAATTTCTTCTGCAATCTGTCAGCATCCACTATACTCTTGTTATCTCTCTCTCTCTTTACCTCTCAGTGTGTGTTTATTTTTGTCTGTCAGTCATCCTCTTTGAAATTGAATGCATTGAATCTGGTAATTTGTGGGATAGCAGTATAAAAATACCCATGAAAGCCTCTGGGTTGGCATTGAAAGATACACATGTCCCACCCTAATTGGTTGATTTTGAATGCTCTTTGAAGTAGCCAACCAGTTGTGAACAATAACTACAAAATCTAATAAAAAGAAAATTGGACACATCCATTGACAACAACCCAGGCACGCTGCCAGGGGTAAGACTAAAGCAATCACAGCCCTCTCAAATTCAGATTGTCCAAATTCAAAGACTGAACACTGAGCAAAATGTCAAAAGCCATACGATAAACATAACTGCGTGAATGTGTCAACTGGCGAAAGCTGAACCCTACCCAGAAGCAGTCGGGCTAATTTAGGAATCGGCGAATGCTCATGCTCACTGAGCTTGTTTGCTCTGAAACCAGGTGCTTTTATCATTGCCCCTTTCTTCCCTTTCCTTTGTTCCAATCTTCTGACATTCCAGTCCCCTGACAGCAGTCTCTGTGTGTGTGCTGCTGTTCGTTTATATTTGCCATCATGTGCCGTTCTCTTTAGGCCTGCTTTGCTCCAATGTGAAATCCAGAGACTGGATTGAGGATGTGTAGCTGAAGAACACCAATAGGTCTGTATTGCTGCTCTGAATATGACGGCAGATTCATTGACCTGCTTTTCACGGCTCAACAGTGTCAGACATTTCCTGCAGGCCAGGCAGCTTATGGCATTAGGAAGCCTGGCCTGATTCCCCTTCTCTTCCTACCCATGCCCCCTCCCACATAAACATTCCACTGAAATGCTTTTAAAGATGAACTTTTCTCTTGCATTGAATTACTATTTCCTTCTGGTGCCTGAGGTCACAATACAAATCTGCCCAGCCTTCCTTGGCTCTTTTTTGTGATGTTATCTGAGTGGGACGTCTAGCATCTAATCAACATGCGCAGTCTTTTACTCTTCATTGCACCAGGACTGCTTATGCCTTTTCTTCACAACCCATAGGGAGGAACTGAGTTGCTCCAGTGTCACAAATAGGGCGGCCGTTGGTCCAGTTTTATACTGCACAGTCAGTTTTCAGCTGGTCTGGCCCCCATCCAGTACCAGGCGTGATTATGTCCAGTATTTTGATTTTGAAACGCCTCTAAGAACCACCTTTGTTTACCTTCATTGTTTCCTGAGGTGCCCATTGGTCACAGGCCTCAAGCCTCCCACAGGCCGTGAAAATATTGTCTAAGGAACAGTGTGCCCGAGGCATAAGAATTCAATCACCAATCAACCACAAAAAGCTGCCTTAACATTTTAAATAACAAACTGGGTGTGTAAACTTATTTAACTAACAGTGCTTTGCTGCTGCTCCAGCACCGCTATGTCTGGCTGTTGTGCTGTAGCCTGACCTCATTTCGCTCCCTGTCAGCTGGTTGTTTAGAGAATTGATGTAAGAGATGTGCTGGTAAATCTGGCTCTATACCTTAGCTTTGAACCTCGTGGACAACAGCAAGACCAGTGCATTGAAGGGTGTTACAATGCTTAGTTTATAACCACTGTCCCCCTTCTGTGCTCGTCAATGTGAAGGGATCTTAGAAATTGGGATATAGGCCATCTTGTTTTGGACAGACGGTGTTTTGTGTGAACTCTGGGATACTGCAAACAGATGCTGACTAAAGCTCCTCTGCCCTATCCATGTCAGACTTATGCCTCAGGAAAGTAGGCAATTAACTGCACATTTTCCTAGTGTGGCATTTTCCATCACCCATCTGTACTTCATCCGAATGTTATAAAGCTCAAAATAATCCTTGCAGATTTCTTGCAAGTTTGGAAGAACATCAATCCATTACTGGAGAGAGAGAGAGAGAGAGAAAGCAAGTTAACATCTCAGGTCCATGACCTTTCATCAGAACCATGCTGGTGAAAGGTCATCAGCCTGAAATGTTAAACTCTGCCACTCTCTCCACCGATTCTGCCTGGCCTGCTGAGTATCTCCAGCATTTTCTGTTTATTTTTCAGATTTCCAGCCTCTGTAGTACTTTTCTTTTGGCCAATTTATAACTGGCTGCTTTACCATATGGCACCTCTAAATGAGAGCAGTTGAATGTTAAATTGGAAGGATAGCGTAGCTCATGCCTGATAGGAATTGGTTGCGACTGCATGAAATCTGTTTGATGTAGGACTCTTGCTAGTACATTAGTCTGCCTTGAATCTGAAACTAATCCTTGCGGTGCAAGTTGCTAACTCTCGGTGGCTCTGAAGCTATATCCTAATAACTTAAAATAAACACTAAGAATGGTCAGCATGTGAAGGTAATTGTTTTTAACTGAGTAAAAGTAGAGTGCTGCTCCTTTTAACCCTTAGAAATAACAGTGCGTTTTCACACTTGTTGGAGAGGTAAATGTTTACATTTCTTTTGTGCGCCTCTGGGAGCATGACCTCCATACCTTTCAAATGGTGTTCTTAGAGGGGCCTTTGCAGCCTCCAGTTATACTGGCTACACATTTGTGGTTTTCTGTAAAAATGCAGGGTGACTAAAATTGCCTGAAAAACTGAGAGGCAAACGATGACACGCACTCTGTAGGGGAACCATTTTATGAGTTTGTGTTCCGATGGGGAGCTGTGCCCTCTGACCTATATTTGCCCTGTGTGCTGGGAAATGATTTTCCAATAAGCAGTGCAAGAGAATGAGGCTTGACCACCACATCACTCACTCCTAAAATGACCTTTGGTGTGCTGAAACCATGAACCCCATTCATGAAGAATGTTCCATTCCTAACGGCATTCCTCAGATAATCTCCCTTCTCGTAATTAAAGAAATGCTCCTTACTTAAAAGCAATGAAAAACATTGTTCCTATTTTTAGGGTAGATTTGCTAGATTGATGGGTTCTGCTTTTTTGGCAAGATATTTCAGATTTACTAAGATAAAAGGAAAATACTGCAGATGCTGGAAATCCGAAATAAAAACAGGGAACGCTGGAAAAGCTCAGCAGGTCTGACAGCATCTGTGGAGAGAGAAGCAGAGTTGACGTTTCAAGTCTGTATTATCCTTTTTCAGAGCTAAAAGGCTTTAGCTCTGAAGAAGGGTCATATGGAATCAAAAAGTCAACTCTGTTTCTCTCTCCACAGATGCTGTCAGACCTGCTGAGCTTTTCCAGCGTTCCCTGTTTTTATTTTGGATTTACTGCTGCCCCAAGTTGCTTGTTGTGCTCTGAAGGCTTTCAATCAGGCCACTTGACCAAAATGTATTGCCACCATTAAAATAAACAAATGTATCTATTTGGACAGAATAGGTTTTGCTATAGCTCATCAATATCCCCCACAGTCATCGGCCAAAACCTCATCAATACTGTGTGGCTGCTCCATTGTGTGAAAGTGTCAGGATGAAGCATAAAAGGCTCCATTAGTGGCTGATTGATCTTTGAAAGATCTCCAGATTGGGTGTCAGCGGCAGTGCTGTCAATTAGTTCACTAGCCACGAGGAGCAGAACTATCCCTACAGTCAATGTGACTTTTAAATGTGTTGCAAAACTCCTGCTTTTTACTAATAGCAATAGATTGCATCACGTCAGCTGGCATTATGAAGGGGCAAAGTATTATCTGTACCACACAGAATGGGCAAACCTGCTTATTTTTGTCAAATGAAAATCAGCCCCACTTTGATTTATTCACTTCACATATTTATTCATAATTCTGATTGTTAAGAGTTTTGGTTTTATTTTAATTTAATGTTGTACTGTTTTGTGTTTTGGTCAGCACGAAAGCAGTGATTTTCTTTAATTAAACACCGGAATTTTATCCAAGGTCCCAAGCATTACTTCCAGCTGAAGCAGCAATTTATGTGCACTTCTTTCAATTTAGTCTAATGTATTCACTGCTCACAATGTGGTCTCTCCTACACTGGGGAGACCAAATACAGATTGGATGACCACTTTGCGGAGCACCTCTGTTCAGTCTACAAGCACAACCCCTAGCTTACAGTGGCCTGTCATTTTAATTTTTCACCTTGCTCTCACACTGACATCCCTGCCCTCAGCCTGCTGTATAGTTCCAGTGAAGCTCAATGTGGAACAGCACCTCACTTTCCGATTTGGCACTATACAGCCTTCCGGACTCAACATTGAGTTCAACAATTTCATGAACTCAGCCCTCGCGTTTTGTTTTATTTTCTTTGCACGTTTCAGTTTTTCTCTTATTTTTGCTTTCAGACAGCAGGACACCTGTTATAGGCCCATCTTTTGTTTCTTTTCTTGCCTCTTCACCATTCCCTTTGGGCTTGTAAGACTAATTCTTCTATCATTCAATCTCTCCTGTCTTTCACCCTATCCTTTGTCATTGTCCCACCTACCCCTTGCTCAAAACCTATTACATATCTAACTTTTCCCAGTTCTAATGAAAGGTTATGGACCTGAAGGGTTATTTCTGTTTTTGTCTCCACCTGACCTGCTGAGAATTTCCATCATTTTCTGTGTATTTTTCTGATTTCCAGCATCTGCTGTATTCTGCTTTTTGGATAGAATTTTATGGTTGTCCACACTCTCTCTAATTATCACCACCCACTACCATTGATTTTTAAGTAAAGTGAAATGGTGGGCTTTCTAAAATTTTCAAGCAATGTCACTTAAACTGTGAATGCTACCCAGCAGTACAACGGTGAATTTTTCCAATTCAGGTTTGAGAGTTATATATAGGGAGAGGATTTTTGTAACACTATGGTCACAGATCATATCGCCAGTTGGAATCATTGAATGATATAGTACAGAAGAAAGCCTTTTTTAATATGTTCATTTGATGTGTCGCTGGCAAGGCCAATATTTTTTGCCCATCCCTAATTACCCTTGAGAAGGTGGTGGTGAGCTGCCTTCTTGAACTACTGCAGTCCATGTGGTATAGGTACACCCACAGTGCTGTTAGGAAGGGAGTTCCAATTTCTTGATCCATTAACAATGAAGGAAGAGCAATATAGTTTCAAGTCAGGATGGTGTGTGGCTTGGAGGGGAACTTGAAGGTAGTGTTTTGTGTCAGCTGCCCTTGCCCTTCTAGGTGGTAGAGATTGCGGGTATGGAAGGTGCTGTCGAAGAAGGCTTGCTGAGTTGCTGCAATGAGTCTTGTATATGGTATACACTGCTACCACTGTGCACCAGTGATGGAGGGAATGAATATGCAAGATTTTGGATGGGGTGTCAGTCAAGTGACTGCTTTGTCCTGGATGGTATCAAGCTTTCTGAGTGTTGTTGGAGCCACACTCATCCTGGCAAATGGACAGTATCCCATCATACTCCTGCCTTGTGCCTTGTAGATGGTGGACAGGCTATGGGAGTCAAGAGATGAGTTAGTCACACAGAATTTCGAGCCTTTGGCCTGCTCTTATAGCCACAGTACTTATATGGATGGCCAAGTTAAGTTTCTGGTCAATGGTAACCCTAGGTTGTTGATAGCGGGTGATTCAGCGATGATAATGCCATTGAATGTCAAGGGGGGGGTGGTTATGTTCTCTCTTGTTGGAAATGTTCATTACCTGGTACTTGTGTGATGTGAATGTTATTCGCCACTTATCAACCCAAGCCCAAATGTTGTCCAGATCTTGCTGCATATGGGCAGGAACTGCTTCAATAACTGAAGAGTTGCAAATGGTATTGAACATTGTGCAATCAGCAAACATCCCCACTTCTGATGGAGGGGAGGTCATCGATGAAAATGGTTAGGAATAAGACACTACTCTGAGGAACTCCTGCAGCCTTTCACCCCATCATGGCTTTGCTGGCTCATTGAAAGAGCCAGCCAAATGGTCCCACCACCACACCATCTTCTACCCGCCCACCCTGCTCTTTCCCCACAGCCCAGATAATCTTTCCTTTCCAAGGAAAAAAAATTGCCTTATTTGAGGCGATGAATTCAAGCTTTGAAACCATCTGGACAAAAAGGTGAATTTAGATGACTAGGCTACAAATGAAAATAAACAATTGCTGTTTTAAATGCAACAACTTGGGTAATTGCTGGGAATAAGTTTGCTAAGACAACTAAATATGCCAGATAGAGTGTACAAACAGCAGGGTGCTCAGCAAAAGACCCAGATTTAAGATAATTGGCAAAAAAATCCAGAGAGGAAATGAGAGTGTTTTATACACAGCAAGTTGTTCTGATCTGAAATACACTGCCTAAACGATGGCGGGCACAGGTTCAGTAGTAACTTTCAAATGGGAATTGGATATAAGCTTCAAACGGGGAAATTTGTAGAGCTATGGACTAATTGGATAGCTTTTTCAAAAAGCTCCAGGCACAGTGAGCCGATGACTTCTGTCTGTGCTGTGTGGCTCCGTGACGATAGAGCAGATCAAATGATGCATGGAAGGGTCTGCCTTGATCTTTTCTCAGTTAGTCATGAATGCTTCTCATTTATTTAACCTTTTTGTGTCCTTATGTCAAGGCAATGGATGTCTTTGACCTATAAGCACTTTATAAAATTGGACCTGATGCTGTGAATCTTGCACATGACACGGTTTGGGGTGAAGGCTGGCAATGGGGAACGCTGTTAGCAACAGACATTCCCAGTTCGGGTGTTTACTGAGTTAACCCCTCACCCCAGCTACTCCGTAGATTTTTAAACTGGGGTAGCCAAGTCCTAAGGAGTACATGAGGGGCTCACGGGAATCGGTGACGGTTTTGTCATCCGATTTCCGGATTTTCCCAGTTGTTTCTGTGTGTTCTGTGTACGCAGCAGGACATAAAGAATTTTTTTTCTTTGGAGGTGAGAAGAAGTTGTTGCTGGGAGGGTATCGATATTGGCAAGGGGCATGTGGGGCTATCATTCCATAGAATTACATAACATTTGCAGCACAGAAACAGGCCATTCGGCCCGACTGGTTTGTGCTAGTGTTTATGCTCTGTACAAGCCTTCTTCCAACCCTCTTCATCTAACCTATCAGCATATCCTTCTATTCCTTTCTCCCTCATGTGCTTATCTAATTTCCACTTCAATCAATCTATGCTATTCGATTTAACTAATCCTGGAGGTAGCAAGTCCCACTCTTTGGGGAAAGAAGTTTCTCCTGAACGTCCTATTGGATTTATTAGCGACCATTCTATATTTATGGCCTTTAGTTTAGTCACCCCCACAAGTGGGGCGTAGCTTAGTTATACCCTACCCTGGGGTCAAATCCCCTCATAATTAAAGACCTCTATTAGGTCACCCCTCAGCCTTCACTTTTGTAGAGAAAAGAGGCCAGCCTGTTCATTCTTTCTTTTAAGTAAATCCTCTCCGTTCTGGCATCATCCTTGCAAATCTTTCTTGCACTCCAGTGCCTCTGTATCATTTTTTTTTAATATAATGCGGAGATAAGAACTATTATAGAATCGTAGAATTCTATTCCCAGCACTGTGTAACCAATGGTGACATTGGCAGGGGGTCCCTCACACAAAACTACTGCAGCAGTCTGTCAGAACAACGTGTTTCAGCCCAATCTTAGATCATCTCGCACCAGGGTCACGTTTCTGTCACGCTGTGTCCTGCCTGAACAATATTTTCAATTTAGTGCCAAATTGCACCACCTAGTCCCAGGTGCTGGATGATAAGTTTGAGTGTTTAATTTATCACGATAAGTGAAGAGAGCTACGTCTACATTTAACGTATGGAAGCATGTAGGCTTGTGCGAGAACTAAGATTGGATAGAGGCCTGCAAATAGCACAGGATGTAAGTGTTTTGTTAAATATTCATCCCCTGGTTATGAGCGTCACTGGCTAGGCCAGCATTTACTGACCTAACGTCCTTTGGAAAGGTGTGGTCAGGCACCACCTTGAACCGCTGCAGTCCCTGTGATGTAGGTACACCCACAGTGCTGTTAGGGAGGGAGTTCCAGGATTTTGATCCAGTGACATTGAAGGAACAGCGATCTAATTCCAAGTCAGGACAGTGTGTGTCTTGGAGGGGAGCTCACATGGAGCTTGCACGTAGAGAGACAGTGGCATGGTGGCTATGCCACTGGCCTAGTAATTCAGACATCCAGGCTAATGCTCTGGGGACATGGGTTCAAATCCCACCACAGCAGCTGGTGGAATTAAAATTCAATTAATAAAATCTGGAATTTAAAGCGAGTCTCCATATTGGTAACCATGAAACTATCATTGATTGTTGTAAAAACCCACTTGGCTCACTAATGTCCTTTAGGGGAGGAAATCTGCTTTCCTACCTGGTCTGACCTACTTTATTTTAACATTGTTCCACAGAATGTGGGTGTCGCTGGCGAGGCCAGCATTTTTATTGCCCATTCCTAATTGCCCTTGAGAAGGTGGTGGTGAGCTATCTTCTTGAACCACTGCAGTCCATGTGGTGTAGGTACACCCACAGTGCTGTTAGGGAGGGAGTTCCAGGATTTTGATCCAGCGACAGTGAAGGAACAGCAATCTAATTCCAAGCCAGAACGGTGTGTGGCTTGGAGGGGAACGCACAGGGACCTTGCATGTGTGGAGATAGTGGCATGGTGGTAATGCCACTGGGTTAATAATCCAGAAGTCCAGGCCAATGCTCTGCGTTCAAATCCCACCATGGCAGCTGGTGTAACAGCGATATGGTTCAAAGTCAGGATGGTGTATGACATGGAGGGGAACTTGCAGGTGGTGGTGTTCCCATGTATCTGCTGCCCTTGTTCTTCTAGATGGAAGCGGTCATGGGTTTGGAAGGTGCTATCTAAAGAGTCTTGGTGAGTTTCTGCACTACGTCTTATAAATGGTACAAACTCCTGCCACTTTTCATCAGTGGTGGAGGGACTTTGAGGGGCTCTGGAGCCCACGTGAAAGAATATTTCTTTCCCCTGTGGTTTTCGTACTGTAAATCTTTATTTTCTTTACCCTTCTCTTTACTATCTGAATGTGAGGTGGATGTTGCAAAACCTCTTTTCACATTTTAATTGTGTGCATATAACTTTTGAGTTCATCCTATTTTGAATTTGCTGTGGGGTTATTAATAGAAAATTGGATTGCACCAAAACTGAGGGGTTGGGAAATATGCCGCCACTTATAAAGAGGGAAACAGATCAAAACACCTTTCTGTTTACAGATGGTGGTGAGAGGAGAAATTAGTGCTGTTTAAATTAACCCCCTCCTATCCATAACACCATTGAATTGCAAGGGGAGATGGTTAAATTCTCTCTTGTTGGAGATGATCATTGCCTGGCACTTGTGTGGCATGAATGTTACTTGCCACTTATCAGGCCAAACCTGAATTTTGTTCAGGCCTTGCTGTATATGGACACGGCCTGCTTCAGTGACTCCAGATTCACAGGAATGTGGTTGACACTTAACTGCCCTCTGAAATGGCCTGGCAAGCCAATCATTTCAAAGGCAATTGGTGTTGGGCAACATATGCTGGCTTTGCCAACAACGCTTACATACTATAAAAGAATAAACGAAGAAAAGATGATGGTGTTCCCATGCGTCTGATACCCTTGTCTTTCTAGGATGGTAGAGGTCGTAGGTTTGATAAAGGTGCTGTTTAAGGAACCTTGGCGAGTTGCTGTAGCGCTGGTACACCCTGCTGCCACTGTGCGCCAGTGGTGGAGGGAGGGAGTGAATGTTTAAGGTGGTGAATGAGCTGCCAATCACATCGGACTGTTTTGTCCAGAATGGTGTTAAGCTGCTTGAAGATGCACATATACCCTGGGTACATGCTACAGACAACTTGGGAACAGGTAAAACATTGTAGTCAGCAATTCAGGGAATACGACTTTCCTTGAAGTAGCCGAGGTAACATCCAAGTTAGTAATTCAGCAGATCCATGTGAACGAAAGTATTTCCCTGACAGTTTTGACGAGAGGAATACTGGACAGAAAATTTGTAACTGTCAAACTAAAGTAAATTGTACTGTGTTGCATCAGACATGCTACTACCACCCACATAGGCCTGAATTTCTGTGCCTGACCTCATGCTTTGTGGCTGTAACTACGTTGTTGCTGACACACGGCGGCAGTTCCATCAACCCACTCTCGGACATGCTCATAATGCTGACTCCAGGTTGTGGCGTATGCAGATACACGTTTAATCAAATGGAGTACCACCTTAGTCACTTCAGTACTGGAAGCAGAAAAATCTGTGACCCCATCTTTCTCCTAATTACATATAGCTATGTGCTTTATTTTTACCCCTCTCCTGTCAGCATCGACTCCCTCACTGGGCGCAGCTCCATGAGTTAGCAGCTTACCGAGGTGGCCACTATTTATGTGTGAACCTTGATGGTGAATGGCAGAATACCTGGCCTGGTTTTTAACCTGGAGGCAAGATCTATGGGCTGGGAGATGTGTTTGTGAGGTCAGGAAATCTGGAAGAAGGAGTTTCCTGTATGTCCGGCTGAATTTAACTGCCTAGGGAGCCATTGACTGGGGCTCCTGCCCACAAGCAGCTGGAGGTCTTTCAGACAGGAAGCCTGCTTCACAGGCCTGAAGCCTACAAGAACAGTTAGGTCGATTGGGGAAATGAGAGAGAACCTATGGGGGCTTGGGCATGGGGAAGGGCCCTTACCTTAAAAGATGGATTCAGCTCCCCATCTTCTTTAAGCTGTTGAGTTTCCAGAGGTTCAGGAAACCCAGAGACCTGTGGTTTACAACGGAGTGAAGCCTCTGGAGTGGGACGTGAACCCATAACCTTTTGATTTGGAGCCAGTGAACAAGTAACATGGTCAACATTTTTAATGTTTAAAAACCAAGCTTTGGATCTGAATCCTCAATAATGAAATGGCATTTAACAGGAGCTGCAAAATTTCCTAAGACAAATTGAACTGAGCTCAGTGAGACTGCTGTCCCAAATGTCAGGTGCCATTCAGTCCACGTTTTTTTAAACTTTTGGTCATTGGCCTAATGGTCGTTGCTCAGTTTCAGAGCTGTGGCTCAGATAGCTTCTTTAGCACCTGTCAAATACAACAATTATCACCAGGAAGTTGAGTCTGCGGAATTTACCTCATGAGATTAATCCACTGCTTGAAGGATTCCTCATTAACAGTCCCTTTACAGGTCTCTATCAGCTGTCTCACCTGTAACTCTCCATCTGCAGTCTGCCTCAGGGCATCCTGTCCCTAACATACACTGGAACTCCACTTATTCAACTGTTGAAGTTTATAATGGTTTGAAGGAAACCTGTGAAGGCTCAGCAATTTTTCCAAATTACTTTTGAAATCCTCCACTTAGCCTGTTTCACATTACGTTTTTATATGTTTGTTTGTTTGCTGTGCTTTGTGATTTTAGAAGTTTATTCTCCAAATTCCTGAAAGCAGCGGGTGACTCAGGCCATATTCTCATCATCGTTATCTCAGTGTTTGCTTCTGGCCTGACTGGCCCCTGTTAGTGTGCGATTCTAGACAGTGAAGGTTTGCAACCATAAGGTTATCTTAGAGCTGACCAATCATGTCCTTACCTGGCAACTACGAGGTGTTTTTTTTTGGCCTGAGATCCCAATAATCACACCTTAAATCAGAATCTTATTGCCCGCTATTTCAAAGCGTGTCCTGGATTTCCAAAACATTGCCAAAGCGGTGTTCGGATCAATAACTACTCATTAGATCACTAAGAACATAAGAAATAGGAACAGGAGTAGACCATTCGGTCCCTCGAACCTGCTCCACCATTCAATAATATCATGGCTGAGCTTCTTGTGTTTCAATTTCCACATTGCATCTAACCCCAATAACCTTAGATCCTTGTTAGGCAAGCGAATCAATCTACCTCTAACACAAGGAGTAGGAATAATCTTAACTCAACCGCAGGAGCATCATGGCTGATCTCCTACCTCAATTCCACCTTCCCACACTCTCCATAAGCCTTAATATCTTTAGTATCCAAAAATCTAGCAATCTCGGTCTTGAATATACTCAATGACTGAAAAGAACTTGAAAAGCAAAGAACACCAATGACAACCTCAGGACATCCCAAGGCACTGTACAGCCAATGAAGTACTCTTGTAGTATAGTCACTGCTGTAATGCAGGCAATCTAGCAGTCAATTTGCATGTGCCAAGCTCCCTAGAACCTTCCTGGTCTGCCAGAGTCCATGGTTGCCAAAGGCCATGCTTGACTAATGTTAGGACAAGTTCTCCAGCAAGTATGTTTCTGTGTGAATTTCTGGTGCTAAATTAAGTATAATTTTTGAAAATTATTTGAACATTTTAACTTCCCTTCCTCCGGACTCTCTGTGCCACAAATTATAGAATGTGGCCCGCATCTTATTTCCTGACCTGTCCTAGTGCTGTTCTTAGACCAACTGCTAGTAGGTACAAGAAAACCCCTGGGCAACTTTGCTATTTGAATTTCCCTCTCTCACTGGTGTTCTGTTCTGGTTTTCTCAGAACACAGTTAGTTCCCTGTCCACCATCTACAAGGCACAACTCAGGACTTTGATGGAATACTTCACACTTGCCTGGATCAGTGCAGCTCCAATAACACTCAAGAAGCTTGACGCCATCCTTGACTGGCACCCCATCCACCACCTTAAACATTCACTTGCTCCACCACAGTGACAGCAGTGTGTACCATCTACAAGATGCACTGCAACAATTTGCCAATGCTCCTTCAACAGCACCTCCCGAACCCACAACCTCTATCACCTAAAAGAATAAGCCTGGCAGATGCATGAGAACACCACCACTTGCACCTTCCCCACCAGTTCACACACCATCCTGACATGGAACTATATCGCTCTTCTTTCACTGTCGCTGGGTCAAAATCCTGGAACTCCCTTCCTAACAGCACTGTGGATGTATCTGAGCCACATGGGACTGCCGTAGTTCAAGAAGGCAGCTCACCACCACCTTCTCAAGGGCAGTTGGGGATAGGCAATAAATGCTGGTCTCGTCAGTGATGCCCATGTCCTGTGAACCCTCTTTATTAGACTATTGGGTGATGGGGGTGGGGAGATAAGGGCAGATGTGAGGGGGGTTTAATCTTAGGAGGAGATTCCCCCTCCTTTCCTCCCTTTACAACAGTGTCCAGCTGCAGACCCGTCCACCCAGACGATCTTCTATTCTCAAAGACTCTGCAATAATTGTCACAATACATGGAATCAGAGGCCTGGGGTGAGGCCAGAAACCAACTAATGCTCTCCTCAAGCAGACAATTTCCTGAAAAGCACTGTACGATTGAGACATGTACCAAATCATTGAGATAAACTGCCGCAGTCAAATCTTCTCATTAGTCTGGGGCAGTAAAACTCTTTTGTAACTGCTCCTCACCACCTTCGCTCCAATCCCAACTTAATCAGCCTGTGAACACTGTTCTGTGACCTCTCTAACCCTTTCCCAGAATTCCACAATGTTTGCAGCCCTCAGACAGCTGCTGCAATCCCATTAGTTTCAGAAATGAAGCCTGGCGCTTGTGGCTTTTCAAATCTCTCGGAGCTTTGCCCCTTGCTTTTGGATAATGGCAAGTTTGCCACACACGGTGAAACAGTTTCTGTAATGATCACATCTGGCCATGACCACAGGCAGTCGTTTTAGTCACCGGCTTTGCACCTGGTCAAGTTGGATTCACTCATTCATTGTCAGGCCAGATGCTCTCATTGCTGATTCCAGCTGTGCCAGCTGCTGTTTGAATAGTTAGTGATCCAGAGGTCATTGTGACAAACTGGTAAATTTCAAAGTACTGTAGAGTGGAAAGAGGGCGGGGAAGGGGGAGAAAATTCTGTACCCTCTGACAGTCATTTAACATTGGGAAATGTGATTAAAAGCTATCATATTATTGGGGTTGCTACCCTGAAATTTTTGAAGATAAACTTGGACTTCACTTTCCAAATTCGAGACTAAGGAGAAAGTATACCTAATTTTGAGCCAAGGGCCCTGTTGGGATACATGTACGTTTTCAATCATTACAATTCTACTCACTTTCCCCATGCCCTTCCAACAAGTGCACCAGTTTTCCCAGGTGAGATTTTGGTTTCAGCCCTCTCCCACTCCAGGATTGTGCCAATAATATCCTGTATTGAGCTCGTTCAAAACTCTGCCTGTAGCCCAGCCCGCACTACATCCCATTCACCCATTTCGTTGACCTATGTTGGCTCCCGGTCTGGCAATGCCATGATTTTTAAGATTTTCACCCTTGTTTACAAATCTCTCTATGGCTTCAACTCCTCCCTATCTCTGTAACCTCCTCCAGCCCTACAGCCTTCTGAGATTTCTGTGCTGTTCCAATTCTGGCCTCTTGCGCATCCTCAATTTTCAACGCATCACCATTGGCAGCTGTGCCTTCCACTGTCTCTGTCTTAAGGTCTGGAATTCCCTCTCTCAACCGCTCCACCTCTTTACTTTTCTCTCTTCTTTTAAGATGCCCCTTAAAACTTACTCCAATATCTCTTAATGGGGGTCACATTTTATTTGACCTTACTCCTATGAAGCACCTATGGACATTTTACTATGTAAAAGGCTATATAAATGGAAGTTACATAAATTACAGCCATTATCTGGTTCATTCCCCAGGGCAGTGCCTTGACAAATCAGTCAACCTGTCTGCTTTGAATGAAAACAAAGCTTGGCAGTTAACTGTCAGCCATCAGTTAACTGGTGCATTCGCCATGACAATGCCTCTACCAATCAGAGTCCACTTGCCAACCAATCAGCACTCCCTCCTCATGCAGTATAAATTGTTGTCCCTTCACATTTGGTATTCTTGCAGATTGTCCTGACGAAAATTGTCAAGATGAAAAGCTTTGACAATATGTCGTTTTATAGCAGTACTCAAATTCTGTACTGAACAACAAATTACATAAAATACATAGGATATACGGCGGCACAGCAACTGGCCAATCGACCCAATCAGTTCATGCCAGTTTTTATGCTCCATTCAAGCCTCCTGCCATCTTTTCTTATCTAAGTCTACCATTGTAATAATCTGTTCCCTTCTCCTTCATATGCTTGTCTAGTTTACTCTCAAATGCATCTGTACTATTTGCTTCAGCTACCCCCTGTGCTAGTGAGTTCCATGTTCTCACTATTCTTTAGGTAACAAAGTTTCTTCAGAGTTCCCTGGGAGATTTTTTGCTGAATCTCTTATCTTGATGGCCTCTAGTTAGGCTCCAGTTAACTGTGCCTCTGTTTATGGTGCAAAACAATGCCTCCGGTACCTAACTTGTGACTGAGTATCTTAGAAGTAAATCTTGCAAGTTGGATGTTTACAGTTCTACATTCTTTTTTGCTCCGTGCTAAGCTGTTGCCATGACGACGCTTTAATGCTCTCCGAAACTGCTCAGCACTCAGGCCCTCTGGATCAGGTTGCAGCCAATGCCGCTTTGACTCTTTGTCCTTAAGCGAACAAAGCAGGCATTTTAAAAAGTGCAGTTTGCCAAGGGGGTTAAGCACAAAGCCTACCTGGGCAGCCTCTGTTTCACAGAGGGACAGTTACCCGTCTTTTTTTAAAAAAAACAATGTTGGTGGGTTTATCTCTGAGATGTGTTACCCAGCAGCAAAAAAAAAACTTTCAATGAATGGTTAACTGATGAAAGTCCCTATTGTATACACGCTCATTATCTGACTGTGTCCGTCTGGTCTTTAATTATTGTAGTGTCTGACCGCAATGTCACCAGGGATTGAACAATATCCTTTTTAACCAAATTCAGTGCTGTGGTCTAATCAGTGCCACCATAAACAGTCCATTCATTGTATATTTAATAATATTCAGGACATGAGCTGTCACTTCTCATCAGGAGGAGAGAGTTTGCTGACTGAAAATATCATTCACTGTCACGGAGACAGTTTACTTTCTAATTTAAGAATGCATCAATCCTTCATTTTGATTTTAGAAAGGCTGATGTTAATTGTGGGCAAATATTTAGGTACCCCAACATTAAGATGACCATGAATGTGCCAGTTTTGTAATGCTGCCATGCACAATGGATGGCCTTTTTTAAAAAAAAGTTACAATAAGAGAAAAGCTTCCAGTTAAGTGAATGGCTTTTTGTTTGTGAAAGGGGAATGCAGACTCAGCAGTGAGGCCCTATTGGTTACCGTCCAAAGTGCGATGTCATTTCCTGTGGAGGAGTGTTACATTGGGGAGTGAGGAGGAGGAGGTTTTCATCAATAAGGACAAGAGCCAGTCAGGAAAAAGTTACTGCTTTTACCTTCTCGTGATGTTTTTCCTTTATTCTTTTGTGGGATGTGGGTGTCGCTGGCAAGGCCAACATTTGTTGCCCATCCCTATTTGCCCTTGAACTGAAAAGCTTGCTCAACCATTTCAGAGGGCAGTTAGGAGTCAACCACATATTGTGGGTCAGTAGGCACATGTAGTCTAGACCAGGTAAGGACGGCAGATTTCATTCCCTCAAGGGCACTAGTGGACCAGATGGGTTTTTATGACAATTAATGATAGTTTCATGGTCACCATTACTGAGAGTAGCTTTATTTTTTCAAATGTATTAATTGAATTCAAATTCCACCAGCTGCTGCGGTGGGATTTGAACCAGTTCCCTCAGAGCATTAGCCTCGGCCTAGTCCAGTGATAGTACCGCTATACCATCATATCCCCGTAGATTGAAAAAGCAGATCTAACAAAAGAACCAGAGGTGAGATGAGGAGAATTTTTTTTAACATGGTGATTTGTTACGATGTGAAATGCAGCAGAAGCAGATTGGATGATAACTTTTGTTACGACCCATCCCTAGGCGAGGTCCCCCAATTTGTAAACTTCCCAAACGGGACCCCAATTTTGTTATGCTCTGGGTGAGGAAGAATCAGCTGGCTCCTTTTCTCTATTCAAGCCTCTCTGTTGGTCACGATAAGGTTAATTTAAAAGGGATTCCTTCCCCCATGGGTACCTTTTCCCAGTCCAAATGTATTTATTTTTTAAAAGGAGCCAACTTAACTAGGCTTTCTTGAGTCAAAGAAAGGGTAAGTTTATTAGTTGCTAAAACCTGAGAAAAATAATAAAAATGCAACACACAGGCACACAGATCAGAAATGAGAAGTTGAATTCAAATAAAAGTTTAAAAAATATATACGAATCAGTTTTTGGCTTGTCCGCAAGGCATAGATGGTGATACGTTGCGGCCGTTAAGTTGGGTGATTCTGGCAGAGCTGACTCTGGCAGCTTAGCAGTTGGTTTGGAGACACTTGCTTCTGCAGGTTAGCTGAAGAAGCTGTCCTATTTCTTTTTGATTGTGGCTTCTGCTGAGTCTTACTTCTAGCAACAGAGAGAGAGAAAGAGACTTTGCCTGCAACTGTAGGGGTGACTAGTTGGTCTTGCTGTCACACACACCAGCACACACTGCACTGCACTGCTCCGCAGCTAGCTTTTTAGCCCATTTTACCATGTGTATTCCTGTAAAGGAAAAAAGCCATGGCCCGTAACTTCTGCGTTCCCCAGCGTTGGATTTGGGGGGTACCCCAAAGGTGCACTGGGGAATCCCTCTGCCAAGTTCCTGGGCAAGGGTTTGCCCTCTGGACAATTGCGCTGCGCTGGGAACCATCTGAAAATGCGATTTAAATCGCAAACTTCAATGGTTCCGTCAGGGTAATACCAGCAGTTACCCAGAAAACGTCAGAAGAATTAAAACCTCTTCTAACTTCTGGGTAAGGCCCCCAATCCCCCCCCACACTCCGATCTCAGGAAATCCCCAACCCTGACCTCTGAACACCCCTCCCCTTCCCCCAGACCTTGGTCACCCCACCCCCCAGACCTCTGGACACACCCCCCCAAACTCTGGACCCACCCCCTGACCTCTGGACACACTCAACCCACCCCCCCACCCCCCCCAATCTCTGGAAACACCCAACCCCGACTCTAACCTCTGGACACAACTAACCCCCCACCTGACCTCTGGACACTCCCAACCCCCAATTCCTATGCACTTACCTTAGACACTCACCTTCCCCTGGCCTATCAGTTTCTCTGGCCCTTTAAACTTACCTGCTCCACGGCAGCATGTGCTGTAATAAAGGGGGCATGGCCTTCTTGAATATGCTGGATCTGGACTTTGCAGGGGCCTGTGAAGAGTCTTTTGATGCAGGCCCCAAGCAGCTCCAGCAATCGGAAGTGGCAACGCAGTTTTCAAGACCAGGTAAGTATGCATTTATTTCTTCTAATTTCTGTGGGCCAACACTTTCCAACGCTAGTTGGAGGTTATGGCCCCATGTCGTGTAACCAGAGTCTGTTTCCCTTCATCTCCAAACATTTTACACATTGAGCTATAAATCAGCAGGAGGTGGATTTTCAATGGCTGCTGTGACATGGTAATTAGTCTTTGTCTCCGCAACCACAGGAGATAAAAGTTCAATCTTTTGCATCTTTCCTATCTGTCTTCCAATGTCTCTGCTTGAAGGAGGCCATGACACCTTTTTAGTGTGACATTCCCTATTCTCTCAGGACAGGTCTGTTAGTATAATCCACATAGGAATTTTCAAAAAAGTGGTCACTTTACGTTATCAGCCATCTTTTGCTCAGTGTGCTTGCTTGTATTTCTCAAAAAACACACACGTCTTCTTTAAAAAGTTCAATATGCCCGTAAGGAATTTGTGGCAGTAATCCGCTTTTCATGACACTTTCAAAAGGGAATTGGATAAATACTTGGGAAAAAGCTAGAGTTACTGGGACATGGGGAAAGGGCAGGGAAGTGGGATTAATTGGATAACTCTCTTAAAGAGCCAGCACAGGTGCAATGGGCCAAATGGACATCTGTGCTGCGTAATTCTCTGAATTCTATAAATGTTACTGGAGACCTTAAACATTTAAAAGAATTTAGTTTTAGTTTTTAACACCTAATGAGCCAGAGGGATTGTCATTCAGTAAATGATCTTGGAAAACTTTTTTGATCAATTGTTCCCCATATGTGCTGGATTTTTCTACAAATCTCTATATTATCCCTATAAATATATGAGAATCCTCTCTGAAATATTCTCATGCTCCCCCAGTACCAAGGTGACCAACTGTCCTGGATTTTCTGGGATCGTCCCATAATCTGGGACTTTGTCCCGGGTCAGGCCTTCCCGGGACGTGTCTTGTCCTGGATTTGTGCTTCAATGCATGTTGGGCCCTGAACATTCTTTTCTCATTTCTGCACATGTGTTGAACCTAGTACTTTCTTCTGCTGTTGATGCGCGTGCGTCAGACCTGACACCTAGTTTTTGTTTTACATAGAATCAATCTCAACAGCGAGGCAAGCTGCATCGCAGGAATTCTAGGTGAAGTGTATTGAGGGTCTGCTACAGATGATGTTCCCCAGTCACCAACAGTGCAGCCTTGAGCCTTCACAGTAAAACTAAGGCTTCCTCAGGAATCACAGTTCAGTGACACTTCTCCTCTAACTCATGTTTTGTACATCAACACTAGCCGATCCCACGTGGCATTACCCATGGAGTGGGCAGTGAGGTGTGTGGTGGCATTTTAGCTTTTATCACTTTTTAACAAAAGTGTGATATTGTCAGTGCAATAGAAGTTCAGTCAAAGTATAGAATAGGCTGCTGATCTGCTGGCATCTTTTTCTTGCCAAGCGAAACAGGTTAAAATTTCCCCAGGGTGTTGAGACTAAGCTGAGGCCTGGAATGATTTTACCAGACCCCACCCTCATGATCCAGTCAAGACATACATTCTATTTTGATTTTTCTCTAATACATTGATTTTATAATATTACTTATAGTGTCATAGCAAAATTTACAACAGCGGCTAAGTGGAATTGCTTGGGACATAGGAGTTTCTCTGCTGTTTAATCTGAGGAGGTGTGAGCTGCAATAGTGGGGAACTGCATTGCTGCCGGTGGTAGGAGGGTGTCATTACACTAGGCATAAGCAGACCCCATTATCAGAATATATGACAGGAAGAAGTTAACGCAAAAGTGTAACAAAACATGACAACCAGAAGTAAGGTCTCGTAGATAGAAAGAGTGCACTGATATAAACTTTTTAATAGAATATAAGGTTGAAGTGTAACCACTATTGCAATGTAGGAAATCCATTTTGAGTGCAGCAAGTTCCACAAACAGCAATGTGATAAAGACTACGTAATCTGGATTAGTGGTGCTGGTTGAAGGATAAATATTGTCCAGGGCACTGGGGCAAACTCTACTGCTCTTTCTGCAGTGGGATCATTCAAGCCCACCCGAGAGGGTGGACTTGGTTTAACATCTGACACAAAGGATGGGCTTGGGAGTGCCAGCCTAGATTATGTCCTCTGAAGGCTCCATTATCTCCTCACTATCATGTCTACCCAATGTAACTTTTTTTTTATTCATTCATGGGATGTGCCTTCGCTGGCTGGGCCAGAATTTATTGCCCATCCCTAGTTGCCCTTGAGAAGGTGGTGGTGAGCTGCCTTCTTGAACTGCTGCAGTCCATGTGGTGTAGGTACACCCACAGTGCTGTTCGGAAGGGAGTTCCAGGATTTTGACCCAGAGACAGTGAAGGAACAGCAATATGTTTCCAAGTCAGGATGGTGAGTGACTTGGAGGGGGACTTCTAGGTCGTGGTGTTCCCATCTATCTGCTGCCCTTGCCCTTCTAGATGGTAGTGGTTGTGGGTTTGGAAGGTGCTGTCGAAAGAGTCTTGATGAATTCCTGCAGTGCATCTTGTAGATGGTACGCACTGCTGCTACTGTGTGTCGGTTGTGGAGGGAGTGAATGTTTGTGGACGTGGTGCCAATCAGGTGGGCTGCTTTGTCCTGGACTGTGTCACGCTTCTTGAGTGTTGTTGGAGCTGCACTCATCCAGGCAAGTGGGGAGTATTCCATCACACTCCTGACTTGTGCCTTGTAGATGGTGGACATGCTTTTGGGAGTTAGGAGGTGGGTTACTCGTCGCACTATTCCTAGCCTCTGACCTGTTCTTGTAGCCACAGTATTTATATGGCTAGTCCAGTTAAGTTTCTGGTCAATGGTAACCCACATGATGTTGATAGTGGGGGATTCAGTGATGGTAATGCCATTGAACATCAAGGGGCGATGGTTAGGTTCTCTCTTGTTGGATACGGTCATTGCCTGACACTTGTGTGGTGCGAATGTTACTTGCCACTTGTCAGCCCAAGCCTGGACATTGTCAAGGTCTTGCTGCATTTGGACATAGAATGCTTCAGTGCCTGAGGAGTCGCGAATGGTGCTGAACATTGTGCAGTCATCAGCGAACTTCTGAACTTATGATGGAAGGAAGGTCATTGATGAAGCAGCTGAAGGTGGTTGGGCCGAGGACACTACCCTGAGGACCTCCTGCTGTGGTGTCCTGGAGCTGAGATGACTGATCTTCAACTAAAGTGAAGAAATGCAGTTTAAATTTAGTATTCTACCATTTGCGCAGAGAGGAGCCCATGGAAAATGGTAAAATCAGTCTTTCTGAAATTTCCTTGTATTCTGTGGTACTGAACTCTAACATTTTTAAAAAAAGGATAATTGATATCATTGCTGGGATGTCAGTGGCTGAAACCTGTTTACGGCTGTTTGTTGCCATTTTGAACCCTGGCAGTCAACTGAGCTTGAGCGCTCTCTGTTGGTCCCCACAATCATATTGTATCAACTTTGTTTTCAGGATTGACTTTCTATGGCACAAATATAGTAATTTTATTTCTATGACCGTAACACTTGCGTTTATACAGCACATTTAATGTAAGAAACACCACATGGCACTGTACAGAGGAGAACCAGGAATGCTGAGTAGTAATAGGATATCAGGAGAGGTGACTGAAAGCGCAATTGAAGAGAGGAGCAAGGAAAGAGGCTTAAAGTGGGGGTTCCATAGTGTGGGTCAACAAGGATGGTCATAGAATCATACAGTACAGGAGGCCATTCAGCCCATTGTGCCTCTGCCAGTTCTTTGACAAAGCTATCCAATTATCCCACTCCCCCTGCTTTTTCCCCATAACCCCGCAAACTTTTCCTTTTCAAGTATTTATCCAATTTTGAAAGATACTATTGAATTTGCTTCCACTACATTTTCAGGCAAGCATTCCGGATTGCCATAACTTGCTGTGTTTAAAAAAAAATCTCCTTGTCTTTCCTCTGATTCCTTTGTCAATTATTGTAAAAGGACCAGGAAACTTCTGTATTTTAGTGGGAATGCAACTTTTGTCTTCCTCTTTGAAGGAAATGGGCATCCATTTGCAGAGAATCCCAGCAAACGGCCATCACCTTCAGATAGAAAGAAGAATGCGTGTATGTGTGTGCATGTGTTTTTGTGTATTTATATGGCCTCGTAATGACTGCTACTGAAATACTGTTTGGTTTGATGGAAATTTTAACGAGTTCAAAAAGAATTGAACCCAAAAATCTGCCCGGAGATATAGCCAGTTGTAAGAAGTGTTCTGCAGGATCCTCTGCTGCACATCTTGGTGGACTTTCTAGAGCTCCCCACTTTGTAGTGCAATGTCAAAAGTCTGGACCACCAGTAAGTGCACCTAGTGTCCTCACTGTTGTAAAGAGGGCAGACAGCATAAACACAACCTACACCCAACAACCCATCTTGGTAAGGGTGTTGGGTGGGGGGTTGGGCAGGGGTGGTGGTGGGCTTAAATTTAATTTTACAAAATAATGCTGTTCCTCTTTGGGGTTGCAGGGCCTCACTTGGTTGGCATGTGGTGATTGTACCTGGTGCACCGCTGTGGGCCCTACGTTGCCTCTCAGTGAGGGTTGGGAGAAGCAGCAACTCCCAATGTTAGGAGTCACCACCTCCCCCCACTTCCCACCCTTTTCCCCAAGGGAGGAGGCTTCGCCCTCACAAGCCCCTCCCAGAAACTGCAGCTGAATGCTGGGAGCCTGGTGTATCCAGGTCCCAGACTAGATTCCGATCCTTCCTACCGCCAACCTCACACCAGTGCACTGCACATTTTTTGGCGGTGGGGGTACACACATTGATTTCAATGCTTGCATTCTCTTATCTGAAGGTAAGGATGACTGTTTCCCGACAAAAGGACCAAACAATTTCTCTTTGTACCCTTCTTAGCTTGCAGGACGGAATAATTCGCCAAGAAATTTCGCACAGGTACATCTATGCCCTCGGGCATTCTGGGAGGCATGTTTTGTGATGGTGGTGCGTGGCTGATGGTGTTTGATGTGGTGACACTTTCTTCTTTTGCTTCTTTTCGTACACAACCTGGTGCGAGGGATCTATCACGCCAGAGAAACCTCCAGAACTGAAACAAAAGCAAAATACTGCAGATGCTGGAACTCTGAAATAAAAACAGAAAATGCTTGACATGTTGGGCAGTTGCATTCCAGTTCTGACAAAAAGCCATTGCCTTGAAATATTAATTATTTTTCTTTCTGCACAGATACTGCCAGCATTTTCTGTTCTTACTCCAGAACGGAATGCTACTTTTTTCATATATATGTCTCCTCTTGTTCCCTCCAAACAGTAATAGTTATTTAAAAGCATTTGGTTTATTATTCTATGCTATTTAATTTCATCTATATATCTCTATTTGTCAAGGGCCAAAATGCTAAAAGCCCTTTGATTGTAAGCCCATGAGTAATATTGATCACGGAATGGATAGAAGGGGCATTCCTGAATTTCGGCATTACTGCTTTTGCACTGCTTGTTCCTTAGTGTCTGTGTGTATTTTAAAAAAAATGTTATTTCCATGTGGGCTACCCATGGTAAATAATTAGCAAGTAATCCGAATGCCGTGGACACTGCTGTATGGACCAGGGGGGGGCCACAGGTTTGATTCTTTATCTCTCTGATGCTGGATTAACTGATCTCAGCCATTTGGGTTAAGGGTGACAGTCAAGTGGGGGCCCTTGGAGCAGGGAAGGAAGGACCAGCTAGAAGTTGCCATTGCCTGTTAACCAGGACCCCTACTGGGAAGTGCATAGGTGAACATCTCGCGGGGAGGGGTGAAGGTCAGGATTGGGTTTGATGCCCCGCATGAAGAATAGCCCTCTTGTCAGGCGTCACGTGTGAAAAATGGTGCTGTGTGTGTGAGGGACTGGAGGATACCTGATAACTGTGAAGTCTGTACTGCTGTGGTGGCTGTAAATTTGGCTTTCAACTAAGCTGTTTCAGGGTAAACTGGCTAGTTTGTTTGTTTTGAAACTGGGCAGTGTAGGATTTTGTGGGAGAGGTATAAGGTTTGGGAGCTCCAGTATCGTTGTTAGCACACACTTCCAAAGCTCTTTATCACCATACTCAGCTGGTTCAATAGGACTAACATGAAACTCTATTGTTCAAGTGTTTTAGTCCAAGGGCACTACACTTGAGCAAGTTACTAAGGTCAGGAATGTAGTGCCCGAAAGAGTAGTGGAAACGGAACTTTCAAAAGGGAATTAGATATGGAACGGCAAGTTCCCAGGGTTGTGGGGATAGCTGTTTCAAAGAGTTGTGAAGGGCCAAATGACCTTCTTATTCTATGATCTGCAATAATGAGGAGAAATGTTCAAGGAACAGCCTTTCAGATATTCAAAAGAACTTAAAAAACAGATTTTCAGAGAGAATTAATAGAATTTATATCACAGAAACAGGCTTTCAGCCTAATTGGTCTCTGCTGGCATTTAAGCTCCACATAAGCCCCCTTCCACCCCTCTTCACCTAACCCTATCAACATATCCTTCTATCCTATTTTCCTTCATGTGCTTATCTAACTTCTGCATATTTGCACCTATCCTATTTGCCTCAACTACTTCCTGTGGTAGTGAGTTCCATATTCTTACTGCTCCCCAGCTTAAGAAATTCCTCCTCAATTCCCTAATTGAATTTATTAGTGACTATCATATCTATGATATCTCTAGTTTTGGCCGCCCTCACAAGTGGAAAATTTTTCTCTACATCTGCTCTATCAAACCACTTCATTATCTTGCATCGAGAGGTCACCCCTCAGCCTTCTCTTCTCTATAGAAAACAGACCCAATCTATTCAGTTCCTGGTAGATCCAGGAGGCAGCCAAGGAAGCTGGTAAACACTGAACATCAGGAGCAGATATGTAATCTTTCACTGGGGCACACAGACAAACATCACTGTTTGGTCAGAAGCATCAACCTGTGTGCTGTCAATCAAATGCTTATTGTTTCCTAACCAACAACAGTTAATCATCCTATGCCCCATACCTGTGTGGACTGGGTCAAAGGTGACAACGCCATGTACCACAGCAAGAGTCAGCACCTTCACGAGAGGAGAGAATTTGCTGAAACAATGTACAACAAAAATAGACCAACAATGAATGGAGGTGCTTCTCAGTTTATTTTCATGCATTTAATCCTGAGATCGGATGTGTTAGCTGTTTTTATGTACCTTTCTTCTCTCTTCCCCTCAAAATTATTAGGTTGGGACAGGTGTGAAGGTTGGTTGTGTTCAACACCTCAGCAGGGGACAGGATGTAGTTACATGAAGGATTATGTACAGCAAGGGGGTGGGGTGGGGAAGCTCATGAATTATGAAATTTGAACAAACTCAAGCTCCTTTTAAAGAATTACTGGCGCTTTAGCAAGTTTGCTGTTTGCTCTTATCATTTCCAGTCTTTCACAAATGTCTTTGGATATTTTCCACTTCCCTTTTACTTTTTAATGATCGTTTTCTGTTGCATTTCTTCACACGTTCTCCAGCTTTCACCTTTAACTTTTCCTGATTTCTTTCAAGGACTGTTCTCCAGAGCACAGCTCGCACCTTTCCAGTTTAAACTCGGGGAGATCTGTCAAACCTTCATATGCGATCAAGGTGAGGCTTGTTAGTGTTGGGTGATTGATGGCTGACCAGCTGGCCTGAATGACTTGTGGAAGCTCTCTTTGTTGGTGGGGGGAGGTTAAGTCTGTCACTGGGAGATGGGTTCTGTACTCCAGATAATCCTACAGGCCAGAGCTTTAATGGGTTAGATGGTCTTGAGTGGAGAAGCAGCAGGAAACCTACCAGCACTCTGGGCTGTTCTGTTTTGGTTGGTTGAATTTTGCTGAAAATCTATGTGCATATTTGGTGGGGGTGATAGTGAGTGCCAATCACTGGCTCTGCATCTTTGCGCTCTCGATTGAAATGCATTCCATGCATCACCACAGGACTCCAGGCAAAACAACAGAGAAATTCTACCCGTGTAAATTTCTTTTCAAGAACTTGGTTAGGAAACCCTTAAGCAAGTTGATGAGCTTCTACAAATGCTGGACCAATAAAGACATTTTGGGCAGTGGAACACTTTTTAGTTTGCTGCTAAGTGTCTATCTAAGACTTTCAGCTAAAGGTCGAACAGGCTAGACTCAAGCTCAAATCTCTACTGTAGACCAACATTGGACATTAATGCTGGGTAGTAAGTCCTATTGACTCTTCTAAAAGATTGCACCTTCATTGTTGTTTCCATAACGAAGAGCTTCAATCTGTCTAAGAACGGGCTATTCTCAATCCTACAGCTTTGCACTCACAAGTTTTCCTTCTTTTCAAGTGTTTTTGACCCAACAACTTGCATTTTTTGCAGCGCCATTGACATAAGAAAACATGGCGATACAGGAGAATCTGTAACTGTAGATTCTTCCTTTAGTTGTACTTCATGGCTTAAACAAGGCCAATTCCATTAACCAGCACAGTCGTAGACCCATTAAAACCTGGGTCTATGATTCAGGCATTGGGAGAAGAAAGACAGGTCTATTTACATCAGTATGTGTCTGTACTAAAGAGGACCCCAGGGTATATCCAGAGACTGGCTTTCGATTTTGAGGTTAGAAGAGAAAGGGACATAGGATGTAGGAAGAGCAGAAATAGGATGTAGAAAGAGCAGAAGCATAAAGGTAAAAGTACCACGGAGACTTTGAACCACCATTGCTGAGAGAGGTTTTATGGTACTGCACACTTCCCTTTTGATAAAAGAATCACACAGTAAGGAGGAAGGCCCTAGGTGATAATCGTAGAGCAGCTTTGTGAGGCATTTTATTGAAAATCAGTCACTCATCTTTATTACCCACCTCAGTCTTTTAGTGGTCATTTCTACCAAACCAGAACAGGTTTCTGCACCTGCTTTGTACATTATCTCTCTTATTGTGTTAGGCAGTTTGTTTTTTGTGCTTTTCAGCAACTGTGCACCCTTATTTGGACTCGTGCAGGCACTTAAGAGAGGAAACCTTCGGCTGATCAGTTGGATCTGAGATTGAATCCAGGCCCCAGGGATGAGTGGATCCTCAATTACAGCAACTAGCCTCTTCCATTCACGTTTTTAATGTCAGAAATTGGCAGAGTAAATCACCAAAATGAAAAGCTAACTGTGACATGAAGAGAAAACACAAAAGCTGCGTTTTTGATTGTGTGTCAATTTGTAAAAAGTATTTGACGGAGTTTTAAATGTTGAAACCGCGTCCTTCTGGCACTGCTGGTATGCCTTGCCCGTTTTATCTGTCTGCCTCGGGATAAGCCAGGGTTGCCAGTTTTCAAGTGGTCTGATGTTTCATTTTACACAGAGTTTCAGGGCAGCAGTCTGGAGCCCTGCTGTGCCCATAACATCCAAAATGTCAGTCCAACAGCTGCATGCTGAGGAGGCTGCTGTACCCATAACACACAGGAATGCAGCCCTTGCATTAAGGTGCTGGACAAACAGTACAAAATGCAACAGCAACAATCACAAAACTAGGATCCGAAGAAGCGGCAGAACGTTACCAATGTAAGGAATTCACAGCACGTTCTGCCAAGAGGAGTGCCCTGGAAGGTTTAGAGGCTGTGCATTCTCTGCAGGCTGTGCAGTAACTTTCTGTTCTGTTGCTTTTTTTTGTCAGTACGAGATGATGCATTTTATTACATGTCACTGTTCCGCTGTCTTCTCCCCTGTGTCTCCTGCATTATTTGTGGAAACATGGTCTGATCTCAAATACCAAGCAGCTATTTCCTCCTATTCACGCCATCCTTTCTCCCATCCTCCCCTCCTCCACTCATTCATATCGATACAATCATCTGACTGAGAGGCTGGGCGTGTGACCTGCTCCCATTGAACAGGCTGCAAAGAATCAGTTTGACTCTCCTACTGATTCTTAATGTTAAAAGAATTTCACTCCCTCCCATTAAGAAAGGTCCAGTCACTGCTTCCCCCTGTTGGTCAGTGTGAAATGAGACGGTTGACTTGCAAGAGAGTTTAGATGGGAGCCGCCATCTTGTCAACAGAGATGGGATGAGGAAATTCCTCTTACATATAGACATATAGGAATGAGAACAGGAGTAGCCCATTTAGCTCCTCAAGTCTGTTTCTGCCATTCAACTAGATCATGGCTGATATAAAAGCAAAATACTGCCGATGCTGGAAATCTGAAACAAAAATAGCTGGAAAAACTCAGCAGGTCTGACAGCATCTGCGGAGAGGAATATAGTTAACGTTTCGAGTCCGTACGACTCTTCATCAGAACTAAGGAAATATAGAAATGAGGTGAAATATAAGCTGGTTGAGGGGGGTGGGACAGGCAGAGCTGGATAGAGGGCCAGTGATAGGTGGAGGCAAAGAAGAGATTGCCAAAGATGTCATAGACAAAAGGACAAAGGGGTGTTGACGGTGGTGATATTATCTAAGGAATGTGCTAATGGTGACATTAAGGGTAGAAAGCAGGACAAGTAAGTGCCCTAGTGGGGGTGGGGTGTGGGGAAGGGATTGAAAAGGGCTAAAAGGTGGAGATAAAACGATAGATCGAAATGAATTTAAAAATAAGAGGGAAAAGAAAAATATATTTAAAAAATTATAAATTATTGAAAAAAAGGGGGATCGGAAAGGGGGTGGGGGTGGAGGAGAGAGTTCATGATCTGAAGTTGTTGAACTCAATGTTAAGCCCGGAAGGCTGTAAAGTGCCTAGTCAGAAGATGAGGTGCTGTTCCTCCAGTTTGTGTTGGGCTTCACTGGATCAATGCAGCAGGCCAAGGACGGACATGTGGGCATGAGAGCAGGGTGGAGTGTTGAAATGGCAAGCGACAGGGAGGTCTGGGTCATGCTTGCGGACAGACTGAAGGTGTTCTGCAAAGCGGTCACCCAGTCACGGCTGATCTGTCCCTTTGCTCCAAATTTACCCACCTTTGTTCCAGATCCCTCAACACCATTAGCTTAATAAAAATTCACCGTCTCCTCCTTGAAAATTTCAATCGACCCAGAATCCACAACTACTGCACCTGGTATTCCCAGGCGGTCTCCCATCCAAGTACTAACCAGGCCTGAGTCTGCTTAGCTTCCGAGATCAGACGAGATCGGGCGTTTTCAGACTAGTATGGCCGTAGGCCCAGAACTGTGTAGACTTTGTGATACGTGGAGATGAAGTTGCCGGTAGGCAGTTTTTAAGTTAAGCTGCAGTTATACCTAACACTTGATCACTTTTATTGTAGGGGAAAAATCCTAAAGTATATAAAAATACAGTTTGTAGCAGCATAAGTGAACTTAGAAACGACTGAGGATTGAGGCTGCTGCAGATGCGAGATTTATTTTCAAGAGGAATCAAAGCAGGTTTTGAATTTTAAGCATTTATTTTGCATATTTATTTAGCATTTTGAAACCAGCTATGCTCCCATTGGAACAGGGGAACAGGAGTGAGTGGCCCATTCAGCTCCTCGAGCCTGTTCTGTACTCAAGTGCAAATATCATTTCTGTTGGTAAGGGTTAAAGATATTGGTCCTGAACATTCTGAGACTAACAATGCACTCTGGCGTAAATCAGCTGAGAAAGAAAAAGGAGGATAGACTTTAATTTAAATGGCAGCTTTCACGGCCTCCAGATGTCTCAAAGCACTTGCCAGCCAATGAAGTATTCTTGAAGTGTAACCATTGTTATATTGTAGGAAACCTGGCAGTCAGTTAGCACACAGCAAACTCCCACAAACAGCAATGTGATAAGACAGAATAATCTGTTATTTTTTTTCCCCACTGATCTTGATTGAGATGTAAATATCGGCTGGTATTCTGGGATAACTCCCCTGCTCTTCCAAATAGTGCCATGGGATTTTTTACGTTCACCTGACAGCAGACAGAACCTGGGTTTTACGTCTCTTTCGAAAGACGGCACCTCTGACAGTGCCGCCCACCCTCAGTGCTGCACTGTTGTGTCAGCCTTGATTTTTGCGCTTGACTCTCTGAAGGAAACAGAATATCACCAAGTCTGGCCTAAGCCATGAATTTCTATCAGGACCTTGCATTATGTGGCCCTTAGATAATATTTGGTAGGTACCACAGTAGAATTTAAAAAATTTAGGCCTGAATTTTGCGCTTGGCGTGCGCACCAAGTCGACGGTTGCAGAAGCGGGTGTGGAATCCACTCCCAGCCCTGGCCCACGTTGCAAATGTGATTTCACGCTAGATGGCCAACTAAGGTCCGCCCAGCATGAAACACGTCTTCTCAGTGGTCGGGAAGGGCTGGGCAGAGGCGGGAGCTCGTTGGGTGCCGGATCCAATGGCGGCCCAGTGGGACCTTTAAAACCGGCAGAGGCAGTTCCCTGAAGGCTGCCGGGGAGAATCTTTGGAGCCTGTCCAGGAAACCATTTCACTCGAACAATGGCCTCATCTACGGCTGGAGATGTCAAACAGGGTGGGGGGCAAGCCGGATGGGCACTCGGCGATCCGTTCCTCGGACGAATGCCTCACAGTCCTTGTGGAGGAGGCGGGTGTCAGGCGGGACACTCTAGTGCCCAAGGATGGCAGGAGGAGACCACTGCACCTGGCCAAAAAAGCCTGGGAGGAGGTGGTAGCCGAGGTTCATGGCCACGACGTTGTGTGGCGCACATGAGTGCCGTGCTTCAAAAGGTTCAACGATCTGCTGTGCAAACATGAGCACCGAGTTGGCATGGATCAGTGTGGAGAAGTGTCAAGGGCTGGCGGCTCCCCCGTGGAGCTCAGCGGTGTTAGAGTCTGAGTGCCAACTGTCACTGACACCGGCACCGGCCAAGGGGGTGAGCCCTGGCTGCTTGGCCTGAGTGCCTCGTAGGTCGAAGGCAACGACTCGGATGTGCCCTGCAAAGTGTCCCGGGGGTGGGGAGGGTGTTTGCCAGGCTGCAATGGCGCTGCAGTTAGAGAGTGGACGAATCAGTGCTCCTCTGTCATTTCAGGAGGAGAGAAGCCATAACATCAACGAAAGAACTAAGACAGGCGGAGGCATAAGATGGATGCCATGGACCTGGAGTGCCACTGCCCACCTCAGTCAGCCGGTTGTGGAGAGGCAGGGGTCTCTAACGAAGGTGAGAGTGCAGTGCACAGAGGTGAAGTGTCAGATTATGCAAACATTCTTGTGCAGTCTCATCATTATTGGAAACCTCAAACCTGGAGGCCCATTGATCATTGAAAGATGATGGCACCATGATGCAGATCTCCATTGTTTCACCAGGGCGCCTGGCGTGCACAGTGACAGTGTGATGACATTATCTAATGACATGTCATTGTTCACACCTAGAATTGTCAGCTCGCCCACTAATGCAGGACCCCGAAGAGCTGCCCTTGATGCCAGAGGACCACTGGGCTTTAGGTAGACCTGCATCACACCTGTCAATCTCTGCACCAAGCACCAGCGCAGATACCAGCACCTCCGTGGGCATTAGATTGTCAGCTAGACTGTCAGTGCATAGCGATGAGGGCACTTCACACTCACTAGAGGAGCAGGCAGAGGCACAGAGTGCCCAGGGCGCCTGCAGTTGGAGGGCTGCTGGAGACCAGGACGATGCTGAGTCGAAGGCAGATGATGAGCCTCTGGAGTCGTCCATTAGGTGGCAGATGCTGGATGTCCAACGAGATGTGCAGGAGGGTCTGGCGGAGATCCATGGGGGTGTGCGTGCTATCGTCTCTGTTGTGGAGGAGTCCATCTGGAGCATGAGCACTGCGTTGACCCTCATGGCCGAGCGCACTGCCTCCTCCACTGAGAGCGCAGCAATTCTCATGGAAAGGCAGCTCCAGGAACAGAATCATGGGTTCCTGGGGTTGCGCTCGGACCTGCAAGCCCTCACACAGACAATGACCTCAGATGATCAGTGCCAGTGTGGGAGATGGATGACGCACCCGGTATCCCAGCAAGGTGCCATCCACCAATGGCAAGCAGGGAGGTCCAGAGCGACCTCATGGGGCACCTCTGCGGGCTCCTTTCAGGGCACTGCAGATGAGGGCAGCAGCTCCTCTGCCCCTCTGCCAGTGACCATGACATCTGATGAGGCTGTGATGACTGGGGAGATGCCAGCCTGGCTGCTCCCTCCCAGGCGGGGTCAGCACAAGCTCCACCGGCCAGAGGACGACCGCCAAGGTCAACAAGGCCAACAGGACAGGACAGTCAGCAGGCTGGCTCCAATGTCACTGCCAGCGAGGGGGGCGGGGCAACAAGACACAGCACTCACCAGTGTAAGCTTAAGGCACCATGAGCACAAGAGGGACTGTTCACAGGTGATCTCCTGTTCTGCCATGTTTTGCTGATATGTTTACTGGTGTGAGCATTAACACCAGCTATGGTTATGTTCATTTGATGTGAGTGCCAGCATGATATAAATTTTGCTTTTGTCTTGATCTGAGTATTCTTCGCTTGTTTTGTAGGTGCAGGGCACGCCAGCATCTCATGCTGGACATGAGTGGCTCTAAACTTTACTGCACAGGCACTGAGTGGACTTTGGGCTCAAAGGAAAGGTTCATTTCAAAATCCCAGGAGGGAGGCAGCAGCCCTGAGGATGGAAGCAGGTCTTTGGCAGCCTAGCTGAAGGAGCTTTGGATCAAGGCATCCCTGGTGTCCCTGCCTTAATGAAGGATCCAGAGGTTTGCCTCCACACCCTCACCGTGCTCCTCTTCTGACTCACCACTGGATTTATCATCTGTGGCCTGTGAAGCTGCCTCAAGACCCTCTTTCCCCCAGTGAGTGACCACTTGCCAGAACCAGATTGTGGAGAGCGCAGCATGCGACCACTATCAGTGACACCCGCTCTGGGGGGCATTGTAGTGCTCCCCCTGAACGGCCCAGTATCGGAAGCACATCTTTGGAAGACCTATGGTCCCCTCTATCACTGCCCTTGTGGAGGCATGGTTCTTATTATAACCCTGCTCTGCCTCTGTTCTTGGGTGGCGGAGAGGCGTCATAAGTCACCATTTCAACGGATAGCCCTTGTCACCCAGCAGCCATCCATCCAGTCAGGCTGGAGCACTGAATAGCCTTGGCACCTGGGAGTGTCTGAGGACATAAGCGTCATAGGAGTTGCCAAAGCACCTTGCACAGACTTGTAGAATCTTCGTCTTGTGGTCACAAACTATCTGGACCTTCATCGAGTGGAAGCCCTTCCTGTTGACAAAGGCACCCGGCTGACCTGCTGGTGCCTTGATGGCTATATTTGTACAGTTGATTGTCCTTTGGATGCGGGGGAACCCAGCAATCACTGCAAATCCTCTGGCTCGCTCAGCCTGGCTGGCCTTGTCCGTACAGAAATGAATGAAAGTCATTACCCATCTGAACAGAGCTTCTGTCACCAGCTTGGTGCAACTGTGGACAGCTGATTGGGAGACTCCACAAAGATCTCCCACTGACCCCTGGAAAAAGCCGGAGTCATAGGAGTTGAGGGCCACTGTGACCTTCAGAGCCGCTGGCTTGGGGTGTCCACCCACACAGTTGGAGGTGACCTTGGTCCTAATCATCTGACAAATGGTCACTGTCTCCCTGGAGAGGTGGAGCCTCCTTTGGTATTGCACCTCAGACATATTGAGGTAGCGGCATCACTGCCTGTAAGCCCTGGCAGCAGGATTGTGGCGTCTTCTGCAGCCCCTTCCGCCTTGGACTTCCTGCTGGCCCTGCGCCCCTCTGCCTGCGCCTCTCCTACCACAGGTCCCTCCCCTGGAAGCTGCATTGGGACACCTGGTCTCCTCTCCCTTCTGCCCCTCTCTTCCTCCTCAGAGGAGGTGCCACCAGTGGAGACCACAACCCCCGTTACCAGGGTAACAGAACGTTGCCTGGTGCCTGGAAGGATCCACACGGTCTGAATCCTCCGGGGCCTTGGAGACACCAATGCTAAGACTGAAGCTCAGAACAGAGATGAAGCTGTCAAGTTCAAATAAGCAACCAGCAGCAAACTATTTCCTAAATTCCTCACTACTCACAATGGCAATGCTGCGGACTCTCTTTATCCCACCCTCGGATGAGGTTTCATTAAAAGTGGGTCGCCCGCCTGCATGTTTTGCCCATGCGACGAGTCCGGGAAACATCGCACGGGAAACATAAGGTCAGGATTAATTGCCTTTTTAATGGCCTCAAGTGGCCCTTTAGTTGTTGGCAGGTGCAGCTCCGACTCCTGCGCGTGCCTACCAACCTGAAGATTGCTCACGTGCGGGATGGTGTTGGGACGTTTGCCCGATGTCATCTTGTGCTATTTCATGTCCATTGGGTCGGGCGCGTGCCCGCGAGACATAGAATTCTGGCCTTAGTGTTTTTACCTTACTGAATCTGGTAGAAAATGCTGTAAAACCATCTGGGTTTTTCTGTTGGATTAATTGTTTTTAAATAGATCGTGCTGTGTAAGATTAGGGAATTTAATAATATGTGGCAGGAGGACTGGCATGTGCTGTGAGACGTAGTGGAGACTCACGGGTGCATTGCCTGTTATTTTCTACGCAGCCTGCACGTGTGCTAGGGAGGCCTCAAAGTTCTGGTCCGCAACTCTTTTCCGATTTTCTTCCTACCGTCCAGTTTTCTCTTCCTGCATCTGCAATATCTAATACTGAGGTTTGTTTCCAAGGGAACCAGTGCTCTGACTGGCCATCCTTCACAGGCTGTGAGTACAGGAGGTTGGCCAACCATATGGAGTGGGTGGGGCATCGCAACTGAGCCCAGCGTCCAGTTGAATACTGATCTAGACCGGAAACTCTAAATGTATGTTTCCCCAATCCAGGATGTTGAAGGCAACGTTCCCAGTGTGCAGGCCGAAATCAGTAACTGGGCAAAATACCAGAGGCCCAACTTGGACCCATTCTGGCCTGGCTGAGTCATATATTCGAGCCTTCAATCCATTGGACTATTGAGGAGAGCCATACACTTGCCTTTTTCTCAATGCTCTTGTCTTAGCCTCCATGGAGGCAGTTTTGGATGTAGTACGCCTGCTTATTTGTGCAACTGTTGCCCTGCAAAGCCTCTAGACAGTGAGCGTGGCGGGGCTGTTCAGTTGTGAGGACTGTCCGAGTGCATCACAATTCTTCCCATCACTTTGTGCAGATGCGCACATCCACCAGGAGTCACTGAGCAAAAAACCCAGGAATGAGAATCCCAGCCAATTGATTTTGGGAATGCTGATTGGAAGCTGTTGTCTGGCTATTAGAAATGGCTGACTGGGGATTGAACCTGGCACCACCTTGACCATAAGTACACCTGTCCACGCAGCCCCGCTTGGGAATGCATACTACTACTTTTTAAAGTAATGGCATGTCCAATCCAAATTAGTTTGCTTTGAAATGAATTTCTAAGGCTTCCATCGCTTTAGCAATCCCTGCCTCCTTCAGAGAGCGAGCGCAGACAGGATGGGCTGAATAGCCTCCTTCTGTGCTGTCACCATCCTGGCATCTGTGACTAGTCAGTCAGCTGCCTTTTATTTCCTCCCCTCATTCCTGCCCTACTTTATAATAATCATGTCCCTAGGCGGTAGCTCGCCAAACCAGTCAGAGCTCCGAGTTATTATTAATGTCACGTTGTGACTGAAAGCTAGATGGAAGAATTCTTAGGCACTAGCATTTCATCACGGTAGCTGTCTCTTCAATCTTATTTGAACTCAGAGTATCCAAAAAATGGGCTGACAGCAAATTAGGATTACTCATGCAGGTTATTGTTTAAAGATGTTGTGTATCTAGCTGGCCTTTGAAAGATTGACAGTGAGTTTGGGTAATGTGTAATGTGTCAGCCAGCACAAGCAGCGCAGAGATACCCTGTCAGAATCCAATAATAGGAGGAGGGAAAAGCGCAGGCTGACCTGAATGATGTGCACAGGGAAGAAATGCTGAAGTCAAAGCTCTAGGCAGGCTTCATTCTTTGCTCCTCAGAGGATTGAACATCACGGTGTAAACAGCAGCGAGCTGCATCCTTGGACTGTCTATTTCCTTCGCTTTTATATCTGATCAAATAAACATCAAATACACTATTTGGCCGAGGTCCTAGTGATGTGAGATATGCAGCCTCCAGACAAGCAGCTTACAACGCTCACCAGTGCCTTTGTTGCCTCCGAGACTTGACTGTTCCAGCAGCCTGCACAGAGGTCTCCCATCCCGCGCCCTCTGTAAACTTCAGCTTACCTGAAACTTTGCTGCCCGTATCCTAACTCACGCCAGGTTCCGTTCCCCTAGCACCCCTGTTCTCGCTGACCGACGTTAGCTCCCGGTTAAGCAACGTCTCGGTTTTGAAATTCTCATCCCTGTTTTCAAATCCCTGCAGGGTCTTACCCCGTCCTATCCCTGTAACCCCCCCAAAAATGAGTAGATTGGGGTCGAATGAGATATAAAAGTTTTAAAAGTCTCAAATCTGACTCCAACCCGCCTCCAACCTGTCCACGCCAGTTTTAATGAAGGCAGGCCAAGGAGTGGGCAGCCAACTCACTCCAAGGAGGGGGATTATCCATTTAAATATTATAATGAGGTTGGAACTTGTCGATCTTCCAGGTTTAACCTTGGCTGGCTGGGTGTTGTGAGCCTTGAGAAACCCGGCAGCTCGAGGGAAGTGAGGACAGCACAGGGCAATGGTTAAGAGCCATTCCAGCGCTGTCTATGGGCCAGGAAGAGCAGGGGTCTTTCCCCTGAATCCCCGAGCCACCTTCTTCGCTGCCCCACCCCTCACACCTTCCCTCCCCTCCCCAACCCCCAAAAATCCAACTACCCCACCTCTCCTCCCCTCCCACCTCACCTTCTTATGGATTGCAACTTCTCCTTCCAGGATCCAGACATTGTCACTAGTACAGCAGTGAGTTCCTTAGCTGCTCCTGTGACATTCTGCTAAGGGTTCCCCACTGAACTGGAAGTCAAGCCTGTCAATCAGACTGGCTTCCTGGTGGGGCACACGTTGACAAATAGGCTCGCGCTTTTGAGTTAAAACTCCACTAGCCTGGGGAAAAGTCGGATCCCAGGCTTCCCTGACCAAATCCCCTCCCGCTTGCTTACGCAGCCTGCCCCAGTCAGTATCGGGGTCCATATATTTATGGTGTTATATGTGATAGTCCCTGAGTTTTGACCACGTTATAGTCCATGGATGATGATTGCTCAACATCCCTCATGTGACAGTTCAGAGAATTCAGATATAGCCTAACGGCTGAAATGCTGTGTTCCAGAAATATTTTTGTGAACTTTTAAGTGCTTTTGCACATTAATTTGGGAGAATCGGATACTTTCCATATAAGGGCCGGTGGAGTTAGATTTCAGCTCATTTCCCCACCAATTTTCCTGATGATTTGAGGCGGGTGGAGATGGAAACTTGTTGAGGACACAATCTAATACAGCCCTCCCTTCACTTCCACCACCACCATGCACCTCCCCCCCACCCCCCCACCCCAATTCCCAATTTTCCTGTCGATGGACCAAGTGGCCTAAAGTCAGTGAGCGCAAATTAAGTTAAGATGTAGAATATTTCCTGCCATTTGTCCCAAGTGAACACTGGTCATCAGATAGTTCCTGAGGCCTGGAAGTTAATCTCAGCACTAGGGGCCTTGGAGTTCCAATGAAAAGAGGCCTTGTCGAAACATTGAGCAGAGAGGTGAACATCCCCATTAACATCTGGAAGAATTAATAAAAATATTGACATTGTATTTTTGTGCAGGCAGCTCTGTGGCTGCCTCTTCCTTTTCAGTAGCCTTTCCCAACAATTCTTCTCTTCACCTCTAGTCAGTTGCAGTTCCCTGGTAGAGACCACCTCCTGCATTCAAATAACCACACAGCCAGGACGACGGCTAGGGGTGCCATCTCCGTGTCCCTCAGAATTGCACTCTCACTCCAAAAGCCAGGCCGTGATGTCAGCATGAAGCCTGGTCAGGAGCGGGTAGATCACCACCCTTCCTGCAGCTGGGCCCATTAGATCACCTGGGTGTTCAGTGAAGAAATCATGCCCGTAATATGGGGAGAGGCCTCCAACTTAACTTACGTTGCTGATGTGGATCAGAACCCTATCCTGGCATGCACCATCTGTGGTAATTAGTGGGAAGTTTAAACTTCCAATTTGTTGGTTTTACCCTGCCCAGATTACTCCGTGATTCCAACGATAGTTGGATCGGATGGTCAGAACCACGGAGACTTGGGCTGTTTGCGCTATGCTTACCCTGGTTTTTACACGTATTTACTTAGAGCTTTTCTTAGCAGGTATAAAAGCAGCGTCACCCTCAGTAAATCAGCTGCTCACACCCCCCCCACCCCCCAGACAAAGTTCACTCCCCTCCCGGCTCCCTGGACAGTGCTCACCCTCTCTCTCAACTCACCTTCTGGAATCCCTGGCTCCTGTCGGGGCCAATGTCGGAAGAGTCAGCATTTTCAGAGAGTGAGGGGTTCAGGCTGTACGTTTTCATGGTGTGAGGGGGGCTGAACATTGTTGGGGGGGTGAGGAAAGGGTTTGAGCATTGTCAGGGAAAGGAGGAGGGGTGAACACTATTGGGTAGGTGAGGGGGTTTAGCACTGTTAGTGAGGCAGAGGTTGAGCAGTAGTGGGGTTGACAGCTCCATTTTAAACAATGTAAGTCATTGAACTGAAGACAGCCCTGAAGGAGTGTGTCTTCAGCTCATGATGAAAAAAGGGGGTGTGGCTGCACTGGAAGTACGCTTGGCAATTGGCCCCCTGACTCGGTTTGTCCCTGCACCCTTGCTGGAGCTGGCATCGGAAGGTGCAAAGGCTCCAGTGTAAAATGTTAAATGGGCATATTAAATCGCAGCCAGTGTGAGGCGCACCCTCCCCAACGCTGACCGGAAGGTCTGGGCCTTCATTTCTAGGCCTCCATGATCACAAGGTAAATTCTGTTTGCCAAAGTCATTTGGCGCATCCTTAATTGGTCCAGCCAGGATGACATTAAGTGTCACACTCTGTCCTGGCCTCATTGCTGCATCCAGTTGTCTCTTAAATGATCCCAGGGATGTTACCTTCACCAACTCTGCCCAAAAGCCCATCTCACTCAAATTTAGTTGAAATGGAGTTGTTTGGATCTCATTCTTGACAGTGCTGAATATTAGCACACTCTGGTTTTTGACACCATTTCTATTAGCAACGGTGAATGAGATGCAAGCAAAACTGAATTTGAGGTAAAACAATATTGTGTCTGAAGGTGCCTCAATAACCTTAGCATTTTCCCCACTACATTAGAATAACCTCCGCCCGTTGTATTAAGTTCCTGTCAAAAATTAATTACATTTACTCCAGAGGTCGGCGGCTGTTCAGCCATTGAGCATATTCAAGATGGAGATCGATAGACTTTTGGGCACTAAAAGCATCAAGGGGTATGGGGATTGGATTTGAAGGGAAATGGATTTGAAGTGAAAAATCTGCCATAACCTTCCTGAATGGCAGAGCAGGCCCGAGGATGTATGGCCACCCCTGCTATTTTCCTAATGTTCTTATCTCACTGCAGAGTCACTGAAAGCACATTTCAAATCGTGTCCAATCTGAACTGTTTCATGTGCTACCAGTTCATTTTGTTCCTTTTCATAATGTGCACTCTCCTTTTTTGTGTTTGATTATCTTAACAATTTGGCTCTTTTTGTAGACTAACGTGTTTTGTCAGTGACAGAAAGGTCACTGGTGGCTTCCAGTCTGGGTGGGTGGTTGCTCTATTTACAGTGCCATTTGTATACCTGTCTGCTTTATTCAGTGCCTCACGTCAACCTGTTTTTGAACCAATGCAGTACAGGAGAATTATTTTCATAATCTGTTTTAAACTATGAGGAGCTGGCACAAAAGAGGGGTTGAGGCCTGGGGCAGGGCAGCCATGATCTCATTGATGGTGGGGCAGGCTTGAGGGGCCGAATGGCCTACTCCTGCTCCTGTTATGTTATGCTCTTATGTTTGTGTACGTCAAACCCTGTAAATGCCTCTAATCAGAAGTGGAGATCGCTGATAGATATTTGAAAATGTGTACACTTTCTGCCCAATTTCCCCTTGTCACAACTTTTCGCCACATTTTTTAGTCAACATTTAACAGTGAAATGGCCTTTATAAACAATTATGAAAATCCTGACTGTAACTGTGTAGTTGCAGGTTCTAGCCTGTAGGGGGTAGTGTAGAGAGCGACTGAAGTCTCCCTCCAAACTGCACCACCATTTTATGTTTGTGTTTTGTGATAAATGTACAGAGTATTTTTATTCTATGTATATGTATATTTTAATCTTATAGATTTTATATATATAATTTATCAACTGACTGTAAGCAATGCCTTGTGCAACTGTCCAGGGTCTGTTTAAAAATGTAAATTCTACAAAACAAACCTGTATAATTTAACCACAAGATACCATTGACAATTAAAACCTTTCACAGAATATAGAAACATTAGTAGACAAAAGAATTTGCATTTATGCAACAACACCAAAGTGCTCCATAGCTAGAATTGATTTTGAAGTGTAGTCATTGATTGAACGCAGGCTCACCCATCTTTCCAAAGGTCTGTACCCCTGCTGCAGGGATGAGAAAACTAGTTTTATCGACAAGAGCATCAGGCAAGGGGCTGGGTGTGCGGGCAGGTGAGGGTTGTTATTTATACATTAATTGTATACGGTCAGTGGATTACATGGAGATTCACATGTGCTCCTACAAATAGGAACAGACTGGTTTTTAGTTAAGGAGAATCACGGAATCTTAACGGCACAGAAGGAAGCCGTTCGACCCATTATGTCTGCACCAGCTCTTCAAATTATGACCTAATGCCATTGCCCTGCCTTTTCCCCGTACCCTTGTACATTGTTTCTCTTCAAATAGTTATCTTAATGCCCTCTTGAATGCCTCGATTGAACCTGCCTCCACCACACTTCCAGGCAGTGCATTCCAGACCCGAACCACTCGTTGTGTGAAAAAGTTTTTTCTCACATCACGTTTGCTTCTTTTGCCAGTCATTTTAAATCTGTGCCCTCTCGTTCTTGATCCTTTTACGAGTGGGAACAGGTTCTCCCTATCTGTTCTTCCTGGCCCCCCTCCTGATTTTGACCATCCCTATCAAATCTCCTCTCAGCTTTCTTCTCTGCCAGGAGAACAGCCCCAACCTCTCCAATCTATCCTCATAGCTGAAATTTCTCATCCCTGGAACCATTCTTGTAAACCTCTTCTACACTCTCTCCAATGTTTTCACATCCTTCCTATACTGTGGTGCCCAGAACTGTACACAATATTCCAGCTGAGGTCTAATGAGTGTCTTATATAAATTCAGCATAACCTCCTTGCTCTTGTACCCCATGCCCCTATTAATAAAGCTCACGATACTATATGCTTAACTAACTGCTCTCTCCACTTGTCCTGCCATCTTCAATGATCTATGCACATATACACCCAAGTCTTTCTGCTCCTGCACCCCCTTCAAAATTTCACCCCGTATTTTATATTGTCCATTTATGTTCTTCCTACCAAAATGCATCACTTCTCACTTCTCCGCATTGAACTTCATCTTCCACCTATCTGCCCACCCCACCAACTTGTCTATTTCCTCTTGAAGTTCCACACTGTCCTCCTTGCTGTTCACAACACTCCCAGGCTTTGTATCATCCAGAGCACTGGACAGAAATCACATCGCACCAACACCGACCTGTGGCATTCGCGGTGATTTGTTTTAATTAAACAGTTGGATTCCCCCGGTCTGCACCAGTTTTGCTTTCCAAGCGGATGTTTGTGATGTGTACATATCCCTGTAAATGCTGATGAAATGGGGTAACGATTGGATCCAGTTCTAACCTTCACCAAAATAAAAGCAAAATACTGCGGATGCTGGAGACCTGGAATAAAACAAAAAGTGCTGGAAAAACTCAGCAGATCTGGCAGCATCTGTGGAGAGAGAAACAGAGTTAATGTTTTGAGTCCAACATGACTACTTCAGAGTTCCGAAGGAGAGTCATATTGGACTTGAAACATTAACTCTGTTTCTCTCCCCACTGACGCTGCCAGACCTGCTGAGTTTTTCCAGCATTTTTTGTTTTTATTTCGAACCTTCACCATCTGGCTTTCTGGAGTTAAAAATAAAGATCTGCTCACAGGGGTTGGATTCCCTCGATTCAAATTAAACAAGAGCCAATATAAAACCTCTTTACAGACCCATCGTTAACTGTAGTTATAACTTCATTGTATTTTGTAATACGTGCTACTGCATTTGGAGGCACTAAGACTGTCCTAAAGAACCAGTGTTTCCCCGGTGACTCTGAGATGAGCTATGGTGCAGCAGCAGGATAAACACTCAGTGGTCAGCCCTCAGTGATGGCGTACACTGACCCATAGAAGCAAGGACTGCCTGATTCCGGGAGGGGTGTGCAATGAGCAGACAGTCCTCTACTGGCCGTTTCCAATCACACGGGAATCACCTCCTAAATGTCCAAATGATGGACAGGTTTGACTACATTTGTGAATTGATTTGATCTGGCCTGATTCAGACTGTTCCTGCATGGATATTCAGTTACAGGCTATCCATAGGTTATAATAATAAGCAGCAACAGATCCCAAAAAAAAGGTTGGACGGAGAAACTTGTGTGGAACAGGGTAGGATGTACCGATACTCCAACTCAGTGCAACGAGTTGCTAATCCTGTAGCTTTAGCAAAACTTGCACCCTGCAGTTCTCTGATTATTTCTTTGATTTTCAACAGGTTTCAGTTACATTATTGGCATGCTGATCAAAACCAACTTGAATAAAAAGCTTACGTGACTGATTTAGGCTAATAGCAGATCAATCTGATACTGTTGACATCTGAGCACAAACATTTCAGTGATACTGCGTATCCAGTCACCTTGTGACTCATTAGTTGAAGGTTTCACTCTGCGTGGTATGCCTTTTACTTTTACAGCCAATTAGTGCTGAATTATTGGTATGTTTGTGGCTCTAAACCCAACAGGACCTGATTGAGATTATTTAAAAGCCCTTAAAGGTTGTCTGAAAGAGAGAGGTATTAAATCCCACTAGCCCAATGAAAACCGTTCAAATTCAGCTCTGAGTTAAAACTTCTGTGTTTCTGAGCACAATGCCTGAACACAAACATTTGCGGATTTAAAAAAAATTATTCCACCACCCATATAATATTATCGAGCCCTAACTCTGTTCATGACTCTAGAACTATTTAATTTTGTAAAAAATCCCTCTCTGAGGGGACGTTGCTTCACTTTTTTGCTTAAAAGAAAACGGGCTCAGGCCAGCGGGAAATGCTCACAGGGAACGATTCCAGTGCCAGTGAGTATAGCCCGAGGCCCACCCAATATTGGGCTTCAGGTCTAGTTTCCTTGAGGCCCGTGAGCTGCCTGCTAGGCCACCCCCCAGGCTGCTCGTTGACGACGAGGATTTGAATTTTGGGTTGCTGCATCACCACAGATGTTGGAAGAAGTGGAGGAAGTTGATTGGAGGAGGTGGGGGGTGGGGGGCGATTGGAAGAGCAAGGGTCAGGAGACAGTGACCATGAGAGGGAGCATGGCAATCAGGAGGGTACGGGTGTACAGTGGGAAGCCTGATGCTCGTAGTTTTAATGTGGGCTCATTTTAGGTGGTGGCCTGCACTGGCCCCTTTAAGGATCACTGGTTAGGCCCTATACCGACCAGGCTTACTTGGTGCAAGCAGCAATCAGGCCAATCAAATTTTACTAAGAGGACCTCAAAAAGGCATTGGGTCCCCTATTTGAATATGCAAATAGGGCCTAGTGCTTGTTTCAGGCACGGGCCTTGATGTCTGTACCAACGTTATCATAATATTTGATACTTTTGCATCCATTTTGCGCCTGTAAAACAGATGGGGTGTCATTGAATTTCTAGGCCATTGTAACCAGCCTGAAAGACTGTCTGAACACAGTTTGTGCCCTGATGAAATCGTATGTTGAGTAGTTAGGGAGCTCCATCAATAAGTACAGCTATGCGAAACCTGTGTCAGAAGCCTAGTGCTGCTTATTTGGCCGATTGCCATTATTCTCCTTACTTGCTGTAAATAGAACTGTTCATGCTTCAAAAGGTTGTAGGGGAGGAACATTGCTCAGTGTTAATTCTGTTGTGAAAATGGAGAGAAATCAGAGGGCTGAAGAAGATGGGGTTGCATTAATACATTTTGACATTATATTGTGGCAGGCACTTTGTTAGGAGACTCTGCTTTGCTGTGCCTCTTCATGGGCTTCATTCCTGTGGTGGTGCATTGGTTAATGTCCCTGGAAAGTTCATAGTTGTTAACCACTTTAGTAAGCACATCAACACACACACCAACACACACACACACACATCAACACACACACATTCAGCATTAGTGAGAGCTTTTCCCGATAGTCAAGTTTCAATCGCATTCCTTTGAGGCGGGTTTGGTCTATCATCATCTACCCTGAGCTTTCACTCCCCAACCCCACCCCCCCAATCCCAACGACAACCTCAAGCCTGGGGATTGTGGTTATCATTATGGCCTGTTTAGTTAGCTTGGGTTGCGAGAGAACAGGTTTCCTGTGTCCACTCCCCATCATTGTTATGTTGAAGTCAGACCAGGCAGTGGATTCAAAGCTCCATTTTGTTTTTTTGCGGGAGGGGGGTTGAGTTGGGGGAGGCTGGAGGTCTGTGTTTCACGTGCATCTCCTGCCCTCGCTACTGAGTATAATCACAGAATCATACAGTACAGATGGAGGCCACTCGGCCCATCAGGCCTGTGTCATGCCCTTTGAAAAAGCTGTCCAATTAATTAACTCTTCTGCTCTTTCCCCAGAGACCTGCAAATAATGGAGCTGTGAGAAAGTTGAGCCTGTTTTTATTTATCAGCTTGAAACACAGCTTATCAGCTCAGGAAAAGGTTCCATTTAAAAAAGGAATCACCTGGATGATGCTTCTGAGTTACATTGTAATTGGGCCATTGGAAAAGGAAGGAGATAATGCGAGCTTAATGAGGCAATGTTATAATAAGGTGTCGAGCCTGCAATGATTTTGAACTGCAGTTCCTACACAGCCAGGGAAAGGATCCAACTCTGAACCACCTGGGGATTGCTAAGTTTATTAGCTGCGCAACTACTTAGGCTGCGGCAGGCGTGTGGGAGGTCAGAGAGTGGAGCTCTCAGGGGAGGAATGCCTGCTTCAGATCTGAGAGCGGCTGACAGCTGCACAGATGAATGGTCCCACTGGGCCACTTCAGGGGTCTTGGGCTGAAAAGGTCCCAACCCTGAAGCACGGAATACACTGATCTCAACTGCTGGGATTAAGAGGAGCTCGAGAGATGGATTGTGTGTCACGGTGATGAAAAACAGCTGTAGTTCTGTTACTGCAGAAAGTGGTGGGGGGTGGGGGGTGTTGGTGGGGAGCGGAGGAAGATAGCTCAAAGGTAACTGATAGGCTTTAGAATGCACACTTTTAGAGAACTAACATTCTTTATAAAGAAAATTGACGAGAGTGAGCGCCGCATGAGTGCCAGTGGTATTTGCATATTTGAAGCCCTCAATTGGTTCCTTCTCCTTTTCTGTTGAGTGTTTGTGAGTTTATTCCGAGCACAGTTCCAAGAGTGGATTGTGCAGTTGTGACAGGATGGAAATGTAGAGGTGAAGATTAGTATATTGGAAGAACGGGCTTTATGGAGTGACTGTGCCATGCCATAATGTGAAATGTAACTTGAGAAAGTGATGAGCCAAGGCTCATATCACCAAACTCTGGCTATAAAGGAGGGTGAAGCGTGCTCCACCCGATAACTCATTCAATTATTGTTAAATAATTGAGTTGACCGGAGTAATGACAAATCATTTAGTTTTAAATGTGGCCCGTAAGAAGCCGTGGGCAGGATTTTTCAGATGGTAGGACCCGCCCCCATCTGGGGGGCAAGTCAGATGACCGGCAAATCTGTTGTCCCAGCAGCGCTGGTTTGAGTGGTGGCCATTGCCGGGACTGCACGCAGTCCTCAAAGAAGAGGAGATAATGGAAATCGGACTCGAGGTAGGGTCCGGAGTATCAGCAGGGCCTGGCTGGCAGCCCCCAGCGAGGGCAGTTTGAAGGTTGGGATGGGGGCCAGGTTTGAGAGGCTGGCTGGGGCAGGGTTAAAGGGCGGGGGGGTATGACCTGAGGGATTGGGGTAGGGTGGGAGCAGTTGCCTCCACTGGGCACAGGGGACCCCCAAAGGAGGGAGCTGCCCCTTGCCCAATACCAGCCCACAGAGCTAAAACTGTTGGGATACCCGCTTGGCATGGGCCTCGCTCTGGTGCGGATAAAATAGTGGCGGGGGCGTGATGAGGTAGTTAATTGGCCACTTAAGTGCCTCAAGAGACCCAACGGAGGGACAGCTGCCTGTCTCGTCCAACCCCCAAAATGGAAAACAGGTTGGGGGCGGGCGGGTAGAGCACATGCTGCATTTTATGAGCCCACCCCCGCCTTCAAACTCACTAGCGGGGGACGGTAAAATACCGTTCAACGGCTTGTGCCAAATAGTGTGACGGACAGGAATTGAGACCTGGCAGATTGACAGTTACCTGGCAGATTGAAAGCTTTACCATTCATCAGTGTCCAATCCACGGGAGCAATTCAGCTTCAAGCAGAGCAGAATTATTTCTCACTCCTGAGTTTCCAAGCACTATTTAACATTTATGTTGTGTGTGTAGGTGTCTGCAAAAGTGCTGACAGATGTCAATTGAGAATGTCAGCTCAGTTTGCAAATCATATTTTGTTTTTAAAAAAAAAAAAATACATGATCCTGCAGACATTAGTGGTAAAAAGCACCACGAGGCTGCCTAGGATAAGCATGGTCTGTGACTCCAGCCCTCACCCGCTCCCGTAACCACCCCCCGCACCCTGACCAACATAATGTATTATACGCAGCAAAATTGATTACAAAGCCATTTCAAGTAGATGTAGCAGATCTAAAGGTAGTGAATTTGGGCCTTTCCCGTTACATTTCTCATCTGCATTTAATTCCTGTGAATGTCTCTCCGCTGATTTATTCCTTTGGCCACTCATGTAGACCATCCGGCAGTGATGCCAACTTCGTGAGGAATTGTAGGAAAATTCTCTGATTAAGAACCGCTGCTTAAATCTCCCCTCCGAATGCCGTTTCAGTGGTGAGGTGGAATTGTACTGGGGTAGGGGTGAATGAATAGATCTCTCAGGCTTGGGCATTCGAACTGACGTTCTGTTTTCCTCTCGAACAAGCAGGTCTGCATGAGTCAGCCCGACACCAGCTGAAGATCTTGGTGGGAGGGGACAGCTCTGACCTTCCCAAGTTTTAAGTGTAACTGCAGCCCTTTTGCAAACACCGACTGTGGCAAGAATGTGGTTTAATTTGAAGGGTCCATGTTGATTCAACTCCCTCACACTGGTGCTTCTTCCGGGCCATCACTCCTAAAGATCTTATAAGTCTTCTGAACAAAAATAGTCAACAAAACGTGATAACTGGAAAAAAGAAAGGACCACAATGGTTAAATTTTGCCACTGTTAGCCATTGGTTCAGTGGGTAGCACTCTTGACCTTGATTCAAATCCCAGCCCCGAGACTTGCGCACAAAATCTAAGCTGTTACTTTAATTCAGTACTGAGAGAGTGCTGCACTGTCAGGCATGCCCGTCTTTCAGGCGAGGCAACAAACTGAGGTCCCTTCCGCCCTTTCTCGGATGGACGTAAAAGATTCCCAAGGCACTGTTTGAAAAAGCTCAGGGGATCTTTCCCCAGTGTGCCGACCAACATTTATACCTCAACCGGTGTCACTCAAACAGATTGTCTGGTCATTATCACATTACTGTTTGTGGGATCCTGCTGTGCACAAATTGGCTGCCACTTTTTCTACAACAATGATTACTTTTCAAAAGTACTTAAGTGGCTGTAAAGCTCTTTGGGATGTCCTGAGGTCATGAAAGGTGCTATATAAATGCAAGGCTTTCTTTTTTGTAACTTTGATTGTTGAATGTGCAACTGGTGCTAAAAACAGTATCTTTACATTGTGTCAAAGGGGCACCACCTTTATTATCAAACTAAAAATGGTTGCTGAGTGTTTCCCGTCCATAAAAGACACTTTAGCGACATTGTAAATCTGGTCAAAATGCGCTAAAACATTGTGTGTGAGGCTGTTGTCATGAAATTTCGCACAGCACAGAGCAGCAGGATTTAGTTGAATAGCAGAACAAGCTCAAGGGGCTGAATGGCCACCTCTTGCCCTTATGTTCCTCGTGCTGCATTTCTTCCTCCTGTTACCAAAGACAGTCGGCCATTTAAAAGGTCCCATCCTTCTGCCTCTTCGCCTGTTTGTTATGCCCTTGCCTTTAATCTCAACAATATGTACATGTTTGGATATTACGCTATGGATAATCAGTGCCTGGGACTATGGGCTGTAATTCATTCAACTGGGAAGTCTGCTTGATGGCCTTTGATAGTACATCCAACACAATGGAACTACCAGGGGTTACATGGAAGCCATTCTAGGAGCTCTGCTTCCCATGACCATGTTGACCCTAGTGTTTCAGTAAATATTATTGGCAGCTAATGTTGTCTTGAACTACAAGTTATAGATTTCTTCCCCTGCCCTAAACCTGACATGAGTCTGGAAAGACTATTTTGTATTCCAAAACACTCGGGTGTGGTAGTGCTGGAACTAGTTTCACTCAATATTAAAGCACATTGGCTTGGTGCAGCTTTTTCTCAATACAAAAACATTTACCTAGTTTCTGATTTTACAGCAGTGACTATACTTCAAAAGTACTTTGGCTGCAAAGCTGTTTGGTGTCTTATTTTGTATTATAATGCCCCTGTGAAGCGCTTTGGGGTGATTTATGTGCAAGGTGCTATATAGATATAAGTTGTTGCTGTTGTTGGATATCCTGAGGTTCTAAAAGGCACTATATAAATGCAAGTTCTCGATTACTTTTCAGTGACAACCAGAAATACTAGAAATACACAGCAAGTCCTTCAGCACCTGCAGGGGGGAAAGGAAAGGTTAATGTTTGGCTTTAATGGGTCAGAACTGGGCTCTGGAATGAAGTACTGATAAAGGGTCCACATGTGTCTTCTCTGTTTCACATATTGATGGACCTGCCATGCATTTCTTCTCTTTTACGTTTTTGTTTTGAATTCCCAAAGATTGTGGTTGTCCCTTTGTATCTTTTGTAGCAATACTGATTTCTATTCAACGGGAAGCCTGGTTGGATTGGTGTAAAGGTGCTGCAAGCACAGTGTGGGGTTACTGGAAAAGGTATGGGAAGTCTGACCTCTTTAATAAACACAATCCATTTCTCTTAAAGCAGTCAAGCACCAGTGACCTGAAGGTCGGCCGCAAGACTTACCCGGCAGCGCACAAGTCAGATTCTTCACATTCTTCACCGCTGCCACCACCATTTCAGGATCCTACACAAAATGTGAGTATTGCTCAGGACAGGGATTACCACTTAATAACCCAAACCTTTTGCTGCACTCCCAGGTCTGATACGAAACATCCCTCCTTGCTCTGCACCAATCACCAACGGCCAGACCGGCCATAGAGTCTTAACTGTAAGAGAGGAGCTGATTGTGTGATCAGTGTCACGTGCCGGGACAGTGTGTGATCAGTGTTACACGCCGGGACGGTGTGTGATCAACGTCACGCGCCGGGACGGTGTGTGATCAATGTCACGCGCCGGGACGGTGTGTGATCAACGTCACGCGCCGGGACGGTGTGTGATCAACGTCACGCGCCGGGACGGTGTGTGATCAACGTCACGCGCCGGGACGGTGTGTGATCAACGTCACGCGCCGGGACGGTGTGTGATCAACGTCACGCGCCGGGATGGTGTGTGATCAACGTCACGCGCCGGGACAGAAGTAGCTACCTTTAAGATAATAAAAGGGTTCGGTAGGGTTGTTGTAGAGAATATAATTTCATTAGGGGACATAAATACATGTAGTCACCAATAAATCCTAAAGGGATCAGGAAAAAAAGCATTTACCTAGGTAGTGTTTAGAACTCAGTACCACAGTGAGCCGTTGAGGTGAATCACAGAGATTCATTCAAGGGGAAGCTACATAAATATGGAAGGAAAAGCAACAGAGGGATCTGCTGAGAGGGTGAGCTAGAGAGAATAGAGGAGGCTTCTGTGGAGCCTGGACCCGTTGGACCAAATGGCCTGTTTAGGTGCTGTAAATTCTCTGTATCACATTTGAAAGGCACACAAACTATCCGGTAATTAAATAGTAACGGAAATGGGAACCTGTAAAAAGAGCGATGGATTAGCAAATGCCCCCTCCAGTCACATGCTGGTGGAAACAATCTAAAAGGTTTTGTATGTATTAAAAGATTATTGCAGCTGATGAAACATGAAAGGGGCAAAATCAGCGAGAACGCGATGAATCTCCTACAAAATCTTCAGCCAAGTGGATAATTTGAGGAGCAGAGCTCTCAAGGCAAGGTTTTCAATTGTTTTTCTGCCAGTCTGGGCTCATTAAGCTGTGTCCTTTACGCACGATTGCAATGAGAAATACATAATCCTATCAAGCACAGCATTATTCTGAACCTAATTGCAATCATACAGACACAGTTTCATCACTAATGACCTATGTGGCTCAACAGTGGCATGAATAATGACACATGGCTCTGCAAAACCATGATAACCGCAAGGTTATTTGTCTAAATTAGACCATTCATATTCATTTAAGGCTGGTATACGTGGAGGTAAACGCATTGCTTTTTGTATAATTGGCAGCAGAATCCAGTGTGATAGATGCCAGCTGGGATCTAGAAGCAGCAACAAACTGGATGTGGCTCAGGGGATTTAGTTGAAGTATATTGGAATTTAGAGCAAGCATGTCATTTGACTTTGCACAGCAAATTCTCAATGTAGACTGCTTTTTTAAAAAAAAATTCACTTTCAGACCTCTCTGTTTTCATGTATTGCTCTGTCGTGCTGGTAGGTCAGAGGTTGTTAACTCATCCTCACTGTGATAGGGGGATTGAAATTAAAAATGTCTCCCTGGGATTCAAACATGTAACTACCTTGCTTGAAGAGCTGGTGCTACAATCACTAACTTCTGAAATTGATTCGAGTATGAAATCCTCTGAATATTATGATTGCATTTTGTAAAGGAAAGACTTGAATTTATATGGTGCCTTTCACAACCTCAGAGCATCCCAAAGCACTTTGCAGCTAATGAATTACTTTTTGAAGTGTAGTCACTGTTGTAATGCTGAAATGCAACAGCTCATTTGCATACAGCAAGTCCCCACAAACAGCAATGTCTTAACGATCAGATATCTCTTCCAGTGATGTTGGCCCCTGCTCTTTTTCAAAATAATGTTATGGGACCTTTTACATCCACTCAGGGGTCAGTTTAAGGTCTTATCCAAAAGATGGCACCTTTGATAGTGTAGCACTCCCTCAGTACTGCACTGGAGTGTCAGCTTAGACTTCATGCTTAACTCTCTGGACTTGGTCTTGAATCTACAACCTTGTGACTTACAATAAATGGAAGGGCCAAACTATAGTTCCCAAACCCATCCCTATCAAAGAGGTGCACAAGAAATGGGCATATTGGTTCTCTACTTATTGCTTCTTCATTATGAGTAAGCATACGATTTTGGCTTGGCATCTCCCTATTATGGCACGGTCAAGATTGTTCACAAACATGAATCGCCGTGCAACTTGGATGCGTATCGCAACTTCCTCCATGCTCCCCGACTCAACACATTTTCATAAAATGGGACTAATTGCAGCAATTTGAAGCATGTATCTGAACTACTTTCCTGTTTTCATCCCCTCCCTTTTAAGAACTATGCAAATGCAAATTTTTGGTGATGCTTATTTTGGGGAATTCCTGGGTAGGGAGAGGGTATAACTCCCATTCTGCCCAGGATGGTGGGGTGGGGCAGGGGAAAAATATGGATTCACAACCCTCTGAGTGAAGAACTTTCTCCTCACCTCAGTCCTAAATGGCCAAACCCTTTTCCTGAGACAATGGGCGGAATTTTATGGGCCTCTCCCCACGGCGGAATTTTCTGATCCCGCTGAAGTCAGGGAACCTTTGAACGGCTTGTTTTACAGCCCTGCACCCCCCCCCACCACCACGACAGGGCCGTAAAATTCAGCCTTATTACCCCTAGTCCTAAACTCTCCAGCCAGAGGAAACAGGGTCCCAGCGTCTACCCTGCCAAATCCACTAAGTATGTTATATGTTTTGATGAGATCACCTCTCATTCTTCTAAACTCCAGATGGATGGCAAGGCGTAGTCCTGTCTCAGGGGGGGCAGATTGGGCTGTGCCAGGCACTTCTGGAGCACCTGTGCAGGTGTGGGTGGGTCACCCCAGACATGCAAGGGACCCTGACACCAGGATTTGGGACAAGGGCAAATTTGGGCCTCATTCTGCCACACTTAAGCACGTGGAACAGAGCCCCAGGAATGTTTGCGCACGTTTTACTAATAAACAACCATAGCTTGCATGTAACCAGCACCTTTAACATGGTTACACACCCCAAGGCACTTGGCAGGGGCGCTATCAACCAAAATTTGACACCGAGCCACGTAAGGAGGTATTAGAAAAGCAAACGATGCGGGTGCTGGAAATCTGAAGTAAAAACGGAAAATGGTTTGGAAGTAACTCAGCAGGCCTGTCGGCATGTGGAGAGAGAAACCGAGTTAGCCACGGAGGAGGCAAATAGGAGCCGCGTTTGTTTTTGGGTCAGAAGCCCACTTCCGGTGGGAAACTGGTTAACATTCAGATTTTCACGGAAGTGAGCTCTTAAACTGATACAGAGACAAGTTTCCTGCCCTCTTAAAGCCCCTGGGGGCAGGAATGGAGGTGGGTCAGATGAAGCGTGGGGACACATTTAGACTCCTACGGCAGCCGAACCTGTCAACAGGCTTTCAGTAACTATGACTGGGAGATGAAATGACGAGCATATTGTGTGTCAGATTGAATAAGTGAGCAATCTAAATAGTGGGAAATTGGATTGTAATGGTAGAAACTGTATTGCTAACGTGACCGTGCTGCACAGCGATGAATATTGCTTGTTTTGATGCACACTCTGTTGATTGTTTCAGTATAAAATGTGCCAGGACTATACCATAGTGATGAGCTCTGCTTGGCTGGAGAGTTGAAAATGCAGCTTTCAATTAGTGCCTTGTATAGGATTGCTTGGGTACGATAAACGTGTGCTGAATGACCTCGGTGCTTAATCACTCAGGTGCTGCACGGAGTTGCTGATGACATGTGGCCATGCGGGCAGACTAATGGCAGCTGGTAGAGCCAATGGGTGTGTTCATGAGTTGGCACAGACATGTGGTGGCAAGCTGAGTTCTGCTTTAATGAAACATCTTGTTGCTGAGTGGGCAGAAAACATTAGTCTTGAAGTTACACCAACACGATGACCTCCCTTTCACTGGTCTATGTTAACCCTAAGTTATGTCAACAACATCAATAAGGACATGCATTTATTTAGCACTTTCAATGTTGAGAGACACACCCCGCAGAGGTTTATGCAAAAATATGGTCACTGAGCCACAGGAGAAGATATTAAGATGGGTGACCAAAAACTTGGTCATGAGCCTGTCCTCATCTGATATCCACACATGCGCTTTGAATGGTGCTCATTGTATAGAGGTCAGGAGTGGAGTGTTGAAGTCAATTGTAGCATCCTTTATGCTGACCCACTCTGCACAAATGGTGTCCTACTATTCTATTTGTTTTTAAAATGCTTCATTACATTGTCTTAAAAGTGTTAGGTCCTCTCTTACTCCCAAGCCCTCTCTCTATTTCCTTGTGCTAATTCTATTCTATTTAGCATTCTTAGGTCGCACACTTGACTTTTGGTGCAGTGTGAAATTCATTTGTCAGTATTAAATTTAGTTTGCTATGTGTCTCCAAAATTGCATAACTGCTCCAAATACCATTGCAAATTATTAACTACATCATCCTACTCTACTATTTTAGTACAAAATCACAACAAATGCTCTGATGTTAGTATGAGGTTGGCCAAGCAGTAAAGTCAGATCATGAAAACATGGCTGAAGTTTGGAAATGCTTCTTTCTTACGCTGATGTAACTCTGCGTCCACCTCAATCTACTTTTCAATAATCCTTTCAAGTGTCAGTATAGCTATTGAGAACTTATTGACTCTTAACTGGTATCAGAAGTTAATGGGATTGAAAAAGGAACTTAACAGGGTAATGTCACCAAATAGGGTGCAGGGATATTAGTAAAACTGATTATAGGTGGGCCAGATGTACCGAAGGAAGATCCTCTCTTGTCTGAAACTATTATTATCTAGGCACTCAAAAGAGTTGTGCAAAGTTTTGCCTTTAATCTTGTTACGCAATTTTTAATTCAGTCTGAGCACTGTGAGGCTGAAGCCAAATAGTGTAGGACAAGTGCCCTAGTGTTTAGGCCCAATTTACTCCGTCTATCATCGTAGGATCACCCTCTGACCCCAGGCCAATCTAATGAACCTACGCTGCACCACATCCAAGGCATGTATATCCTTCCTCAAATATGGAGATAAAACCACGCATAGTACCAGGTATGGTCTCACCAAAGCGCTGTGCAATTGTAACAAGACTTCCTTATTCTTGTACTCCAATCCTCTTGCAATAAAGGCCAATTAATTGCTTAGTGTACCTGCATGTTAAATCCTATCGTGAAATGGTAGGGCCCCATGACAATCACAAACTCTACAGTATGAGGGTCAGCACGCTGTTCCATGGTTGGGGTGTGTGGGGGGTGGGTAGAGGTCTCAGAATCAAGCCCAATTCTCACTTGAATGAGCAAGTGAAGATGATCAAAAGGCTTGGAGATCACATCACCAACTTGAAGAGTTGCTAGCAGTATTCCCAGGACACCATTAGGATAAAGAATCCTCATATAATTGCTCTAATTATTCAACTTCTCTAATCTTTTCTCAAAGCCAGAAATTGTTTTTTTTTTCCTTTTTCAAGTATTTATTCCAATTCACTTTTGAAAGTTACTATCAAATCTGCAACACCACTGTTTCAGGCAATGTATTCCAGATTGCAACAGGAATCTTGGCTGACTTTTACTGACCATCCCCACCATGCTCCCTCCAACCAACTAAGGGACTCGGTTACAAGAAGCTAACCGGGTACAGATAGAAGCCTTTCCAGTCTGTATGACCTAACACCTTGCCAGCTGCTGCATTTATCCTGTAGACTGTTAACATAAGCTCAAAAGTCTTCATTGGACGAGCTGCCCTTCGCCTGCTGTTCCTGGCTCACTGGCAAGTTTTCTCCTGAAAGTGTGAAGAGGTGCAGCCTGGGTATAACTATCAAGGTGGTGTTGGAAGTTGAAACATGAAGTGAAGCCTCTTCACTGTTTTCTCCTGTTCACTGGCTTGGATTTTGAGTGTGTACGTGCTTCACAGAAGGAGATCATGTTACTTCACTGACAGAAACTTGACAGTTGAGTCCATTTAATTGCACAAGTCTGAACTGCCTTGGAAAGATCACAAGGTTCGGTAGGGGAACTCATTAGATTTGAGCATGGGTCAGAGACAGGGTTACTGCATCGTAACCCGGGTTCTATTGCACATCATCAGCAGAGGCTCACATTTTCTGTACTTATATAAGAACATTATTACATTTGTCAAGTATAATTTTTTTCATGGCTGAGAGTATAGAAAGATAGTTTCCAACATGATGTTGGTGGTGCTTCTGAGCCCGTTATTATGAGGTGCCCATTTGCAGTCAGAGGTTACTGTCCCCAGAATGGTTTCTCCCAGAGTAGAAGCACCCAACCTAATGACCAGGACTGGGATTGTGATTTTGGTTCTGACTGTAGTGGAAACTGATTAAAAAGCCTTTTCAATAATTTATGCCTTCACATCTCAAGAACAGGAGGAAATTAGTACAATCATTTAAAATGACCTAGTGTCATTTAAAATATCTGGGGCAGAATTTTCTGCCTGTTGGGCGGGCGGTGTGGGAGCAGGCGCAGGCGGGTGCTGACCCGATCGGGTCTGCGCCACCATTTTACGCGGGTGGGCCAATTAAGGCTGATTTTACTCTAAAGAAGACTAATGCTGAGGGCTCCCTGTGCTGGTGGGGTGGGGGTTGCCTGAGTCGGGAGTGTACTCTATCCCACGCAGAGATGCCTCAGGGAGATTAGTTTTAAATCCAAAAAGTGTAATAAGGTGGCGAGAAAATTTTTATGACATGTCCCCTCATGTGAAACTGTCACACGAGCTTGGGACATGTGCATTAATTTTAATAAAAATTTTCCTGAAAATTTTAAATCATTCATGAAACCTCATCCCGCCCGTGGATGAGGTTCCATGCAAAATGCGAAGGCCACCTGGGCTCTTCGCCTGCCTTAAGGTTGGATGGGCAGCTCAGCTGATTGCCCTAATTAGTTTTTAATAGGCCTTTGACAGTTCGGCGGGCGCGCAGCTGACTTGGCTGCATGCCCACCGAACTGAAAATCTAAATGACACGCTGGGGCGCACGCCCAACGTCACCCCGCGTCATTTTACTCCTCGGCAAGTGGGCCTTGCTCCCGAAGATTCTGCCCTCGGTGTCGGCTGTGGCTCAGCTGGTAGCACTGTTGCGTCTGACTTAGGAGGTAGCGGGTTCAAATCCCAATTCAGAACTTGAGCACAAAAATCTCGACTGACACTCCAGTGCAACATTGAGGAAACAAGTGTAAAAGATCCCATGGCACGATTTTAAAGAAGAGCAGGGGAGTTATCCATGGTGTCCTGGCCAATATTTATCCCTTAATCGACATCACAAAAACAGATTATCTGGTCATTATCACATTGCTGTTTGTAGGAGCTTGCTGTACACAAATTGGCTGCCTTGTTTCCTACAGCAGTGACTACTCTTGAGAAGTTGGCTGGAAAGCACCTTGAGACATCCGGCGGTTGCCAACGACGGTACATGAATGCAAGTCTTTCTTTTATCTTCAATCTGTCTGCTCCCAAACTGCAAGAGTGCAAACCATAATTTGGTGGTATGGTCAAAATCTGTCACTCGATGCTGTGTGGAATTTTCCAACCATTTAAATGAATTTTCGGAAAAGCATACACAGCACATGCACGAGGTTTTCATTTTGCAACCTTTATGGGTGAAGATTCCCACCTGCAGTGTGAAGTTAGAACACTATATATTATGTGAATCCAAACTGTAAACCTGTATCTTGACCCCGCCACCCCATGCACCATGAGTGATGGGCAAAATATTAAAGGTGATGTGTCGTCCACTGAAGCACTCTATAACTCTGAATATGACAGATGGAGTTGATTTTATATTAAGTCAGTGTGTATCTGTCAATCTCTGTTACCCTGCTTTGTGGCTTTGACCTGCTAAGTGCATTCAACCCACTAAGAAACAACTTGCGTTTATGTAGCACCTTCCACGACTGCAGTGTGTCCTAAAGCACGGTTACAACCAATGAAATACCTCTAAAATGTGGTCACTAGTAATGTAGGAAATGCAGCAGCCAATTTACAGAGCAAGATTCCACAGCAGCAATGTGATAATGACCAGACAATGAGTTTTGGGTTATTAAAACAGAAAATGCTGGAAAACTCAGCAGGTCTGGCAGCGTCAGTGGAGACTCTTCAAGAGTCATATGGGCTTGAAATGTTAACTCTGTTTCTCTCTCCAGAGATGCTGTCAGACCTGCTGAGTTTTCCAGCATTTTCTGTTTTAATTGCAGATTTCCAGCATCCACAATATTTTGCTTTTGTAATGAATTTTGGGTGTTGGCTGAGGGATAAATGTTGTCCAAGATGAAATAGTGCTGTGGCATCTTTTACATCCACCTAAGAGGGCAAACAAAGCTTCAGTTTACCATCTCATCCGAAAGTTGCATGCCCAACAATGGAGCATTCCTTCACCGCTGCATTGGAGTGTCGGTCAAGATTGGGTGCTCAAGTCTCTGGACTGGGGCTGACTTGGAGGCAAAAGTGTTACCGCTGAGCCAAGGATGTCAACTTTAGAAGCAAAATTTGGCCTACAATTCAGGCCCCTGCCTCCATGACATTGTACAAAATGTGAAATGCGAAATGGGAGCGGAAGTAGGCTATTCAGCCCCTCGAGCCTGCTCCGCCATTCACTAAGATCATGGCTGATCTGCTTGCATTCCAAGTTCAACATTCCCATCACACTGTGATTTGGCTCCGAGACAACGATCAGTGGTTCAGTGGTTAGCCCATTGAGGAGCTGGAACAGCCAGAGAAATGTATTTAAATTAAAAAAAAATGTCTTATTACCCACACTCCACTCAACTCATTCAAAACACAGGGAGCAGAATTTCATGAGCGTTTTTGTAGGAAAAAATGCTTTTAGATTGTGTGTAAGCTTCAAAATTCACGCAGAGTAGCACAAGGTGACTGGCACTGATGTTGTGCAGTAGAATATTTTTTTATCTAAATGTTTAAGTTTGGAAAGTTGGGAAGGAGCAAGTGTGGTGATGGAATTGGGGTATGGAGCAGTATTTCGAGGCAGGACTGATGGAGGATTGGATATATCCCAGCAATTTCTGCACACGGCAGGTTTTTAAGCCTGGCGCTCATTGCAGGGATTTGTTGTTTTAACATTGATGGGAGGAAGAGGATAGCTCACATTGGAAATGTGAGAGATGTGGACAAATACACCCTGGGTCACCTGCTCTGACTGACCCATTTCACTCCGTGAGGACACTGCATGAGGTTTTCACTTGTTTAAACGGAACTGGTGCCGAGATTGAGTAGTGGCCAATGTACAGGCTGATTATTCTGGCAGGAGGCCGTCATTCCCCTGACAGGTGGATAGTTATCCCTTCCTTCCCTGTGATTTCACAGTTAATGGGGTCATCTCTTTGTGCAGCAGCCCGCGAAAGTGGGAATGCGTTCTGATACGAAGTCTGTGTGGGAGGAGGAGGATGGAGAAATGCTGAAGGCTAAGAGAAGTGGGGGGTGGGGGAAAGGAAAAGAAAGAGAAACGTTTTGACATAATGGAAAAAAATTGGGGAACAGAAAGCTGAAGGTAATCAGCAGAGCAGTATGAAGAGGATTTTATCTGGATTTAGCTAAAATTTAATGTAAAAGTGTAGTTTGAGGCCAGCTCGAGGAAGAACTTGCCTTTATACTGAATCTCTTACATTTTCAGGATGCTCCAAAGTGCTTCATAGCCACTGAAGTGCTTTTTGAAGTGTAGTCTTTGCTGTTTTATTGGCAAATTGTGAATAGCAAAGTCCTACAAAGAGGAATGGGGTAAGTTGATATAAAATGGAAAATGCTGGAAATACATGTCAGCATTTGTGGGGAGAGAAACAGAGTTAACATTTCAGGTCGATGACCTTTCATCAGGACTGGGAAGAATTAGAGATGTAATAGATGTTGAGTCAGTTAAAGGGATGTGAGGAGGGTGGGAAAAAGAGCAAAAGGGAAGGTCTGTGATAGGTGGAAGGCAGGAGAGATTAAATGACAAAAGGTTTCATGGTGCAAGGCCAAAGGGAGTTCTTTTTTTATTTATTCACGGGATGTGGGCTTTGCTGGCTGGGCCAGCATTTATTGCCCATCCCTAGTTGCCTTCAAGAACGTGGTGGTGAGCTGCCTTCTTGAACTGCTGCAGTCCATGTGGTGTAGGTACACCCATAGCGCTATTAGGAAGGGAGTTCCAGGATTTTGACCCAGCGACAGTGAAGGAATGTATTTCTAATATATATTTCAAAGTCAGGATGGTGAGTGGCTTGGAGGGGACCTTCCAGATGGTGGTGTTCCCATGTATCTGCTGCCCTTGTCTTTCTAGATGGTAGTGGTCGTGGGTTTGGAAGGTGCTGTCGAAGGAGCCTTGGTGAATTCCTGCAGTTCATCTTGTAGATGGTACACACTGCTGCTACTGTGCGTCGGTGGTGGAGGGAGTGAATGTTTGTGGATGTGGTGCCAATCAAGCGAGCTGCTTTGTCCTGGACGATGTCAAACTTCTTGAGTATTGTGGGAGCTGCACACATCCAGGCAAGTGGGAGTATTCCATCACACTCCGGACTTGTGCCTTGAAGATGGTGGACATGCTATGGGGAGTCAGGAGGTGAGTTACACGTTGCAGGATCCTAGCTTCTGACCTGCTCTTGTAGCCACAGTATTTATATGACTAGTCTTGTTCAGTTTTTGGTCAATAGTAACCCCCATGATGTTGATAGTGGGGGATTCAGTGATGGTAATGCCATCGAACGTCAAGGGGTGATGGTTAGATTCTCTCTTGTTGAAGACGGTCATTGCCTGGCATTTGTGTGGTGCGAATGTTACTTGCCACTTGTCAGCCCAAGTCTGGATATTGTCCAGGTCTTGCTGTATTTGGACGTGGACTGCTTCAGTATCTGGGGAGTCGTGAATGGTGCTGAACATTGTGCAATCATCAGCGTATATCCCCACTTTTGACCTTATGATAAAAGGAAGGTCATTGATGAAGCAGTTGAAGATGATTGGGCTGAGGACACTACCCTGAGGGACTCCTGCAGTGATGTCCTGGAGCTGAGATGACTGACCTCCAAGAACCACAATCATCTTCCTTTGTGCTAGGTATGACTCCAACCAGTGGAGAGTTTTCCTCCGATTCCCATTGACTCCAGTTTTGCTAGGCCTCCTTGATGCCACACTCAGTCAAATGCGGTCTTGATGTCAAGGGCAGTCACTCTCATCTCACCTCGGGAGTCCAGCTCTTTTGTCCATGTTTGAACCAAGGCTGTAATGAGGTCAGGAGCTGAGTGGCCCTTCTGGAACCCAACTGAGCATCCGTGAGCAGGTACAAAAACGGAAAATGCTGGAAAAACTCAGCAGGTCTAACAGCATCTGCGGAGAAGTTAAAAAAACAAGAGTTAACGTTTCAAGTGCATATGGCTCTTATGTGGTAATCAGCAGGAGGTTTCCTTAGCCATGTTTGACCTGATGTTATGAGACTTCATAGGTTCCAGAGTCAATGTTGAGGACTCCCAGGGCAACTCCCTCCCTCCCAACTGTATACCACTGTGCCACCACCTCCACTGGGATAGGGCATACCCAGGGATGGTGATGGTGGTGTCTGGGACATTATCTGTGAGATATGATTCTGAGGGGATGACAATGTCAGGCTGTTTCTTGACTAGTCTATGAGACAGCTCTCCCAATTTTGGCACCAGCCCACCCCCCCACCACCGCAGATGTTAGTAAGGAGGACTTTGAATGGTCGACATGGCTGAGTTTGCCATTGTCATTTCTGGTACCTAGGTCAATGTCGGGTGGTCCATCCAGTTTCATTCCTTTGAGACTTTATAGCGGGTTGATACAACTGAGTGGCTTGCTAGGCCATTTCAGAGGGCAGTTAAGAGTCAATCACATTGCTGTGGGTCTAGAATCACATGTCGGCCAGACCAGGTAAGGGCGGCAGATTTTCTTCCCTAAGGACATTAGTGAACCAGATGGGTTCTTACAACAATCAACAATGCATCATTAGATTTTTAATTCCAGATTTTTTTATTGAATTCAAATTCCACCACCTGAGTATTACCCTGGGTCTCTGGATTACTTGTCCAGCGACAATACCACTATGTCATCGCCTGGGACAAGTAAAGAGCCAAAAGATGTGTCTAGAAGAGGTGTGAATGGCAGATTCATGAACAGCTGTTGGATGAAAACAAAAAAATGGGGGGGAAAAGAGAAGAACAAGAAATAAAAAAAAAACACCAAAGGATAAGGAAACAAAATGAGGACAGAGGCTATGATCTAAAATTGTTGAACCCAATGATGAGTCCAAAATGCTGTAATGTTCCCTTTTGAACGATGAGGTGCCGTTCGTCAAGTTTGTGGTACGCTTCATTGAAACACTGAAGAGGACAGAGGTCAGAGGGGAAGCAAGGCGGCGAACTAAAATAACAGGCGACCAGAGGCTCAGGGTGATGCATGTGGACTTAACAGAGGTTTTCCACAAAATGATCACCCAGTCTGCATTTGGTCTCCTCAATGTAGAACAGACCGCATTGTAAGCGGTGAATACAGCATCCTCCTCCTCCAGGTCTCATACCCTAAGAGGGCATTGGCAGCCACGAACTTCCATTGGATTGGTCCATGGTTATGGCTCATCATTTCCTCCCATCATCGGTGCTTGGCAAAATACTGCAGTGGATTGCCGCTGCCATTGCCTTCTGCAGCATGGCTGACCAGGAATCTCTCCTGTTCTAACCACCTGTCACCAGGTGTATGGGAAGGATTTACAGGCTGCCACATTGTGTACACATCTTCCATGGCCATCAAGTCCTGCATTGGGACTTGACCTGGGAGCTTCTGGCCCAGAGGTAGGGACGCTACCACTGCACCACAAGACCTCCTGCTGAATACAGTATACTAAACAGGAAGAAGTACAATTAATTTACTGTTTCACTTGGAAGTAGTGTTTGGGACCTTGGACGTTGAAAACTGAGGAGGTAGAAAGGCAGTTGTCGTATTTCCTCCACTTGCATGGAAAGGTGGCATGGGAAGGAGAGCAGGTGACAGGAGTGCACCAGGGTATCGCAGAGGGAACATTCCCTTCACAATGCTGAAAGATGTCTTTGGTGGCGTCTTCATGCTGGAGGTGGCGGAAAGGGCGCAGGATGATCCATTGAATATGAAGGCTGCCAACGTGGAAAGTGAGGACAAGGGAAACCCTATCATTGTCCTGGGTGTGAGAGAAGGGATGAGAGCAGAAGTGTGTGAAATAATCAGTTAAAAATCAGTTATCTGTTTTAGATGGTGTAGATTGAGAGAGAAATGTAGGGCAGGAAATCCCTTCTCTGCTTTGAATAGTTCCCACAGGATAATTTACATCCACCTGAGGGGACTGCCAGGGCCTCTGCAACCCTTTTCAGTACAGCACCAAAGTGCCAGGCCCCATTATGTGTTCAAATCTGATTGATGGGCAAGATTGCTACCACTGAGCCAAAGCTGCCACTTATATTATTATCTTAGTTGTTTACAGAACTTCAATATTGCTGAAAAAGAGACATTTCAAAGCTTTTCATCTTGCACTCGCAAGAATACCAATATAGGGTGAAGACAACAATTTATACTGTACGTGAAGAAAGTGCTGATTGGTTGGCAAGTGGACTCTGATTGGTAGAGGTGTTGCTATGGAGAATATTATTATCCTGTATCGTTTTGAGCTTTGACATCCTGAACAGCAACATGTTAAATTTAAACCACTCATTAACTTAAAAAAAATGTAACATTGTACATCACAGGTTGCCTCGTTGCACTCTTCTCAGTTCACTAGTCTGACAAAGTGTTCTGCCAACACATCTTAAGGGGATCAAAGGTTACGGGGAGAAGGCGGGTGAATGGGGTTGAGAAACTTATCAGCCATGATTGAATGGTGGAGCAGACCCGATGGGCCAAATGGCCTAATTTCTGCTCCTATGTCTTATGGTCTTATAGCCTTATCTTAGCATTCACAATGCCCTCTTCAAAGGTCCTTTTACATTTAGCATTTCTCTAGTATGGATCACAGGCAAAGAGAGTCCTGGAGTTGTTCTTAGCTGAAGCAACAAGATCTGCAATAATATAGTGTATTTAATGTGGAAAAATAGTCCACAGCACTTCATAGAGATCCTAGATAAATATGTACACCAAGGCAAAGGTGGAGATATTCGGATGGGTTTTAAGGAGGGATTCAAGGATGGTAGGCAGGCGGTAGAGTTTGAAGGCCCTATTCTGTAGGGCCTCAATGGTTGCAGGCATAACTGAAAATAGGACAAAGGAAGGGAGGGATATAAAAGAGGCTTGTCAGAGGAATGGTGAGTCTTTGAGTGAGCTCGTAGAGTTTAGAGAGAAAGTAGGTCAGATGACCAAAAGCTTGGTCAAAGTGGTGGGTGTTAAGGACTGACTTAAAGGAGGAAAGTGAGGTGGAGAGGTATAGGGTGGGTATTTCAGAGCTTGGGGCCTAGCAACTAAATGGAACCAATGGCGGAGTGACTAAATACAGGAATGCTCAAGAGGTTAGAATTAGAGGAGCACAGATAGGGTTGTGGGGCTGAAGGAGATTAGAGAGATGGAGAGGAGCGAGGCCATGGAGAGATTTGAAAACAAGGATGAAGACTTTGAAATCAAGATGTTACATAGGATTTACTTGACTTCCTTAAAGTCCAAAGTAAGTGTCAATCATCCAGATCTTTTAAAGTATCAAAGGCAGAAATTGCAAGCACTTGAAATCTATATATCTTGTGTAAATAAACATTGTGCAATTGACAGCATAGATCAGAGGTGTTTTAAGAAAATGGAAAGTTAGCAATAAATTACTTTCTAAAAAAAACTTTTTTTATGCATCCTACTGTCACTGTAGGGTTCATTGGTTCTGTACAGATGAAAATCCAGCCCAAAGTGTGAAAGAAATGTAGGATGGGATTTGGAGGATGGCAGAAATGTGGATTTTAAGAGGGAAGGGGTGGAAAACGGTGAGGTTCCCAAAGGAAGAGAAGGTGCCAGTGGAGCAGCGGGAGAAGCCAGCTCCCTTATTCCCAATAGGAGAATCATAAACACATCTTTTGTGTAAGTCTCTCAGTCGGAGAATTAAGGAAAAGGATTTAGCAATGTAAAATATGGGTGCACAGCATGGACGTTGTTACCCTGCGATCTGAACTACATGTACATAGGTCCTGAGAGTAGTGATTAGAACAAGTGTCATTTCTAACCACATGACCCAGAGATGTGGAGTGTAAATAGTGACACGGACTGCTTGGGCTGACTGACCTGGTTTCGTGTTGTAATATCTATATGAGCCTGATTTTAATTCTGCGCAAGTGGGTGGGTTTTGAATAAGTTAGAATCTCACTATACATTTCTACACTGACCTGAATGGGGTCCTTTAATGCGGTGTGTAATTCCAGCTGCAGCTTAAAGGCTTTTCCACAACAGCATTTATTTTTAAATCACCCTTAAACCCTGTCGCTTGAACCTATTCACTTGGCCCGAGGGAAGGTAAGAAGACGTTGATTTAATTCCACGAAGCTATTTTAACCTACTTGAAAGTTTATTCTGCATCCTTTTGCTAGAAGTGACATGTACATTAAATCTAAAACAAATGATGCCTGGAGTTTTACTGGGTTTGCTGGGGAAGTTTATAGTTGAATTAGTAAATTGTTTCATTGTCCCTTGCTGAGAACTGTATTGGCCTTCAATAATGGAGGCATGAAAAGGGCTTTTATTCCTGGTGTGTGGTAGTCTTTTTTTTGGGCTTGTCTACACTGAAAATGCTCAGAGGTAATAAGTATTGCAGCCTCCGTTCCTTTCATCTTTAGTGCAAGAGATGTCGAACCGTTTATAGAGGTTTAAGTCGCATCATTTACTTTAGAAGATGAGTTCCCAGAAGCTACGCAGTAAATTAGATAACTTTATGTAGTTCTGTCACATCTGGTTTTACAAATTATGTTCTCACCACAGGATGTTATTTGTAAATTGCTGCGTTTTGATTGATTTAAGCAAGTAGTAGAGTTATTGCAGGAAATCCCACCGTGTTGCTCACTGAACTGCACCTATATTCTTCCCCCTCAGTTTCAACACCCGGCACGTTTTGCCCTTGCTTCCCCATTCTCTTTCTTCTCTTATTCTCCCCTTGTCTTCCTGCACTCTTTACTCACCATCTATCCCTCTCCCCCTCCCTTTCTTGCCTCTCTCCTCTCTCCCATTCCTTGCCCCAGCTCCACCCCCCATCAGCCTCTTCCCCTCCTTTTTTTCCATTTACCCCATACCTTCTCTTCTCTTGCCTTTCTCTCTCTCTCTCGTGTTTTCCTCTTTTACTCTCCCCATCCTTTCTTCTTCTCTCTCTCTTCCCTTTTGTTCCTCCCCCAGGCTTCATTCTCTACCCAACCACCTCCCCCTCCCTTCCTCTCCTTTCTTTCCGTTCCCCTCTTTTCCCTAATCCACACGCTTCTCCTTCCTTTTCTCTCTCTCTCTTGCTTTCCGTTTTCCCATTCCTCTCCACCCGCCACTGCATCCTGTTGATGTACACAGTGTACTCACAACCTTTGTGTTCTTTAAACAGGGTCCTCCGTGGCTGGTGACTGGAGACCCCAATGTTCCAGTGATGCCACCTGGATTCATCCCCACTGCCCAAAAGCCAGAAGCTGTAGTGCATGCAATGAAGGTAAAATGCTGCAGCCCTTTTTTCCCCAAGGAAATGCCTTTATTCATTGAAGGAAAAGTCCTCACCAAAGGTGCAGACTTAGCTAGTGTTGGAACTGACCACCAAAATAACAACAAAGTGACAGTGAGCTGATGGACTGAAAACTTCTTTATCTTGTACCTGGAAAGAGGGCGGATGTGCTGCATAGCCTAAACCTTGTGTTCCTTTGTCTGATTGACAGAGGTAAATCAGTGACTGCTAAACAAAACAACCCAGCCAGTCCTGTGCCAATCACCCATGACTAAAACAGTCCTTCAAATAATGCAAATAAATGGCTGTGTTTTTTTTCAGTGTTTATACTCATTTTGTTCACAGGGCTATCTGTTTTCACTTTGGTGTCCAGTTCTTTCTCTCTCTCGCTCCCCCGACCCCCACCCACCATTTGGCTCCTCCCCCAGCCCAGACACTGCTCAGTCTTGGCTCCGTCTGGGAGCATGGGCGAACCTAAAGAGGGTTCTGTGTTATCCTATGGATTAGCTGATAGAAGAGCCATACTTAATTAATTGGTCTTTTGTCTCCTCTACTCTCCTCTTGTTCTTAAAACAGTCCCCGCCAATAAAGTATAATGGTCATCTTAAACCTTTGAGCGACAGATGCCTTCCTACGTACACCTGCTGCTCATCAGTTATTTGCTTCCATTGTATGGGAAAGTTATAACTTTGTTAGATCTTTAATGTTCTAGCTCCATCCTGTTACCCTGCCCTTCCTCCCCCCCTCCCCCCCCCCACCAACTCCATTCACCCTTCATGCCAAATCTACGGAATCCGTTTCCCACACGCTAAAGTGAAGATCCCTTACACGGGATTTAACAGGGCCACCACTTTTCAATGACTGAACAAATCAAATTCTGTTTTCATTACTTGTTTTTCGTTATGGGATTCTGGGAATTTTAACCAATGTTTTGATGGTTCTATTTTCTTCCTCTATTTTTGGGCCTATTCCTCTGTGGAGCAGGGTCATTTTATCAATCTGAACAGAGCTTTGCTGCCAGGACGCACAGCAGGGATTCAGGCACAAGGTTCAGCAAATCCCACCTGCAGGATTAACCGCCAACAATTCCCATTAATTAGCTCCTTGCAGGTCACACAGTTCCATTTCTGCAGCAGCAATTCATAAAATCTACCCTAGAAAGTCACATGCTGTTTTTTTTCCTTTTCTTTATGTGGGATTAAGAGGTTTCCCAATGCTTTGTAGATCCAATTCCACAATTGTGGGATTTTTCCCACAAAAACTACATATCAGTGGCCTCGTTACCACAGCTTTCACAGGCACCTGGTATTTTCTCAATACCACAGAGAAAAATACACACACATATATCTTGGAAGCCAAGCGGACTGCTAACTAATCAACATGCCTGTTAGCAGAGAACTTGCAATTAATCATGCAAGTGTGGTAACTTTTTGGACATTTGGTAGATTGGAGTACATATTTGTTGTCACAGGGAAAATCTTTCAGTGCTAAAATGCCATTGTGAAGAGGCTAGTGAAAACCTGGAACTCTCTTTTCCCCACCCCCACCCACTAAAAACACTGCTGAGGCTGGGGGTCAACTGAATATTTCAAAACTGAACTTGTTAGATTTTTGTTTGGCATGATGTTATGGATTATAGAACCACAGCATGTTGAAGGAGTTGAGATACAAATCAGCTATGATCTAGTTAAATGGCAGAACAGGCTGGAGGGGCTGAATGGCCTCTTCCTGTTCCTATTTTCTTGTGTGTGTTTTGGCTGGTGAATATGTCCGTCATTCGGTTCCATTGACTTCAATAGAGCACAATATGGGTTGGGCTGTATACGAGGCAAACAATACAATAATGCCTTTTATGATCTTATTGCCCAAGACAACTTTCTACCTCATTAGTATGTATTGCTACTGCGTTTAAGTTTAAAACATAATTTCCTTTCCAACATTTTTTTTAAACCCCAACTACCTCCACTCCCAGAGGCATGGACTCTTACTGAGGTACCAACCCTCAATGCCAGTGCTCCTCTGATATTTTGGCTCAGGTAGTCAGGTGAGAGCTTGGAGAATGATTAGCAGCAGGCTGATTGACACCGGAGGGCATCACGGCCACATCTAATATTCAAACATAAGCCAGGAGCCACTTGATAGAAATCAGGCTCCCTCTTTGATCTTGTTAATTCCCCTTCCAGCCCTAATAATCCGTTAACGTTGTACAGAGTGGGGCATGGAACCTGGGCACCTCCTATGTGGCTCAGTCCTACACTTGGTACCGCATTAACCAACTGATTAAACATGAGCCCTTCATGAGAATAATTAGAAAGCTAGGCTTTTATACTGAGAATGCTAGCTACACACTGCAAGACATTTCTATGTGACTACAAAGAGCCGAGTGTTCAAGCTGTTTTCTGGAATACATGTGATCCAGAGTTTCTTCACTGTTAACTTGATGTACATTTTGGGTTTCCAGGTCCTGGAAGTTCATGACAACCTGGATAGACAGTTGCCGGAAGACTGCGAGCACGATGACTTGAGTGAGAAGGAGAAGGCCATTGTTCGCGAGATGTGTAATGTAAGAATTCTGTTGTCTTAGCGATGTGAAGCGATACCAGAACAATACAATATCAGAGAGCAGTGCTTGTTTTCAACAGGTGTCTCGCAATGCGAATCCACATGACAAAGCTATATTTAGGAAATAAACAAAGTTTTGGATAGAGTTTGATTTGGTGTGATAGTGTAAGGTGAGTGGATTGGCAGCTCATTTACATGTCCCGGTTTTTAATTCTGTTGGCAAGTCATGGGAAATGGTGTTTGTGAAACGACCTGCTGATTCAGTATAGCCTGTCTTACACTATCACACAAAGTCAAACTCTACCCCCTTGTGTTTATCCTGAGTTAGAACATACATTGGTATTAGTCTATACTCAACACGAGATTCTGATGGATTAAAACCAACAGAAAGACTAACTCTGCTGTCAGCTTGTATAATTGCACGTACACAATGTTACTGTCCATTTCATGGATCATTAAAAACAGAAAATGCAGGAAACACTCATCAAGTCAGGCAGGACCTGTAGATAGTGGAATCGAGTTAATGTTTTGGGGGTAATGTCACTGAACTGGTAATCCAGAGGCCTGCACTAATGCTTTGGGGTCATGGGTTCAAATGGCACCATGGGAGCTGGTGGAATTTAAATCCAATTAATAAAAATCTGGAATGAAAAGCTAGTCTCAGTATTAATGGCCATGAAACCATTGCCAATTGTCATTAAAAAAAACACCTGGTTCACTAATGCCCCTTTTGCGAAGGAAATCTGCCGCCCTTACCCAGTCAGACCTATGTTTTGGGGGTAATGTCACTGGACTGGTAATCCAGAGGCCTGCACTAATGCTTTGGGGTCATGGGTTCAAATCGCACCATGGGAGCTGGTGGAATTTAAATCCAATTAATAAAAATCTGGAATGAAAAGCTAGTCTCAGTATTAATGGCCATGAAACCATTGCCAATTGTCATTAAAAAAAACACCTGGTTCACTAATGCCCCTTTTGCGAAGGAAATCTGCCGCCCTTACCCAGTCAGACCTACATGTGACTCCAGACCCACAGCAATGTGGCTGGCTTTTAAATGCCCTCTGAAATGGCCTAGCAAGCCACTCACTATGAAGTCTAAAAGGAATTAAACAGGACATATCACATGGCATTAACCTAAGCACCAGAAACAACAATGGCAAACCCAACCCTGCCGACTCTGCAAAGTCCTCCTTACCAACATCTGGGGGCTTGTGCCAAAATTGGGAGAGCTCCACACGGACTAATTAAACAACAGCCTGATATAGTCATACTCACGGAACTGTACCTTATAAAAACATCCCAGACACCACCATCACCATCCGTGAGTATGTTCTGTCCCACTGGCAGGACAGACCCAGCAGAGGTGGCGGCACAGTGATATACAGTTAGGCGGGAGTTGCCTTGGGAGTCCTCAACATGGACTCTGAACCCCATGAAGTCTCATGGCATCAGGTCAAACATGGACAAGGAAACCTCTTGCTGATTACCATGTATTGCCACCACACCGCTCCCTCCCTCCCTCTGCTGATGAATCAGTACTCCTCCAAGTTGAACACCACTTGAAGGAAGTACTGAGGGTAGCAAGGGCACAGAATGCACTCTGGCTCAGTGGCTTCAGTCTCCATCACCAAGAGTGGCTCGGTAGCACCAGTACAGACCAAGCTGGCCGAGTCATAAAGGACATGGCTGCTAGAATGGGTCTGTGGCAAGTAATGAGGGAACCAACAAGAAGGATAAACCTACTTGACCATGTCCTCACCAACCTGCCTGATGTAGATGTATCGGTCCATGACAGTATTGGTAGGAGGGACCACTGGACAGTCCTTGTGGAGACAAAGTCCCACCTTCACATTGAGGATACCCTCCATTGTGTTGTGTGGCACTAGCACCATGCTAGATGGGATAGATTCTGAACAGATCTAGCAGCTCAAGACTGGGCATCCCATGAGGCGCTGTGGGCAGCTGCAGAATTGTACTCAACCACAATCTGTAACCTCGTGGCCCGGCATATCCCCCACTCTACCTTCACCATCAATCCAGGGGATCAACCCTAGTTCAATGAAGAGTTCAGGAGGGCATGTCAGGAGCAGCAGCAGCAGGCATACCTAAAAATGAGGTGGCAACCTGGTGAAGCTATAAAACAGGACTATTTGCATGCCACACAGCGGAAGCAGCATGCGTAAATGGTGGTGGACAATAAAACAATTAACCAGAGCAGGAGGAGGTTCCGCAAATGATCCATCTTGGCCTCCTCCTCATCACAAATGTCAGTCTTCAGCTAATTTGATTCACTCCACATGATATCAAGAAAAGGCTGAAGGCACTGAATACAGCAAAGGCTTTGGGCCCTGACAACATTCTGACAATAGTGCGGAAGACTTGTGTTCCAGAACTAGCCACATCCCTAGCTAAGCTGTTCCAGTACAGCTACAACATTGGCATCTATACAGTAATGTGGAAAATTGTCCAGGTATGTCCTGTCCACAAAAAGCAGGACAAATCTAACAAGTCCAATTACAACCCCATCAGTCCACTTTCCATCATCAGCAGTGATGGAAGGTGTTGTTAACAGTGCTATTAAGTGGCACTTACTCAGCAGTAACCTGCTCACTGATGCTCAGTTTGGGTTTTGCCAGGGTTGCTTGGCTCCTGACCTCATTACAGCCTTGATCCAAACATGGCCAAAAGAGTTGAACTCTAGAAGTGAGGTGAGAGTGACTGCCCTTGACATCAAGGCAACATTTGACCCAGTGTGGCATCAAGGAGCCCTAACAGAACCTGAAGTGAATGGGAATCAAGGGGAAAACGCTCCACTGGTTGGAGTTATACCAAGCACAAAGGAAGGTAGTTGTGGGTGGAGGTCAATCATCTGTCCTCAGGGTAGTGTCCTAGGCCCAACCATCTTCAGCTGCTTCATTAATGACCTTCCCTCCATCATAAGGTCAGAAGTAGGGGTGTCCTCTGATTATTGCACAATGTTCAGCACCAATCGTGACTCCACAGATACTGAAGCAGTCCATGTCCAAATACATCAAGACATGAACAATATTCAGGCTTGGGCTGATAGATGGCAGGCAACATTCATGCCACATAAGTGCCAAGCAATGATCATCTCCAACAAGGGAGAATCTAACCACCTCCCCTTGACATTCAATGGCATTACATTGCTGAATCACCCACAATCAACATCTTGGGGGATACCATTGACCAGAAACTGAACTGGACCAGCCATATAAATACTGTGGCTACAAGAGCAGGTCAGAGGCTGGGAATTCTGTGGAGACAGACTGTCCAAAGCCTGTCCACCATCTACAAAGCACAAGTCAGGGGTGTGATGAAATACTGTCCACTTTCCTGGATGAATGCAGCTCCATCAACACTCTCAAACCTCGACACCATCCACCACTTGACTGGCACCCCATCCACCACCTTCGACATTCACTCCCTCCTCCACTGATGCACTGTAGCAGCAGTGTGTACCATGTACAAGATGCACTGCAGCAACTCTCCAAGGCTCCTTCGACAGCACCTTCCAAACTCACAACGTCTATCATCTAGGAGGACAAGGGCAGCAGATGCATGGGGTCACCACCACCTGCAAGTTCCCCTCGAAGCCACACACCATCCTGACTTGGAAATATATTGCTGTTCCTTCACTGTCGCTAGGTCAAAATCCTGGAACTCCCTAACTGCACTATGGGTGTACCTACACCACATGGACTGCAGTGGTTCAAGGCAGCGGCTCACCACCGCCTTCTCAAGGGCAATTAGGTATGGGCAATAAATGGCGGCCTAGCCAACGATGCCCACATCCAGTGAAAGAATAAGTAAAAAAAAAAGAACATTACATGGTTGCTGTTGTGATGTCTAGCTTGATCGGGTTACTATTGAAGTTGATGACTTCAGATGGGATAGCAGCAAATGCATAGCAATTGGTTTCATCATCCCTGGTGGAGGGGATGTCATTCAGCATCCCCTTGCCTGATCGCTATTCATCTATTGGTGCTGGAAGCACAAGTGAGAATAGGATTGAGTTCAGTTGTGATAGTCCAAACGATCAAATAACCTGGCAACACTCAGCATCCAAACTCTCTCACTTGGTAAGATACTAAAGGCAGCTTTATCCACGGACATTCTGCTCCTCCGAGGATTTAGTGCTTCAAAAAGACAGGGGTGAGAAGGAAGGAATATGAAACTAACTAACCTCATGTAACTAACCTCAATTTCTGCGTAATCAGTGATATGGGAAAGAGAAAGTGAGTACAATGGTCATGATCTAACTGAATGGCAGAACAGGCTCAAGGAGCTGAATGGCCTACTCCTGTTGCTATGTTCCTTCCTATTATTGTGTGTTTGAAGCATAGAAAGAAAAAAATGTAAGTCTGTTTCCAGATGTTGTTGAACAGTAACATATCTTATCTTTCAGGTGGTCTGGCGTAAGCTTGGAGATGCAGCTGGTTCGAACCCTTCCATCAGGCAACATCTCTCAGGCAATCAGTTCAAGGGACCTTTGTAGTGCTGTTGCCTGCAAGGCATGGACTTGTGAGAAGGATGGAAACACATTCTCATTGCATCTGCACACAAGTGGAAAGAGTGGAACTTCTGAGAAGTGTAATCCTGGCCACTGACTCAACTTGGCCCTACCTACTGTCTAAATGCGAAGAAGGATGCTGACGTGTGCCTATAGTGGTAGAGAGTTCTACAATGTGCTGACCACAAAACAAATGTAAATTACTCATATATAACTGACTGTACATGCAGCTCTGGTAAGGTGTACTGCACAGCATACTGCAGTTACGTGAATTGATTTAATGGAGTCTGTGTAAAGAGATTAATCTAAATACGTTGATCTCTGGATAATGTTGAATAATCTACCCCCCCATCCAGCCCACTCCCTGAATGTCCATTCACATTAATGATTGATATGGCTCCATTATAAGCAGGCTCCTTTGAGTGCAGTGTTTCCTCATTACATTACTTGGAATGGACAATATTGCTGGGAGGTATTTGAAGCAAATCCCAGTCTCAGCATATGCAGCAATAGTTCTATAGAGTCTGTTCAGCAGAGGCAATGTGAAAGGGATCATGTTTCCACATAGAGGAATACCTGGCCCTCAAGTACACCTGTCTTTCAGAATATAGGTGTATAGCTTCCGCTGAAAAGGTCTGTCACCAGCTTTGGTTTAGAAAGTCATTGACCTGTGCAGCCCTAAGAACAGAGCATTTGAAAATGTTCAAAAGATGGAATTTCCACTGCTGGATGTGGCAACTAAGGAGAAAATATAGTTTTCTTTAAAGGGACAGTATTCTTTTCAACAACCAGAATTTATCTTGTTGGTTTTTGCTCTGAGTTAGTCTATTTTAGGAAATCTAATCGCTCGGCCCCCACTGTAAAATTATATTTGCAGTTTTCCAGTGTGATTGTTTCCCAGCCCCGTATTTGGATGCAGGTGGTCACAAGTTGTGTGAAATTGATGTAGTAAAGTTCAATTTTCAAGTAAATGGGTCTGGCATAATTTTAGGTTCTGTGAAATAAGTTTTATCTGACCAAATCACTAAAGTATTGCTCATTGGCTTGATATCTTGCCCGCTTTAAATTTTGAAGCCCCCGTGTGTGATCAGATGGAAGACTGTCTCTTTAACAGATGATGGTGAGGCTTCGAGATTGAAATGGTAACAGATAGGGAATAACTAGATGTTAAGTAGTTCTATTTTAAGCCGTGGGATAGAGAATGATACAGTACCAACTACTCTGTGTTAGAGTGACTGACTTAGGAGGCGCTGTCAATCAGCACTGGTTTTGAATTGAACACTAACTGTGCAGTGAATATTCAGGAATGGTCCATTTCCAATTGAAATAAGAATGCACATGGAAAGATATTTTATAAACTCATTAATGAGGCTGTTTTCATAGGACTTTTGAGCTCGTAAATCTTTAGACCTGAGATATACGACCATACCAGTGTCACAATGAGAAAAGGCTAACCTCTACAATTTAGTTCCTACATTGAGCGTTTTCACTTATTCCTTCATCAACTCCACAGCCTTCTCTCTGTTCAGTTCCATTTTGGGGGTATATTTTTTTTCTGGCTACTGATGTGAGTGACCTGCATGATTTTCTCATGCATGTGAGCGATGGGAGGAAAATATAATGATATTTATAAAGAACATAATATTATCTCTCAGCATTGCACATCATGAATTATTTCAAAGCTCAATGATGTTTATAGCTGCAAGCACAAAGTCATTTTATGCATAGCAAAATTCCACAAACTGCAGTTGAATAAATGAGCAATTGGGCAATTTTGAGGGCTGAAGAAGATATATTGGTCAAAATAGCTCCCTGTTCTTCAAATAGTGACAGTGCCATGTTTAATGCTCACCTAAAATAGCAGCTCATACCTCATTTTACCATCTCGTCTGAAGAGCAACACCATGCAGTGTTGATTGAGCTTGAGTGTGCAATTCCTGGAGTGAATATTCAGGAACGCTGTATTCCCAATTGAAATAAGAATGCAGTAACTACTCAGATTTATATAGTATCTTCAGTGTAGTAAAACTTTGCAAGGTGCTTTGCAGGAGTGTTGTTATTAAAATTGGCACTGGGTCATCGGAGGAGACATTAGGACATGTGACCAAAAGCTTAGTTGAAGAAGTAGGTTTTAAGGAGTATCTTAAAAGAGAGAAGACACTTGGACAGTTTGAAGAAAAAGACAACTAACATAACATTTGACTGAGCAATCTGCACAACCCCACCATGTCCCCCCTCCCCCGCCAAACCCAGGACAACACCGGCCAAACAAACATTTTAATTTGTTCTAATACACAGCGTCTATATATGTCAGTGTTCAACACAGGCAATGAAAGACACAATGGTTTGAATGTGCTTCTGACTGTGCCTGATTTGATTCTGCAGTTGCTTGACTGCCATTCCCAAGTGATTTGTGGTTGGGAGTGTGTTTATTTTGCTAGTTTCAATTTGCTTTCCTTAGAGTGGTAGCTGATACCTCTCCAGTGTAATCTGATCCTGGTAGCCCTGAGATGAGATTCTGAAACAAATTGGCAGAAATGATGCACCAGTAACATGGAGAAACTTTGCTGGACTTTATATCTTGAATTAGAATTATTCTACTGCCACCAGCAAAAGAACAGTTGGATTATAATACTTATATAGTGCTGTTCACAAAACACCATGAATGTTTACAGGAGGAAGGAGTACATTTGACCTAAAGTGCACTGAGAGTAAATGTAACATCTAGCATGACAGTTGACCATGTAGAACGACAGCCCACTGGTTTGACCTACAGCCTATTCTCAGTCAGTTATTGAATGAGGCAGAAGTTGAGGGCATTATAATTAGTCTCTGTAAGTCTGGGCTAGGATGCAATAAACGACAACTGCTGGTGTGTTTGTAAGTATGTAAGAACATCAGTCGAGGATTGGATCAGGCTTGGCCCCTGTCATTATATAACTGATTGCCACTCACTTTCCGAGGTCTCAAGTGAAGAAAGATCATTTAAGGTGAACTGGAGGAAAACTGCGGCCCAAGAATCCCAACACCTTCCAGGTTAGAGGGACAACAGGAGAAAAATAGGGAAGGGATGAAAGTTGTAGCTCAAGATTTGCAAGCATTGTCATACTAGATGCCAACATAACACTGACAGATCCTCATAGTTCTCCACATGGTGAGCTTGCAGACTCAACTGGAGATCTGGGAAGGTGATCATTATCCTGATGGAAGAGAAGAAAAGTGAAGAGAGGTCAAGGCACCGTGCTGGTGTCTAGATGGTTCAGGGTGGCAGAGGCCTGCAATCAGATAGTGTAAAGTCAGAGACTTCATACAGGAAAATTTAGTACCAGCTGGGAGATATTAAATCAAAACTTTATTTGAAATGATGGACTTCTCCATGTTGGCATATTCACTTTATGGAAACCATTAAGATTGCTGGGAACTGTACCAGGTTAAGGCTTCCTTCATTTTGCTGCGAACCTGCCACTAAATCTGTCACTCCTGAGTCAGCTTTTTGTGCTTACAGTAGGCTGATTTAAAACTTTGACTGGGTTAAACTAAGGAGCTTAAAATGGGTATGGGATTCACAATATGCTCAGGCATTTGGGGCTCTTAAAGGTGACAGGACTGAAGTGGACTTGTCAACATTTTGTTACATATCCATTTCTAGCCAATGTGTTTCGGAAACAACTTCATTCATTGGTTTGTCCAAAGCAAAGAACAAGAACATTTTATTTTCAATTTGATCATTGATAAAACTAGAATTTTGAAAATCTAATTCTGATGGCAGCTGCATTTTATGTTTTGCGCACTAACCTCCTTGTAAATATACCGTCTGCAACATTCTCTAAACGCTGGAGAATTAAAAGCTTTCCTTTTACCTCAGAATATTAAAATGTAAGAGCTATACACTGGAATATGGAGAATACCCAATACAATTTTGTTTTCTGATAGTATAATATTTGAATAAGATTGTATAAATTTATCATATCAAACATATATATTATGTAATTCTCTTTTAACGTTGCTGAATAATGTCTGCTTCTTTTGAGGAAGGAAAGACTCAGTTCTATTCTGTCGATGATTCTGATTTTGATTGTTGCAGTGGGTTTAAAAATAAGCTAGTACAATTGTCATTTTTTTAAGGGCATTACATTCATTTATCACACTCCCGCCATAAAAACAAAGGTGGAAAAAATGGTCCACTTATCCTAAAAAAGGTAAATTCTTACAGGTCCTTCCACCTGCTGCTGACTTCCCCTCCCTTCGGTTAATGGTACCTTGCCCCCTTTTGTGTTATTGGTGTCAGGCTGCAGACAATGTATTGTGGTTTATGGATGGATTGATTCTACTTGGAGACACTGATCCCCTTTTTCACCAAGCACACAGGAATTATAAATGAACAGCAACAAGACTTTTACTTTGGCTTTTCAACAGATTTTCATTTTATCCCAAACTCCATTAAATGTATTACTGTCCAATCTTTTTTTTTTAAAAATCGATTTTATTCTACAGTAATGGTTTTGACTAAATTTCTTTATGCCTTCTTTGTTTTTATGGCTGAAGGAAGTATGTTGGCAAAACTAAAAGAATAAAGGCTCTTAAAAAAAATCTTCTAATAGAATATGTTATTGCACTAGCATTGGGACGTGTTTTTTAAAAAAAAGTTTCAATAATCAATAGCCCTTAAATAAAATCAGGAATTCACAGTAGAGCCATCAGCATTTGGAAGGAAAAAAGGCTAATGGTTAAAATTTTATGAACACATGAATTAGGAGCAGGAGTAGGCCACTCATCCCCTTGGGTATGCTCCACCATTTAATGAAATCATGGCTGATCTGATTAGGTCAAGAATGCCAGTCGGAACTCTGATAATTTAGTTTCCTGGGTTTCTTTTTAATTGTTGAGTGTGTAAGGGCTGTTGAGATTGGGGCAAGTGTTTCTGAAGACAAATTGAGCTTGACTATATTGAACTGTCAGTTCATAAGTAGCGATGTGGTATTTAACCCGGGCTGGGGTTAGGTGATTAATCCCTCTCCTTCAGCTCAGCCACTTCTTCACTCAATGCCATCAGCATTTAATGGCCAAAAGGAAGATACAATACTTAGATTTATACATACAGCATCTTGTTGTGGTCTACATAAAAGTTATTGAGGGATTTTGTTCTTCTCAAAAAAGTAAAAAAACTAATTGATATTTTTTGAATGCTGGAGTCAGTATTTGAAGTAAATGGCAGATGTGGGAACAACAAAACCAGTCCAGTTCTGGAATCAAGTTCAGAACTTCTTCCAAGTTATTTGGATTGGCATGTTTTGGCACAATTGATAACTTACTGACGTAGTGTTAATAGTGACTTTGAGTACAGGCCTGTTAGTGTTTATAGAGTTTAAGGTGTGGTAACAGTATCTGTGCACATGTTGGGTTGACAATTTAAGACAATGTTCCCATTTCTGAATCCTCTAAGGGGTGGAGCTTGATTGCTGCACTTGCACAGCTGTCACACCAAAGACTATTGACGAAAGACATTGATAACTATAAGTCTAATGGACTCCTTAAACTCTCCGTTAACCTTTTCAGTGTTAGTCTAGTTTTTACACAAAATAGATCATCCTATGTGCCTTGAGATAGCATATGTATCATAGTGTGGCCATAACGAGACTAGGAGTCTGGGTGCTCTGATGGTGTTATGAGATAGAATATTAGGATCAATGAGAATCATTCAGGAACTTGTTCCATCTGTGGATCTGAGTATCAATCTTTGTTCTTGGCACAGTAGGTGTTTAGTTAGAGGATGATTTACACTGCTGGCTCAAATAGAGTATACTTGAAAGGCTCCTGGTTAATTGACTATGACTGTTGATCTCCACAATCTCCTTATAATTCCAATTCCCACTTTCTGTGGCCAGTTAATAAATCATATTGATTGGGTTTTCTTTCAGCATTTACAAGTAATGATAAAAATGAGTTATTCTTACTCAACCTGCTATTAATCAGTTCTCTCAGTAGGTTCCTAACAGGTATCTAATAGAAATGATTTTGCTATTGTAAGATTCTGTGGCCTGTGGATATTTTTTATCTGAAGTGTCTGTAGTAAATCTTTGAACTGCAGGTTCTTTAAAGAAGTACTTAAGACCTGCTGAGGAAAGCACCATTCGCTACCTTATTAACCACACAGACCTGAATTTTCCAGGTTCAATCTCTGAAATTATCTCGCACAAAAGGATATGGAAGCTGGAGCTTTAAAGACCAAGATCAGTAGGTTTTTGTTGGGTAAGGATATCAAGGGATATAGTGGCTAAGGCGATTAAAACGGATCAGCCATGATCTAACTGAGGGCGTGAATGACCTGCTCCTGTTCCTGTGTTCATTTGGTCTGTTGTGATCCAGGCACTCTGGTGGCTGAGCACCCTTGAGTTAATGGAACGCGGGCTCCCTGTTCCTGATCGCTAACCAGTGACTCCTGCTGGAAATTTGTATGCGCGGAGACCACGGGGAGAACAGGATCAAACTGGCTCAAAATATCCCACAGTGTAGCCTCACAGACGAGGAATGGAGACTTAGGCCAGCCAGTTCCCCGGGGGGTAGGGGGGTGCTATTTTCAGCTTATTTTTGTCATATTTGTTTACTGGCCACGGTGCCTAGTTGGCCACCGATTTTAACATTGGAGTTCACAGAATTGTTACAGTGCAGAAGGAGGCCATTCCCATCGCGTTTGCACCAGCTCATCAAATAAGCAATTCACCTACTGCCATTATCCCGCCTTCTCCTCATAATCCTGCATGTTCTTCCTTTTCGGACAACAGTCTAAATCCCTTTTGAATGCTTCGAGTGAACCTGCCTCCACCACACACTCAGGCAGTACGTTCGAGAAGTTAACCACTCGCTTGTTTTCTCACATCAGTTTTACTTCTTTTTCCAGCTACTTTAAATCTGTGCCCTCTCATTCTCAATCTTTCCTGAGCAGGAATAGTTTCTCCCTATCTACTTGTCCAGATGCCTCATGATTTTGAATACCTCTATCAAATCTCCTCTCAGCCTTCTCTACTCCAGTCCTACCTTCTCCAATCTAACATCATAACTGAAGCTCCTTACCCCTGGAACCATTCTCGTGAATCTTTTCTGCACTTTCTCCAATGCCTTCACGTCCTTCCTAAAGTGTGGCACCCAGAACTGGACACAACACTCCAGCTGAGGCTGAGTTAGTGTCTTATAAATATTCAATGTAAGCTCCATACTCTTATGCTCTGTGCCCCTATTAATAAAGCCTAGAATACTGTATGCCTTATTAACTGCGCTCTCAACCCATCTATGACTTATGCACATTTGCACCCATGTCCCTCTGCTCCTGCACCCCCTTTAGAGTTGTACCCTTTATATTGTGGCTCCATGTTCTTCCCTCCAAAATTAATCATTTCACATTTCTCTGCATTGAACTTCACCTGCCGCCTGTCTGCCCACTCCACCAACTTGTCTGTGTCCTTTTGAGGTTCTATATGGTGCTCCTCACAGTTCATAATGCTTCCAAGTTTCATAACATGCACAAATTTTGAAATTATGCCCAAGGTCTAGGTCATTAATATATATCAGGAAGAGCAAGGGTCCCAACACTAGGACCTGGGGAACTTCACTACAAACCTTCCTCCAGCCTGAAAAACATCTATCCTTGGATGCACCTCAGCTGGTCCTGGTGGCTTATCAACTTTAAGTACAGGCAGCCTATCCAATACCATCACCTTATCAATTTTAAACCCTTCTAGTGTCTGAATTACCTCCTCTTTCACCATGGCCTGGGTAGCATCATCTTCCATGGTAGAGACAGAGGCAAAGTATTCATATTTATATTTGTATTTAATCAAACAAGCTTGATATTTATACATGATACATCACCAGATACTCTTAACCAATCCCATATTTCTCTGTGTCCCAAAACCATGGGAACAAGAAGAATGTAAAGTGCATCTTTATCCATTTGGCTAGATCCAAAAGTCACAAAATCCATCTCCCACTATAATTCATTCTGCTTGGCACCCTGAGCAGCCAAAAATGTATCCACTGGCCTCTTGAAAATTCCATGTATCTATATATGCATGTTGGCCTGTAGATTCTGAGCCATTAGCTTAATATTGAGCCCTGAACAAAAACTGAGCTGAGCATGAACACCAGAACTTGCAAAGCCAGATGTAGCAACAGAGAAAGTTGCCATGGTATCCTTCACTTCCTATGTGCAATGTTAGTAGCCTTGTAACAATTGTCTGAAATGGAATAAGTGCAGGTACACTGCAGTTAATCAGTCAATTGCGATATTCTGCAGACATGTTTCCCTCTACGTTGTTAAGCTGTGTAAAAGGTTGCTTTTGATGAGAATTATACAGAAAAAGCCAACAATCTGGTTTCAAGACAAATCTCTTTTTCATTTAAACAATTGGCTGCATAGTGTCGCTGGGTCAAAATCCTGGAACTCCCTTCCTAACAGCACTGCGGGTGAAACTACACCACATGGACTGCAGCGGTTCAAGAAGGCAGCTCACTTCTCAAGGGCAATTAGGGATGGGCAATAAATGCTGGTCTAACCAGTGACATCCACATCCCATGAATGAATTTTTAAAAAGTTTCTTTTTCTGCAGTACAATATGGTTTTATGCATTGGTGAGTTCAATTTTTGAGAAGTTTAGAAGTTTTTGTTTTGCTATTTGTTTGACAATTTGCAGATTCTACCGGCTGGGTCTAAAGTCCCAGGGGAACTATTTTTCCCTTCCCAAAATCTTCCCTTCATGAATGAGCCACCAAGATCAGTATGGGCACATGGGGTTTAGGGATTAATGCTTTCAAGAGAGGGCACAGGAAGAAAAAAAAAATGGCAAGAAATAAAACCTTACTTTTCTTTCTTAGTACCAAAGTTGTGTTGAAGCTTGCTAAGATGGAGAATGCATGTTTCCAAATGCCTGCAAATGCCACCACGGCAATATTGTGGCTGTTTATTTGTTTAGCTCCACCCAAATAGCAACACTGCGACCTAATAAATGATGATTACTAAGGTAGAACTTAACCAGCTGTAGAATCCTAGTTTAATGTGAAAAAGCCCCCAAAGCAGATCACTTCCAACTCAACCATGCCTTTTGAAGAAGCTGCATTGAGAGAATCAGAACAGTGGTTCAGGGCAGGGAGTGAGACAGAAGGTGGATATTTTTTTAAAATGAAAAATATTGTTTTTTTTTCTTGAGGGAATTACCAGTAGATATGTACGTGTATAAAAGAAAACTTAGAAAAATGGAGAATGAGAGTAGATGAACTGTGAATATAAAAGATGAATATTTTGATAAGGTTGTGAAGCGACCGTGTTAACTACTTGAGCAGAATTGCAACTGAAGTTTCGCTGTGGAACTTGTGATAAGGAAATTCCTGCTGTTAATTTACCTGCTGTATATGTGCGTGCTGATCCTGTAAACAATAAAGAGTGCTGCTGTTTTTGACTGCTGTATATATTGAACACTCTGGGCCTGGCATGGATTTGTATCTTCAATGGAATACGCCATTCGTTTCCCTGTCCCTGAAGTGTACTTTTTAAAAATAATTTTAGTCTTCAATATGTTAGTTAAACAATGAAAGGAAATATGTCTCATAGGAACTGTTAGCTGGCTTTAAAACAAAATAAAACATACAGATTCGCTGTGCATGTGTGTGCCTTTGTTTTTGAAACACCCGACGATAAAGCACAGATAAGGATGTGCTAAATCATTCTTCAAACACAAATGTTCAGTTCTTTCCATCCCAGCGTCTGAGCTGCATGTTGATTGATTCCGGCGTTTCTTTGCTTCCACCACTATTCCCAAAAGACCATCCCCAGGTAATTGTGCAGTTTGAAGGAGTGTTTCCTGATACCAGTCCCCAACTTCACCAGTTAGCATGAAAGTCGGATGTGTTTAACACAGACGCGACCTACAATTTACAAGGAAAGGTTTACTTTGTTTTGCAAACCATCGTATCTTTAAATTTGCTTTTAAGTAGATTGTTTCCTCTCCTTAACTTTGCTGAAGCTGCTGACTCGAGTTGAAGTTTCACAATGGACCTCGGCCCTCTGATCTCACAGATGGACATCCTTCACACATCAGCCTGAATGGTACTGGCTTACTTTATGATGAGCCCCTTCAGGAGCAAGAAACTTGGCAACTGCTTGTCCAGTCTCTGATTAATTCTAGCATTTTGACTCTCACCTTGTCAAACTCAACATATATGTTAAACACCTATCCACTAAAGAGTCTTCACTTATATAGCACCTTTCACATCCTCAGGATATCTCTATTTGTTTCAGAGCCAATCAACTGCTTTTTGATGTCCAGTCACAGTACGGGTTCCTCAAACAGCAAATGAGAAAGTTAATCAAATATTCTCTTTTGGGCAAGTTGATTGGGGAAAAATGTTGGCCAAGACAGCAGGACAACTTTTTTAAATGTTTGTCACAAGATCCCTTGCATTGCTAATAAGAATAGGCTTCAATAATTAAAATCAATCAGGCATAATCCAACAAAAGGACCAAGTGATTTTTTTAAGCTGTAATTTTTTTTTGGAAATTGCATGAGTTTTAGAAACCACTTGAAGTTTATGATGTCCGGTTAGAACTATTTCTGATTACACAAGGATAATGGTAAGCCTACAGATTGATGCACCACATCGCACCACAACTCCCCAACCCCCACCAATGCCCAAAGAGAAGGTTATGGGAAATAAATACAATATTGTGCCCTATCTTTTCAAGGATTAAATGCACCAACCCATTGAGGTTTTGCTCCAGAGAGATAAAAAAAATCTAAGGTGCAGTCCCAGGTCTTTGCTGAATTTAAGCTCAGCTGGTGCAGAAGTGTATTTATATTTGGCTTCAATACTCTGGGTTAGAGAGGGTCAAGTCTGCTTCTGATTGTACTTCAGTGCCTCCCAGCAGGTGTATGGATGCCAGATGAGGGCATGATGTAACTTAGCTGTGATGCTCCCATGGTTGAATACCGTGAAGACACTTCACCAGAATCACAGTGCAGAAGAGGCCCTTCGGCCCATCGAGTCTGCACCGACACGTGAAAAGCACCTGACCTACCTACCTAATCCCATTTACCAGCACTTGGCCCATAGCCTTAAATGTTATGACGTGCCAAGTGCTCATCCAGGTACTTTTTAAAGGATGAGAGGAAACCTGCCTCCATCACCCAGGCAGTGCATTCCAGACCATCACCACCCTCTGGGTAAAAAAGTTTTTCCTCACATCCCCCCTAAACCTCCTGCCCCTCACTTTGAACTTATGTCCCCTTGTGACTGACCCTTCAACCAAGGGGAACGGCTGCTCCCTATCCACCCTGCACCCTGTCGATGCCCCAGATGAAGAACAGTTTCACAAAGCTGATGGAACCATGCTCCAGATGTGTTGGTGACTTAAGAATTGGGGGTGGGGAGGGGGGAATGAGATAAACAGAAGAACTTCTGGAAATGCACAGATTTGAGTGTAACTACCCACAATCGTACAACAGTGAGGTGAACACCTTTACATTTAAACTTTATGTTATCCATTTAACTCAGATAATTATGTCTGAGGTGGCCTTGTACCGCAGTGGGTAGTGTCCTTGCCACTGAGGCAGAAGCTCCAGATTCAAGACCTGCTCCAGGACTTGATAGCCAAGGAATGCAGCCTGTAAATCCTTCCAATATATGCCAATGGCGGGTGGTTAAGAAAGGGAGAGATTCCTGTTCAGCAATGTGATAAAAAGAAAATTGGAGCCTCTACCATCACCATTCATAGCTCTGGGACACAACATCCATGTAAAAGTGCATGTTACCACATCACTCCCAGTTACACCTGCTGTGTCCTATCATTTATAAACCAAAGATTATTTGAATGAAACGCCATGCAGAACAATCCTAGTTCATCATCTTTACTAACTTCGTGGTGCCAATGCACCCCCTGCTGAATAAAAGAACACATTGCAAAGCGTACGCGCTGTAACAACAAATGACCCACTTTACTAGGTGGTATTTGAAATCTGGTTAGAAACAGGTGCTGCAGAAGGATTGTTGAGGGAGTGCATGAGGTAGCTTGCATCATCTCACTCTTCCTTCAGATTGTTGGCTGCTTATTTGCGCCAGTACCTTTTTGGTTGGGGTGCAGGGTGGAGTTTACAATTCTTCTGATAAATTGGACAAACCCAGCCAGCTCTCAGAAATAATAATAATAAAACCACGAATGCTGGGGATTAGAAACAAAATGCAGAAAATACATCAGCAGCTGAGACGGAATCATGGAATCATACAGAGGAGGGAGAGGCCATTCGGTCCATCATGCCCGTTTCAGCTCGTTGAAAGGACTGCCTAATTTCGTCCCTTATACGGAAGCTTTTTTTGTCCATAACCCTGCAAAATTAGCGATATTCAAATTTTAATGAGTGTTTTTTGATCTACTCCAGATAACGTAACAATATAATTCCCGATGCACAGCAGTGCAGAAAGGAGTAACTTGCAAACCCCAGACCGATCCTCAGTTGCAACGGGAGGTAAATAAGCTGTTGAGTGTTGGGAGTTTGCTGAAGATTCTCTCACCTCAGTTGTCCCGTTGGGAGCACACTTTGGGAAGTTCTGCTTATCAGACAGTGATATCCTGTCCATTCATTACCACCCCGCCCCACTGTGTGCTTCAGTGTGGCAGAGAGAAAAATCTCCACTACTCTCCTCGCTTCCAGGTGCCGTTTTGCAAAGGGCTGCCCCTGTCAGCAACTGACAACTCTTACATAAGCGGCATAGCTAATAAAGGAACAGCCATAAAAATAAGGAAACTTATAAAACTCAATGACTACGTTGCTCCCGGTGTCCACAAAACACTGGGCCTTGCAGAGCCGACAGGTCGCAAGGTCTAGGTTGCTACCTATTGTCGTAACCGAGCTATCAAAAACTATTTTACTCATTCCACTGAGGCTCGAAACTTGGGCTTCCAGTTTTAGGATCCAACCTGCTGATGCCCCACCAACAGATGGATTCTTCAACATCCATTACTGCCCTTCTGGTGTGATGCATGAAGACACTGCACTGATGGTCTGAATCATCTTTCCTGGACAACATCAATGTTGAATGGAGACCTCGTACCTCTTTCCCAAATGGTGGAACAAGTAATGATGCTGAATTAGGTGCAGTTTTGTGTTGTAAACCCGTGCCTACTAGTTAATGGATTGCGAGTGCCCAAAAATACTTTACAGAGGATCTTAATCAGAATTAAGGCAGCTTCTTCTTATCGTGTCCACGGACAGTCTATACATGGCCCAGCCAGAACTGGACACATTTTTGCACCTTGCGAGGTAATGCATTTTGGAAGGTCTAATACAGGCAGGAATTATACAGTAAATGGCAGAGCCCTTAAGTACATCGATGAGCAGAGGGATCTGGGTGTACAGGTTCACAGGTCGCTGAAAGTGGCAACGCAGGTGGATAAGGTAGTCAGGAAGGCATATGGCATGCTTGCCTTCATTGGCAGGGGTATTGAGTATAAAAGCTGGGAAGTCATGCTGCAGCTGTATAGAACCTTGGTTAGGCCACACTTAGAATATTGCATGCAATTCTGGTCACCACATTACCAGAAGAATATGGAGGCATTGGAGAGGGTGCAGAGGAGGTTGACCAGGATGCTGCCTGGTCTGGAGGTTATTAGCTATGAAGAGAGGTTGGAGAAACTCGGATTGTTCTCACTAGAGCGACGGAGGTTGAGGGGCGACTTGATAGAAGTTTACAAAATTATCAGTGGCATGGACAGAGTGAATAGTCAGAAGCTTTTTCCCAGGGTGGAAGAGTCAATTACTAGGGGACATAGATTTAAGGTGAGAGGAGAAAACTATAGAGGAGATGTGCGGGGTAAGTTTTTTATGCAGAGGGTAGTGAGTGTCTGGAATTTTCTGCCAGAGGAGATGGTGGAAGCAGTTACGATAGTGGTGTTTAAGAGGCAGCTTGACAAATACATGAATAGGACGGGAATAGAGGGATATGGACCCCGGAAGTGCAAAATGTTTTAGTTGACGGGCAATATGATTGGTGCAGGCTTGGAGGGCCAAAGGGCCTGTTCCTGTGCTGTACTTTTCTTTGTTCTTTGTTGTTGAATTTGGCAAGATCTGCAACAGTGCAGTGTTCCTCTAGCGATAGGCATTGCAGGAGATGTTGCATAGTCTGTGGCTCAGTTCCACATTTACAAGTTGTATATCCCCATTTGCTTAGTGACACCTTTGAACGACCTACACCAGTCCTAAGCCTGTTAAGGCACTTCCAGGTTGCCCAGTTGCAATTAGCTCCTGGGGGAAGGCTTTCATCCGGTAGAATTTCCATCGCTGGGGGTTGTTCGAGACTGGCGAGCCGGTCTTTCCACAAGGCGATGCGGGCTTCAGATGGGGTTGATTGTAATGGAACAACACTGTTCATGAAGCTCTTCCTTGACTTTAGGCGGCTGGGTGTAGGTGTATGACCATGTAGAGGGTGCCTCTCATCTGATGTTTGATGGAGTTGCTCTTTCTTGCTGGCTACCGTTCTTCTTATATCAGGGGGAGCGATACCCGCCAGGATATATAGGCTGTTGGTGTTTGTTGGTTTTAAACAACCTGTGATAAGTCGGCAGCTTGCATTCAGAACGGCATCCATCTTAGCACGAGTAGATCTTTCCCATGCAGGGCAGGCGTATTGGGCAGTGGAATAGCAAAGAGCAAGTGCACTGGTTCGCAATGTTTTCGAGCTTGCTTCCCATTTTGTGTTAGTGAGCCTATTCAGGATGTTGTTTCGTGCGCTCACTTTTGCCTTTGTCTTTTCGATGTGGTTCTTGAAGGTGAGGCATCTGTCAAGGGTGACTCCTAAGTAAATAGGGTGCTCGCAATGCGTCAGTGTTGCTCCACACCAGGTTACTTTAAGCTGGCGTTTGGCTTCACGGTTTCCGAGGTGGAATGCATAAACTTGCATCTTTGATGGGTTTGCGCGAAGGTGGTTTTCTTCATAGTAGGATGTTAGTCCCTCCAAGGCCTCAGAAAGCATTTTCTCCACGGTGTTAAAATCAGCGCTTTGGGCAGTGACACATAAGTCATCAGCATATATAAAACGGCGTGTGACACCGTCTATAGGTTGGTCATTCGTGTAGATGTTGTACAGCAGCGGTGCAAGGTATTAAGGCAGCTAATGGAATGCTATCCTTTATTACGAGAGGGATTGAACTGATTGCTTCAGTTATACAGGGCAATGGAGAGACTGCACCTTGAATACTGTGTGCAGTTTTGGTCCCCTTATTTAAGGAAGGATGTAAATGCATTGGAAGCGGATCACAGGAGGTTTACTAGATTGATACCTGGAATGAGTGGGTTGTCTTATGAGGAAAGGTTGGGCAGGCTGGGCTTGTTTCCACTGGAGTTTAGAAGAGTGAGGAGTGATTTGATTGAAGTATACAAGATCCTGAATGGCCTTGACAAGGTGGATGTCAAAAGGATGTTTCCTCTTGTGGGTCAATCCAGAACCAGGGGTCACAGTTTTAAAATTAGGGGTCGCCTTTTTAGGACCGAGATGAGGAGAAACTTTTTCTCTCAAAGGGTTGTGCGACTTTGGAACTCTCTGCCTCAGAAGGTGTTGGAGGGGGTGTCATTGAATATTTTTTAAGGTGGAGGTAGATAGACCCTTGTTAGGCAAGGGAATCAAAGGTTATCAGGCTTGGATGGGAATGTGGAAATTGAAACACAAAAAGATCAAGCATGATCTTATTGAATGGCGGAGCAGGCTCGAGGGGCTGAATGGTCTACTCCTGTTTCTATTTCTTATGTTCTTATCAGCAGTCTGGACTAGAACTGAACCCAGGTCCCAGAGGCCACTGTCTCTAACTTTTAAAAAATTCACTCACAGGATGTGGGCTTCGCTGGCTGGGCCAGCATTTATTGTCCATCCCTAGTTGCCCTTGAGACAGTGGTGGTGAGCTGCCTTCTTGACTGCTGCAGTCCATGTGATGTAGTTTCACCCGCAGTGCTGTTAGGAAGGGAGTTCCAGGATTTTGACCCAATGACACTATGCAGCCAATTGTTTAAATGAAAGAGAGATTTGTCTTGAAACCAGATTGTTGGCTTTTTCTGTATAATTCAAGGGCAATCACTTTCACCTCACCTTGGGAGTTCAGCTCTTTTGAAAGTGTTTGAAGTCAGGAGCTGAGTGGCCCTGGCGGAACGCAAACTGGGCGTCAGTGAGCAGGTCATTGCTAAGCAAGTGCTGCCTGATAGCACTGTTGATGACCCCTTCCATTACTTTACTGATGAACGAGAGTAAACTGATGGGGCGGTAATTGGCCGAGTTGGATTTGTCCTGCTTTTTGTGGACAGGACATACCTGGGCAACTTTCCACATAGCCGGGTAGATGCCACTGTCATAGCTGTACTGGAATAGCTTGGCAAGTTCTGGAGCATGAGTCTTCAGTACTATTGCTGGAATATTGTCAAGGCCCATAGCCTTTGCAGTATCCAGTGCCTTCAGCCGTTTCTTGATATCAGATGGAATGAATCAAATTGTTTGAAGACTAGCATCTGTGATGCTGGGGACCTCCGGAGGCGGCCGAGATGGATCATCCACTTGGCATTTCCGGCTGAAGATTGTTGCGAATGCTTCAGCCTTATCTTTTGCACGGCTGTGCTGGGCTCCTCCATCATTGAGGATGGGGGTACTTGTGGAACCTGCTCCTCCAGTGAGTTGTTTAATTGACCACCATCATTCATGACTGGGTGTGGCAGGACTGCAGCGCTTAGACCTGATGCATTGGAACGCTTCACGAATTTGCGTGTCATCCTTGCGCAGGGGCCATGCTAATCTTCTCTGTATCGTTCCAATTTTAGTATATGTGCTGCCGAAGCGAGACCTGATGCATTGGTTGTGGGATAACTTAGTCTGTTACTGGCTGCTTATGCTGTTTGGCACACAAGTCAAACTGTTTTATACCTTCACCAGGTTGACACCTCATTTTTAGGTATGCCTGGTGCAGCTCCTGGCATGCCCTCCTGCACTCTTCATTGAACCAGGATTGATCCCCTGGCTTGATGGTAATGGTAAAGTGGGGGATATGTCAGGCTACGAGGTTACAGATTGTGTTCGAGTGCAATTCTGCTGCTGATGGCCCACAGTGCCTCATGGATGCCCAGTCTTGAGTTGCTAGATCTGTTCGAAACCTATCCCATTTAGCACAGTGGTAGTGCCACACAACACGATGGAGGTTATCCTAAGTTCTGAAGGAGATAGCTGAAGAGATAGTGGAGGCGTTAGTGGTGATCTTTCAGGAATCACTGGAGTCAGGGAGGGTCCCAAAGGACTGGAAAATCGCTATTGTAACCCCCCTGTTTAAGAAGGGAGTGAGGCAAAAAACGGGAAATTACAGGCCGATTAGCCAGACCTCGGTCGTTGGTAAGATTTTAGAGTCCATTATTAAGGATGAGATTTCAGAATACTTGGAAGTGCATGGTAAAATTGGGCAAAGTCAGCATGGTTTCATCAAGGGGAGGTCATGCCTGACAAATCTGTTAGAATTCTTTGAGGAGGTAACAAGTAGGTTAGACAAAGGAGAGCCAATGGATGTTATCTACTTGGACTTACAGAAGGCCTTTGACAAGGTGCTGCACAGGAGGCTGCTCAGTAAGATAAGAGCCCATGGTGTTAGAGGCAAGGTATTAGCATGGATAGAAGATTGGCTGTCTGGCAGGAGGCAGAGAGTGGGGATAAGGGGGTCCTTCTCAGGATGGCGGCCGATGACTAGTGGAGTTCCGCAGGGGTCAGTGTTGGGACCACAACTTTTCACTTTATACATTAATGATCTAGATGAAGGAACTGAGGGCATCCTGGCTAAGTCTGCAGATGATACAAAGATAGGTGGAGGGACAGGTAGTATTGAGGAGGCGGGGAGGCTGCAGAAGGATTTGGATAGGTTAGGAGAATGGGCAAAGAAGTGGCAGATGGAATACAACGTGGGGAAGTGTGAGGTCTTTGGTAGGAAGAATAGAGGCATAGACTATTTTCTAAATGGGGAGAGAATTCAGAAATCTGGAGTACAAGGGGACTTGGGAGTCCTAGTCCAGGATTCTCTTGAGGTTAACTTGCAGGTTGAGTCGGTAGATAGGAAGGCAAATGCAATGTTGGCATTTATTTCGAGAGGACTAGAATATAAAAGCAGGGATGTGCTGCTGAGGCTTTATAAGGCTCTGGTCAGACCACATTTAGAATATTGTGAGCAATTTTGGGCCCCGTATCTCAAGAAGGATGTGCTGGCCCTGGAGAGGGTCCAGAGGAGGTTCACGAGAATGATTCCAGGAATGAAAGGCTTAACATATGAGGAATGTTTGAGGACTCTGGGTCTATACTCGATGGAGTTTAGAAGAATGAGGCGGGATCTGATTGAAACTTACAGAATACTGAAAGGCCTGGATAGAGTGGACGTGGAGAAGATGTTTCCATTAGGAGAGACTAGGACCCGAGGGCACAGCCTCAGAGTAAAGGGAAGACCTTTTAGAACAGAGATGAGGAGAAACTTCTTTAGCCAGAGAGTGGCGAATCTATGGAATTCATTGCCACAGAAGGCTGTGGAGGCCAGGTCATTGGGTGTATTTAAGACCGAGATAGATAGGTTCTTGATTGGTAAGGGGATCAAAGGTTATGGGGAAAAGGCGGGAGAATGGGGTTGAGAAATTTATCAGCCATGATTGAATGGCGGAGCAGACTCGATGGGCCGATTGGCCTAATTTCTGCTCCTATGTCTTATGGTCTAATGTGAAGCCGGGACTTTGTCTCCACAATGACTGCGCGGTGGTCACTCCTACCGATACCGTCATGGACAGGTGCATCTGCAGCAGGCAGGTTGGTGAGGGTGAGGTCAAGTACATTTTTCCCTCTTGTTGGTTCCCTCACCACCTGCTGCAGACCCAGTCTAGCAGCTATGTCATTTAGGACTTGGCCAGCTCAGTCAGTAGTGGTGCTACCAAGCCATTCTTGGTGATAGACATGGAAGTCCCCCACCCAGAGTACATTCTGCACCCTTGCCACCCTCAGTTCTTCCTCCATGCTGAACATCACTTGGAGCACTGATTCATCAGCTGAGGGAGGGTGGTATGTGGTAATCAGCAAGAGGTTTTCTTGCCTATGTTTTACCTGATGTGACTTCATGGGGTCCGGAGTCGATGTTGAGGACTCACAGGGCAACTCCCTCCTGTATACCACTGTGCCATCACCTCTGCTGGATGGGGATGGTGGAGTCAGAGACATCTCAGGGATGGTGATGGTGGAGTCTGGGACGTTATCTGTAAGGTATGATTCCGGGCGGGTGACTATGTCAGGCCATTGCTTTACTAGTCTGTGAGACAGCTCTCCCAATTTTGGTACTAGCTCCCATATGTTAGTTAGGAGGACTTTGCAGGGTCAACAGGGCTGTGACTGCCTTTGTCGTTTCCGGTGCCTAGGTCAATAGTGGGTGGGCCGTCCGGTTTCATTCCTTCTTTGTGACTTTGTAGCAGTTTGTTATAACTGAGTGGCTTGCTAGGGCATTTAAGAGTCAACCACATTGCTGGAGTCACACGTAGGCCAGGTCAACAGATTTCCTTCTCTTACAACAATCAACAATGGTTCCATGGTCATCATTAGACTTTTAATTCCAGATTTTTATTGAATTCAACATTCCACCATCTGCCTTGGCAGAATTCAAACCCAGGTCCAGTGACAATACCACTACACCATCACCTCCCCATGTTCGTTGGGTCATCCAGTTCTCACTTGAGTCTTAATATGCCCAGATGATGCAGATTCTTTTTTATGTTAGCACATGGTTTTCCCATTGCACTTTGATATCAATGCACATGCAAAGGATTTATAGCTCAGGATTCCTATTGGATTGTTACACAGCAAAGCTCCAGAAGGCAGATACATGTAGATGTTGGACAAGGTAGTCCAGGAATCTGCCAAAACCTACTCTTTGAAATCACACACATGGCGTTTTAGCCAACATAATGAGCAGCTACTGGCATCTATGGAACTGCAGACAGCAAGAGCCAGCACCTTTGAGAGAGGAAGGGAGCAAATTGGAAGAAAATCCAAAATGAACCAGTGGATTTTGAAAAAAACAGTCCACTCCGAATTCAAGGAAAAAAAATCTTCCGTTTGCAGTTCCATTTAGATTGGAGATGCAGTCAGTTTCAGCCTGCTCCTCACCAGCTTGTAAATCTCTTTGCTGACAGATTGGTTCCATCCAGCCTATGTGCAGATCAATAATTCATTTGATTCGGATTTAATTATCAGATATTCCAAATTTGTACTAAACCTTATGTGCAGCTCCCGTGAAACAATGAAAAGGTCTTTTCACAAGAAGTGGACACAGTGGCTCCAATATCAAATTTATTAGGCTACAATAGCCACTAAATGTACAATACTATGGTCAATGCCCAGCTCACAGTACAATCTCATATGTTACATTCAGGCTTTGACACTTTCTGGAAAAATAAACAATTCTAGCTATAGACAAATAGTCTACAGAGAAAGAGTAAATTACATGGAATTCTTATTTTCAAGTTATGTCAGATAACTGGAGAAATAGAGGATCTAAACTAATGGAAAAAGAAAAGACCAGTTTAAAATTCCCAATTGTCTGAGTGGAGTATTCCAACTGAGATCTAAACCCAGGAATGTCACTGGTTTAAATCGGGCATATCGATTGGAACAAACGATCACTTGACCAGCATAAACCAATGCACTGCCTTATCACACTTTTGGCTTTCTTTTTAAACACAAGCAGACATTTCCAAGGAAATATAAAGGTCCTTCTGGCCACACAGCTTTCTCAAACCAGGGGCCAGGGTTCATAGCCCAGGCTTTTTTTTGGTTCTTCCACTGACAGACAATATGAAGGTTCAAACAGCAGCAGCCCTGGGAATATAAACAATTTAATACAATAACCAGAGATCAATTCCACCTTTTCAGGGTAACAAATTATCCATATAAAAAGAAAAACTTCAACTACTTGTTTTTAACAAACATATTAAAGTAATACAGGCGAAAACATAACCGGATGGTTTTTCTGGTTGAGTCAGCGCTCATGCAGTTTGTACCAGTTAGTCGAAGCAGATGCCACAATTGGTCTCATCTTCCTTGGGCTGGGGACCAGCAAGGAAACGGTGTTAGAAATTTATCCATCAGGGCTCCTGTTCCTTGTCCGGCAACTCCTGATATGCGGATACCAGGATCAAACATGCGCATGATTACACCCCCCCATCCAAACAGCCACTGACATCATCTGGAGTAATAACATGGTACTGGGGGAAGTAAACCATTAAACTGTACCTCTGCTTGGAAATGGAGGTGCGGGGGAGGGAATACAAGAATCACCACAGCTCACTGCACCTAACCTACCCTCTCGCCCCCACCAATCAAAAAATAATTTGAGAGGTTTCTTACTTTAAACATGAATTTAATGACAAGAGAGTTCATCTTACAGGAGGAGTTGGGGTAAAAGGGACACCACACAAGAGTTTAAGTCCAAACAGTTCAATGAATGATTGCTAAGGAATCAAGTCATGCAGTTCACGTTATATCTTTGAATTAAATGTTTGCCTTTCTCAGACATGACAGAGCACACACAACTGCTCTGAGAAGTCCTACAACAGAACACGAAGAGGACAATTTATAATGTTGGACATTGTGCCTACTCCTGGTTACTGCTCAACAAGTTTTGATGAAATTGCCACTTGGGAAAGCACATCATCAGGTTCAGGGATAACCCTCCATGGCTAAGTCTTCCAGCAGTGACTGTCTGAGCTAATGGACAAAGGATGCCCACTTAGAGCAAGCAAAAGGATGTCTGCTATTGCTGCCTTTGGAAAAATGGCAAGGACATAAACATTGGAAAAACTTTCTTACTTGCTCTTAAGTAAAAATGTTTACTGGAGATTAGCAACCTGTACTGGAGGTCAGTACAATCAGATTCAATATAGCCTTATTCACATAGCCTTCACAGCCAAAGACAGATCCAGTACAGGGCACAGTACAAAGCTGGGGCCTTAACTCTCCTCTAATTCATTCTCTCCTCTTCCACCGACTTGGTTACCACCTTTCGCAAACAAAGTTCCAATGAGGATATTAGTGGGCCAAGAACTGCTTGCAAGAATTGGTAATGCAGAGGAAAACTTCTGTCACATGAGAAACAACTTCTGGTTACTGACTTGCCAGACAATTTCATTTGGCTGCTTCAAGAGCGGATGCATTTTAACTGGAGGCAAGAGCAACCGATAGAACAAGTTGCAGGAGCACATTTGTGTGGGTGGGAGAGGGGAAGAAAGGTGGCTAAACATAGGAGATGAGGCATCTATGCTAAAGGGAAGCTCCTTCTCATTCACCTGCACCTAGGAAACTCAAGAGCGTACGGCAGAAAATAAATCAGAAGTATATACAACTGTTGAACGATATGCATCTAGTTATTGTAACCCAGATGTGGGAAGTAAGACGATCTGAACCATATGCGTGTTTGATTTCAGGGCCACCCCAATCCCTGTGAGAAACCAAAACTCACTTGCCAATTATCAAAGTCCAAACATCCATTATCTCAACCAACCTCCCCGAGTCAGCCCGGCCACAGGTGGCATGCCTGGTGGTGGCGGTCCGGGAGGTTGCCCCCCTGGTGGTACTGTGGGGGGAGGATAGCTGGTTGGTGGAAGACCCAGGGCTGGCGGAGGAGGCACCGTGTGAGCAGGGGGAATCCGAGGAGGGGGCAAGTAAGTAGGATTGTACCCCGGCGGAGGGTATCCTGGAGTAGGAGGGGGGATATTGGGTGGATAGTTTGTGGGAGGCGGCACAGATGGATTGGGGTAAACATGTGGGTGGTAAGGGACGTGAGTAGGGGGTCCATAAGATGGTATGTTTCCATAAGAGGGCCCGTCAGTCTTCATCATAGATTGCAAACTCTGGAAACCTTCCCCAGACATGTAGGAGCTTGTTGTTGACATTCCCATTATGTAAGCAGCAGAGGGTGGAGGTCGTTGTGGAATCTGAGGCTGCTGGTGTACAGTAGGAGGGTGAAGAGGAGGTGGGATGGTGGCTTTTGCCACTTCAGAGGAGTTTCCCGTCGAAGGTGGTTCAGTTTCTATAATGCTGGTCCCTGCATTTATGGATGGTTTGCGTTCTGCAAGTTTAAACAAAAAAGGCAAATTTTATCTTCAAATAGTTAACAAATGTAGAATGACTTTGTACATGAACACAGTAAACAGCATTACTCGTTTGGGGAGAAGGGAAGGGAAAAGGAGAAAAAAAGGTGACAGACAGGAGGCAGCAGACACACACACACAGACAGAAAAAGGGTAGGTAGGGGAAATATTGCTGTAATGATAATAAGGTCAAACAGCCTGCAGATTTCTCTCAAACATGAAGGATTGCAATTTGGGAGTGGTCACAAAAGGTGCACCTCAGAAAGGAGTGAGTAGTGGGAAGTAAACCATCAAACTGTACCTCTGCTTGGAAATGGAGGGGAGGGGATACAAGAATCATCATGGCTCACTGCACTTAACCTACCTTCTCATCCCCACCAATCAAAAAATAATTTGAGAGGTTGCTTACTTTAAACACAAACTTAATGACAAGACAGTTCAACTTACAGGAGGAGTTGGGGTAAAAGAGACACCGCACAAGGATTGCAATTTGAGAGTGGTCGCAAAGGGTGCACCTCAGATAGGAGTTGGGTAGCAGGAAGAGGGGAGAATGGAAATGGGGTTACGACTCAGGTGAGCCAGGCAGTGAAAGGTAGAACTGGAGCCTTGTATTTACATACTTCCAAGTCTTCATTTACAAAGACACATGCATCTCCAATCCAACAACCAGTTTCAACCGGCTCCTAGATATATATATAAGCACAAGTGAATGCCCAGTTAATGCCTACTGCCTGAATACAATTAAACACCCAATAAATATACAATTAACAAATAGGACAGAATTGGTAGAAAGAGAGAAAAAAAAAATGTCGATGTGATCACAGTTTGATTTGAGACACAAATTCAAGAGAGAATTCCATCCCTACGTACACCTGGAAATGGTTAGCACACTACACTGCAGAAAATAAAAATTGAAGGATATCCAGTTGTCAAACAATATACACCTGCATGATTCCAGATTAATCCCCACATCTCCTGAAGCACCGAATCATACTGGGTGCAATTCTACGTGTCTTGGTTGTTTCGATGCCTTGTTCAAGTTTGAAATATATTAATGGCCTGGAGGAGGGCATACGGGGCTTTATTTCAAAGTTTTCAGATGACACGAGATTTGGGAATGTAGTAAACAATGAGGCTTCCAGGAAACACTGGTGAAATGGACAGACATGGCAAAACAAATTTAGCATAGAAATGTGAAGTGATAAGTGGTAAGAAACATGTTGAAAAGTAACATGAACTAAACGGTACAATTTTAAAGGGTTGCAGGAGCAGAGATCTTAGGAGCGTGTGTACGCAAATCTTTGAGGGTGACAGGACAAGTTGAGAAGGCTGTTTAAAAAAGGATGTGATCCTTGACTTTATTAATAAAGAAATAGAGAACAAAAACAAAGGTGGTACACTAAATCTTTATAAACTGGTTAGGCCTCAGCTGAAGGGTTAGGGGTCAAGTCCAAGTAGCACCCTCCCATCCCACTCAGCCACCGTCACTCAAATCCTCCCATCCCCACAGCCTGTCACTCACATCCTCCCATCCCACTCAGTCCTCTGACTCCTGACTCAAGTCCTCCCACCCCCACTCAGCCCCCATTACTCACGCCCTCCCATCCCCACAGGCCCCCGTTGCATTCACCCTCCCTTCCCACTCAGCGACTCATGCCCTCCACTCTCAGTCTGTCCTTCCTCCCATCTCACTTGCTCATGCCCTCCTCCTTCTCCACCCCACCCCTCAAATCTGGATTTCCCCACCCTGCCTGGATGTGGGGGGAGCTGGTGTGGAAAAACTGCAATAATGACGGCGGATAAAAGGGAAAAATGTTATCAATTAGACTCAAAAAGAATAAAATAAGGTGGTATTAACTCAATCGATGCGGCGAATATTATTTATAGTCACCACCGAGGGGCTAAGCAGTTCAATTCCATTTCTGAATGAAAGGAACAAACTGCATTTCTATAGTGCCTTTCAAAAACTCAGGACATCTCAAAGCACGTTAAGGGAGTGAAGTAAATTTCGAAGCATAGTCGCTGTTGTAACCCTCAGACAGTGCAGCAACCTCCTCCCATCTATATCAGAAGAACAAGGAAAATTATCACTTCATATACTGAAAGTAGTCCAGATTTATTTGTCTGCATACAAACTGTAACTGCATTGTTGTTAATATGGGTCTTTCATCAAAGGGTGAAGCTTTGTACACACCCTGCCCACTCAACAATGCTCTTAAAAACACACTGAAGGGTAATAATCTTGGAACAGACCATCGCATTGAATTATTTAACAAGTACAAAACAGGTAATATGTGGCTAATAAAACAAATTAAGAAAACATGGCTGCCCTTAAAACTCTGTCAGAGCATCAGTGTTTACAATTTACTGACAGAAATTAAAAAGCTCACCTGGAGGAGGATGGCTAGTAGGTGGTAGTGCTGGATGTGGGGTTTCCAATTTGGGAATTTTAGGAGGCTGTAGTTCTGTAGAGAGTGGAGAAACACAGGTAATACATTTGGATTTCAGATACTTACAGAAATATAAATGCCAAAGCACTGAATTCAATAAATCTGGTATTTTGAGGGCCAGCACCAGAAACTAAAAGCATGAAAACTGCCTGATTGAAACATAAGTCCAACAAGGGAGGGAGCCTGCTACCCCTAGCCAGCCTTGCTACATGCGACTTTACTCCACACTGTGTGATTGACTCAATGGTCTCTGAAGCAGCCTAGTAATCCACTCATATGCAAACGATTGTGACGACCTTTGACCCAGAAGCAGTACAGTAATGAAAATTTGGAATTTTAAAAAAATGTCTGTGGAGTCTGTAATTGTTTTTAAGAATGTTTGAAAAAGACTTTTAAGAGTTTGCATCGATTGTAAAGGGATCAATTGTAGTTTTCTTAGTTAGAGATGGCAAACCTTGACCTAGAAGCAGTACCAACAGGAAGTTAAGACCAGAAGTCGTGTGGCTGGCAGGCACAAAGGAGAGTTACAAGCAGCAGAGCTGGAGACTGAAGGTGATCAGCACACAGATGGAGTCACAAAGAGAAAGCAGAACACACCAAATTCTCGTGAGGAGAAGCAGCAAATTTCTCAGGAAGAAGTCAGTTTTTCTGTTTGGCAGAAAAGGAGACAGGAGCTCTTGAAGGCAACATGGAAGCTGGCTAAAAAGGTCTCAAACCTGGAAAGCTGTGTGCATGGCTCAGAGATGCTAAAGACCTGGGTGTTGTTCCAGAAGTGGCCAAACCGGGAACCAGGGCATTACTGGTTGCTCGGGGTAACTCTGGAAAGCTACACCATCAGGTCTTTCATGACCAGAGGGAGAGAGGGTTTGTAGAAGGGTTCCTTGCTGATGATAATTGTAACCAAGAAACTTGAAGATGAAAGCGGTTATCAGACAGGACTCCTGGCCTACCCAGCGTGAATACAGAATAGCATACTGTATAGCTCTGTGATACCACATTTGTGTAGGAAGTGGTGCGCATGCTTATCATGGTGTTAGACATATCAATGTTCTATCGACTATTTGAAGCAAAATTTACCTTTTTATTTGAAATATCATTTGCCCGTTAATTCATGTTAACTTACATTGATTCTGATTCGTGTTCAGGTAAAAGTTACAAAAAGTGAAATCATGTTGGTAATTTCTTCTTTGGAGGTCATTTGGTAAATTTGCTTATTTTGGGTTATGATTCCCTCATGGGGACCATAACGCAATATTTACATTGAAAAAGATGGACTCATCGCCCATTCCGGGTAACAAGGGATAGACAATACACACACACACAAATATAGTACAATCATTGTGAAGAGTATGGGTACAATGAAGATTAAAGTCTAAAAATGTTACCTATTGTCTTGCCATCTTCCTTTGGAGAAGCAACCTAACAAAGGGAAGAATAAATACAAAAGGTTAGACTCAACATACTACTAAAATGGTAGAAAGAACATAGCAACTGAACTTGCAGAGGCACAAAATGGAGTCAGTGGCATGTTTCACTGTTCTCAGACCGCACCCTCAATCACCAAGAATACACCTTGAGCAGAAAATGGCTGTACCTATATTTATATTGTCTCACTTACCGCAGCTCGTTTGATCTGCCGAGGCGGTGTTGACTGAGGTGAAAGCTTCTTTGTCTGCTGCACCTGCAGTGGTGGTATCGGTTGCTCCAAGCTTGGGATTGTTGGCAATTGCTGCTGGGGTGCCTGGGGCATCTGTTGTTGACCCTGGGAATAAAGGTCCAGTATTTGATGGCAAATATCTACGCAAGACCAAAAAAGAGAGACATTAGTCATTGTAACTGTACAGAGCCTTTTAAAATAAATACCTAGTAATGAAGTTGTGCACACAGGTTTTATGCAATGGACCAAAGTTGAACTCAGTTAAGGCTTTGGTAAAGTTAAAGCGACTGTGCTGGGCTACAAAGTAGAAGCACCTTAATTTTATTTACACAGCTGCTCCATTCTATTATAAAGGGATATTAGTTACAATTTAAAAAAGATGCTTCAAATCCTCACTAAAACACTGGGTTGGTTTATTGAGACTAAGAAGTACTTCTCACTCCCTATCAAGTATACCAAACAGTTTTAGGAAGTCATTTTTTTCTCACCTTTAAGTTTGTTCTATATCTCAAGCGAAGTTTAATGAGCCAATGGCACGCACGCACACACACAGTCTCTATTGCCAACACTGCCTCTGTGATCTGGACTGTTTACTGTACCTTCCAGTAGTTCCACAGGCACATCCTGTACAAACTGTTCCCACCATCTTCGGTAAATGGGCTTAGCTGACCACTCCTGGATCTCAAATTTACACAGCCTACCAGCTAGGTACATCACAGCCACGGCAATGATCTCTGGTTCCCACTGCAGACACAGCATGGTGCACAGGCTGCAAGACAAAAAGTAAGTTACTATAGAAGTCAAAGCAAAGTGCTAGATAAAAAGATAAAGTCCAAATATATGCAGTAAAGAATTTTCTTCTGTTAATGTATCAATAGGTTTTCACAGCTTTGTAAATGAGAATAGATTTTAAAAGGACAGTTTACCTGTCATTTACAAAGGTCCAAGCCATTTGCACCAGCTTTTGAAGTTTATTTTTGTCACCTGCAGAAAGAGAAAATTGGACTAACATTATGTGTAACCTCTAAGTTCAAAACCTATGAATTAAGAAGAAAATGAGAGTTAGGATTAAAACCTAGAGATGGTCTATTACATTATAAAACTATCTATTAGCATTGAAGTGCAATTAACTCCATTATTTTCACATCACATTCAAAACCACATTTTAGCAAGCTTTCTAACTTTAAGCCATTAACAGATTCCATGCCTTGTTTTGTCAAAACCCAATGGCTGATTATTTAATTCGGGGTGTCCAAGGAGATCACATGGAGCCTCTGGGATAAGTATAAAGTTCACATCTATGTCCCCATTAACCTGCATGTACCCCAAGGTGCTGATATGATCTTGGTGTTCAGATTTCGAATTCACCTTGGCTACTAAAAATAGCCCTTTCCAAATTTCCAGATTGCACAAAAGTCATACAGGACAAACTAAAGAGTTAGAAATACAAGTACAAATAGAATGAGGCTTGAGACTTTGAAGGCCAGATTTTTAGGGCTCTTTGGTAACATATGGCTCTAGGAATACAGGTCAAACACCCCGCTTTAACTAACTCAGTCTTCACCATACCACATAATACGTTTAAGCAATTTGCACATCATGCATTCCATAGTTCATGCTTAAAATTCACATCTGAAGGTTTGTCCTCCCAATACACACGCTGCAACTAAGTAAATGCACCACATGGCATGGTATTTAGCCAGAAAGATCCAGGCTTGGCCCTGGTCCGACTGCTTATTTCAACAGAGGATCAAGAAAGAAAAAGAGAGGGAGTGGGGGTGGGGAAGCCAACATAATTGATAAACATAGCCTCAACTTCAAGTTTTTCTTAACTTGGGAGAATGGGAAAAGTTTGAGGGGACCAGGTTGTCTTACTCACGACCTCTACCAGAAATGTGCGTACATAAGAATGTAAGAAATGGGAGCAGCCCCGAAACCTGCTCTATCATTCAATAAGCTCATGGTTGATCTTTTACCTCAACTCCACTTTCCCTTCCTATCCCCACCTCCCTTAAGTGTCCAAAAATGGATTGATCTCAGTCTTGAATATACTTAATACGAGAGCATCCAAACTCTCTTATGGTGGAGACTTCCAAAGGTTCACAACCTTCTGAATGAAGAAATTTCCTCATGTCTCAGTCCTAAATGGACGACTGCTTAACCCAAGACTGCGGCCCCTAGTTTTAGGCACTCTAGCCAGGGGAAAACAGCACCTCCACTGAGGCGACTAAGAATTTATATTTTTTAATAATTCAATAAATGGATAAATGAGGATAATATAGAGTTTGGTTCCAAAGCCCATCCATGCTCAAATAACCCTGTGGTTCACAAAGAATGGACACTTGGCCAACAAAAAAGGCTGAATGCCCGAGGAACCCCCGAGCAGGAATCAAAACCTTAAGGTTCAGATAGGCAGGAGGGAAGCTGGAGGAAGCGGGGTTGGGGGGGAGGAATAATCACAGGCAACAGGTACAACCAAGACAGCAAACTGCATGTTTAGATTCTACAACTACAACCAGCTGCCCCAAAAAAACAAAAATGAGCAAAATATGAAATGTAATCGCTCAAAACTCTGGGGATGAGGGGGAATATTTTAAAAACAAACAGTCTGCAAAGGATGGGGGTCAAATCTGACATGGAAAGTCTTTGGGGTCTAGCAAATCGTGGTATTTTCAAAGACCTCTAATACACCAAACCATAAAGGATGGGTATTATATAATCCTGGAATGGAATTGTAGAGCAAGCAATTGCATTAGTGAAACCAGTAAAAGGAGCCATCAGAAAGTGTTTAAAATTTCAAAAGCTCTCTGCTTGAGCTGTGCAGAATGTATTAAAATAAGCTATCTCAGCACAGTCTAGGGATCAAACCAGATCCATTTTATTTTCTCTGGCTTGGTATCATATTAGGTTGTGCATTTACAAAGCAAGTTATACATTAGGTGGGTACGTGCAAGGAGAGCATGCCTGAACCACTCGTGTCATGCTTGATATCACACTGTTTACTTTTTGTAAACATACTACAGACACACACGTGTAGTGTGTGCACGTGCTCATACATTATACACATCCCCTCCCATATCACTACAACATCTTTAGATAAGTATACAGCACTGCATATGTCATTAATCCTTTAGTGTAAACATCCAATAGATTACAGAGCAAGCTGACTTGTCAGCATCAACATGAACAAATCAAACAAAACCACACTATAAAGATGTATCATTAAAAAAATTCAGAAGGGAATTCAAGGCTATAATCAAATTGTGGGATTCAGATGGTTGTCTTATTTTTCAAGTCTTCTCATGATTTATGAAGTCATCTCAGCCCAAAATTATCTTGTGGTCACTTAGTTATTGGTTACTAAAGCCATTAAAAAAAAATGCATTTGGTGTTTATTTGGTAAGAGACCACTTCTTGAAAACTCCCAAGGATCTAGAACCCAGATTTTTGCCCCATATATTACTGTAATTAGATCTTTCAGAAATATAGCCATCAGGAGTTCTAGTTTGAGGTTTTTTTTGAAATATGTGCTTTCCACGCTGAACAGTGTTAAAATAGCAAACTGAAATACAATAAATTGAGGTTGCAGATACTCTGCATAAACATTTAATTCCAGTACCTTTCAGTTGTTTAGCATACTTAAGCAAGAACTGATAGGGGTGTTCGACCTGCAAGTCAAATTTAATTGTCTGCAACAGTATCCTCTCAAGTACCATAACTTCTTCCTAATTTAGAAACAAGACCAAAAAAAAAACAGGATGAGTGAAGGCATGGTGAATGGTACCCCATTTCAAAACCGTAGTACAATAGTACTGTAGCAATACACACGCATGGAACTACATATTAGTGTTAAACAGCACAATTGTTCTGAAGATTTCTGAAGCCATTTATGAGTTAATGGATTATTAATGGATTGCTTAAACTATACCCAAAGTTTGTACAAGAAATACAATACATTCCAATTACAGCGCTGTGTATTTGGACAATTGAGTAAACAGAGAACAGTTTTTTCCAAACCAACTGAGTCTGAAGACGAGTCATAAGGACTCAAAACGTTAACTGTTTTTTTTTCTCTCCACAGATGCTGTTAGACCTGCTGAGTTTTCTAGCATTTTCGGTTTTTGTTTCAGATTTCCAGCATCCACAATATTTTACTTTTATCTTATTGTACACAGAGAGTGTCTGTTTCATAGGATATAATGGACAGAATTGCTTTTTTTTCCTCAGAAATCCCTTTACCGTTCAATCCCCCACTGAATTGGTCCAGTTTAGGATCCATTTCGTAGACAAAAACAAAATTCTCTAGGTGGTGTATGAGACATTCCAACCAAGCCCAGGTGTGTCCAAAATTCCCACAGTCAGTTTCTTCATTAACTGTCATTTTAAAACCTGTTTTAATAATGCCTCAGTTTAGTCTTTTTCTGCCCACCTAGTTGTGAAGTTATTTGCTGTAGCATCTAACCTTTCATTTGTCAGCTTACTAAAGTCCATATTAAAATACATATGAGAAGAATGAAGTGTGTGTTCACTGCAAAATCTTTTGAAGCTGAGGCCACACCTATCTGTCAAATCACTACAAAGACGACTACAATTATATGCACTCAAAAAAACCTTATGTGATCCCTATTCTCCAAAGTCTGGCACTTTCACTCTCCTCTTTTCACCTCTACTCTTTACTTCCACTCTCCTTTCCCTCTACAAAATGAGCTTGTGGGTCAGATGAAAGGAGCACACGGACTGAAGTTGTTGATGTACAAGATCCTTATAAATGGAAATTCCGGAATGAAATCCCTTTGTACTGTAACAATTTCAGTTCAGTAAAGATTATATTAAAAAAAGTTCACTTTGTTCCATCAAGGGACAGTCAATATTAGCCAATCACAATTATTAGAATAAAATTATTTTTGCTTGCTCCTATACCTCCTTAGCCAATATTATTTTGGAGGGGGATGGAACTTGCAAAATTCTATGTTACAGCAGAAAGCACAATGGAATACCAACTTATGTCAGGTTTTCCAGTACTTATGCAGAAACCCCTGTGATTTGTAATGATTAAAAACAGAACGTGATCACAGAGGATTGCGGGTACAAAAGCAATGTAATGAAACATTTTTTTCACCCAGAGGATAATAGAGAGCTAGAATTCATAGACTGAAAGGTTGGTAAAGATAGAAGCTCTCACCCACCTTTAAAAAGTGCTGCCATGGACACGATGGACCTCCTTATATGTCATAAATTTTCTATGATTTACAACATCATTAATATGTATTCTTAAAAATATACAAAACTACAATTAACACTAACCTTGGGGTCGTCTCCAAATTGCGAAAACTGTACATCATTCAACAAACTTCGAGCAGTTTTAATGATGTCTTTACACTTTTTGGGAGTCTCTTCTACTTTTCCAGCCAGAAAGAGGCAGCAGGCTCCTGTAACCTAAATTAAATTGACATAAAACAAGATAATGTGAAGTTAGAAAAACAAGAATATGACACATTTGCTGTGGTGAATGAAACCTATTTAAGGTAATGAATCTTTTTGTGATGTCCATTGTACAGATGATTTGTAAACAATATTTCAACAAGACAATATTTTATCAGCACGGTCTGGCCATGGGCATCCAACCAGAACACAATTATTAATTTCAGTTGCTGCAAACCCCAGACATTTTAAAAAATAGATGTACTTTCTTATCTGTTTTCCTGTGCCATGCTCTTTCCTCAGCTGAACAGCCAAGTAACCAACCTGCTCCAAACCTGGGCCAATGTTGCTTTGCAACTAGCCTCTCATAATTCCACATTACTGACAATGGCTGAGCTTTTTCTTACTGTAGGGAAGTGCTTGGCCTGTCAGAGGATTGGAAGAAGAGGCCCAGTTTTTCTATCCTCCAGTTTGATTCTTCAGCTCCCATTTGTCTTAGTTCTTTTCTGCTTTCAGAGACATTGTGGCCCACAAAACTCCAGGCAAGGTTTAAACACTCCAGTGTAATGGCAGGATTACTTCACTTAATGTACACTCCAGTCCTTGTTTTATACTACCCAGCATACCGATGGCTTTGATTGGATCAATGATACATTGCACTCAGAAGATCCAATTTCACAGACCGGGCTTAATTACTTACAATACCCCACAGATTATCTCCTTCAGACATGTCTGTCAGTATAATCCCCATAGGAATTTTCCAGAAATTGATCACTTTACAGTTTCAGCCATCAGTATCATTTATTGTATTTTTAAAAAAAAACCACAGATCTTCCTTAAAAAGTTCGATATGCCCATAGGTAGTTGGTGAAGCTGTAGTCCATTTTTGTGTCACTGTCCACCCATCATCACCTGTGTTTGCTGATGTACACTGGCTCGCATTTAAACAAAACGTAGATTTTAAAATGCTCATCCTTGTTTACAAATCCTGCCATGGCCTCACCCCTCCTCAAGCCCCACAACCCTCCAAGATATCTGTGCTCATCCAATTCTGGTTGGTTCAATTGCTCTACCATTAATGGTTGTGTCTGCAGATACCTCAGCCCCAAGCTCTGGTACTCCCTCCCTAAACCTCCACCTTTCTTTCCTTCTTGAAGATGCTCCTTCAACCCTGGCTCTTTGACCAATCTTTTGGCCCTTTGCACTAAAATCACCTTATGTGGATTGGTGTGAAGTTCTGCTTTATAGCGTTTTTGTGCAGCACCTTACTACGTGAACACAAGTTATTGTTGTTGTGGAAGAAATACTGATCAATGCATATATGTTGTCATTGCAGCATTAGAAAGCTCTTAGGCTTCATTGAGAATGGCTGTTGATACTTACATATCTTGGAAATTGTTTGAAAGAATGAAACATATAAAAACGATGAAAATAGATGATTCCCGTGGCCAGGGTGTCATAATGTCTGGAGTTTTGGTTAAAGATTGATTCAGTTTGCAATAATTTCCCTCAGCAGCTGTAAACAAAGCTAAAATACAGGAGTTGAATAGAGCTACAACAAGGATGCATGAAACACCTGTAAAAGGGACACTTGCTGCTATCACAGATACTACCACAATAGCCAAATGCTATGTCATTATCAACATTGAGCTATTTTCCACAGATCCCCTCTGCCCATCCCACATATTTCCAAATTTCCCCAACAAACCAGTTGATTGCTCAGTGCAGAATTCACCACACAGGCTGGGAAGGTCCCACCTTGAATCCCAGAACTGTGCTGAGTTATCACTTTTCAGCTGAGGTGCCACTACAGCTGATTTATCACTCCAAGCTGTTAGACCAAGGCATTGCTATGCATAGGAAGCAAAGGTAGATTCAGGCAACTGTTCACAAAAAAAAAACACAGCAATCTCCACCTCAACTTCCAGAGGTTCTAAAGTTTAGTTTAGTAATGGAGAAGAGCAAGAAACAATCTAAAGTAAAACTTCTAAATTGGAAAAGGGCTAGCTTTAAAGGGATGAGGGGCGAACTAGCCGGGGTAAAATGGAATTGAAGTTTGAAAGGAAAAACTGTAACGGGTGCTTTTTAAGGAAGAGATGTTTCAGCTGCAGGTTAGGTATATTCCAACAAGAGGGAATGGTTGGGGAGCCAAAGCCAGGGTTCCTTGGATGATGAGGGAGATAGAGAATATAATGAAAAATGATGAATGTCAGGTAAATTCTTCAAGCAAGATCCAGGACAAATACAATTAGTTGAGGAGAGAATGAATGAGAAAAATAAGACTGGCAAAGAGAGAATATGGGAATAGAGTGGCAGTGAACATAAAAGGGAACCCAAAAGTCTTCTACCAGCATGTAAAGAATAAGCAAGTAGTGAGAAGCTGGGCCAGGTCCTATTAGGGACAGAGGGGTAATTATATGCTTAGAGGCGCAGTGCAAGGCATGAATACTTTGAATCTGTTTACTAAGGAACCAGATGCTGAGAAAATATCAGGGAGAAGTGGAGATGATAGAGGTAATGGATGGTGGTGGTGGGGGGGACATGGAGGCAAGTTCATTAGCAGGATGGACCGGAAAGGTTGGCTATGCTTTGAGTGGATATGTCACCTGATCTTGATAGCATGCATCTCAGGTTGCTAAGGGAAGTGAGAGCGGAGATAGTGGAAAGGTTTGCCAAAATCTTCCAATCCTCTCTAGATATGGGGGAGGTTTGGGAAGTGGCAAATGTGGCACCTATGTTCAAGAAAGGATGTGAGGACATTCCTAGCTAAACTGACTGGCTGGTAGTTACATCAATGGTGAGTGACATTTTAGAAACAATAATCAGAGAAAAAAAAAATTGTTTGAATTAATTATGCAGAGCAAGGAAGGATTTGTAAAAGGCATATAATGTTTGACTAATCTAATTAAATTTTTTGATGAAGTTACAGAGAAGGCTGATGAACAGAATGCAGTGAACGTTGTCCCTATGGATTTTAAAAAAACATTTGACAAAGTACCACATAAAAGGCTGGTTGTCAACATTGAGCCTGCTGGGATAGGAGGGTCGGTGTCAGCTTCATACTCAATGTACTCCTTAATAGTAGAAGACTAGTAATAGTAGAACAATATTCTGATGCACCTGGTGATACATTTTGTAAAAGTTGAACCGGATTGTACCCTTGTAATAGTGTTTTTGAAATGTGGTTCAAGATATTTTATGAATAAAGTATATTTTTGCAAAAAAAAAAAGACTAGTAATAGTAGAACAGTTTTGCATAGCTGACTGGTAGGACTTGACGAGGAGTGCAAGACCCTGATATTGAGCATAACAATGGGAGAGGAGAGCATCCAACTTCCCAGTCTTAGCATCCTTACCTCAATGGACAAAAAATTTAAAAAGACATTCAAAAGGATACAGTCCCAAACGTGTTCCCACATCAAATATAAACCTGGCACCCTCCCGACGGTAGCGTGCCTCCGTTGCTGGATCAAGACCCTCTAGTTGTGATGGGGTGTGTGCAAGATCCTTCTTATCCCAATACCAGCATGGCTTCCTGAGGTCCACATTTGCCAATGCTGTCGTCGGGGTAGAGTTTTCCTTATTTTCCTTCATTTACCTGGAATCAGGAAAGCAAGTTTTCACTTAATAGATCAGTTTGCTAAATTCATAATTGGCTTCACAACACATACCTTTATTGCAGCAGGTTGCTTTGTATAATAAAACTATAAAATTGTGTAAAGCTATTGACCTTCCAGAAACACACCACATTGAAGCAAGCACAAGGACCAACACTCCCATATCAAAAGAACTATGTTCCATAAGAAAAAATGGATATGGATGATACAAGATTTAAAGTAAATAGGAGTTCATTCTGTAGTTCAATTAGAATTTTTTTTACCATTAATATTGACTTTTAAAGTCTACAGGAGGTAAAATTGGTTTAGGCCAACACTGTAAAATGGTCTCAGTGAATCAGCAGCCAATTTTCCATCATACCAGTTTTTGTTTTCCACTAACTTGTGAAGTGTGATCAAGGCTTTTAATTTCAAATCAAATAAAAGTAGCAGTGAGATTAGGAAATGAGTCTCCAAAAAGGATTTTCATTATTGTTCTGTGAAAGAAGTTCTGGTGCAGTGAAAAGAAAATTGGCTGCTGATTTGCTACAAGGCCATCTTGTACTGCTGGTGTAGACAGATTTCACCCCCGCGTGCACATATCACTCCTGAACTCTGGAATGTGATTGGAAGGAGCCCAAGGTAAGAACAAAGGTCAACTGTAAGTACACTAAATCTGCAGTACTGAGATTGTGGCCAAACGCAAAAACTTCTGCATTTAAAATAAATTCCACAATGAAAAATACTGAGTTAATCACTTTTACTATTAAAAACCTGGATTAATGTTAGAAGACATGATCATTTCTGCAAATTTGTGCTGCAATGCTTTCCAATACCAAATGACACATTAGGTGATTCAGAGCACACCTACAAGCCTCGTTTTATATGCATTTTTAAAATTATAACTTGGCAGCCATTTCAGCTGAGAGACAGACACACGAAAAGATAAACTATGATTCATTATGGGTCACAGGAAAATATATTGTTTCCCTTATAAAATATTAGTCCATTTGTTAATTTCAGCAAATTTCACACACAAGTCAAAAGAAAACAATGATTTTCACTTAAGGTGCAAACCCACTTTAATTCACACCCTGAAAACCCACTGCACTTTGGTGGTGTTTCTGAAACAACCAGTAAAATCTGTGTATTTAAATCTAAATTTTCAGTCTTTCCAAACCATAGGTCAATTTTCACCTACCCAGTGCCCAGCTGAAAAAAAGGAGTTTCAACAGATAAATATCCTACCACCGACCTAACTCAGGTTCTGAGTAGGCCTTGAAATGGGAAGTGAGTGTTCTAGCCAGAAATAGGCATAGGGAGCTTACAGGCTCGATGACAGTGATAATGGGTGTGCATGTGTCATGTTTGAAACATTTAGCACAGACATATGTGGAAGGGGAGAGACTGGCAAAGGAAGAGCTGGAAAATTGTAACAGCCAAAAAAGATAATGGATGCATGGATGTGGATTTGGCAATGGGAGAAGGTGGGGGGGCGGGGAGAGGATGGGTGGTATAAGGGGAGAGAGAGGACTGTAGATGAGTGATCTTTTGAAGTTAGAACACAATACTGATTGACAACAGACTGGTTGTTGGAGGCACAGCAGAGTTCAGAGTCACACCAGAACACCAAGATTCTATATTGCCTTCTTTAAAAGAACACACACTTTAAAGAGAAGCACTCCTTAGATTGTGGATATTACAGGTTAACAATAAACACACACACAGACCCCTGCCTGCTAAAAGCTTTCTATAAACTTACTGAATATAGAAGTGTGATTTCTACATGCATGTTTAGTTTCAAATAGATCACATTTGAAAGCATTTGGTTACTAGGCCTCTAATTAGTGGCTTTTCAAATATCTGGAGGCTTACTAATTTTATATAATAATGAATCAGAGATATATTGGCCAGTGTAACATTTTGAATCAAGTACGATTACCAAATGTGATGAAATTTGTCAACTTCAATATTTATACCAATTTAAACCAAGTGTAATATTTCTCCAGATTGAGGCTTTCATCCCATTTGAACAACTTCTACATGTTAACATAATCTGGTATTACCATATATAGTTAACATTGCCAGCATTTGAGGTCAAGGAATATTAAATACTTTATGATTATAATTTTGCTTTGAGTCTCAGCCACTTTATAAAATTCCTTCCCATAACTTGTGCTGTTTTAGAATTGTGGGATTTCTGCACCTTGGGATTTTCGTTGGCATTTTCAGTTTCTTGCCGTTGAGAACGTCCACCTCTCCCAGAAGTGTCTCAGGTGAAAGACCACACTGTTTGCAATCTCAGTCTCTTATTCAGCCTGATGCTGAGTTTCTAACCCCATAGCTTCTCCGACACAAAGACTACACATTTCCAACATCACAAGCCCACTGTCTGCTGCTGAAACTTTTGTGTCTTCGTCACCCCCAGACTCAACTGTCCAATGCTCTCTTAGCCAGACTATGTTTCACCCACCACGTTGCCCACTTTCTATCCTCCACCATGTCCCACTCACCCATCATCCCACCTAACATGCATTGTTTCAATGCCTCAAATTAATCAATTCCATTTTTCATGATCTCCCCATCACAAACTATTCTGATTTCACAAACAGTTTTAAAAATCCACACCCTTATGTTAGAATCACTCCTCATTATCATTGTAACCTCCTCAGGCCCGACAACCACATCCCACCTCATCTTCAGCCAGAAGCGCCAAGCAAATGATCCATTTCAGTCTCTTCCCAAGGTCCCCAAAATCACTCCACATCAAGAAACCGCTGAAGGCACTGGATACTGCAAAAACCATGGGCCCATCCAACATTCCAGAAATATCACTGAAGACTTGTGCTCCTGAACTACCAGTACCTCCAGCCAAGCTGTTCCAGTACAGCTACAACACTGGCATCTATCTGGCAATGTGGAAAATTGCCCAAACATGTCCTATCCACAAAAAGCAGGACAAATCCAACCCGGCCAATTACCGTCAGTCTATTCTCAATCAGCAAAGTAATGGAAGGGGCTATCAACAGTGCTAACAAGCGGCATTTGCTCAGCAATAATCTGCTTACAACCTTGGTCCAAACATGGTCAAAAGAGCTGAACTTTAGTTGAATTGAGTGTGACTGCCTTTGACATCAAGTCAGCATTTGACCAAGAATAGTATCAAGGAGCCCTAGCAAAACTGGAGTCAATGGGAATCAGGGGTAAAACTCTCTGCTGGTTGGAGTCATGCCTAGCACAAAGGAAGCCAATTGTGGTTGTTGGTGGAAAATGATCTCAGTCCCAGGACATCACTGCAGGAGTTCCTCAGGGCAGTGGTCTAGGCCCAGCCATCTTCAGCTGCTTCATCAATGACCTTCCCTCCATCATAAGGTCAAAAGTGGGGACGTTCATTGATGATTGCACAATGTTCAGCACCATTCATGACTCCTCAGATATTGAAGCAGTCAGTGCCCATTAGAAGTAAGGCCTGGACAACATTCAGGTTCAGGCTGATGAGTGGCAAGTAATATTTGCACCACACAAGTGCCAGACAATGAACATCTCCAACAGAATCTAACTATCTCCCCATATCATTCAATGACATTACCATCACTGAATGCCCCACTATTAACATCTTGGGAGTTACCACTGACCAGAAACTCCTTGAAGCAGCTATGAGGCGAGGTGAGAGTGACTGCTCTTGACATCAAGGCTGCATTTGATAGAGTGTGGCATCAAGGAACCCTAGCAAAACTGGAGTCAATGGGAATTGTGTAAAACTCTCCAATGGTTGAAGTCATACCTAGCATAAAGGAAGATGGTTGCGGTTATTGGAGGTCAGTCATCTCAGCTCCAGGGTATCACTGCAGGAGTTCCTCTGAGTAGTATCCTAGGCCCAATCATCTTCAGCTGCTTCATTATAGACCTTCCTTCCATCACAAGGTCAGAAGTGGGTATGTTCGCTGATGATTGCAGTGTTCAGCACCATTCGCAACTCCTCAGATACTGAAGCAGTCCATGCCCAAATGCAGCAAGACCTGGGTGATATTCAGGCTTGGGCTGACAAGTGGCAAGTAACATTTGCGCCACACAAGTGCTGGGCAATGACCATCTCCAACAAGAGAGAATCTAACTATACCCCTTGACGTTCAATGGCATTACAATCACTGAATCCTCCGCTATCTTACGGGGGGGGGGTTACGATTGACCAGAAACTGAACTGGACTAGCCACACAAATACGGTGGCTACAAAAGCAGGCCAGGGGCTAGAAATCCTGTGGCAAGTAACTCACCTCCTAACTCCCCAAAGCCAGTCCACCAACTACAATGCACAAGTCAGGAGTGTGATGGAACACTCCCCACTTGCCTGGATGAATGCAGCTCCTACCATACTCAAGAAGCTTGACACCATCCAGGACAAAGCAGCCCACTTGATTGGCACCACATTCACTCCCTGCACCACCGACGCACAGTAGCAGTACAAGATGTACTGCAGGAATACACAAAGGCTCCTTACACAGCATCTCCTAAACCCATGACCACTACCATCTGGAAGGACAAGGGCAGCAGATAGATGGGAACATCACCACCTGGAAGTTCCCCTCCAAGTCACTCACCATCCTGACTTGGAAATAGGTTGCTGTTCCTTCACTGTCACTGGGTCAAAATCCTGGGCCTCCCTCCCTAACAGCACTGTGGGTGTACCTACACCACAGGTACTGCAGTGGTTCAAGAAGGTAGCTCACCACCATCTTCTCGAGGGCAACTAGGGATGGGCAATAAATGCTGGCCCAGCCAGTGAAGTCCAGATCCCGTGAATGAATTTTTAAAAATTACATAAATACTGTGCAAAGCGGTTTGCAGAACACCTTCGTTCTGTCCGCAAGCATTACCCAGACCTCCCTGTCGCTTGCCATTTCAACACACCACCCTGCTCTCATGCGCACATGTCCGTCCTTGGCTTGCTGCATTGTTCCAGTGAAGCTCAATGCAAACTGGAGGAACAGCTCCTCATCTTCCGACTAGGCACTTTACAGCCTTTCGGACTGAATATTGAGTTCAACAATTTTAGATCATGAACTCTCTCCTCCATCCCCACCCCCTTTCTGATTTTTCCCCCTACTTTTTGTTTTTTCCAATAATTTATATAGATTTTTCTTTTCCCACCTATTTCCATTATTTTAAAATGTATTTCCATCCATTATCTTATCTCTACCTTTTAGCCTTTTTCCATTCCTTCCCCCCACCCCACCCCCACTAGGGCTATCTGTACCTTGCTTGTCCTGCATTCTACCCTTAATTAGCACATTCCTTTAGATAATATCACCACCTTCAACACCTCTTTGCCCTTTTGTCTGTGACGTCTTTTGGTTATCTCCACCTATCACTGGCCCTCTATCCAGCTCTCTTGTCCCAACCCCACCCGCCCCCACCCCTTAAACCAGCTTATATTTCACCCCCTTTCTATTTTTTCCTTAGTTCTGTTGAAGTGTCATGAGGACTCGAAACGTTAACTGTGCTCCCTTCCACAGATGCTGCCACACCTGCTGAGTTTTTCCAGGTATTTTTGTTTTTGATTTCCAGCATCCGCAGTCTTTTGCTTTTATCCAAATTTATCTTGACAATAGAACTAAATATAATCCGATTTTTCGTCAACACAACTGATCAGTGTTACTAGTGATCAGAATTCAATAATACCCTGAAGTTTATATCTTCTGAAAGGGAGCGTTGTCCCCAAACGTCCTCAGTTGTCTTTACAGCGCTCCCGCAAAACAAAGGCACGGAGCGCCCTTGGCCATCTCTGCACTCATAAACAACTCAACGACATATTATCCAGGGGTCACCGAAAGAGCTTTTTGCAAATTCTCTCTCTTTTTGGGGGGGTGGGGGGGAGAAACATTATACAATCCGAACCACTTCACTTCAGCCAGAAGATGTGAAACCCCACCATTATTCCGCAGCTCTTCAAAGGAGCAGACGGCCCAAAACAGCCACACTTCGGCGGTGTGAGTGGGGGATCGCAGTCCAGAGGTGAACACACACTCCTGAAGCAGCAGTCACCCGCTGCCGACATGTGCCTGCCGCGCTCTCTTACCTGAGACAGTGCCGAGGCCCAAGCCTCGGCTGCACCAGGCTCGGGTCCACGGACAGACCTCCTCTCCCCCAACCGTCCAGCTCAACCGCTTCGCCGCTATTAATCAATCACTTCAGTCTCAAAAGCCGCGGAGGTAGGATCCGAGGAAACAAGTAGCGAGTATAAAGACGAATTAACGAAGAAAACTGTCCAAAATCCAACCTCGGCACTTTCAGCGCGACTCACTAACTTCCCAAATGAGTCAGAGACAGGGCGCCGCCATTTTGAACGAACCACCCCCCCCACGCAGACAATAGCCAAATACGCAGGCGCGGCCTGGCCCGCTCTTTTACCGCCTCCTCCCGGTCTGCTTATGACGTTATATAATGGCTGGCCATTTCGACCAATCGAAAGCAGCCATGCGTGGGCGGCTGGCGTCATCGGTCCAATCGGCGGGACCCGCGAGGAGGGGAAGGGGCGGGGACAGATGGAAGGGGCGGGGCTGCGTGGGGTGGGGTGGTGAGGGTGATGACGTTTGGTTGACCGTTCAAAGTGGAAGGTTGGGGGCTCGAGGCGGCATGTGATTGAAGTTACTCTCGACCAATGGACGTGAGATACAGGAAGGGACTGTGGCACTTGGGCCAATCAGAGCGCCTGGGGGGGGGCGGGAGCTTGGTAGCTATCAAGTTAGGCTGAGAGGCAGCACTAAAGGTTGACTGGTTGGGGTATTTTTTTTTCGATCTCACTGTCGATTCAATTTACCTTCATCAAAGAGCTGCGGTGTTCAGGTTGCTTAATTATTCTCTTCCTAAAGCTTTTTTTTACGTTGCGATTATTTCGTGTCGGTATAAAGTGCGGTTGGCACCCAGCTCATTCTGCTCTCATGTATAAGGTGATAGAGCATGAGTGAGTGATGGGGCAAGGCAGGGCCTGCAGAGCTTCCTGTGTCAGCCTTAACTCTATTTAGCTATTGCACACTCAATATGGTGTCAGGGATCGAGGGTTGACATCTCCTTTACCAAGTCCAGAACCAGACTTTGGGTAAAGCGGGTGTAAAGTGAGGTTGAATCAAGGCTACAGTGTTTTATTTTGCTGTTGAGCAGTTATTGAAAATTACTCATTGCTTTTAAGACAAAGTAGAAGAAATAGATTTTTGGGGGGGTGGTTCAGTTTTAAATATGAATGGGTAGTGCCATTCACTGCATTGTCTGATGAGAAGGAGAGCAGGGAGGTTGCTGTTTATCGAATTGTTAGCCATCACTTGGTGAGGAGCAGTCTCACCTCTGATTCGGAAGGTGTGGATACAAGTTCCACTCGAGAGACTTGAGGCTAAACAAAAAAATCTAGGTTGACACTCCAGTGGCAGTGCCACACTTTTGGAGATGCAAAAATGGCACTACTTAAAAGAAGAGGAGGGAAATTCTACCATGGGTCCTGACCAATACTTATCCTCGGTCAACATCACTGAAACCAAATAATCTCGTCTTTATCACGTTGTTTGTGGGAGTTTGTTATGAACAAGTTGGCTACTGCATATCCTACGTTACCACAGTCCCTGTTGAAAGTGCTCCATTTGAAGATAACATCTACTCACTTTTGTGAGTTTCTGCTATGTTTCTTCATGTGACTGAGCATATAGACTTCTGGGCACATGGGGCAGGACATCCTGTGAGGTAATGGGATTTGGAGTGCAGGATTTTCTTCTTTCTTTCCTCCTCTGCCTCATCATTAAGGCATCGGAACTCAAAGTGTGATGCAGTTTGATGGATTAAATTGTCATCATTCTGAGTGATTGGCAGTAAGCTCCTCCCAGTCATTAAAGTCAATACTACCATGCTTCAAGGATAGCTTTACAGTGTTTTTGAAATGTTTTCTGTCCTCCCATGGAATGTTGCTGAGTTGCGAGAACAGGACCTGGCAGGTGAGATGATTTTCAGCCATCTAGACACAGTGGCCATTCTGTTAAGGTTGATTTTGCAGGAGCTTTGCCTGAATGCTTGTGCACCTGAATTGATGAAGGACATTAGTGTTTGTTTGATAGTCCTTCCTTTGACTCTGGAGGATGTGCCCGGAAGAAATGCTCTTGCATAGTGCTGATACACAGTTCAAACCTCATTGCAGTACAGGAGCATTTCCTACGTTACAACAATGACTATACTTCAAAAGTAGTTTATTGTCTGTAAATTGCTTTGGGAGTCTTGAAGCCCTGAAAATGCAAGTCTTTTTTAATGTTTGGTCCTCCGAAATAATGTTTTTAATGTTTGGTCCTCCCCATACCTCATGAATCTCTTCTGAAGTGTAGACTAATGCAGCAACCAATGATTTAATTAAGATAATTTTAGTGATGTTGGTTGAAGGAGGAATTTTGCTAGGACACCAGAACACAGTCCTTGGTTTGGCATAGTAACTCTATTTAAAGTTACAGTATCTCTTATTTTTTAATATTGTGATACCATTAAAATAATGTTTTACACTGATTCTTTTTACGGTGTCTCGACAACTTTTTATGTTGAATATATATTAAGACATTATACTTCTCTGAAACACTTTTCATCCATATGAAAGGGTAGTGTGAGTATACTTAATATACTTTGTTTTCTTGGAACTAATGAGTATTTGTGGACTTGAAACTTTTAGTGTCCAATGCTTTGCATTTCTGGGGAAGTTGCCTCGATGTCCAGAATAACCAGAAATACATGGGGAATCTGCATGAATGCACTTTTTTTTTCTTTTCACATAACTTTCCCCTATGCTGTTGCTCATGGAAACTCAAAGAATGAATTGTTTTAGAATCATAGATGTTGATAGCACAAGAAGGAGGTCACTTGCCCCAATATGTCCATGCCAGCCCTTTTCTAAAGCAATCCAAAATAAATCCCTTTTTTTCTCCTGTATAACATAAGAGATAGCCTTGTGTCATTAAGGTCAGGAGGTATATTTGTTCAGGCATTTCTGAAATAAATGCTTGATTGGGTCGTTATGGGTCAAAGTGAGAATTCAGGACCTGCATAATTTTTTTTCATAGGTCACTCAGAGAGACATTGTAGAGCTGCCCTGCTCATCGGGTTGGGTGGGGGATGCTGACATCTTGTTTTGAATCAGCAAAAAGGAAATATCCAAGTATAGGAGTTAGAAAAAGTAAATGTAAGAAACATTCTTGAAAAGTTTAAACTTTCCTAACTTTACATATACTCTTAGAGTTGCTCAATTTATTTTAATTTGGTTAAACATCTGTGGACTGCTACAGTTCTTGAGAAGGTAGTAGTCAGCAAGTCAATCAGATGACATAACTAGGGGAGACAGTGGCATGGTGTCAATGTCACCGTACTAGTGATTCAAATGCCCAGTCTAACGTCCTAGGGATACAGGTTCAAATCCCACCACAGCAGCTTGTGGAATTTGATTTCAATTAATAAATCAGGTTCACTAATGTCCTTTTTAAGAAGGAAATCTGCCATCCTTACTTAGCTTGGTCCACATGTGACTCCAGACAATGTGGTTGACTCTTAACTGGCCTCAGAAATGGCCTAGCAAGCCACTCTGTTCAAGGGCAATTAGGGATGGGCAACAAAGGCTGGCCTTGCTGGTGACTCTCACACCACATGAATGTATAAAGGGAAAGGAACTAGGTGTGTAGATTGAGTTACACAGCAGGGTGTTACACAGAACTGGCATTTATCTAGTGCATTTGTTCTCTACGACATCCCAAAGTACTTCAAAGCTAATTAGCTACTTTTGAAGAGTAGTCATGTTGTAATATAGGAAATGTGGCAGCCAGGTTATGCACAGCTAGGCCCACAAAAATGACCAGGTAATTTGTTTTTAGGTGTGATGGTGTGTGCTAAATCCAAGACTGAGTGTAAATCAACAGATAGATGCACTATGTGTAATGATGTATCTCTGAAAGTGTTCAGCAATGACATGAAGTATGAAATTTTCTACCATCATGTTTTGGTGGTGTATGTTTTAATGAATGGTCACTGTCATTAATATACACTGGCCATAGAATTTCTTTCTAATCAGATGGTAACATTGATTACATAAGTTATTAATCCTTTATTTCAAATCTTGTGCATCAGTAAGATGGTTTAATGGGAGATGGTGGCATAGTGATAATATCACTAGACTGGTAATCCAGAGGCCCTGGTTGATGCTGCGAGGGACACGGGTTCAAATTCCACCACGGCAGCTGGTGGAATTTAAATTCAATTAATAAAATCTGGAATTGAAAAGCTAGCTTCAGTAATAGTGACCACAAAAAATATCATGTTATGCAAACCCATTTGGTTCACTAATGTCCTTTAGGGAAGGAAATCTGCCATCCTTATCTGGTCTGGCCTACATGTGACTCCAGACGCCTAGAAATGTGGTTAAGACGCAGCAAATGGTGTGTGCCAGGCGGGTCATATCCGCAAGAGAAACTTGATTGTGCTATCACAATGGTTTTGCAATTTGTATTTATTTTGCGATGTGTGCCCTGAATTCAGAAGTAATAAGTCCACTAAGACTTTAGAGATTTTTTTATGAACTAAAATTAAAACATTTATTAACAAAAGAAAAGATTTCAAGCACATATGTAGGTCTACCAATTACTACTATAATAACTCCTACAATCCCTAATTAACCTGGCTCCCAGTTACACCCCTATAAAGCAATGGTCCAAAAACAGATATTTTAGATTTTAAACAGATCCAGCAAATTAACACAATACCCTGGACAGTGGAATTCAAACTGGCTTTCACCAGCTTTGGTTTCTATTGACAGCAGGTTTATGCACAAATACTGGAGGCTTTACACACTTCTGTTAGGTCATACAATGGGTTCCCCTGACACATAGCCTCATTCTCCTTTATACATGTTTCTCCCTTTTTAATATGTAAATTCCATTGTTTCCATGTCTTTGGGACTTTACCTTTCTTATATTATAAATCTTTTCATGTTGCTACTATTCTCGTTAACCTCTTTGAAATTCAAATCTCCCTTCATCTATCTAAAAATTCAAATTCCCTTTACATCTTGCCTGTTAAGACCCTGACTGTGTTTACTCATTAGCATATTAAAGACATTTCCACACCTTACTTTTGTTCACTTCAACTTGCAGTCTGCTTGGCTACAAAATGCAATTAAATCACACACAGACAGAGAAACACAATCCCCATAAACCTACTTTACAATAAACCAGAAAAATATGAAAATTATTATACCTACATGACAGTGGCTAACTCTTAACTGCCCTCTGGCATAGCCCAGCAAACCACTCAGTTCAAGGGCAATTAGGGATGGGCAACCAATGCTGGCCTTGCCAGTGACACCAACATCCCATGAAAGAATTAAAAATAAGACAAGGCCCTGGCAGCCTTTCACACACAGTGTCAACAGAATAGACTGACAACTAAAAAGGTGTTCACAGAATATAAATTAGCTAACAGGATACATATTCTGAAATGATTGTAAGGCAGCAATCCAATTTCATTGTTCTGATGGCTATGATAAAATTACTCTAGTTTTGACCTTCTTGCTCATAATTTGATTAATTGTAATAGCTTCTGGGCAGCTGCTATTCTCTACATGCCCTATAGATTTATGTGACTTGGGAGTAAAAAAAATACTACTTTTAAAAGTGCTGGGTTGTTACCCTGCAATTTGAGAGGAAAAAGCTGGAATCAGATGTAACGGTATTACAGTTGAATAAAGGCAACTACATCGGCATGAGGGAGGAGCTGGTCAGAATTGACTGGGAGATGAGCCTAGCAGGAAAGACAGTGGAACAGCAATGGCAGGAGTTTCTGGGAGTAATTTGGGAGACAAAGCAAAAATTCATCCCTAGGAAGAAGAAGCATACTAAAGGGAGGACGAGGCAACCATGGCTGACAAGGGAAGTCCGGGACAGCATAAATGCTAAAGAGAAAGCATACAATGCGGCGAAGAGCAGTGGGAAACCAGGGGATTGGGAAGCCTACAAAGATCAACAGGGAACAACTAAAAAAGAAATAAAGAGGGAGAAGATTAAATATGAGGGTAAACTAGCCAGTAATATTAAAGAAGATTGCAAGAGTTTTTTAGTTATATAAAGGGTAAGAGAGAGGCAAAAGTGGACATTGGGCCACTGGAAAATGACGCTGGAGAAGTAGTAGTGGGGAACAAAGAAATGGCGGAGGAACTGAATAGGTACTTTGCGTCAGTCTTCACAGTGGAAGACACGAGTGACATCCCCAAAGTTCAAGAGAGTCTGGGAACAGAGGTGAGAATGGTGGCCATTACCAAGGAGAAGTTGCTAGGTAAACTGAAAGGTCTGAAGGTGGATAAATCACCTGGACCAGATGGATTACACCCCAGAGTTCTGAAGGAGATAGCTGAAGAGATAGTGGAGGCATTAGTGGTGATCTTTCAGGAATCACTGGAGTCAGGGAGGGTCCCAGAGGACTGGAAAATTGCTAATGTAACCCCCTTGTTTAAGAAGGGAGTGAGGCAAAAGACGGGAAATTACAGGCCGATTAGCCTGACCTCGGTCGTTGGTAAGATTTTAGAGTCCATTATTAAGGATGAGATTTCAGAATACTTGGAAGTACATGGTAAAATTGGGCAAAGTCAGCATGGTTTCATCAAGGGGAGGTCATGTCTGACAAATCTGTTAGAATTCTTTGAGGAGGTAACGAGTAGGTTAGACAAAAAAGAGCCAATGGATGTTATCTACTTGGACTTCCAGAAGGCCTTTGACAAGGTGCCGCACAGGAGGCTGCTCAGTAAGATAAGAGCCCATGGTGTTAGAGGCAAGGTATTAGCATGGATAGAAGATTGGCTGTCTGGCAGGAGGCAGAGAGTGGGGATAAGGGTGTCTTTCTCAGGATGGCGGCCGGTGACTAGTGGAGTTCCGCAGGGGTCAGTGTTGGGACCACAACTTTTCACTTTATACATTAATGATCTAGATGAAGGAACTGAGGGCATCCTGGCTAAGTTTGCAGATGATACAAAGATAGGTGGAGGGACAGGTAGTATTAAGGAGGTGGGGAGGCTGCAGAAGGATTTGGACAGGTTAGGAGAATGGTCAAAGAAGTGGCAGATGGAATACAACGTAGGGAAGTGTGAGGTCATGCACTTTGGTAGGAAGAATAGAGGCATAGACTATTTTCTAAATGGGGAGAGAATTCAGAAATCTGGAGTGCAAAGGGACTTGGGAGTCCTAGTCCAGGATTCTCTTAAGGTTAACTTGCAGATTTAATCGGTAGTTAGGAAGGCAAATGCAATGTTGGCATTTATTTTGAGAGGACAAGAATATAAAAGCAGGGATGTGCTGGTGAGGCTTTATAAGGCTCTGATCAGACCACATTTAGAATATTGTGAGCAATTTTGGGCCCCGTATCTCAGAAAGGATGTGCTGGCCCTGGAGAGGGTCCAGAGGAGGTTCACGAGAATGATCCCAGGAATGAAAGGCTTAACATATGAGGAATGTTTGAGGACTCTGGGTCTATACTCGATGGAGTTTAGAAGGATGAGGGGGGATCTGATTGAAACTTACAGAATACTGAAAGGCCTGGATAGAGTGGACGTGGGGAAGATGTTTCCATTAGTAGGAGAGACTAGGACCCGAGGGCACAGCCTCAGAGTAAAGGGAAGACCTTTTAGAACAGAGATGAGGAGAAACTTCTTTAGCCAGAGAGTGGCGAATCTATGGAATTCATTGCCACAGAAGGCTATGGAGGCCAGGTCATTGGGTGTATTTAAGACCGAGATAGATAGGTTCTTGATTGGTAAGGGGATCAAAGGTTACGGGGAGAAGGCGGGAGAATGGGGTTGAGAAACTTATCAGCCATGATTGAATGGTGGAGCAGACTTGATGGGCCGAATGGCCTAATTTCTGCTCCTATGTCTTATGGTCTTATGGTTTGTGAGCATGAAGGGAACCCAGCCTGTGGCATTACAAAAGCTTTATCGGAGTAGAGAATAACTGCCGCTAATATACTATCTCCTGCAGCATGTTTATGCAATGAAATATGCTGTTTTTTAATTTAATATGTTACGGATTATTATAAAATCCTTTTGAAGCTAGGTGTTAGCCATGCAATTTGTTTTAACATCGATTTTAGTATTAATTGTTTTACCAGGCATTTTAGCAACAGTGTTGGATACCTAGAGAAAGCTGAACATGATTGGCTCCAGGGCAGATTGTCACTTTGGTTTGCTCTTCTAGCATCATTGGCAGTTCCATTTTGACATTGTGATAGGGTTGAGCTTTGATTACAGTGTTGAGTAATCGTGATGGTGTTTTACTGCAATTGAGAACTGTCAGATAAAAGCAAAAAAACTGCGGATGCTGGAAATCCAAAACAAAACAAAAATACCTGGAAAAACTCAGCAGGTCTGGCAGCATCTGCGGATAGGAGCACAGTTAATGTTTCGAGTCCGAATGACCCTTCAACAGAACTAAGTAAAAATAGAAGAGAGGTGAAATATAAGCTGGTTTGGGGGGGCGGCAGGAGACAAGAAGAGCTGGATAGAGGGCCAGTGATAGGTGGAGATGACCAAAAGATATCACAGACAAAAGGACAAAGAGGTGTTGAAGGTGGTGATATTATCTAAAGGAATGTGCTAATTAAGGGTAGAAAGCCAGACGAGCAAGGTACAGATAGCCCGAGTGGGGTGGGGGGAAGGGATCGAAATAGGCTAAAAGGTAGAGATAAAACAATGGATGGAAATACACTTAAAAATAATGGAAGTAGGTGGGAAAAGAAAAATCTATATAAATTATTGGAAAAAAACTAAAAGGAGGGGGGAAAATCGGAAAGGGGGTGGAGATGGAGGAGAGAGTTCATGATCTAAAATTGTTGTACTCAATATTCAGTTCGGAAGGCTGTAAAGTGCCTAGTCGGAAGATGAGGTGCTGTTCCTCCAGTTTGTGTTGAGCTTCACTGGATCAATGCAGCAAGCCAAGGACGGACATGTGGGCATGAGAGCAGGGTGGAGTGTTGAAATGGCAAGCGACAGACAAATGGCAATGCTTGCAGACAGACCGAAGGTGTTCTGCAAAGCGGTCACCCAGTCTGTGTTTGGTCTCTCCAATGTAGAGGAAACCGCATTGGGAGCAACAAATGCAGTAGACTAAGTTGAGGGAAGTGCAAGTGAAATGCTGCTTCACTTGAAAGGAGTGTTTGGGCCCTTGGACGGTGAGGAGAGGGGAAGTAAAGGGGCAGGTGTTGCACCTTCTGCGGTTGCATGGGAAGGTGCCGTGGGAGGGAGTTGAGGTGTAGGGGGTGATGGAGGAGTGGACCAGGGTGTCACGGAGGGAACGATCCCTGCGGAATGCCGCAGTTGGGGGGAGGTGTGAAGGGAAGATGTGTTTGGTGGTGGCATCATGCTGGAGTTGACGGAAATGGCGGAGGATGATCCTTTGAATGCGGAGGCTGGTGGGGTGATAAGTGAGGACAAGGGGGACCCTATCATGTTTGTGGGAGGGAGAAGAAGGTTTGCGGGCGGATGCGTGGGAGATGGGCTGGACACGGTGGTTGACAGGGCCCTCAACTGTGGGTGGAAAACCTCGGTTAAGTAAGAAGAAGGACATGTCAGAGGAACTGTTTTTTGAAAGTGGCATCATCAGAACAGATGCGATGGAGGTGAAGGAATTGAGAGAATGGGATGGAGTCCTGACAGGAAGCGGGGTGTGAGGAGCTGTAGTCGAGGTAGCTGTGGGAGTCAGTAGGCTTGTAATGGATATTGGTGGACAGTCTATCTCCAAAAATTGAGACAGAGGTCAAGGAAGGGAAGGGAAGTGTCAGAGATGGACCACGTGAAAATGATGGAGGGGTGGAAATTGGAAAATTTCCCGTGCATCCGCCCTCACACCACCTTCTCCCTCCCAGAAACATGATAGGGTCCCCCTTGTCCTCACTTATCACCCAACCAGCCTCCACATTCAAAGGATCATCCTCCGCCATTTCCGCCAACTCCAGCATGATGCCACCACCAAACACATCTTCCCTTCACTCCCCAGTGGCATTCTGCAGGGATCGTTCCCTCCGGGACACCCTGGTCCACTCCTCCATCACCCCCTATGCCTCAACCCCCTCCCATGGCACCTTCCCATGCAACCGCAGAAGGTGCAACACCTGCCCCTTATTTCCCCTCTCCTCACCATCCAAGGGCCCAAACACTCCTTTCAAGTGAAGCAGCATTTCACTTGCACTTCCCAATGCGGTTTCCTCTACATTGGAGAGACCAAACGCGGACTGGGTGACCACTTTGCAGAACACCTTCGGTCTGTCCACAAGCATTACCCAGACCTCCCTGTTCCTTGCCATTTCAACACTGCACCCTGCTGTCATGCCCACATGTCCGTCCTTGGCTTGCTGCATTGATCCAGTGAAGCTCAACGCAAACTGGAGGAACAGCACCTCATCTTCCGACTAGGCACTTTACAGCCTTCCGGACTGAATATTGAGTACAACAATTTTAGATCATGAACTCTCTCCTCCATCCCCACCCCCTTTCCGATTTTCCCCCTCCTTTTAGTTTTTTCCAATAATTTATATAGATTTTTCTTTTCCCACCTACTTCCATTATTTTTAAGTGTATTTCCATCCATTGTTTTACCTCTACCTTTTAGCTTATTTTGATCACTTCCCCCCACCCCATCCCCACTAGGGCCATCTGTACCTTGCTCGTCCGGCTTTCTACCCTTAATTAGCATATTCCTTTAGATAATATCACCACCTTCAACACCTCTTTGCCCTTTTGTCTGTGACATCTTTTGGTCATCTCCACCTATCACAGCTTATATTTCACCTCTCTTCTATTTTTACTTAGTTCTGTTGAAGGGTCATTCGGACTCGAAACGTTAACTGTGCTCCTATCTGCAGATGCTGCCAGACCTGCTGAGAATTGTCAGGCCTGTAGTCCAGGATTCCATCAGCGTTTAAAAACTGTGGGAGGGAAGACCAAGTGCATCAAAAATTAGTGATTAGGTGATGGCTAAACTTGGATTTTAAAATTTCATGGTTGTACCAGGAAGAGAAGATCTTGCAAAAAGTGAAGTAGAGTAAGAGACACTGTAGTTCAATGTCATGAGAATGCAGGGCCCACCACATAACGCTGTAATTTTCACACACTATCATAGAGTTACAGAATTGTTACAGCACAGAAGGTGGCCATTCAGCGCATCGTGTCTGTGCTGGCTCTCCAAATGAGCAGCTCACGTATTGCCACTTCCCCACCTTCTCCTTGAAACCTTGCACATCCTTTTCAGATAACAGCCTAATTCCCTGCTGAATGCCTCGATTGAATCTGCCTCCACCACATTCTCAGGCAGTGCATTCCACCTTAATCACTCGCTGCATGAAAAAGTTTTTCCTTTTGTTGTTTTTGCTGCTTTTTCCAGCTACTTTAATTCTGTGCCCTCCCATCTTCGACCCTTCTACCAGTGGGAACAGTTTTTCCATATCTACTCTATCCAGACCCCTCATGATTTTGAATGCATCTATCAAATCTCCTCTCAGTCTTCTCTTCTTGAAGAAAAACAGTCCTAACTTCTCCAATCTACCTTCATAACCAAAGTTCCTCATCCCTGGAACCATTCTTCTGAATCTTTTCTGCACTCTCTCCAATATCTTTACATACTTCCTAAAGTGCGGTGCACAGAACTGGACAGAATACTCCAGCTGAGGCCAAACTAGTGACTTGTATAAATTCAACAATAGCAGTATTGCTATTGTACTATATGTCCCTAACAACAAAGCCTAGGATACTGCATGCTTTATTAATTGCGCTCTCAACCTGTCCTGCTGCTTTCAATAACTTATGCACATATGTACCTATGTTCCTCTGCTCCTGGATCCCTCTAGGGCTGTATGCTTTATTTTATATTGTCTCTCTATGGCTTTTCTACCAAAATAAATCACTGCATATTTCTCTGCATTGAACTTCATATGCCACCTGTTTGCCCATTCCACAAATTTGTCTATGTCCTTTTGAAGTTCTACACTATCCTCCTCACCGTTAACAATACTTCCAAGCTTTGTATCATCAAATTTTGAAGTTGTGCACGATGCACCAAATTCTAGGTCATAGTCCATCTTATGTTTCTGTTGTTTGGAAGTGAGAATAAGATTTTGCTGTCTTTGTCAGTCTCATATTTCCTGCTGGAAAGTAGTTTCTTTGTGGATAGTGCCTAAATTTACAACAGCAACAGCACCTTGTATTTATATAGCATCTTTAAAACAGTGAAGTGTTCCAAAGCACTTCACAGCAACATTTATCAAACAAAATTTGACACCAAGCTACATAAGGAGATATTAGGCCAGATGACAAAATGGATTTTGAGGAGTGTTTACAGAAACGAGAAGTAGAGAGGTGAAGAGGCTTGGGGAGGGAATTTCAAGGCTTCAGGTCTTATCAGCTGAAGGCATGGCCACCGATGGTGGAGGGTTTCCAATTGGGGGTGCATAAGAAGCCATAATTGGAGGGGCATACAAATCATGGAAGACTGGAGGTTAAAGATGGGAGGCCAGCCAGGTGTTGTTTGGAATGTCCAAGTCTAGCGGTAACAAAGGCATAGATGATGATTCCCATGTTGATGAGCTGAGGCAGGGGCAGAGTCGGGCAGGTGTTACAGGAAATAAGCTGTCCAGGTGATGGTGTGGATATGTGGTGAGAAGCTTACCTCAGTCAGCCTGGGAGAGCGATGGAGTCGGTGGCTGGGGAGTAGAGTTTGTGACATCAGCTGAAGTCAATTGCTTTTGTCTTCCCAATAGTTAGTTATAGGAAAGTTCTGCTCAACCAATTTAGATATTGTTTAATATAAAAGCAAAATACTGCAGATGCTGGAAATCTGAAATAAAAACAGAAAATGCTGGAAAAACTCAGCAGGTTTGGCAGCACCTTTGGAGAGAGGAACAGAATCACATAGTGCAGAAGAGGCCCTTCGGCCCATCGAGTCTGCACCGACACGTAAGAAACGCCTGACCTACCTATCTAATCCCATTTACCAGCACTTGGCCCATAGCCATGACTGTTATGATGTGCCAAATGCTCATCCAGGCACTTTTTAAAGGATGTGAGGCAACCAGCCTCCCCCACCCTCCCAGGCAGCACATTCCAGACCGTCACCACCCTCTGGGTAAAAGAGTTTTTCCCTTCATCCCCCCTAAACCTCCTGCCCCTCACCTTGGACTTATGTCCCCTCATGACTGACCCTTCAACAAAGGGGAACAGCTGCTCCCTATCCACCCTGTTCATGCCCCTCATAATCTTGTACACCTCAATCAGGTCGCCCCTCAGTCTTCTCTGCTCCAACGAGAACAACCCAAGTCTATCCAACCTCTCTTCATAACTTAACTGTTTCATCCCAGGCAACATTCTGGTGAATCTCCTCTGCACCCCCTCCAGTGCAATCACATCCTTTCTATAATGTGGCAACCAGAACTGCACACAGTATTCCAACTGTGGCCTCACCAAGGTTCTATACAACTCCAACATGACCTCCCTGCTTTTGTAATCTATGCCTCGATTGATAAAGGCAAGTGTCCCATATGCCATTTTCACCACCCCACTAACATGCCCCTCTGCCTTCAGAGATCTATGGACACAAACGCCAAGGTCCCTTTGCTCCTCAGAACTTCCTAATGTCATGCCATTCATTGAATACTTCGTTGTCAAATTACTCCTTCCAAAGTGTAACACCTCACACTTTTCAGGGTTAAATTCCATCTGCCACTTATCTCGCCATTTGACCATCCCGCCTATGTCTTCCTGTAGCCCAAGGCACTCAACCTCACTGTTAACCACCCGGCCAATCCGCAAACTTACTAATCCTACCCCCCACATAGTCATCTATGTCGTTTATATAAATGACGAATAATAGGGGACCCAGCACAGATCCCTGTGGTACGCCACTGGACACTGGCTTCCAGTCACTAAAGCATCCTTCTGTCATCACCCTCTGTCTCCTACAACTAAGCCAATTTTGAATCCAAAGTTGACATTAGACATTGTTTCCCTGCTTTACAATTGCTGAACTGGTGCCTTTGTGTCTGAATTAGAGTGTGGGCAAGTGCTTTGGTAATACACTCAGTATATGTGTGATTCCTGTGTTAAATCTAGAATTCAAGTATATGGATACAGGCAGGAAAATAGTGCCTTGCTCCCAACAATCTAACGTGTTCTTCTTGTCTGCTTTACCAAGATTCTCAAGAGCATGAGAAAATGTCTGATTTCATAGAGAATTGGTGATTTTAAAATTGTTCTAGATACGAGAAGACAGAGGGTTGTATTTAGAAGGCTTAAAAGGTTGACTGAATCATTTGACTGAACAAGAACTTGAGCAAGAGTTGATGCTCGTTTTGGTGGATTTATACAGGCACAGCAATGGAGACTGAATTAATGCTGTACTAGTAGAAAAGTGTATAATACCCAGAGGTACAAGAGGATGAGAAAACCAGAGAAATAATATAAATTCCCTTTATGATATTGTTGTTCTTTGTTTTACAAAGTAGATTAATCATAACGTGAATTTGCTGTTCTGTAGAATCAATAGCCTTGAAACCTCTGTGGCCTAAATGGCTCCAGCTAGCTGGGGGGAAAAAATGAAGCATGGAAATTGGAATAGAGAACTTTAAAAGGGCCTGGCTCTCCATTTTAAAAAAGTGTTGAGCAAACTTTTTGTTCGTTTGCAACAAGCAATAGAATGATGAATTTCGTTTTGACCTGCAATATTCTGTTGAAATAACCCACAGTTCTTCTGGCTTTTCTCGGTTTCCAAATTTAGATGCTTGCTAAACATATTTTTTTATGAAGGTAGTGTTCCTTTAAAGGGAGCATTAAGTTGTATGTGTTACAATAAAATTTTAGATCCAAGATGCCTTAACTGTTCATTGTTTCCATGCTTTTTATTTCCTTGGTGTGTTTGTGCACACGTGTACAGGAAAACCTTCGAGAAAATACAGGGAAAATGCATAGTGTTCAGGAAAAGTCTGGTCACGATCTGGGAGCACTGAAAAGGAGGTAAGCCAGGGCTAGACTTAAGTTTGGTTAAAGGAGCAAAGTTCCTGAGATGTTTTAGGCAGAACATTCAGTCTAGTTTCTCTTATTTCAAAGGAATATACCATTTTGTTGCTCTCCTTTTAAGGCAAAGTTGTTCTTTTCAAAAATGACTTTCTGCCTTGAGATTTATACCCACATGTCTATTATTAATAAACTATCATTAGGAATCTGTATCTAAGCTTCCAGTTTGCAATTTGTTTGTTGCTCCATGCTAAAGTTTTAAAACTGGGGCCACTGAACTTTAGGGGATGTGTATGGAGAATAAAGCGGGTCCCCAGCATCAGGTCTTGTCATCAGATTTCTCTATTTCTTGACATAGCTATTGTTTCTGTTGTGTGAATTATCCATGTTTCTGCAAGGATTGTTTTTCCTTTGAGCAGCTGACTTTGCCTATCAGAAGTTGAGACCAGAGTCTCTGCCAATATTTGCAATGGATGCCCCTGCAAAGAAAAGATTGAAAGTCACTGTTTCAGGGCTGCAGTCCAGATACAGTGGATTTTGATGCAGGATTGGTTGTGTTGAAGTGGTTAACTTGGAAGTTCTAGCTACTTTTTATTTTGTATAACTTTTTTGTCATTGTTTTTCCTCCTCTCTATCCAGAAGATGTTGACACCAATGTAGCGTGGGCGCTTGTTATCCTTGCCCAATTTATCATTCTTCATATGTTAGCCAAGATAGTGAGTGTTGACAGGCTACTCTGCCATGGAGGGGAGAGGTGGCATCACCATCAAGCCTCTTTCTGTCCTCATCCAATTTTTACGCTTACATATTTCTACCGAGATTGCTAGGTATTGGTCAGGAGCAAGAAACTTGGCTTCTCTTTCTGCACACTCATCCTTACTTCTAACTCCCAAGGCTCTACCCTTGGCCCCCCTCCCATCTTTCATCTACATGGTGCCCCACGGCAACATCATCCGAAAGCACAGTGTTAGTTTTCACGTATACACTGACGACACCCAGCTGTACCTCACTGCCACCCCTTGACTTCACCACTATTACTAAATTGTCAGACTGCTTATCCGACATCCAGAAATGGATGTGCAAAAATTGCCTTCAGTTAAATATTGCAAAGGCTAAGGCTGAAGCCATCGTTTTCAGTCCACACCACTACCTAGACACTGACTCCATCACTCTCCCTGGCAAATGTCTGAGACTAAATCAGACTATTGTAACCTTGGCGTCATATCTGCCCCCAAGATGAATTTTTGACCAGATATCCATTCCACCAAGATCACCTATTTCCACCTCCGTAACTTTGCTCTTTCCTCAACCCATCTGCTGCTGAAACCCTGATTCATGCCTTTGTTACCTCGAGATTTGACTATTCCAATGCACTGCTGGCTGTCCTCCCATGTTCTATCCTCCGTAAATTTGAAGTCAACCAAAATTCTGCTGCCCGCGTCCTGATTCACACCAGGTCCTATTCATCTGTTGCACTTGTGCTTGATGCAATGCCTTGATTTTAATATTCTCATCTTTGTTTTCAAATCTCTTCATGGCTTCACTCCTTCCTATCTCTGTAGTTTCCTCCAGCCCCACAGTATCTGAGATATCTGAGCTCATCTAATTCTGGTCTCATGAGCATCCCCAATTTTAATTGCTGCAGTGGCAATGCCTTCAGCTGCCTAGGCCCTAAGCTCTGAGATTCCCTTCCTAAACCTCTGATTCTCTACCTCTCCTCTTTGAAGATGCTCCTTAAAACCTGCTTCCTTGACTAAGTTTTAGGCCATCTGCCCTAATATCGCGTTATGTGACTTTGTTTCTAATTTTGCTTTCCAACACTCCCATGAAACACCTTGGGACTTTGTATTACATTAAAGGTGTTATATGACTATAAGTTGTTCTCATCCAAGCACATTAGGAGGAGTAGAAAAGTTTGTTCTTTTGATTTTAAATTAAAGTGAGTTGGAAAAAAAACCCACCAAATTTCTGTTACACTAAACCCATATGGAATATGAAAACCCAGGCCGTTGTATAAAAACCTTTCCCCTCTCCCCTCCCCAAAATGTGTACTATTTCTTAGAGGAGAAATGTTATACTCATTGGGCTCTTCTGAAACTGGGCAGAGGCAGAAAAAAAACCAAATTGTTTTCTCAGGTTTTACTTAATGCACAATATAATCTGCATTTACTTGGTTGAAACAAAACTTTCTGCTTTAAATTTGGTGTTGATTTTGAAAATTAGTTTGGAAATTCTTGCAATATTGCTGAGAGGCCTGTGTAAAGGGCATCTGTAAAACTGGACAATCTCAGTGGAGACTGAATTATTTATATCACAGCAAGTTATAAGTGTAAGATGATCAGTTCCATTTTTACTTTGGCATATGAGCATCTGCTAATAAAATGCCTCAGTTTGGTTTTTGTGTCTGTACAGCATGTTGCTGTGATCTACACGAATTGCAGTTGCAATTCTTAAAACTGATCAGTGGGATGGAATTTTGGGAAATGTTTAAAGTTCGAATGGTTAAATCTTTTAAATAGAGAATTAATTCTATTGATGACTTGTGGAGCTTGATGAATCAAATGGTTAGCAAGAAATTTAATGGGCACTTTCTAATTGTGTATGCCCTGTGAATAGCTCTGTTTCATGTCAGTTTACTGCATTTGCTGGTCCGTTCGAATATTTATGCAATGAAAAAAAATGAATGTGTGGTGTAACTGCCTGCTCCTACTTTGGAGGATTGATCGAGCTGAACATGCATGGAGTGCGATCCATCAACTTCCTGTACTATCTTACAGTTATTTTTGTCTATGGAGAGGAGTTGGCAGGATGTCCGCTCTCATTTTGAATTGGTTTAAAAAACTGGAATGGTAACACTGCAGGCTTGCTTAACTAGCTTCATTATGGCTGGATTAAATGAGATTTAAGCAAGGGATAGAAAGAATGGGTGAAAGATGTTGATATTGACACTTTGTAACTTTTTAAAGAACGTTAGTTAATAATGATGAAATTAGTAGAGAGAGAATATTTTAAATCATATCCTTTGTTACATGAACACATTACACCTTTTTTGGTGTAGTTCTTTTGCCACAGGAAAGCTTTAATTGAGAAGCCAATATTGTGCAAGGCTTACTTACAGACTGGAACCAATCCAGCTTGTCATATTGAAGGTATATCTGTCGTGCATTATCTTTTGTTTATCTTCTGGCCAAAGGTACACAGGATTTGTACTGGTTCTGATCTACAGTGCTTGGAATGATGGGAGTTTGAATACTTGAATGGACTGGATCACCTAATTACTGATGAGAACATTCCTTTTATGTTCTGATACAATTTAAATCTCTTGCTGTCATGAGCAGACATTAATCAGGCAAATAATTATGTTTATTACACATTATCTCTGTCACTAATGCAATTTATCAAGCATGTACACTAGGGAATATTTACAATCAAAACACCAAAACGGAGTAAGTATAGGCAGAAGGTGCACGTAACAGTTTGCAGAAAGGTTTAGATCAGCTATGCAAATAGGCAAATACACTAAATCTGATAAATACAAATACTTTGAGAGAATGAGAAACCTACATCTACAATTGGAACATTTTGCATGTGTTGCTGCACTTCAGTAGGTAGCTTACGAAAATAACCTCCTGTGGGTTAGCCACGCATCTAAATGTTGAGTACAAACTTGGAAGGTAAAATAAATAGGAGAAACTGAAAATGCTGTAAATGCATAGCATTTGTAAAGAAATAAGATGGGGTCTGATGTTTCAAGTGTGCAATTGACCTGCACTGTTTACAGCCTTTTCTATCCTGATTTTGCTGGAGCAAATAAGGTCAGGTGGAGAGGAATGAAATTGGTTGTGAGCTTAAATTTTTGATGAATTTCTGTAGTCCTTCTCTGATTAGCAATCAGGTGGATCCAAATCTACTGTAGAATGCAGTGTGTAAGACAACTCAATTTTTTCAGTGCCAAAATGCATGTTTAGGTCTACACTTAGCATATAGGTTGATCCCCCCCACCCCATTTTTCAGCTAATAAATGCATGTTTAGGGTTATACTTACATGAATTTAAATTTTTCAGCCAGAAATATATTTTCAGGGTTATCATCAATTTATACGTTGGTGCATGGGATCAAGTCAGCAATACAGATTGTGTTGCTAAGATGTGTGGAAGTTTAAGACACGCCCACACAGTGCAGACCACGCATGGTGAATGACGAACAGAATGGGTCCTCCTGTAAAAAGGATGAAGTATGAAGCTGGTTTCAAGCCAAAAATCGTAACATTTGCTAACTGGTCAAATGACTGTGCAGCATTGAGGGAATTTTGTGTTGGTGAAAATCTTCTGGAACGGAAGATGAGGCAATCTGCCTTGAAGGTGCCCAAGACCAAATGTGTCATGAGAATAGGGACCAGCCACTGGCCTGATCTTGAGAAGCATGCAGTGGAATGGGTCCTTTAAAATCATCAGAATGGCTATATCGTCACCAGAAATGCAATGCGTATTTACACACTTAAGTGAACCAATTCGAACCCTGACTCCAGCAAAGTTTCAGAACAACAGCTAATTGGTGGAAAAACTCAGTAGGTCTGGCAGCATCTGTGGAGAGAGAAACCGAGTTAATGTTTCAAGTCCGTATGACTCTTCAGATTCATACAGCCTCAAAACATTAACTCTGTTTCCCTCTCCACAGATGCTGCCAGACCTGTTGAGATTTTCCAGCATTTTCTGTTTTTTTTTCAGATTTCCAGCATCCGCAGTATTTTACTTTCAGCTAGTTGTTGTAGCCACTTTATGGAACAAAAATGTCTAGTGTTGCGGAAGACCAAGATTGAGAAGAGGCTATCAAAAACCATAATGCCAAAATTACTAGTTTGTACAGATTCATCATCAAACAGCAGCAGAAATACGAGTATCCATTTTGTTACACCGGCAACATGGATCAAACGCCCATGAATTTCGATATATGCCCAGTAATTGAATGTTCAGATCTTTCAAAGAATGTTGAATATCTTATTAAATGCATGGAGAGGAAGGTGATTTCTTGTGGAGGGGCAATTATGAAATTAAAAGTGCAACATCTGATCCAGAGTAGGACCCCCTGACCATGATGCCATGGCCAAAATGACTTGGGATGAATTTGATGAACTCTGTGTTGGATACCAAAGATGATGAATCTCTCTGTTTTTTAAAACATTATTATTGTGGTTAAAACTACCCTTGTAGAATTATTTCATTAAATAAAACGTGGCACATTAATTTAATTTGAACTACTGATGTTGTTATTTTTTCACATTTCAAAACGGCAATTACCGACACCAACACTGATGGCTCACATTTTATACTATGAGTTGACCCCGTTTTTGGAAGGATTTTTCGAAGCTTCAGAGGTCAACTTAATGCGCCATGGTTTACTGTATCTCTCAATTGTGATAGGCCTATAGACTTTTTTCTACAGAACATCAAACATTACTAAATTAGACTAAACTGCTGACTGTCATTGTGTTACACGATAATAGAAATAGAATTAACTTGCAGAGGAGGAGTCTTGGGGAGTGAGATTTGACTCATAACATGCAATATTGAACGGTTTCTTAAATATATGAAATTGTTGTAGAAGGGAAACAGAGCTTGTAGAGGGAGTTGTAGCAGTTTGCTTATTGTACAAGGCTTCTTTTCAATGAGCAGGCCCAGCATATACAGCTGGGCCCTTGAGAATTGTGAGGCACCTGTATTCCTGATATTTTGTTGCTTGTGCTAAGTTGTGTTTTCGTGGAGGTGTTAATTACTGCAATAAATTCTAAAGCTGCCTAACCTGTATAGAAACTTTTTAATAGTAATGTTGTCATTATTTGTGTTAGTATTTGGGATCTGCAAGGAAGCTGATACCTGCTCACTAGATGCAGCTGGCTTCAATGAACCTACTGGATATATCATCTGATTGGAACTTATCCAGCTGACTGGGGCATGGCAAATCTATAGCAGGCTGCTGTTTGCAAACAAAAGAATATCTGCTCTCAAGGAGGACACATTTTAAACTGCACCTTTATTTTTTTCAGGAACTTGTTATTTGTGGAGGCGGGGGGGGGAAGAATATCTTGTAAAATTAGTGTTTTCTGTCGTTGACTTGAAACCGTCTGGAAGTTGTGTAACAAGGAAGTAAACATTTTGTATAATGTACTTCAGTTGTGAGATTTTAAAATACTTTCAAGTTTGGTAATTATTGTTTGATTTTTCTAATTGTGTCCATGGTATTAACCTGAATATGTTTTTGTAATAGCACCCTCTTGTGGCCATTTGTGTATGTATATAAACCAAAACTGGAATAAACTAGTTCAGTTGGATACTAAAACTCCATTTGTGTGCACCAGTGTTTTTGTCCTGCCAAGATATCATAGTCTGGCTATAAGGCTAGGATCATGGATTTCCCTAGCAGAAGAAAATTGGGTTTTGCATGTTTGCAGCAAACCAGCAGAGGAGCTGAGAGTTATTTCACTAGGAAGTAGGCTTAAACATCTGGTCTTATGCTGTTTGCACACCTTTGTAGATGGCTGCTAAAACAGGTATTATCGGACGACTAGGAGAGTATAACCATGACCGAGAGTATGTGGAGTGGCTAGAGATGTTTTTCACTTCTAATAATATCCTCGAAGATCCTGATAATCTAACTATTGATCAGACAGTGAGGGCGAGGAAAAGGGCAATGTTCCTGACTGAAGCAGGTCGAGAAGTGTATGAAACGCTCAAGAATTTTCTCACTGCTGCTAAGCCAAAAGACACTGCTGTCGGTCACTGTCGGACGTTTTGTCTAAGCTTGATCAACACTACAATCCCAAGCCATTGGAAACTGCAGAAAGCTATCAGTTTGGTACAAGGAATCAATTGCCTAGTAAGTTCATGGAGAGATTATCGTGGTCTTCGAAAAAGCTGTCCCTTCATTGTAATTTTGGAGAATTTCAAGTGAGACAATTGTGGGATAGATTTGTGTGGAGTTTGAAGAGTGACTGCATTTGCAGTAAGTTGCTAACATTGCCAAAGTTAACTTCTGACCTAGCTTGCTAAACAGCATTGTCTGTGGACATGGTGGAACGTGACTCGAGAGAAGTTAGTGTTAACAACCATCAGTTATCTGCAGAAGTAAATGAGCTGCGGCTGAGTAAGCCAAAGGGCTCAACAATGACAGTTAGTAGTAGCAGTGGTACTACAAAGTCCTGTTACCAGTGCTTAGGCTGACATTGGGCACAGAATTCTCCATTTCTGGAGGCAGGGTGCTACAGCTGCAAAAAGGGTCCTCTTGTCAAGGCACGTCAGAAGTAGGTAAATGGGGGAAAAAGCTGAGTGTAGGAAACGGCAGTCACTGCATACAGTTGTCAAACAGGTTGACAAGGTGTCATTTGAGATCTGTTAAATCCAAAGTACAAGGATGTTTTGTGAAAATTCATGAGGCATCATGGTCCAAGTAGGATTGAATGGAGCTCCAGTAAACATGGAGGTCAATACAGGCACATCAGTTCGTGTGATTCCTAAATCGCTGTATCATGAAAAGTTGAGTCAATATGAGCTGGAGAAATCACATACACAATTAGGAAATTATGGAGGAGAAAATTCCTATAATAGTATGTGACTGGAACCACACACTTCCAATGAGCAATGTGCACCATTGCCCACTATCATTGTGGTGAAGGGTAAAAAAGCAGCCCCTTAAGAAGAAACTGGTTAGCAGCAATTAAGTTAAATTAGAGTGAGCTTTTTGGTATCGAAGCAAAATTCGCATCATTGACAGGTACTCTCAAGTGTTTAATGAAACCAGTAAACTGATTCAAGGATACAAGGCTAATGTATAGGTTCTTAGGAACACAAGACCAGTTTATTCCAGGCCTTGTCCAATACCCTGTGCTCTAAGGGAGAAAAAGCAAGAGACTGAGGACATTATCTCTAAGGTCGAACAGAGTAATTGGGGTGCTCCCATAGTGAGTATTAAAGTCAGATAGTAGTGTAAGAATATGTGGTGATCATAAGGCAAATCAGGTATTGGAATGTAATCCATTTGATATTTTACCAAACGTGGAGGACCTGTTCACAATGTTTTCAGGAGGCCAGGTTTTTTCCTAAGTTAGATCTGACAAATGTCTATCTGCAACTTGTGTTAGACGATGTATCTAAGTCATATTTGACGATTAATATATACTTGAATCTATTTCAGTTTCATAAGCTGTCATTTGGTGTTTCTTCAGTCCCTGGAATTTTCTAAGGGATAATGAACCAAATGTAGCAAGGAATTCAGGGAGTAGTATGCGTATTTATTTCAGCTCCAAACAGGCAGACCCATGATAGGCTGAAAAAGGTTTGGGCATAGGCACACAAATGTGAAATGTTTAAATTAGTCATAGTGAAAAGCAAAGAACAATCTAAAGTAGAACTTTTAAATTGGAAGAGCACTAACTACATTGAGATGATAGGAGAGCTAGCCAGAGTAAAATGGAACCAAAGTTTGACAGGAACAATGGGTGACCTTTAAGGAGGAGATGTTTCAATGATTGGTTAAGTACAATCCAACAAGGTGGTAAGGTAGTGGAACCAAAGGCAGAGCTCCTTTGTTGATTAGGGAGTGAGAGAATATGATGAAGCAAAGAGGTGTTTTATGCCTGTCAGTTGAATTCTTCAAGCGAGAACCAAACCAAATACAATAGAGTATGAATTGAAAGGGGAAGTGAAGAGGAAGATCGGACTGGCAAAGAGAGAATGAGAATAGAATGGCAGTTAACATAAAAGGAAATCCAAAAGTCTTCTACTGGGATGTAAAGAGTAAGCGGGTAGTAAGAGGTGAAGTGGGACCTGATAGGGACAAAGAGAGTGATGCGTGCTTAGGGGTGGAGAGTAAGGCTAGAAAACCCAATGAATACTTTGTATCAGTTTTTACTGCGGAGGATGCTGTCAAAATATTGGTACAAGAGTATGTCAGGTTTGAACAACGAAAAGCTGTTCACACTAGCTGATGGTGCAAGGATGAGGGGACACAGATTTAAGGTTATGGGCAAGAGATGCAGGGGGTATATGAGGGAGAACTTTTCGACGCTATGGTCTGGTAATGACCTGGAGCTTTCCGCCTACAAGGGCAGTGGAAGTGGACATGATCAGTAATTTTGAAAGAAAATTGTATAGGCATTTGAGGGAAATAAACTTGCAGGGTTTTGGAAGAGTGGGGGAACAGGGCTGACTGAATTACTCATCAGAGAGCTGGCATGGACTCGTTGGGCCGAATGGCCTCCTATGCCATTATGACTCTGTGACAGTAACTCGGATTCTGCTTAATTATAATTCCATCTCTTGTTTCTCTTCCCCCATACTCGTAAATTCATTGGCTTGTGTTCCACATTAAAGATGCCAGACAGATGAATGAAACAAAGATCTTCAATATTAAAAAGTTTTGCCAAGTCTGTGTACCAATGCAGACATGCTATTTTGCTTTTCTTTGTAGTGCATTCCAATGAAGGCATATTGAAAAGAACATTTGAAATGTTTCCAATTTGGGACATGTCCTAAATTTGGAGACTGCTTTTACATGTGTTGCTGTATCTCAATAGATTGTCTTCTAAAATGATGTAATTCCACTTCCTGTAGATAAGCCACCCCACCACTGAAATCTGAAATAAAAGCCAAAAATGTTGTAAATGCACCACATCTTTAAAAAGATAAGACAGGGTACAATGTTTCAAGTGTGCAACTGACTTGCTTTGTATCCAGTCTTTTCTATTCTGATTTTGGTGGGGCAAGCAAGGTCAGCTGGAGAGGAATTAAAATTGGGGAATGACTGTGGTGAGCTTAAATTTTCTATTAAGTTTGTGTAGTTCCCTGATCACCAGTCAGAGGAGGAGCCAAATCCATCTCTCAATTGTTTCAATTCACAGACTGGTCTACAAACCTTTTTTTATAGAACATCAATTATTACTAAATTGAATCAAACTAACTGTGGTTATGTGTTCATTTTCAGACTTTTGTAGCAATGTGCCATTCTGTTAAAGTGGGGTGGGTTATGTTAATATTTTTGGTACTCTATTGCAAGCACCATTAGGTTTCATCTTTTAGCTTCATAAGAATCTTGCACATTAGTTGAATCTTGCACAATATGCTCAGAAACTAAGTTTGTCATTATAAAAACACGTACAAACATTTGAACTTTCAAGATTATTTGGTTGCTGGTCATTTGAAGCAAGGATTGTCAAGTATATGAATATTGTTCCTGTGAAACACCTTGAGATGCTTTACTGTGTTAAAGTTGCCATATAAATGGAAGTTGCAATAAGTTTCAGGAATGGAAATATGGTTGGCCACTGATTTCTGCTGAACAGTCTCTCATACTGAAATTAACACAGGCAATGATAAGTATAGAGGTTGTGAAAATAAAATCAACTGCCCTCGCCAATTCTATCTCACCTTACTGATCACTCCTAAGAAAAAATCATTGATTTTTTTTAAAAATTAAGGCTATCTACTCTCCATTATTGCAGTAAAGCTGAACTGTGTTGACCAATACCTCAGAGCTGCTAAAACTAAATTAGGCAACTGTCACCAATAGCAACCTAAGCAGCAAAATTATTTTAAAAAATGTACCACCAACAGTCACACTGTTGCCTACCCTGATACATTAATAAAAAGAGTAAAGGTGGTGCTATGTCTTGTTACAGACCAGGAAGAACGATTCTGGCAATCAAAAAATCTCTGCCAGATTAGTTTTGTGCCAGTCTGAATGATTCCTTGTATTTTCCAGTGGCTGAAGGGCAAAATATTTGATGTACTAAGTGATCTGTTAGTCAACTGCATTCCAAAACTAGTATTTTCACTGTCTCCTGGAAATGTTATGTAAGATCACAGCAAATAGGCCATCCATACTAAGTGCACACTAAGTCTCTGAGTTTTGTCACGGGATGTTGCTTTGCACCAAATTTCTTGCCATAAAGGAGCCTCGTCTAGATTCTATATAAATTGGTTATGATTGCAGTAAAACACACACACACAATTCTGGAAATAGCAGGTCTGGCAGCACCTGTGACGAGAAAAAACAAGAGTTTGTGTTTCAGGTCAGTCGATAGACTTTCATCAGAGCAGACTGGATTGTCAATCCATGTGAACTGCTGATTTCGGAGTTTTTTTTCTCCAGGACAGTTTAACATATTTAAGGTACTGCTTTCAGTCTAGCAAAAAACAAAAATAAGTCAAGGAATTAATGGCATCTTTACTGTTGCACCTTTACACACAAACTGCTGAGTTTCATCAATTGCACTTTCTAAAATCCACTTGCAGATGTGTAAATTGTCCTGTCTTTTGTTCTTTTCAGAGTACCTAGCAATGAACAAAGGCAATTTGAAGCAAGCAAAGCCCCATCTAATCCTTTATTTTTGGTACAGCACAATCCATCTTCGCGCCTCAAACCTATTCATGCCTTAATCACAGCTAAATAGGGAAAAAAGGCCATTTTGTCCCTTTTAAGCTCATTCGTCTACATAGATGCTACAGTCTTCACACCCACACACACACACACACACACACACCCCCTGCCAACTGCAGCATCTGTTTCTTAAATAACTTTAGAATGTCACTCTTGGCATTGATTGAATGTTAATCGCTGCATAAAGCGGAATGACCTGATGTCAGTCATGTGCTCACTTTCTCACTGTTAGGTCCAGGATCTCTTGGCTCCAGACTTCATTACAGCCTTGGTCCAAACATGGACAAAAGAGCAGAATTCGAAGGTGAGGTGAGGGTGACTGACCATGACATCAAGGCAGTATTTGACCAAGTGTGGCATCAAGGAGCCCAAATAAAGTTCAAGTTAGTGGGAATCTGGGAGGCAAAACTCTCTACTGGTTGGAGTCCTACTTAGAACAAAAGATGGTTGTGATTGTTGGAGGCCAATAATCTCAGCCGCAGGACATCGCTGCAAGAGTTCATCAGAGTTGTGTCTAGTCAGCGGCTTCTACAATGATCTTCCTTTCATCATAAGGTCACAAGTGGCTGATGATCGCAGAGTGTTCAGTTGCTTTCACAACTCCTCCAATCATGATGCAATCTGTGCCTACATGCAGCATAACCTGGACAGCATTCAAGCTTGGGCTGATAAATCGCAAATAACATTTGCGCTACACAAGTTCTAGGTAATGACCATCTCCAACAAGAGAATGTTTCAGCACTTCCCCTTGACATTCAATGGCATTACCGTTGACACCCTCTCACGTCATGGGGATTGCTATTAACCAGAAACTTAACTGGACCAGCCACAGAAATACTTTGGCTACTAGAGCAGATCAGAGGCTAGATATCCTGAGGCAAGTAACTCACCCCCTGGCTGCCCAAACCCTTTCAACTATTCAAAAACACAAGTCAGGAGTGTGATGGAATGCCTTTCACTTGCCTGGATGAGTGCAGCCCCAACAACACTTGAGCTCGACAACATACAGGACAAAGCAGCCTGTTTGATCAGCAATCTATTCCCTTCTGAAATATTCACACCCTAACTACCAATATACTGTGGCTACAATGTGTGCCACCTGTAACATGTACTACAGCAACTTGCTAAAGCTGCTTCAGTAGCTCCTTCCGAACCCACGACTTCTGCCGCCTAGAAGAGCAAGGGCAGCAGGCTAATGGAAGTGCTACCACCTGCAAGTTCTGCTCCAAGTCACGCATCACCCTGACTTGGAAATATACCGCTGTTCCTTTATCATCCTTGGGTCAAAATTCTGGACCGCACTATGAGCGTATCTTCACAAAATGGTCTGCAATGCTTCAAGAAGATGGGTCACCACCACCTTGTCAAGTGAGTTGATAATTTGTGTGGATGGCTGCCTCCTTCGTCTTTGCCAGAGGGCACCAGACACTTGTTTCTGTAAATTCCCACCAGTCCATTCCATGTTTTATGGAACATGGTCAGTCTATTTTTCTCCCTCCTTTGCTTTTGATTCCCATTTGAAATCTTTAATCAAGGATGTGACACTGGTGTATTTCCCATACTGATTCTTGCAGAATCATGCAGCACAAATTTGGATCACTCCAATCTTGTTTATATTGCTCGTCATATAAAATCCCACGCACAACTTGTAGACTCCAGGTTTGAACGAATAAATGTTTGGCAAGTTCTGATATTTGTGTTGCAAACCGAAGATTCCTGCTCAGAAATCCAAGAACTTTGTTTGCTTTGAATGTTACCTGCTGGATGTGGAACCCCATTGAAGAAACCCCCACGTATGGTTGTGTATCTACCAGCTTGAGGATTTGCATACAGAACTTAAGCTTTATGTTGGTGAATCCTTTTTGTTGGTAATGCACATGTCATAGCTTTTTGTGTTGAATGCCATCTTCTATATGCTCTGCCATTTTTGCAGTTCCAGATCATCATCAACAGTGATATTGACATGATCTTGAGTTTTCCCTGATGCATAAATCATGCTGTCATCTGCAAATGGTCGCACCCCGTTTTCTTTTAACTTGTTTGGAAGGTTGTTTATGAATGTCAAGAAGAGTAAAGATCCCAACACCTTCCCTGGAGCACTCCGGAGAGGACATCTTAGGAGAGGATGATTACCCATTACACACCGCTCTTTGTCCCTTGTTGGTAAGGAAGTGCCGGATCCAATTTACGAATGACTCCCTGATTCCATGGTAGTGAGGTTTTGAGACTTCAAGTTAGGTTATCGACAGCCTGTAAAAGCTGTGTTTTGGTAGATCTTTTCGATTGAAAACTACGCTGTCTGCCAGGATATTGTGAGTTTCAAATGATCCATGACACGACAATGAACAATATGTTCAAGCAATTTGCAGATGGCGCTGGTGAAAGATACCGATCTGTCATTTCCTGGTTGACTTCATCCCCTTTTTTTTTGAATATCCCTTTTTTTGGAATATGGCACAGACGTTAGTTTGTCTCCTCCATAGGTCTGGTAAATAGCCAGTGTTGATTGACTCTTGAAAGAGATTGGTCAATATTGGAGCCTTTTGCTAGTTTGCACTTCTTGACCTACTTTTGAATTTGTTTTGAAACATTAATTATCTTAAATACCCCTGTGAGATCTCCATTTGGTTCCTACTTTCAAGGCTGAATGACTCGAGCCATAATTCAGTCGTCTACCACAAGGTAGAAACTTTGTTTCTCTGATATTCTACCCTGAGGACTGGACAGTCCTTCTTTAATTCTCAGTGACTGAAATAACGTCTAGTACTCAATGTGTAATCTGACCAAATTATTGTATAATTTTAGCACTAACTCCTTTGGTTTATACTCTACTATTTTGGGTTGATGTTGCTGCACTGCTGCTGCTGGACATATTAAGTTCTGAGTCTGCTTATATCCTTGGATCTTTTTTTCAGGTTTACTGTTAGCTATTCGTAGGTTCCATCTGTCATCCAATTTTTCTTTCTACATGCATACTTTAGTTATCCATACTGAATTTCATCTGCCAATGGTTAGTCCAATTACACTTAGGTGTAACACATTTTGTAGGTCCTTGACTGCCCTTACCCTTAGTTTGTTATCATCTGGGAATTAAATCTATTTATATCAAGCTACTGATCCAGGTTGTTAAGGTAAATTACAAATACGAGGAGTACTAATACAGATTTCTCCTTTAGCCACTCTTGTAATAATTTCTATCAATGTTCTGCTGTTTTCCTCATTGTGCCCTTCCCCTTTCTCCTTGCAGGATTTGTAGATTGTATTTTTCTCCCTTGTTTCAGATTTGATTTTCTTCCATTGATGCATTAAGGGTCATATTTATTTAACATGCACCTTGTATAATTCCCTCCGCACTGCCCCTTTGCTCTGGAGGGCTAACACAATTTTTATATTCATTCATATGGTATTTTGGTACAAAAGCTCTCTAGTATGTTATGACCGCAGCTGATGTTACTTGCTGCGCAAACTAAATCCCAGAGGGAAACTTCGTTTGCAGGTCTCAACCTGTTTTTTTTTTTGTATGCTAATAATGAGAAGATGATGTACCAATCTCAGCAGTGGTAACACTTTTAGGATTTTAAAATGAAAAGTCGAAGTTTTATGAGCACAAAAATAGAAAACTTAAACACTCAATATTACGGTTACACAATTAAGGTTAGTCTTACAAAACATTCCCCAGAACATTCTACTTGGTCAAACCCACAAGTAAACACTTTCCAGGCAACACTCCCTTTATAGATATTTAAATATGGAATCCAGTAATATCACACAAGACAGACTGCTGTAGCTTCAATAAAGGTGTACCACATGTCCTGTACCTTGCTACTCTTCCACATTGCTATGGAATCCACTTCAGAATAAAACTGGTTGCTGCAGGCTAAGACTTCTCAACAGCTCAAGTAGCTCCAGCCATCTCCAGCTTAATGGCTTGACAGCTATCCAGCTCAATAGCTATCTCTGGCTCTCTCAACCTCAACAGCTATCCAATGTAACTCTAATGTACCTTTTTTCCCCTTTCATCTCAGTCCAATTGTTCTCACACCTCATTGAAACTCAAACCCTTCCAAATATAAGATCTTTCATGTTTCCATCTTGTCTTTGCTTTTGGGTCAATGAAAATATAATATCCCCACTACTTGTTTACCATTGGACTCCTGCAAGATGCAAGCATTTTCTTTGATACTTCTAATTCCTCTTAGAAATTCCAACAACCTCTCATGTTATCTAAAAATGCAAATGTTAGATCTAACCTATTTACTTGTACCTCAAACTTAACACCTTTAACCTTTTCATGTTTCCAAACGCCAAGACAGCCTGACTCCTATCAACCTCGTGTCCAACTTAATTAAGACACACACACACACACACACACACACACACACAATCAGCCTTATTTAGAGAATAACACAATATTTCTCAAAATATTTTTAAAAAATCCATTCTCACAAGTAACAAATTATTAGTAAGAACATTGGCCAGAATAATTATTGGATGCAGTTTAACTTTTGAATTGTTAAGTACTGGTGTATGACAATAGAAAGTAGACTTGAGGTGAATTTTCAGCTTTGAACCACAGGCTAACTTACCAGGCTTGTGGGTTTAAGACAGAACAATTTAGATGGACAGGTGTACTACAGCAGCAAGGTTTTTGAGGCTTCACTTTAAAAAGTTGTAACAGTTGAGGGACTAACTGTAATAGGCCACTGCCTTTTTGAATGTGTATAGATTTAATTAATGTGAGATTTTGTATTGCTTTAATTTATAACAGAGCAATGGGCAAGAAAAGTAGAGTCAAAACACAGAAATCGGGAGGTGGAGCTACAGCGACTGTTTCTACAAAGGAAATAATGAACCTGATAACAGAACTGCTGCAAAGTAAGTATACTTTAAAATGGCTTATAAACCTTATAGCACAGTGTAATTTTAATTTATCAATGTAGGTAATTTTAAGTAATCAGTGGGTGAAAAAATGGATGATAGTGAATTGGCAGCCCACTTTACACCTTACCCGAGTTTTGTTCCCATAATCAGCTGGGGTGTAAATGGGCTGCCTATTTGCTATCCCCTATTTTTCATCTGACAATAAAAGGTACAATTTTTTCTAGTGAATTTGATTATATTCAGTGTTGGAAAAAATTCCAGAAATTGAGCATGTGGAAAATGTCATCTCTTCAAAAAGCTGTGCCACTAAATTCATTTTTGCATATCAAAAAATGTGTTGATTTAACTTAAAGCGCCAAATCTGAAAAATATATTCATGCAATGAAGATGTAGATTTTAATGCAGACTGTGAGGTCATTTCTTTGGCCAAGGAAACCCAAAACAGGCCACAAAAGATCAGGTACAGCAAGGAAGTAGAGACTGAAACCAAGAAAGATCCAAGATTGAGGGATGAAAAGAGAGCTACCTGTTTTTTTTTTCTAGTTTGCCAAAGCTTGGAAGTCACACTCCCCATGCAATAGTAATTGGGCACAATTGTGAAGCCTTCAGCCTTATGCATGCGTTTCAAATATTTAATGAACTTTGGATTTGACATAATTTTAGCTTGATACAGACCAGTCTTTAGGATTCTGAAAGTTGACAAAGTTATTGATGTTGTTAAGTTGCTAGTAAACTTCCTCCTAAGAGGCTTCAGAATGATTTGGTACACTTTTATTCCAAGTTATCCCTTTTTACAAGGAGGACACCATAGTTTTACTTAGGAACATTGGGACAGGAGTGAGCCATTTAAACCCTTGCGATTTAGATGATGGCTGATCTGTGAACTAGCTCCATGTGACTGTCTTTTCCCCATATGTCATGCTTTTGGATAATAAAAATCTTAGATTGAAAATTTACAATTTATCTAGTAAACTTCTAACACCTTGTGTGTAGAAGTGTTTCCAAACTTAACTTGTGAACGGTCTAATTTTAGGACTATGCTCCTAGTCGTAGACTTCCTAAATAGCAGAAGTTGTTTCGCTCTATCTACCCTATCTGTTCCCCTTAATATCTTGAAAACTTTAATCAAATCATCCCTTAACCTTCTAAATTACAGTGAATACAACCCTGTATTGTGTAACTTCTCCTCATAATTTATCCCTTGGAGTCCAAGTAGCTTCTGGTGAACCTATGCTTCACTCTCTCAAAGGCCAATATATCCTTACTAAGGTGTGCTGCCCAGAGCGCTCACAGTACTCTAACCACGGCTTTCTATTGCTAGTTACTGTATCCTTCCGAAAGATGACTAAACATGCAGCAATCAAATCCATTTCGGATAGGTATGTCTTCAATTGGTGCACCTTAACTAATGACTGAAAAGGCCAATCCTTGAGAGGCAGATTCTGCTACAAGTGCCACATGTGAAGCTACCAAGTGTTGTTGTGGGTTGTTGTTTTCAGTGTTGGCGTCTGTCGCCAAACCTCTGTAACCATTGGTCATTGTGGTGGTGCAGGTTAGTCCATAGGAGATGTCACCATTTCTTCTGTCATCAGCTGGTGATTCCCAGGTATGATAATTGATGTCTAGGGCCTTCATGTCATCCTTTAAGCATCCTTGAAGCGGAGCCTTGGGAATTTCGTCATATTTCTTTTCTCTGAAACTGTCAAAAGTGGAGCCATCAAATTGTACAGCACAGTGCATGTTGTCATGGAAGGAGTGTTGAGTCTGAGGCGCTTCGGTGGGCATCCAATTTTCCCCAAAATCTTGATACAGGCTTGGGAAAGCAGCCACCATCTTTGGCTGGCACACGTGTAAAATAAGATCAAGCTTGGGAAGTGTATGCTTTGGGCATCCTACTAGTCATCTGGCATTGGCTATCTCACTATACAGAAAGTCCTTGGGTATATTACTGCCTTGCATCCTGTGGACGTTCCTGAGTCAACAAAGCCACCTCAGTTTGATGACTGCTAACAAACTTGAGAGCTCTGTCTTTGAGAGGATTTCTGCATTTGTGATTTTGACCTGCTAGGATATACCCATAACGTGATGCAAATAGCAAAGATGGAAATTGTTGAGCTTCTTTTCTTGATAGCTTTTTTTTAATATTCGTTCATGGGATGTGGGCATTGCTGGCTAGGCCAGCGTTTATTGCCCATCCCTAATTGCCTTGTTCAGAGGGTATTTAAGAGTCAACCACATTGCTGTGGGTCTGGAGTCACATGTAGGCCAGACCAGGTAATGATGGCAGATTTCCTTCTCCAAAGGACATTAGTGAACCAGGTCGGTTTTTACAAGAATCGACAGTGGTTTCATGGTCATCATCAGACTTTTAGTAAGTCTTCCACATTTCACATCCATACAGCAAGGTGCTGAAAACACAGTCCTTATATAAGCTGTGTCCTACGGGTCAACTTGATGTTATTCTATATGTGTTTTTTGAGTTGGCCAAAGGTGGTAGCTGCTTTCCCTATATCTGTATCAAGATTTTGGGGAAAATTGGCAGCCCATCGAAGCTCTTCAGTCTCAACACTCCTTCCATCCCAGCATGCACTACCCTGTACAATTTGAAGGTTCCGTTTCTGACAGTTTGAGTGAAGATAGGAGTGAAACAGGGCTATGTCCTAACCCCTATTCTGTTTGGCAACTTCTTCTCCATGCTCCTGACCTTTGCCTTCCCTGCAAATATGGAAGGCGCGTACTTACATACTAGATCAGATAGCAAGATCCACAATCTATCGAGACTGAAAGTGAAGACAAAAACACATCGAGTCCTGATCAGAAAACTCCTCCTATGCTGATGATGCTCTGATACCTGCCCAAAAGGAAACTCGGCTACAAAGACTCATGGACTGTCTCTTCCATGCCTGTAACTTCTTCTTGCTGACTATAAGTGTTAAGAAAATTGTGGTCCTGGGACAAGGTGTTGCCTCTCTCGCCCTGATTACACTAAATGTTCCCCACTGGAAGTGGTGATGAAACTCTGCTACCTTGAGCCCACAATGACAGAGAATCTGTCCCTTGATGTAGAACTTGATACAAGCAAGACTTCTATGCTCTGGAATTCTGGTTCTCTAGACATAAAGGCCAGCATTTCTTTAGCCTTTTTCATTACTTTTTGCACCTGTTCATGACATTTTAATGTATGTACGTGGACCCCCAAGACTATCGGAACTCCACTGTTTCTAGCTTTTCACCATTTAGGAAGTGCCCTATTTTACCTTTCTTGGATCCAAAGTGGATGACCTCACATTTGTCTACATTGAAATCCATTTGCAGCAGTTTTGCCCATTCATTAAATCCCTTTGTACTTTTATGCTTTTGTCAACATGACTTACAATGTTGCCTAACTTTGTGTCATCAGCAAGTTTCTGCTTGGCTTTCTACCTAATCATCTAAGTCAGTATTAAATACGGTGAATAGTTGAGGCTCCAACACAGATCCTTGCAGGGCATCACTCATCACATTCAACCAATTGGGGTACCTGCCCATCATCCTCACTATCTACTGCTGGTCAGCCAGTTTTTTAACCAGGTCATTGATTTGTCTCCAATTCCATGGGCTTCACCTTTAGCGAACAGTCTCTTATGAGGAACTTTATCAAATGCTTTCTGGAAGCCCATATAAGTAACATCCGTAGACATTCCCCTATCCACTACTTTTGTCACCTCTCCTGTAAGTTTTCGGGGTCCAGGACCACAGATACCTAAATAGGCAGTCAGCTAGTCATAGGTAATTTTAAGATAGTTTATTAGGAAACGACAGTTTAGATATGATACATAATTAGACAGAAAAGGTATATGACTTGTAACAGCTTGTGATAACAACATTCTGCTCTCTAGTGGAAGTGTTAGGAAACCCTTCCCTCGATCTTCCTCTTCCTCTGGTCCATCTTCCATCTGAAGAAGGCAGCTGCCCAACGAGCACTGCCATTTCACCAGCACCTCAACAGTACCTCAGCCACTCACCAGCACCTCAACCCACTAGCGCCAGTATGATACCAATCTATATACCCTTTTTTTGGGGGGCTGGTAGGTTACCCAGTGTCAATCATCTATCTAACTATTCTGACCAATGCATACAGGACAGGTACTCAAAACGTCAGGATGGTTCCCCCCCCCCAATGCGTCACCCTGCTCGAGGTCAGTTTACATCTTGCTGGGGGTCATATCTTGGTCTTTTCTAAAGACTTGGGAGATAAGGGGGTGCACAGGATGCCAGCTAACAACTCGGGAATCTGACAAAGGCAGCCTGAACCTGAAACCTGCTGTTTCTGAAGATGTTCAGAGGTCAGAGTATTTAGAAAGGGAGGCAATCAATGCTGCTCAAAAAATCCCGTAAAATGCAGGAGATACCCACTCACTAAAAACCCCAATTTCTTACACTTAAAAAAAAAATCATTTGTGTTTTTCATGATCTTATTGAAACATGTAAGATTCTGAAGGGCCTTGACAGGGTAGATGCTGAGAGGATGTTTCCCCTCCTGGGGAAATCTAGAACTGGGGCTATAGTTTCAAAAGAAGATGGAGATATGGAGGAATTTCTTCTCTCAGTGGGTTGTTAGTCTTTAGAATTCTCCCTTCCAGAGAGCAGTGGAGGCGGGGTCATTGAATATATTTAAGGCTTAGCTAGACAGACTTTTGCTGACTTTAAGCGCAGGTACGGTGGTCTGGGAGCACTATGCCCTCCACAAACTCAGAATCACAGAATCTTAATGGCAGAGAAGGAGGCTATTCAGCCCATCATGTCTGCCTCAGCTCTCCAAATAAGCATTATGACCTAGTGCCATTGCCCTGCCTTTTCCCCATACCCTTGTACATTGTTTCTATTCAAATAGTCATCTAATGCCCTCTTGAATGCCTCGATTGAACCTGCCTCCACCACACTTACAAGCAGTGCATTCCAGACCTGAACCACTCGTTGTGTGAAAAAGTTTTTTCTCACGTCACACTTCCTTCTTTTGCAAATAACTTTAAATCTGTGCCCTCTCGTTCATGATCCTTTTACAAGTGGGAACAGCTTCTCCCTATCTACTCTGATTTTGAACACCTCTATCAAATCTCCTCTCAACCTTCTTCTCTCCAAGGAGAACAGCCCCAACCTCTCCAATCTACCCTCATAGCTGAAGTTTCTCATCCCTGGAACCATTCTTGTAAACCTCTTCTGCACTCTCCAATGTGTTCACATCCTTCCTATAATATGGTGCCCAGAACTGTACACAATATTCCAGCTGAGATCTAATGAGTGTCTTATATAAATTCAGCATAACCTCCCTGCTCTTGTACCCTATGCCCCTATTAATAAAGCTTAGGATACTATATGCTTTATTAACTGCTCTCTCCACCTGTCCTGCTACCTTCAGTGATCTATGCACATATACACCCAAGTCTTTCTGCTCCTGCACCGCCTTCAAAATTTCACCCCGTATTTTATATTGTCCGTTCATGTTCTTCCTACCAAAATGCATCACTTCTCACTTCTCCGCTTTGAAATTCATCAGCCCACTCCACCAACTTGTCTATGTCTTCTTGAAGTTCCACATTGCCCTCCTCGCAGTTTACAACACTCCCAAGCTTCATATCATCCGCAAACTTTGAAATTGCCCCCTGCACACCAAGATCTATATCATTAATATATATATTAGGAAAAGCAAGGGTCCCAATACCGACCCTGAGGAGCTCCACTACAAACCTTCCTCCAGCCTGAAAAATATCCATTGACCATTACTCTCTGCTTCCTATTTTTCAGACAATTTTGTATTCACATTGCTACTGTTCCTTTTATTCCATGAACAATAACTTTTCTCACAAGTTGATTGTGTGGCACTGTGTCAAATGTCTTTTTAAAGTCCATGTACACCACATCAACAGCATTAGCCTCATCGACCTTTTCTGTTACCTCTTCAAAAAGCTCCAAGTTAGTTAAACACGATTTCCCCTTTAGAAATCCATGCTGGCTCTTCCTTATCAACCCATATTTTTCCATGTGACTACTAATTCTATCCCAAATAATTGTTTCTAGAATCTTGCCCACCACTGAAGTTAAACTGACTCGTCTGTAATTGCTGGGCTTATCCTTACAACCTTTTTTGAACAAGGGCGTAATGTTTGCAATTCTCCAGTCCCCTGGCACCACCCCTGAACCTAGGGAAGACTAAAAGATAATCGCTAGTGCCCCTGCAATTTCTACTTTCACTTCCTTAAATATCTTTGGATGCATCTCAACCAGTCCCAGTGCCTTATCAACTTTAAGTATCGACAGTCTATTCAACACTTCCTCCTTATCAATTTTGAACCCTTCTAGTGACAGAATTACCTCGTCTGTCACCATGGCCTGGGTAGCATCTCCATCCTTGGTAAATACGGATGCAAAGTATTCATTTCGTACCTCAGCCATGGCCCCTTCATCCATGTGTAAATTCCCTTTTGGGTCCCTAATTGGCTCTACTCCTCCTTTTGCCACCCTTTTACTATTTATATACCTATAGAAGACTTTGGGATTCCCCTTATGTTGGCTGCCAGTCTTTTCTCATAATTCCTCTTCTCTTCTCTAATATGCTTTTTCACCTCCCCTCTGAACCTTCCGTATTCCTCTTGGTTCTCAATTGTATTTTCTACCTGACACCTGTCATAAGTACACTTTTTTTTCTTCTTTATCTTAGTTTCGATCTCCCTTTTTCATCCAGGGAGCTCTGGATTTGTTTGTCCCTTTTGACAGAATATATCTTGACTGTGCCCAAACCAATTCTTTTTTGAAGGTAGCCCATTTTTCAGCGACAGTTTTTCCTGCCAATCTTTTGTTCCAGCCTATCTGGCCCAGCTACGTTCTTGCCCCATCCAAGTCGGCTCTTGTCCAGTTAATTATTTTTACTCTGGATTGCCTATCGTCCTTTTCTATCATCATCCTAAAACGTACAATACAATAATCACTGTCTCCTAAATGTTCCCCCACTGACACTTGATCTACTGGAATATTTAACACCCAGTTCTGCCGTACCTTGAGCCAGGCCTCTCTCATCGCCACAACATCATATTTCCACATGGCAATCTGCGCCTGTAACCCCTGAATCTTATTTACTATACTCCGTACATTCACATACATGCATAGTAACCCTGATTTAGATTTTGTTACTTTCTCCCTTACCCTGACTTTACCTATTAACTTACTATTCTCTATACTAGTGCTATTTGTTCCACCCAGTACCTTGTGCATCCTAGTATTCCCCTCTCATATTTTTTCTTGGTTCCCGCATGTTGCAGTTATGGCACACTTGCCCTGCCATGTATGCCTAATCTTATTTATTTGGTTATTTAATTAGTTACTAATTTAGTAAAATGAAGTAATTTCACACTACAGTTTCCTAGCTTAGAGAAAAGGGAAAAACACATCAGCTGCTGGAGGTAACTTATAAAGAATAAAAAGGAGCATCTTCTTCCCCCTCTCCAAAGAATTTCCACTTGAACCAACTTCCTGACTTTAGCAGAGATAAAAACAAAAAGCTAAAAGCTACTGCGGATACTGGAAATCCAAAACAAAAACAGAATTACGAAAAACTCAGCAGGTCTGGCAGCATCGGTGGAGAAGAAATCAGTTAACGTTTCGAGTCCTCACGACCCTTCGGCAGAACTGAGTATAGTTAGGAGAGAGGTGAAATATAAGCTGGTCTAAGGTGGGGGGGCGGGGGGAGACCAGCTTATATTTCACCTCTCTCCTAACTATACTCAGTTCTGCCGAAGGGTCGTGAGGACTCAAAACGTTAACTGATTTCTTCTCCACCGATGCTGCCAGACCTGCTGAGTTTTTCCAGGTAATTCTGTTTTTGTCCTGACTTTAGCACTCTGTTTACAAAGCACTCAGTTTACAAAGCAGTCACTGTGCTCTCTGACCAGAATAGGATGCAATAGCTTGCATGTATATCAGATCTAAATGCAGTATTCAAGTGGAGTCTGACCAGAGGCCTATAAAGTTTGACTATTAGCTTTTTTGACACATTGTGGTTATGTCATTTAATATCCTGTTTGCATTGGTTGAACATATTTAGGAGAATATAATGTCTTTCATGACCTCAGGCCATTCCAAACACATCACAGCCAATTAAGTATTTTGAAAGTGGAGTTACTCAGTAAGGTGCCAGGTGCAATAGAAGATAAATCTTCAGATAATTAGTATGTGGCAGAATAATTGTTTAGTCAGGGCACTGGGAGAACTTAGCTGCTCTTCTTTTGAATAGTGGTATGAGAAGTTTTATGCCCTGAGGGCAGATGGAGCCTTGGTTTAATGACTCATTCGAAAGAATGCACCTATGACCATGCTGTACACTTCAGTACCAACTTGGACAATGTTACTAAAAGCAAAATACTGCGGATGCTGGAAATCTGAAACAAAAACAAAATTTGCTGGAAAAACTCAGCAGGTCTGACAGCATCTGTGGAGAGAAAGACAGAGTTAATGTTTCAAGCCCGTATGACTCTTCTTCAGAACTAAAGAGAAATAGAAATGTGGTGAAATATATAGTGTTTAAGTGAGGGTGGGACAAGTGAAGCTGGATAGAAGGCCAGTGATAGATGGAGGCAAAGGAGAGATTGCAAAAGATGTCATAAACAAAAGGTCGAAGGGGTGTTGGTGGTGGTGATACTGGCTAAAGGAGGTGCCAATGATGACATTAAGAGTAGAAAGCAGGATGAGCAAGTGACAGATGGCCCTAGTGTGGGTGGGGTGGGAGGAGAGGACGGTGTGGGGAAAAAAGATCGAAATAGGCTAAAAGGTGGGGATAAAACAATGAAGGGAAATAATTTTTAAAATAATAATAGAAATAGGTGGGGAAAAAATATATATATAAAAATTTAAAAATAAATATTAAAAAAGGGAGATCAAAAAGGGGTGAGGATGGAGGAGAGAGTTCATGATCTGAAGTTGTTGAACTCGATGTTAAGTCAGGAACGCTGTAAAGTGCCTAGTCGGAAGATGAGGTGCTGTTCCTCCAGTTTGCGTTGAGCTTCACTGGAACGTTGCAGCAGGCCAAAGACGGATATGTGGACATGAGAGCAGGGTGGTGTGTTGAAATGGCAAGCGACAGGAAGGTCTGGGTCATGCTTTGGGACAGACCGAAGGTGTTTCACAAAGCGGCCACCCAGTCTGCATTTGGTCTTTCCAGTGTAGAGGAGACCGCATTGGGAGCAACGAATGCAATGGACCAAATTGAGGGATGTGCAAGTGAAATGCTGCTTCACTCGAAAGGAGTGTTTGGGCCCTTGGACGGTGAGGAGGGGGGAAGTAAAGGGGCAGGAGTTGCACCTTCTGCGATTGCATGGGAAGATGCCGTAGGAGGGGACTGAGATGTAGGGGGTAATGGAGGAGTGGACCAGGGTGTCCCGGAGGGAGCGGTCCCTACGGAATGCCGACGGGGGGTGGGGGGGGTGTGTGGTGAAGGGAAGATGTGTTTATGTGTTTGGTGGTGGCATTGTGCTGGAGTTGGTGGAAATGACAGAGGATGATCCTTTGAATGTGGAGGCTGGTGGGGTGAAAAGTGAGGACAAGGGGGACTCTATCATGGTTCCGGGAGGGAGAGGAAGGTGTGAGGGCAGAGGTTTGGGAGATGGGTCAGACACGGTTGAGGGCCCTGTCAACCACCTTGGATGGGAAACCTCGGTTAAGAAAGAAGGAAGACATGTCAGAAGCACTGTTTTGGAAAGTGGTATCATTGGAACAGATGCGACAGAGGCAAAGGAACTGAGAGAATGGGATGGAGTCCTTACAGGAAGCAGGGTGTGAGGAGCTGTAGTCGAGGTAGCTGTGGGAGTCGGTGGACTTGTAATGAATATTGGTGGGCAGTCTATCACCAGAAATTGAGACAGAGAGGTCAAGGAAGGGAAGGGAAGTGTCAGTGATGGACATGTGAAAATTGGAAGCAAAATTAATAAATTTTTCCAGGTCCAGACGAGAGCATGAAGCTCGGTACCATGAAGGTACCGAAACAGTATTCGATGTACTGGAGAAAGAGTTGTGGGAGGGGGCCTGTGTAGGACTGGAACAAGGAATGTTCCACATACCCCATAAAGAGATAGGCATAACTGGGGCCCATGTGGGTACCCATAGCCACACCTTTTATTTGGAGAAAGTGAGACAAGTTTAAGGAGAAATTGTTCAGAGAGAGAACAAGTTCAGCCAGATGGAGGAAAGTGGTGGAGGATGGGGATTGTCCTGGCCTCTGTTCAAGGAAGAAGCGGAGAGCCCTCAGACCATCTTGGTGGGGGATGGAGGTGTAGAGGGATTGGACGTCCATGGTGAAGAGGAGGCGGTTGGGGCCAGGGAATTGGAAATTGTTGATATGATGTCGGGCATCAGAGGAATTGCAGATGTAGGTGGGAAGAGACTGGACAAGGAGAGAGAGAACGGAGTCAAGATAGGAAGAAATGAGTTCCGTGAGGCAGGAACAGGCTGACGTGCTCGGTCTACCGGGACAGTCCTGTTTGTGGACTTTGGGGAGGAGGTAGAAGCGGGCTGTCCGAGGTTGGGAGACTGAGGTTGGAAGCTGTGGAGGGAAGATCTCCAGAGGAGATGAGGTCAGTGACAGTCCTGGAAACAATGGCTTGATGTTCAGTGGTGGGGTCATGGTCCAGAGGGAGGTAGGAGGAAGTGTCTGCGAGTTGACACTCAGCCTCTGCGAGTTGACACTCAGCCTCTGCGAGGTAGGGGTCAGTACGCCAGACAACAACAGCACCACCCTTGTCAGCAGGTTTGATAACAAAGTCAGGGTTGGATCTGAGAGAACGGAGTGCGGCAAGCTCAGAAGGAGACAGGTTAGAGTGGGTGAGAGGAGCAGAGAAATTGAGACGGCCGATGTCACGCTGACAGTTCTCAAAAGATCAAGAGCAGGTTGCTTTTCAGTTTCACCATCAGAAACTTTGATATATCTATTGTACATTAAATTTGGCACTTGGAGTTCATATTTAATAAAAAACATTATTGTTATTTATGATCTAACCCCTTCTTCCCCCCCCCCACAATTTGGTAAGAGCAAATGGGGCTTGTAGAATCAGTTATGCTTGTAGATGGGGCTGTGGCAAAAGTAAAAGTTTTCCATGTGCAAGGTATCCCACCTGGATGAGTGTGATAGTTGTTTATAGCTAAAGCTAAGCAGGAATAATGAAATAATTTCAGTAAGATGTTGTTCACCTCCAGAAACTTACGCCAGACTGCAGCGGAAAACTCTTTAAGTGTCAGTGGAGGAACCAGCAGGTTTCACTATCTTAACTTCATTAAAATCCCAGTGAGCATCTTGATTTCTTTTAATCGATAGGTCCCCTGCAATAAAAGGAACAAATAAGTTTACTCCATTCCCTGGATCCCATTTCTTATTAATTGGTGCATGAATGATCCAACGCTGCCAGTTCCGCTGTATTGGAAATAGTAATGATTTGCCGTTTTTTATTGGACCATGACAGTTTGCTGAAATAAGTAGCAGAGGAACTGGGCAATTGCCAATCTAAAGACACCACCTCCAGCAATAATAATTAGCCTCTATTGGTCTCAGGACCTATTTAGACCACTAATCCTTAGTGAACATCTGAGTAATAGCTTAAATAAAGAACAGGTATGGTGAGCACTAAAGATCACAACCGTGCTTCAGGCCCTAGATTAATTATAGGAGATAAACCAGTATTATTAAAAAGCAAAATTCTGTGGATGCTTGGAACCTAAAATAAGAACTGAAATAACTAGAAATAATCAGCAGGTCAGGCAGTTAATGTTTCTAGTTAATGACCTGTCATCAGAAATTATTGTGAATCCTCTTATTCACTGCACTCTGGGCCCCATTGTAAAATTTAATATTGTTCAAAATGAAAGGAGGTGATTGTATTTTATTGCTGTGCTAAGTAAACAAGGTTAAATTGAAATGTTTGAAACTTCATTTTTCAAAATAAATCGGTATTCTGCAGAAGCTTAAACTATCATGAGTATGCCCAGATTTAGACATATAATTCTATGAAATTCTATTAAATGATTGTATGGAGCATACAGCTAATATTCATGACAATGTTTAGGCTTCACTTGAGTCTCCCTACATTCTTCCTTATCTAACTTTATTGGCATAACCCACTATTCTCTTCTCCCTCATATGCTCATCTAGCTTCTTAAATACACTTAGACAATTCACCTCCACCACTTCCTATGATAGCGAATTGCACATTCTCACCACTCTCTGGTTAAAGAGATTTATTCTACATTCATTATTTGATTTCTTGGTGATTTGTCTTTATACTGATGGCCTCTAGTTTTGCCCTTTCTCACAAATAAAAACACACTTTCTCTCTCTATTTTTTCAAAACCTTTCATAATTTTAAATCTCCCATACAGTAGAATCTCAGTGCTATTTTTCTCCCTCACTTTTTATCTGGCTACATTTGTCGGTTTCCCAGTAGTAACCAAACAACTTGTAAATAAGTTGAAGTATCTTCTTTTTCTTCTTTGTGGAGCAACATTCCATATGACTGGCAAACCCGTGCCAGAATCCTAATGGTGAGCTCAGTGTTTCGTTCTGTTTATTTTAGTTTACTTCGAAACTCTGAATCATCCAAAATTATTTATCTAACCTTTCATATTTCCCAAACTATTTTTCCAGCAGGCTCTCAATTGAATCTTTTAACTTTTGCATTGTGATTAATCTCGATCATTTATATGAAGTGAATATATGGATTAGTTGAGGTTTGAGAATATTGTTCCTTAAATTTAGTTAGCACAGTGCCAATGCAGCTATTGAACCATTTTAGTACTACCACTGAGGGGTTTTAATCTAGTTAAATTTCTTTTTTTTGAAGACTTTGATCTGTTGGGGTATTGAAAACTGACAGTCTTGCACCTTGATTGCTTGTAACTTCTGGGTCATAGTTTTTGATCCATGACAATCCAGTGGCTGATAATTGTGGTGGTCCAGCTGTAGGTCAGCATACAATATGGGCTGCATTGGGCATAAGATAGTGAGCTGTAGCTGTGAATCTAAAGCTTGGAAGGAGAAAAGCTAATTGGCCTACTCCTTCCACAGGATGAACATCTCCATTATAGTCTCTATCTCCCTTCTCAACCCCTCCAAGCACTTCTCAAGATCGTTATATCTTTTCCGACCCCTCATGTGAATTAACCAGTATTAATATCTTTATAACCTTCAGTCCTCTTTTGCAACTGTTACTGGCCTAGTTTCTTTTTAAATTGACTTAGAATCAACCAATTTTCTTAGTTGTCTGAATACCAGAGGGACAGCATCAAGGTCTAATATAATAACTGCTTTAGTACATAAAGCCTGACTAGTTCCATTCATCTTGCAGTCTGCAGTCTTCTCCACTACTGCTGTTAGTGAATTGTTTTACATAAGGCCTCAATTGTAATAGAATACTTTAGGTAATGTGATAATTTTACTCATCAGGAACTGGATGAAAATGGTTCCTTAACTCATTTCATTTACTGTAAATTTCTTTCTCTCTGATATTCTGCAAAAGAGAAACACAAAAAATAAATGCTGTTCAATGAAACCTTGATCTGCAACAAATTAAAAAGAATCAGCCATATGATCTTCCATTGTTACTTCACAGAAGACTGTGCCAAGAGCTGTCAAGAAGATTTTACTAAATTATGGAGAGTTAAAGCTTCCAGTTTTTTAAGTTACGTAAATAGGAAGCTATTGATCAGTTGGACCAATCAGACTAAGTTTTGTGTGTATGTATGTTGGAATTGAAGACCATTTCAGATTTTTTTTTGGGATGTGCTGGGAAGGCTAAGAGGAGATTTGATAGAGATAGTCAAACTCGTGAATTATTTTGATAAGAGTAAATAAGGAGGAACTGCCTCCATTGGCAGAAAGTTCAGTAACCAGGATACAGATTTAAGGTAATAGGCAGAAGAACCAGAGGCAATATAAGGAAATGTTTTTAATGCAGCGGATTGTTGTGATCTGGGAATAGATGACTTGAAAGAATAGTGGAAGCAGATTCAATTGTAACTTTCAAAAGGAAGTTGGATAAATACTTTTACATTTTAAAAGAAAAAGATTACAGGGCTGTAGGGACAGAACAGGGGAGTGGAATTATGTGGATAGCTCCTTCCAAGAGCTGACATGGACGTGATGGGCTGAGTGACCACTTCCTGTGCTCTGATTCTATATGACGTTTTGAGTTCATCAAGGTAAAATATATTAATGCTGAGGAATTAAGTACTTTGATACCCTAAGAACTATGAGCCAACATAAAGCATTCTCAACTCAGGTGTATCATAGCCAGTTTCACAGTGAGGCTTAATGAATGCAACAGCATGGCTTGCTCTTGACCTCCGATCATCTCCTATAGCACCAGTGTAATTTGTAATTTCTATGTTAGTTACCTCTGGTGGGCTTGCTTGATGAGATGGAAATTTTCATGCCTGTTAATGTTGGGGTATTTAGCGATATTTTTATAATGTTCACACACACTCACAAGTGACTGGGTTATTGAACCTGGACAAACTCATTCACATAGAAGGGATAGAGGGAATATCTTGTAGACAATGGAAGAAGAAACATTCATCCTATCAGTTTAAGGTAGATTTAAAAGTGGGCCACAGAATTAAAAGGACGGATTTCTAACTTGGTGTCACCTAGGATGAGATATTTAAGTGCTTCGATTTATCAGCATATAGATTTGTAATACAATGTATTTCATTTTTAATTTCTCTTCAAGAATGTAGCAATCCTTCCACGGCACCAGGAAAGGAGTGGGAAGAATATGTGCAGATCCGAGGCTTGGTTGAGAAAATCCGTAGAAAACAAAAAGGTATTTCCACTCTTGCATAATATGGTTTCTCTTGTCCACATTAAAAAAAACTCACTCTGATTCCACATTGCTAACCAGCAACAGAGGTAGTGTAAAATTGAAACTGGTTTATTACAGATGACATGGCATTTTGGAGATTTCATTTACTGTACTGTAGTTTCAAGGATCTGTGTTTTCTCCAACGTTCAGTTCCCGATTTCAGCTATGTCATCAGGAGGAACTTCAAAAGGAAGCCTGTGACTTAACCTTAAGAAGAGTTAATCCTCCAAGAGTGCACTGTATAGCCACTAGCTGTACATCTGGAATTGAGTTTTCTACCCACTTTTTAGCTATGCTATGGGCTTAGACTGGGGAATCTCAGATAAAGCTCCAAAACTCTTTCCCAAACCTAGTATGTAATAATGGTAAGATGCTACATGCCACTAGACATCCATTTGGATGTTCCTATGTAATAAATCTCAATTCTTCAAGTCTTGAATTATAAAACTAATTTCTACAAAAACAATGGAAAATCTTCACTTAAAAGAATGTGGCAACAAAACCTCTGCAGCGACATTGCACTTGATGTGTTGTGAAGTTCAAACATTAGAGTGTATGAAATGGTCTGATACAAGCAAACTCCATTCTGCTCAACCATTCCCTATTAGTGTCTATCCTTCATCTGAGCAGTAGTCCTAACCCTATGTATCTGCCATGCTCCCATACCCCTTTACCTCCCTTTTAATCATCCATCTAAACTTATTGTTAAAGATGGTCTTTGTTTTAATCGTCAACTCTGATTCTGGTTTCTCTTGCTCTTCATCCTAAAGCTTTTATCTATGTCCTTTTTTTCCCCCTAGACCCTTCCATTATTGGAAACTGTTATTTCTCTCTACTCTGTTTAATCCCTTCACAACACTTTTGTCAAATGATGTCCTCTGTTCTAATGAAAACAGTTAAAGTTTTTCAAGTCTTTCTTTGCATTTTTATATCCCATACCAGGCAACATCCTAGTAAATCTATGCTTTACTCTGTTCATTACCTTAAAATCCTTCTAAAATATGGAGTCCAAAGTTTACACAATACCCCAATGGTGGTCTTACTGAGATATTCCTTTGGTACTCACTCAGCCTAGAATGTTTTGAATGCTCCTAATGTTTTTGGCTCTATTAAGATATGCTCAATTTACAATTAGCTAGTTTAAATGTAATTTCTCTGGTCATTAGCTCAAAAAATTACTCTAGCTGCATCTTAATTGCAGCATTGTATAGTTTATATAGTGCTATATATTTGTCATCATCACTTATTGCTAAACTTACAACCTAAGCTTCTCTAGTCTTTTCTTGTCTCATCCCCTTTGCATTTGGGATTTATTGCACATCCTCTCCAATTCATGTTGCTTCTTTTAAAGCATTGTGACCAACAATTTACACTGATCTGACAAGTAAATTAAAACATAAGCAAAGGTGGCTTCTACATCACTACAAAGGTAGATTACTCCAACATTTCATTTGATTTTTTAGCTGTTTGTCCTTGGTGAGTGTACTGCTACTCCCAGGTCCTGTTTTCTCTTTCTCTAACTATTCCTGTGCTGGTTTGTTCACTTTATTTTCAGGCCTATGTTATTCAATTTTTCACTCAATACACAACACTTCGTGAATTTTATTGATAGGAACAGGAGCAGGCCATTTAGCTTTCGAACCTGTTCTGCCATTCAGTGAGATCATGGCTGACCTCTGACCTAGCTCCATGTACCTCTCTTTGCCCCATATCCCTTAATATTTTTGGTTAACAAAAATCTCCGATTTAAAATTTACAATTGATCTACCATTAATTGCTGTTAACAAAAGAGAGTTTCAAACCTCTGTCACCCCTTTGCACGTAGAAGTGTTCCTAATTTCATCTACCTCCATCAGCCCCAGAAACAGTTTTTCTCTACCCACCTATCTTCCCATTCAATATCTTAAACTTCAATGAAATCACTCCTTAATCTTCTAAATTCCAGGGAATATACAACTCTAGTATATGTGATCTCATAATAGAATCTTTGAAGTTCAGATATCATTCTGGTAAATTTATATTGCTCTCCCTCCAAGGTCAGTATATCCTTCCTAAGGTATGGTGCCCAGAACTGCTCACAGTGTGCCAGGTGTAGTCTAACCAGGACTTTGCAAAGCTGTAGCATGATTTCTACCCGCTTGTATTCTAGTCCATTAGATATAAAGACCAGTTCTCACTAGGCCTCTATGATTTTCTATACCTGTTGATTGCAGTTTAATGATCTATGTACATGGACCCTCAAATATGTTTGAATAGTCGCTGTTTCCAGCTTCTCACCATTTGGGAAGTACTCTGAGCTTTTTTTTTAGGTTCAAAGTGGATGACCTCACAATTACCTACATTGACATCTATTTGCCACAGTTTTGCCCATTCATTTAATCTATTAATAATTCTTTATTGTGCTTCCACCTACACTGCTTACAATGCCACTGATTTTTCTGTCCTCAGCAAATTTTGGATACGTGTTTTTCTATTCCATCATCTTAGTCCTCAATAAATACAATGAATATTTGAGGCCCCAACACAGATCCTTGCAGGACATTGTTAGCCACATGCTAGAGTACCTGCCCATTATCTCTGCACATTATACCTACCTTCTGTCTCCTGCTACTCAGTCAATTACTTAACCATGTCGGTAATTGTCCTTCAATTCCATGAATTTAAACTTTAGCTAGCAGTCTCTTCTGGGGGCCCATTGTTCAAAGGCAATCAGTGCCTGATCGGGGGACCTGGCATTGGGAAGGGGCCTGCTGAGATCCACCCCTGACGTCACTTCTGCCATCATACAGCTGTGCCTGGGTCCATCGGCAATCCTAGGCCTTGGGTGGGTGTCTAACTGGCAGCAGACCCAACTTCCCTGGTGGCGCTGCCATTCTGCAACTCTCAGCAGGTGGGACTTCTGCTCCCAGGGATCAAGGTCCCTGGGAAGGCCCGTTACTATCCAGTTAAGTACCTGATTGGCATTTAATTAAGTGGAGCTTCCCTAAAAGAGGCTAATGGGCGAGCCCTACTGTCACTTCCATTAAATACTGTCCACTATGCTTAGAATATTACTACAGTATATAATTGACAGCAGTGTTAGACTAACTGGTCTATAATCCCCTGGCGTCCTTGTCGCCTTTCTTAAATAACTTTGGAAGATTACGGTTAGAGCACCTGCGAAGTTCTCACCTATTTCCTTTAAATCCTGGGATGGAAACTTTCTGATCTTGGGGAATTGTCACTGTAGTGCTATTATTTTCTTCAGTTTTGTTATTTTACTTATGTAAATTTTAGTCAGTCCTGATCCCTGATTCAGTATTAGTTTCTTCGAGATGTCCAGCATGCTATCCTGTTCCTCTACTGTAAATTCTGATGTAAAGCAATTACTTAACATGTCTGCTATTGACAATACCACCGTTATAAGTTTTCAAGGAACCCACGTTTCCCTTGACCAATCCCTTTTTCCTAATATAGTTGTAAAGATTTTTTTGGTTGATTTAGATATCCCTTGCAGGTTTTGTTTCGTGCTCCCTTTTTGTAGCTCTTACTATCTATGTTGCCACCATTTGTTGTTCTCCAATATATCAGGGTCTACTTCTTTTGTATGCTTTTGCTTTGCTTTATGTTGTTTCTTACCAACTTAGTCATCCATGGTTGTTTTTTTTTGTTAAGTAGAACCCTTGCTCTTTAGCAGTTCTTTTTTGAACACCTCCCACTGGACTGTCATTTAACCCAATAACAGACTTTCTCAGTTTTTCATCAAAGTCAGTTTTGCCTAAACCTGGAATTTTATCTGTTTGTGTTTCTCCTTTTGAGGCACCATGCTGAGCTCTATCATATTATGATTGCTGTTTAGATAATTTGCCATTTTTCTGCTCAATTACAAAAACAAATCTAAATCTTCAAATTATTAACACTGTTCTCCATGAGCTTTTACTCTATTTAGTATTATCTGCAGATTTAATAAGCTTATAATTGGTTTCTGCATCTAAGCCTTTTATGAATATAGGCTATAAAGGCAGATTCCTGTGATATTGCACTCACTGCCTCACCCTCATCTATGCTTCATGTATCAGGTTTCTCTTGATATAATTCCGTTTCTTATCTAGTCGAAATAGAACTATCATAGGAAGTTCCACTATCTACTTGTTTGTGTCATGCATAAAGAAATAGTGGAAATTTCTTGAATGGGATTTTCCCCATTTAAATTCAAGCTGGCTGTTTCTTAAACAGGTATCCTGAATTTTACTCCATTTTATTTTCCATTATTTTACCCATCATTGATGATGCCCAGTCAAATATGTTCCATTTTTAAAGCTATCAGTATAATCTTGCCGAGCTTCATACCTATACCCAGTCGTCTCCTTAAGCACACCTGGATAGACTATCTATTTTGTGAAACAAAAACAGAATTACCTGGAAAAACTCAGCAGGTCTGGCAGCATCGGTGGAGAAGAAATCAGTTAACGTTTCGAGCCTTCACGGCCCTTCGGCAGAACTGAAGCATAGTTAGGAGAGGGGTGAAATATAAGCTGGTTTAAGGTGGAGGGGGCGGGGGGGGAGAGAGAAGTTGAGGGTGTGGTGATTGTGGAGATAAGCAAGCAGTGATAGGAGCAGATAATCAAAAGATGTCACAGACAAAAGGATCAAAGAGGTGTTGAAGGTGGTGATATTTGTCTAAGAAAAGTGCTAATTAAGAATGGAAGACAGGACACTCAAAGTACAGCTCTAGTGGGGGTGGGGTGGAAAAGACTAACAAGGTTTTAGTTTTAGATTTAAAAATAGGTGGGGAAAGAAGAATCTATATAAATTATTGAAAAAAAAAAGGGGGGGGAAGAAACGGGATGGGGATGGGGGGAGGGGGAGTTTAAGATCTAAAGTTGTTGAATTCAATATTCAGCCCAGAAGGCTGTAAAGTGCCTAGTCAGTGCCGATGCTGCCAGACCTGCTGAGTTTTTCCAGGTAATTCTGTTTTTGTTTTGGATTTCCAGCATCCGCAGTAGCTTTTAGCTTTTTGTTTTTATATCTATTTTGTGAGTTATGTTTACCTGGAGCAAACACTTAATACACTAAGAAAACCAAAGACTCTGAAGACACATTTGGATATTTGTTGTATTATAGAACTTGCACGATTAATTGGCATTTTCTGCCTTTGTGTATATTTCTTGTAAATAATCATTCAGTAATAAATGTGTGTCCTCTATTAATTAATCTATCACTTTTATTAGTTACAATCCCCAGTTCCTCCATACCAACTTTTTACTGTTATGGCACTAAAAATGATTTAGTATTGCTTAACCTTCCTTGCTGTGTTCCTTGCTAGTGTCCTCTTTGGATCAGTACATTTTTTAAGCCCGTTTAGCAATTTCTTGTACTTACATATACCCAAAACACACTGTCCCTCTTTTGTCCTGTAGACTTTGCTTAGATTCTTTGCTTTTTGATTTTTAGTGCAGGTCAGAACATTTCCAGGTTCAGTCTCTGGTCCTCGACCTGCAGAAGAATTGGAAGTGCCGGAATTTGCCTGCTCTGACTAGCTGTGGAGAGGATAGAATTGTTGGATCAGTGATCCTGCATGGAAGTGACTGTCAAGTGAAAAATAGGATAGGTTCAGATGTGATGATCCTTGTTTGAATTGCTTCCTGACATTGTCTAGGTTGCCGTATAAAAAATGGCAATTTGAGTGAGGTTGTTAGGAGTTGGAAATTTACCAGAGCAGTTTAGAATAGAACAGGAGAAAATGGATAGAGGAATGTTATGTAATAAATAAGTAACAGTGTACACTGCAGGATCAAGATGGCATTGTAAACCACAAGAGTGAACTTTCAAACAGTTTATCAACCTCAAGATGCCTACTGCTTTTTAAAGCTCCAGACTTGAAAGCATTGTTTTTTGTAAATTTTCCTTTTGTACTGTTTTATGCTTCTGGGATAACATTTCAGACAGCAACAGATGGCGTGCTTCTCCAAACAAATTGCACAACCGATCATGGAGTCAGGATTTAATTAACTGAGCAATGCACAATGTTATTGTAGATTTTCTATGTTATAATTCTTGTGCCAAAGCTGCTGCCAATCAGTTTGCACACTACCCGAAGCTCTGTCTTCCTTTCCATTTTTGAATTCTTGAATGTCGAATATTAAGTCGAATTTTGTTTTGATCTTGTTTTTTTTCTGGTTAGTAGAACTTTGTAATTCACTTATAATTAACTTTTCTGATTTTAAGTTACTATGTGGTTTGTAACCATTTAGGATTATCGGTTGTCTTTGATGGGAACAGAGAACACCACTTTGATGAACTACTGCAGTGGGCAGCTGACTGTGGAGCCTCAACTGAGGGTTTTGAAATCACTTATTTTCCAGAAGAGGGCTATGGTTTAAAGGCAACTAAAGACATTAAGGTTTGCCTCTTTTAACCTTCATCATCCAACGTCCTTTCTATGCGGTAATTTTGGTCTGCAGAGATCAGAGTACCCAGAATCATTTGTAGATTGTCTTTAGTTTAGAAGTCACCCCAGTTATTTAGCACTAGCTTCATAACCATAAGTTTCTGCCCTGCAGTGTCCCCTGCCACACTGTCAATGACAACCCCAGCTTCATTATAGTACTGTAGAGTAAATGAGGCATACTCTGCCTTCTGAAGCAACAACACCCACCTAAGGGTCTGATTACAAGTCAGTTATGAATAACTCGTGCAGAATTGTGCATCTGTGGTGTATTTAAAATAAAAAGTGAGTATTTATCTGCAGATACAGAGAATCTTTGTCTATTTGCATGGAGCTGCTCATGTGTCTACTGACATTCCTGTGACAGTCTGAAGTAGGAAGGGCTAAGTGTATTGTGCACAAATGCTAATATGGAACCCTTGCAAGAAAATATAACATCTCAACGAACAGTTCTACGGGATGTTTAAATTACAAGTTTAAGCATGATACAGATTTTTGAAGGAGAAAAGTTTGCTCATTGAAGATTTGGACTGTGTGCTGCAGCCATATTTGATTGTACATGTGTACAACTCAGCAGAGAACAGATGCAGTAAGATACATGGGCTTACTGAAAAAACCTTTGACATTAAGGTGCCCTATCAAAGGTCTGGCAAGGCCAGGTTCACCTAACTTTTTTTTCCCCTTGTTTAATGTCAGTTACATCTAACAGCTTTATTTTACCACAAGCACAAGGAGGAAGAAGCTGTGAGGTTTTGGTCCACCTTGCCCAGTACTTCCCAAAATTATTTTAGAAATTCCTTTTAAAAGCAGGAAATAAGGTGGGAAAATGAACCTTGTAACACTGCATCACAACTTACTTCAAATATTTACTGTATTTTGCTTGTCAGTGTCTTTAGATAAATTCAAATTATTTGTTTGCTACATAAGAACCTAAAATAGGAACAATAGACCATACCGCCCCTCGAGCCTGCTCTGCCATTCAATATGACCATGGCTGAGAGAGCAATATGATTTCTACCCCTCCCAGCTTGTTGAGCGTATTTTAACTACTGCAGAGTGATAGTGGAACAGTGCCTTGTACTATGGTGTCAACTTAACACAAAATCACAGTCAGATCATAGAGTGTAATACATAGTGAAACACAAGGATTCCAGCTTAGATTGCAAACCAGATGTAGCAAGTCATAGCAAGTCCTAAATTGCACTTTATTCAGGACAGTAACTGAGCTACATTCTGGATCAAAGGTTTGGATCAAGGCATAAAAGAATGAGGATAAGTTTATTTGAATGGACATGATCAAGAAATGCCCTCTTTCAAGCGTTTTGGTAGTTTATTTGACTCTGCCTTGATGGCTTTTCCATGCTGCATTCTATTTCTGCTGTTAAATTCATAGAGAGTGACAATTTTGTCTCAGCTAATTTTTCGACTTGGATAGATGTGAAGGGAAACTAATAGTTCTTCATTTTACATCAGTAGGTATCATATTCAATCTTTTTCAGTTTTTTGCCTATCTGCTTCAAACCTGCACCACCAGGTCAGAGGAAATGTGAAAGAATGGGTATTTTCAATACGTTCTGGAGTTTCTCTGCTCACTCTCCTTTTTCCACTTTTTCATCTTCTCTAGTTGTGACATTTTGTTTTTTGTTTCTAATCTTAAGATTTTTTTTTAATATGTTCATGGGATATGGATGTTGCTGGCAAAGCCAGCATTTATTCCCCAAACCTAATAGCCTGTCAGAACGTTGTGGTAAGCTGGTTTCTTTAACCGCTGCAGTCTGTGGGGCTTAGGTGCACCCACAGTACTATTAGGTAGGGAGTCCCTGGATTTTGTCCCAGTGTCAATGAAGGAGCAGCAATTATAGTTCCAAGGATGGTGTCTAACCTGGAGATGGTGGAGGTTCCGTGCATCTGCTACTCTTGTCCTTCTGGTTGGTAAGGTACCGGTTTGTGAAATGCTGTTGAAGCAGCCTTGGCGAGTTGCTGCCGAGCATCTTGTAGATGATATATACTGCAGCCATATTGTGCTAGTGGTGAGGAAAGTGAATGTGTTTAAGGTGGTGAATTGGGTGCCAGTCAAGCAGCTGCTTTGTTTTTAATGGTGTCAAGTTTCTTGAATGTTGTTGGAGTTGCATTTGTGATCTTGCCGTAGATTATTCTGATTCTACTATATTTGATCACTCCCATGAGTCAGTCCCGATTCTTATACCTTCAAGAATGTCCATCTTTGCCTTAAGATCTATGAAAACTTTCTGTAACTTGTCCATGTAAACAAACAACAAATTCTGTTTAGTAACTGCTTTTAGGTACTAGATTAACTACCGCTTATTATGATATCAGTTCTTGAAAGCAGCAGAGGATTATGCCAGATATTGTTTAAAATTTGAAGTGTAATTATTAACAAGCAGTGAACAAGCAAATAAACAGTCATGTAAATATATTTTTACAATAGACTTTTGTTTAAATCTTGGCGTAGACAAAATGATTAAAAGATTGCAGCCCTAAAAACGATTCTCACCTTATTTATAAATGACTTGCAAATACATTGGGCAGAATTTTACGGCTCCACTTTGGCGGGAACGGGGCCGTAAAATGCGGCGGACTGTTATAAATCCCATTGACGACAGCGGGAACGTAAAATCCCGCTGTCGTAAAATTCTGCCCATTGTTTTGCATCCTTATTGTCATTTGAAACTAACGGTCCTTTTCAAACAGCCAGTGCTGCTGCTGAGAATTCGAGAACTGCCTTTCTCATGGGATTTTCCAACTGTTTTGATTCAAACAGAAGAGTCTCATTCATATCCTGGCAGAATGTTATGGGACATTCTGGACTGTGGTAGTATCTGACCTTGCAAATTCAAAAGTGAACTGTTAATCACTAAGTATGCAAAGGTGTAAAAAAAAAATGTTACCCACCCTTAAACCTGTCACCAGGGTGACCACAACAATGTTCTTCTTGAGCTCTCTGCCTGAAGGCAAGTCCTTGGCGATTATTCGCCAAACCATGGCAAAGTGCATGATTTTTTTACTACGAGTAGAGCGTGGAGGCAGGCCCCAAATCTGCTTCAGCCAGAATGGGGATCAAATCCTGTGCTCTTGGTGTCAATCTAATCCACTGAGCCAACTGAGCTAATCGCCCCCACCCCCCACCACAACAATAAACACTGCAAAGTTGTATTGTGATTAGGCCTTTTGCAAAACTCTGGTTCAAACTACCTGCACATTGATAAGTTTCAAAGGGATAGCAACCAAACCAAAACATAGATAAAAACACACCATTTTTGTCATACTAACATCTTTCTGTTTTGCATTCAACCATCCTAATCCACCTCTTCCATCCAGCCATATGCACCTAATTTCAGTGAATTTCACTGCTTATTTCTTGTATTATTTGATACGAGTTTTGCATCCGATGTCAGTACAAGTTATCATTCTAAGGTCAGCTTTACTTCAGCTGCTTTGTGCACCTTAAACAGGTTTTCAGCATTCTTGTGATCCACAAGTGCATGCAACATTTCCTTGCAAGTTATTGCAGAATCTTAGCAGTGTGTTTGACTCCAACTGGTTGCATCCTTGAATTCACAGCTTCTTTGTGGACTAACACTTTTTTAAAAAAAAATTTGAAGTGGTGAATGTAATGTTTACATTTTTCACATGCTTTACCTAATGGCTCATTGGTTAGCTGGTTTAGGCACAAGACATTTAGGGTGAAATTGCGCATTTATTAAGAGTACATCTAGGTGCACAGACTTCTGACTCCAGTCAATGCACATGTCAATCATAAAATTATAGGTACTTAAAAGTTACAACCTGACCTCAGCTAGTCTTTAACTTGACAGGAGTTAGACTTATTTGATTTGATACATTATCGATAGACTTATTTGATACCTTTGGTTTTTAAAGGTATGTAACTTCGATGGCCTAACAGTCCCATCCTTCTAGAACAGAATATTGCCCAGTGTGCTGTAAGAAATGCCCATTTCTTTCTCATGCATGTTAGCATAATTTGTCATTAATACACGGCGCAACTTCAAACCTCCTAAGGATTGTTTCTCTAAGCTCATTGTGTTATAGTAATGTTGATTTTCATCTTCTGATTTTTATTTTTAATTTCATTAGTTTAATTTCCTATTTGTTTTGCCTCATTTGTTCTATACAAGTGATACAAGGCTTCTTTACTGCAATAGTGGATACTGTGGTATTAAAAGAAGCCTGTAGTTTGAAAATTTACAATATTAAATGCTTATCATTTAGCATAAATCGATGATTTCATCCTTTGAGGTATAATACATACATACATACATATACATATGTATTAGGAGCAGGAGTAGGCCACTTAGCCCTTCGAGCCTGCTCCACTATTCAATGAGATCATGGTTGATCTATTGTAACCTCAACTCCACCTTTCCATCCACCCAATAATCTTTCACCCCCTTGCTTGTCAAGAATCTATCTGGCTCTCTTAAAAATATTCAGACTTTGCGTCCACTGCATTTTGAGAAAGAGAGTTCCAAAGACTTACGACCCTCTGAGAAAAAATTTCTCCTCATCACTGTCCTAAATGGGCGACTCCTTGCTATTAAACAGTGACCCCTAATTCTAGATTCTCCCACTAGAGGAAACACCCTCTCCACATCCATCCTGTCAAGGTCCCTCAGGATCTTGTTTCAATCAAGTCGCCTCTTACTTTCCTAAATTCCAGCTATATCCCAATTATTTTCGATCTGTAGTCACTTAACCTTTAATCACTGTCCACATAGCAACCATCACAGCCATAATAACCACCTTTATAAAGAGTCTTTGTGGAGATGTAAGAATCACTAGCAAGGCCAGTATTTATTGCCCATCCCTAGTTGCACTTGAGAAGGTGATAGTGAGCTGCCTTCTTGAACTGCTACAGTCCATGGGCTAAAAGTACTTCCACAAATGCTGTTCTTTAATGTGTCCCAGATTTTGACCAAATGATGACAAAAGAATGGTAATAAATATCTAAGTCTTAGATGGCATGCGACTTGGAATGATTGTGTTCCCATGCACCTATCTGCCCTTTCCTTTCAAAATGGTAGAGTTTGTGAATTAACGAGGTGATACATGATTATGGATAGGACCTAGAAATTTTAAATGTTTCACTCATCTATAACATCTATTAAGAATCTAATCTTGTTGTTTACAAATTCGTATCTGATTAAATTAAACTCAGGATATTGTACCATCCTGAGCACCTTACTTTGAAACCTTTCAGAATCCTTCCGCTTACTTTGTTGTAGAGAATGAGTGCATAAGCTTCAGTATGTAATGAAAAGGTAAAACTGAAAATGTTGGAAATTTGAAATGAAGGGTACAAACCCAAAATAGATAACTAGGGTGTTTAAATTTTAGTCCCCATTAATTTATTCTCGAGTTGAGTTTCATGTTCTACATAGCCCGATGTAAGGATATGCATCAACTTGGGCAATTGTTCTGATTTGGCAACAGAATTTTACACAAATCAACTACCTAGCAAACCATAATTTGAACCAAGCAATGCATGGTTAAACATGTTGTACCAAATAGCTTTTTTGCGCCATGCTGATCAGGAATGTAAAGTCTCACTTTAATTCTTGCAGCCACAACATGGGCTTATATATTTCTTGATTTTCACCAACAAGACAGCAAAGTAAGGTAATTACTTTTGTCAAGGTGAAGACATTTCCAACTACTTTGCTGCCTTATTCTGAAGCTCTAGTTGCAGTAGCTTGTTGCTCTTTGTGCCAGCTTGCTTTGCATATTAAATTGTATGGTTATTTGCCTTCTTGGTTTTGTACTACTTTGGTGTAATTCAGTTGCATGTGGAGTTTGAGAAGTTTGAAAACTACGTTAGTTAGGTTCAGCATAGTTCCCCTCTTTTTTTTTTAATGTACATTAATTTTGCAAGCTCAATACTCATTGATCTTTTCCCCTAACCCCACCAATTTGCTTCTCTGGAGTACTGTAAATGGAGCTTATTTGATTTTACCACAGTGTTTGCCTGGTTGCATTCACATGCCACTGCTACTGAGTCCTGTGCAAAAAACACTTCTGTGAATAAATTTGTAAAATGTTAGCGCATGTACTGCACAGAAACAGGCTAAACGGCCCAACCAGTCCATGCCGGCATTGTTGCTCCACTGGAGCCTCCTTGAAGATTATTGGCTGTGAAGTTCTGTGTGTTTTACTTTTGAGCCGAGCTCCTCAAACTCTCAGCAGAACATTATCCCTAATTCTACCTACTTGAACTACAGCTGCTAGATCCTTTCCGAGCACTTCTATCTAACTTCTTCTCTAGCCTTGAGCAAATGTTCTTAACCTCAGCACCAAGCAGAAAAGACAACATTCGGAATTCCCGGTCGTGGTCGTAGAGAATGGTAACTACTCTGCGAACTGTACTGCCCCCTAGCACTACCGCATTCCTTTTCAGTCCCCTCCCTCCCCAATGCCTCCCAACTTGAATGGTGCTCTGTACCAGAGTGCTGTAGTCAGTTTGATCATTCACTCTACGGAATTTGCCTTCATCTGCAGTGAACCCTTGTATTTGGCCTAGGCTGGGTGAGATACTGTGGCTGAGTTTTACTAAATAAGCATTAAAGGCTCAATGTTTTGACATTTTTCTCTATTTGGTTGGCAGCCTGTTCATTTCTGCATTCAAAGAATGAGGGCGCCCATTCCAAACGTTGGCAATCTGACATTTTAAAGCACTACACAGCAGCACCAATATATACATGTGCCAGATTAGCATGCTACACCCAATAGAATCAGAGCCCTGCTGAGATCATGCAAATAAAATTCTTGCTGCATAAGGCAATTTGAATGTTATTTGATGTTGACTGGAAGTGGTACTACAGATGAGATTAATGAAATGCTGCCAGTTACGGCAAAAAATGGCCATCACCAGGTTTTTGGTTTTTTTGCATCCCTTCTGCATCCCCAATCTGACTTTGGGATCAGTAGGGATTTTTGCCTCCTGCACAGTCAACATGGCACTTGATGGAAGGAGAGATTAGCACGATGCCTTTCCTAAAAAAAATACAAAGCGAGTACTGTAGTTACTGCTACTTGGGACTCTCAATGTTTACATATGTAATTTTTTTTTGTGGGAATTAATTGCTCGTGCTTCCTATAATCCACATTCAGTGTGTTTCTGCTCTAAATCTGGCAATTGATGAGAGCCTCTTCCTCTACTTTGGAAATGATTATAATTCTTAACATAAGTGGACTATTAGTATACTTAGGGATTCTGTGGTTTGATCAGAACAGACTATGGTGACATGCTCCTTTGCATTTTTAGGCAGAAGAACTTTTTCTGTGGATCCCCAGAAAAATGCTGATGACTGTTGAATCTGCTAAAAATTCTGTACTGGGTGAGTAATGATTTACCAATGTAGGTACGGTTACCTAACATCGTTGTCTGCAGTTGCTATAGTTCACTCTTCAAATATTTAATCTTCCCCGGAATACCAATCAGTTAAGAACCCATTGACTTCAGTTTCCGTGAAACTTTTTTTTAGGGAGTGCGGAAGACATCAATTTGTGCTTATCAAGTCGAAACACTATGGTCAGCGTTGATTCTGCCCTTCAGGTCATTTCCACCACAAAGCTGAATAGATTTCTACTTGCCCAACAATGTGCAGAATCTTCTGTGCAAGGGGGGAGGGAGGGAGGGTGGGGGGTGCGGCGCGGCCCGCTCGCTGATGCACAAAATGATGCGGGGTGACATTGGGTGCACGTCCTGACGTCACCCTGCGTCATTTAGATTTTCAGTTCAGCTGGTGCGCAGCCGATCTGTCAAAGGCCTATTAAGGCCATTAAAAAAGTAATTAATGTAATTAATGGACCTGCCCGTCCAACCTTAAGGTTGGCGGGCAGGCCGGGAGCCCAAGTGGGCTTCTGAAAAAACATGAACCCTCATCCATGGGTGGGATGAGGTTTCATGAGGGTGTTAAAATTTTTATAAAATGTTTAAATAAAAGAAATTGACATGTCCCAGCTCATGTAACAGTGGCACTTGAATGGACATGCCAGTAATTTTTTTCTCCTCCTTTAATGAAATTTTCAAACCTGAGCTGATCTCCCTGAGACTCAGGGAATCCCCCCCCCCCCCGCCCACACAGGGAGTGCATAGCGCTTCCTGGCAGACGTCACGCTGGGTGGGCCTTAATTGGCCTGCCCATGTAAAATGGCAGCCCGCCCCCAACTGGGGGCGCTGATTGGGAATCCGCCCACTTGCGCCCGCTCCCGCACAACCCCCCTCGATGGGGGGAAGATCCTGCCCAATGAGCCGATATTGGCCCAGTATCCTCTTAAAAATGTTCCGAGCTTATACGCTGCAACCTAAATCAAAGTTCCTCTTTCTTAAATTTGCTCCATGTAGGATTATACAGCCGTTGGAGAGAAGGGAGACACTGATCAGCCTAGACTGTTTTCAAACCAGATGCCTGTCCAGAACCCTTGTGATCTTATTTATCTAGTTTTAAAAAATTATTTTGAAAACTAGGTGCTGAACTCAAGGAAACAATGGAGCATAATTTGCTGTATGAGTGAATCTAACAGCATCTGCTGTTATTCAGATTCGCCCTCACCTATTTAATCTAGACTATATTTCGCGTCGCAAGTCGCTTGAAATGCAAGCTGATGAAGTTGCAGGGAGGGAAATTGTGCATTTGGGTCCTGAGCAACGGAGGAAACCAACTGTGTACCTTCTTAATCAATCAGCTCATAGGATTGAGAAATGAACAGTGCAAGGATTGTCAAAGAAATATAAATTAGAACATGCAAATCAAGTACAGAAAGAGAAATAAAGAGAAGGAAAGAAACATTGGATCTGGAAAAATGGAAAAAATGGTGTTAAAGGAAAAGTTTAAAAAGTTTTGATTTTAAATTTCATCTTTTTAAAATATTCAACAACAATTAACAGCAGAAGGAATCAGACTGCACACTTTTATATTAGTTTATTTCATTATGCTACAGTAGATGGTAAATGCTGAGCTGCTCAAATCCCAGAGAGAAACTTGAAACAGCTGCCATAACTGTTTTGCAATTTGTATTTTTATTTCAAGGTGCGTGCCTTGAATCAGTAGTAATAAGACTACTGAGTCTTAGAGGTTGTTTTTTACAAAAATAAATTAAACATTTATTAATAAAATAAATGATTTTAAGCACGTACATGGGTCTATAAACTCCTAAATCCCCTAACTAATCTAGCTCCCAGTTACACCTCTGTTAAGGCAACAGTAAAACAACATAGATTTCAACAGACCCAAGCCAAGCGCACAATACCCTGGACAGTGATATTTAAAATAAATTCCATTAGCTTTGGTTTCTGGAGATAGCAGCTTAGTACATAGAGGCTGGAGACTTTTCACACTTGTTAGATCTTAGAATGTATTTCTCTTACACATGACCTCATCTCCTTTGTACGTGTTTCTCCCTTTTTAATGTAAATCCCATTGTTCCAATATGTCTTTGCAACTTTACATTTTCCATAATATAAATCTTTCATAGTACTCATTACCAGTAATCTTTGGGAAAAATAAACACTGTTTGGCTTAGCCTCTGTTGACTAGGTGTAACACCTTACCATCTCTTTGGAATTCACTACTCTGGTTTATCTAAAAATGCAAATGTTCTTCACACCTCACATTCTAAAACTAAAATAAAAAATAAGCCATGTTTATGTATTTAGCATTCCAAACCTAGCTTCTCTTCGGATACATCAAAGCACCAAGACCAGCTGTCTGTAATTCAATTAAAACCCACACACACAAACCTTTGCACAGAAACTAACCCAAACCCACTATTAACCTACATTTACAATAAATCAAAATAATATGATGAAAATTATTACACTTTCATGATAATTTTTGATGCCAGAAAGATCCTTTGGCAGTAATTAATAATTAGCCCGTTATTAAAAGAATCTCTGACAGCTAATCCAGGCCTAATTAAATTAGACTTTAAATGGCTTCAAAACAGGCTCCTTGGCATCATTGCAGACCAACACTAATTTTCTTTGGTGAGTTTAGTTCATAACTACTACTCCAAATGCATTATAGTCCTGCTGCTCAAAGCATTTCGATAGTGTTGTAAGCAATAAATTACAGTTTTCACAAAGCTAGTGGCAGAGTAGCACATTCAACAGCAAATTTAGGATTTCTGACTTTAACCCTGCAGCTATCCTTGGTTGCCCTTGGGCATTTGTGTGTAAATAACAAGAAGCACTGTTAGCCTCGCCATTATTTTGACAGCAAATCATGGGCCAGTATTTAATTTGGTACAAGAAGTTATATTCAAGTAGTAGCTCTGCTGTGGGATTGCCTATAGAATGACAATAGAGAGTTGCTCCCTTTCAACATAATAGTGACGCTGCTTGCATGGATTGCGGGATCTGTACTTTACATAGCACCATCTAGTGGGAGACATGCAGCTGAAGGTGTTACTATAATGAGAGCTAGCTCCCATCAACAACATCTGAAGGCATGACAGAATAGTGATGCCCAAATAATAGCAAATTTATTATATTATAGATTTTTTAAAAAGTACAAGCATCATCTAAATTTACAGAGCTGTACTGATCAGTGTGTAATTCTCACTAATTTTACAATTGTGCTTTTCATGTAATCCTACCAACACTATCCTACGAATTTTAAAATTAATATTTTCTTATAGGTGTAGCCTTGTGGATTATCTGTACACTCTTCTATCTTAAGTTTCAAAATAGCATATCATTTGCCAGTTTTCAATGTAAAAATGAGACTGTCGCCACCTCCTTCCCTCCCCCATCCAAAAAAAACTAGCAAATATTACCCCTCATATCTCAAAGCAGATTAATTGATGCCAAAGGTTGAATAGTGTTAGAAATGTAAAGTATCTTGTTTAGTCTGATGGGCGTTCTCCTGCTTGGAGAGTTGCAAGCAGTTTCCTCAGCATCAAAGTTCACCGCCCAGCTGGTTTGATGGAGGATTAACTACAATAGTAAATACTGGTGAGTTTGATTTTCTAGTCATCAGCTGACATTATCATTCGCCTGCCTCACAGCTTCCAGTGAATTTCTCTGTGGGAGGAGAGACTGAAATTACTCACTTCCTTTAGAATTACAACTCCCGATGATTTACCGTGGTGTTGACAACTATGGAGAAACTTTCTGTTGTGTATTTGTAAAGGCATAAATATGTGTGGGGAGAACACAAATGCAGTAACTAGAGAACATGGTGTTACAGACTTACATGTTGAAATTTGAAGCAGTCCCTACTTAAGAAAACCTTCATTTGAATGTTCAGTTCACCTCCTTCATTTTATCTATCTTCAGGGGCACCACACTATGGTTTCTTCTTCTCACTTTCCCCCATTACCCCCTCCCCCAATTTATCTATCCAATGTCAAAACTATGAACCGACAAAACCCTATCTATATTGTCAGGTGAATTTCAAGCCTGGTAGCTGTGGTACTCAAAACTCACGAGCCTGAATTTTTAGGATGATGAGGCCTTGTTTCCTGCCAAGTGAAGAGTCGGTATGGAACACACCCCTGCCGACTCAGACAGCCCCACAGATAATTTACGCCTCATTGAGCGCGAATTGACTGCAGGCGGAACTTCTGCCCCTCACTCAAAAGGAGGGTCCCGCCTTAGAGAGCTGCTGGCCAGTCCAACAGCGCTTCAGTGGACAGAAAAGGAAGTTCAAGAAGATGTCGGAGGATAAGTCCGTGAACTGGATGCCTAGTTAAGTTCGGGCGGGTCCCAGGGCAGGGAGGGTAGGAGAGGCCTGGGGGGACGCAATCGGGGTCTCGGGGAAGAGGCCAGTGTGGAGGGAATTCCAGAGGTCACTGGACCTTAAGGGGGGGGCGCCGGACTTAAGAAGGGGGCTTCTGAAGGAGGGCCCCCCACACCTTCCCACCCTGGGTGTAACCCTGTTGTATTTCAGGCTTCCCTCATGGATGTTCAATCTTCCCGCCAGCCTAAAAATTGAGGCTGGGCAGGAAAGGCCTCAGTTGGGGCAAGGGTGGGCTTCTCATCCAAGGTCTTACCCAGCCCAGCATAAAATCACTGTGTGGTCAAGGCGGGTGGGAACCTAGAGGGAATCCCATCCCTTCAATTTCACGCTTCCCCCACCCCTCCCACCCTCCACCCTGCCTAAAAGCCTACTGGTTGGGAAGTGTAAAATTCAGGCCATGAGAAACCTACTTTAATTACCAAACAAAAACTCAAACTCCTTCAAATCTGGATTAAATTCAGATGTTCTTCATTTCTTTTACCAGAGCTGTTTTTTAACCCAGGTGTCAAATTGGTGCTCATGCAAAATAAAATTGTATTGGAGCCAAGATGTATTATACCAAAGTAATTTTTTTTCCTTTGATGGGCTTTGAACTTCCAGAGCTGGATCCCATCAAAACAATTATGCGCCTGTTTTAGTAAGCTGGTGCTTTGCAATTCTGATTTTAAAGTGTGCTGCTATGTATTTATTTCCTGCTGTGCTATTATGTTAATTACTTGCACAGTCCAACTAGTGAAGAAAAACTGCAAACAAATAAAGGACTACTATTAGTTTTGGCCATAAAACAAAGGTCCTCAACTGCTGAAACTTCTGTGATGAGGTTGGGTGGAATTGAAAGGCTGCTGATGGGAATAAGCGGGAAGGATGTTCATGTTTTCTTCCTAGCTACATATTCAATAAAATTTTTAGGAATACCAGTTTGAATGCTCTATGGACAAACATTCTTGCATTTTGAAATTAGCCTGCCAAATTAATGTCATTACTCAGTGGTTCTTGGACAGGCATTCTGCGCTCACATTCCTAAATCTACAGCTTGAGCATTGCTGCAAAATTTGCAGTACTTTGGTATTTTCATATAAACTGTTCTGAGTGAACTGTGGAAATGGATTGGGGACTGGTGGTGGTGGATGATGTGGGCATGGCTTGGATTACCCCGTCACTACAATGGAATAGTCCTTTTGAGAGATAGGCGAACATAGCATTGTAGGATGTATTCTACTTGTTTTGGATTTTAAGTTATATTGTTTTTCTCTTTGAAATTGTCTTTAAAAAGTGAGAGTTGTAATGAAGTAAGCCCTGATGCTTTCAGTATCCTTAATACTGTAATGTTTGTGCTATTCACAGCACTGAATTGCCTGTGCTGAAAGCTGGGTACCTTACAGAGGCAGTAGTTTCTTGGACTTGCTGATGGCCGTAGAGGTTATTTAATTATTTCTCTTACTGTTGCATTGATTCTAGCCTAAAATCTGTACCTCCTTTGAAATGCAGGTCCCGTTTATACCCAGGACCGGATACTGCAAGCCATGGGAAATATTACCCTCGCATTTCACCTGCTTTGTGAACGTTTGAATCCCAATTCCTTCTGGTTGCCCTACATTAAGACATTACCTATGGAGTATCATACCCCTTTGTATTTCGAAGAGGAAGAAGTACATTACCTCCAGTCAACACAAGCCATCCATGATGTTTTCAGTCAGTATAAAAATACCGCTCGACAGTACGCTTACTTCTATAAACTTATCCAGGTGAGTTCACTCATTGTAGCTTTTTTAAGTGTACTTTTGAAGGAGAATCCTAATTCCAACAAATCAGCTGGCACCATTTCAGTTTCTTTAAAAATACAATATCAAATTCAGTCTAGCCTTGGAGGCATTTTTTAATATTTTGATTAACTACTGATGGTTCTACCGCAGCACCGCTCACATTCCAATATGACTTGTTTATGACAAATGCATCATAATGTGTTACCTTGCATGTTGTGTTATTCTGCTGCTAAAGTGGGACTATTGCATTAGGGTGCTAAAGTATAATTCTTGTAAAACGTAGCCCATCCTGAGGCCAATTAGAAGTTAATTGCTTTTGGGGAGGAAAGGGATGAATTGTATCTTTGTGTTGCAACAGTTATTGGAATAGTTAATTTAATGGTTTTGAAACATTAATCCTCTCACAATGTAGATTTAATATTTTGCGCTCTGGCATGTTCATGTGCCATAGCTCATTTTAACTGTACTCATCTTCAACCCTGCCCCAATGATCATTGATCACTGCCAAAAATTGATGATTACTGTTCCAAAAAGAAAACTGTACCATGTGATTGGCAGGCTTAATCATTGTGCTACAAAATTTGATTCCAGCTGGTGAGGGGAATCATGTACTATGAAGACACCTTTGAACTTCACATCAGCCTTACTTGGATAACTAGTATATTAAAGGAGTCTCAAACACCATCTAAATTTTAGTCCCTGTTTTAAGTCTAATGTTTTGGGTCTGTACAGGACACCTGTGGTATAAATAAAGGCTTGCATTTGTATAGGGCCTTTCACAACTACCAGATTTTGAGAAGCACTTTGCAGCCAGAGAAGAACTTTTGAAGCTTTGTAATGAAGAAAAAATAGCAGCTGATTTGCGCACAGCGAACTCCCACAAACAGCAATGTTAATGATCAGATAATTTGTCTTTTGTGATGTTGATTAAGGGAGAAATATTGGCCAGGACACCAGAATTTATTCCCCAGCTCTTATTTGAAATAGTGCCAAGGGATCTTTAACCTGAAGCTAAGAAGGCAGTTGGGCCCTCAGTTTAACATCTCATCTCAAAGACTGCACCTCCGACAGTGCAGCACTCCTTCGGTACTGCACTAGAGTGTGAATCTAGACTGTTGTGTTCAAGTTCTAGAGTGGGAGTTGAACCCACATGCTTCTGACTTGGAGGCAAGAGTGCATACCAGCTGAGCCACGGCTGACAATTAGAGCCAGCTTCTCCTGCTTGACTGAAACAGTTTCACAAACTGGATTGAGCACCAGAGCTCTGTAAGAACCAACTATAATTAAAGGAAGATTATTGGGCTTAATAATTGCTTAAACGTGAAATTGAAGTTGCAGGATTCTGAAATAACTAGAGAGTTATACGGTCTATATATTGCAAAAGGCTGTGAATTATATCACCTGTTGCAATTGATTTAAAAGAAAAATCTTTCACCCTTCTTGAATGTATTCTTGGGATGTGGCCAATGCGTTTCTTGCTCGTCTCTGGTTTCCTGGTGAGGATAATGATGGGACTTCTGCTTGAACTGTTGCAGTCCTTGTGGTAATGGTGCTCCTTCAATGATGTTGCATATAGAATGCCAGGTTATTGACCATGTTTCAAGACATAAATCTCTGCCTTGGGTTCCACTACCTGGTGCAGCTGAGTTTTTTTCAGATTGTTTTGATGCAATTTTAGTAATTCAGTAGAGCCACACAAAAATTGGACTTGTCCATTTTCTAGACTTTTTGTGCTGCAGCATAGATTTGAGAACTTCCATCAGAGGAAGAATACCCTAAGAAGCTTTATATTGTTGTAAGTTCAAATGTTATATTGATTAGGACCAGTAGTTATCATGGTTTGTGTTTAATTCTGGTTCACCATGGGGATAAGAGATTAAATGTTAAATAGAAAAGGAATCTTGCGTTTTGGCAATTTTTGACTATTTCTCCACCGAAAGCATTTGGAAAAAGAGTTGCTTTTATATGTTTTTATAAGCAATGTGTACTCACAGAAGTTTTTCTTGTTGAAAGGCCATTCATATGCGAATTGATTTTTTTAGAAAACAATAAGCAATTAATTGTAAAAGGCAACAAAGAAAAGAATACAAAGAAAATACTAAGAGGTGCAAAGGGGAATATGAAAACAAAGCTTGCAAGGGCTTTTAAAACCAGCAGCAAAAGCTTTTATAAATATATCAAGTTGGGGTATAGTAATGGGGAATGTAGGCGAGACTATAAAAATCTAACAAAGAAATAGGTGGCTTATTTCATGAGCTATTTGCATCCATTCTCTCAGTTGAGGAAGAGGACAAACTACCAGAGGTGCAAGGGAACTTAAAATAAGTTATGGGGAGTGGCTTGTGGATTTAATGTTTTTAACTGGTAATAGAGAAAATAATAGGACTTAAATAGACATATGTCCAGGACTTGGATGGTTTTCACCCAGAGAAATAGATGAGGAAATTGCAGACGTATTAATCATAAGTTTCCAATGTGCTCTCGGTACAGAAATTGTGCCTTCAGTTTGGCAAATCACACACGTCACTCTTATCTAAAAGGAGAGGAAGAATCCAGGAAACTAAAGACCTGCCAACTTAACATCAATTGCAGGGCAGTTATTGTTATGTATCAATAGAAAAAGGTAGCAGGGTCATTTGAGACCTTTGGGGGGTGGTTGTCCCTACCCTTGTATGATTCGCCCCAGGTAAGGTTACCATACTCAGGGTTATGAGCTATGGTCAGTGCCAGAACCAGTGAATTTTCAGTGGTGATGACGCAAGAGGTAGAACCCTTTTGTAAATAGTATGTTAATTATATTAAGATACACAAGTGAAGGGTATTATTTAATGAAGTACTTTGAGCACATATAAACAGGGGACAGCTGGGACACCGGGGAGAGGAGAGCTATGAGACTGAACAAAGTCAAGAAACTCTCTCTGTAAAGAAAGGCTCTGTGTCTTGGTTTTGACTTTATCAACCGGCTTGGATTCTGTTAACACCTGGTGGACAACGGCTACTTACAGATGGAGGGTCCTTTGGGAAGAGGCCTTGTGTTTCCTTTAAACACACACGAGGAATGCAATGGGAAACCACCTCGTGTATTCTTTACCTGAGTAATATTGCTCAATGAAGTTGAAAATAGGAGGCGCTTACAAGCAACTGAAGAGGAAAACGCATGGCCACCAATCATAGAGAAATGAGCAGAGGAGCTGCCCTTGGACAGATCACCACTTTATGAATAGAAACAGTGACTGAGAACCTGGACACACATAAGCTGATAAAAGAGACTTAGCATGGATTTATGAAGGGTAAATCATGTCTGACAGGCTAACCGAATTTGAGAAGGTCACTAGTATGGTGGATGGGAGAATATTAATGGATGTTTTTCAGATGGACTTGCAGAAAACATTTGATAAGTTTCTACATAAGAATATTAGCAAAACTGTGAGTGCCTATAATTGGAGGTAACCTTGTGCCATGTGAGATAATTCGTGCAGAGATTAGAGATGGAGTAGGAATAAAGGGAACATTTTCAGATTGACAGGATGTGACAAATGGTGTTCCCAAGGTATTTGTACTGGGACTTCAGCTTTTCATTCTGTATTCTAATTATTTGAATGAAGGAATAAAGCGTGATATATCCAAGTTTGCAGATAATGCTAAGTTAGGAAGCATGGTAAGTTGTGTAGATGGGAGCAGGAAGTTATAGGGGAGAATTTTCTTCCTGTCGGGGGGACTGAGCGGGCGTGCAGCTGATCGCCACCTGATCGCCACCTGCGATCAGCTGTGTGCCACTATTTTACGTGGGCAGGCCAAGTAAGGCCCGCCCAGCGTGATGCGCACCCAGAAGCACTGAGCACTCCCTGTGCGGGGAGGAGGGAGAATCGGGGCCTATGCTCTTTCGCACATGCGCGCAAAAGAGCGCAGAAATCTCCGAGGCATGGAGCTGCCTCGGAGATTATTTTGATTATTATTATTTGAAATAAAAAAATTATTCAGACATGTCTCCTCATGTGACAGTGTCACATGAGCTGGGACATGTTAATGAATTTTAATAAAATTTTTTACTTGATTTATAAAGCCATCATGAAACCTCATCCCGCCCATGGCAGCCTGGGCTCTTCGCCTGCCTGCCAACCTTAAGGTTGGACGGGCAGCTCTGTTAATCCTTTTAATTGGTATTTAAATGGCCTTAATAGGCCTTTGACAGTTAGGGCGTGCAGCTGACTCCGGTGTGCGCCCGCCGAACTGAAGATCTGAATGACGCACGGTGACGTCGGGACACATGCTCGATGTCATTGCGTGTCATTTTACGTGTCGGCGAGCAGAGCCCGCCCCCGCACACCGACCAGAATATTCAGGCCATTGTGTCTAGTTTTGTGTACTGACCACAGGCAAGATCTAACAGCTTTGGAAGGGGGACAATTCAAATTCTCTGGAATTATACCATGGCTTAAAGTGCTAAGTAATGAGGACAGGTTGCATAAACCTGGCTTGTATTTCCTCAAGTTCAAGAGGTTGATGGTGAACTAATTGAGGTTTTCAAATGATACAGGAATTTGATAAGATAAATGAAGAAAAAGCTATTTTGCCTGTTGGTGGAACCCAGAAGAGACCATAATAAAGTTACAGCTAGGCAAGTTAGGATTGAAATAAGGAAGCATTTTTTTCATGCGAAAGGCTGTGGAAATCTGGAACTCTTTTTCCTCCGGAAGGCTATAGCTGCTGGGTCAATTGAATTTTTAAGAGCTTGATTGATAAGTAAGGTGAGTAAATGGAGTTGAAGTACAAGTTAGCCTTGATCTAATTAATTTGTGGGATAGGCTCAAGGGGCTGATTAGCCTACTTCTGTTCTATGTTCACATCCATTGTGTTGGAAGAGGTGTCAGCTGTGGCTCAGTTCATAGCACCCTCGCCTTTGAATCAGAGGGTTGTGGGTTCATGTCCCACTCCCGGAAACCAAGAACTGTGATTGTACTCGAAAGAGTTGCAATCTGTGACTGTTGATAACTCGAAAGAGTTTCCATTGTGTTGGAAGAGGTGTCAGCTGTGGCTCAGTTCATAGCACCCTCGCCTTTGAATCAGAGGGTTGTGGGTTCATGTCCCACTCCCGGAAACCAAGAACTGTGATTGTACTCGAAAGAGTTGCAATCTGTGACTGTTGATAACTCGAAAGAGTTTCCATTGTGTTGGAAGAGGTGTCAGCTGTGGCTCAGTTCATAGCACCCTCGCCTTTGAATCAGAGGGTTGTGGGTTCATGTCCCACTCCCGGAAACCAAGAACTGTGATTGTACTCGAAAGAGTTGCAATCTGTGGCTGTTGATAACTCGAAAGAGTTTCCATTGTGTTGGAAAGCATTTGATCTATGCATACTTTTTACCATCCTATGTTTACAAAGAGTCGGGTTTGTAAATGAGAAAGCTGTATGGCTTTCACCAAGTGATAAAACAGCTGGGAGGCAGTTAGTCATTTTGTCAAATAAGATGTGGGAAGTGTGGAACAAAAACAAAAATACCTGGAAAAACTCAGCAGGTCTGACAGCATCTGCGGAGAGGAACACAGTTAACGTTTCGAGTCTGTATGATTCTTCAACAGAACTAAGGAAAAATAGAAAAGAGGTGAAATATAACCTGGTTTGGTGGGGGGGGGGGGGCGGATAAGTAGAGCTGGATAGAGGGCCAGTGATAGGTGGAGATAACCAAAAGATGTCATTGACAAAAGGACAAAGAGGTGGTGAAGTTGGTGATATTATCTAAGGAATGTGATAATAAAGGTACAGATAGCCCTAGTGGGGGTGGGTGGGGGGGAGGGGATCGAAATAGGCTAAAAGGCAAAGATAAAACAATGGATGGAAATACATTTAAAAATAATGGAAATAGGTGGGAAAAGAAAAATCTATATAAATTATTGGGATAAAGGGGGATCGGAAAGGGGGTGGGGATGGAGGAGAGAGTTCATGATCTAAAATTGTTGAACTCAATATTCAGTCCGGAAGGCTGTAAAGTGCCTAGTCGGAAGATGAGGTGCTGTTCCTCCAGTTTGCGTTGAGCTTCACTGGAACAATGCAGCAAGCCAAGGACGGACATGTGGGTATGAGAGCAGGGTGGAGTGTTGAAATGGCAAGCGACAGGGAGGTCTGGATCATGCTTGCAGACAGACCGAAGGTGTTCCGCAAAGCGGTCACCCAGTCTGCGTTTGGTCTCTCCAATGTAGAGGAAACCGCATTGGGAGCAATGAATGCAGTAGACTAAGTTGAGGGAAGTGCAAGTGAAATGCTGCTTCACTTGAAAGGAGTGTTTGGGCCCTTGGACGGTGAGGAGAGGGGAAGTAAAGGGGCAGGTGTTGCACCTTCTGCGGTTGCATGGGAAGGTGCCGTGGGAGGGAGTTGAGGTGTAGGGGGTGATGGAGGAGTGGACCAGGGTGACCCGGAGAAGTGGGAAGTGTGGAGTGGTCTCTTTGTGGTGTTACACAAAGTTAAGTCATACTGATTCAATTAAGTGAATCTGATATTAAATGTAGTTCTTGTATTTGCTTTGCTGTTAAATTCAGCAACTTATCAATTCATGGCAAACATGACTCACTATGTCCACCTTTGAAGAAATTGAAGAAGTACATGTGAGAAAGACATCAATATCTGGTTTGGATCACAAGGGGATACAATTTCCATGCAATCAAGATGCGTAGACTACTTACTGACAGCACTGAATCTGTGAGAGTATCTATAAAGGGTTATACAAGTAACAGATCATACAACTAACAAAACAATGGCAAATGTAATGCTTCGCTCACAGTGTGAAGAGTGGGAAGATTTCATGTGTAGCTACTATGTAATTGATCCAATATGTTCTTTATTTAGTTGTATTTGGTAGGTGTTAACTGTAGATAAAGTGGTTCATTTTTCCACAACGTGTCTACAGAGTGATTGTTTCATCAGAAGTTTAAAGTACTTGCTTTGCTTTGGCCACTTTAAATGGGATTTCTTGGGGAAACCATAACCACATACGACAGTTGAGGTCAAATAACATAGATATCTGTATTTTCACATTTTGTGTTTCAGGACTCGAGGGATTCATTGGTCTGCCTCCATTTCTGTCTTCAGTGCTTGCACGTATTTCAGTATGTAACACAATTACAGTTGTAATTTCCAGCAAACCAACAGTGAAATCACCTGAATCCCATATTATCTAATTCAATTAGCTAGTTTGTGTATCATTATGGACTTTGTAAGGCCAGTTAATGAAGTAATAATGAAGCCAAATGCTATAGATGCTCTGCATAATAATGTAAAAGGTAAGCAGCTGAAGGCAGAAATGGAGGCGGGGGGAGGGGGGGGGGCTCATATAAAAAGCTGAAATCCTTACTGTGTTTTTACATTGATAAAGTGCTGTTTGTATATATGTATAACTCTCCAGCCTCTTACTGCCATCTCTCTTGTATAAAGGAGGTGAATTCCATGCTTCAACTGGTGCCTAGCACCTAATGTTTCATAGCTCCTTAGAAATGTTGTCACAGGCACAGAGAGGCACAGGCCTCTTGTGGCCCTCTCGGCAGGGTCGACAAGAACCAGGTCAAGAATGAAAGGGAAGATTAGAGTCTGGAGATCACTGCTATGCCTCTCACCTGGCACCATGCAGATGGTATATATAAAAAAAATAATTTTTGCTCAATTGAGTTAGAAGTTTATAAGTTCAAGTCTCATTCCAGGACTTAATCATGCAATCTAGAATGACAATTCTGTGCTGAATTGGTATTTTTGGAGGTGCCAGTCTGCATTTTTGGGTGAACGTAAAAATCCAAATCACTGCTAGCAGACATGTAAGGAATCTTCCCAATGTCTTAGCCCAAAGTCGCAGACTCCTTTCTCAACAAACCATCAAAAAGTAGATTCATTGATCTTTCATCCCATTTGCTGTCCGTGGGACTTGATGCACTCAAATTGGGTGCCAAATTTCTCCCATATAACAGTGACCTCACTTCAAAAGTAATTCAGTGGTTGGAAAGCATCTTGGGCATCCTGGGAGCATGATGAGGCACTCGATACAGTTCTTTCTTTCAGAATTCCCATGAAAACAGCCATAAATAAGTTGCTGCACCTAAATTCATGTGGCAGGTGCTACAGTGAAGTACAGCTTCATATTGCACCATAACACCTAAAGAATTCAGCCTTTCAAACAGTAGTGTCACTTCATCCCAGTGTCGTATTCCTGTTTGTTGGAAAATAGTAACTGAGAGTGGGTGACTTTAATAGAGTAGCATTGTAGATGTAAACCAGGAATGCATAAAGTATCAAATCTGCGGCCAGAAGCCTGAATGTCACTTGACTTGGAGCGTTTTACTACAAGTTAAGCACTGAGTTTACATCCTTATTGTGCTCACCTAGATATATGTTTCTGCATTAGGATTTCTGACACAATGCAGACTTTGTGCAGCTCACCTTTACACACTTAATTAGCATTAAGGTTTTATAGCCGTTATAATTTAAGTTTACTTCCATCTTCCAACGACCCATATCTCTACTGGAATAGAGTGCAGAGTCGTCTTTCAACTACTGGAGGTAAAGGTAACCTTTGCCATACCATACACAAACATTTTATCTGTAATACATTGGACTTTGACAAAGGCACTTAAAAGTGATCAAGACTAGATCACTTGCATAGCTTCTGGAGTTAACAGTCTGCAACTTTTGACTCATTCTCTGGGCTCATGAAAATCTTAAGAACTCTGCAGTCTGGTCTCTAGTGCCTATTGTTTATACAAAACCCCCAAAATCTAGCCCTGTATAAGCGGCATAGGGATGCAGAGCTTTGGCGCTAACAATTGATACCTGCTGGAAAGTGTGTGGTATAGTTGAGAACGTGATCACACTTAGCTGTTATCCCACTGCTTAGTCAGGGTGAAGTTTCATACTTCATCGTGAATCAGTGAATAGGAAAAATAGAAGGGTGATTCAATTTTTATGAGCATTGCTACTCTGTTCTTTGCCTACATAATCACAACTGCAGTTCAAAAAGAAAATACCTTGGCTTCAAAGGGATGTAGTAAATGCAAATTCATCCAAGGTGAACTTATAGGCCTGTGTTTATTTTAAAAAAAACCTTGTTATAATTTGCTAGTGTAATATTTACACAACTTTTTCCCTAGAATAGAAATATCTTAAGTTATGGCTCATAGAAGCTAAACTAGTCACTAATTTAATTATAGCAAGCCATAAATAATACAAGTATATAACATGCTCCCTATACCAGTGGGTCATCTTACTTATGACTTCTAACTGCCTCCAGTAATTCTAACTTTCTTAATCTGACTCGGACATTTCCAAGCTTCCAATCTGACTGACCACATTCGGGCTTCTGTTCGTATCTTTCCTCTTTCCAATGAGTATTGCGATTTTGTTCCTCGCCCCGCCTCTCGTCTTGGTGTTGAGCTGCTGATAAATGCTACTACTGCCCCCTGACCCTACCATTGAAATTAGTTGCAGGTAAAACTCCCCCACCCAAAATGTGAGTGTCTACTAGAAGCAGCTGAGATGAGATAGCAGCCCCCCCCCCCCACCCCCTTCTATTTCTCCCAATCACTATGGATAATAGTCTAGTTTAAATACACAGATTCTAAGTGTGTGCAATTTGTAATCTTTTTTAAGAAACTTGTGCAAATTCACTTTGTTTTTAGACCCAGTGACATTCTTCCAGTTCCTTTCTGGAGAGGAACAGGCTACATTAAGTGCAGCTACACCTCAGCAGCAGAATAATGCTCTACGTATTTACACTATTTTGAATATTATGCTATGTATCATCTCATCTCAAAACAGTGAGCAACACATGGGAACCAACTAAAATGTATAAAAATGTTTAATCCAATGCACCTATGTCATCCTCATGTTGCACTTTTATTTCTTGTAGATTAAAAAGCCAGCCCGAGCTCCTAACTGCATCTGTTTAAACTGATTAGCTGAGGAAAGCATAGAAAATACCTTTTATAGTTGATCTAAGCAGTCACACTAATATGACCTCTAATTGACTTTGAAAAGGCACAGTAATCAAACTCTGGCCTTAAAGGTTGCACACAATTGAACTTCGGCCGAATAATACTTTGTTGCATGATAAAATGCACTTCTGTATATAAAACAGCATATATTCTGGCCTAGCATGAGCAATGCGGTGGAGATCATCATCTTGAAATGTATAATATGCCACCTCCATTATAATTTATTTACGGCCAGGAGCTCTTTGAATTAACCTGTCCTATTCCTTGATTGATAGGTTGAATAAGTGACATAGTCTTAATGTCTTTCCAGCGTCATTTCAGATCTGACCAGTAGAAGTTGGGGCATGAGACTTGGCTTTTGTGGCTTTCCCCTGGTCCTTTGTTATTAAGGGAAGTGCCTAGCCCCTCTCCTCAATAATTGGTTTTGATAATCTATCCTCAATTGTTGATTTTGATAATCTATCCAAAATTGGGAGCCCCACGTTCTCCACGCCTCTGCTCTTGCCTCTCTAGCCTCAGAAAACTTCTCCCTAACCTACCAGTGTGCTTAATGCAGAAATGCACACTTTCACACCTCTGTGGATCCTCTTTAACTGAAATTGATGCTTTGTGCTATGGATCCACATCCCGCAAACTCATCTTTACATTGAACTTTTACAGCAACAGAGAAACAGGCCTCTAACCCATAAGAACACTGATCCTATGAAAGGGCAATGTGTTAACAAACTTCTGCCCATTTCCCAAGATATTTTAATGTATATTTTATTATCTTTTGGTACAGACCTGTGCTCTTTTCTTTTTCTGGTTAAATGAGACTGTGGGAGAAGTCAATGCAAAGGCTAACAACCTCCACTTTTGGAGGTAGTTACATCTCTTAATGGTTAATCTGTTGGGTAATTTGTCCAATTCTCTCAAATTGGGAATCTTGGGGTCAGATTTCGAAATCTTTTTCATTTCAAACAACTGTTGATAAATAATCAGTGATTGTATAGCTCTTGTGCTCTTTCCACCCAATGCAATTTTATTGCGTTCTTTCACATTTGCATCTAGTGTTATGGCGATTATGTGTTTATTCCATGTAATAACCCTGGTTTGGAGTCTAATGTTGCACCTGAAAGGGAAAAAAAAGCATCAAAGTAATAGCAGAAAAAGTTTGTAACACACTGATTTGTAGGTAAAATGCATCATAAAATGAAGTTACATAGAGTCTACATCACTGAAACAGGCCATTCCATCCAACAGGTCAATGCCGACATTTATGTCCCATAAGAATCTCTTCCCACCTCACTTCACCCCCATCAGGATATTCTCCTATTCTGTTCTTCCTCATGTGTTTTTCTAGCTTCCCCTTAAATGCAGCTGTGCTATTTGTCTCAACTTTCCTTGAGGCAGTGCTTTCTACATTTGCCACTCTTTGAGTAACAATGGGAATGGATAGAGGATTGGTTAGCTAACGGGTGTAACGAAATAGGGACTTATCAGATTTCTGAGTGGAGGTTGGAAACTAAAAGATCTGATATACCCTGGGAGTTTCCACATGTGTGCAAATCGGGCGTGTGCTGCGCATGCGCAGTTCAGTGTTGAGATCTTAGGGCCAGAGGCAAGTACCAAGAGAGAGAATGAGAATCGGAAAATGAATCACGGAAAGAACCAACGGGAGGAGACCGCTGGTAGGAACCACTGGGGAGAGGAGCAAAGAAAGAGACTCCAAGCTGTACAAGTGCTGTGGATAACAGGCTCGGGAGAAGTTCTGGAGAGCTGAAAAGACAGCAGAAGGTCGATAACTCCATGCTGTGGGCTGTTGGGGCAAAGGTAACCCTTTGGAGCAGTGGTGTTCTACTTGGCGTGACTGAAGAGCTGAAGTTGTGCCTGTGACTTGGTGCTGCAATGCAGACTTGGGAATCCAGGGGAACTTAGTATCATGAGATGAGATTGAAACCCTGGGAGATGAGCAGTTGTTGAGGCGGTCCGAATCTGAGTGACTTTGAGGGAATTCAGAGACTTGATCTTCGAAAGTGAGCAGTTTGGAATCCCTTGTGAAGGAGACAGAGTTCCAACGAGTTAGAGTTTACTGACGTCTGGGTGGGTTGCTGAGAAATCTATGGGATCTGTCTTGGCCTACTGCTCCTATTTTGGCCTACTCCTGCTCCTATTTTGGCCTATTCCTGCTCCTATTTTCTATGTTTCTATAGGATATGGGGAGAAAGCGGGAGCGGGCTATTGAGTTGGATGATCAGCCATGATCATAATGAATAGCGGAGCAGGCTTGAAGGGCCGAATGGCCTACTCCCCCTGTTTTCTATGTTTTTATGTCTCTACTGCTATTTATTGTGCAGAGTGGTGTGTTTGACCACAGTTTGCCTGTTAATTCACATTAACCTCATGTTAATCCTGAATGTTAGAGTATATAATAGATATTGTAAATTGTTTTATTTTTCTGACCTTTGTATAGTAAAGTTTATTTCATTTGTTCAAAGAATCTTGTGGCTTTATTCTCTTAACAAGTACCTGGGATCTCAAACTTTGTCTATTAAAGTTACTGGTTTCTAACCGGATCGTACCAAAAACTTGTGGGCCTGATCCTGGATCAAAACACAGGAAACAGAGTAGTTTTAAATGGGTTATTTTCGGGTTGGCAAGATGTAACAAGTGGAGTGCCACAGCGGTCCATGCTGGGGTCTCAACTGTTTCCAATCTATATCAATGACTTGGATGAAGGGGCCAAATGTGTGGTTGCTAAATTTGCTGATGACACAAAGATACTTAAGGGAGTAAGTTGTGAAGAGGACATAAGGAGTCTTCAAAGGAACATAGGTTCAGTGAGTGGACAAAAATTTAGCAGATGGAGTGTAATATGTGAACTTGTCCACTTCGGCAGGAAGAATAGAAAAGCAGCATGTTATTTGAACAAAGAGAGATCGCAGAACTATGCGGTATAGAAGATCTAGATGTCCTTGGTACACAAAAGGCTAGTATGCAGGTAAAGCAAGTGATTAGGAAGGCAAAAGGAATGGAATATAAAAGTAAGGATGTTTTGCTACAATTGTACAGGGTGCTGGTGAGACCACATCTGAAGTACTGTGTACGATTATGGTCTCCTTATTTAAGAAATTACATAATTGTATTAGAAATAACTCAGAGAAGGTTCATTCATTTGATTCCTGGGATGAAGCTGTTGTCTTTTGAGGAAAGGTTGGACAGATTGGGTCTGTATCCATTGGAGTTTGGAAGAATGAGAGGTGATCTTACCGAAACATAAAAGATCCTGAGGGGACTTGATGGGGGTGAATGCTGAAAGGATGTTTCTCCTTGTGGGAGAGATTAGAACCAAGGGGGCACAGTTTTAAAAATAAGGAGTCTTCCATTAAAGGTGGAGATGAGAATTTTTTTCTCAAGGGTCATTAGTCAGTGGAATTCTCTACCCCAGAGAGCAGTGGAGGCAGGGCCATTGAATATTTTAAAGGCTGAGTTAGATAGATTCTTATTAATAAGGGAGTTCAAGGATATAGGAGGTAGGGTAGACAGGAAAGTGGAGTTGAGGCCACAATCAGAACAGCCATGATCTTAGTGAATGTCGGAGCAGGCTCAGGGAGGCCAAATGGTCTAGTCCTGCTTCTACTCCTAATTCGTATGTTTTTATGTAAAGAAGTTTTCCTTGTATTGCGTAGTTGATTTATTAATAACTACCTTGTATTCATGACCTTTAGTCTTGGGCTCCCCCCACGAATGTGATCATTTACTTCATGCCTAAGCTTTCATAATCTTAAAATCCCTTATCAGTCATCCTGAGACCTATTTCCTGGAAAAAAGAGTCTCATTAGCTCAGCCTTTTCTGATCAGTATTTTCTGGTATTGTCCTTGTGAATCTTATTTTACATTTTCTCCAGTGAAAGACTACTTAAACTCACTGATTGGAATTGAAGATCCAAGGCAATGCAGCCATGCTATAATGTAATGGAGACTTGTGTCTGGACCATGCCATTATTTTGAGTGAAGCCACCAGCAACAGAAATATATATAACGGAGCAGCAGCGCAATTTAAGGGAGATAATAACTTTATAGCACAATGCTCATATCCTGAATCGTGGAGCCACTGGATGAGGCTTTTACGAGAACTATTTTTCAATGAGTACAAATGCATAAATATAAGATTAGATTGTACAAACTATTACATTTTCTGTGGAGTAGCTCATGGTAATCTGGAGGATAAGGAAAAGAAATTATATCATTTGATGCACTGTTCTGTATACTTACCTAAAGTTAGTGAATTAATGTTGTCAGTTATCCCAGAGTTTCCTGAAATTTAGTTTCTTGTACACTCCTGTGAACAACCTGGATGATAAAATATAGGGCATTTTTTTTCACCTTGTTTCGTTCCAGCTGGTGCCTCAGCAAATAGTAGGGCAGCCGCAAGACTAGAATTCACTGTGGCTCTGCTGCGTGTGGTCTTGTAAAAGCTTGCAGTAACTGCAGTGGTTCCTCGAGTGTAGAGTATTATAGCTGCTATTATCGACTGATTGACATGTTGGGCACCCAATGGCAGGAGTGAGGGTGGGAGGTCATGTGATGAAATTTCCTGGCCTGTGATCCAACCAGAATTGGCAACACTACAGTGATTTCAAAAGTATCTCATTATTTCGGAACTTTTTGGGATGTCTTGAAGTAGAGAAGGAAACGATAGCAGTCCGGGTGAAACTCTTCAGTAAATATTCCCCCACCATAAGGGAACAGGAGTCAGGTTCATGAGTCTTTGATACAGAAGACTAAATGAGACAATTTAAGTTTTAAGCTCTCAACTTTATTATAATGAAAAAGCATGCAGTCTGGTGGTTATATGAAAAGCATAAATCACAGCACTTAGATAAATCCCGAAAAAATATCTAGTTCTTATTTCTGTAAGAGAACCCAAGCTTTAGATTTATTATAGATATAAAATTTCTTAAAAGAAGGGAGTGATATCCATCAAAGTAAGGTAACCTTAATCCCCGATTGTGTGAGATTCATTAGGTTCAGAACAGATCTGAAGCCAATCTAAACAACCTAACAAAGCTGAAGTTATTCTAGTTTAGGTTAGATATTTACAGTGAATTTTGGGAGGGATAATTATGTAGAAGATGGTCATTTGACCAATAATAGACCACTGCTAATTAATATTCTGTATTTGGTGAAAGGACCACCCATTTGAATTTCAGTTTGTAAGAAATGTTATTTTGAATTTATTCCTGAAAACTGGACCTTAAGTAACAGTCATGTTGGTCAATTTTGCTTAGTTAAGGTGCAGTGTCCAGCAAGATAATAAGAATTGAGGCCTAGTAGTCTTCTATTTGATTGTGGTTTTAATTATCAGGGACAGCATTGTGCTTACATAGCATGAACCATAGAATATCGAATTTTAGGTGTGTGTATTTCTTACCGGTGAATTCAGATTGTTGTGAAGAGAGTTAACCATGTTGTTTTGCAAGCTAATTTTGATTCCTAATAAAATATGTTTTACTGTGAGTTTACCCAAAGTAATTTTTAATCCAAAATCTCTGTATTAATTCCATATTATTTGACTCTTATTCCTTCACATGTGGACGTCACTGGTCAGCATTTATTGCTTATCCTTAGTTGCTCTTGGGAAGGTATTCTGCTTTAGCGGAGCTGCGCATAGACTACATACAACCTTTATGTGCCCCTTTTAAAATGACAATATTTTATTGCAATAAATAGGAACATCCTAAATTCAGTTAGAGGGTAATTCAGTTTTTAGCTGCTTTTAAATTACTGGCTGCTCCCCAAAGTCAGAAGAAAACAGCAGTAAATGACTGGTGTTCTCTTATATACGTTTGACACTAGGAAGTGTGAAAGTGAGAGTTGTATTTTTATTTATATAAAAGTATATATTTTACAATACTGGTCCCCATGCATCATTCCACCACAGTAGTGTTACTGGTTCCTCCCTAAGCTAGAAACCCTACCCTCCACAGCACGTGAGAGTGCAGAGATTACAGCACAGCCAGATCACTAGGACTCATTCCATCATCTGTGACAGGTGCTCCTCACAAACTGAGCCTAATTGCTACTTACAATCTTGTTTTACAAAAGTTTTTTTTTTCAAAATATAGACATTGGTTATGTTATATTAAAGTTTTCAATCTACCTGAACAAATAATGAACTAGCATGTTTTTGGTCAGATCCTTTTCTGGGTAAATCTCTAGAGAATCCCAGCATACATCCCCAGTGAAGTGTTCCAGGAACTTAAATTACCTACTTATTTGGAAGTAAGTGTTTGAAAGGCTCCTCTGCAAGGAAATCTGATGACGATTTCCGAGACGGACAAGCTCAGTGAATGGTAAGCATGATGCAGCTGGTCTGTCTCCAGACTTGGGAAGAGCCAATACTTTGTGGTTATTTAACTCAATCTTAGTTTTGTAAAATGGTGCTAAATAATCCTGGAAAGAGACCAAATGCTTACATAATAATGGCAGTGGCCAAACTTCATGGAAATCCCCTTGTCATTCATATCTACTAGCATTAGTATGAATGGAGTTGGTCTGTTTCCAGATGTCTTGGGAGCGCTTTTCTTTTTAAAAGCTTGATCTCTGCCAAGTTAAGCGCTGAGCTTACTAATGAACAACTGCACGATCAGTCAAAACAGACCAACTGTGTTCTTATCAACAATGTGCAATGGACATGTCCTGTGGGGACCTGTGGTTGCCATCTCCATGCCCCATGCACCCCCCCCCCCCCCCCCGCCACACCCATAATGCCTCAAGAAAGACTGCTCTGTATCCTTGTGACAGAAATAGATGTTTCCTGACCTCTACACAGGAATCCTTTGTGACCATTTTCTAAAGAAACAAAAGATTTGTGGCTTATCTCTAGGTTATGTTGAATAAATAGGAGTTAACAATAATGCAAAATGAAATAAAAACAGATGCTGGTAAGACTCAGTAGATCAGGCAGCATATACGGAGAGAGAAAAGTTAATGTTTCAGGTCGATGACCTTTAACAGAACCTCATCAACCTGAAAAATTAACTCAGTTTCTCTCAACAGATGCAGCCTAGCCTGCTGAGTATTTCCAGCATTTTCTGTTTTTATTTTAGATTTCCTATGTCTTCATTATTTTGCTTTTGTAGTAATGTAAACGAATCTGCCTGTATTTTTTGTTCATGGGACATGAGAATCCCTGGCAAGGCTAGCATTTGTTGCTCATCCAAAATTGCCTTGAGAAGATGGTAGTGAGCTGTCCTCTTGGACCACTGCCATCTACGTGGTGTAGGTACACCCACAGTGCTGTTCGGAAGGGAATTCCAAAATTTTGATTGTGACAGTGAAGCAATGGCAATATAGTTCCAAGTCAGGATGGTGTGTGCCTTGGAGGGGAACTTGCACATGGTGGTGTTCTCATGCGCCTGTTGCCCTTGTCCTTCTAGGTGGTAGTGGTTGCAGGTATAGAAGATGATGTTGAAGGAGCCTTGGCGAGTTGCTGCATTGCATCTTGTAAGCGGTGTGCACTGCTATCATGGTGTGTCCGGTGGTGGAGGGAGTGAATGCTTAAGGTGTTGGATGGGGTGCTGAGCAAGCAGGCTGCTTTGTCCTGGATGGTGTCGAGCTTCTTGAGTGCTGTTGGAGCTGCACTTATCCAGACAAGTGGAGAGTATTCCATCACACTCCTGACTTGTGCTTGTGGACAGGCTTTGGGAAGTCAGGAGGTGAGTTACTCACCGCAGAATTCCCAGCCTCTGACCTGCTGTTGTAGCCACAGTATTTATAAGGCTAGTCCAGTTCAGTTTCTGGTCAGTGGTAACCCCCAGGATGTTGATGATGGAGAATTCAGCAGTGGTAATGCAGTTGAATGTCAAGGGGTGATGCTTAGATTCTGTCTTGTTGGAGATGTTCATTGCCTGAAAGAATTGTCATTTGCTACTGTTAAATCTGTATTTCTTTTTTCTATTTGTTCGTGGGATGTGGGCATCACTGGCAAGGCCAGCATTTATTGCCATCCCCAATTGCTCTTGAGAAGGCGCTTGTGAACTGTTGTCCTGTTATCTCAGCCTAGTTTGAACTAGTTTTGACTTTCAAGGCTGAGAAGACCAAGTTTCTCCAGTCCCCCCTCAAATCTTATGCCTCTTCTTGCTCAGCTTCTGTCTGAAGGTCGTCCTTGTGTCGCAGTAACCAGATTTTTCCTTTACTTGGGGAGGGGCGGGGTGGGGGGGAAGATGGCCAATTTCCATTTGGTTTCCAATTGTCTGTCACTCAGAAATTTGTCTGATATTGACATTCAAGCAGTTCTGAGAATTGAAATTCGAGCTCAGCATTATGCGCTTCCACAAGTTATACAGCCACATTGCAACATTGACAGAAGTTAATGTCACCTCGCATTGAATTTCAAATACTGGTGAGCAGTATAAGCTTCACTCTGCCTTTTCGGTCAGTTATGCCCCAGTATTGAAATATCTTATCTGTGGCTATGTCTCAATAATATCTGGTAGTTCAACATAACTGCTTCCTTGACCTATGCTCTTGTGCATATGTTTGGTTTTCCTTTAGGCAGCAACAGTAATGTAAAACTGTATTGACATATGTTTAGCAAATCTTCAGATACTTTCCTCCAAAATAAACTCTTTCTCCTTAGACATTTTCAGTCCTGTACAACAGCAACTTGCATTTATACAGCTCCTCTAACCTAATAAAATGTCTCAAGGTACTTTACAAATGTTGTCAAACAAAATTTAACACTGAGCCACATAAGGAGGTATTAGGCCAGATAACTAAACATTTGGTCAAAACAGTAAGTTCTGAGGAGTGTTGGAGAGATTAAGGGGGGAAGCTCCAGAGCTTAGGGTCTAGGCTGTTGAAGGCGCCGCTGCTAAAGGCGGAATGATTAAAATCAGGAATGCTCAAGAGGCCAGAGTTTGCGGACAGCATGCGTTCTGGTGGGAAGGGGGGGTGGCTGTAAGGCTAGAGGAATTCAGAGATAGGGAGGATGAAGCCATGGAGAGATTTCAAAATAAGGATGAGAATTTTAAAATGTGGCTTTGCTTAACCAAGAGTTAAAGTAGGTAGGCAAGCGCGTGGGAAATAGTTGAACAATATTTGGTGTGGGTTAGGACACAGCAGCAGAGTTTTGAATGACCTCAAGTTTGTGCGGGGATAGAATGAGGGAGAAGGTCAGAAGTTCATTGGAATACTCGGGTTAAGGGCTTCGCTAGCAGATGAGCTGGGGCAATGGGCACCAATTTGAAGTGATTGGCAAAAGAACCAGAGGCAACATGAGGAAAAACTTTTTTACGCAGTGAGTGGTTAGGATCTGGAATGCACTGACTGAGAGTAGTGGAGGCAGATTCAATCATAACTTTCAAAGCAGAACTGGATAATTTTATGAAGTTTGCAAGACCAGAGGAAAAAGACTGGGGAGTAGGATTAGATGAGTTCCTCTCTCAGAGAACCGGCATGGACACGATGAGTTGAATGGCCTCCTGTGTTGTAGCTATTCTATGTGTCGGGCATTGTAACTAGAGAGAACCGTTAATAATATCAGGAGCCAGAAGGGAAGTTAGATGGCCAGCAGTTTAGAAGGAGTGTACAGCCTAGTGAAAAAGGAGTGGGTCTCATCACGAGATGATCATCAAAGAGGGCATGAAGGGAGGTAGGAAAGAAACTGGAGAAAGATGTGAATCAGAGTTGGGGCAGGGGGAGGCCATAAAGGAAGTTTGTCCCAATGGGCTAGGAAAAGGGAAGGACACAATAGAGGCCGTTGAACAGATAGTCTTGGTCTTTGTAACAAAGTGCATGATCTTATGAGCTCCTTGCATTATCCACATGAGAGAGATTTAAGAAGGGGATTTGTGATGAGAAGAGGCAACTTAGAGCTGTGACTTCAATATATCACAGCAGTAGGAGTTCTCTGAAGAAGGGGAGTTCTCTCAGTGTCTTTGTCAATTTTTGTCCCAACTTCACCAAAATTAGGATATCTGGTCATTTGCAAGATCTTACAATGTGCAGATTGGCCCTTGTATTTGCTTGCCAAACAGTAACTGCACTTCAGAAGTGTTTTCTTAGCTATAAAGTGAGAACTCTGACCGAGTTGCACTGCCAAAACCCTGACCGCTGGAGCTAGCTGTAGCTCTCCCATTACTGCCTTAACTGGAGTACAAACTGGGGATTTACTTTTTTGATCCTTTGTCAATGTAGTGCCATTTTGGTGCCACAAGATGGTGCTGTGGAGTTCCGATGTGGTCTTTCAGGATTCCTTATATAACCCACATGCATCATGTATCTAATTCAGGTAATAAAGGAAATGGATTCAAGAAAATTCACACACAGCAAATCGCAGTGACCCCATTTTCAAGTTCTGGAAAAAAGATCAAACACTCTTGCAAAGTACTTTTTAAAAAAAAAAAATATCTAGGATAAATCTCAATCGTTATGTGTAGAAAAATAATTTGTACAGGTGGTTTGCATGTGATGGAGTCAGTGTTAGGACAAGGCTTACCAGCTATGCCCACATCCCATCAAAGAATAAAAAAAGTCATGTTGCTCTCCTGGAGTGGTCTCCCTTGAGATGGCCTGCTTTACAAATTTGCACAGTCTTTGAAAAGTGTTTAGATTTGTATGTTTGTCTTTTGGGGCACTGAAGTTTAGAAAAACCCGAGTGCTGAACAGGCTGCCAAAATTTGTTTGAATGAATAACTTTAAACCTATTTATTAAATTCCTCAAATAATACTGTAAATATCAATTTCCTTTTTTTTTGCATTGAACATCTGAAACAATTACAAAAGTACACAGACAATGATTGATCTATTTCCCCCCAATGCATACGGCTATGCATGTACTACATGTTTAACAGATTCTCGATGTAGCTATAATGTTCTAGACTAATTAGTCTCCCTTAACTGAATCCAGGTGGTGTATGTTTTCTATGGTCTCCTGTGACTTTAAAATGCAATTATTAGTAAATTTGCTAACCTGCTAGCTAACTTCCATAGTTTGTATCTTCAGTGGCATTCCCAGATCTGTTGCAATCTGGAAGAAGCTTTCATGGAAAGGGGGTGCTTTTTTGCCATCAGAGGAAGGATTGTTACATGACTGGTTTATCTTTTTCCCTTCCTGTGGTACACACACTGTCAATGCACACTCAGTAAATTACTACTGGGTGTCTAACACAGGCAGGTGCCAAACCTTACAAAACTTTGATAATATACTCCTCAGCTTTTAGAGCTGTCTCTCATTGTGACCTTGAATGTACTTTGGCTGACCTCAATATGTATACATTTCGACTTCCATCACCTTTTAAAAAAAAACCCTTTATCCCACTATGGCAAACGTTAAAAGAATACCTGGAGGGGAATTGCAAGATGGAAACGGACCAATTGGCCCAACATGGGACCATGTTGGTGTTTACCCTCCATGTGAGCTCTAATCCCATTAGTCTGATCTTTTTCCTTTAACTCTCTTTCCTTCAACCATCAGTCTAACTGTCTTGATTGGATTTCAAACTCTAGCCCAGTCAGCTAGTGAGAAAATGTGAGTTGATTATATATTTAGACTTTTTTTTTGGCATCATGTATGACTTTTGCTTTATGTCCATGTAATTTTTTTTGACTATTGTCATAGGCTTAACCTGATTTTCATGCGTGTGTGTGTATATATAATAACACATATTCCTACACTAATGCATCAGCAGCATGATCAGATACTCCTGACCCCTGTGGTACAATTCATACCAAAGAATTAAACTGTAGCTTTTAGTTGATTGTTGTGTTTTGATTTTTTGTTTTATTTTTCTCTAATTTTCTTGACCTTCATGATTATGCTTTCTGTCACGAAAGTATAATAATTCTCATAATGTATTGTGATTTATTGTAAAAGTAGGTTAATAATGGGGTTTGGATAGTTTATGTGTGTGTGGGATTTAATTGAATTGGAGACAGCTGGTCTGGAGGCTTTGACTCACCAAAAAGCTCGGTTTGAAATACTAAATACGTAAACACGGCTGAAGTCTTAGAATGTGAGGCAAGGAGAATTTGCATTTTTAGATAAATCAGGGTAGTTTGAATTTCAAAAAGATGATAGGATGTCACACCTAGCCTGAGAAGCTAGGCCAAGCAGTGTGTTTATTTTTCCTAATGGTTGATAACTGATGATATTGGCAACATGAAAAGACTTATATGATGAGAAAGGTAAAGTTCCAAAGACATATGGGAACAATGAGATTTACATTAAAAGGGAGAAACATGTATAAAGGAGAATGAGACAGTGTGTCAGGGAAGGCATTGTAAGACCTAATACAAGTGTGAAAAGCCTCTAGTATTTGTGCATTAAGCCTGCTGTCTACAGAAACTGATGCTGGGAAAAGCCATTTTGAATTCTACTGTCCAGGGTATTGTGGTAACTTGCTGGATCTGTTTAAAATCATTTTTTTTTAACCATTGCCTTAATGGGGGTGTAAGTGGAAACCAGATTAATTAGGGGTTTTAGGAGTTATTATAGTAGTAATTTGTTGACCTATGTATGTGCTTGAAATCTTTTCTTTTGTTAATAAATGTTAAATTTAGTTATCTAAAAATCTCTGAAGTCTTGGTAGACTTATTACTTCTGAATTCAGGGCACGTATCTTGAAATAAAATACAAATTGCAAAACTGTTGTGACCGCGTGATCAAGTTTTCCCTCGTGGATTTGATCCACCTGGCACACACAATCTGCCATGTCATAACAAACTGGGGGCTTTTTGCGGGATATTTGAAATTCCTTGAATGGTTTGGAGTTGCTGAATCTTAAGGTTACGAGTACGAGAAGCACTTTGAATTCAGGATTTGGAATTCAGGAGGGATTTTTAAAGTGGTGAGACTGCAAAAATGGCTGTATCCATGCTAAAGCTTTTTTGGAAGTAGAAGATATAAAACTGATTGAGTTACAAAAATTGGGTTATCTATGGGTAAGTTAGCAGAGTTGGCAGATAAGCTGCAGTTGAGGTTACCTGTAGGGGCATAGAAAGCAGACATAGTTGAAGTGATAGCCAGCATTGGAAGTTGGAAGTGATACCTGACACCAGTGAGTCACAGCTGGAGGTAGTGAGACTCAGTTAGAAATGAAGAAGCTTGAGTTTGAACAAGCAGAGGAACTGAAAAAGCTTGAACTGAGGCAAAAGAAAAAGAATTGGGATTGAAAAGGTGAGAGGCAGCAGAAAAAGAAAGGGAAGAAGAGAGATTATTTCAAAAAGAAATGGAAATGCGAAAACTTGATCTCCAGAGGGAAAAATTAGCAATAGAGGAAAGAGAGAAGGAAAGAGACAGAGAAGCGACTTAAAAAGCTGGACTTTAAAAAAGAGACATCAGATGCTGAGGAAAGTCCTGATGATGAAAAAACCGTTAACCTAAAACCCAGGGGGGAGATGTTTAAATTTGTGCAAGCTCTTCCGAAGTTTGAAGAAAGAGATGTGGAGGCATTATTTACTAAATTTGAGAAGATAGCTAAACAGATGAAATGGCCACAAAAAAACTGGACATTGTTGTTATAATCTAGGTTAGTAGGTAGAGCACGAGGTTTATTCTTCACTGTCAGAAGAAATGTCAGTAGATTATGATGTGAAAAAAGGCAATTTTGAATGCATATGAGTTGGTTTCTAAGGCATACAGGCAGAAATTTAAGAATATGAGAAAACAGCCTGGGCAAACTTTTATATTGAGTTTGAGAGAGGAAAACAAAGTAATTTTGACCAGTGGATATGGGCATTAAAGATAGCGATAACATATGCAGCTTTTAGAGAAGTAATTCTTTTGGAAGAAGTTAAAGATTTAATTCTTTCGGTAGTGAGAACTCATGTGGAAGAATAGAGGGTTAAAACAGTAGGTCAAGCAGCAGAAATAACTGATGATTATGAGTTAGTTTATAGATCTAAACCTTTTTTTCATCACCTTTTTTAAATCAGCGAAGGATAGAAAGTGGGAAGGTGAAAGGAAGGTGGGTAGTCAGGGAAGAGGAGTAGGTGGAAATTCCCAGGAAATTTTTTTTCAGAATAAAAGGGTGCTAAGGGGTAGAAGTGACACTCAAAAATTGAGGTGTTTTCATTGTAGTAAAGTTGGGCGCACAAAGTCAGTGTGTTGGAAGTTAAAGGGAAAATCTGTTGGAATTATTGGGATTCAGAACAGTTCTAGAAGTAAAAGTACTGTGGGTTCTGAGGTTCAAGCACAGGGGGGAACCAATGGTTTGTGTGCCGATAAAATAGGAAGAATCAGTGATAAGTAAAGATGTAGAAATGTGTTCACAATTTACCCAAGGGAGTTCTGAGGAGCAGGCTGCAGAAATGTTTAAATATTTTGTTTGTTAAGGGGAAGTCTCTCCATGTATACAGGGTGGAGTAGGTAAAGATATTAAAATTTTAAGAGACACGGGCTATTCAATCCTTAATGTTTTTGCGATATTTGTTGTTCAGAAGGAGTATTGCAGGGACAGGTGATAATAATTGGGGTTCATGGAGATGCTAGACCTATTCCTTTGTGGAAGGTAAATTTAGAGTAAGTGGAAAACAGTTGAGGTGATTGTTGGAGTAGCAGAAAATTTTAGGTAATGATATAGCTGGGTCACATATGTGGGTGATGCGTATGAGCAGCCTGCAGAGGTTTTCAACAGAAGTGTTGCAGAGCGTGCATCCTGGATTGTTTCCAGATTGTGTGATAACAAGATCACAAGTTGAAACAGGAAGGAGAGGAAGTTAAAAGGCGGGGAAAAGGTGTTAAGGTTCAATTAGCTGACACTGTCTTTGAGAAGATTGTTTAGGAAAAAAGAATGGTAGATAATGCAGCTGAGATATTTGGCTCAAGGCGCTTTATAGAGTTATGGAAAAAGGATCCATAAATAAACAATTATATCAGATGGCTGACTCAGAAACAGAGGCAGAATGTATTCCAGGATGTTATTACCTTAAGGGTAATGTGTTAATGAGAAAGTGGCGGCTGTATCAGATTTCAGCAGTTGAAAACTGAAGTGAGTACATCAGATTGTTATACCATTTGGATATAGAAATGAGATACTAAGAATAACTCATGAAATTCCAATGGGGGGACATTTAGGAATTAGAAAGACACAGGCAAAAATACAAAAACATTTCTATTGCCCGGATTGCATGTAGAGTTAAATTCTGTAGAACATGTCACACATGGCAGGTGATAGGGAAATCACAAGTAGTGATTAAGCCGACACCTTTAATTCCAATTCAAGCACTTGAAGAACCTTTTACTAGGCTCATGATTGATTGTATAGGACTCCTCCCTAAGATTTAAAAGTGGAAATAAGCACTTACTGATGATAATGGATGTGTCCACAAGATTTCATGAAGTGATACCTTTGAGAAATATTACAACAAAGAGAATTGCGGAAGAGTTAACTAAATTTTTTTTTTATATGGTTTATGAAAAGAAATACAGTCAGATCAGGGTTCAAATTTCATGTCACAGTTGTTTAAGGAACTAATGGTTTGGGGATAAAGCTGTTTAAGTCAACAGCTTACCATCCTGAATCACGAGAGGCTTTGGAAAGATGGCAACAAACTTTAAAAACTATGATGAAGGCATATAGTCAGGTCTATCCATAGGATTGGGATAGGAGAACTTCATTCTTGTTATTTGCTATCAGTGATGCTCATAATGCACCGACTGGATTTAGTCCTTTTGAATTAGTCCATGCTCATGAGGTAAGGGGACCACTGAAATTGATTCATGAGAAATTGTTGGGTCAAAATTCAGAAACTACTCTCCTGAATTATGTATCAAACTTCAGACAAAGTTTGGACAGAGCATGAGAGTTAGCTGGAGAACATTTAAAGATATCACAGCAAGTGATGAAAGTGAAGGCATATAGGAAATCCACAGCTCATAGTTTTGTTGCTGGGGAAGAAGTGTTAGCTCTGTTACCACTATTGAGTGACTTGTTAAAGGCAGGGTTTAGTGGGCCTTACAGGATTGTGAAGTAAATTATTTAATAAATACGCCAGATAGAGGAAAGAAGCAGAGGGTGTGTCACGTAAATATGCTTAAAAAGTACTTTGACAGGGAAGAGGACCAAAAGGAGGTATTAGTGGTGGTAGATAAGGAGAAAGGTAGAAGTGAAGGATTCTGAAATTGATTTTCCTCTAATCAAACTGGATAATGAGGGGATACTTGAAAATGTAAATGTAATGTTGAGTTACCTTCCAGACAAGTGTCAAAGTGATTTGGAAAAGCTATTGCAGTCACACAAAGCTATTTATGGGAATAAACTGGGGAGGACAAATTTAGCTACACATGATGTGAGTATAGAAGTTTTATATTCGATAAGGCAACATCCTTATAGATTAAATCCAGCAATGTTATCACAAGCACAGAGAGAAATTGAATTCATGCTTCAAAATGACATAATTGAGTCTAGTTGCATTAATTGGGGTTCGCCTATTGTGATGGTACTGAAACCGGATGGAACACAAAGACTGCGTGTGGACTATCGAAAGGTGAATGCAGTGACAAAAGCCGATTTCATATCCTATACCACGGTTGGAAGATTGCATTGAGAAATCGGGACAATCAAAGTTTATCACAAAGATTGACTTGCTGAGAGGATATTGGCAAGTACCGTTATTGGAGAGAGCAAAGGAGATATCGGCTTTTGTGATGCCAGATCGGCTATATCAGTTCAAAGTCATGCTATTTGGTATGAAAAATGCACCTACAACATTTCAAAGACTTGACAAACAAAGTAATTGCAGGACTGAGCAATTGTGCTATTTATATTGGCAACTTGATAGTTTTCAGTCAAAGATGGGAGGATTATTACAACATCTGGAAGAATTATTTAGTTGAACACAACAAGGAGCTAAATTGGTGATGAACTTATGTAACTTGCACTTTTGCAAATTCACATCTAGGCCATACCATTGAACATGGTATGGTGGCTCCAAGAGAAGTGAAAGCTATCGTGAATTTCCCCATGCCTACAACGAAATGAGAAGTTTTGAGATTTCTGGGCATGAATGGGTTTTACCGGATATTGGTACCAAATTTTAGCAGTGTGGTTGACTGAACTATTAAAGAAGAATAAGAAGTTTCAATGGACAGAGGGATATCAGAAGGCATTTGACAGTTTAAAAACTGTATTGACTGTGACACCAGTTTTGGCCGTACCCAATTATGCCAAGCAATTTAAGTTGGCCATTGATGCAAGCAATATAGGCATTGGGCCGCACTATTGCAAGAAGATGAAACTGGAATTGAGAAACCGATAGGGTATTTTTCACGGAAGTTGAATGTACAACAGAGAAGATATTCAATGATCGAAGAGGAGACTCTGATTCTGGTGTTAGCGTTACAGCATTTTGAGATTTACATTGCAAACAATTCATCAGAAGCAATTGTTTATACAGGCCACAATCCTTTAAAGTTTCTGGACAAATTTTGAGACCGAAGTGCAAGGCTATTCAGATGGAGTTTATTACTGCAAACATTTAGTCTGTACATTATACATGTGGCTGGATGAGAAAATCTAATTGCAGATGTATTGTTGAGAGTTTAAAGCTCAAAGGAAAATTGGACATTTAGAACCTGGACACACGACTGAAAAAAAAATTATATGTGTATATATATGTATGTATGTTAATGCATGTATCTGGTAATGTAATAGTGAGAGTATATAGATAATTATGGGAGGTAGTATAAATTGGGTTAAGAAAATGAAGCCGTCTTTTAAAATTATGGCGGTTCATTTTCTCGTAAGGTGGGGGGTGTCACGAAAGTATAATAATTCTCATAATATTGTGATTTATTGTAAAAGGAGGTTAATAGTGGGGTTTGGATAGTTTGTGTGTGTGTGTGTGTGTCTGGTGGGGGGCGGGATTTAATTGGATTGGAGATAGCTGATCTGGAACTAGGTTTGAAATGCTAAATCCATAAACATGGCGGAAGTCTTAGAATGTGAAGTGAGGAGAATTTGCATTTTTAGATAAATCAGGGTAGTTTTGAATTTCAAAGAGATGGTAGGATGTTACACCTAGCCAAAGAAGCTAAGTATGTTTATTTTTCCCAAAGGTTACTGATAATATTTTCACCATGAAAATATTTATATTTTGAGAAAGGTAAAGTTCCAAAGACATATGGGAACAATGGGATTTACATTAAAAGGGAGAAACATTTATAAAGGAGAATGAGGCTATGTGTCAGGGAAGGCATTCTAACACAAGTGTGAGAAGTCTCTAGTATTTGTGTTAAGCCTGCTGTCTACAGAAACAGATGCTGGGAAAAGCCATTTTGAATTCTACTGTCCAGGGTATTGTGGAACTTGCTGGATCTGTTTAAAATCATTTTTTTTTTACCATTGCCTTAACGGGGGTATAACTGGAAGCCAGATTAATTAGTGGTTTTAGGAGTTGTTATAGTAGTAATTTGTAGACCTACGTATGTGCTTAAAATCTTTTCTTTTGTTAATAAATGTTAAATTTAGTTTTCTAAAAATCTCTGAAGTCTTGGTAGACTTATTACTTCTGAATTCAGGGCGTACATCTCGCAATAAAATACAAATTGCAAAATCTTTGTGACCGAGTGATCAAGTTTTCCCTCGTGGATTTGATCCACCTGGCACACGTCACTTGTCGCATCATAACACTTCAGTTTTGTTTTCTCTCTGTTTCTGCCTTCATTTTCTTCTGCTTCTCCTCTTGAAAAAATAACATCCTGGTTTCTTGGGTGGATAAATTAATAATTATGGATTTCTGCAGTAATCTCCATTTAGTTTTTTAATAGACAGTATAATGGGTCAACACCTTAAAACTGTATTTTTTTAGAAGTGTGGACTCCAGTGATTGTTCCCCAACTGGAGTTCTGTATCTAGGACATGTTCTTTTTAGCAGTAAGCACCAAGCAAGAGGTCAGTAGTCCTTTATATTCATTGACTTTGAATGATGGTTGCATGCCTTAATTTTTTTTGTGAATTCCTTATATAAAATGTTTCCAAAACAGCTCCTCTTAAATCCACACATGGCTGCTTTCCATTTGTCATAATCTTTATCAAATTGGGCAGAAACAGATTGGATCAGCCACTTTGACATCCCCACTGAAGTTGAAACTTCTGCCCAAAACATGATTTAGTTCCTTAATTCCCTTAAGAGCATGCCACTAATCCAGTTTACAGGCTGCACCCTCTTTTTCTCACTGCATTCTGACTGCTCACTTCTGACTGAATTCTGCTTTGGTTTTATTTGCTACTTTCTTATAAAGTCAGAAGCTTATACAGTCATGCTGGTTAATGTAGCATGTCACTTCTATCCTGAACCATTTGCTACAACGTGTACAGAGAAAATTATTAGGTTTGGAGCATTGTGTCATCCTGTCTGAATGATGTGATCTGATCTTTTCAGGTTTTCACTGCACTTGTAATATGGTGCCATACTGTATAGTCAGTCTGTTGTGTTCCTTTTGATTATAAGTACAAATCCACCCCCAACCCTTGTGTGTTTTTATAGTTTATTTCTATGGAAGGCTATTACCATGGGTCAAAAAAAAATTTTTGTAAGTCATTGGAGCAGATATTGTATAATCTCTAGAAAAGTTGTGACTTTTTTCACGACCTTCAAACCCTACCATTTTCAAGGATTTCCAGCATTACTCACTTGTCACCTCCAGGTGAAGGAGATATTTACTCTATAGCATATTTTTAAAAGTAGTTTCCTCTTGGATCAATTACTCCACTAAGAAAAGGGAATTGCCTGTGTTAGAAACGAGGTTTGGGTTCCTATGAAAACTTGGGCTTTAAACCAATTTGTCCAACTACCACTGCCTGCAGCAATCTGTGCTGAAAATGTATTTTTGGTCAATAAATTTCAGCAAGTAGACCAGCATCTGTGCAGTGATAAATAACATTTTCAAAGATATGTTTCATTTTGTTGGAAAGTGACAGGCAACACTATGGACGTGTTGTCGTACTGCTGTTTGAAGATGCAAGGGGTGATGTGATGTGCATTGGCATCACATTGGTCCCCTTTCCATATTTTTGTACTATTTTCTATATAAGTGTTCTTGCACAGCAGGCCGGGAAACAAATTAAAAAATGGAATAAGCTGTGTGACAAATTGTGGGGAACAATTGTATAGTATTTTGATTTGTAACACTGACACCATGAAAACTTTTGGAAGCTTAATGATTTTAGTAAGGTGTATATGAAATTTTGAATCATGCTTACTTGAAGCATCTTGAGTTCAATTACAGATTTTGACTTGCCAAAGTTAGGTTGATCATTTTTGATGCTAGAATGAGGTACTGACAGTGGCAGTAATTTGAGGCATCACAAAAGAAAAATATTGCCACAAACAATAATAAATATTGTTATATTAATAAATAGCACATATTAATATTTAATATTACAATAATAAATATTAGCTTAATTACTATTTTACCCTTCCCCCTCCCTCCCCTCTCCACATGGTGTATGTGTTGAATAAGCTTGATAATGGTGTTTGCATGTCTCAGTCTATGTAGCTGTCACTAATATTTAGTATTATTTCATAACAAGCTGTGCTTTGCATACTTTAAATTATTGCTACCGATGTACTTTATTTTAGTTGGGCGGTCATTCACTGATATTGAGCAGAGGAGAGGGGAAGTGCAAAGGAATATTTAGGAGGCAGTCCTAAGAGTGGAAGAGTTTTTTTTAAAATACGTGAGCCTGACAGCTTGTGTTGTTGCAATCTTTTGTTCAGATAACCAACTTGCAGTGATTTCCAGATATTCATGTTCTATCTGATAGTGGTTCTCTTTGTTAATGGAATCTTATCGAGCCATGCTTCATATTTTCTATATTTTGCCAAAGAAAAAAAAAGACTTGCATTCATATGGTGACTTTCACGACCTCAAGACACCCCAAGAGACAGATTCTGTCAACGTGGACCGAAGGTAGCAGCGGAGTGTTATTTAGAGTGATCAAGGCAGAGATGTGACACCTTGTCCCCTAAGCATGGTTTTCATGACACTTATAGTAAAGGAGAACAAGTTGCAGGCTGGAAGAGACAATCCGTGAGTCTTTGCAGCTGAATTTCTGTTCGAGAAACTAGCACGACATCATCCTGCAGATATTCTCTAATCAAAATGTGCTGCATTTTTGTCTTCATTGAAACATGAACAACTTCCAGCAAACAAAAAAAACTCAACTTTCATCTTCACTGTCTATGGTGCATTCTGGGTATCACGTTGAAGGACAAAATCCCAAATGCAACTGTCCTCTCAAAAGACAAATCTCAAGTATTTTGGCACTCATGTAGCAGAGGCAACTTTGCTGCCTCAGGCACGTTCACAGGATGGAAGACAGACGTGTACCCAAGTATTTTCTGTATGGCAAGGTAACCAGAGTCAGTAGGCTATTGAAAGTTTCGATTCAAGAATGCTTGCAAGCGTGACATGAAGATCCTAAACATCGATTTCCACACTTGGGAGATGCTAGCTGATGGCAGAGGGAAATGACGCCATAACCTGTGGGCCAGCATGTGCCATCAAGACAATCAGTGGCTACAGCGGCTTGGCAGTAGGTGCCAACACCAAAAACAACAACCCATAATGACACCTGATAACCACTTCATATGTGGCACATGTGGCATAACCTTCCTCTTACAGATTGATCTCTACAACCATCAGCAACAGTGCACCATACGGAGCTACCCCACCCCCAACAGATTTTATTTGCTGCATGTCCATCATCTGACATAGATGGAAGGATGCCGACGACAATATCCCTTAGATAAGATGTAGAACCAAGACCTTGTCCAACTATCAACACCAAAGATCCCATGACACTAATTGAAGGTTGTAGAGTTCTTCTCAAGTCCTAACAACCATTTTTTCCTTGACTAATTAATACCAAAAAGTAAATTTACAGATCTGCAGGTTCTTCATCTCATTGCTGTTTGTGGGACTTGCTGGTGCAGAATAAGAATTTGATTGCATTTGACAAAGTAACAGCAGTCAACTGCACTTCATAAGTAACTCATTGTTTGAAACGCTTCGAAACATTTCAACCTGGCACTTTGTAAATGCAAATATTCATTGTAGTGATAAAAGTAGATGTGAAGATACTAGTGTTTACTCTCTTGCTGAAATGAGCAAACGAAAAATTCACTCCCTGATGTTAACTGCCATTTTAGAAGTGGAAAATTTGTGGGGTTTTTTCCCTCTGAAATTTTGTGCTCCTCGAAGGGTTAATATAATTAAACTCATTAATTTTTCTTAATGATTTTTCCACTTGACTGAAATTGTTAATCTGTACAACACAGCAGTTGTCTGTCTGCTGTGTACATAACTTGTGTCTGCAGATACAAGACAATTTGGTGAAGTCTCAATTGCTTCCCCACTTGACTTGACACAATTAGCTGAGTGCATGACATGTTGATTGCTGATAGTCTCAACTGAAGGGTGCACTGCTGTTAAACTGTCATATTCAGTGGGTAACTTGAAATATTTTTAAATATTTGCTTGACCTTGTAATTCCTCTTTCTGTCCTCCCTCTAACTAAAAAAGAGGAGAAAAACTACATTAGAATGCCAGTTATTTGTATGTTTTACCCAAAGAGATCAAACCTGTAGATAATGTGGAAAATAAAAATGGGCCCCCTATTAAAATACTGCTATGTACCAGCTTCATTGTATATTGCAGTGTTTTAATTTGTGACTAATTTTTAATCTTGTTCCATTCTGCTATAAACTGGGAGAGGAGGATTTTACATATTGGCAATGCCTGTCTGTGAGTACTTCTCACTTCACCAGTTTAAAATTGTTTCATCAGATTTGAATCAAACTTAAGCGTTCTCTTCTGTTGCAAGAGGTCCTATTGGAAATGGGCACCCTGCAAATCATTGCCCCATAGGTGACAATTGACATTAGTTTCCATTCTGGTTATTAATTCGTAGGAGAAGCCTTTTGATGTGGAAAGCATGAGAATTTGCTGATGACCACCTAAAGGCATCAGTAATATATGTAGGGAGAGCCGAATGATGTTCCTTTTTAAATTAGATGGTGAGAATATTGTACAATGAACCATTTTGCACTGCCTCTTGTCTAACAGTTTTGGTCCCTTGTTTTCTCATTCTCTTCTACTTTAAACATGGTTCAAGTCTGAAGGTTTTAGTAATTCTGAAAGGATGTTTTAACAACATTGTTGCACTTAGCAATGATCCAAGTCACCTACTAAAGGAGTTGAGATTTTCCATTGGGACATAGAGGTTAAAGTGCTTTCAGAATAAGGTCATGGCTAAAGTAAATAATTTAATGATTGAATAAATAAACTGGGCTAAAAAGATGATTGTATAGACTTAACCTAACCGTTGTTTCTACCCATGGGCAACTGGCAAATGGCACATCTTTGTCTACAGGAAATACCTGCAGCAGTGGCCCTTCCAATAAAGAATATTCAGGTGGCCTGCCTGAAACTTCCAAAAATGTCTGTCTTAGTCATAGTCTCTCTGGCATGCCACTGTCTGTTTAGTTTAGCAGAGAAGAGGAAGAAAATGTTCTGCAAGTAAAAGGAAGTTTATTCTTTGCAAAGATTTTATCTCCATGAAGGTTTATTTGCTTTGATTTCAACATTGTGGTGATTTTAGATTTTTTTGACTGTATGTAGATAAGGATATCTCAGTGTCCCCAGCATTGTAGTAGAATTTATACTGGTTCCTCTGAATTATTTTTTCCCCATTAAAATCAATTCTCTTTGATGCACAGACAGATATTAAATTACATTTCTGATGCATCAGACAACAGTCCTGTGATTATTCAGAAAGATCTGCTTCACAAAACGATTTAGTTTAATTGACTCTGTCAGAAAAACTTTTAGCTTTTTTATTTATTGCATATTTACAAACTCATTCTGGTTGGCTATGGGCTCAACAAGATTGGTGAATTTGCTTTTCTTTAATTGGGGAGTAACAAAAGATGCGTATTTTATTGAAGGTTAAGACAAGACGTGAGTTGTACAATTTACATGAAGTGATCAGAAATAGTATTCAAGAAAATGTCAGTTCTTGGGTTTTAATGTTGAAGCTAATTAGCTGAAAATTTCTGAACTATAATTTATTAAAAGGTATTGCCCAACACTCCAATGTGTTGTGTTTGCTTTATTAAGTATAAACTTATAAATATTAATTTATAGTAATATCAAGATGAATCAGGAAACATTCATGGATATTGTATTGTCATTTAAAGTTGGAAACACCATTTATTTATGTTAGTTTCTTTAGGTGCATAATAACAATGTTTTGTTGCGAATTTGTGAGTAGTGTGTAGCTCTAGAGGTTATTACATAAGTGATTAACGAAGAGTGATTAGAAATATATAGATATTTTGCTTTAGTGCAAGAAATGTTTGAGTACAGTGCCTAAAACTGCCTAGTGTTATGGCAACCAGTTTGACCTCAGGCTTGAAGTAATCTCATCAGTATTACTGAAGGCCAGATGTTTGTTGTGTTCTGTTCATGCAGTGAGTGTGATCAGCAAATGGTTACTTGGCTATGTTAGTTTCTCCCCTCAGCCCCTCTAAGGAAGTGTCCGTACTGTGCTTGCCACTGGAAGTGTTAAGAATGTGCCGTTTGCCATCTGGGAAATTTTGACTCAAGTCCATGTTGTACTATTTGAGCACTGCACACCAAAAACTGGAAAGTGGGATTAGGCTGGATGGCTTGTTATCAGATGATGCAAGCTCGATGGGCAAAATGAGATCCTACTCTGCTGTAAATTTGTGCACTGTCCTTGCTTAGGCTTCTCAAATGTTTTATTCTTCTCATCACTTTTTTCTTAGTTTTATCTTCAGTTTATTCTCTCTCTTAATCACTGTTTCCTCTATTCTGTTTATTCCGTCTCTATCTCTGTTTGTCTGTCAATTTTTCTCTTTTTAAAAAAAATCTTGTTCTCTCCCACACCTCCTTTCTCGTTCTTTTCCCCCTCTTTCTGTCCTCTGTCCCCCACATCCTCCCTCTTTTTTTTCTCTCTCTCCGTTTTATCTCTGTCTCCCACCCCACTCTGTTTCTCCCAGTCTGTCGCCACACTCTCTCTACTCCCTCCCTTACCCTCTTCTTGTCCCTCTCCTGCTCCTGTGCTCTCTCTCCCCCACCCCCTCTCCCGCCCCCTCCCCACGTGCCCTGGCCCAACCCACGCCCTTCCTTCCTCTTCGCCCTAGCTTTGCACTTTCCCTTTCCAGCCCCCACACTCCATTCTCACCTACTCCTCCCACTCACCTGGGGGCTGTGATGTGAGGAAGACTAGTGAAACTTGAATTATTCGGTCTTGAAAGGAGGCAATTAGCATCTCCTGATGGTACATGTGATAGTAAATGGTATAGAAATTAATATATTAATTCAGGTTAAACCATGAATGTAAAGTTCCTTGTAGCAAAAAGGAAATTCAGGACTGATGGCTGGGCATTCTCACCACCACCAGACAGTAAGCAATGTGTAAGTGAGGTAGTGGAAGCAAAGACCCTGGAATTCATATGGATAGATGAGCTGGGATGGGTCGAAAGGCCATCCTTATCTATCAATGATGGCATCATAAGTGACACTATATTTGACACCATTCTAGATTGAAACTTACTTGTCAAGTTATCTACTGCAGCTTGTCTATATATGTGCCTCATAAAGGGAAGGTTTTTTTTAAAATTGCTATTTCTGGTTTGTTCTGAAAAGCCCCGAAGTAGACATATGCCCGAATACTTGCTGATATCACTGCATGCCTGCGTCAGCAAAGGAGTCCCAATGCCCAGTACAAGCCAAGTACCATTAATTTGCCATTGGAGAGTGAATAGCACACTGGGTTATAATGAAAGAATGATCAAAAACCTTAAACCCATTCCTTTGCTGAGGACATGGGGTCAGTGCTTGACCTCAGCTGACCACATCAGGGTCTTGGCTTAGCTGAACTGTCATGATGTGCAAAGAAGCTAAATGAACAGTAATTTAAAAACAAAATCATAGACATGGTAGACCTGACAAGTTATTTTCCTGAATGTATCTCATCCCATGAAAGTCTTGTGCCATTCCACCCTCAGGATATTTGGAACAACTTGGGCTGTTTCCAATGGCATTGCATGAATACACCATTGAATGCACAAAAACTGCAGCATTATAAGGATGTTCATCCTTGTCTCGGATGATTTACACAAAGAAAAGTAGACAACATAGAAGCTGAAAGATTGAACATGACAGTGTAAGGAAATAAACCAGCGACTGGCTGAATAAGGTAGTGGATTCAGACTGTCAAAACCTCTGAGCGTCAACTTGGATGCAGCACTGGGAGAACATGCATTGTCTCCCAAGCCTGGCAACTGGCAACAAACCCGAGTGAGACAACCGTTGGGTGGCAAAACAGAGAATGGAGTAACCACTGCCAAAGTAACCAGGGGCAACATTTTCCTCCCCGTTGGGGTAGAAGTGCGGGTGCGGGCAAGCTTCCGATCAGCGCCCCCGATCGGGGGCATGCCGCTATTTTATGTGGGTGGGCCAATTAAGGCCTGCCTAGCGTGATATACGCCACGAAGCGCTATGCGGGCGGGGGTGCGGGGGGTGGATTCCCTCAGCTGGGAGTGCGCTGTTTTGTACATGTGCCTGAAAGAGCGCACAGATCTCCCTGAGGCAAAGTACTGCCTCAGGGAGATTGTCACCGATTTAAAACTTTCAATAAAGATTAGAAAAAAATTTTCCTGCCATGTCCCTTCATGTGACACTGTCACATGAGCTGGGGCATATCCATAGCACTTATTGTAAAAAAATTCTGCATTTTTAAAAATCACTCATGAAACCTCATCCCGCCCGTGGCTTTTCACAAGCCCACCTGGGCTCCTGGCCTCCCCGCCAACCTTAAGGTTGGACGGGCAGGTCCATTAATAAGTTCAATTGGTTTTTTAATGCGTTGACAGGTTGGCAGGCGCACATCCGACTCGGATGCGCGCCTGCTGAACTGACAATCTAAATGACGCCGGGAGTGACGCGTCATTTTGCGTGTCGGTGAGTGGGCCCTGCCCCCGCTTGCCGACCGGAAGATGCTGGCCCAGTTTGCACAAAACACATTGCTGCTGTGACTCTGAGATAAGCTGGCATGTCTTTACTCAGTGATGAAATCCTTGGTGTGCACCCCACCCTCCCTTCCTTTCATTGGCAGGTGTGTTTTTTTTCATTCTGCCATGGGATATGAGCATCTCTGGCAAGGCCAGCATTTATTTCCCATCTCGACTCGCCTTGAGAAGGTGGTGGTGAGCCACTTCCTTTAACTGCTGCAGTCCATGTGGTGTAGGTACACCTACAGTGTGGTTGGAAGGGAATTCCAGGTTTTGACCCAGCGACAGTGAAGGAACAGCAATATAGTTCCAAATTAGGATGGTGTGTGTCTTGGAAGGGAACTTGCAGATTTATCTGCTGTCCTTGTCGTCCTAGGTGATAGAGGCAGCAGCTTTCAAAGGTGGCTTGGTGAGTTGCTGCAGTACATCTTGCAGATAGTACATACTGCTGCCACTATGTTTTGGTGGTTTGATGGGGTGCCAATCAAGTGGGCTGCTTTGTCCTGGATGGTGTCAAGCTTCTTGAGGATTGGGGCTGCACTCTAGGCAAGTGGAGAGTATTGCATCACACTCCTGACTTGTGCTTTGTAGATGGTTGGCAGGCTTTGGGGAGTAAGGAGGTGAGTTACTCACCTCAGAATTCCCAGCCTCTGATCTGTTCTTGCAGCCACAGTATGTGGCTTGTCCAGTTCAGTTTCAGATCAATAATAACCCCCAGGATGTTGATAGTGGGGAGAATTCAGCAATGGTAACGACATTGAATCTTGTTAGAGATGATCATTGCTTGGTATTTGCCTGGCACAAATGTTACTTGGTGCTTATCAACCCAAAGCTGAATGTTGGCTAGGTCCTGCTGTATATAGATATAGGCTGCTTCAGTATCTGAGGAGTTGTGAATGGTACTGGACACCATGCAATCATCAACTTATGACCTTACGACAGAAGGAAGGTTATTAATGAAGCAACAGAAGATGGTTGGGCCTAAGACATCACCCTTAGGAACTGCTGCAGTGATGTCCTGGGGTTGAGATGATTGACCTCCAACAACCACAACCATCTTCCTTTGTGCTAGGTATGACTCCAACCAATGAAGAGCTTTCCCCTGATTCCCAATGATTTCAGTTTTGCTAGGGCTTCTTGATGCCATGCTGTCAAATGCTGCCTTAATGTAAAGGGCAGTCACTCACATCTTGTCTTTGGAATTAAGCTCTTTGTATTTTGACTGTAAAATGTTAATTGCTGTAGGTCAGCCCAATTTTGCACTGAAATGTTCTTAAAATGTTGCTTCCCGGTTCACCTTAAATTGTCGTTCGGTAGCCAAAGTATTTTAACCAAGGCTGTAATGAAGCCTGGAGCTCAGTGACCTTGGCGGAACTCAAACTAAGCATCAATGAAAAGGCTACTGCTGTGCAAGTGCCACATGATAGCACTGTCGACAACATCTTCCATCCATTTGCTGATGATCAAGAGTAGACTGATGTGGTGGTAATTGTCCGGATTGGATCTGTCATGCTTTTTGTGGACTGGACACACCTGGGCAATTTTCCACATTAACATGTGGATGAGAATGTTGTAGCTATACTGGAACAGCTTGGCTAGGGGCATGGCTAGTTCTGGAGCACAATTCTTCAGTACTTCAGCTGAGATACTGTCAGGGCATGTAGTCTTTGCTGTAACCAGTGTCTTTGCCTATCATGTGGAGTGAATCAAATTGGCAGAAGACTGGCATTGGTGATTCTGGGGTCTCAGGAGAATTATTCTCCCTTTTCTTATTGTTTCTTAAGTAAATGAGTAGTTATTCACACTCTGTGTTTGGCTTGATTGACACTCCTCAGTCAAACTCAGTTCACCTGCTTCTCCCTCACTCTTCCTGCCACTCAAAGGGGCAGAAAGCTCACGCTACTTGGTTGGAGGTTAGCCCCAATTTGAGTTTCATGGCCAAACCCCCTGATTGGTTATGAGCTGATACTTCAGACTGTAGTCACTCAATTCTGTATCAGGGTAACCAATCCTGAGTCAATTTGACCACCCCCAGTGAATTTGTATTTTGACTGTAAAATGTTAATTGCTGTAGGTCAGCCCAATTTTGCACTGAAATGTTCTTAAAACGTTGCTTCCCAGCTCACCTTAAATTGTCGTTCGGTAGCCAAAGTATTTTTCTTAAACTTGGCCATTTAATGAGGAGGAAAGATGTTGGCTCCTTTTGGTCTGGGCTTGACTGAACTGAATTGGCAGATGTGGAAGGGGAATGAAAAGAAAGAAGAAAACTTGCATTTATACAGCACCTTTTGTGACCTCAGAATGCCCCAAATGCTTTACAGCTAATGGAGTACTTTTTGAAGTGTAGTCACTGTTGTACTTTAGAATATGCAGTGGCCAATTTGCACACAGCAAGCTCCCAGCAGATCATTGTGGTAATGACTTGATAATCTGTTTTAGTAATGTTGGCTGAGGCTAAATATTTGCTAGGAGATCTGAGGCAAATTATTCTCCTTTTCATTAGTGTCATGAAATCTTTTACATCCACCTGAGAGGGCAGAAGGGGGCTCAGTTTAACATCTCATCCGAAAGACTGGAAAGGACCCGCGGTTATATAGCGTTTTATCACTGTCCCAACTACTTCTTCGGTATAGTCACTGTTGCGTGGACAGAAGTGAAAGTAAGGTTCCTCAAACATCAAATATATGACAAAACAATATGTTCAAGGGTTCATGGTGTAGGGGGTAATATATTAACATGGATAAAGTGTTGGTTAGCTAACAGGAAGCTGGGTGTAAGAATAAATGGGTCATTTTCGGGTTGGCAAGCTGTAACTAGTGGAGTGCCACAGGGGCCAGTGCTGGGACTTTGACTATTTATAATCTATATCAGTGACTTGGATGAAGGAACCAAATGTATGGTAGCTAAATTTACCATGACACCAAGATAAGTAGGAAAATAAGTTGTCAAGAAGAGGTAAACAGTCTACAAAGGGATATAGATAGTTTAAGTGACTGGACAAACATTTGGCAGACGGAGTATAATGTGGGAAAATGTGAACTTGTCCACTTTGGCAGGAAGAATAGAGAAACAGTATACTATTTAAATGGAGAGAGATTGCAGAACTTGGGGTACAGGGGGATCTGGGTATCCTAGTACATAAATCACGAAAAGTTATTATGCAGGTACAGCAAGCGATTAGGAAGGCAAAAGGAATGTTGTTGTTTATTGCAAGAGGAATGGAATATAAAAGTAGGGATGTTTTACTGTAGCTGTACAGGGCCTTTGATGCCACATCTAGAGCACTGTGTACAGTTTTGGTCTCCATATTTGAAAAAGGATATAATTGCATTTGAAGCAGCACAGAAAAGGTTCACTTGACACATACCTGGGATGAAGGGCATATCCCACGAAGAAAGGTTGAACAGGTTGGGCCTATACCCATTGGAGTTTAGAAGAATGAGAGGTGCCTTGAAACATATAAGATCCTGAGGGTATTTGGCAGAGTGGATACCAGGAAGATGTTTTGTCTTGTGGAGGAGACTAGAACTAAGGGGCACAATTTAAAAGAGATCTCCCTTTTAAAACGGAAATGAGAATTTTTTTTTCTCAGAAGGTCGTTAGTATGTGTAATTCTCTTCCCTAGGACTAAAGTGAATTTTGGAACTTTTTTTAATATAAAATTATTTTTTTTCCTGTAGCACCGTGGGTGTACCTACACCACATGGACTACAGCAGTTCAAGAAGGCAGCTCACCCCACCACCTTCTCAAGGGCAGCTAGGGATGGGCAATAAATGCTGGCCCAGCCAGTGAAGTCCACATCCCGTGAATGAATTTTTAAAAAAAAATTAGAGGCTGTGTATTGAACTAATTCAAGGCTGAGTTGGATAGATTTTAAATTGTCAAGGGAGTCAAAGGGTTATGGGGGACAGACAGGAAAGTGGACTTGAGATCAAAACCAGATCAACCATGATCTCATTGAATGGCGGAGGAGGCTCAAAGGGCTCAATGGCCTACTCCTGATTCTAAATTCTATGTTATTTCATAGTGTCAGTTGATTGAGCAATGTTGGCCAGGACACCTGGAGAACTCCCCAATTCTCTACAAGTAGCATTGAGAATTTTTTTATGTCCACTGGAAACTGAAGCTGGAGCCTCAGTTTTCCTCTAGGCAAACACTCTCAGTCCAGTGCACGCTTGGCACTATATTGTTTGCTGGCCAAGATTAAATTAAGCCCTTAGCTTTAATTAATTGATTCAGACAAGAGTGCCACAAATTCAGCCAACATCATGTTATTGGTATGAGGCCACCACCCCCAATGCCCTCTGCTGACTGTCCCCACATCAAAATGTAGCTCCCTGCTGGATATGTGGACAAAGTTTGCAAAAATGTAGCTGACACGTAAAGAATTCAATTGCTTGCAGAGCTTCAAGTTGCCAGCAGATGGTGCCACTTACTTGCATGTTGTTTGTACTATTGCAAAATAGCATTGGTGGACTAAAGTGAATTTTGGAACTTTTTTTTAATATAAAATTGATTTTTTTTTTCCCTGTAGCAATAAACATAATGTTCTTACAGAGAGATAAGATCAATAAGAAATTAATTTAACCTTTTCTTTTCTCTGAAGAAATACGATTTTACAAATATTTGAACCCACTGAACTCTTGCAATTTTAATCTTTCTCGGCACCAAGGTTGTGTTATTGTAAATTACTGATAATTGAAAAACTCGGGATTCGTTTAAAAAGGAAAAGCTGCAATATTAATCTGAAGAAGTACAATCAATACCTCTAGCATTTTTAGTTTAAAAGTATGGAATAAGTCGGTATAGAATAAAAGTAGATTTACTTTTTATTACCAGACTAGTAGTTATTTTGCTATAATGTTCTCATGAGCGCAGGAGTCAATAAAAATGGGCTTCTACATGGAACTACTTTGGTATCCCTCAGTATATATCTGAGGGATTTGGTCGGCTGTAATTATTTTCTCCTCTTTGTAATGCAGTCGACATTGAAAGCCGATAGACTTGTCTAACATTCAAGCTGGGGGTTTTATTGAAGCCAGCTGCCTGTTAATGCATGCTGTTGCCTTGATGCTGAGAGCAGGCATCTTTCGTGGAACAAAAAAAAAAGGCTATGGTTTATGATCCTGTTTTTCTTTCTCCATAAATGACCATACCTTTTCCCCCACCTCCACACCGCCCCATCTCATATCTTTTTGATTTTTCTTTGCTCCCCTCACCCAAAGGTGTTGGTTCCTCGCTGGTTTTCAGTTCCATTGTCACTCTGCGGTACCGGTGGCTATTATTTGTGGGTGAGCGCTTGATAGTGAATGTCACCAAGCATGATCCTGCCATTGCCTCATAAACAGCAGCAGGGGTCTGTCGTGGGCTTTTTGTTCAGCGGGAGTTTGCTGTGTGCAAATTGACTGCCATGTTTCCTATTTTACAACAGTGACTAAAAGTACTTTAATGGCTGCTAAGTGCTTTGTTAAGTCCCAAGGTTATATAAGGCATTAGAGAAAGTTCTTTTTCCATTTAGCTTCTACAGCTTTGTTCAGATGAGATAAAATTCTCTGTGTGGTAATTGTTAGGGGTGTTGGGAAATTTAATGTGGGTAGTCTTGACCCTACCATCAGTTGATGAAAGGCTGTCGCACCTAGCCTGAATTTGATGTTACAAAACATCCATGCTATGGTAAAGCTAATTTTTCTGCTTTCCTAGACCAGCATGATTGTGAGGGTGAAGTGCATTGCAGTTACTCCAGTTATGACGTTGGATTACTGTATCGTGGTGCTCTTTGGATGCTCCTTAGAATTCATACAATGATCCAGCCCCTTTGTTTTTTGAAAAAAAAAAGTCTCCTATTGTGTTGGTAGCATACAAGTATGCACTGATATCCATTCCCCGCTCAAAGACAAACATATCTCTGGAAGGGTACAATCTGGGTCTAGGTACACTAGGTTCAGTAGTTGAATATGGAACACCATTGGCAGAAGTCTGGGTGCAGATCAGCTGGCCTCTTGTTTAGAGAATAGTGCATGACATAGAGTTGATGAGGGTAGGAAATTTCCTTCTGAAATAAAGATTAAACAGCATAGAATCTTTTATACTGTTGCCCTTGTGTATATATTACAGACCAGGGAGCGTTTCTTTCATACGGTGCACATGTGGAGTCTTTCAGTGGTAGGCATTTTAAGAAGGAAAGAGAAATGTACACAATTATATAGAGACATCTTCAGGATATCCCAAAGCATACCTTGCAGCCAATTAAGTTCTTCTGAAACATAATTACTGTTGTAACCTAGGGAAACACTGCAGCCAATTCGTATATAGCAAAGTCCCACAAACAGAAATGAGATAAATTAACAGATAGGTTTTTGAAAGATGTTGGCCAAGACTCTTCCCTGCCCCTCGTTGAATGTTGCGGTTTGGTATTTTGCATCCACCTGCAAGGGAAGATGGCGCATCCGTTTAGCGTCTCATCTGAAAGATGGCAACCCCAACAATGTAGCACTCCTTCAGTACTCCACTGAATTGTAGATTTTGTGCTGAAGTTTCTAGAGTACGAATTGAACTGGAGGCAAGAGTGAGACCGCTGTGTAAAATTGATCTAATGTCAGCCACATAGAGAAAGGACAAAGCTTTATTGAAATGTCACTGTTCATAACCTCATCCTGAATATTCTAGTGGACAACACTGCACTTCATTTTTGTGGTTAAACCCTTAAACTGATCCATACTAACGCTAAGATGTGATGGCATAAGGGTAATTTTTGATGGCATGCACAGGTGAGTCTCTGAACAGCTGAAAAACAAGGACAAGATTTTCCACTGGGTTGCACTTTTATTTTAAAGTGTAATTTGTTCAAAATCAGTCAAATCAACGCAAACGATCAAGGAATTTTTAGCGCAATTGAATTGAGTTAATTGAATAACTGCAGCTGCATTGTTACAAATTTGAACATATAATCCAGACTGACATTTCAGTCCAGCAGTGAGGGGGTGTTGCACTGTTGGAGGTGCCGCCTTTCTGATGAGGTGTTAAACTGAAGCCCCGTCTGTCTGTGCAGGTGGATAGAAAAGATCTTGTGACATTATTTAAAGAAAGAGAGAAGTTATCCTGGCCAAAAGTAGAATTTCTGATCGCCAGTCCTTTGCTGTTTGTGGGATCTTGCTTGTGTGCAAACGCATCTTTTTCTACACAACAATGTGAGAGGTGCTCTGTAAATGCAAGTTGGTTGGTTCTTTCATGTTTCAAATAATTTAATCTTGTGGTTTCAGATGAATGTAATAAACTATTTGAGCTATGATCTGACAGTCCACAATGTTACCTGGGCACCTTGATTAGATTGCTACCTTGTAATCACTGCTAGATAACTATTTTGTATGTGGCACCATAATGCTGAGTTAATAGGTTTGTTTCATTTGTGGGAAACTTTTCAGATTCATAATGGGTCTTTCATACTCCTGAAACAGACCCAGTAGTGGAGTACTAATGCTTTATTTTGTAATTCCTAGTATAAGCAGTCAAAATATTTTATGCAATCAGATTTACACTGTAACTTCACTGTTAATTTAGTTGCGGTTAAATTCACATGTTGAGAAGGAGGATTAGGTCATTCATTCAGCCCGTCAAACCTGTTCTGAAGCTAAGGGCGGAATTAGGTCCCACTGCTGATGGTATTCACCTGGTGGCAGTTTGACCAGTTGGCAGACGAGACACCTGTTACTCCATTAAATTCTGCCCTAAATTTTTGGGGTCAGGGCACTTCCTACATGAAGTTTCATTAGCCAATTTCAGTTGTAATTTCCCTCTTTGCAGATTTTTATTTCACGGGGATTAAAGCAAATCTGCAAAATAAGCCATAAGTTGAGTTTAAATTATTTTCTGTATCTTGTGGAAAAAGCTAATATCAGCTAGGGTGATCCTGGAGAAATGGGTACAGTGGGCCCTATATGCAATGCTGGCAGGGAGTGGTCAATCAGGAGTGAAATCATCCTTTGGTACAAGATTCAATGAATTAGCAGCCTGTTTTTTTATCAGTCATTTTCTGCTCCTTACTGCCAAAGACCAATTTAACTCCACACTCTCTGCCTTCAGTGATTCATTGGAGAAGCACAAATGACACAAAATTAGAAATTATTAGAAATAATATTAGAAATTGCTAAATTTGCTGACAACACACAGAGAGGTAGGAAAGTAAATTGTGAAGAGGACATAAGGAGACTACAAAGTGACATAGGTTAAGTGAGTGGGCAAAGATCTGGCAAATGGAGTATAATGTGGGCAAATGTGAACTCGTTCATTTTGGCAGGAAGAATAAAAAAGAAGCTTATTATCTAAATGGCGAAAGATTGAGATTCAGAGGGATCTGGGTGTCCTGGTGCTTGAATTACAAAAGGTTCGTCTGCAGGTACAGCAAGTAATTAGGAAAGCTAATAGAATGTTATAATTTGTTATGAGGGGAATTGATTACAAAAGTAGGGAGGTTATGCTTCAGTTGTACAGGGTACTGGTGAGACCACATCTGGAGTATTGTGTATAGTACTGGTCTCCTTGTTTAAAGAAAGATGTAAATGCATTAGAAGCAGTTCAGAGAATGTTTACCAGGCTAATACCAGGAATGGGCGGGTTGTCTTAGGCTGAAAAGCTGGACAGGTTAGGCTTGTATCCACTGGAATTTAGAAGAATAAGAGGCGACTTAATTGAAACCTTTAAGATCCTGAGGGGTCTTGATGGGGTAGAGAGGGTATTTCCTCTAGTGGGAGAATTTAGAACTTGGGATCACTGCTTAAAAATAAGGGGTCGCTCATTTAAGACAGAGATGAGGAGAATTCTTTTCTCTGAGGGGTGAGAGTCTTTGGAACTCTCTTCCTGAAAAGGCAGTGGAAGTAGAGACTTTGAATGTTTTTAAGGCAAAGGTAGATAGCTTCTTGATTAACAAGGGGCTGAAAGGTTATTGGGAGTAGTCAGGAATGTGGGTTACATTCAAATCGGCCTTGATCTTATTGAATGGCGGAGCAGGCTTGAGGGGCCGAGTGACCTAATCCTGCTCCTAATTCGTCTGTTCGTATGTGAGGATTCAGTGAAACAGTAGGTGGAGCAGGTAAAGAATGGTGATCAAAAATATAGTCATTGGATGAAGGAGGAACAGCAGGTAAGGCAGATTGTCTTTTGCAGCGAAAGAATGGAAATTGACAGTAGACCTTGGGGATAAGTTTCTTTTCTGGTGCAGATAATTAGATCAACTCAAGGCTAGGCATGTTATATGCTCAGGGCAGATTTTTAAAAATACATATGCTGGAGCACTATGTACACTTGAGGTTCTTTTGGAGATGAAGTTAGGAGATGATGGGACTCATAGAGTTGCTAACTGTACGCAAAGGTATGGAGCTGGATTTTCCCACCCCAATGCGGGGCCTAATCACCTCAGACGGGCTTTAAAAATGGTGACAGTGACCCGATGGGAATTTTCAGTGGCGTGAGATAAGGCAGGAGTGGGTTGCAGCCCCACACGCTGATGTCCCAACATTGCCAGCACCACTGCAGAAATGGACATTTCAGACCTCCCTGAATTTTCAGTGGTGGTCTTGTTTTGTAAGGTGACGTGTTTCACACCAGCACATGGGGGGAACCTGGTTTAGAATCAGGAATTGAATGAAAGATGAGTTCAAAAGGTGTCAAGTCACAAGTCATAATAAAATGCTATATCGTAAATTCTATATGCTTTTAACATAGTGAGTGATGATAGGGCCTTGTTTTGAAATGGTAAATGACTATTAAATGATGTGTTTGCCAGGTTGTCACTTCTGACATCTAGCAAGCTGTTAAGGGACTGAACAGCATTGTGGAAGTGGAAAAGTCTTCAGATGCATTGGAGTACATTATCCACTGGATGAGGTGCTATTCTGCATTGTACAACAGTGAAATCCCGAGGTGATGGTGTGAAATGTGCCCAGACCATTGATTTTTTTCCCCCTTTAAGATAAGTTCAGCCATCTGTTTGGCTGTTTCAAAGCTTGATGGATGGCTGAGCTTATGGTTGTCTTCAAAGGCTTTAATATATTCAGCTAAGGCGGGTTTGTTGACACAGTTCTTCAATGGAATCTCATTATGAATGCTTGGCTAACTTCCAAACCCACTAATGGACCCTGTTCAGCAGCAGTTGTTGACACAGCTGTCAAGGGGACTGTTAGCTTGATTATTTTTGAGAGTTATGAGCTGTTAAGAGGATAATAGTTTTTCAGCTTCTCAAACATTTCCAGTGTTATAATACAGCTCCTGAGTTCTGTTTATACTGAGTGATTGGATTGGGGGGGCTGCTGAGGGGAGGTACGAGGGAGTGAGGGGGTTATGGGTGAGTAAGAGGGTGAGAGTTGTGGGACCTTGGCTCGCCTCCATCTCCGCCATGGGCGGCAGGCCTGATTCCAGCCTGTCTCCGACTCCCTGCCACGAAAAGAGCTTGGGTGGACACTGTTGGTCAGGGAAATACTGGTCAGGAGGTGGTATCGCAAGGTTGGGAAACCTCCCGACTCCAGATTCCCGCTTCTGAGATGAAAATGCAACGCATGAAGTGGAATGAAGGTGCGCTAATGGAGAAGGGAAGATTAGGGAGCATTGTCGATTAGACTAATGTGGCTGTGATAGAGGATTGACTGCTTCAGTGGTTTCTGTATCTGTAGATTAAGTATAATTTGGGAAAGAATTCATGCGAAGGAGGACTCTTGAAGCCCTGGTGAGGATGTCCAACACAACCACCAGCTGGACACCCTGGTTAAATCTGGAATTGAAAGCTAGTCTTGGTAATGATGACCATGAAACTATCATTGATTGCCGTAAAAACCCATCTGGTTCACTAATGTCCTTTAGGGAAGGTAGTCTGCCATCCATACCTGGTCTGGTCTACGTGTGACTCCAGACCCTCTGAAATGGCCTAGCAAGCCACTCAGTTGTACCAAACCATCACAGAAAAGTTGGACTAAAGCAGATCAAGAAGGTGTCCTACCACCACCTTCTTGAGGGCAAATAGGGATGGGCAACAAATGCTGGTGTTGCTATTGATGCCCACATCCCATGATACAATGAAATTTATGTGACAGAAGCACTGTGATGTTTGCCAAAACCCAATGGCCTACTTGGTGAGACAGGCAATGTGTCTGCCTGGGACACTTAACCTTTACTGACTTCCATATCGTTTAGAAAAATTCAGCTTAATCATTAATATTTTGTTTGTCACAGCATATAGTACTTCAGTGTCTGTGATAATGTTTATTTGAAATGGAGGAAGAGCATTTGTTTGTAATAAGCCCACTGTACAATAACTAAAACAATTTTTTTTTGGAACAGTAAATCTAGGAATATGGGTATAGGGTGGGAAAGCAGAATTAAGGTAGATGATCAGCCATTATCTTAGTGAATGGCAGAGCAGGCTGAAGGAAACATTGGTTTTCTCCTGGTCTTATTTAAGAGAATTTGTTTAAAAAAATGCAAAAAGTTATATAAATCGAAGTAAGAATTTAGTGACCTCTTTATACTGTGAGGGGCTGTTAGTTTTGTATTCCAGAAAGATGAAAAGCTTGAGTCTGTTAACAAATTCTTCCTCATCCACATCCTGACTCTGTGCCTCTCCAGCAGATAGAAAAGTCACTTGGAGCAATTTTAGTTCTCTACTCATGTTAAGTGTTGGGTGGCGAAGTAACCCCTGACTTGTGTACACAAGCACCACATGCCTTTTCCATCACAGTTATGACTGGGAACAGAAGTTTATTGCTGCTAAAATGACATTACTTTTTGCTTAGACAAATAAAGTAGTCCTCGAAGAAACTGCCTAAATCAGACTGGATAAATGTTTCACCATAAGGTTTGTTGAATCTGACACATGGGTGCATTAATTTTCTCTCAACTCACTTGAAATTGTGTACAATCATCCTTTGGAGAAATAAATGACAGGAGAATCAGGTTTATTTTGACTTTTTTTTAAGCTTGCCTATGTATGCAGTGGTTAAAGGGGATATTGTTGCTCGTACTGTATTTCAGAAGCATCTTGCCTTTAACACTCCTGTCCTATGAAGAAAGCGGATGAAGCAGGTTTTTCCCACATTAAAGCACAGTAGAGCTAGCATCTAATTAGCAGTCTTTTGTGATCTCCAGTTTGGCCAAAACTGCATTATCTATGCTGGCTTTTGTTGTATAATTGATTTGCGGTGCAGCTACTTAAACCTCAGTCGCCACCCCCCCCCTCCCCTCACCACTACTGTACTCCTGATGCCAGCCAATATACTATTGAGAGAAATGATGAATTACCACAACTTCTGATGCTAATGCATCAAGGAAGAAATTGCACGCTACATAGAGTGCCACTGACAGTAGCACTGCATCAGAGCGCAGTGCGAGGAAAGGCTCCCAGTCCATAAAAAAAAATCCGTCTCCCGGGCCCCTGCCAGTGTCAACAAGTGAGCGTTTTTGGAAAAGAGGTGACATTCGGTAGGCTGATGAAGGACTTGTTGGCAGCAGATTGCGTTACTGTCACAGGCCCTAAGTTTTATTTTGTATTGCTGGTGGGTTCTGCTTGCAGGAGTTGATGGAGCAGATTTATGACAGCTGCTGGGCACAACAAATTAAGTTGACAGTGATGTATGGGAGCATTATGGCATGATGATCCTGCCGTAGCTCGGCTGGACTCCTCTTGCTTCATTTGGCTCTTGTTAGTATCTGTTAGGCTGCTAAGTAATGAAATTCTGCTGACTGACTTGTGTTTTTTTTTTCTCTCTCTTTTCCATTCTCTTGTTTGTTTGCTCCTCCCCTCCCCCTCCCCCTCTCTTCACCTTCCTTCCCCCCCCCCAACTTTTCCCTATTCTTTCAACTCGATTCTTAGACCCATCCAAATGCTAGCAAACTGCCCTTGAAGGAATCCTTCACCTTTGATGACTACAGGTCAGTATTTAAAAGAAAATGTGGGAGAATTTAGAAAAGAAAAGTTCTGGATTTTTTTGCTAGTACAGTGGAATACTGTTGTGAAACACGTTCTGCAGCCTGTGCACAACGTTCGTGCTTCATTTTAATAATGGGAACCCCACTGTACTTGCAATCCATCTGCTTCATCAAAGGTGACTCATCATGCACTACCAAGATCTAAAATGCGCTGACTTAAACACTCTGAGAATGAAGGAGTGAAATATAGCACTTTCAAAAACAACAATCCTAAAGTACTTTATCCAAGTATAGCTTTTTGTTCGATGTGGTGAGAAACATATGTAAAATTTGGCAGCTTACTGAAGACTCAATTGATTTATCAGATCTCCCTCTGGCATTGGTGGGTTATGCAAGTGGACATATTACTTGGTCTTATTTGTCAGTGCAGTCTCATTACAGAAACCCCAGCTTCCAACTGTTCCACTCAGTTAATATTTTGTAACTTATTAAAAAAGTGATCAAAATTGGGGAAGTAAGGATACATTTTTTTCTTTAATATCCTTTTAAATTTTCTACAGTAGTTCTCACAGCACAGATTAATCTTTAATCCCTGGAGATTCCAAGACAATCCTGAAGTTTAAACAACAGTAGTTCCACTCTTGAAAATGGATTGAGTTCAAAGTTTTAATCCACATTGTTTTTGCTGTTGAAAGGCTATTTAATTCCTAGTAGCTATACATCTTAAATAAAACTTGAGTTTTATGATGGAGGATGCATGCACAGGCGATGAGGGTGGGAGGGCAGAAGATGAGGGTGAGGGAGCTTTCCTTCTCTTTTTTTGAAGACCGATCAAACAAGATCAAAACAATTGTGCCCAGGAGGGTCTGAGTAAGGCCTCCACTAATGCCATGTTGAACTCTTATTTCTGATCTGAGTACAACTGTCTCTTTGAATTTATTCTTCATGTGTCTCTTTACCTAGCATGGGTCTGATATACATGCGGCGTTCACACTGCAGCGCAGGCCAGGTTTGATGTTTTGTGAAACATAGGCAAGCAGTGAGAGACTTGGCAGAAAACCATAGATGACACAGACACACTCTAAGTGCCTTTTTTGCACATAAGAAAAAGAAAAAGGAGCAGGAGTCCAGAAACAAAATACAGTGGATGCTGGAAATCTGAGGTAAAAACAGTAAATTCTGGAAAAACACAACAGGTCAGGCCAGGCAGCATCTGTGGAGAAAGAAACAGTTAATATTTCAGGTCGTTCTGATGAAAGGTCATGGCCTGAAACTCTGTTTTTCTCTCTCCACAGATGCTGCCTGACCTGCTGAGTATTTACAACATTTTCTGTTTTTATTATGAATAGATTAGGCCTCTCTAGCCTGCTCTCTCATTCAGTAAGATTATGGCTGATCTACCTCGCTTCGCTTTCGCACCATATCCATATGATGCCTTTAGTGTCCAAAAACCTATCCATCTCTGTCTTGATTATGCTCAGAGCCGAAGCATGCACAGTCCTCTGGAATTTCAGAATTCCAAAAATTCACGAGCCTCTGAATTATGAAATGCTCCCCATCTCAGAGGTAGAGTCTCATCTCAACTCACTTTGCTTGGCGAGTGCAATGAACAGCAATTTGTAGATACAAATCGTTTAAAACTGCTTTATAAAATGTACAATTTGGCTTATAACTAGGTGCTTGTCATCACCAGTACCTTCAGACACCGAATTAAAGGAGAAATTAACCTGAAAGATGAGCACTGCTGAGTTGCAGGGGTTTTAGAACATGCTTAGAAACTGTTTTTGTGTGTGGTGTGAACCTTCTCTGAGATTTGATGTCTGAAAAATGACTGGTTAACATTCTCTGACAGGGCATATAAACAGACAGCAGCATGTGTTTACACAGTACTTCTCACATGATGTCAGAGTGCTTTCCAACGGATAGAGGAAGATGCTGAATCAGCCATGGGAAGCAATGATGGGGTTAGGAAAATAACTGAAAGAATGTTTGGAAGAAAGTTTTCTTTTGGATGCTTTTGAAAAACGGTGGCTTGGCCCTTAGGGAATTCTAATTTATGAAAGCATTGCGCCACGGGCTGGATATTATAGGGTGCTGCATTCCCCCCACCCCCTCCCCCACTCTCCCCAGCTAAAAATGCGCAGAGGGGAGCCTGCCCATGATCCCGATCGCAGCCCCGCAGCAATTTAATGCAGGGAGCAGCGTTAGCTGCTTTAAGGCGAGACTCGCGCCCCCATCTCAGGAGGAAGTTGCACCTCAGAGAGCTGTCAGCCATTCAGATAGCTGGCAACACCAGCCAGGAGCAGTGGACACTGCTGGGACTACAGACAGTCTCCAATGCTCAGGAAAGTCAGGCTAGTCCGGGTTCAGAGGGCTCTGCGAGAGGCATGGGCTCAGGAGTACATAGGTGGAAGATTAAAGGAGGGCCTCCAATTAGCCCAGGGGACATGCAAAGGAGGTGACACCCACCCAACCCCCTTACCTAACAACCGGCTAAATAACTGAAGCTGCCGGGCTTCCCGCATTGCCTGGGCCACCCCTCGCTTTGGCTAAGGTATCAGCTGGGGTGGGATGAGGCTCTACGTAGCCCAAGACCTCCCCCACTCCCTGTAAAGTTTTAGACCATTGGGTGGTGTACACATAGGCAGTGGGAAAGCCACCCACTGGATTTGGCATGCCCCACCTGCCCACAAACCTGCTCGAGTGGAGAAACCTGCTGGCTGGGGAGCATAAAATTCGGTCCCATATTCTTGAAAATATATACTTGCTTTCCAATTTCATAACTGTTCCAGTTTTTCCGTTTCATTACAGATGGGCTGTCTCTTCCGTCATGACTCGCCAGAACCAAATTCCAACCGAAGATGGTTCCCGGGTCACTTTGGCTCTTATACCTCTGTGGGATATGTGTAACCACACCAATGGTTTGGTGAGTGAAAACATCTACTTATGCCCTGTAAGGGACTTTATCCTGCATCTTCTAAAGTTCCCTCTAAATTGAACAATCTGGTTTTGTGTTTCAGTAGCTTCCAGGAAGTAGCCGAGTGATAAATCAGTTTAGGCATTGTCTTTTCAAATAACATTAAACAGTTGCCTGCCTGTTAGGTCCTGTAATGCACAGTGACCCTCTTGCTTCCTGCAGTAATTCAGAATGACCTGGGTCACAGACTTCCCCAGAGCCACTGCTTGTGTTGTTGTGACTTGCGATGCAACAGTTGTCACAAGCTCACCTGTACCTTTTAATAGATACGTGAGTCTCTTCTCAAGCATTCAATAGGGTAGATATAGAAAAACTATTTCCTCTCATGGGCCACTCAAGACCAAGGGGACATAATCTAAAATTAGGGCTAAGCCATTCAAGAGGGAGATCAAACAAGAAGTACTTTTCGCACAAAGGGTATCAGGAACTTGGAACTCTGTCTCCCAAAGGCTGTGACTAATGGAACAATTAGAGCTTTTAAGACTGAGATCATTGGATTTTTGTCAGGTCAGGGTATCAAGGGAAATGGATCTAAGGTGGATAAATGGAGTTGAGATACAGATCAGCCATGATCTAATTGAATGCTGGATCAGGCTCGAGGGGCTGAATGGCCTACTCCTGCTCCCACGTCAAGTGATGACACTTGGAAATTGGCCAATTGATAACCTTCTGTGGGGTGAGAAGGGTTAATGAGATAAATTATGAGTGAAGAGCTAGGGTGGTTATCAGTTCTGCCTAATTTTTTAGGTGGATGGGGGGCGGGGGGAGGGGTGGGTGGAGGGGCGGTAAATAGACTATTTATAGGTTAGTTTTACCAGTAAGCAAGTACAAACACCAAACAAGGCACCCTATATCCTTAAATCCTCAGCCATCCATCTGTTCATTAAATAATAGTAAAAGTTTATTTTCTTGCACCCTATTTCTTTGTGTGGAAAAGCAGCATTCATTGTGATTGGATGATAGATGGCTAATGTGAACAAGGACTTGAAAGTGCAAAAAATGCAGTTTTGTCCTCTGAATGTGTAAACTGTCATTTGTTTTACTTTACTAAAAGGCAGAGGGAGAGGAAATTTCCACCTTTGCTTTAAGCTACATTGCTTTTGTCCACACCCCAGGACATCTAGGACCTGGAAACTTTGTTCCACTTAATTACATGCCTATCTTAACCTTCAGCCCTTCTCTTTTTAGATCACAACTGGGTACAACCTAGAGGATGATCGGTGTGAATGTGTTGCTTTACAGGATTATAAAGCTGAAGATCAGGTAAGGAAGAAAGTTATTGATTTCATCCTTCTAGAAGATTTCATAAGCATTAACATTATTTTGTTACTATAATAGCGTTACTTTAAAAAAAACCCAAGGAAAACAGGAATTTCAGTGAAACATATTCCCTGCAGACGCAGTGCTATATGTTCACAGATGAAAATTGGGAATCATGTTCTATGTTTAGAAGGATATATTGAAAGGGTTAGATGAAGTAGGGTGGGAAGAGGCTCATGTGGAGCATAAACACCAGCATAGAATTGTTGACCTGTTCAATACTATAAACTTTATGTAATGTAATATATTATCGAGGGAGGAACAACATTCTAGAGTCCATTATAAAAGATTTAATAGCTGAGCACTTGGAAAACAGTGGCAGGATTGGACAGAGTCAGCATGGATTTACGAAAGGGAAATCATGCTTGACAAATCTACTGGAATTTTTCGAGAATGTAACTAGTAGAGTTGATGAGGGAGAGCCAGTGGATGTGGTTTATTTGGACTTTCAGAAGGCTTTCGACAAAGTCCCACATAAGAGATTAGCATGTAAAATTAAAGTGCACGGGATTGGGGGTAGTGTATTGAGATAGATAGAAAACTGGCTGGCAGACAGGAAACAAAGGCCTGAATTTCCCCGTCGGCAATTTGGGGGCGGGGCCCGCTCACCGACGGGAAAATGACACAGGATGACGTCGGGAGGAACCGAGTAATGTAGTATAGTATAGTAATGCTTGATCGTGAAAAGCGCACAATCTTTAAGGTCACTGAAAGAAGTCACAATGTACAATTGGGGCAGGGTAGCAGGGGCATGTCAAAAGTAATGCAACCCAGGCTGACATCAGTGTGCTTTGCTAAATTAATTGTAAAGAATACTGGAAAGTATTTGTAAAAAATATAATTTCTCAAGAATCGGTTACTTTGCTAACTCATGAGTGTTGCAAGCTGATACAGCCCAGTGCATTGGCACTAAATTTGAATTGGATTTGCAGCATATCACCTGCCACCTCCTATTTAGATGATTGGTTTCATTGATCACCGAAAAATTATTTTTATGTATTTCTTTGGATTTTAACCACTTTAGCTTGAAACAACCCATTTGCCAACCCTCAGCAATTTTTTGCTGTTAATGTTAGAATAATTATGTTCACGTATAAATGCTGAATGAACTTATATTGTCTTCCTGTGCACGCAATTTTTACGCAGGCATGAATTTGTTAGTTTTAAATTTTAAAATAGCATGCGCAGGAATTTAGTACAAGCTCATTAAAGAAAAAAACTTGCATTTATATACCTCTCATGGGCACTGGATGTTCTGAAGCACTTTACAGCCAATAAAGTACTTTTGAAATATTTGGTGAAACTTTAACTCATTCAACACCCACCACTTACACAGATTTAAAATTGGCCCAAAGTCAGTGTTGTAGCAAGCATGACCAGGTCTCACATAAAGCAATGAAATAAATTACTAGATTACCTGCTTTAGGTATGAAAACAGAAAATGTTAGAAATACCCACCAGGTCTTGTAGCATCTGTGGAGAAAGAAACAGAGTTAATGTTTCAGGTTGTGACCTTTCATCAGAACCCTGCTTCAGGTGTTGGTTTAGGGATAAATATTGACTGGGACACGAAGGAAAGCTCCCCTGCTTCTCTTTGAATAGTGCCATGGGATCTTTTACTTCCACCTGAGAGGGCAGATGGGCCTCGGTTTAACGTCCCCAATAAAAGACACCCCTGACAGTGCAGCACATTCTGTACTGCTTCGAAGTGTCAGCCTGGATTATACTCTCAGGTCTCTGGACTTAAAGGTTCATATGTTAACTTTGCCAATAGGAAGTTCTACCATTGAAGCCCTTATGTTTGTACATTGTACCATAAATGCATTTCCTTTAAGAATATCAAAATTCCAATGCCTCACCATTGTTGCCTTTATTTGCATATTTTACTTTAAGGATTTTTTTTTACAGTCAGACTGAGATTTCTATCGCATGCCTTTCTTGAAAATCTGGATGACCTTGACCCTTTAGGCCTTGCTCCTGGCTCCTGTGACATCATTTTGGGCTGCTCAGAGCAAACAGGTTGAAAATGCTGGATGACACTGGTGACACTAAGATAGGCGGCATTGTAAGCAGTGTAGATAGAAGCATAAAATTACAAAGGGATATTAGTAGGTTAAGTGAATGGGCAAAGCTGTAACTAATGGATTTCAATGTAGGTAAATGTGAAGTCATCCACTTTGGACTTTATAAGATAAAACAGGTATTTTTTAAGTGTGAAAAGTCAGAAGTAGCAGAGATCGAAAGAGACTTTGAGGTCTAGGTATATAGATCATGAAAATGTCATCAACAGGTACAGAAAATAATCAAAAAGGCTAATGGATCTCAGCCTTCATAAATCAATCTTCAGCTATACAAAGTCCTAGCTAGATCACACCTGAAATACTGTGAGCCATTTTGGGCATCATACCCTAGGAAGGATATATTGGCTTTGGGGATGGGGGAACAGTGTAGATTTACCAGATCATATCTGGACTCTAAGGTTTAAATTATGAGGAAAGATTACATAAATTAGGATTATATTTTCTGAAATCTAAAAGGTTAAGGGCTGATTTAGTCAAGATTTTCAAGATTTAAGGGGAACAGACAGTGGAGATAAGGAGAAAGTATTTCCGTTGCTTAAGAAGTCCAATGCTAGGGAACATGGTCTGAAAATTAGAGACCGACTTTTCAGGAATAAAATTAGGAATCACTTAACACAAGGGGTGATAGATGTTTGGAACTCTCTTCTGAAAATGGCAATTGGTGCAAAATCAGTTGTTAATTTTAAGACTAAGATTGATAGATTTTTGTAATGCAAAGGTATTAATCGATATATGGTAAAGGTGGGTACTTAGATCAACCATCATCCTATTGAATGGCAAATCAGGCCTGAAGGGCTAAATGGTCTATGCCTGTTCCTTTGTTACTGTACAGGAAATCCCTGAATCATTTTGAAAAGTGCATTTGCAAACTAAGCTGAAACTGCCAGAACTCTGTGCTCTTTCATATAGAGGAGACCATCTCAGTACTCTGTTTAAGCCTACATAGTGAAAAGCAGGAGCATTAGCAACTGAGATTTGGGGCCTTAGGTTTACGGCCAGTTTCCCAAATAATTTGTACTAATCTAACATACGATATTTGAATCTTTCAGATCTATATTTTCTATGGGACTCGCTCCAATGCTGAGTTTGTGATACACAATGGATTTTTCTTCAATAATAACTCGCATGACAGAGTGAAGATAAAGCTGGGAGTGAGTAAAAGTGACCGCCTCTATGCTATGAAAGCAGAAGTTTTAGCTCGTGCTGGCATACCAACGTAAGTATTTTATCAAAGGTTTAATCCATCTCTCTCACCATTCCACAGTCAATTGCAAAAAGCAAATTCAGCTATTCTTGCAAGACTGCATGTAAAAATATTATGTTTACCAAATATTATGGTTACCTTCTTCTGTAAAATAATTCATAAATGGACAGTTTAATATTACTTTTTTGAGTTTTCCTGATCAATGAAGTACCCTGTCTGTCAGCTGTGTACTTCAGGACTTCACTGTAATGCTGCCCAAGATCTTCTATCCACTCATTTTAATAGGTGGAAAATCATGGGCAGTACGCCTACGATTTCTTGATAACATGCAGCTGGTGGGTGAGACTCTCTGCCAGTAGTAAAGTCAGAAAATGACCCCCTTCATCTTCAATTGTGGCAACTGTAAGCCAAGAAGCAGGTAATTGTTATTGCCTCCAAACATGGTAAAATATGTTATCAGGGCAGGGGAAACAGTCATAGTTATTTACAGTATTGATTGAAGAGGTAGCATGAAATTCAGTTAATACAAGTGGATATAGATGTACATTGAAGGTGGGGAGGGGAAGCTTTTTTCCATTTAAAACTTAAACATTAAGGCAATAATTTGCAATGTTTCATCCAAAGTGACATATGAAGCTTTGGCATGGTAAATGTAGCCCTTTTGTGGGCTGACTATTAGAATACAGTTTCTCCCTGTCTGAAAATCCCCATCCTTCCCTCACCTGCCTGGGTCCCTCTGTCAGGTGATAAAAAGAGACTAAGTCAGATCCCTAAAGCATCTTAAGAACTATTAGTCAGCATAAGGTAAAGTGTTGCATTTACCACAACAAGGATTCTGCATTTTCCTTGACAGAAGTATTCAGTTCACTTATTAAATACATTGCTGCTTCAGTGCAAGAGTCTGATATGCCACCACTTCTGATTATAACACTAATTAATAGAGAGCATATAAAGTGTCCTCTGATACCCTACTCATATCAACACATATTTTCTATGGCTCCCTAAGACAGCCTGATAACGATGGAATTATAAGAGTGACTTAAGTGGAATTGACCAAGCCTTTTTCTCACCACAGCCATGTTGTTTAAAGCATCAGTGATATAATTAAATGTGCACTGCAATGTTTTGAAAGCTACTTCTACCTGCGCTACAATATTTTAAGTTCCTTAAACGTAGCTTCCCAAAAGTCAAGTTCTGAGACTTGTTGCAGTTGATCTGAAAGCAGGCTGCTTTCTGGTTCCCCTCAATTGAGTTCAAATCAACACAGGGGAAATATAAGTCTCCATTCTTAACTGCACCAACTGAAATGGGTTTGAGAAGTTAGAGTAGACAAGTATTTGAAGCACAAAACTGCCCTCAACATGAAAACTACAATAATTAATGTAGTGTCGCCATGCACAATTTCTTTTGCCCGTGAGACCATACAGTTTATCCTTGATATGCTGAGGACTTCGTATATGATACTTTCTAATTATATGATGCTGAGATATTTCCTTGCGAACATGCCAAGCTTCTACTCTATTCCTTCCCCGCTCAAGAAATCATTAAGCCCGTGAGTATTGACTTGCAGCACAAGCCTGCGCCCATGACCGCACTCTGCAAGAGACTGATGCATTTCAAGGCTGTCAAGATTAAACTCTTTTTTTCTTCTTTTCACTATTTCTCACTCACTATCTTGAACAATCACTGTAGGTAAGTCTTGCCTTTCTCCTTATTAGCTATACACAGGATGGTCTTTACAATAACTCAAAGTCCCTGACATACCCATCCCATCTTCTAGCTGAAGGAAGATGCATGGAGCTTAGAGGGCAGAGTGAGTAGCAAAAAGTACCAAGGAGAAAAGATAATCATACTTCAAAGTTAATGATCAGAAATTGTAGGATTGATTTTCTATTTTTGCACACATGCTAGAAGCTCAATATTGAAATATTAGGTGCAGGAAGTTGTATTATGCAGCCCATCCAGGTTACTATTTATTAATCTATATGGATGAAAACGTGATCAAGCTGTATCATGGTTATCTAGATTTGTGCACCAAGTGTGAGATGCTCTATGTTGGAACTGAAGGTTGGAAAACTTACCCATTATTGATGGTACTTTATCAGAATGGGTTGTCAGTGAAGCTTATAATCTGTGGCCACTTGCTGTTCATTATATGCTGTGAACTTAAAAACTATGACTTGAAAATTGTTAGGTCATTTTCTGGTTTGCAGTTGCTGCACTGATAACTCACCTTTGGTACAATTAGGCGCTTGTTGAAATGATGTTGTGATTATTCTGACAGACTAACTCCAGTGTCCATGTGTTTCTGTCAGGTCCAGTGTATTTGCTCTGCACTGCAGTGAACCTCCCATCTCGGCCCAGCTGTTAGCTTTCCTACGCGTCTTCTGCATGACTGAAGGTAAAACCTTTTTCCCCATTTTTCTTTTTTAAAGTGAGGGATGTTGATAGAAATTATTGTGAGGCAATATTCTCAAAGGGATAAAATTACTCCTTTAGAACTGCAACTGAGAAACTCAAGCAGTTTATGTCAGATCCCTAAAGTGAGATCATTCCTGAGGAGTTATTTGTGATTACCTATACCATTGCCTAGGTTTTGGACTTGCTGCTGATACATGTCTTTGTGGACATTGGCCAGTGCACACTCTGCTGTAGATGCATAATGATGTTCTTGCTCACTTGTGTCTCTTCTTCTGCATAATTTACTCCAGTCATCAATGACTGTACCTTTTGCTATTTCTCAGACTGTCCTAAGTAATACTTGGTCAGCATTAGGGATGGCAAATTCTTTTATTTATTGCCTTTACTGTAATTGTTAAAAGGATACCTTGATTTGTCACTTGGATGTATTGAGAACTGCTATTAATATTGTCATTTTTCCTGCATGTGTTATCTCTTTTTTTCCCAAGTAAAAAGCTTTCTAGGGATTTATGTAATCCAGTCTTGTGCACCCTGATTTTTCTTCATCTGTTCTCCATGTGTTGTGGTCTTTTTCTGTTAAGTCAGGTATATTGAATTTCATTGGTGAAGACTCCTCCCTATAACAGTAATTATCTCCAATTTCCCTCTTTAAATAAATAGCAATATTTATTACATGGAGGAGGGAAGAAGTGTTTTTAAGTTTTTAATCATGATGTTCCAGCCATTGTTGTGCGAGGCAGACAGGATTGGCCAGCTGTGTTTTTTTTCTGGCCTGTATGTTCGTATCTTGCTATCAAAGTGATTTCTTATTTTATGTTGTATGTTATGTTGTATCTTCATATTTTCTCTGATGATACAGATTGCAGAGACTGACTTGAAGCACCTCCAAAGGAGCATGTATTTCAGATCAATTAGGTCTCCCAGCTCCTGTAGTTTTTTTTGTGGGAAGACTTCACTGTATCAGTCCCCAGTTGATAGTAAAAGGGTACTGTTCTTGTAACATCTATGTCTGTATATATAATACAGTTCAGGAAAAGAGACAATTTCGCCATGGCATTATATAACCTGTTAAATGAAAAATGGCAAAAGAGAACTTTTTTTCCCAGTAAGGTTTGTTATTCATAATGCACGGAGGAGAACTTCCTTTTAAATCATTAGTAACACGGTAAGAAATCTATCATAGAGTGTGTACGTGCACCAAATATGAATATTACTACCTTTAATACACTATATCTTGATAAGTGAGTAATGAATTTGACAAGAATAATAATTCTGAGCACCATGATTCTGATGGCATTCTGGATTTTTCCATCCATTCTGCTGATAATGCATCTCCTCTGCCAAATCTAAAGCTGAACAAGTGACTGGACAGGAACTGGGATTGTGCCTTGAGGCCTTGAGTTCTGGCATTTCTGCAAATAAAAATTTGTCTGCAGTTTTAATGGTAAATGCCGTCACATCATGGAACTTAGAAGTAACAAGGAAAGGGATTTTATTATTTCATGATCAGACTATAGTTGGGGGTGAGGGGTGCAGGAATGAGAAAATTGGAGGGGTGGCAGCATTTAGGGAAGGGGAGCAGGCATTTGGGGAGGCGGAGCAGCAATGGCCATTTTCTTTAAATGTAACATTGCAGTGAGCATTCCTGTTCCACTCATCCCTGCATTCAGGTAAGTATATTTCAAAAACACAAAGTTACAGATGGACCCAAAGATCTGGTTTTCCTGAATGAATAAGCTGCTGGCTGCTTCAGATCAATCGATGGGAGTCTCAAACAAGTGTTAGACTCTCTGCAAATTATATTTGCAAATAAGGGACATAATGCCTATTTCAGCCCATGGCCGTTGCACAATAATTAATTTGTCCTTTCACAGTAAGGCAAGCTGCGCACTTATGGACAAAAATGTGCACACATTTCTTGCCTATACTACAGCTTCAGTAGGTTGGTTAGCACCAGAAAGATGGGCACTTGGTGTCCAAATTTATAGGTCATTAACTGGTTTTTCAATTCATCCTGACTTTATTGTCAAACACTTATTATGAGAAGATTCTATATAGCTAGGGTTTCTCAAACTCCGTGAAAGTGTCTTCCTCCTCCACACTCGTTACTTGTTCTGAATTGGAGTTAGATTTCCACTGTATTTGGTACATTTTACAGCAATTTATGCTGGGCCTTTGACCAATATAGAGATTTTATAATGTGCACGGTGTATCATATGAATTTAATCAGTGTTCATGTAAGAGTACATACCACACTGATGATAAATGTTGCGTCAATTAAGCTGACAAAGACAATTAGAAGGCCGCCTATTACAAGATTGTGGGACAAACTTGTTGAGCAAATGAAAATAGTTTTTTTCTACAGTTTTCCTTTGCAGGTTTAAAAACTCGTTTAGCATTTAATTTTAAGACCTTAAATATTTCAAGGATTACTGATGATTTCCATTTTACAGTGCTATTTAGGGAATCCTACTATCTTAAAAATAGCCAGTTGTAGCTTTTTGGATTATGTAAAGAAAGTGAGTTTGCTGTGAAAATGCTGATTTAAAAAAAAAATTGCAGAAGGTTAATCAGAGTACGATTGCAATGAAAACTGCTGATGATTCTTCTTTTTAAATGAGCAGAGGTTAAACAGAGTTGGGCAGAGATACCAGAGTAGTGTGTAGATACTGAGAAGTTCTCACTGCTCTGAGTCAGCTTGCCTGTATCAGCTTCCATTTCCTCCTAGGGCACTACAGCAGAACCATGGAGGTCTGGAGCAAAAGGTGGAGTAGTTTTCACTACATGCTCCTCGCAGCACCATCATGGATGATTGGTTTATATTGTTGTAAAGCAGATAGGACCTTCTTAAATATCTTTTATTCATGTTTGTCAGACAAATTAAAGAATAAATGGTGGGAGTGGAGCACGGGTAGAGAAATAGAACCACATTCTTCCCCTCCCTACTCCACCCTTGTAACCAGTCAGTGCCCACTTGGGACTGACTGACTACAATTACAATCAGTCAATGAACCAGTGGGAGATGATCTTAAATAAACAAAAGACAAGATGCAGCAGCACATGTGGTTCTGTGAAGTCCAGTTAGTGTGAGCATTGTGCAGTGAGAGTACTTGTAAGTCACGTTGGCTAACTGCTTCTCTGGATCATTAATAAGGGAGTGTAATTATTTAATTTGTATCCTCATAAGGGTCAGTTCTTCATGTAACTCACCTCCTGACTCCACAAAGCCTGTCCACCATCTACATGGCACAAGTCAGCAGGGTGACAGAATACTCTCCATTTGCTTGGATGAGTACAGCTCCAACAACACTCAAGAAGCTCGACACCATCCAGGACAAAGCAGCCGGCTTGATTGACACCCCGTCCACCGTCTTAAACATTTACCCCCTCCACCACCAATGCACAATGGCAGCAATATGCACTATCTACAAAATGTGCTGCAGCAACTCACCAAGGCCCCTTCGACAGCACCTTCCAAACCTGTGGCCTCTACCACCTTGAAGGACAAGGGCAGCAGATGAATGGGAACACCACCAGCTGCAAGTTTCCCTCCAAGTCACACACCATCCTGACTTTGATTTATATCGCCGTTCCTTCTATCGCTGGCTCAGAATCCTGGAACTCTATTCTTAACAGCACTGTGGGTGTACCTACACCACAAGAACTGCAGCGGCTTGAAAAAGCCATCACCACTTTCTCAAAGGCAGTTAAGGATGGGGAATAAATGCTGGCCTAGGCAGCGACGCCCACATTCCATGAAAGAATATAAAGGAAATGCCTGTTGTAGGACAGTTCCTGCCTCTTCCTCTTTGTGGGACCTTACTGTGTGAAAAATGGCACAATACAGTAATTACAATACTTCAAAAGTATTTCATTTGCCATGAAGCTATTTGGGATGTCATGAGGTTGTGAAAGGCGCCATATAAAGTTTTTTTTTATTTCATGAAGTGTGTGTAACTTATTTTTCCATTCTATCTGCATTCATGTGTATGAAATACAGCCTTTTTCTAACCCAGCTTTTGTAATATAAATTAGCTAATTAATCAAAACATATCATGGAGATAAATTGATTTCTAATGCTTTGTTTAAAAAAAAATGTTTAAATTAAAATTTCCTGATTACGTCGTATTCAGAGCTGACATCAGGTATGGTGGGTTACACTGATCTCTGGAGATATAAAAAGCTTTCAGCATGTTAACTAATCCATTATTGTGACATAGCTGGAATTTTCCAGCCCCTCATCCTGGCGGGATTTTTTGGTCCCACCGATGTGAATGAAGGCTTCAATGACTCACCGGGCCCACCTCAGGGGAACCCGCTGTGGAGGGGCGAGGGGGTGGGCTGGAAAATTCTGGCCTTAGTCTTTTGGTTAAGTTTTACCATTCTGATGTGTTTAACTGAATCAAATGTAACAACATCAGGGCATCTGAAATACTTTTGAACAACAGCTACTGCTGTAATATAGGGAAAAGTGCAGTCATTTTTTGTTTACAGCAAGATCTTGCAAACAGCAATGAGGTATATGACCAGATCATCTGTTTTTAATGCTGAGGGATAAATGTTGCGCAGGATACTGGGACAAAGTACTGTGAGTTCTTTTATGCCTACCTGAAAGGGCAAACTTCAGTTTAATGTCTCATCCAAAAGATAGTATCACACTGAAATATTAGCTTAACTTGTATGATCACTTCTGAGTGGGGCTTGGACCCACAACCTTCTGATCTGGAAGCTCGAATACCACCACTGAACAAAGGTTGACACTGTAATGATGCATTGAGTAATTATTTTAGAGTAATGGTCAATTCTGAGTTTATCTGGACAGACTGTTTTTTAGCTGTTACTTTCTTGAAACGTTTGGCTGGATTTTCATCTTTGAGGTGAATAGTGGGAGTTGGGAAATTTGCCTGCCCCGTGCACCCTCCTTTGGTGGAAGTGCCTGCAATAGCGCAATTTTTGTTTTGGAGGAGGGGAGTGGGTGGTAACTGTAGTCGGGCTTGCCGCCCCAGAAGGAGTTTGGAGGCAGCCACAGGGACTGCTGGGTGCTGAGGTGGGCTATTTATAAGGCCCACCTCAGTGCTGTAGGACTTTGTCCCAGTTACAGTAAAATTAATAAAATGAAAAACAGCCCTCTAGCCCTCACCCCTAATAGCCCCTCACCCCACACAATCCAACTTGTGACATCTCATGCCACTACCCCCCCCCATGGCCCCATAAGCCTTCCATGCCAATCTATGGCACGTCCATGCCCATTCATCCTGTATACACTCTGTGCAGGACCACTGAACCCTATATTAACAATAGCATTTGTGAAAAAGCTTTCAAAAAAGTCATTCATTCATAAAAAATTACTTTTACTACAGCCCTATAAAAATGTCATTCATTCAGACCCTTTAAATTATCAGTAGTAGAAACTGCAAGCACTTGAAACCTCTTTATCTCTGTAAATAAACTTTTGTGCAATTGGCAGAATAGATCAGAGGGAACGAGTTGTCAATCAAGTGATGTTTTCCCTGGGGCACAGCTGTCTCAACAAAGTAATAGATATCTGGGCTGTCAGCCAAACCTCATTGTTTATACACTGATGAATGAATAAATGATGTAAGAGCAGAAAATACCCGAAATGCACTGCAGATTGGTCAGCTTCTGCAAGAGAGAGAGAGGCAAATGTTTAGATGGAACCCTTTTAGATTTAAAAGTGAATCAGTAAAAGTGGTTTTACAGGTTTGTTTAAAATATAAAAAGCAAATGAGGTAACTAAATTTTTGTCAGCCTAGACTGACATTACAGTGATGGAGGAGAAAATCTGTGAGCCAGTCAGCACAATGTATTCTGTGCATCTCCTTATAGCCATTAGCGTACATCTCAGAAATGCCTGCTCTCTCAGCTGGGATCTGGCCGCTACTTGAGGGCTGCAGAAAGAAGGGGAGAGAAATATTCAAAGAACAAAGCAGGGGACAGTGGGACAGATCCTATTGCTTTCTTTTCAAATTGAAATCTGCCAAAGTTACCTTATGCTGAAATCAGGCCCCAGGGTCTTTGAGCTATCAAAGTTTCAATGCTCTTAATTATAACCTATGTAATTACAGATGAATTGAAAGAACATCTTGTGGGAGAGCATGCAATCGATAAGATCTTTACCTTAGGAAACTCTGATTTCCCTGTAAGCTGGGATAATGAAATCAAACTGTGGACCTTTCTTGAAACCAGAGCTGCACTCCTCTTAAAAACATATAAAACTACTACTGAGGTAGGTTTCTCATATATTGTTATGTTATTTAAGAAATATTAAAACTGGGAACTTACAAGCGACCTAGATAATCTTATTGATTTTAATTTAGTATTTAGTCTGGCATGTATAAACAGAAACTCAGTTGTGCCTTATGGGATTTATTGGTACTTTTAAAAGAAAGTTGTCTCTATGTAAAGCTGCATTAACTAAAATGGAAGTTGAATTATAGAATGATACGGATGACCACTTTGCCCATCATGCCTAAGAGCTATCCAGTTAGTCCCACTCCCCTCCACTTTCCCTATGGTCTTGCAAGTTTTTCAATCAAATATTTATTTAATTTTTTTGAATTGGCTTCCGTCGCCCTTTTCCTTAAACCTGTCCAACTCTCTCTCCTGCTTTACGATACTCCTTAAAACCTGCCTCTTCAACCAACATTTGGTTATCTGTCCTCCTCTCTCTGTATGTGGCTCAGTGTCAAATTTTGTTTTATAATCACTTATGAAGCCCTTTGGAACTTTTTACTACATTAAAGATGCTACATAAATGCAAGTTGTTATTGAAGCTGTTCATGATTTAAATTCCAGATCATCATAACTTGCTGCATATTTTTTTCTTTCTTTGTCTCTGGCCATTTTGCCAGTAATCTTAAATCTGTGCCCCCTGGTTATCGGCTCTTCTGCCACTCAAAACATTCTCCTTATTTACACATCCTTACATCCTTGACTTTGTTACCTCCGGACTTCACTATTCCAATGCTCTCTCGGCCAGTTCCTAACTTGCACTCTCTAACTGAGCTCATCCTAATCTGTGCTGCATGTCCAAACTGTCACCAAGTTTTGTCGACGCATCACCCCTTACATTGGCTCCAAGTTTGACAACTCCTCAGCTTTTAAAATTCTCATCTTTGTTTTCAAACCCTTCCAAAGCCTTGACTCTCCCTATCTCTGTAACCTCCCCCAACCCTATAACCCTCCCAAATTTCTGTGCTGCTGCAAGTCTGGAGTCATGCCAGATTTTCTTCATTCCACTATTGGCATCTGTACCTTCAGCTGCCAAGGCTGTAAACACTGGAATTCCCACCTTAAACCTCTCTGCTTCTCTCTCCAGCTTTACGATACTCCTTAAAACCTGCCCCTTTAACCAAGCTTTTGGTCATCCATCCTAATGTCGACCTATGTGGCTCAGTATCAAATTTTGTTTGATAATCAGTCCTGTGAAATGCTTTGGAACTTTTTACTAGGTTAAAGGTGCTATAATCTTCATGAATTTAAATTTCTCAATTAAATCGCTCCTTAACCTTCTTTACTCTAAGGAGGACAACCTCAACTTCTCTAGTCTCTCTATGTGACCAAATGTCTGAATCTTTTGAAATTAAGCCAATATTGTCTCTTCCTCCTCCTCCACCAACCTTTGATTTTAGGATGATAAGTCACTGCTTGAAAAGCCAGAACTGTCCTACCACACCAAGATGGCCATCCAGCTCCGCACAGCAGAGAAGGAGATCTTGGAAAAAGCAGTGCAAAGTGCTGCTACAAAAAGAGAGCACTTTACAGAACTCCAGGAAAAAGGGGCACCTCTTCCCAAATATGAGGAAAGTAACATCGCCATGCTAGAGAACACTGTAACAGACTCCAAAATTCCGATGGTGCTGAGAAATTTAAACAGCGATGATGAAGGAGAGCAGGATTTGAATTTAACGGAAGCCCTGGGTGAGGCAATTGTAGGAGGGGGAGGCATAATGAATGGAGAGAGCACTTTTCCCAATGATACCGATCCCAAAGATCATGAGAACCCTGAACAAGAAAACGATGCCAAAGAGACTGGAGATGCCAAAAAGACTATATCAGAAAAGATTGAGCACACTAAAACAGTAGAAATTGAAGAACAATCATGAAATATGAAAAAAAGAGGCTTGTGCTCATGTGAAGTGGAAATGGGAACTCTGAACATCACTGTAGCTGAAAGTGCAACACATTTGATCATGTCCTTTTAAAGTGAGACGAGGTGTAGCTGAAGTGGTCTTGTCATAAGAAGTTACTTTCCAGTAAAATTTCAGTTTATTTAAAAGAAGTGGTCTTAAAATAGCTTCTGGCAGATGTTTGCCTAGTCTCATTGTTGGGTTTGGATATAGAGTGGACTGTCAACCAGTTCAAAAGCATTTTCAGTACCAAAAGTCAGTGAATTAAGACTTGTTTTATTTAGCTCAAAAAAACAAGCTTTGGGTCAAATGAAAAGCAATCTACAGTGAATAGCTGGTGTTAAGTTTTTATTTAATAATATGTACATGTTGTTTGGTACGCAAATTTCTTTTTAAAACACAAATCTCATTTTCTTTCTACATTTGAAGAAGTTCCACAGGAGTGCAGACTCTTATGCACTCAAACCCATCCACAGTGACCACAAACCAGTTGCCCCTTGTTGACTATTATAATCAGGTGGTTACTATTTCTAGTTTCTGTTTATTGGTGCAAAGTGGTGGGTGAGTAACCAACTGGTATGTCATAGACTGAATGCCATGGTTCCATATGTCTGCTCCAGACACGTTGTAAGCATTAAACATAACCACAAGATGGGGTTGACGTAGAATGACTTCCAGTGAAGCTCAACTTTCTGACTGGGCAAATGAAGTGCCAAGCCTTTTACAACCACAGCATAGAAACTTATAAACCCTTAGAAGCTCCAGTGTCTTTGATGATGTTGATTGGTTCATACATTTGGCACCAGTGTCATCTGAAAACAGTTAAGGAAATCTACACTAATATTTTCTGTTCTAGTCTGTGATAGTTTAAACTGGTGTGGTCCTTCATTCCCATGCGACTGTTAGTGCTATTTGTTTGAACCCCTCAACCAAAGGCACATCCCATCTACAAAAGACAATGGACAGATGGTTACCAGAACCTGGGCATTATTCCAGTTAGAATAATGGGGATTCTGTGAGACTTAGGTTTAATCGCCTTCATAAGCTGGTGAACCGACATTATCATAGTGCAAAGGCTGCTATCTCTTTCTTTCTATGCTTCTTCAACCAAATCATTGGTAATGCGTTCTCTGTCCTAACCAAAACCATCCATTTGCTTACTTTTAGACTAAATTTGTTGCTCTGCTTGTATATTGGATCAACGTATCCTATTTTGCTGGTTTAAAGTGAAATGATAGCATAATGACTATTATGGGCAAAACTCATTCTTGGATATGGAGCAAACAGAGCAAGATTTGCATAGAATGCAGGTACAATTTAACACGGATTCTCAAAATAGATGTTAAGACTTGCACCCTTAAGCCTTTGATAATTTGCTAGCCCCGCCCTTTCCTCTACCCAACTCCTGGTAACTGAAAATTGCCATCATATGATGCTGGGCACAGTCTAATTTGGACTTTGTGAAACTGCAGCTCTGAACCTGAAGTTCAGGCTCAGTTAATGTTATGACTGAACCGTCTTTGAGTGTTGTGAGCTGAGTAATTCTGAGATTACTGCCTTAACAGGCAAGGAATGTCATCCGAGCAAAGTCCTTATATTTGTGAGTTGCTCAATTCAAATTGTCAGATAATTCAACATTTTTCTTAGCACCCAAATGTTGATATTGATTTTATTTCATTAAAATTATTGATTGACTCAATTTCTTTTTCAAGTGTACAAATAGACTGTAACCTGAATGGAGTGAATTTGGAAATATGTAAAAACAGACTACTTAACCCTTTCAGAGTAGAGTGAAAATTCATAGCTCAAATCAACCCATATAAATGGGCAATGGCAGAACTGATGGTTTGACACAGTTAACTTTACATCTTTTTAAGACACAATTGTATTAGTTGTCTTTGAATTACAAGTTTGTTATTTCTATCATGGTGACCAGCATGGTGAGAAGGACTTATGCTGGCCTCTCTGTATTCTGAGAATTAGGAGAACTGCATTTGAGAAGATATAGCGTAACCACTGAATGAAAAGGGCTAACTGCTGTGTACATATTCTAGTGTGTTTATAATTTGCACAACTTATTCTATTTGAAAGAACACATGTGAGTTTGTAAATTTAGCAGCTTCTGTCCTATTTGCTTTAATAATTTACCTGACTGTATTGCTCATTTAACCCTTTGAAAACTGAAAAGCAGATTTTATTTTGAAGAATAGTCTTTTTTTAAGTTTCTGATTTGGAGGAGTATTCTTTAGCATTCCTCCTATATCCCTGAAATACTGTTCACTAATAAGATTGTTTTTATTTTGACCTCAAAATTTTGGGCAGTATGTGTACCAACCTAAATGTTTTATACGGCTCTTTAAAGAAAATGTAACTAGCTACACTTAATGTAGGTTTTAGACCAGATGCTTCTACAACCTTCAAAATATGAAAAGAGATCAATGAATGTGAAACTTTCAAGAAAAGGCCAATGCCCTAGAAAGTTCAGGCTACATTTCTTCTTGGATGTGATTACTTTGAATGATGAAATTAAAGTAGTTCACCTTCTAAAGAAGATGACTGGGGCGCATTTGTTTCTGAGAAAATCTACTTTCCACTTGCTACTGAACTTGTATTTGTTTGTTTGTAAATTTGTGACTCCAGTTCCTGGCTCCTCCTGTATTGAAGAAATCTTTTGCTCAGATTTGTAAACCACCACAGAAAGGAAGCATTTTCATTTTAAACTAGGGGAAAGAAAAGTGAACATTGCTTCAAGCAACATGATTATTTTATAACAAAAACAGAATTACCTGGAAAAACTCAGCAGGTCTGGCAGCATCGGCGGAGAAGAAATCAGTTAACGTTTCGAGCCTTCATGGCCCTTCGGCAGAACAGAACAGTTCTGCCGAAGGGCCATGAAGGCTCGAAACGTTAACTGATTTCTTCTCCGCCGATGCTGCCAGACCTGCTGAGTTTTTCCAGGTAATTCTGTTTTTGTTTTGGATTTCCAGCATCCGCAGTAGCTTTTAGCTTTTTGTTTTTATCTCTATGATTATTTTATGTAGGTGTATTTGTACTCTGATTCAAAAGGAAAAATCACAATTATGGGGCATTGCTCCTCTGAGACTGCAATGTATTATAACAGCAAAGTACTAGCACATTGCTTATTAACTTGAATAGGAAGCCTCCTCGCAAATGGGTAGCCATTGTTTGGAAGATTAAACAAAGTACATTAACACATATGTGCTAAATGAGATGTAGCTAAACCCAGTTTACCCCTCAAGAAGTATCAGCAGCACCTAAGGACACTTGTCCAGACTCCTCTTCCAGGGCCACCTACACCTTGTACAGCATAGAACCCTGTGGGATGTGTAGAAAGAATTTGGTGGATAAATCCTAAATGTGCCAATGTGCAGAAGCATAAGTACATAAAATCAGTCACAAGAATTTTTACTTGTGAAAATGGGAACTGAGTCATCAAATTGCTAGGTCTCTTGGAGCACACGTAGCCCATGGGTTGAAGTTTGGACTCTCTTGCCCTCAGTGGCCCATGTATAAGTTCACTAGGATATGACCTGATGGCTATATCTATACATCTATAATGTAGATTACCATGAAAACAATAGGAAAAGACTACAGAAGCTGGAAATGTAAAATAAAAACAGATACTGGAAATATTTAGCAGGTCAGGCAGCATCTGTGTAGAGAGAAACTGAAACGTTACCTGAAACATTGGGCTGTGTTTTACGTGACCCCGCCAGGTGTATTTTCGGCAGGGAGGGTACGTAAAATAGGATGGTGCCCGTCCATCCCTGAGCTCAATGCCACAAAACAGGGGGATGGGTGGGCACTGAAATCGGCAGCCTGACCGCCATAATTGATAAGTACTTAGGGGTCAGTTGAGCTTGTTAACAAGCTAATTGACCTCTAATACATGGCCCACGCCGTAAAATGGTTGACATGGGCCGTTGGGTAGGTTGCCTTTTAAAAGGGCCCCCCTAAAATAGTACCCCCCCCCTCCTATCCACCTGTATAAAACACAGCGCCCTCACCCTCCCTACCCAAGATCCCAGACTTACCTGGCTCTGGGATCCATGGGCCGCCTTTTTGTTTATTCTTTCATGGGATATGGGCGTCGTTGGCTCGGCCAGCATTTTTTATTGCCCTCCCCTAGTTGTCCTTGAGAAGGTGGTGGTGAGCCGCCTTCCTAAACAGCTGAAGACAGCGTCATGTAGGTACACCCACAGTGTTAGTTTCCTGGTTGCAGCCCCGGCAGCACCTATTAATGCGTTCTTGGTTCTACTGGCCAGTTGGATTGGCTGGCAGCTCCTGACGGCAGGGCTTCCTCCCCAGTGAGGAGCGGAAGTCCCACACTGTCCCAATTCAGCCCACCCGCAGTGCATTCTGGCTGCAGGGCAGGCTGGCATGCAGCAGGTTTGGCTCCGTGACGATTTTGCTTCCAGGTGGGGGAAGCACGATCCATCCAACCCCTCGTAATATGCTGCCCATTATCTCTGTGGTTTTCTTTCTCCAAAGGTGCTGCCTGACCTGTTGAGTATTTTCAGCATTTTCTGTTTATATTATAGATCACAGCTGACACTTGGTGCCTTTAAAACTTGCGAGAAAGCTTTACTTAGAAGAAAGAATTTGACCAGCTCCACTAATCCCCTCCAGCACAACAGCATGTTTCTATTGTAACTGTTTATATAGAGAATACATTTCTGAATGTTTATATTTATTTTTATTAGGCTGAAGTTTGTGCTTTACTATATGTATCAATTGTGCATTGCAATTTAACTTTCTTTTAACATCCTATATGTTGCAGTTTCTAAAAAAAAATGTTGAAGAGGAGTGTCCAGTAGCAACTGATTGCTGAAGAGACTAGAGCCTACATAGAACTATAATTATGGTTTAAACAATCGTTTTTTCTTCATGTGATTGGCCACCAATATCCAATTTCTCCCCATTGCTTTATTCTTCCCCAATCCTTTACATCTATTCCGAGAAAGTTACATGGTGACTAAATCATTGCTCACAGCATGAGTTAAAGTAACAAAATAAACAGAACTTTTGATCCATGAGCAACTGTTAATCAAAGGTTTCTACTGTTGAAAGGGAGGAAGAAAAGATTTGGAATAGGCAGTTGCTTTCCATTTTTGATCAGTGACACCAAAACCATGTGTATGAAAGACAAAATGTTCTCAATTAATTAAAGTAGGGTAACCTGCAAAAATACAGTCCAGTAGCTTGTTCATACCAAAATCAACTTTGCTGTGTAACTAGCTAGTGAACACTTAACTTGAAGGTTGTTAGTTATCTCAATCCAGCTACTGAGAAAACATGAACTGCTTCTCACCGACTATGCAGAGGAATCTGAAGCTTTTATTAAAAGGTGATCGAGTGATCACTAGTACAAGACAGTAGTGCAGATGGGTGCAAGAATGTTGCACAACTGGGCCATACTTTGCAAACAAAAAACTAAAATGCTTTTATCAAAAACTTAATGTAATTGAGGTGAATGGAAAAATAAAACTTGAGTTCCTGTTCCTTGTGCCATGAAATACTGTTACCTCCTTCACTCTTCAAATTGGACTTTTGTTTTCAAACACCAGACAATAACTGTCTCTTTAAAGAAAAATCTGAGTCTTTTGCTCACCACGAACAAATGTTAAATGACACCAGTTGATTTTTACCTCCAAAAGATCTTTCCAGGATCTTTCCCCAAAGCTGTGAACATAGCCTTTTATCAGTTACTCATCCCCCAAAATCATGATGTTAAGTTGATGTTATTAGATACAAAAACAAATCTCATTTCATTAATTACAGTAAAGTTGATTTCCATCTGGTTATATCCTCGATAGCTATGCAGACATTCTACAATGTCTACAACTTCCAGTGCACTTCAGAGTAACCCATTGTAAATGAAGCAATTTGAGAATTTCTGAAGATGTTATCGAAATGCAAGTCCTCTCTTTTTCAAACTGTACTGAGCGCAGTGAAGGTTTTAATCATTTTTGCAGCTTTTATTATATAGATCGGGGAAGTTTGGTGAACCCAAGGGCTGATTCTTGCTGCTTCACCCTTTGTTATTTTATAATAGGTGAATGGTCTTTGGTTCATACAGAATTAGGCAAAACCCAATTTCTGGCACACCCAGCAGGGAGTGCATAATGGGGGAAATATATAAAATTATGATTCCCTGAGACATGTGTCCTGCGATGTCACTCCTTGCTGTGTTATGAGCACACCCCTTTTGTATTGAAGCTCTGTTGAAGGAAAATTATGTTTTTAAATGAAAGGTATGTAATTTTAATCAGTGTAAGGTCTCCAGATGGTACCAATAAGATTCACCAAAACAAAACAGCTATTGCATTTATAAAGTATGTACGCTGCAACAGTGCACTATTTCTGATACTGCACAGTCGGAACCATAGAGTTTTCAGTAAAAACTGAGATAGTTGCTCCAATTGGCAGAGCATGTGCTATGATCTATACTTTCAGGATTATCTTTGTGAAGTGTTGTCCCTACCAAACCTTCTGATAATACATGAACATTTTTTTTAAATTACCTCATCTTATTTTATTAAGGACCCTGTAGACTCCAAATGTACGAACATATGAATTTGGCCCCTCAAGCCTGTTTCACCATTAGACTCATGGCTGATCTGATTGTGGCCTCAACTCTACTTTCCCATCTACCCCTATACCCTTTGACTCCATTGTCAGTCAAGAATCTATCTAACGCAGCCTTAAAAATGTTCAGTGACCCTGCCTCCACTGCTCTGTGGAAAAGAGAATTCCACAAACTAACAACCCTCTGAGAGAAGATTTCTCTTTGTTATAGCTAGAGATTCTTTGGACATGGCTGTGCTTCAAGGGCACATGGAAAGATAATTTCAGCTATTGGACGTGTATTTGTTATAATATGTTGAAGCTTGAAAAGGGGGAAAATAAAGACTCAGCTGTAAAATAGATGTGATTATCACTCCTTTTAAGTGCTTGTACTGTGATAAAGGCTGAATTCGGCTTTCCTGAAGAATTTGTAAAATGGGGACAGTAGCCATGTTTAAGCAGGCCACTAGAGAACCTTAACAGTTCAGCTCATTTCCAGAGAACAGAATTAGCTGACCTCACTTTTTGTACTTGATACTGATATTTGCATTTGCTTTTGGTCCTATTGTAATCCCTAGTGGAGAGCAGAAGAAAACTGAGTGATTACTGAGCTTCATTAAATAGCCAGGCATATATCTGTGTTTCCATTTGAGTTGGAAGATTTTTTTAAAATTCCTCTGTTCTCTTGACTGATCAGGTGCCAGTGAGAACACAGAGGAAATGGAACCCCTCCCTCTAAAATGCAACTGTTTTCCCTTTCCATCACACTGCAAATTGTTCAAGGCAGAGAATACTGACAAAATTAAACAGATCAAGTATCAACCAGAATCAGAAATTGAGAAAGGACTTCTAACCGGGATGTCAACTGTGGATCAGCGGTAGCGTTCTTGTCTCAATGTCAGAAGGTTCTGGGTTCAAGCATCTCTCCAACGAGAACTAGAGCACATAATCTAGGCTAATGCTCCAGTGTCAGTACTGAGGAGTGCTGTCAGAAACACTGTTTTTCAGATGAGGGGTTAGAGGTAGACGATCCCTTGCCATTGTTTGAAGAGCAGGGGAGCTGTTATGGTCCTGACCAGACAGGACCACTAAAATAGATGAACTGGTCATTTATCTTGTTGCTCTTTGTGGGAGCTTGCTGTGCACAAATTGCATTTCCCTACATTAAAGAAGTGACTACATTTCAAAAAGCACTTAATTGTCTGTGAAGTGCTTTAGAACGTCCGGACGTTGTGAAAGGTACTAATTAAATAGCATTTCTCTGTTTCCTCCCTTCCTACCCTCTGCATATATAATAGGGCAGAAAAAAAGAAAATTTCTCCAAATAGATCTGAGTTTTCAGTAGTTCATCATAACACCAACTAGCTGAAACAGTTCAGGTTAAGAGTTAAATCCTCCAGGATGGAAGGAGACTGTAGATGAGCAAAGAATGAACTATTACTTTTTTTCTTCTTTCTCCAGGTAAGTGAGTTTAATTATTCTCTATGCTTCACAAATAACTACAGACTCAAAAATCATACTGCAATGTACTCCATATGTTCCAAGGATAGAGGCACAACCCAACTGTACTACATAAGATAGGAGAGTCTGTGCATAATCTCCCCTGCAATCAAAACCCAATAATCCTGCAGTATGTAATACTTATTATAAAGTACATGCAACCATTCCAACAGACTCAATAGATGGCCTTACAAAGACCAAGAAAGCAAATTGTGAGCTGACTGCACCCAATGTGAAAACTATTCCAAAGATCTGCAGCAAGGCAGGTCATTGAATGAAAAACTCAACTAAAAAGTAGCCACTAGCTACTGCTGGTGATTCTTTGTGTAAATGCACACCATACAGCTCAGTACCGTCCTAGGTTCAATCCCCGCTCTGCTTAGTTAGCTGACCTTAGCTAGGGAAGGGGTAGAGCTGCTGTGCTTGGTCTCGGTGTCCACCGGCTAGAAGGAATAAAAAGAAAGTGAGCCGGAGGCCCCATTTCTGATAGCCATCGAGTTACCCCTGCTAAAATGTATGGAGGCCAATTGAGATTAAGGATTGGTTCAGTTGTGAAACTCCCCACATCAAATAGCCTACTGACACTTTGAGCCTACAAAGATTGGTTGCACGTGCAACATACTGATCAGCTGTCTTTATTTATCGAACTATGCCCCAGAGTAAGTTGTCATCTTTAGAAGATAGCAGGAAATTGATGTGAGTGGGGGCTGGTCAAAAATAAATGAGTCACTTACTCCCAGTCAGTGCTCAGTATCCAATTTCCTATAGAGACTGACATGTTGAGCTTGTGTGTTGAGAGGTGTGAATTGATAACCAGGTGGAAGAACAGCATGGCATCTTTCTGAATAATGAGAAAAAGTCTCTCCTTGATCCACTGATATTGTCTTTTGCTGAGAGGTATATAACCTGATACATGTATTTTGTCAGGTTATGCTTGATCCAATGTATATTTACTTCCACTTCTGTAGGACCTTCAAAGCCAAATGTTAAACCCAAACTCTCAAATGATCTGCTCCCTGCTCTCCACACTATAACTGACCATTAGGAGGTCCATCAAAGTTGGCTTCCCTCCCCTCAATGGTTCCACTCTGCACCTTTCCTCTAAAGATCAGAAGTTCGCAGAATGGGAAATTTACATGAAGAACCTGTTTCTTTTCATTACATAACCAGACTTTTGGAAATCCTTGATTCTGTTTCAAATAGAATATAATAGCATACCTAAAGGTTAGGTTACCTAAAGCTCTGCATGGGAAATTCAAATTTGTATTTTTACTATTAAGATACATTATTGTTTCTTCAGACCTGAGTGTTTCCATCTTCAATCTCCTTAGGGAAGGATTAAGCTTAATAAAATGAAAGTGAAATAATCTTGGGTGTGAGAGGGCTGAGAACCATTGTGTTGTCAAAGAGTTAAGTATGTAGAGTCCACTGCAAGTCTGGTAATAAGCTTATGGCTGAGAAATAGGCACTTCAAAGCCATCCACCTAATGGGAATGTTACAAAGAAGTTTGAGTGAAATACCCCTTAGAGCCCAAGGAACCCAATATTCTAATTTGGAACTGACAAAATTCTACAGCATCTAAGGAGGGTTTCTGTTATTATAACCTCAGCCTACTGAAATGTAAGGATAGTGTATCACTGTAGCAAGTGAGGCCCATAGTGATTCTGGCTTTTCCTATTAACTTCCTGGAGAATTTTCATATAGTATCATTAGAATAGGTCACCTCAGTCTGAGATTGATGTTTATTGTCTTGGGGGAAAAACATGTAGAATAGTACTGAGTTTCTATGCTAGACTATATTGTGAAAACTAAAATTCTCCAATTGTTATACCTGCAGAAAGTCAACAGTCTTTACAATCTGATTAGATGAAACATTATGAACATATGTTAACTCACTCAATATTCTGAATCCATTATATGCTATAGAAATTCAAATTGGTAAGCCAGATCTTTACGTAAGTGTGAACTAGGATGTTGGCATGGATAAGTTATGAAGAAAAACTTGAGAAGATTAAGAAGGACCTGACAGAGGCTTTCGTGATTATGAAGAGCTATGATAGATTGTTTCCTTAAGTCATGAGAGGAGAGGAGAAAATGTGAAGATAATCATATAAACTATTAAAAGGTGGGTGCAGAAAATTCTCTATACGCTGAAGTTTAGAATGTTGAAGTAGAATTGATTTTTTTTAAAAGGAGAATTAGATAGATGCTTGAAAAGGAATACTGTAAGCTTTGGGGTGTGAAGAGAGTGGGCTTAGATGAGGTGACTCAAGAAGAGACAGACTTGATTGGTGAATAGCCCATTTCTGTTCTGTAATATTTTAAGGGAAAAAGATGTCAACCTCTACTGTAGAAATTAATCTCCCATGAGGGAATAACCATTGGTTGATCTATGCCACTGAATGAACTTGGAGAATGTATTTCAACACTTGCATTATTGAAGCATCGCTGTATTCTGTCAACTATTTGTTTTCTTATCCAACTGAGAGCTGGCCGCTAGGAAACCAAAATCTCCAGTAAGCATTTTTAGAAACACGAGTTCTTACCTGTTTCATTTTCCATAGCGTCCCAGAGGAGGGCCTCTGAATCCAAATGGAGCAGCAGTTGATGTAGACCACCTATCTGATGACCTGTGTTTATCTTGACTGCTTGGCTTCTGCTTCCACATGGAAGTAGAGTAAAGCTAGATGAGATGTTGAATTTCAGAAAAACAGTTGTACTTTGATGTAATTCATCACCAGATCAGTGCCACTGAGCTATTGAGGTACCAAATGAGCTTGTTCTCCCTAACCATACATGTAAGGTAGTGACACTGGAATGTTGGAGACATTGTGAAGTTTGTTTTCCATATCGCACCAAACTTATTTTGTAACATATGTTACAGTTATAAACGTGCTTGAGAATACAATTAATGATCAGACAAGTTCTATTGAATGGATGGTAAAGAATCACAGAACAGCAATCGTGCCAGCAATAATTAGCAGCAGATTGCCCAGTATTATCTAAAAGAAACTGCACCCTCTTCTGCATCTCCTACCACCCCAACTGATAATTTAGCACAAATATTTTTACAGATACCAGTTTACCTGAGTATGTAGACTGCAGCATACTATGACAAACAAATTCTGACATTTTAGTGTTTCATTTCATATGACCTATTAGATCTTTTGCTCAGCTTTGCATTCGTACAATTTACTCTGGTTAGTAACAAGAGAGCCTCCTTTTTGGGATTTTGCAGCTCAATATTTGGTTCAGAATGTCTGAATATTTTAGACTTGCAAGTCCAATCAAATAACCTCATTTTTTATAATGTGCTGCCAGGCTACGTTCGTGAAGGGTGCAGAGGGTCACATGTGCTCACGGGCTGTTTAACAACATGAGCAATGATGCCACCCAGGGGGAGAGAAACTGTAGTGTTACAAGCTGATTTGCTGCAGAATAGAGCAGCATAGAGTTGGATGGAGAAATTGCAATTGACTTTATACGGTAATTTTAGAAGTTGGCACAGTCAAACTGATAACCATGGGGACTTTCTCAATGAATTTCAAGTTCCGATAACTTGCCTTTCATGCCTTTTTTTCTTAAGCCAGTTTTCCCCTGCATATCTAACCCCTACTCTTGTGTTCCGTTTATCTGATCCATCTGGACCCCTCCCTCTTAACTCTTACATAGTTCCAATGTAGCTCAAAAACAGCACCTTTATCTTTCTACAAGGCACTTTTCAGCCTTAATATTGACTTTAATGACTTCAGACTTTGCCAACTGAAGTAAAAGCAGCTACAGTGAATGTGGGATGGTTGTGTTGGTCTTTCTAGAGGAGGGCAGGGGGGGAGGTGGGGGAAGAAGATTGGCACTTGAGGTGAACCACCTTTGGAACATGGGGTCAGATCGTACTGGTAGGGTGGTCTGCGCCCTAGTTATTTTCTTCCCCTGTTTTCTCAGCATTTTTTTTAGTTTTATTTTCGACCTGCCTTTTCCCCAAACCACCTCATGTTCACTTTGTCGCATTAAATGAAATAATAGGAGGCACAATGAAAGAAATTAATAACTCTTGAGCCATTTAGCTATCCTGTTTTTCATTTGATCACTTTACTGAACATTTTGTTTCCTCTGTTGCTGTGTGTGTGTGTGTTTTTTCTCCTTTCTTTATTCTGATACTTTTTAAATGCTGTTTATCTGTAATTTTTCCAGTTTTGACAAAGCATATACAACTGAAGCATTACCTTGTGACAACTGATGATAACTGACCTGAGTGTTGTCAGCATTTCTTGTTTTTTTCTCTCTGTCTCCAGCAGCTGCATTTTTTTTTGTTTTTTGCATTGTGTTAGGACCCTGTCCTCTCATCTCTCAGATCAGTTCAGATTGCTGAGCTATAAGTCTTTTGGTCCTAGATGCACAGGGTTTGGAAAGTCCAACCCAATTCTGGGCAGGCTCAGGTCCACACTATAGAACTGAGCACCATTTGGCACAAATTATCAAGCTCATTCACTGTGGATTTAGATAGTGTGAAAAACCACATGAGCTTCGGTGCTCTTCTAAGCTTGAGGTTAAAGAGCATTTACTGGGTCAGTTTTACTTGGACTCTACCTGACTTGGGAGCATCTCGTTCTAAATCTGAGTTAGAAAACCTTTCTCCTTATTCTTTCTCACTGACATTCTTTATTAATGAGCATCAAAAAATCCTACACATAGAAGAGGGGAAAATAACAAAGCATTTCTCTATTGAGAATTTGAAAGCTACATTTTGGAAATAGTATATTTTGCCTACTAAACTGATCTTCAACCCTGTTTTAAAAAGGTCAGCAGTATTAAAGTGAATTTGCTATTCATTCAGCATATACACCTTAGGCATACACTGTTTGCAGAATTTTAACCCTTCTCGTCTAAACACCTTTTTTATGTCTGTGCTGCATATGGATGCTAAATGACCTTCAGATTTACAGTGCTGTAGCCAATGTAACTCAAGCATCAGCAGAATATAAACTACTTTTACATATTCAAAAGCTCACATATTTCAGACTGCAGGTGCTAAAAGACCCATGTACTGAAAAAATAATACGGCATTCAATGAATATATTTAATGGGTCACTGTTTTTCTGTTAATGACTGAGAAAATGGTGGGACAGTTAATATGCGAGCCTCCCAATTGGATGACTGTGATTTTCTAATCCCAGGACTGGCCATTGCTCAGTTTTCCCTGCGACTACTTGGCAGTGAGTTTTGCTGGTGCTAAGTGATGGAGTGCCCCACAATGGTGGGACAATGCCTCTGAGAGGAAGGAGGGAAAAAACATGGCCTAGTTGGCTCACGCTACTGCAAGCACACCTCTTGTCAATGACTTGCAGAGTAGCACTGACATCTGTCATGAAATAGTCTGAGCTCTGTATTCTTCCAGTCCCTTTGGCTGAGAGAAGCTAAGTTATGCTGAATGATGTGGAAAATACATATGTATGCATTGAGGTGGAAGAGCAGGACTGCTCTCTCAGGATTGAGTCGGAGTGGACCTGAACCTCTGACACCTTGTGTTGTTGCAGTATGAGCAGTATCAATGCAAGCCCTATTATCAATGCAATATTCAGTTCTTCTACCTCCTTTAATATAACTTTTACAGTAACCATTCTGTAGTGTCACAATAAGAGCATTTCTGCCAATTCACTGGGCATCTGAATAACGTAACAGCAAAGCTGAATGGTACCTGAAACATTTTTCCATAGTCTCCAAATGAACTGTGCATAATGATATCAAATTCAAGTAATCATATACATCACTGTTGATATTGAAAGAGTCTGTAACAATGTTACTATTTTATATACAGTTTTGAGGAGCTGCATTAATAGAATTAGGTTTTTTCCACTTCCAATTTTCTTTCTTGCTCTCCAGAAGTTGCTGAGTTGGGTCCAGATTCTGGGCACCCTTCTCATCATGTTTGAATCTAGGTAGTGAAGGTTGATCATGGGAGCTATCGCCCACAAGCCTTTTTCTGCCCTCGCCTGATATCCAATCCAATCCATCCATTCTTTGGCTTTATTACCTGAAACTCCTCCTTCAAATATTGTTCACTGGGTACAAGGTACCTGAGAAAAGGTACCGATGTGTCAGTTGGACAGGGGTGGCAGCATGCAGTGATCAATAGGCGGTTTCCTTGGTCTTGTTTGTCTTGAAGGCATGGTGTCAATCTTGAGGATTCCCACCCAAAAGTACCTGCCATGGTGGGTTACTGGGCCAGTGGTTTGGACTAAGAATCCTGAATAAATTGTTCCCTTTAGCCTGAGGCTGATTGTCAAGATGTAGCATCATCATGGTGATATCATCTAATACCAATTCTTCATTCCAAAGAGTAGCTCAAAACCTTTGGTTTGTGCCCTCAATATATTCACTAGTCTATGCTTCATAAACACAATGTGCTGATTTCAACAAATGCATCTCTGTAAATTGTCAAAAAATGTCTTTTATGGAAGTGATTCTTGGCATGAAACATTAAAGCTCACATACTTGTATGAAGTATATGGAATTGATATTTATAAATATGTAATTGTCTAACTTTTTTGGAACTTACTGAAACAGTACCATGCCACTGGCAGCTAGTGATCAGGTATTATTCTGTTTAGTTTTACCAATTGAGTAATACTGGACTCTTTTACATTAGATTTAAAAATGTGATAGATTTTAGTGTCTGAAAATAAACAGATTAGAACATTTCTGTAACTATCAATCACTGCTTAAATCAGTATAGAAGATTTCTTGTATTACTGAGTTTGTAGTGGATGAATTAACTTGAGACGAAATTAACTGGCGAAAAATGCTGTTAAATAACTGTCTGTCTGTCACATAGCATGACATTGCAGATGGGTCTCAGTTACTCAACACTAAGCATAAGTTATTCTGGATTTGGTATTAAATAAGGTTCACTGCAGGAGTTTAACTGTTGCACATCTATTTCTGTCTACAATTTCATCTTGAAGTTAATATCAGCCTCATTCATTTGAATATAGGAGGTAATATGTTGAGTTACACATGTATACAGATGTGATTGTGTGTGTCACGCTATTTTTGACTGGTGAGAATCTAATATCAGAGTTGCACCCTCCTGATGAGCAACTGAAATTCGGGGAAAATTACACCCAAGAAACCTAAAAGCTCTGGTATAAACAGGTACAGAAAACACGCACTCTTTACATCTGTTAACACAAACTGTTACCCTATACTGAAATGTCATTGGCTCCATCTGTTAACATATTACACAGTTACATAGAATGTGCAGCACAGAAATGGGCCACTCAGCCCTACCAGTCTGTGTTGGTGTTTGTACTCAAGTGTCTTCTCATGCTATCCCTCTCATCTCAACTTTTCAGCGTATCATTCCATTCCTTTTTCTCCCATGCACGGACCTAGTTTCCTTATGGTGTGTAAATGTGCCATATGTTAACTAGCTTAGTCCTCAAGTTAGTTGAGGTGCGAGAATCTAATATTGGAGTTATAAATTCATAATAGACAGCTGATATTAGAGGGGATAGTCTCCACACTAAATTTCATCTGCCATTGTTTTATCCACGTGTATATACTGTTTGTAGCATTTTAAATTGGTTGTTGCATTTGGCTGGTTAACAATAGCACTTCAAAAGTAATCCTTTCAGCAGCAATCTGTACAACTCTTTGGATGCCTCAAGGTGTATAAAAGGCACTTTATAAATGCATGATTATTTTTTTGCTCCATAAAGGATTGATCTTTGCCTAAGACTTCTGATGTAAACAATAAGTATTTGGCATGGACTCCTGATAAAGCTTGCCTTGGCTGGAAACTGCGTATTGTTAATCCTCTGATTTATAGTGAGGAAGTTTTGATGTATAGAAACTGGCATTTTGGTATTTTCTTTGCCAATCATGTCTTTGCCAGTGCTAGCACCCCAAACAAAGCACTATACACAAGTTGCACTTTCCTTTGAAAGTAGTGTCTTATAGAAATAGTAATTTTTATTTTCCCCCATCCATCTGTTATTTCAGAATGCTGTGTAATATTTGCATACCACACCATCCCAACATCAGGGAAGAGCCTCAGCGACAATCACAAGAGCATGTATGTTGTGGCAAATTGGTTTAAAAATAAAAGTTCAGTGGTTACACAAATCCGAGTTTCTACTTTGTATTCAGAAATGAAAAAAAAATCGTCGCTGTGGGTGTGTGTGAAGGAAAACTGTAATTTTAGCATGGTATGGGCATAATATCTCTTTTGAAATGGGCAACATGGTTGTGGAACCAGACTAGCAATTTGAGGGCAAGCAGCAGAAAAAAATAAACTTGAAAGCTTATGGATTGTCATTAAGGGAGCCTGTACTCCTTTCCCAGTCTGACCTGAAAAGTGACTTGTCTACCTCAGATTACCCTGGAAGGGCAAGGTATCTCAAAAATTTGAGCAACAGGTGAAGCTATGCAGTAGTAACATGAGTGGTATTCGCCACTAACAGGATGCTGCCCTCAAGCCAAAAAGACGTTCTGCCTGTCACATAAATGAGTAATGTGGTATATGAATTTCAGTGCCAGTGTGATGCTAGGGCTGGTATCAAACAGCATATCCCAGCCATTGTTTGCAATGGGCAGGGTGCAGACTGTACCCAACCAGCCCGTGATTGCAAAACTCAAAAGAGAGTCCAATATTAGATGTGATTCTGCAATTGGACAATATTTGCTAAATAATCTTCAGTGTGCTAAGAATTATGCTGACAACCAATTTAAGATTGTCAGTCGGGCTCACAGTGTGGCACATTTGCGTGTACTTGAAGCTGCATATATTAATACACAGGGCACTGTTCTTTGCAGACAGACCATGTACACACATTGTGCCTATTTCAGCTAAACAAAATAAGTGACTGCCATTTGCTGACTCATTCCTCAGGGGAACCACTGTCAGGGGGCACATATCATTGACTGTCATGGGCCTTGGCTAATCAGGGTCAAGCTGCCTGGTTTAAATTTCAACCAATGCTTGGCAGTTAACTGTTAGTCATCATCATTGTGGCATTCTCTATGGCAATGCCACTTGACAACCAATCAGCACTCTCTCCACCTTCAGTATAACTTTTCTCCCCCTTATATTGGTATTCTTGCAAGCGTCCTGATGAGTGCAAGACGAAAAGTTTGGACATGTCTCTTTTTTCAGCCGTTCTCAAGTTCTTACTTATGTATGTCTCCAAATGTGGTTGATTCTTAAGCCACCCAACTGTTTAAAAAAAAATGAAGCAAAGTTCGATAATAATAAGTAAATCGAACAGATCTATTAGAATTACTCCAGGCATCATATCAGAATAAGACTAAGGTAATCTCAGCCCATTTAACCTGCACAGTCTTCCATGTTACCATCTGGTCCCAGAATGGAAGAGATGCTACACAAAAGCCTGACATAATCAAGCAAGAACCTGACATAATCGCGCTCAAAGAACGGAATTTTCTGCTCCTGCCAGTGCCGGGAATTGTGGCGGGGGGGGGTGGGGGGGGGGGACATTAAATCTGGCATGAATGGAAAAATGTTTCCTGCTGGCGGAAAAATAGTTTGGAATGTTGATTTCCAGACTTTCAAGGTGAGTCTAATTTCCCACTCAGCAATGTCAGGAACCACGTTTGCGTTTATTTGCATCTCATGGATGCTGGTTGAAAGGCCAACTCACCGGAATCACGTTCCCCCTCCAAATTAAGTGCTCTGCTAGTGGATAATTAGAATGGTCTGTTTTATGACTATATAAATGGCGCGCCTGGCAAACTTCACTTCATTCACAACTTGGGGTCAGTAGACGCTGCTTTTACCTTCCTTTAACACTAACTGAAACATATCAGGCACCTGTAGCACAAGCAGCGCTAAGGCTGGGCACAGGAGGCACGACCTGCAGGGTAGGGTGAAATAGAGGCAGGATGAGATGGGAGTAGGGAGGGGTGAGATGGTGACAGGGCTGGTGGGGGGGGGGGCACGAGAGACGAGAATCGAGATGGAGGCAGCTTTCGGGGGGTGGGGGCGGGCACGTGAGGGTAGGGGTGAGACAGAGACAGAACTGAGGGGGCCATGGAACAGAGTGGAAGGCTGAAAGACTGGGGGCAAGACTCTCCATAGAAAAGTAAAAGACTCTTTGGGGTAAGAGCTAAAATACTGCCTGTGGAAGAGACCAAGGGAGAAAGTTAAAGAACTGTCTGGGGAAGGTTCATAGACTGTCCTGGAGCTGAGGCCACACTGCCAAGGGGCACATTTCATTGACTGTCATGGGCCTATACAGGCCATGTTAGAGGGCTCAGCATAGCACACTTGTCTTGGTCCTGGTTTTGGACGGAGTAAGGTCTCTTTGGTCAGTGATGGTCATGCACGGGATGGTGTGTAGGGTGTGGTTAGTCTAATAAGCTATTTGGTCCTGGGGCTTCGAGTCATGGTAATTGGAGACAGAGGGCACACTAACATTCAGGAGAGGCATCGGTATTCTGTATGTCGGTAGCTGAAAGTCATGGGGGCTATTGGATGGTCTTATGGGGGGGGGGGGGGCCCAAAAAGTAAGTGTGCATGTGGCTTCGCAAAGAAGAGGGGCCAGGTCAACAAAGGGCATGGGGACATCAATATTGAAAGGTTCGAGTGGTTGGGGTGGGGGGCATGGGGACATCAATATTGAAAGGTTCGGGTGGTTGTGGGGGGTGGGGGGGTGGAGGAGAGCAGGAATATGGACATGTACAATGATGGGGTCAAGGGCGAAAGAGGCAGGCTGGATAGTTACAGGAGGAATGGGAATTAAGAGGTGGTGACCATGGAGGAGGATGGGAAGAATTTGGTGGGTGATAGGGGTAGGTTGTAAGCTGGTTGCACTTACAAAAGCAATGAGTACCATGTTCGCATTCACTGATCAATGACGCAGTTGGAAAAACAAACTTGAAAAAAATCAATATGGGAGGGATCTTGGGGCGTGTGGAAGGAGTTCAGCACAACAAATTTGGGCCAATTGAAGGGGCGCCTTATTAAATTCCTGCTCAAACCATGGAGAACGGGACTCAGACGAGTGCTGGACTTGAGGGTCTGATACACAATGAATGAGCTTTGCTCCTTTACTGATCATGCACATTCAGGTGAGAATCTATTAACTTTTGGTGCTACGTTGCTGTTGGTCTTAATGGACATCTGATCCTCACAGAGGCATGTGAAAAGGGAAGGTGGATAAACAATCAAGGGCCAGGACTGCTGCTTGGAAGCTAAATGGACACTACAAGCCTCAATGCTCCCAGTGCACTGGTCATAGCCTATAAGACACCATGCTTACAGTCATGACATAAGTACAAGGGTTGATATTGATAGTTATTGTCTAGTCTACTGGAGACAATCTAACAATAGCCTGACTGAGGGTTATAGAACATGGGTCTATTGAGCCTAATGAAGACCCTCATCGTAAATGTGCAGTCACGTTCGAGGGGGATACTCAGCCACTTGTTGACCTCCAGGATGAAATCAGCATTAAGGGGTGGCCTGGGGGTGCCATATACTGATTGAGGGCAGGTCAAAGGCTTGAGACTGGATTCCTGGCTTGGAGATGAAGGGAGACCATTCAAAGGGAACTATATATGATTGTATCCATTCACAGATACAAGGAGGACTGGAGAATGCAGTCTGCAGGCAACACTGCCTTGTTGATAGCTAAGATTAGAGTGAGGAGAAGAAGGGCCCTTTGCCAATTGGCACAGTTCCGGGAAGACCATTGTCCTGAGGAGCAAGACCCAGGGGAGCCCCAGGAAGTCCAACGTGCTGCCGAGGAGGGGAAAAACCCACGTAGATGGTTGGCGTGACCAAGGGTCTGTAGAAGTTACAGCTCATACATGGAGATAAGCAAAAGACAGTGCCTCAGGCACCATTGTTTGCCTAGGGATGTGGTAGCTCACATTTGCCACCTTGTCCATGAGGAACTCATGCCACAAGTACTTGGAGGTCATCCCATGCCAGTTGCTTTTAAGATAAGTGCCGCACTGAACTTTTTTTTGCCAGCAGATCCTTCCAAGGCACCACAGGGGATTGTTGCAGAACAGGTGACATACAACTGTATAAGGGAGGTCACAGATGCCCTTTTCAATAAAGCTCACCATTATGTGCAGTTCCACATGGATGACGCAAGCCAGGCTGCTAGAGCTGTGGGAAATCTCAGGTTTTCCGCAAGTGCAGGGTGCCATCGATTGCATACATGTGGCCTTGAGAGCTCCCTGGCAGTGGCCATTGAGATTCATAAATAGAAAAGATTTCACTCTCTGAACGTCCAGCTAATTTGTGACCACGGAGAGCAGATCCTGCATGTTTATGCTATGCATCCAGGGAGCTGTCACAACTCTCGCATCTTGAGTCACTCTCAAGTGCCACAGATCTTTGAGGGCTCTTGGCGCTTAGAGGGTTGGCTCCTCGGTTACAAATGGTACCCCTAGAAGACACAGCTAATGATGCTCATTCGTCAGCAACAGAGTGCACCTGAGGAGAGATGCAATGCAGCATATTCTGCCACAAGGTCCTTAATAGAGCGAACTATTGGCCTCCTGAAGATGTTTTTCTAATGTTTGGATTGGTCAGGCAGTGCTCTCCAATACTTGCCAGAGAGATTGTCCTGCATAATTGTAGTTTGCTGCGTCCTGCACAAAACATGTGCTGAAAAGAGGGTATGTGTTGCCTGAGGGAGACATTGAAGAGCTAGATGTCTCCTTGGATGAGGAGGATGTTGAAGGGGATGAATCCGAAGAGCCACATGAAGATGCCATTGCATGGGCATGACAAGGCAGAAGTGCCCTTGACAATCTCCTAGCTACAAGATTCCAGGAGGAATAATGTGAAGACTCATTTTCACTATCAAAGTTTTCTTCAATCTTTGCAGGGGACACAACAACACCTTCATTCTCAGCTTGAACACCTCAGGAAAGTTCAGAACTCTCGCAGCCATCACAGAAGTAGCATTAGTCACAATCTGCCCTAACAATGGGGCTATCCTTGGAAGGCATAGTAGCCTTGGCAACATGTGGCTGCTGTGGAATGTGATCAGCACTCCCTTAGCGCATGTCCTTAAGCAACTCCACATAATACAGTCCTTTCAACCATGGCATCACCAAGTCAGTGGGCATGGCTGCTTTCAAGCGGCTGAAAAGTCAGCTGACTCACTCATGTCAATGTGACACCAGCCAAGTAAGGCAGCCCAAACACAAAAAACATTTTTCAATGGTTTGTGCCTGGACATCTCGAGGGAACAGCATCTGGAGAGCTCCATTTCTCCCCTCGCCAGCTCTCATGAATGTACAATGCAGAGGCACCATCTTGGTACTGACTCCCAATCGCCCTTTGTACATCAGGACGCAGTGACCTGTAACTCAACATTGTACACCCAAAGATGCGAGGTTTGTTTGCATTGTCCTCACAGAGAGTGCCTCACCGAGGAAACAGTTTGATTAGTTACAAACACTCATGATCCTGCATTCGTTGAAAGCCTGCCCAGTTTCTGTCTTGGATGACCTTTGCATTGGGCCACATTTCTCCCTAATCAGTATCAACACAGCAGCCAATGACAATTTCTTCCCTTCATAGGCCCTTCTGAGGACTTTGGAGATGTGCAAAAGCATCGCTTTCAGACCATGACAATCCTCAACATGGCCCAGCTCAGAAAGGCTGTTCCTTTCTATATAACATAAGTCAATGAGCGCACTGTCATGCAATGAATTCCATTAGATGACACAAAACTGGGTGGGAGGGTGAGCTGTGAAGAGGATGCAGAGATACTTCAGTGTGATTTGGACAAGCTGAGTGAGTGGGCAAATGCATGGCAGATGCAGTATAATGTGGATAAATGTGAGGTTATCCACTTTGGTAGCAAAAACAGGAAGGCAGATTATTATCTGAATGGCTATAAATTGAGAGAGGGGAATGTGCAACGAGACCTGGGTGTCCTTGTACACAAGTCGCTGAAGATAAACATGCAGGTGCAGGAGGCGGTAAAGAAGGCAAATGGCGAGAGGATTCGAGTACAGGAGCAGGGATGTCTTGCTGCAATTATACAGGGCCTTGGTGAGACCACACCTGGAATATTGTGTGCAGTTTTGGTCTCCTTATCTGAGGAAGGATGTTCTTGCTATAGAGGGAGTGCAGCGAAGGTTTACCAGACTGATTCCTGGGATGGCGGGACTGACATATGAGGAGAGATTGAATCGGTTAGGATTTTATTCACAGGAGTTCAGAAGAATGAGGGGGATTTCATAGACATCTATAAAATTCTAACAGGACTAGACAGGGTAGATGCAGGAAGGATGTTCCCGATGGTGGGGGAGTCCAGAACCAGGGGTCATAGTCTGAGGATATAGGGTAGACCATTTAGGACTGAGATGAGGAGAAATTTCTTCACCCAGAGAGTGGTGAGCCTGTGGAATTTGCTACCACAGAAAGCAGCTGAGGCCAAAACATTGTATGTTTTCAAGAAGGAGTTAGACATAGCTCTTGGGGGGAAAGGGATCAAAGGATATGGGGAGAAAGCAGGAGCAAGCTGTTGAGTTGGATGATCAGCCATGATCATGATGAATGGCAGAGTAGGCTCGAAGGGCCGAATGGCCTATACCTGCTCCTATTTTCTATGTTTCTATATCGGGGTGTACTGTGTCTTTACACAAGGTTCATGTAAAGCGCCACTAAGCTGCCATCCAGGAGCAATGTAATATTGTCACAAGTGAGGAGATGGCTTCATCAAGATGAGCACCCACCTCTGACATCAGACACTCATACCCCTCTTGCAGACATTTGTAATTTTCCCAATTGATCCTTATTTCCCAAATTCACTTTCATGCATGGGGACCATGGGAACTTGGCATGAAATGACATTCAGCCTTAAACACGGGGACGAGAGCAATCTTAATCGCAACAAATACTTGCGCCATCCACAAACAACAGGCATCAGCGCGACAGCAGCAGGACAATCATTAACCTTGATAATTAATTCTCCTGAGCTGAAATAATGTCTGTCTGAGATTTAAGATTGACAGGTGTATTGGCCAGTCATCAGTGGCATTTGCTGATGTCGCAAATGTGGAAATAATGGCTATTCACTGTGGTGAGATTGTGAGAGAATTAATGCAACTGAAGATCCAGATGGGAGTTCATTGGCGAGGTACATGTTTGACCCTTGAATGAACATGGGACATGGATTTAATTGATACTCAATATGATTGAATGAGACTTGGAGAAGGATTAGTGCATATTCATTTACAGAAGTGAAAGCGTATACAATGAGTGAACTCCTGTGCCACCAGTGTACATTCAAAATGTCTTAATTTTTCTTACCCTACTGCCAAGTCTAGGTGTAGCCCCAACATCCGCAGTAGAGATGGAGGCAGCCTGCTGACTGCTATGCCCTGTTGTCTGAGATCACTTCAGTGCATGTCTTCTGGTGGCCCAAGGCCTTGAGGACCTGGCGTGCTAAAGGTTTCCTGCTACAGTGCTGGAGTTGATGGGGTCACTAACAGAGGCGAGTTGGAATGGCAGGGCACCCTTTAGGTGTCCTGGGTAGATGCCCTCAGGGTGCCTGACTGGTGCTTCTCCTCCCTTTGGCTGCCCAATGGCCCCCTCTCTGACTCCTTGAGGAGACAGGGCACCTGGAGGGAGGTCAAGGCGCCCCGTCCCCTTCTTGCATAGCCACTGCTGGAATACACCCATGGCTAGAGCGATGGTGTGCAGGTCCGAGTTCAAATCCAGCAGAAACTGCTGGAGCTGGCTCTTGAAGGCGGCCACCACCCTACTGATGGAGACTTTGATGCACTTGCATGCCGGAGCCATGACATCAGACATAACATGTATGGACTCCTCGACCCTTCATTGCAGTCTGCTGATGGCCTCTGACAACTCTGCCTGACCTTCCCTTGCCTGTCTCTGCATCTCCAGCAATTCTCTTAGTGTCAATTCCGGAGGTTCCTCATTGGACTCGGTCTCAGCAGAGGTCTGGTCTCCAGTTCTCCAAGTGTCAGAAACCTCAGCTGCCACTGCCTCCACCCGCTGTGGACCCATGTCTGTGAGGTGATCACCAGATTGTGAACCCAAGCCTATTCTAGAACTAAGATCCACCAAGGTGTGTGTATTTGCGCTGGCGGAGAATGCAGGTAAATGCAGTGGTGGTTCATCTAAGGATAGGTCTGGTTCCTCCTCAGAGATGGGCTGGGGCCGAGTCCTCTTGTCATGGACATCCTGTACCTTTTCTTACTGGTACCTGGAATAGAGAGAAGAGAGAATTAGTGATTGAGGCAGGCTCATACATTGATGGTCACTCAGTCATTGTCCGCATGTTGTTGATGTATAATGGATGCACCCTCACTGGCTTGTTGGGGGAGGCTGATCTCACCTTCTGCGCAGGAATGATCCCTATCCTGACTAGCCAGCTCTGCGGCAAGTTCCTTGAACAGAGAGAGTCCACAACTCTGGGGCTTCCCCCACCGGTCTTGGCTTTCCCCCTTCTGTTATCTGAGTTCTTGTCCTGCATAACAACAGATGGATTGACTGTGAGCACTATGGATGAAAGAGCAGTTCAGAAGCATGCATGCCTGTTGTATCTGGTGAGCCCTCCCCAGTAAAGGATTAAAACACTGTTTGTGCAGGAACATGAGATGTTGAACTTAAAGTGGCTGGCTGGCATTCAGTGCTGATGTCCCATCCACAGGTTGTGTGTGAGATTCCTGCGGACACTAACCCTTAGACTGCCTGATGCCATTATGAGAGTGAGTTTGCTGTGTGTCAAAGTTTTACTTATCCTGGTGGAGTGGAGCAGATCATTCATCCTTTTGCAGCACTGCAGGGCAGCCCTTTTATGTTTGCCATGGGCGCTAACCTCCCTGGCAACCTCCTCCCAGGCTGGCGTGGTCAGATGGGAGGACCTCCTGTTCTCATCCTTTGGAAAGAGGACCTCTGACCTTTCCACATGGCCTGGAGGAGAATCCCCAGGGAGGCTTCACTGAACCACGACGCAGAGGGTTTTGTCCTCCTCGGGTCCATTGCTACCCTGTACAATACAACACCTGGGCTCCATTGAGTGAATGTCTGTCCGAGTGCCGTTTAAATATGGTGCCAGGACCTTCGACCCATGAGGTAACAGCAGGGTGGGTGAATCCCTGCCTGCCCCGCCACAAGATTCGCCGGGCTCCTTGCTGATGCAGAATTAATGAGCTAAAAAGCAGAAGATTGCGTGTGTTCAGCCATCCCGCCGCCCAGTGGGAATCATGCCAACTTTCCTGCCCACCACCAGACTTAGTCTCTAGAAATGAAAATTCCACCCAAAGAATCATAGCTATCAGTCAACATTGCAGACTACTCCATCATCGTCTCTTAAGTATGTTTTTTTAAAAATTCATTCACAGGATGTGGGCTTCGCTGTCCTGAACCACCAACAGAATTGACCCATCAAGAACAGACTCAGGCATCGGCTGTTGGGTAGGAGGCATCAATATTGACTCCAGATGCCATCAAATCTCATGGCTTCAGACAAAATCAGATCAAGGAAACTTTCCACTGCTCATTATGTAGTGCCACCTCTCCACAATCCCTGCTCCCAACTGGTGATTCCATACTTCTGTTGAACATTTCTTGGAAGAAAACTGAGGGCGGTAAGGGCACAGAATGTACTCTGGGTGCTTCAAAATTCAACGCCACTACTAGCTCAGTAGAACCAGGACTTAACTGCTGATTGGGCCTGCATGAGGCGGTGAGGGAACCAACATGAGGAAATAATTTTCTTGATCTTGACCTCATCAAACTACGTGTTGCAAACACCCCTGTCCATGACAGTATTAGTGGATCTGACTACTGCACAGTCTCACAGAATCTCAGTGTCACCAGAAAGACATCTCCATCACGCAGTGTGCCACTAGCACTGTGCCAAATGGGACAGATTAAAGAATGATCTATCAGCCTAAAACTGGACACTTATGAGTTGCTGTGGGCCATCTACCGCAACAGAAATGAACACTATTATAATCTTTAACCTCATTACCTGGCTATCACTATCAAGCCAGGTGTCCTACTCCAGTTCAAGATAGAATGTAGAAGGGCGTACCAGAATCAGGCAAATCTTAGAATGAGATACATATCTTACTAGGTGTCACAGTATGCTACTCCATGCCAAATAATGACAGCAAGAAGGCTTAGTAATCCCACAATCAATGGATCAAAGCAAAACACAGTAACCAAACCGCATCCTGTTGAGAATGGTGGTGGACAACCAAGCCACTAACAAGAGGAAGAGGCTTAATAAACCTCTCTTTCTTCAAACATTGTGGAGCCCTGTACACAAATGCAAGAGACAGGGCAAGTGTTATCAGCAAAAAACGTTGGATAATTCTACTTGACCTCCTTCCATGCACCAGAGCTAGCTGGTTCCCTAGCTAACTGGTCCAGTACAGAGATTACAGTGACATCCACCCAACAATACGAAAGATTGCTCCACTATGTTCTGCCCACAACTGATGGGACAAGCCTAACCTGTGCAATTATCACACTATCCACCACCTGTCAATGATTTGTGACATGGTGTAAAGAATCACCATTAGTGCCACCAAACAAGCACCTACTCATCAATCACCTTCTCAGTTTAGGTTCTGGCAGACCCACTTGGTTCCAGACCTCATCACAGCCTTGATCCGGCCATGCAGAAATTAAATGCCGGAAGAGAGGTAGAAGTGGCCTCAATGTCAAGACTACATTTGACTGTGTATGGCACTAAGGGGCCCTAGAAAAAGGGTCGAGGCAAAAACCCTTTAGCTGATCCATATAAGATGACTGTGGTTGACAGAGGTCAGCTGTCGCAGCCTTTGGATGTCACAGAAGCTCCTCAGGGAAGCATTCTCAGTTGCTTCATCAATATCCATACTTTTTCATAATGTGAGGGATCAGATTTACACTGACAAATCCAGTGTTCAGCTCCATTTACTACTCCGCCAATAATGAAGAAGCACATGCCCGCTGACAAGAGGACCTGGATGATGTCCAGACTTGAACTAACAAGTGACAGGTGACATTCATAGCATTCATCATTCTTGACCTTCAGCAGCATTGCCATTACTGAGTCTCATGCCATCAACATCCTGGGGGTCACCACTGATCAGCAGCGTGAACTGGAACAGCAATATCCACATTGTACCTACAAGAGAATACTGACTATTGATTCTCCCCCTCAGTCCACTCCACCATTTATAAGACTGTGATGGAACACTCACCATTTGCCTGGATCGGTGCAGCTGCAACCGCACTCAAGAAACTCAACACCATCCGGGACAGAACAGTTCACTTCATGGTAGCTCTGCCATTGGACTCAATATTCAACCCCCTCACCATTGGCTAAGTATGTACTATCTACAGGACACACTACAAGGCTACTTCCACAGTACCTCCCTCCCCTGCCACCTCTACCACCGAGAAGGACAACAGCAGTAATGTCATTGGACTGTACTGGGTCTCCGTACTGACTTGGGCATTTATCACCACTATTTCATCATAGCTGGATCAGTATGCTGGAATTTATTAACATCATTGTGGGATCAAGATCACAGCAAGGGCATTTGCACTTCAAGGAGAAGCTTCATGACACCCTCTTCAGGGCAACTAGGTTTAGGCAATAAATCCAGTCTTGCCAACATTGTCTATCACTCAAGAGTTAATGGAAAGTCCAGGTGCTTGAGGGTTGCCAGTGTGTTGATGTGACTGACCTTTGACATGTATTTGCACCAGTTTCCTGTAAATACTCAAGTTGTTCCTCTATATGAGGAACTCCATAGAAATATGGGCTCTTGCAATTTCATTCCCCCCTTTAATGATTCCATCCCAACCATTTTCATTTTTGGAAAATATTGACATAAGATTCTTCTTGTAATAACTAAGGTCTTTTCTGTATGAACCTCAGTGCACAGGGACTGTGGACTAGGTGAGTCCAAAATGCAGATTTGCTGAACTCAAGTGCAGATTAGTGCAGGAACAGAAGGACTTTAAGCTGCCAGGGACTAAGAGACATGTACCTAACACTGAATTGCCAGGGAGTCAGGTGTGCTGTTCTCAGTGGGTGCAGGTCCATGGTGTTGACACCAGTTGGGCAACATCATTCAGAGAAGCCTGAGGACAGATGGCATCGGGAATAGAAATGTCACAGTGGTGCAGTGGGAGAGTGTTCTCTTCGGGTTCAGGCAGCATAGACTGTAACTCGCATCATCTCCAACATAGAAAGGTAATGACCCTGTCAATGTGTGAAAAGTAGAAAATAGTTAATATCCCCAACACTGTCATCACTTGCCTTGATGACAAATTTGTGATTCATTCACACATGAAAAGTGGAATTACAGGGCTGAAAAAGTTTATATTAACTCAAACTTTTAACTGTGCATTCTGACCTATTCATCCTGCAATTTTATACCAATTGTTTTAATGTATGAATTCTTTTTGTTTGGCTTCTTAAAGTAGAAAGGCCAGCTTCCTGTTTGGTGCATTAATATCTAGTCAGGTAGCATGGGAGTAGGCTCATGTGGAGCATAAACCGTAAACACCAGCAGAGACCAGTTGGGCCCAATGGCCTGTTCCTGTGTTTTAATTGCTAAGTAATTCCATGTAAGGCACAGGTTCAAGTATCAAAAGTGATATTTAACTAACTTCTAGAAGTTAGACATCATAGCAGTTCCATTCAACCTTCAGAGTTTTACCTGTGGCTTCTGACTCAGAGACTGATGTGCTGCCACTGAGCCAGGTTTGACACTTAAGGAGGAATCAGGTCGGTATCTCAACAGCCATGCAACTGAATTGGCAGGTTCATCACACTCAGGTCATCCACTGTGCCTGCTCGCAGGCCCAGAAAAATCTCCCCATACACTGTTGTAAATATTGGCATTTAAAAAAAAACTTTTTAGCTAGTTTCCACCCTGCATGAGCTGCCATTTACCACATGCCTCAGCAGGCCTGCTTAAAATGTCATGTGGGGTAACTAGGTGTTAAGTGACAGCTATTGCAGTGAACTCAAGACTCAGAGGTTGAGCACAGAAAACCACTTAACTCATTTAATATCTATAAATTTTCAATACCAGTTTAACACTTTTCGTACATTTAAAAAAAAATCATAATATTGAGGAGGTATTATAAGATGCTTATTATATAGAACTTGCCACATAAGCTCAATTCTCACCAATCTGAATACCTGCCAATAACTGTCTTGGCAATGGGCTTAAAGGGCCTACATTTCAGTTGCACCTATCCCTGTTCCACGTTAAGAGCTCCGCCATACCCCATGCATTCTGGTGGGTCCCTGCTACATTTTAAATTGTAACGTATTAGTTAAAGCATAAATGTTATCATTTGTGTGGGCCCACATGGGGAGAGCAAAGACAGCACTCATCATCCCACACAGAGTCAGCATACTGAGATTAGATTACAGAATCTGGATTTGTCAACTTGGAAACCCCTTCAAAGTTGTCAAACACGACACTGAAATGGATCAACAGAAAAGAAACTAAAAGGAAAAACATTGCTCATGTTGATCATCTAAAATAATGGTGGAAATTTCCTGCAGGTCTGTCTGCATTTATAAAGAGAGAAGATGAGTTAATGTTTAGAGGAGAAATCCTTCATTAAAAGTTCTGACAAAAAGGCCTATACCCATAACATTAACCTGTTTTTTACCCTTCACTGGTGCCCACTGTGTATTCCCAACATTTTTTTTTATATTTTAAAAGCTTGTACCAAACCCTTTTCAAGAAAATGTCTGCTGTAACAAAACATATGAACAACTTGGAAAAAGCACATATTGGCTTCATTTAATCTGATTCTCGCTAAGAAATAAGTTGGATGGTGTAACAGGCAGATGGGAGAGTAGTGATTCTGGTAGGATGAGAATAAATGGGTTGAAAGTGTGCTTCATCCTAACCTGTCTTGTATTTGGAAATACTGCTTCTCCACTCCCACCAACAGAAAATTAGGATACACTGCATAAGAGTGACATTGTGCCCCAGAACTACAAGGCTGGTGCTATTTTCTACACATATAACACATCCATCCTTACTGGGTACTGACTGAAGGCCTATAAAAACTGAACACTTGGGTGTAAGAACTGTTGGAACTACGAGTGTCCTACAATTTATTCTCAAAAAAAACTTGAATCCTTCTGTTGATTTCTAGCTTTCTGTTGACCTTTTTGATATATTTTTATGGTGATGTGGGGTAATAGCTTGCAGAAGTTGGTGAGTGAGGTGATGCTGGAGCGTTGGATTTTAACATGCACGTTTGAAACTAAGAACACCTGGATTAATGACTGTACCTTACCAACGTTAATCCAGCTTCTTGACAACTTCTCCCTCAGTAACTCCAGCAAACCCGTTCCCCCGTGACATCATCAGTGAACCATTTAGGCCAATTATACTTTTTAAAATCAACAGAGAGACAGAAACAGAAGGATATTAGAGTTGCTGATAAATCTGATCCTGAAAAGAGGTCCTGATAGTAACACTTGCTCCTTCATGTAGTTCTCAGAGAGACTGCTCTTAATGTGATACCATCAGCTTAATGAGACATTGGTCATTGCCTTTGCTTCGTAGCAATTCTTTTCCCCATAACATTAATCTGCAGACAGTACTTGAAGTAATTACGTGTGATATTAATACGGTTTGAGTTAGAAGATACTTAAGCAGCATAAATTTTCATTGTTTCCTAAGATGATATCTTGATTGTTACTGTATATATTTTGGTGATTTCAGGGCTTTCGCACTAATCGCTGATTTCATGACACTGTTATTTAATCACATACTTGCGGAAACCTGAAAAACATTTGTGGTGAAATTAGTATCTTTATTGCAACAGTACTTCTTTCAATCCCCAACCCATGACATTCCATTTTTCCCATGCCATCCTCTTATGCCAAACCTATTCCATTCCTTTCATCCCCATCCCCCATCACACTCCATTCGCAGCACAAGTAAAGGATGGGCTCCTTGATTGTAAGAGCTTTAAAAGATCATTTGGGAGATTTTTTTTGATAATTTGTAGAATAATATTTTAGCATCGTTGGTTTTGTAAAATCATTTTTTTCAGAAATGCAACATTTATCTTTGAGTATTGCTGAAAAAAGAGACATGTCTAAGCATTTTGTCATGCACTCATCAGGACACTTTGCAAGAATACCAATATAAGGGGAAAAACAATTTATACTGTATGTGAAGAGAGTACTGATTGGTTGGCAAGTGAAATTGCCATGGAGAATGCAACAGTGATGGTGACTGACAGTTAACTGCCAAGCATTGTTTGAAATATAAACCAGGCAGCTTGACTCTGATTGGTCAGGGCATTGCTCTGATGAATGAGTCAGCAAATGGTTGTCACTTATTTTGTTTAGCTGAAACAGGTGTAATGTGTGTACATGTTTTTATTGTCTGCATCGAACAGGGCCCTGTGTATTAACATTTGTAGCTTCCAGTACACAAAAATATGCCACACTGTGAGCACAACTGACAATCTTAACTTGGTTGTCAGCATAATTCTTAGCACACTGAGGATTATTTAGCAAATGTTGTCCAATCACGGAATCACATCTAATGTTGGACATTGTGTTTTGAGTTTTGCAAGCACGGGCTGGTTGGGTATAGTCTGTACCCTGCCCGTTGTGAATAGCGGCTGGGACATGCTGCTTGATATCATCCGCCAGCCTTTGGGACATACAGCTCACATACCTAGCATCACACTGGCACCGAAATTCATATACTGCATTATTCATTTGTGTGATAGGCAGAATGTCCTTTTGGTTTGACGGCAGCATCCTGTTAGTGGCAAACACTACTCGTTGCTTCTGCATAGTAACAGCGTAAAAAGGCCAGCTTCACCTATTGCTCAAATTTTTGAGATACCTTGCCCTTCCAGGGTAATCTGAGATAGGCTGAGCATTTCTCAGGGCCGAATATGACGGCCTTAGGCCCGTTCATGAGTTTGCTCGATGTACAGTGCAAAATGATGTGATCAGAGTAGCCATTATCCTACAGGATGCCTTTGATGCGCCCTATTTCAGCACCAAGCTTGCATGGTGAGCAAACAGCTCAGGCCCTATTTACAAGGTTGCTGATAAGACCAATCTTACAGTGTGTGGAACCGTGAGAAAAAAAACGCTTGCTGGACTTGTGTAAGAGCGATGAGCTACCACGTGATATATATGACAGGGTTCATCCTCACAGTTCACTATGTCCACATATGTACGGACTGCCCAAGATACACAATAGTGATGTCCCTTTATGCCTCATCTTATCTATGATCAGTTCTGCACAACATGAATTGTTCAAGTGGTTGGGCAAATTGTTACAGCCAATTTTGACCAAGTTTTCCACCTACACGGCTAAAGACCCCTTCACATTTGCGAAGGCCACATAGGACTTGCACATCGATAGCGATGCTGTGTCCATGTGTTCATTTGATATTTCTAGCCTATTCACCAATGTTCCACTTAAGGAAGCCATAGATATTTGCGCTGCAGGACTGTATCGTGGCAGTCTTTAGACACGCCAACATTGCATAAATCAGTATTCATTGAACTTATGAACTCTGCAACTTGCGCAGCTGAGTTCAGTTTTATTGACACCATGTATGCCCAAATAGATGGTGTTGCCATGGGATCCCCTCTAGGCCCAGCTCTTGCAAACATTTTTGTCGGGTTCCATGAGAAACGTGGCTTTAATTGAATGACACCTAACCTCCTACCCCTCGCATATTTCCGATATGTGGATGATACGTTTGCTATATTTAAATCCGCAGTTGCATGTAACAATTTCCTTACATGTCTTAATGGGCTTCATCCTGCGCTCAAATACACCTTTGAAATGGAGCAGTCAAATGAACTCCCCTCCCTTGATGTACTAGTTGAGAAATCTGCCAGAGGGTTCTCTACTACAGTCTACCACAAGCCTATCTTCAGTGGTCTATATACGCATTGGGATTCTTACAGTTCCACATGCTATAAGATTTGTCTGATCAGCAACTTTGGAAATAGGGCCTGAGCCAGTTGCTTACCATGCAAGCTTAATGCTGAAATAGGGCGTGTCAAAGGCATCCTGCAGGATAAAGGCTACCATGGTCACGTCATTTCACGCAGTATATCACACAAACTGATGAACGGGCTCAAGGCCAACAATTAAGGCCCTGAAAAGTGCCCAATCTACCTCCGATTACCCTGGAAGGGCAAGGTATCTCAAAAATTTGAGCAGCAGTTGAAGCTAGCTGTTTCACACAACACGAGTGGTATTCGCGACTAACAGGATGCTGCCGTCCAGCCAAAAAGATGTTCTGCCTATCGCGCAAATGAGTAATGTGGCATATGAATTTCAGTGCCATTGTGATGCTAGGTATGTAAGTCGTATGTTCCAAAGACTGCTGGATCATATAAAACAGCATGTCCCAGCCACTGTTCACAATGGGCAAGTTACAGACCATACCCAACTAGCCCGTGCTTGCAAAACTCAAAACACAGTGTCCAACATTAGTTGTGATTCCGCGATTGGGCAACAATGCTAAGAATTACGCTGACAACCAATTTAATATTGTCAGTTGGGCTCACAGTTTGGCACATTTGCGTGTACTGGAAGCTACATATATCAATACATGGGACCCTGTTCTTTGCAGACAGAAAGAACATGTACACAAATTGCGCCTGTTTCAGCTAAACAAAATAAGCGACAGCCATTCGCTGACTCATTCCTCAGGGCAGTGTCTTGACCAATCAGGGCCAAGCTGCCTGATTTAAATTTCAAACAATGCTTGGCCGTTAACTGTCATTCACCATCGTTGTGGCATTCTCCATGGCAACGCCATTTACCAACCAATCAGCACTCTCTTCACATACATTGTTGTTTTCCCCTTATTTTGGTATTCTTGCGAAGTGTCCTGATGTGTGCACGATGAAAAGCTTAGTCATGTCTCTTTTTTCAGCAATTCTCAAGTTCTGTACTACCAAACAACTATAACTTAGTGCCCATTTCTTCATCATTTAAGTAATCTTGGTTTTGACACTTATTAGATAGCTAATATTCATCATTAAGGTGATAGAAGGTGAACAAAGGCTTGCTCAAGAGATTAGGCAGGGACCAGAACACTCAGCCAACCTTGGCACACCTACTTTTTAATGATAAAAACAAAAAGCTACTGCGGATGCTGGAAATCCAAAACAAAAACAGAATTACCTGGAAAAACTCAACAGCTCTGGCAGCATCGGTGGAGAAGAAAAGAGCTGACGTTTCGGGTCCACATGACCCTTCAACAGAACTGAAGTATAGTTAGGAGAGAGGTGAAATATAAGTTGGTTTAAGGTGGGGGGCGGGGGAGAGAGAAGTTGAGGGTGGGGTGGTTGTGGGGACAAGCAAGCAGTGAAAGGAGCAGATAATCAAAAGATGTCACAGACAAAAGGATCAAAGAGGTGTTGAAGGTGGTGATATTATCTAAGAAAAGTGCTAATTAAGAATGGATGGCAGGATACTCAAGGTACAGCTCTAGTGGGGGTGTGAGGAGGGTGTGAGGGTGTGAGCTTCCTGTAAGGACTCCATCCCATTCTCTCAGTTCCTTTGCCTCCGTTGCATCTGTTCTGATGACGCTACCTTCAAAAACAGCTCCTCTGACATGTCCTCCTTCTTCCTTAACCGAGGTTTTCCACCCACGGTCGTTGACAGGGCCCTCAACCGTGTCCGGCCCATATCCCGCGCATCCGCCCTCACGCCTTCTCCTCCCTCCCAGAAACATGATAGGGTCCCCCTTGTCCTCACTTATCACCCCACCAGCCTCCGCATTCAAAGGATCATCCTTCGCCATTTCCGCCAACTCCAGCATGATGCCACCACCAAACACATCTTCCCTTCACCCCCCCGGCGGCATTCCGTAGGGATCGTTCCCTCCGGGACACTCTGGTCCACTCGTCCATCACCCCCTACTCCTCAACCCCCACCTATGGCACCTCCCCATGCCCACACAGAAGATGCAACACCTGCCCCTTCACTTCCTCTCTCCTCACCGTTCAAGGGCCCAAACACTCCTTTCAAGTGAAGCAGCATTTCACTTGCATTTCCCCTAACTTAGTCTACTGCATTCGTTGCTCCCAATGCAGTCTCCTCTACATTGGAGAGACCAAACGCAAACTGGGCGACCGCTTTGCAGAACACCTGCGGTCTGTCCGCAAGAAAGACCCAAACCTCCCTGTCGCTTGCCATTTTAACACTCCACCCTGTTCTCTTGCCCACATGTCTGTCCTTGGCTTGCTGCTTTGTTCCAGTGAAGCCCAACGCAAACTGGAGGAACAGCACCTCATCTTCCGACTAGGCACTTTACAGCCTTCCGGGCTGAATATTGAATTCAACAACTTTAGATCTTAAACTCCCCCTCCCCCCATTTCCCCGTTTCTTCCCCCTCCCTTTTGTTTTTTTTTCAATAATTCATATAGATTCTTCTTTTCCCACCTATTTCCATTATTTTTAAATCTACAACTAATACCTTGTTAGTCTTTCCACCACACCCCCACTAGAGCTGTACCTTGAGTATCCTGCCATCCATTCTTAATTAGCACTTTTCTTAGATAATATCACCACCTTCAACACCTCTTTGATCCTTTTGTCTGTGACATCTTTTGATTATCTGCTCCTTTCACTGCTTGCTTGTCCCCACAACCACCCCACCCTCAACTTCTCTCTCCCCCGCCCCCCACCTTAAACCAACTTATATTTCACCTCTCTCCTAACTATACTTCAGTTCTGTTGAAGGGTCATGTGGACCCGAAACGTCAGCTCTTTTCTTCTCCACCGATGCTGCCAGACCTGCTGAGTTTTTCCAGGTAATTCTGTTTTTGTTTTACTTTTTAATGATCCAGGACAACAATCTCAGCTTGCTGCAGGTCAACAGGAGAGAACTTTGTCAACTGGAATAAGGAGGTCTGCCCCACCTTGTGGCACAGGGATAGCATTACCAGTGGTTGGTAAGATTACCACTGCCCTTGCTTGAAGAAGAGGAAGGTATGGCTCTGGAGAGAACGCGGAGCAGTGGCATTGGTTTTATCTTGTTCTGGCAAAATGCTGGCACTGACATGATGGGTCACGTGACCGTTTCTATGCTGTAAACCTACGTATAGGATATGATTATAACTAATTCCTGGTTAGCACTGCACCACCATTGTATAGATGAAAAAAGTGGCTGCTGCTCGGTTAGCGAGGTCAGCAGTTTCCCATTGAATATAATAACGCACATGCTCAATGTCACTGCAATGGTGCATTTTCCAAAATTTGGGGCTACTAATGGTTATCATACGTCCAATCTGTTGCTTTTGGAGATGTCGATGTGGCAAGGCTCTCAGTATCTGCACCATGTATCCTACTGTAGTATGGATATGCATCTTCTCCACAGAAAAAAATACTGTATGAATACTTGGTATTGGTAATGAGTAAATACAAAACAAAGACTACAATTTGTGGAACATGCCAAATAATCTGGTACATGGTATTGTTTCAGCTTCCTAAATTCATTAAAATGTGCTGTTTCCTCCTACATCTGTTTCCAGTTCCTACAATTACTGTATACAGCATCAGGCCTGGTCATCACCACATTGCTATTTCTGAGAATTTGTTGTGCGCAAATTAGCTGCAGTGTTTCCTACATTACAAGAGTGACCACACTTTTAAAATGTATTCCATTGGCTGAAAAGTACTTTGGAACTGAGGTTGTGAAAGGCACTATGTAAATGCAAGTTTTTTCTTAAATCAATGTCTTTCTCCTCTAACCAATCTGGCCTGCATGTGACTCCACTTCCACTCTGTGGTTGACTATTAATTTCCTCAGGAAACCAGGGACAGGCAATAAATACTGACCTTGCCAGTGTCACCACATCCTCAGAACAAATAAAGGTTAAGAGGAGGTTTCCCAGTCCTGTGCAAAAATGACACAAGAAGTAATTAATAGGCTATAAAGTGCTTTGTGCTGTCTTGAGTTTGGGAAAGATGCTGTATAAATTGAAGTCATTTTCTTTATTGGCACCTATTGAGGTACTTGCGAAAGCCATTTAGCAATGAAAGAGTTAAACAGGCTGTAGTGCGATTGGCAGGGCTAATTTCACAGGCCACCAATACATTGATATTTATCTTGTACTGTAATCAATTTATGTTACAAACGCTAATATTCTGAATGCACTCCAGCGGAACCAGGTTAAGTTGTTAGTAAATTTCCGCATAATTTCTCGGAATCCAAGCCCGTTACAAATTTATGAAGAAACTCCTTTATCTTTATTTAGGTTTGAATCGTTTAATTCACTGCATTTCACATTTTGTGTGCAGAATGCATAATTTATCCACTGAAAGAATATTTTTAAAATCACTCTGATTTACTACAGTCTCACTATAATGGGCAATGCTAACCAAAATGTTTATTATAGGAAGATGTCATCTGTCCAGGCTGGTTAGCGTTATACAAATCACAGCTGATAGAGTGTGTGGGGATTTTGGGCCATTGCTGCAGATGCGTAGACACATTTAATATGCACATACCATCCATTTATATTGAAACACAGTTTGACAATCACAATATAACTGAATATATAATGTGCATAATTGCAGTTGCAATATCAAATCATTGGATCAAAAATACATATATTTTTCAAATCTGCATCGTCAAAGAAATAATTTGACCAAAGTACTTTGAAGTTCCCTATTCAGTATTGGTGAGAACCAATACCTCGACAACACATTTTTCCATTGATTTCCATAATTTTTCGATTAGAAGCTATGAGATTTTTCACAAATAGAGGTGTTCCCTTTTGTGTGTCAGAGACTGTGCTTGTGTCTGAGTGTATGTGTTTGTGTGTTTGTGTTGTCATGAAAAGCTGATTACAGCCACAAATTACTTACGGGCATACTGAGCTTATTAAGGAAGGCTTGTGGGTCTTTAAAGAAACACAGGCAAGCACACTGAGCAGAAGATGGCTGATAATGTAAAGTGACCATTTCCTGGAAAATTCCTATGTGGATTATACGGACGGATTTGTCCTGAGAGAACAGGGTACGTTGTGCCTGAAAAGGTATCATGGCCTTCTTCAAGCAGAGACACTTGAAAGGGACATAGGAAAGATGCAAAAGACTGAACTTTAATCTCCCATGGTTGCAGAGACAAAGACTGATTACCACATCTCAGAAGTCATCTAAAATCCACCTCGTGTTGATTTATAGCTCAATGTGTAAAATGGTCAGAGATGAAAGAAAACAGACACTGGGTGCAAGACATGGTTTTTGTCCCTTATATATAATACACAGGAAAAAATGGGTTAAAAAGCTGGCTGCAGAGCAGTGCAGTGTGTGCTGGTGTGGTGTGTGTGTGACAGCAACAAGAAGACCAACTAGCCACCCCTGTACATGCAGACAAAGTCTCACTCTCTTTCTGTCTCTCTCTCTCTGTCTGTCTCTCTCTCTCTCCCTCTCTCTCTCTATGTCTCTCTCTCTCTCTGTGTTGCTGGAAGCAAGGCTCAGCAGAAGCCACAATCAAAAAGGAAATAAGACAGCTTTTTCAACTATCCTGCAGAACCAAGTGCCTGCAAACCAACTGCGAAACTTCCAAAGTCAGCTCTACTAGAATCACCCAACCTAACGGCCGCAACATTTTGCCATCTACACCTCATAGACAAACCAAAGACTGATTCGTATATATTTTTTAGTTTTTATTTGGACTTTTAATTTCTTGTTTATGAACTGTGTCTATGTGTGTTGCATTTTTACTATTTTTCTCGGGTTTTTATTAACTAATAAACTTACTCTTTCTTTGACTCAAGAAAGCCTGGTTAAGTTGGCTCTTTCTAAAAAGAAATACATTTGGACTGGGAAAAGGTATCCATGGGGGAAGGAATCCCTTTTAAATTAACCTTGTTGCGACCAACTGAATAAAGAAGGGGAGCCAGCTCATTTTTCCTCACCTGGGAGAATAACAAAATTGGAGTCTCGTTCAGGAAGTTAACAAATTGGGGGAACTCGCCTGGGGACCAGTTGTAACAAATTGGGGGCTCGGTGCCAGAATAGTTCCCACAGCTGAAACAGATGAATTAAAGTGGGGAAAGTAAATTGTTCCTTTGAAACCAATTTATAAAAAAAAAACGCAAAAAAGGTTTTACATACAAACATATAAAATAGGAGTAGAAATAGGTCATTCGGCCCCTCGAGCCTGCTCCGCCATTCATTAAGATCATGGCTGATCTATTTATGTTTCGAATTCCACATTCCCATCTACCCCCAATAACCTTTGATTCCCTTGCCTAACAAGAATCTATCCATCCCCGCCTTAAAAATATTCAATTACCTCGTCTCCACTGCCTTCTGAGGCAGAGAGTTCCAAAATCGCTCAACCCTCTGAGAGAAAAAAATTCTCCTCATCTCTGTCCTAAAAGGGCAACCCCTAATTTCAAATCAGTGCCCCTTAGTTCTGGACTCCCCGCAAGAGGAAACGTCCATTCCCTGTCTACCTTGTCAATACCGTTCAGAATCTTATATACTTCAATCAAGTCACTCCTCAATCTTCTAAACTCCAGTGGAAACAAGCCCAGTCTGTCCAGCCTTTCCTCATAAAATAACCCGTTCATTTCAAGTATCAATGTAGTAAATATCCTCTGAACCGCCTCCAATACATTACATTCTTCCTTAAATAAGGAGATTAACACTGCACGCAATATTCGAGATGTGGTCTCACCAATGCCCTGTATGACTGAAGCATTACATCCTTACCTTTATGTTCAATTCTTTTCATAATAAAGGATATTATTCCATTAGCCTTCTTAATTATTTTCTGTACCTGCATACTAACTTTTCGTGACTCATGCATTAGAACAATGAGAACCCTCTGCAGCTCGGAATTCTGCAGTCGTTTTCTGTTTAAGTAATACTCTGCTTTTTTTATTCTTCCTGCCAAAATGAACAACTTTACATTTTTCCCCATTACACTCCATCTTCCATATTTTTGCCCACTCACTCAACCTACCTATATCCATCTGCAACCTCCTTATGACCTCTTTACAGCATACTTTCCTACCTATCTTTGTGTCATCCACAAATTTAGCCTTCATTCCCCTCATCTAAGTCATTGATATAAATTGTAAAAGGTTGAGGCCCCAGCACAGGGAATTTTGGAAAATTAACACCAATGCACATACTACCTCATTAGTCACCTCTTTTAAGACTTTAGGGTGTAGTCCATCAGGACTCAGAGATAAGCAGCCTGCAGCTCCATCAGTTTGCTCAGTACCACTTTCCTAATGATTGTAATTTCACCAAGTTCCTCTCTCCCCTCCACCTCCCGATTTACAACTATCACTGGAATGTTTTTTGTATCCTCTATAGTAAAGACAGAAGCAAAATATTTGTTCATTTCATCTGCCATTTCTTTATTATCTACTATTACCTCCCCACTCTCTCTCTCTAGAGGACCAACACTCACTTTACTTACTCTTTTCCTTTTCAAATACCTGTCGAAACTCTTGCTAAACGTTTTCACATTTCTACCCAGCTTCCTTTCATACTCTAATATCTTTCTCCTGATTAACCTTTTAGTCATTCTCTGCCATTCTTTATATTCTGACCTATCATCTGACCTGCCACTCATCTTTGCGCAGTTATATGCTTTTACCTTAAGTTTGATGCTTTCCTTAACTTCTTCTGTTTACACGGGTGGGTCCCCCTTTTAGAATCTTTCTTTATGTAGGAATATACTTATTCTGAGTATTCTGAAATATCCCCTTAAATGCCTGCCACTGTTTCTCTATTGATCTATCCCCTAGCCTAGTATCTCAGTTCACTTCAACTAGCTCAGCTTTCATGCCCACATAGTTGCCCTTATTTAAGTTTAAAATACTAGTCTTAGACCCACTCTTCTCCCTTTCAAACTGGATGCAAAATTCAATTGTATTGTGGTCGCTGCTACTTAGGGGTGCCTTCACTCTGAGGTCATTAATTAAACCTGTCACATTACACAATAGTCTAATATAACCTGCTCTCTGGTTGGTTCCAGAATGTGCTGCTCTAAGAAACTATCTCAAAAGCATTCTATGAACTCCTCATGCAGGCTATTACAGCCAATCTGATTTTTCCAGTTTATTTGTAGATTAAAAGCATCCAATATTTCCCCTTGTATACTTTGTTCTAAATTGTGATTACTGTTAGGGGGCCTATAGACCACTCCCACTAGTGACTTCTTTCCCCTGTTATTCCTCATCTCTAACCAAACAAATTCTACATCCTGATCTCCTGAGCCAAGGTCAGCTCTTATTATTGCACCAATGCCATTCTTGATCAACAGTCTATCCTCCCACCTTTACCTAGCTTCATATTCCTCTTGAATGTCATATATCCCTCAATATTCAGGGCCCAATCCTTGTTGTCCTGCAGCCATGTCTCCGTAATGGCTATCAGATAATATTTATTTCCTTCAATGTGCGCTATCAATTTCATTTACTTTGTTATGAATGCTACACACATTCAGATACATAGCTTTTAGTTTTGTCTTTTTGTAATCTTTGTAACATCTAGTCTTGGCTATTGGTGTATTCTTCGGTTTTATCTTTCTGCCCCTTCCTGCTATTTTATGACCCTCATTTCCCTATTATGGTCTCCTGCCTTGAATCTACACCTTGATTTGCCAAATATACCTAAGCTTGATCCCTCACCACACTTGTTTAGTTTAAAACCCTCTCTACTTCCCTAGTTATGCAATTCCCAAGAATACTTGTCCCAGTATGGTTCATGTGCAGAGCATCCCAATGGTACAGCCCCCACTTTCTGCAGTACTGGTGCCAGTGCTCCACAAACCAGAACCCACTTCTCCCATACCAGTCTTTGAGCCACGCAATCATTTCTCTAATCTTATTTGCCCTATGCCAATTTGCAGATGGTTCAGGTAATAACCCAGAGATTATTATTTTTGAGGTTCTGCTTCTTAATTTGGTACCTATGACTATGCAGAACTTCCTCCTTGTCCTGTCTATGTCATTGGTACTTAAATCAACCATGGCAACTGGATCCTCCCAGTCCCACTTCAAGTTCCTCTCCAGCCCTGAGCAGATGTCCCGAACCCTGGCACCAAGCAGGCAACACAGCCTTCTGGAATCTCGCTCTTTGCTGCAGAGAACATTGTCAAACTCCCTCACTATATTGTCATGACCACAGATCATAGCCCTGAAATACTTACAGACATATTGAACTTTTAAGTAAGACATCCGTTTTTTAAGAAAGGATATACAAGCAAAAGCTGGCTGAGGTTGTAAAGTAACTGCTTGGTGGAAAATTCCTATGTGGATTACACTTGACCAACTAGTCCAGAGAACAGAATGTTGCAGCTAAAATGGTGTCAAGGCCTATTTCAGACAGATACACTTAAAAGGAAAAGGTGCAAGGCAAAAACTGAACTATAATCTCACGTGGTTGCGAAGGCTGACTGTCCCAGACTGTGGCAATTATGTGAGTTGAAAAGAAAGCAGATCTGGGCGAAAGACAAGTTTGTTTTTTTCCCTTCCAGGAATACGCAAGAAAAGGGGTTAAAAAGCCAACTGCAATCCTAGTTCTGTGTGCTAGTTTTGGTGTTCCAGGCCTGGTGTATGAGGGTGTGCTATGAAAGTCACAGCTGAAGAACGTCAACTAGGCATCCCTGTGTTTGCAGGTAAAAAAGTCCTCTCTCATTGCTGGAAGCAAGTCACAAGTCAGCAAAGCCACAGTCATAACGGAAAAGAGGGCAACTCCATACAGCTAACCTGCAGAACCAAGAATCTCCAAACCAACTGCTCAACTGCCAAAAGTTGGCTCTACCGGAATCATCCAAATTAACGGCTGTAACATTTTATCACCTGCTCATCATGGACCAGCCAAAGACTGATTCGTATATCTTTTTAACTTTTATTTTTGGACTCAGTTCTCATTTCAAATCTGTATGTATGTGTGTTGTGTTTTTTTTTTCTTGTGTTTTACTAACCAATAAACTCACTCTTTCTTTAACTCAAAAAAGCCAGGTTAAATTGGCTCCTTTTAAAAGATAAACTAATTTGGGCTGGGAAAGGGTATCCATGAGGGAAGCAATTCATTTACAATTTAGCTTGTTGCGACCAACCGAGGGGGCTGAATAAAGAAGGGCTCACCTGGGAGCGTAACAATTTGGGATACCTTGTCCGGGATTATAATAAATTGGGGGAACCTCAACCGGGACTGGTTGTAACAAATTGGGGACTCACTGCCGGTATTGGTCCCACAGATTAAATTAATGAATTAGAGTGAGGAAAGTAAATTGTTCTTTGGAAACCAATTTTAAAAACTGCAAAAAAGCTTTCTCGAGTCAGCACTACTAAAGTGTAAAAATGTCCACATTTGATGCCAGTGCTTTTCTAGGAAAATTAAGGGAAGTTACTTTTGTGGATTTAAAAGTTCTGCCCCTCAAACAGTTAAAGGAGGTTTTACTGCAGCTGTACAGGGCCTTGGTGAGACCACACCTGGAGTATTGTCTGCAGTTTTGGTCACCTTACCTAAGAAAGGATATACTTGCCATAGAGGGAGTGCAATGAAGGTTCACCAGACCGATAAAAGCAAAATACTGCAGATGCTGGAAATCTGAAATAAAAGCAGAAAATGCAGGAAAAACTTAGCAGGTCTGACAGCATCTGTGGAGAGAGAAACAGAGTTTAACGTTTTGAGTCCGTATGACCCTGTGAAGAAGAATCATACGGACTCGAAACGTTAACTCTGTTTCTCTCTCCAAAGATCCTGTCAGACATACTGAGTTTTTCCAGCATTTTCTGTTTTTATTTCACCAGACTGATTCCTGGAATGGTAATGAGGAAAGATTGGGCCGAATAGGCCTGTATTCACTGGCGTTGAGAAGAATGAGAGGAGATCTCATTGAAACATATAAAATTCTGACAGGAGTGCAGAGACTGGATGCAGTAATGATATTTGCTCTGGCTGGAGGGTCTAGAACAAGGGGGTCACAGTCTTAGGATACAGGGTAGACCATTTAGGACTGAGATGAGGAGAAATTTCATCACTCAGAGAGTGGTGAACCTATGGAATTCTCTACCACAGAAGGCTGTGGAGGCCAAGTCACTGAATATATCTAAGATGGAAACAGATTGATTTCTGAACTCATATTGAATGGCGGAGCAGGCTCGAAGGGCTGAATGACCTACTCCCGTTCCTATTTTCTATGTTTCCAAAAGCTTTAGCGAGGCACTTAGGATCAGAATTTTGCCCGAAAGCCAGAAAACCCGAAATTTTAAAAGGGGTGGCCAACGGTCTACAGGTGGAAATTGAGGGCGATGAAACAGATAAAGTAGCGGCGGAGAGGTTAAAATTGGAGCATCGGAAATTAGAATTTCAGGAAAGAGAAAAGGAAAGGGAAAGAAAGTAATTGGAAAGGCAGCAAAGGGCACAGAGAAAAGAGAGAGAATTTCAGGACAGAGAGAAGGAAAGGGAGCACAGCTCGAGCTGAGGGACAGGAATCCTACTGTGTCCCTTGAAGACACCAATAGCTCAGACTTAGGGGCGAGGCAACCTGGTTTGCTCATTTAGTTCCAGAGTTTGATGAAGCAGAGGTGGAAGTCGTCTTTATCTCTTTCGAGCGGTTAGCAGTTAAAGTGACCTGTCCAATGTTGGTCCCTACTACTACAAAGTAAACTTTCAGGGAAAGCTCACAAGGTTTACTCCCTCTTGCCTGAGGAAAGTGCCACTGACTGTGAGGCAGCAAAAAGGTCTATTTTAAGTGCGTACCAGTTAGTGCTAGAGGTATACCGTCAGAAATTCCACACCCTCAGAAAACGGCCTGACCAGACGTACCGGAAATTTGAAAGGCTTAAGCAACTTGCTTTTGACCAATGAGTGCGGGCACTTAAAACAGAAGTCACTTACAAAAATGTCTGAAATAATTCTCCTTGAGTTTAGAAACTCCATAACCTTCCCAATATGAACACACCTAGAGGAACAGAGGGTAACAGGGGCCAGGCAGGAAGCCACACTGGCTGATGATTATGAGCTGGTCCATAAACCCTTGTTCCAGGAGATACCCGCTCCTAGTCACCTCCAACCACCTGGGAAGGATAGGGCTGGGGAGAGTGACAGAAAACTGAGCAACCATGGGATAGAAAGGGTGGTGCTGAGATGAAAAGTGAGGTCAAGAAACCTGTGCGTTTTAACTGCAAAAGGTAGGGCACCTCCAGGCCAACTGCTGGAGGTTACAGGAAAAACCAAAGGGACTTATCAGGGCACATACACCCCATGCAGTGAATGGGAGTCAGTCAGAGGCCATAGCAGACCAGGCTATGGCTCTAACTGCAGCTGTGAATCTCTATAGATGCACACCTGAGAGTGCGGTGAGGTTAAACGAATCCCTGAGAGTTACAAGGATTTTGTATCCGAAGGAAGGGTGGCCACATTTCCCCAGTGTGAAGCAAATAAGCCTAGCGATACTGAGGGATACAGAGGCCAGCCAAACTCTACTGCTGGGAAACGCCATGACTTTTCCACCAAAGAGTGCAGTAAGTGCCAAGGTGTTAGTAAAAGGGATTGAAGGAAGGTACATGCCCATCCCCTTATACCAGGTGCATCTGGAGTGCGACCTTGTGTCAGGACCAGTGACTGTGGATGGGGTCGACCTGTTCCTCGACAATGACCTGGCGAGATTTAAGGCAATAGCATCCTCAGTGCTCTCAGAGAAGCCAACTGAGGTTAGGGAGACAGAACAGCTGCAGGAGAAAGTGGCTGGAATTTTCCCTGACTGTGTGGTAATGCGGTCTATGGCCAGACAAGCTCCATCAGTAGAGGCTGAAGTGGCACTGCAGACAGGAGACCCTATAGTCTGGTCATCCGAAACCTTTGTTTGGGAGTCTAGAAGATCCTAAGGAGGTAATAAATAGATCTTCCTTGGTAGCGGCCCAGCAAGCTGACCCACTGTTAAAAACATTAGTTCAGACTGCCCACACTGAAGCTGAGGCAGAAGCAGTCCCTGAATGAGGTGCTATTGAGGGAATGGAAACCCCCTCTTAGACCTGCCAACGAAGAATGGACAGTGATCCACCAGGTCGTGGTGCCGCCGAGGTACCATTGGGAAATATCACGGCTAGCTCACGAGATTCGGATGGCTGGGTATGTCGGTATGTGCAAAACCCTAGCCCACATCAGCCAGCGTTTTTACTGGCCATACCACTACAGGGATGTAGTGAGCTTTTGCAGAACCTGCCACAGCTGCCAAGTTGTGGGAAAACCCCAGCCTGCAATACAACCTGCACCGATGATCCCCGTTCTGGTTTTTGGGGAACCATTCAGCAAGATATTAGTGGACTGTGTGGGGCCTCTGCCCAAAACAAAAGGGCACTACCAGTATATCCTTATCATTGTAAATGTGGCCACCCACTTCCCAGAGGCTGTTCCCCTGAGAACCATATCTGCCAAAAGAGGGGTGAGAGAATTAACCCGATTCCTTACCAGGTATGGACTGCCCACCGAGATCCAGCCGCAACAGGGATCAAATTTTGTTTCCAAAATATCCAAGGAAGTCATGGGTAACCTGGGTGTGACCCAGCTGAAGTCTTCAGCGTATCACCCGCAGTCGCAGGGGGTGCTGGAATGGTACAACCAGACCCTAAATACAATGATCAGGGAATACTGCCATGAGTACCCCATGACTGGGATAAACAATTAAGTTTTCTTCTGTTCGCTACCAGGGCCTCACCCGATGAGTCCACCAGTTTTACTCCGCTTGAATTGTTTACGGGCACCAAGTGCGAGGGCCTCTGAAACTAATCAAGGAGAGGTTTATAGAACAGAAGGAGGAAGTCTGCATGTTAGACTGTGGAACAGTGTTCCAGGAGGGACTCATGAGAGCCTGTGATGTGGCCCGAGAACACTTGAAAATCTCCCAGGAGGCGATGAGGAAACAAGCAGACAAACATACCAGGATCTGAATCTTACAGGTGAACACTTAAAAGCCCGGTTCAGTGGCCCATACAGAGCAGCAAAGAAGCTCAGGGAAGTAAACTATCTAACTGAGACCCCAGATCAGGGGAAAAAGCAAAGGCTGTGTCATGTCAACATGATAAAGCAATATCACAGCCGAGAAGGGAGACAAGCAGATAACGATCTGTCCCATTGCAAATGGCCTAGAGGATGAGGGTAGCTGTGGGGATGAATTGGAGACAGATGTGGGTGAGGTCCACGTTGAACCCCCTACTAACTGGCTACCGAGATATGGGCGAACTTAGACTCCTCATTCAGCCACCTAAGTGCAGAATAGTGAGCAGAATTGATGAGGTTGCACACTGCATTTAAAGACTTATGAAGAGATAAGGTGAAGTGAGAGTGACTGCCCTTGGCATCAAGGCAGCATTTGACCAAGTGTGGCATCAAGAAGCCCTAGCAAAACTGGAGTCAATGTGAATCAGGGGGAAAACTCTCCACTGGTTGGAGTTATGCCTAGCACTAAGGAAGATGGTTGTGGTTGTTATGGTCAATCATCCCAGTCCCAGGACATCACTGCAGGGATTTCTTAGGGTAATGTCTTAGGCCCAACCATCTTCAGCTGCTTCATCAATGACCTTCCTTCCATCAAAGGTCAGAATTGGGCATGTTTGCTGGTGATTGCACAATGTTCAGAACCATTCTTAACTCCTCAGATACTGAAACAGTCTAGGCCCAAAGGCAGTAAGACCTGGACAAGTGGCAAGTAACATTCGTGCCACACAAGTGCCAGGCAATGATCATCTCCAACAAGAGAGTATCTAACCATTGCCCCTTGACATCCAGTGGCATTATCATCACTGAATACCCCACTATCAACATCCTGGAGGTCATCATTGACCAGAAACTGAACTGGACTAGCCATATAAATACTGTGGCTACAAGATTTGATCTCAGAGCTCAGGGGCTAGGAATCCTGCAGCAAGTAACTCACCTCCTGTCTCCCCAAAACCAGTCCACCATCTACAAGGCACAAGTCAGGAGTATGATGGAATACTTTCCACTTGCCTGGATGAGTACAGTACCAACAACACTCAAGAAGCTTGACACCATCCAGGACAAAGCAGGTCGCTTGATTGGCACCTCTTCCACAAATATTCACTCCCTCCACCACTGATGAACAGTGGCAGCAGTGTGTACCATCTACAAGATGCATTGCAGAAACCCACCAAGGCTCCTTAGGCAGCATCTTCCAAACCCACAACCACTACCATATAGAAGGACAAGGGCGGCAGATACATGGGAACACCACCACCTGGAAGTTCCCCTCCAAGCCATTTACCATAATGACTTGGAAATATATCGCCGTTCCTTCACTGTCACTGGGTCAAAATCCTGGAACTCCCTTCCTAACAGCACTGTGGGTGTTCCTACACTACATGGACTGCAGCAGTTCAAGAAGACAGCTCACCACCACCTTCTCAAGGGCAATTAGGAATGGGCAAGAAATTCTGGCATAGCTAATGATGCCCACATCCCGTAAATAAAAAAGAAATAAGCCAGGCTGCACCACACTAGCTTTACATGATGTGGGAGAGACCTCTCCCATAAGACAACTTCTCTATTATCTAGGCCCAGAAAAGCTGGTCCATTCGGGGGGAGATGAACTACATGCTGGACCACCAACTCGTGCTCGTGCCCACGCTGGACGGCCAAAAAATTAATGCAGTGACCAGAGCTGACTCCTGCCCAATACCCCGGCTGGCAGGTTGCATAGATAGGGTAGGTAAAGAAGCCTAGATTACAAAGATAGATTTACTAAAGGGATACTGGCAGGTTCCCATGACTGCCCACGTGAAGGAAATCTCTGCCTTCGTAACTCCGTGTGGGTTATACCAGTGTCGAGTCATGCCATTTGGACTCTGAAATGCCCCAGCTACCTTTCAAAGGTGGATGAACCAGGTAGTGGCGGGCTTATCCAATTGTGTAGACAACCTCGTAGTGTATAGCAACACCTGGAAACTCACTTAGAACAACTGGAAGCCCTCTTCCAGTAAGTACAGTCAGCTGACCTAGTGGTCAATCTCACAATGAGTGAGTTTGCTAAGGCTCAGGTGACCTATCTAGGACACAACCACCGCCCCCCCCAACTTCTCTCTCCCCCCCCACCCCCCACCTTAAACCAGCTTATATTTCACCCCTCTCCTAACTTTACTCAGTTCTGTTGAAGGGTCATGAGGACTCGAAACGTCAACTCTTTTCTTCTCTGCCGATGCTGCCAGACCTGCTGAGTTTTTCCAGGTAATTCTGTTTTTGTTTTGGATTTCCAGCATCCGCAGTAGTTTTTTGTTTCTATCTAGGACACGTAGTGGGTCAAGGACAAGTACTACCCAGGGCTACAAAGGTACAAGCAGTAGCACAGTTCCCTATTCCCACAAGGAAATGGGGAATCATGAGATTCTTGGGGATGTGTGGGTTCTACCACGATTTTGTCCCAAACTTCAACACAGTAGTCGCCTCGCTGACAGACCTACTACAGAAAATATGAAAGGTAGTGTGGGCTGAGAAATGCCAGACAGCTCTCAAACAGCTCATAGCTATTCTAATAGGTGAGCCTGTGCTTGCAGCTCCAAACTTTCACCAAGCATTTAAAGTAGCCATCGATGCGAATGACATCGGGGTAGGGGCTGTCCTCCTCCACGAAGACGATCCAGGGATAGAAAGTCCGATTGAGTACTTCTCCAAAAGCTAAAGAAGCATCAGAAACGGTACTCCACCGTGGTGAAGGAAACCCTCACTTTATTACTAGCTCTCAAACACTTTGAGATATATGTCCGAAATAGATACAGAGAGACCACAGCCTACACTGACCCCACAACCCTTTATAACCTTTGTGGAAAAGTTTAAGACACAGAATGCCAGGTTATTCCGTTGGAGTTTGTTCCTCCAGTCATACCACCTAAAGGCCACCCACATTGCCTGGAAATCAAATGTGTTTGCAGATGCCATGTCCAGAACTTAAAGACACTCAGTTAAAACTGAAGAGATAATATTGACCAAGGCGAGGAGAATGTTTGTGTGTGTGTGTTTGTTGGTTTATAATTTTTTTCTTTCCCTTTTAATGAAATGAGAACAAATCTCATTTCATTCATGGTGCAGGGGAAGCATCATGGAAAGCTGATTACAGCCACACATTGCTTATGGGCATGTTGAGCTTTTTAAGGAAGACTTGTGGGTTTTTAAAGAAATACAAGCAAAACACTGAGGAAAAGATGGCTGATAATGTAAAGTGACCACTTTCTGGAAAATTCCTATGTGGATTATACTGACAGACCTGTCCTGATAGAACACGGGGTAGAATTGAGTTGTGCGGGGGTGAGCACGGACCCGGTCAGCGCCCCCAATTGGGTGCGCGCCGCCATTTTACGTCGGCAGGCCAATTGAGGCCCGCCCAGCGTGACGTGCATCCGGAAGCGCTGTGTGTTCCCTGTGCGGGCGATGGGGGGGAGGTTCCCTGAGTCAGGAGTGCGCTCCTTCGCGCACATGCACGTGAAAGAGCGCAGAAATCTCCCTGAGGCACAGAGGTGCCTCATGGAGATTAGTTTTAAGTTTTAACAGTTCAATAAAGTGTTGAAAAAATTTTTATGACGCGTCCCCTCATGTGAAACTGTCACATGAGCTGTGTCATGTGCATTAATTTCAAAAAAAATGTTTGAGAAAATTTAAAATCATTCATGAAACTTCATCCCACCCGTGGATGAGGTTCCATGAAAAATGTAAAGGCCGCCTGGGCTCTTCGCCTGCCCGCCCATCTTAAGGTTGGACGGGCAGCTCCGTTAATTATTTTAATTGTTAGTTAAATGGCATTAATAGGCCTTTGACCGTCTAACTGAAAATCTAAATGACGTGCGATGACGTTGGGCCCTGCCCCCGCTCACCGAGCCAAAGGTTCTCCCCATAGAATTCACACCTGATAAAGGTGCCATGGCCTTCTTCAAGCAGGAACACTTGAAAGGGATATATAAAAGATGCAAAAGACTGAACTTTAATCTCCTGTGGTTGCAGAGACAAATTCTGACTACTGCGTCACAGCAGCCATCTTAAATCCAATTCATGTTGATTTATATGTCAGGATGTGTAAAATAGTCGGAGATGAAAGAAAGCAGACTCTGGGCGCAAGACATGGTTTTTTTCCCTTAGACGATAGAGCTTAAAAAGCTAGCTGCAGAGCAGTGCAATGTGTGCTGTGTGTGTGACAGCAAGAAGAAGACCAACTAGTCACCCCTGCAATTGCAGGCGAAGTCTCTCTCTCTCACTCTCTGTTGATGGACACAAGGCTCATCAGAAGCCACAATCAAAAAGCAAATGAGACAATTTCTTCAGCTATCCTGCAGAACCAAGTGTCTCCAAACCAACTGCGAAACTGCCAAAGTCAGCTTTACTGGAATCGCCCAACTTAACGGCCGCAATGTTTTGCCATCTACACCCCACAGACAAGCCAAAGACTGATTCGTATATCTTCAAACTTTTATTTGGACTCTTAATTTTTCATTTCTGATCTGTGTGCATGTGTGTCGCATTTTTATTATTTTTCTCGGGTTTTTATTAACTAATAAACTTAATCTTTCTTTGACTCAAGAAAGCCTGGTAAATCGGCTCCTTTAAAAAAAAACATTTGGACTGGGAAAAGGTATCCATGGTGGAAAGGATCCCTCTTAAATTAACCTTGTTGTGACCAACCCCAAATTGGGGGACCTTGCCTGGAGACTGGTCGTAACAGTGTGAGGGACTATCTGGGGAATTTTAGCCCATTGCCACGACAGGCAGGAGTTGATAAGGTGAGAGGGAGCAGGCAGCAACTCAGTATACATGTGAGATCTGAGCCCAACCTGCTATGAACAACCCTACTCCAGGTTTAATTACGGCGAATTTGGGGCCATTTGATTAACCCACTCTGGAGTGATGCATCAATAATTTTAACACATCTATGAGGCTCTGTTCCACAGATTTTGACAGCATTTGTACTTACTGCTGGATGACCGAGTTTCCCAGGCTTTGGAAAACCCAGCAGCTAAAGGGAGATGGGAGCTGCCAGGTGCAGCAGCGGTCAAATGGTTTTTAGAGAACTGTGGGGGCAGAAGAAGCAACATATGTCCCCCCACCCCTCAAGCAAATCTTCTGCCATGATTTACCCCCTTGTGATCTGCTGACTGCACTCCTACCCCATCACTATACCCTAGTCTTTCCTCCCCCTCCCTCCTTGCCGGCATGCTCTGAGCCTCCCCACCATTGTCGTAAGTGATGAGGAGTCATACGGACCCGAAACGTTAACTGTGTTCCTCTCCGCAGATGCTGTCAGATCTGCTGAGTTTTTCCAGGTGTTTTTGTTTTTGTTCTAGATTTCCAGCATCCGCAGTATTTTGCTTTTATCTTATTGCCATAATAGTTCCTGCTCTGAATGCTGGGTGATAATTGGAGGAAAAAATGATAATGAGGGACTGCTATTAAATTCTCAGCATTCTCAGATATCCCCCCTCACCCTGCAAAACACACTCCCTGTTTCTTGTCCACCTTGTTATAACCCCCATAGAGACCGATAACTTTTAAAAAGAAATTCGAGCATTCCAGTTAATAGCTGAAAGATTGACATAACAATACTTCATGTTTTAAGACTTTTAGTGTGACAAACAGACAAAACACTATTGACTAAACGCTATTTTTGGTCAGTAACTTAGACTCTAAACTACAGAACAGAATTTTCCCCTTTTACTGTTAACACAACTGAAAAACCCCACTTTACAGGTATGTGTTGCACTGTCCTTTAAGTAGACATTTAGCTCTCTCTGGATTCAGTGCAAAGCGATTCTTATCTCCTGAGGGTATACTTCCTTTCTTTCCCTTTCTCAGCCTGGTAACTTGTAATCCCGGGACTGCCCTTTACGGCGAGAGTCTTCTTGGAGATTCTCTCTGGTGCAAGCTAGGTGAATCTTCTAGCCTCATTTTAACTCCCCACGAATTTGGTATTTTTAATCTAAGCGCGAGCTGGTCATTACCACATTGCTATTCTGTCGCTGTGAATCATGGAGAGTTGATCTCTCTCTCCCAGATCCTGGTAAATTAACTTCATCTGTGATATTCTGTGATAATTTAGGAAAGATTATAACCCAATCTGGCAATGGATTCCTCTGCACCCTTCCACTGTCAAAACCCATCTCTATGGTATCATGAATCACATGGGCCTTGTATCCAGGTGGAAATGCGAATTAGCTATTCTTTAGACCCTAACTCAATCCTATCCTAGAATCAAATGGACAGTTAAAAGTCTAACTGTTTGCAACCTGATGTCCTCAACACCTTCCAAAACATAACAATCTTATAAAACTCATAATTGTAACAATGTGCCTGTAAACATCAGGGCAAGTGTTTGTGTTTGTATGAGAAACATTGGCCTGAATCTTCTGGCCGGCATGCGGGGGTGGGTTCCCGTCACCGCAAGTCATTCCGATCCTCAGTTTGGTGGGCGCATAGCGGAGTCAGCTGTGCACCCGCCGAACTGTCAAAGGCCTATTAAGGCCATTAATTAACTAATTAAACTGCTTCTCAGGGCTGTCCATCCAACCTTAAGGTTGGCAGGCAGATGAAGAGCCCAGGTGGTCTTTGCATTTATTGTGAAACCTCATCCACGGGCGTTGAGGTTTCATGAAGTGTTTATGAATTAAATAAAATTTTTTACTAAAATTCACTGACATGTCCCAGCTCATGTGACACTGTCACATGAGGGGACATGTCTGAATAATTTTTTCTATTTATTTTTGAAGTTTCCATGAAGAAAATAGTTTCCCTGAGGCAGCCCCGTGCCTCAGGGAGACTTCTGCGCTCTCCCTCCTCCCCTCAGTGCTTCTGGGTGTGCGTCACGCTGGGCAAGCCTTAATTGGCCTGCCCACATAAAATGGCGTCCCGCCCGTGCCCGCTGCCAGATAGCCTGCCCGATGGGGAGAAAATTCTCCCCGTTGTGGCCGGAATTTAATCAGCATAGCGGGGCCTCGACAACAGACCCAGAAGCCAACATCACCTCGGCCATTAGTGGGACTTCCAGCCACATTGTTCAACTGTTCAACCTTCAATTGACTTAACTAATTAGTTAAAGGATGGCTGCTTGCTCCCAAGAGCTTCCAGCCAATCAGAGGGCCAGTAGCTCAGCATTCTCAGCCATAGCATGCACCCGGCTGAGAGGAAGGTTTGGGAACGCCAAGACTAGTCAGTAATCCCCAGTGATGGAGAGGTTGAGGCATGATAAGGGCCATGGGGGTTGCCGTGGAGACAGCCATTGCCACCAAAGGGGCCCCTCCATGCACCACAAAGTGCATGTCTGATAGGAGAGTTGCCCCACCTCTCCCCCCGGCCGAACTGACTGAGAGGCCACTAGGATTCACAATGAGGTCTCCCTATTTGCGGCAAAGGGCCTCTCCGCCACTGACAAAATGCCTGTGGGTGGGGTAGGACGGGGAAGGTCCTTAATTGGCCACTTAAGTAGTTCAATTGGCCTCTGGGCAGGAGGACCATCTTCCACATTCCCCACTGCCAGTAAAATTCCGTGGCAATGGCAAAACGACTGGCACTCTATTCCCTCTCCATTTTAAGGGTCCCCCTCGCCTCCTAGCCTGCTGTAGAGCATGGTAAAAATCCATGTTTTTTTTAAGAGAGATTGTGAATGCATTTGTGTGTGAGATTGTGAATGTGTTTGCATGAGAGATTGTGCATGTGTTTGTGTGCAAGACTGTGAATGTGCTGGTGTGAGAGATGGTGTGTGTCTTTTTGTGAGATTATGTATGTGTGTTTTTGTGAGAGACTGTGGGTATGAGAAGGCAGCTGGACATGTTATTAGATGTTCAGAAAGTAACAGTTCATTCTGCCTTTGTTTGTGATCATTTTGCTGCAGAAGCTATCGAAAGTTTACTAGCGTGAAAAGACAAACAATGGCATGGAAATTATCCCAGGCAATTACCTGCATCTCACTGAACTGAATTTTTTTAATTTACAGAAGTCTCACCAACAATGAGAATGTCCACTTAAAGTACAATGGCTTTGAAATTGTGCTGTGTGACTATTAGTGTAGCAGGGGAGATTTAAAAGGGATTTTTTTTTCACACAAATTGTTCTTAAAATAGGGAATGTATTACCACAAGTGGCTATTACAACCAAGCCAATCATGACATTTAAGGGGAAATTAGGTAAACACTTAAAGAGAAAAAATTAAAGGTTGTAGAATAAACGCAGGAAAATGGAATGAGGGTAGCAAGATCCAACATGAAGTCAGCAGCAACACAGGTATAGATATAATAGGCTGAGTGGCCTTCACCTGTGCTGAAATTATGATGATTCTAGGAATGTTTAATGTATTTGTATAAAATTCCTCTATCCATTACCTCCATAAGAAGTACTAACCTCCTTGCTTTAAATGGCTTATTGCTTCCATTAAAATAGCAGACAAAAGAATTTCACTCAAACACAGTAGGTATTTGAATGCTGCTATTCACATAAGTTCAATATCGACTACTTTTATAGATTGAAATTTTTTCCTCGAACCATCAAAAACATTGGACTAGAAGCTGAATTAATAGTTAATCATAGAATCATAGAATGATACAGTACTGAAGGGGGCCACTGGCCCATCATGCCTGAGTCCACTCAATGAATGAAATATCCAATTAGTCCCACTCCCCTGCCCTCCCCCCATAGTTTTAATTGTTTCCCCTTCAAATATTTATTCAACTTTAAAAGTTACTGTTGAATCTGCTTCCACCACCCTCTGAGGCACTGCAGTCCAGATTGTAACAACTCACTGAATCGATCAAATTCCCTTTATCTCATCTCTGGTTCTTTTGCCAATTGCCTCAAATCTGTGTCCTCTAGCTACCAAACCTTCTGCCACTGGAAATAGTTTCTTCTCATTTACTCTGTCAAAGTCCTTCAAGATTTTGAACACCTCTATTAAACCTCCCCTTAACCTTCTCTACTGTAAAGTGAACAATCCCAGCTTATCTAGTCTCTCCATGTAATCATGAAATCCCTCACCCCCGGTACCATTCCAATAAAACACCGCTGCATCTTCTCTAGTAAATCTCATGTGCACCCTCTGTAAGGTTTTGACACCCTTCCTAAAGTATAATGCCCAGAATTGGACACAATATGGGGTCTAGCAAGTGATTTAGCGTAGCTCCTTTGCTTTTGTACTGTAGACTGTATGATGTTAATGGTTAACAGAGGGATAGTTTCTTGACTTTATGCTTTCAGCAGGGAGTCTCACCCAGTGGAGACACATCTCAGATCCAAAGATTGGAAAATTGTGCACAGCGCTGCCCATTGCTCCCCAGTTGAAACAAAAGGTTCAGAACGTTAGCCCTTTAATCTATTCTGAAAGCTGCTGTATTCTAGGGGTCTTTTTTTAATTCCTGTATATTTTTGCAGCTCAGCCATTTCCATTTTAGTTAGGCAAGGTCCCAGGACAGGCGTGGCAGAGCAAAGCTGCTGTTGCTCTGGTCCAGCAATGTTGGCAAAATACTGTGTGATGTTTACGTGGTTGGGTTCATGATTATCGGAGTGAGTAAGAAGGGAGTCAAGATGTACGAACAAATGATACTGGCCCTGAGATTGAGTGTGGTTTGGTGCTTCATCTTTCCTCACACCTGTCACAGTTCGATATAGCACAATGGCTAGAGTGGCCTCTTCTCTGGGGGTTAAAGACCTATGATTCCTGAGCCTTCCTATATTGCAAGGGGTGGCTAGACGGAGATCTTCCTTTTGATATTTGGGTAGTTAGGAGCGATTACTGTGTAGGACATGCACCACTCTCCAAAGATAGGAACATTGGATGGAGATATAGGCTGCTAAAGTAAAAAAAATATATTTTTATTCTTTCACCAGATATGAGGTCATTGGCAAGGCTAGCATTTATTGCCCAATCTTAATTGCCCTTGAGAAGATAGTGGTGAGCCACCACTGCCCCTCATTGTTAAGATTTTATCTATCTCTGTAATGTTACTTTGGGTTTTGCATCAGTACGTAAGTAATAGTGAAGATGGCACAGTTATACAGTGAGCAGGGCGTGGATGCTTGCAGTGTGGTTTATGAGGTTGGAGGTGGCTAGACAGAGATTCCTTGTTTTGGGATAAGCAAGTATTGCAGAGGGATTATTGATGACATGCTGGGTAGGATCAGGACTCCAGGGGTAGAGAGGTCTTTGGCAGGTGGTGAGGTGGACGGCTGTGGTGGGGGATCCAGTTTTTCACTGTGCTGAAATAAAAGGTAAATTGACCACTGTCCCTCAATGTCAAACCTATTGTTTTCTCTGTGATGTTACCTCAGGATTTTGCAAAAGGCTTATAACTCATGAGTGACTCAGGCATGAGTGAGCTGTGAGAAATTTCCATGTGGGTGATACATTGTCAATGATGTAATATTCTCTGAGTGATTCATTCCTGTGTTTTAAATGTGCGTTGGAATCAGACTGAGTGATAATTCACTGCTGCACTGAATTAATGTCATGTCAGCAGGCAAAATAAAGTATCACTTGAACCCAGGGAATGAAGATATTTCTAGTGCAGTTACCACAAGTGTGGAGATACAGGGTGAGTATGTGTGGCATTCCACAATTATTGAATAGTAACTGTCTGATGACACTGTGAGGGAGACCACATAAACCCCTGTTATTGGAAACACAGCTAACCTTCAGCCACACTATTCAAACCCAGCTCCTCTCTTGATACCACAATGAGTCATTTTTCCACCTGCAGAATATAGTCTACACTGCTGATACTGTACAAAGAAATAACTGTATTTTGCCTGATTGGCAATGGCAGCCTCCTTTCTCTATTAAAGATCACCAGGGTGACCAATTGTGTCATAAGGTGATTGAATTTTTTATTGAGTCAGAACAATATCTAAAGTTAGGCCTTAATTATATAGTGAACATAGTCAGGGTGCAGTTCAGACTTTGATAATGAGTTAAGATGAAGGCGAGTAAAACTGGCTAATTGGCAGCACAATGAATGACATTTCATTGTAAAACAATAATCCAGGAATTCAAGTAGCTTGCATAATACAGACAAGAGGGGAGATCAGTATTTTTCATCTGAATGCTGTGGTTTCATTGCTGTCTGAAGTTCATTGAGAGGTAGAAGGTATTATGTAGGTTTGTGAATTGTGAATTACATTTTCTCACCTTTGTAGCTTATATGCTCTTCCCATTGCTGTTTTATGTTTGTAAAGACAGTAGGCTGGGGCTTCATTGGTCATGTGACATTAATGTAACACCTCAAAGAAGCTTGAGACAGAGGACCAGTGGTATATACTTTCATACTGACAGTGCCTTTTGACCAAGCTTTCAGTCATCTGCTCTCATCCTCCTTATGTGGCTCAGTGTCATATTTTATTTTATAATACACCTGTGAACAATCTTGGTATGTTTTAATATGTCAAAGGTGCAATATAAGTGCAAGTTATTGCTGTTGTTGATTCATCTCATTGCAGCTTGTGGGACCTGGCTGAATGCAAAATGGCTCCCAGTTTTCCCCACAACATTACAAAAAGTGACTACAAAATTACACCATTGACTTCAGAGAGCTTTAGGATGTCATATGGTCACGAAAAATGCTGCACAAATACAATTTCCTCCTTTCTTATAACGAAATGATTCATCCTTATGTCCATACTTGCAAGAGTCTAAAAGATAGTAGGAGTATGAAAGGTTAAGTAAGAGGCACAATGCACAAGTTGGAATATCAGGGCCAGGATTTTTCCTATGGCGGGCGGGCTGGGCGGGAGCAGGCAGGGGCGGGCGCAGAGCTGATCGACACCCGCGATTGGCTGCGCGCCCGCCATTTTATGTGGGTGGGCCAATTAAGGCCCGTCCAGCGTAATACACGGCCGGTAGAGCTACCTGTGCGGGTGGGGGGAGGAGGGAGAGTCGGGGCCAGCGAAAGAGTGTAACAGTCTCCCTGAGCATACTAAAAGGATTGAATAAATGATTTAAAGATTTATTTAAACATGTCCCCTCATGTGATTGTGTCACATGAGTTGGGACATGTTTTTAAATTTATGAAAGTTCATTTATTTATTTAATAAAAGCTTCAGGAAACCTCACTCGCTTGTGGATGAGGTTCCCTGAAAAAGGTGAAGGCTGCTTGGGCTTTTTGCCTGCCTGCCAGCCTTAAGGTTGGACGGGCAGCGTTCACAAGTGTTTTAATTAATTTCTTAATGGCATTAATAGGCTGTTTGCATTTTGGTGGGCGCGTAGCCGACTCTGGCGCATGCCTGCCGAACGAAATATTGCGATGGCGCGCAATGACATCAGGATGCACGCCTGACGTCACCGCATGTCATTTTACGTGTCGGCGTGTCGGGCCCGACCCCGCACACTGACCGGAAAACTTTGCCTCAGATTTCCAAATGCCTTAAAAGTCCCATTGTCTTTTTAAATTATACATTCATGGAGCAGCATTTCACATATCAACCACAGCTTCCATTCCTGATGTGTGCTGCATTGGCAAACCTCACCTGGGTGAAAACAGGGGTTCTACAGTTGGTCAGCATTTCCATTCAAGATTGCTGCCCTGTAACATCTGCTGTAACTGTTGTGTGTGAACATTGGTGAGGACAGGATCAAGCTCAGCTGTGATGGCTTCCAATGTCGAATACCCTGCTGAAGCACATTGACGATGCTCACGCATGAAAGTTTCATTTTCATTTTGGGGAGGAGTGCACCGACCAATGGCTCATACCTGGACTGAAGAAGTGATCACCACCTTGAGTCACCGACTTCCTGTACATCAGGCCTGGCAAGCCACAGGGCAGCAAACATGACCTCCTGCTGCAGCTCATGGCATTAATTCTGGCCAATAATGGACCACTACAATAAGGGGGAGTTGGTCAGTATTGTAGGTGTGGATAGAGGGGGTGGTTGTGGGGTGTCCCACTGCAGACCAGATTATTTTGTGTAGATCAGACTAATACTCCAGTCCCCACAAACATAAATATCACCCTTACCTCGGTTTTGACCCTGAAAGTCATCGGATCTTGTACAGTGCACACCATTTCTAAACTAAAATGGCTGTGGGAACCCTAGAGCCCCGATGTACACACTGAAACAGGCCTACTGCTTCAAAGTGGCAGGCATAGTCGGCGCCAGGCATTAGGCCTCTTCCAAAATAGTGGCACCAACATCTTCGGAGATAATGGAGTGGTAAGGCTATCAAAACCCTGTTTACACCAGGTTAAAAACAGGTTAAAATCAATGACAAAGATGAGTGAGACACCAGAGTGTATGGAACCCAACTCAAGAGTGGGTAGGGAATGGAAATAAAAATAAGTGCAGATCATTGCTTGATAAATATGTTGGGACTATATTGTAGTCATTTATTGTTTAGTGAGCCCATCACCCTGGACCCATTGGGTGGACTTCCCTGACCATTGATGCCCACAGTGAAACTTGCCGTGATTTTTAACCACCCGAAAAGCAGCAGTTTAACGAGTTGCCAAGTGGAGTCCAATTACTTTCCCACACTTTAACTAAATCCACTGACATGATGATACGATGACAGAAGTATTACTTGAAAATATCTTCACAAATTTTAGAATTAGAGATCATGAAATGATAAACGGTGTAAAATGCTAAATATTTTTTGCTAATATCAGAAAATAATTGACACGCAGAGCAAGTCAGTCGGCCCTAAAGGAGAAGAGTAAGCTAAACCTGAAATGCTACCCTATCTTTCTCTTTCCAAACTATGTACACTTGCAACGTTCTCTGGGCTTATTCCAGCTTTTCAGTAAATTCAGATTTATTTTTTTTAAATTCCTTTAATATCTTCAATTTACAAGGATGATTCCAGAGAAATGAGAGGTTATAAGAGTCAGGAAAGATTGATCTGGCTGGGGCTCTTATTTTCTAGAAAAGGTAAGGTTGAGGGGTATGTTGATAGAGGTCTTTAAGATTATGAATTGGTTTTATTGGGTAGATATGGAGAAAGTGTTTGCACTTGTGGGGGTGTCCAAAACTAGAGGTCATAAATGTAGGATAGTCACTAATAAATTCAACATGGAATTCAGGAGAGAGTCCTTGACCCAAAGAATGGGTTAGAATATTAAACTTCTATCACAAGGAGTAATTGAGGTGAATAGCAAAGATGCATTTAAAGAGAAGCTAAATAAACACATGAGGGAGAAAGGAATAGAAGGATACGCTGATAGGGTTAGATCAGAGAAGTGGAAGCGAGCTCACGTGGAGCATAAACCAGCACGGAGGAGTTGGGCAGTTTCCATGCTACAATTATCAGTAATTGTGGCACAGACCATCACTCATGGCTTTATCATTTCTGAATTGTTACAGTGATGTTTCACATAGCACATGGCTCATTGAGAAATCTTTCAAGGTGCTTCACAGTTGGTGAATATTTGGAAGTACACAAAGTGTTGTATTTGTGGATAAACATACCAGCTGGGGCAGACTGACTCCTCCAAAAGGACTCAGGATTCTCGGGAGGGGGTGGTAAAAGTACAATACCATGGAACCATTCACAGTTTCAGGAGCTTATGTCAGTTTTTGCCTAGAGTTTCCTAGTAGAAATTCAATTCTTTTTTCTCCTGATTCCCCCATTGTAGGCCATACCTGGCCTGGTCATTGCTCACCAGTAACATCCCATACTTAACAGTGGACTGAGTGACCAGTTAATGAACTTTTTTAATGTTGTTGGTTGAGGGTGAGGTGTTGGCCAGAGCATTGAAAGAGCTGTTTGCTCTACTTCAGATATGTCTGAGGGCTCCAACACCAAGAGGTGTCTGAGCAGCAGGCCTGACTCTGATACAAAAACAAAATTACCTGGAAAAACTCAGCAGGTCTGGCAGCATCGGCGGAGAAGAAAAGAGTTGACGTTTAGAGTCCTCACGACCTGTTGAAGGGTCGTGAGGACTCGAAACGTCAACTCTTTTCTTCTCCGCCGATGCTGCCAGACCTGCTGAGTTTTTCCAGGTAATTTTGTTTTTGTTTTGGATTTCCAGCATCCGCAGTAGTTTTTTGTTTTTATCTCTGACTCTGATAGTCAATTCTACACCATTGCTGAAAGTAAAGAAACATAGCAATGCCCAGCTCCTGCATTTGCCTGCACTGTAAGAAATATGTATGACTATGGATCCTTGTGGGATGATAATAATTATCCAGACACAGCAACTTGCATTTATATAACTCCTTTAACACAGAAACGTCACCAAACTAAAATTGATGCTGAGCCACAAATTAGGGCAGCAGTCCTGTTCTGTTGAAGGGTCATGAGGACTCGAAACGTCAACTGTGCTCTCATCCGCTGATGCTGCCAGACCTGCTGAGTTTTTCCAGGTATTTCTGTTTCTGTTTTTGTTCGGCAGTCCGAAAGCTTGGACCAAAAAGGTATGTTTTACAAAGTGTCATAAAGGAGGAACGAGAGGGACAGAGGCAGAGAGGTTTATGGAGGGAATTCCAGAGTTTAGGGCCGAGGCAGCTGAAAGTTGGGGGCACAATTGGTCTGGTTCCAGCAGGCCCCATCTCCCCTAGTTGCCAGAAAATGCTATGGCTTGACTGTGATGCATGAGGTAGTTCGGTCTCAGAACCATTTAGTTGCACTCCCAGAGCTAGTACAGTATCTTTACATCATTGTCTTTTCATTCAAGCACAAGTACAGGACCTACAATGGAAATCTAAATGTATTATTAAAGGCTAGAGAGTACTGCTACAAGTCAGGAAAGCATATGTACTTTATATATCCTCATTTGAAACCTCTGTGCTTGGAAGTATTTTATAATTAAAAGTGAACTCCAGTGATCCATAAGAGATCTGGTTGGAAGCTCTATCCCTTACCATACATTTTTTAGTACCGTTCCTACAGGCGTTATAAGGATAAACCGAAAGACACATGCACAACCCTTCAAAATTGGCCTGAGCCTACTCAGGAACCAGAATAAAGAAAGCTAACCAACAGATTAAAGGCTCTATGGATGTGTTCAAAGGAGCTTTAGGGGACGGTTCCAATCTGAGGAACAGCCAAAATGTACCAAATCGTAACCTGGGGCCCTGTTACATTTTGAATTTCTGTTCAGTACTTTTAAAAAGCTTACGCACCAGTGAATTTACAGAGTTTGACATCTTGCAAGATTTTTATCTTGAAACGAGATACAGCCTGTTTTAGTTTGATTGCCTGGAGCCCGCCCTGAAATGGATACTCTGCTCATGAAAGGTGAGCAGCAGGATTCCTGCAAATGTTATTTTCCTTCCTTTCTTGGTGCAGACTGTGGAAAAAATATACAGGCAAACTAGCAAGGATCCAGGTTCAGTCCCTGGCCTGTGTTGAGTTGGCTTTTGCCAGCAGGCGTGGTGGGGGAGGTGCTACAGTTGGCTTCGGTGTGCCTGAGTGAAGGGGGTGGGAGGGAGGCAGGAAAGAAAACCGGCCAGGGTTCTGACTACTGCTTACAACCTAGTGACCCCAGTCAAGCAAAAAATGTGCTGATGGCTGAGGGCAGGTTCTGTTTCAGCTGTGGATGCCCTCGATAGTTGAATTGCTAACAACCTAGAAAATGTGCCGGCCAGCATATTACTCCAGGATGGAATCTACCAGTGCTGATTCGATCGCAGTGTGCGGGGTCACTGGGAGGGCACTTCATCTGAATGGGCCGTTTAGGGCAAACCTCAAGCATCTTCCTTGGGTGGAAGGTCAGGATCCAAATTGCAGACTAAGTGAGGGGAAATGGGGGCTGGTCACCCCAGCCTTGACTTTGTTCGGACCCTGAAATCGTCCACATCCATCAATCTGTCTCTGCCCTCTGAAGTTCTGTGGGAACTCCTGGCTGTGGGATTTCTGACTCATCGGACACTGCCGCCTATATTATGGCTAGGCAGAGGCTCCAACCATTAAACCCTCATGGAGGCTTGTGCTGGCATGACCAGGAGTTTTTAGCCTCTGAGTACATTCAGTCTTTACGGCTTTAATCTTAGAAACTGCACTGAAGTGTGAATGGAAGTTAAAATCATTACAGGGACTGAGGCAGGGAATGTGACAGGGGCAGGGGATGGAACAGGGACAAGAGCAGGAATAAGGAGAAGGATAGGAGCAGGGTTAGGGTCAGGTATAATGACAGTGCGGGAACAGGGTTAGGGACAGGACGAGGACCAGGGAATTCTATAGTGACAGGAGCAGGGAATGTGACAGGGGCAGGGGATGGAACAGGGACAAGGGCAGGAATAAGGACAAGGATAGGAGCAGGGTTAGGGTCAGGTATAATGACAGTGCGGGAACAGGGTTAGGGACAGGACCAGGACCAGGGAATTCTATAGTGACAGGAGCAGGGAATGTGACAGGGGCAGGGAATGGAACAGGGACAGGGAATATAATAGGGGCCAGGACAGGGAATGGTATAGGAACAGAGGCAGGGAACGGGATAGAGATAGGGAATGGGGCAGGTACAGGCAATGGAATGGGACAGGGAATGGGACAGGGGCAGGGAATGGGATTGGGATAGGGTCTGGGGCAGGGACAGGGGTAGGGAACGGGATAGGGACAGGGGCAGAGAATGGGATTGGGATAGGGTCAGGGGTAGGGATCGGGGCAGGGAATGGGATAGCGACGGGCAAAGAATAGGATTGGGATTGGGACAGGGAATGGGATAGTGACGGAGACAGAGTATGGGACTGGGATAGGAATAGGGGTAGGAAATGGGATATGATCAGGGAATGGAACAGGAACAGGAACAGGGCAGAATAAACACTTCCTACATTACAATTGCAAGGTCTTCCCTCAGCTGTGGCAGCATTTTCTCTCCCTCATTCTCTGTCTCTTCTCACAGTTCAGCTAAGTTCTCCAAATCTGAATGTGTGGGAGGGGGATGCAAAATTATGCGAAACCCCAAGCAAAAACCTATATAAACACCTGAAAGGATTTGTCTTATACTAGGGCTACCTTTCCTTGGCAGCTAGACAGTCTCATTAATGATTTGACCACTGAGCCATTCAGGCTGTTCCTGAGTTTCTTTCCTCAGTGCATTTCTCAGAGGTTGTTTGCTCAGAGCTAGTTAATTAAAAAACGAATGTAGCACTGAGGATAAAATAAGACAGCTTGCAGAGAGCACTGGAGGTCCAGTTTCATTTAATCATCCTCACATGATGGAGCCATTTCAGGGAACTGTGCGTTTGGTCCCTAACGCAGGGCCTTGAGTCCCTTATGAGAACTGAAAATAGAGAGATTAAGAAGTGCGTACAGCAAGGCACAGGCTATGAGTAACTGCTGCAGCCAGCCTGCCCAACATTGTGACAATGGGGAAGATGTAACAACTGCTGACCTTTATTAAAATTATTACATTACTGCATATCTGGAATGTGAGGATATATCCGCCCATGTACCATAATATTCAGCATGACTGGGGCTACAGAAATGGACAGGGACCATTAAAATCATTACAGGTTGTGCAGGGGCAGAAGTAAAAATTTTCTGTCACTGCACAGGTTCCTAAACAGTATTGCGTTTCAAGCTGGGGTTCCCAGATTCTGAGAGAAGCAGGTGGAGCATCTTTTGAGGGTCCTCAAACTTCTCAGGTATCTGCATTTGATTGCTTTTGTTGACCCACCAAAACGTTTTTCCTAGTTTGGTACATTAAAAGGACACTTCCACAGTAACACCACTGCTTTCTTAGAATGATACAGCAGAAGGAGACCATTCAGCCCATCATATCTGTTCTGGTTCTTTGAAAGAATTATTTAATTAGTCCCGCTCATCTGCCCTCTCCCTGTAGCCATCCAAACTTTTTCCTCACAAGTATTTATCTAATTCCCTTTTGAAAGTTATTATTTAATCAGCGGCCACCAACCTTTCAGTGCACATTACAGATCACAACAATTCACTGCATAAAAGCATTTAAAAACATTACTCTTCATCTCACTGACACTATCTGAAACAATCAGGTTTCTGCCCCTGGCACAGTACTGGGAAAGGCTCTTACTGAAATCACAAATGACATTCCATGTCACTGTGACAAAAGTAAACTATCCTTCCTTTTCCTTCTTGTCCTGTCTGCAGCTATTGGCATGGTTGACTACCTATTCTCCTCTAATGTCTCTCCACCAACCTCCAACTGGATGGGATACCTAGCTACATTCCTATCCATCTCATCGTAGCCAGAGAATCAACCTCAATGGCTTCTCTTTCTGCCCCCAGAAGGATCCATTCTTGGCCACCTCCTGTTGCTCGTCTATATGCTGCCCCTCAGTGACATTATCTGAAAACACAGTGTTAGTTCCTGCATGTACACTAATTACACCCAGCTCTACCTCACCACCACTACCTCTTACGATTCCTCCACTATTTGCAAATGATCAGACTGCTTATCCAAAATGCAGTATCGGATGAGCAGAAATTTCCTCCAACTTATTATTGGGAAGAATGAAGCCATTTTCTTTGAACCCCACCACAAACTCACTAGCTACTCATTCCATTTCTCTCCCTGGCAACTGAGGCTGAATCAGACAGTCACGTTCTTCATTTCATAATTGACACTGAGATGAGTTTCATATCAACATCATCACTAAGACTAATTTCACTTCCGTAACTGCCCAACCTCGGCTCTTCTGCTGCTGAAGCGCTCAGCCATTCCTTTGTTATCTCTAGGCTTAACTATTCCGTTGCACTGCTGGCTGGACTCCTACAATTGAGGTCATCCAAAACGCTGTTGCCTGTGTCCCAACTCGCACCAAGTCCCTCCCCTATCACCCCTGTGCTTGCTGAACTACATTGGTTCCAGATCAAGTAATGCCTCAATTTTAACATTCTCACCCTTATTTTTAATCTTCTCCTTGGCCTCACCCACCTCCCCCCCCCATCTCTGTAACCTCCAATCCTGCAACCCTCTCCAATTCTGGCTTCTTCAGCATCCTTAGCTTTAACTGCTCCACCATTAGCGGCCCTGGCTTCGCCCTCTAAGGCCCTAAGCTCTGGAATTTCCTCCCTAAATCTCTTCAATTCTCTGATCTCTTTCTCATTTCAGACACTCTTTAAAATCTATCTCTTTGACCAACCTATTACCCATCTGCCCCACTATCTGCTTATACGGTTCAATGTCAAATTTTGTTTGTTAACTCTCCTATGAAGCACATTGGGACATTTTACTACATTAAAGGTGGTATATAAATGCAGGACCTTGTCATTTGGAAGGTCGGACAAGGGGCCAACCGAGAGTGTATTGGTATTTACAGGGCATCCCAGCGAATGTAGTGATATTTGTAAGGAGCTCTTTGAGCATGTAAGTATTTGCCAGGGATTCACAGGAATGTATTAATATTTGCAGAGAATCCCCAGTACTGTTTTAATAGTTTCAGGGAGTTCCTGGGAGTCAGTTAATACTTACTGAAAATTCTGAGATTGTGTCAATCATCCCCAGATTGCATTGACTTCTTGGGAACCTGTTAACAACATAAGGAATTCCCAGGTGTGTGTTTATATTTTCAGAGAGTCCTGGGAGTGTGCTTGTACTTTCATGGAGTTTCTGATGCAGAAAGGTTCGAAAACCACTTCTGCACAATATTGCAATTGTCACTAAAAGACAAAATTGCCATTCTAGTACTCCACACCTTAAACCCATACTAAGAAAGGCTGTAAACTCTGTATTGTTACAATCCCTGTGGGGGAACCATAAAGCAGAGTAATCAAATTTACCAATTTGAAGAAATTAAACAAGATTTCACTTTTTGTGCTTTTTTACTTTAATATGAAACAGAACCCCTGCAAATTAAATGTTAACTAACAGACAAATAATACTTCAAATAAAAAGGTAAATTTCACTTTAAATAGCCAATACAACAAAAATACATCTTATGCAATCACAAGCATTTGCATTTGCACAAATGTGACATTACATAGCTACACAGTTACACAATATGCTGTTCCTCATTCATGAGGGGTAGGTCAGGAGTCCTATCCAACAACTGCTTTCATCCCCGGGTTTCAGAGGTACGATTATCGTTCAATAAGGCACCTTCTAAGAACTCATGACAGTCTTGCTGGTGTAGCCTTCCAGCATTCCTTTTCAACCAAACAACCAATAACACCCTGATTCACAGTTTGCTGCTTCTGGGAAAACCCCCAGATCTTTAGCATCTCTGAGCTGGTCATATAACTTTCCAGGTTTTAGACCTTTTTAGCCAGCTCACACATTGGGAGGAATTTTTTTCAGATTTGCACTAAGTGCGGTAGCAGGCGGGTAAAATGGAGTCCTACCTGCCGCCGAAAATGGTGGGTTTTCACGCCATATCGTCCCAAGCTCGCCTCATTATTTATTCATTCCTGCGAAACATGTCATTTCCATGGTGGGCGGGCTCTCATTCACCCGCCCACCATCACCCCGTTGTTGCATCACGCCGGTCGCCATGTTTAAAAGGTAGCTGCCAGCACAGTGCTCTTCACCAGCAGCTCACCACCGCTGCCCAGGGAGATATGACCAGCAAAGGAAAAAAGACTGCAGCCCCCCGCTCAACAACGGATCCCCCGAGTGACTGCTGGATGCTGTGGAGGCCCGCCGGGATGTGCCCTACCCCCGCTCTGGCTGCAGGATGGGCAGCAATGTCACCAACCAGCTTGGGAGGCGGTGGCAGCAGTGGTCAGTGCAAAAGCCCTGCAGAGGAGGACAGCCACCCTGTGCCACAAAAGAATGAATGATCTCCTCCATTCCGCCAGGGTAGGTCACTCTTTTCAACACTCTCAACTCACACACTCACAAATCCATCACACATCCACAGGGCCCTCATTCTCTGCCAGTGCAAGGACCATCACCATTCACTCTCTCACACACACCTGCATTGTCCTCAGCCCGTCCATGGGGCAACTCACCGCCCACACAGGCCAAGCATACTTATCACCTGACCTGGCAGGCATTCTGATACACTCTCTCCATATCTATTCACTGGCACGCAACAGGAGGGAAAGGTGGCAGAGAGATGAAGGGATGCCAGAGATCAAAGTTCTGACAGAATTTGAAAACAGAACCATCCAGTGATGATCGGGACCGGTCCTGTGCTGACGGTAAGGTCGGTGCTGCTCTACCAAGTGAGGATCCAAGGTGCAACATCCATCAGACAACTATGCCGTGAGTGATGTGTCCTCTTTCACAGGCCACTACCATGCGCTAATTATCTCCCCATGCTTTCGCAGGCACATCTGCCAAACAGCCGACAGAGTCCATGACCCAGGGCCTCCAATCAAGCCCCGAAGAAACCTCTGAGGAGGAATCTGAAGGCACCCTCCCTAAAGTCCTGTCACAGCGCTCACCCACCCCCTCCGCAACAGTGCAGAGACACACGCCTCGGTGGGACCTAGCTTTAGAGTAGCCTCAGGATCACCATCTGATGAACATATCGTGGATTCTGATCCACAGCAGGCAGAGGCAGTGACCTCTCAGGTCCCCGGCACTTGGAGGGCTGCTGAGGGCCAGGACGTTGCTGGGTCCGAGTCAGATGATGAGCCTCTGGACTCAGTCATGTCAGAGTTGCTGGAGCTGCAAAGGCAAGCTCGGGAACATCAGGAAGAGATGTCCGCTGCACTCCTCAGATTGCAATACACGATGTAGGAGTCCGTCCGCCTTCAGGCTGAGGTGATAGTGCCAGCATTGCAACACACCTAGGTCAACACTGGCAGGATGGCGGACGTCATGGAGACCTTAGTTCAGGATGTCACTCCTGCACTGCCGCATGGGCTGAACTCCATCGCTGATGCCATAGTTGGCCTCCAACAGTGTGTAACGCGAGAGGGGTGCTGGGCAGCTCGATCTCACTCCAGCTACCCTTTCCACTCACGGAGTCAGCCAGGGGCCCTCGGGCACCAAGAGGGAGGAGGATGACTGCACTGTGCGCAGTTCTGGAATCCACATTATAGGAAGCATGTGATTGGACTAGAGAGAATGCAGAAGAGATTTACCAGGATGTTGCCTGGTCTGGAGAGTTTTAGTTATGAGGAGAGATTGGAAAGACTGGGGTTATTTTCCCTGGAGCAGAGGAGTTTGAGGGGGGACATAATTGAGGTGTATAAAATTATGAGGGGCATAGATGGGGTAGACAGGAAGGAACTTTTCCCCTTGGTGGAGGGATCAATAACCATGGGGCATAGATTTAAGGTAAGGGGCAGGAAGTTTAGAGGGGATGTGAGGAAGAATTTTTTCACCCAGAGGGTGGTGGGAATCTAGAACTCTGCCTGAAAGGGTGGTAGAGGCAGAAACCCTCATAACATTTAAGAAGTATTTGGATGTGCACTTGCGATGCCATGACATACAAGACTATAGGCCTAGTGCTGGAAAATGGGATTAGAATAGTTAGGTACTTGTTTGACCAGCACAGACTCGATGGGCCGAAGCGCCTTTTTCTGTGCTGTAGACCTCTATGACTCTATGGCTATGACTAGGATCAGCAGATGCACACTCTGGGGCCATCCACCCAGGTGACTCTGGGAGTGACTGGCCCATCTGAATCTCCTCTTTCTGTGACCTCCGCAGTTCCAGCTTCACAGGCCGAGGACGGTGACACTGCCACACAGCAGGACCCCGAAAGCAAGCTGGGGCCCACTGAGTCTCGGCTCTCCACAAGACGCCTGCCAAAGTCATCACAGACAGGACGTCACAGCCAGCAGGCTGCCTCCACCTCTGCTGTGGATGTCCAGGGAACACCAAGACGTAGCGGCAGCGTTAGGAAAGTTAAGTAAAAGTAAAAGTAGTTGCCCAGCCTGGGCATACTATATGTACATACTGTTCACTATTGTCAATAAACTCCTAAGAATGTCTCCCTGCCTATGGCTCCTTGTTCTGATGAGCAGTGTTCTTGTCACTCAGATGTGAAACCTTTCTGCACAAGATAAAAGGCAGGTGTCTCAGTCCAGCGCCTCTTCCCTGTGCTTTGTGCAGCCTTCAGGCCACAGTGATGGCCCATCCTTACACTCCCTGGAAACATTACTGATGCCTGCAACTCGGCGGTACTGGTCATTGCTGTCAGAATGTAGTGGGCAGACGCCACAGAGTTCCCTCATTCTCTCTGTGTGCTCTAAGGTGGGGCTGGTTCCTATCACACCAACATTTGTGACCAGTGATGCTGTGCACCAGCTCCTGAAGGGCCTTGATCATGGGGCGCAAGCGAGCTGTCCTCGGCCAGACAGGAGTCAGACAATCTCAGAGGATACGTGATGATCTATGGAGTGTCCTCACTGCATGTTGTTATCATCCTCCTGCCATTGAGCGACTATTAGGGCCTCCACTGCATCTCCGTGACAGGCGAATTCTCACAGAGGATATGTGCGCTGCCATAAGCCAGGCTGGAGTCAAATGTTCACAGATGCAATGTGAGGATCTATAGGGACACCTCACTGCATGTTGTCATCATCCTACACAAATCTAGCAACTATGAGGGCCTCCTGAGTGCACTTGCCTTGTCTAGCCAGTGCGAGAGCCTCATCCCCATTATCGTCACCACCGAGGACCCCCCTCATCCTCATCCCTGCCGGTGTCCTCCTCATCCAACGAGACCGCCAACTCCTCCATCTCCTCCTCAGCCAGCCAGTCTCCCTGTTGGAGTGCCTGGTTGTAAAGGGCGCAACAGATGGCATCCGTGACCTCATGGATGCATTTGTGGGTGGCGGCTTGTGAAATCCCTCAGATGTCACCTGTGGAGCCCTGAAAGGAGCCATTGGTGTAGAAATTGAGCACCAAGGTCACTTTCACAGCCAATGGCAGCGGATGCCCTCCATGTCCCTTTGGTGCCAAGTCCTGCAGTAAGTGGCAGATGTGAGCCACAACATCCCTAGACATATGCAATTGTTGGCGACACTGGTTCTCAGTCATCTGCAGGAATGGCAGGCGGTATCTATAGACCCTGGGTGTCACTAGGCGCTGACCAGCCACAGCTCACTGTCACTCCTGGGTAGCATGTGTAGGAGCCCCTGCTGTCCCCTTCTTCATGAGGTTGCTGCTTCTGCCGTTGCACAGCCAGGAGCTTCAGTCGCTCTCTCCTCAGTCTTCTATGGTCTCTGTAGGCCACCAGGCATATAGCTAGGTCACCAGGATCCATGATCCTGATGTGGTCTTCCTGCAGCATGAAAGAGAGAGAGAGAGGCGTGGTTATCATGGCTGTACTTAGCACATTTTCTGGTACTGTGTGACCACCCCTTAATGTTTCCCAGAGAGTGCTGGTCACCCCTCGGATGGCCAGAGATGAGTGCTCTGCATGGCTGCCCTGTCAGCCTGTGACATGGGGGAGACAGGCCCCAATCAGGATGCTGAGATTGCAAGGGGCTGTGAGCACCTCCAGCAGTGACTGCTACATGGTCAGCGTTGGCGAGAAGATTGTACAACATGTGGGCCAGATCTTTCTATATATTGGTTGTTTGATGGTAGGACCTGACTCAAATGGCAAATGCTTCTTCTGAGATTAATTGACAGTTGATTTCTCCCTGTTGGGGTCTACTTGGTGTGTAGAACTTTGCCTGGGTATCTCTGGGCCTTACTGCTGCCATTCAGATCCCTGGGAAACATCCCCCAAACCAAGGAAGAAATGCCTATTCCCTCCAGCAGAATTTTCTGTTCCTTCTTGCATGGAGTGGAATTTGGCAGAGATGGATTCCAACCCAACTGTTGGTCTCTTCACCAGTCCTTACATTTGACCTCTGCTCCATAAGGAGCTGAAGCTACCTGCCAAGACCACAATTCCAATGGAGAAAGAACATGCATATTTCCCAAGCCGACCATTGCATTCCGCTGAAATCCTAGTTAGGGCATTAAGAGGAGGTGGGATGGGATGGGGGAGTGCACAATAGTGGGTAGGTGCAGTATGTAACCAAGCTATTTGAATATTAGTCTAAAACTAAGTGACACTTTCTTTAAAATGAATACAAGCAGTTATGAAATTTGAATTATTTCTTCAGCCCAAGCCAGTGAGGGGAAATTTAAAGTAATAAAGCTTTGTTCTAGCTTTGTATTCAGGTGGAGAACTGCAGGTTGAATTTGGCCTCTGCCAGAATTTACATTCGTGATTATTGATTTTTTAAAAATTCAAAATAACCTTCAGGAGCAAAACGGAAGAAAGGGGAACACACAGAGAACTCATGAGTGTTTGGATCATTTTTACCTCTGGAAATGCCATCAAATCAACATCGAGTTGTATTTCTGAGCGAGGAGATATCATTCCATGTCAGATTGACTTCAACAACTAGGAACAATCAGCATGTGATCCACACTAGAGCAGAGAAATCTGAAGAACTATTTCTTAGATTGCCACAGAAAAGCACCATCGCAGGAAGGAGCAGGTGGTAGTAACCCCTGCATCAGCGAATGACAACCATAAATGATGTCCACACTGCAACTGACGATGACAACTCTAACTGGAGTAACCACCCATTACATAGCAGCCAAGTTCCACCAAACCAGAGCAACAAAGAATGTTAATATTTGTGGTACTCTTTGAAAGTTGTGATTTCCTATTTCTTGTCTGGACATTTGACCTTTCCCATCTATAATTAGAGAAAAGACCTTACTACTTTGCATCTCCTTTGATATATGTTGTGTTGTAGACTGATCCTCAATCTACAGTAAACTAGCTTAAAAGCTCAGATGTCCCTCTTGAACCTGTATTCTAATATAACTCCATATTGCACAGTGTTTAGGTTATGCCTGTTTACTTTCAATATCCATTTTACAGCTACCAGTTTGGTATAAAATGATTTAAGTGTGTAAATTACTGTCTTATTTTGAGCAAATAGCCAGAAGTATGCATTTGTTTCCTTCTTCAGTTCCTGCGCTGTGCTGAATTATCTAGGGCAGCCAGTAAAATGCTACAATCAGGCTCAGTGCTCTTTGGATTGGGTTGGGGCCTGGTTGAGGGGGTTAAATTATCTTCGGCTTTATTATCTGATTGTTATCACAGTGGTTCCTATTGGAAATACATCTATGCAGTTGTTAGATGAGTGCAGGATCAGGCTTTGTTTTGAATGCTCTCACATTGGTCTCTCCAGTCAAATATCTCAAATTAATGGGACACTTGTGAAGCTTGTCTCCTTCGGCTTGGTGATGGAGGACCCCTGGAATTATCCTCTAACATGGGTGAACATCTTCAGGAGAGGAGGGAAGCAAAATTTGAAAGGAGAAAGAAGAAGCCTATTCCCCTGCAAAACAAATGCCAGTATTGTTGCAAATAATTGACATGCTGCATTAAAGGAATCTTGTTTGCCTCAGTCTGATCCACAGTAGTGTGACATGAAAACCTTCCTAACTCCAATCCCTTAATCACAAGTGTTGAAAGATTACTAAAATGCTTCTGCATTTGCATCACTTACTGTAACATGTTCAAACGAGATTAAATTTGGCCCAAGCAAAGGACCAACAAAGGCCTACAGTAAAGGACAAGTTTGGAAATAATAGGAGAAAAGATGCTTTACACAGTCTGGATTTTAAACTTTTGGAAAACCAAACAGTATTGCATCTTTTCGGCACCTTTTTAATCATGTCTTGTTAGTATTGTCTCAAGGAAACTTTATGCTGGATACATTTAATTTATGATTTAAAAAATGGAGATTGAATGGATAAGCTCCTCTCTACCACAGGTAAATGAATGATTTGGGTTTGAATCTGAATGGATGTTATATTACTGCAGCAGCAATACTTTGCTGCTTCCTTGCTTCAAGCTCTAAATTGGAGCCGAACTCTGTATCATATTTTGCATTGGAAATAAAGATACCACACAGAGTGGGATCATTCAAAAGTCATCGGTCGTATAGGAAGTTTAATGTCATTCAGCAGTGAAGGGCACCACCAAGACTGAGAAGGTATGAGAAAAGATAAATCCGAAGGTATTGGTCTGCATCTAACCTGTAGCCTGTACAAGGTCAGGAAGTTTGAGGGAGGCTCGTGGACTGCAGGAAGAAGGAAAGATCCCAGAATTCTAGGAGTTCCACAGCTTCAGATCTTTGGAAGAAATTAATTAGTTGGATTATTCTAGGCGCTTAGCCCATTTACTGGGGCATATACACTAGACCTTCTGGCATGATCCCAGTTGTTTGGAAATTTGAGATTAATTTTACTTTTCTCCAAATCTGAAATGAGCCATTCCCACTATAAGCCACTTGGCAAGTGTCCATACCTGAGAGTGGCAATAATTGTAATATCTTACCATTTAGTAAATTGTTCGATTAATTGAAACAAAAGATCGTAATTAGGTTTCAGAAAATCTTGGACTAGCAGACTGAGAATAGTCACACTATTGACATACGCATACAATGTACCAAATTAATGTAATAACCAATCAGAATAAAAAGGGGAGCTTCATGGTATTATTTGCATAGCAACAGTAATTGAGACATTGCAAATTTAGTGACAGACCTCACTACTGAATGACATTTAGGAGAGCTTCCTCTACAACAGATGACTTTTGAATAATCCCACCCTGCAGCTTGTGCTGGATTGTGCCTTTATTTCCTGTGGAAAATATCATTCAGATGTGGGCTTTAACTTGGGGTTTGAAAGAAGAAAACAGCAAACTAGTGCAAAAGTATAACAATCATTCTGCTTCAAATAACTAATTGACTTGTGTTAGAGCAGCCTTTATCCATCCAATCTCCACTTGTTTACTGCAACTTAAATGTGCTCTGACTACTTTCTCATTAGGACAATAATAACTAAGGAAACAAAGAAATGAATAGGTGATCAAAGACTCAATACTATTTGGTTTTTGTAAAAGCTTTAAAATCCAGACGGCGTAATTCAGAGTTGAGGAACGCTGTCTGTTTAATGATATGACCACTAAACCATTCAGGCTGTTACCAAGTTCATTTCCCTACTCATTCCTTGGAGATTGCTTGCTCGGAACCAGTTAATTTAAATTGAACATGGTACTCAGGATAAGAGAGACAGGCTGCCAAGCAGTGGAGGCCCCAGCAGGCCCAGCAGCCTGGGTCAGGGAGATGGACAAAAACGGATGTTCTGCACTTCAGGTTCCCATACCTTCATCTATCAGTGCCAGGAGGGAAGCCGTCATCTTTCTCATAACCTAATTGTGGTTCGAGATATGCATTTCTCCTTTTTTTTTTCATAGGAGGGACACACTACATATTCGTTAGGAGAGCACATCATTTCTATTCTCCTAGGTCAGTGTGGGAACAATTAAGTGTGGAGGGTGCAGCCAGTTTTCACTGTGCGGCGGACAGTTGATGAATGTGCGAGCAGGCAGCGAGTGACAATATGCAGACAAGTGATGTAATTTGCAAATGGATACAGCGAGACAAAGTCATGAACAGCAAGGATTTTTTTTTTTTGTTTTTTTTAACTCAAAAAAAAAACTGTGGAAAAAGGCGCACACACAAAGACATTCATAACATTTGGCTATTTTATAAATATCTATGTAATTTCTTCAAAGTGCTAATGACTATTTGATGTGAATTGCACTATAAATAGGAATTTTCATTAACCCCTTGAGTGCTGAAACTTCTGCATATTGTAATTGTGAGCATATTCTCTTCCAAGGTTCTGAAGTTTCAGGAAAGCTACATTTGACTGGAAAATGTGGTTTTCATTGAACAAAGTTAAGCTTTGATGAGTTTGCAATGCTCTGCTGGGGCCAATGCTTTCACTTTCTTTATGTGAGGTACCCTATTTGAAATATAAAGCCCTGCTTATTCAGAGATCAAAGAGGAGTTGTCTGTTCAAATACATAATGTCTTCATTAAAACTGCCTTTTTGCCTTGATCTTATTAGGGGGTCTATGTCAAATCGAGTCCAAGGTGAGCTTGATTTAGATTGATCCAAATCCAAATGAATGATTTCAAAGGGGTGTTAATAACTGAAGATATCGCAACAGACTTTGTTACTAAGTCTATAAATACAGAGCTATGGAGTGACACATTGGATGCATGACATGCATCCTATCACTGTTCCTTTTGACAATTGTTTCCACTCTTACCAGTGAATCTCCTGCAATGGCCTCTCTTCCACCTCTTGCATAGTTACCACTAGAGTCTTCCAAGGAACAATCCTTGGCCCCCTCCTCTTCCTTGCCTACATGCTGTCCTTGGGCAACATCAGGCCAAGCAGGATAAGGTTCTACATGTACTCTGACAACACCCAGATCGCCACTACCTTTCTTGATCATTCCATTACTTCTATGTTGTCAGTCTTCTTGCCTGACAGATCTTTCTCCTTCTCCTTTGAGGTTGTTAACTTGTCCTTTCTGAGCCCAAGCAGAGCTCATATATGAACACCGTACTCTTCCCAACACAAAGACCACCTACTTCCACCTCCATAATATGACCTGTCCCCACTCCTATATCAGCCCATTTGCTGCAGGACTTCTCACCCATGCCACTGCCACCCCCAGACTCAACTATTCCAATATCCTCCTGGCCAGACTCCCATTTTTCTGCCTCCATAAAGTTCAACTTATTCAAAATCCAGCTGCCTATTCTATCCTGTACCAAGCCCCAATCCTTACCCTTCCATATCTCTGTAATCTCCTCCAGCCTTACAATCCCTCTTATAACTGTTAAACAAACCCCTCTCTCTTTTACCCATCATGGTGGCCATGCCTTCAGATGTCTAGGCCCTATGCTCTGGAATTCCCTCCCTGAGTCTCTGCCTGCCCATCTCCCTCTCCTCCTTTAACACCCCTCTTAAAGTTCATTTTTTTTTGTCAAATTTCTAGTCACCCCACCTAACGTCTCATTCTTTGGCTTGGCATTCACATCAATCAGGTCTCTATGGGTTCTGATGAAAGGTTACAGATGAAAATATTAACTCTGTTTCTCTCTCTACAGATGCTGCGAGACCAGTTGAGGATTTCCAGCACTTTTTGTTTTTATTATTTATGGCATTCATTTTAGTTTGATTATGTGTTTATGCGTTATGTGTTTGGCAGTCTCCACTACCCTGCCTGGCAGTCCATGCTACCACTTTCTTAGTTTATATAGTAACTGCATAGTATATCGAGGGTGGGTCCCCTCAATAAGAACGAGTGAAAAGCTTTGTTCTGACCTGCCCTACAGTTAGTAACTCTTTAGTGGTGCTTATTTGGCTTCCATTCTCTTTCCTTCCTCTTTTGGATTTTTTGTTCAATTAAAGGTTATTTCTGCTTTGGAAAGGCTCTGTATTCTTAGATACTTCATATGGGCAAATGATAAATTTAACTCTTAACACAGGAATATGTCACACGTGACTGTACACTATGATGGAGAGGTCAAGGTTGCTATGAAGATTACAGTATTCCAAACACTGTCTATAGTGAGTCACCTGAAACATTCACGTTGTTTCTTCCTCCGCAGATGCCGTCAGACCTACTGAGTATTTTCAGCATTCTGTTTTTAATTCATATAAAGGTGTTTTTAGCAACAGTAATGTTTTTCTTTTGATTGGTATATGGATAATCCAAGTTTGATTTTGGATTGTAGAACTAACATTTGACCTCCAAAAACATGTTGGGTGAAAGGAAACTTAAAGATATCCCAAGTTAAATTATTTGTATTATTTCATTTGCAAGAAATAATTATACATGTGCATACAGAAAAGAACAGATAGACAGGTAAACACTAGATAAAATAAATACATTGCAAATAAAATAAGCAGATAGATGCCAGATTAATTAGATAGTATATGATAGTTGGTATGTAGAGAATAGATAGATATAAATAACAGATTAATTAGATTGCGCATGATTTTATATATATATTTTTTATATATACAGAATAGATAGATGATGGATGAATGAATAGAACACGAAGAAACAATAACATCCATGTTTATATCTAGATGTATTTAGAAATAGAAGCCTCTCTAAGAAATTGCTTACAGATTAAACATACCTGCCAAAAGAATTGAAGTACTAGCTTTAAAGGGCAAGTCTAAACTGTTTTGGCAGTGTTTGCTCTTTGCTATTAAAAACTTTGTCAGATAAAAATGTATCCCTCCCCCTGTTTGAGTTTCTGTAATTATTCCTCCTTCCCCAAGCCCCTGATGTCCTTTTTTATTGCATTCATCTCCTTCACTGACAGCCTCCTGCTCTTAAATCAATCTAACTACACAAAGGTTGCTGGTTGGTTGATATGTAACTTTCTGAAACCGGCCAGAAATTGACAAGATGATTGTTGGGAAAGGGGGAATTTCCACAGCATTTAAAGACAAACATATTTTCATTTGATTCACCCCATCACAGATGATATTCAATCTTTTAGGCTATCAGGTCTGCTAATATTACCAGCTGCATACCTGAACAATTTCACAGAGACCAAGGTGGTTTACATGCAGACAGTAAAAAGCCCTATTATATGTTATCTGCAGCCATCATTACTGGGAGCCCATACTGAATAGATTTATGGATAATGAAACAGTAACATATAGAAAGACTTCGCTGTAAATGAATTTCATGGACATTTTTTCCCCTCCTGTTCAATCATTTTTAAGTAAGCATTGGTCTTTCTTTTATCAACATTGTTTTTATTTTCCTGATTCTTTGTGCTGAGCATTGTGAAGGAATTGGCAGGAATTGGAACAACTTTCCATGTTGGGTGCTCAACAGGAACATCAAACACCCCCAGCTCAGATATGGCACAGCCAGATATAGAGTTTAGGTCCCACTACCAACCCCAACAATGAGTTTTAGTCACAACCTCACGATTGGACATTTCTACTCTGGAACCGGCCATCCTTATTTCTTCCGTAAGGTTGCTAATTTTCTCCCAGCGCATGAAAAATTTTCAGCAGTTTCATGCTGTGGACTCACATTCACTAAGAGTTATTTTGGAATTGCCCAAGCTCACTTCCTTTACTGTCAGTGAAGAATGTGAACATTCATCCCATTAGTCTGTTGAAATGCCACCTGATTAATCCATTTCATGGCCCAAACACCATCTACAGAAACACACCTTTTTAAAGAAGCATTATTATCCAATTCTTCTCTTGACCTTAAACAGCACTGACCACTAACACCTTGGGAGTTGCCAATGACTATAGAAGCTTAACTGAACCAGCCATATTAATATAGTAGATGTCAAAAAGAAAAGTTGATGAAACTTTCCAATTTGGCGTGAGAGCAGGAAGTAGCACCAACTCAGTCATCAATGTACCGGAAAAAGAGGTGAGGGAGAAGACCTAAGTAGGGCTATAGCAAGGAGTGTTCCATATAGTCCATGAAAAGGTAGGTCATAGCTAGGACCCATATGGGTTCCCATTGCAATACCTTTTATTTGGAGGAATTGAGTGGAGCCATAAGACAAGTTCAATGAGCTTTTTAGTTCCTTTTCAAATGGTGTTAATAGGGATTATTGGAAGTGGGTTGGACACTTCAGTTAACCCAATACATCAGTTGAGTTATACTACAGCCCCAAGAGGTGACTAGCTTCCATCTTGAAAGTCCTGATTCGCGGAGGTGAAGCATTCATTCATTAGAGAGTATCTCAGAACTGATGCAAGTTTCTGACTGCAGCATCCTGTGCACATTCAAAAGATGTATAGACTATGTTTGTAAATTCATAGCCAGGTGGCATGTGGAAAGAGTCCTCTTGCACAGGAGTTCATAATGGGAACACAATCACTGCAGAGCATCCAAATACTATGGTAGTAGTTGGAGTGGGTGAAGTAGAACCAGTCACAGGAATGTCACACAGTACAATAAATTTCACCTCACTTCTTATGCAATGGGATTTATCAAAACCCTCAATGTGTAAGCATTAACCCTTTGGTTTTACTCATTAAAGACTCAGTAGTTTTCGATAATCTGTACATACAACTTGACTGGGACAAGAAAAAACATCCAAGAGAAAACAGAACATGAGTTTAAAGAAGCCTCTAATTGCAGATCTCCGATGTCATATGTCTGTTGTCTTTAATTACAAACCATCTGCTCACCTGTGTACAGTCTACTCCCAGCAACATGACACCGACCTCCTATTGCGGAGACAAAATAAAACAAATTATTCTAACTGTATTATATAAAATAACAGATGGTTGAGGTGGATCACTAAGGTTGTATATAGTTCTGTGTCGGTCCTAAGCTTTAATATAACTGTATAGCTCTTACATATCTTGGCCTATAACCACATCAAGATCACATATACCTTTATTTTTAATGTGCCCCTGATCATCCATTATTCTGTATGTATCATTGTTCCTACAGTTGATTTTGTTTCATTTTTTTAACCAAAATAATTAAATTTTAAAAAAAGCCGGGTATCCGATTTGTGATTGCAACCTTAAAGTGTAATTTTATTTTCTAGATGAACAAACATATTCTTGAGAGGAACAAAAACAGAGAGACAGAGAGAGAGAGAGAGAGGTGGGGGAGGGAGAGGGTGGCTATCCCAGACCCCAGTCTACATGGCAGATAATTTTATTCACCTCCATACATCACTGCTCAGCGTATTAATAAGTGGGTGAGAAGAAGTGTGATGAATGACAGACAGCCACAGTGTCTCCTGTTTTATGAGTTTTAGTGTACAGCTCGGAGAGCACTGGAGAAATGCAAGAGCAAAGCAGCAGCGTGAGGAGATTTCAGCTGTTCAGTCTCAAAGCCAGAGAGCACTGAGAGAAAAAAATAATCACTTCAACTAGTTTTTATTTATTGCAGTAAGTCTCCTTGTAAACATTTAAAGACCATTATTTTTATAGTGTGCATGAAGTATATGATATTGATTGTTACATATATACGTCAAGATAAAATGAAAACTGTATTTGTAAGCTTTTAAAAATTATTTTAGGATGAGTATAGACACAGAAAATAACATCTTTAGCAATTGCATGGATACTTAATTTATATCAGTAGGGACGACCTTGGTGAGTCAATTGGAATAAATGCATACTATGCCGCCCAAAAAGCTATGTCCAATTTATTTTGTATCATGGTGCAGGTCACAGTTCCAAAGACATTGAGCTAAGTATCCAGTATAGTTGTGGATCTGGAAACTAGCTTTCTCAGTTAGTTAGTTCTCAGGCCAACAGTACATTTAGGTGGCCAATTATTAATATTCATTACTTTGGTTTTATTTTAATATATCACCCAAAATTTAAGAGATAAAATGTAATTCCGTGCAGCTTGAAAATGAACACTATGCCAGCATGGACTTGATGGGCCAAATAGCCTTTTTCCATGCTGTAAAAACTCTATGACTGTGGAGGAGTCTGGGCTCAACCAGCCCACACACATGTTGAAGTTCAGGGCAGTTTCTGCATTACCTTGAAGTAAGGCAACTGATTGGCTTTGTATGTTCCCTATGCAATGTATGCACTCATTTTTTTCGGAACAAGTGCAGAAGCTTGCTATCAGTCAATAGGAGGTTGCTTGGGGTCCCAGAATTGTCTGACAGTCAGATCCACCAGCCATACTTTGTGATGATGAGTTCCATCAGTCTTCAATGGAGCTATCAGGTAGAATACCTTTGGGAGCACCCATGATTGTTGTATTTTACGACAGAGCACAAAGACTTCTTTTTTTCCTCTCATCTTATCCACCTTTTTGCCTTTTCCCAAAAGAATCATGTAAAAACAAATGTAAATTGATGGAGAGAAAGAGACAGAATTAACCCCCTACCTCCCAGAGTAAGCTTCATACTCTTGAGCAACTATTGACAATTATGTATGATATGTTACAGTAGCGCAAGCTGTCATTGTACAGCGGAGGCAATTAAGGGGAATCAAACCTTGGTCCAAGTCCAACTGACATCCAATATGTTCAGTTAATTTGGAGTGGATTTAGCTTTAAATTTAATGCACTATGGTGGATTTCACCCTGCTGCATGAAATCCTGACCTGGACTGACCAAAAAATCTGGGAGCTGAGCTAAGGGGTGGATGCTGTTGTAAATGGAACATGGAAGTGTCTAGGATTGGGCCATTCTAAATTGAAGATCCAAATTTGCCTTGCACCTTTCATTTATGGTATTAAAACAAACTGAATATAGGCACTGAGAGCATGAGTACCAGCCAGTAGCAAAGGCTTGAATTGTGATAGTGGATTGGGATTGGGAAAGTTGCTGATGCATGTTTAACAGAATGTAGGGGTGGGAGGGGATCTGCTGAAAATCTCATCCAACACAACAGATTGACAGACTACATTTTTAAAAAAATTGTTAGTGGGATGCAGGCGTCATTGGCAAGACCAGCATTTATTGCCCATCCCAAATTGTCCTTGAAAAGGTGATGGTGAGTGTCTCCTTGAAGCTCTGCTGTCCACCTGGTTGGTACCTCTTGTGGAGGTACACATTGTTGTTGGGTTGGGTTTTGATTCAACAACACTGAAGGCCTTTGTTGTGTCCAATGCATGGGTTGATGGCAGGTGGTCTGTCTCATTTTATTCTTATTAGACTTTATTGCAGCAGTTTTGATACAACTGAGTAGCTTGCTAGGCCACTTCAAAGGGCATAGTCATGCCCTTTGTCTGAGTCATAAGAGTCATAGTGCTGTAGGTCTGGAGTCACAGGTAAGCCACACTGGATAAGGATAAGGACAGCAGATATCCTTCCCCAGAGGGGATTAGTGAACTAGATGGGTTTTTGCAGCAATTCAATAGTTTCATGGTCACCATTACTGACAGTAGCTTTTAAATTTGAGATTTATTAACTAATTGAATTTAATTTCCCCAGCTACCATGGTGGGATTTGAACTCAGCTTTCCGAATCGTTAGTCCAAGCTTCTGGATTACAGGTCCAGAAGCATAACCACAATGCTAGAATTGCATAGTGTGAACAGCACAGAAACAGGCCATTGGGTCCAACTGGTCCATTATGGCATGCAACAGACAGGTAACACAGTATGGAGTAGATTCTGACGTATTCCAATGGAAATAAAAATTTGGGGATGGAGATGTCAAAGAGGCTCATTCGTTATCACCTGTTTCACGCTATCGCACAAAGGCAAGAGTTATCCCACCTGCATCACTAGGATGCCCAGTTTGTGTGTTGCACTTTCAAACTGCACAGAGTTCTGCATAGGCTCAGAACTGTGGCCTATTTTAGCACATTTTTACCACGTGGCGATTGGAGCAGATGTTCATTGCTGTACAATGAGTAGACAACTTTGGGCCCCTGGAAGCTGATAGCTCAGCTTTTCCTTGGGTTGCCCTGGGCTACTGCGAGATTCAGCCCCTCTTATTCTTTGGGTAAGTGTCAATTGCAACTGGTCAGTTATTCTATGTTGCTGCTAGTAACAGTGTCACATCAGAGGACCCAGATAAAAATGCCAGGGATGTTGAAAAGATCATTGGACATGACAAGTAACTCCTCACTATTTTTGACCAGACAAGATAAGCAGCTGCAGCGCTGATATACTTATGGATCTCCCCCCAACCTGACATTTCAACTAAGTGACTAGCTTCATTATTCAATAGCACCATGGTAATTATAACACACAATTATACAAACTGAGTCGTATCCCCCAGCTTACAATAGTAAGTTAAAAATAAACTCCATTGGAAGGACTAGTACAAATTTCCTAAATTACTTGCTACATCTGACTGTTTCTGTCTATTTACTTCTAAGTCAACGTTACACTAGGACCTGGTGATAACCTTTTGATATACAGCCTGTGCAATAAGCATGTGTGTGCAGGTATTGAAATGCAATACTATGGCATTGTACTCCTTCTGCATGACTACAGTAGTCCTTTCCATTTACAGCCACAGCTAAGTATACTCTACCATGGCGATCAAAGAAATTGAGGGAATCAGCATTCTTTTCCATGCGCATACGAAGGAGAATTGAGATCTCTTAGCATTGTTACAGCTACTTTGTTTTGGGTTATGGATTCCTGGGCACCAATAGCTCTCTGAAACAAATCTCATTCTTCCTCAGTGAGATTAGACAGTGAGAGTTGGCAAGTTATTCAACAATGGGAGGTGGAGGAGAAATCCACAGTCAGGTTTGATCCTGACCTTTCCCGATGACTACATTGAATCGTGCAATACAGAAGGAGGCCATTCAGCTTTGAGGAAGCTATTCACTTAGTCTCATTCCCCACAACCTTGCAATTTTTTTCCCTCCAAGTATTTATTCATTGCATTCCAGATCATAACAACTCATTGCTTTGAAAACATTTAATAGCATTTCTTGATAGTACAGAACTTGAGTATTGTTGAAACACTCCCAAGTGTGCTAAGAATTACTCTAACCAATTTAGGATTATTGATCAGGCCCACTTATGCCTGCTAGAAGCTACATATATTCATCTACAGGGACTTATCCTCTGCACGCAAAAGGAATATGCCCAGACATTGCACTTTTCTTGAATAAACAAGAGCATAGGGGACAATATCTCCCTGGTGCATTCGCCATGTCAATGTCTTGATCAATCAGAGCTGACATGCCATCAGCAACCATTTCTCATGCAGTATATATTGTTGTTCCCTTTGAAGTTTGGCATTCTTGTGTCTGTCCTGAGGAAAGTAAGATGAAAAGCTTCGACAACGTGTCTCCTTTCTCAGCAATAACATTTCTCCTCATCTCACAGGCACTGCCTTCTGAAAGCTAGGGCAAGGTACCACCCGGAGTGTTTTGGCATTTCCAAGGACTCCCAGCAAGTGTGGTAATTTTGTAAGGAGCCCATGGGAGCATGACTGTCATTTCCAGGGCTTCCCAGATACATGTTAATACTATAGTTATTGGAGGCAAATCATTTCAGCCCAGGACAGAAGTTCCTCAGGTGGCTCCTAGGTCCAATCATCTTCAGCTGCTTCATCAATGACCTTCCCTCCATCATAAGGTTAGAAATGGAGATGTCCTCTGATAAGAGAGAATCTAACTACCTCTACTTGATATTGAATGGCATTACCAATGCTGAAACCCCCAACATCACCATTCTTGGTGTTACCATTGACCAGAAGCTTAACTGAACCAGCCATATAAGCACTGTGGCTACAAAGTAGATCAGAGTTTTGGAATTCTGCAGCAAATAACTCACCTCCTGACTCCCCAAAGCTTGTCCACCATCTACAAAGTACAAGTCAGGAGTATGATTGAATACTGTCCACTTGCTTGAATGAGTGCAGCTCCAACAATACTCAAGAAGCTTGACACCGAACAGGAAAAAGCAGCCCAACCACGACCTTAAACATTCATTCCCTTCCACTGATGCACAGTGGCAGCAGCGTGTACCATGTACAAGATGCACAGCAGCAACTCGTCAGCTTTCCTTCAACAGTACCTCCTAGCCAAGGCCAGCTGAACCATGGGCACACCACCACTTGCAAGTTCCCCTCCAAGTCACACACCATCTTGATTTGTAACTATATTGATGATCCTGCACTGTTCCTGGTTCAAAAACCTGTAACTCTCTTCCTAAAGCACTGTAGATGTACCTACATCAGAAGGACAGCAGCAGGTCAAAAAGGTGGCTCATCCGGGAAATTCCCTTCTCATGGGAAATTAGGGATGGGCAATAAATACTGGCCTTGCCGGCAACACTAAAATCCCATGACAGAAATTTTAAAATTGCACGGAATACCCAACTCACTGCTTAAAATAATTTCTCATCTCTATTTTTTTGTGTGGTGTTCAATTGTTCAGTTGTTCTGTGTTTGATTATGTGAGTCTGTTTACTATTGATGCTTATTGTGCTTGATTAGCAAAGCCTGGGTGTGGACTCAGAGAAAAGTAAATAAACTATAGAAGTTGCTGGAAGCTAGACCAATAGAGCAGACATTTTAAAGCACTGTGAATAAAACCTGTTTTATACATATAAACTGGTGTTATTTCTGCAAAGCTCCAAGATATAAACTATAGAACACCTTTGTATGTGCATTTTTGCAGTATTGTTCATCTGACATTGATCAGGGTCGGAAACGCTGGTTGATTTTTACCTCTCCCTGAGCAGAAGCGCAGAGGCCAATTATAGATCCACCAGCCCTGATCAGCTGAAATCCCCTGGTTCAAAAGCCCCAGATTAACCAGCAGCATGATTTGGGTGGGCGGGGGAAGAGGTGAGTGCCAAATCCTCCCCGACCCCGACAGCAAGGGGCCCTGCAGTTTTAACTCCAGGCTTCATCAAACATTCAGCTGGTCAGCTGTCCATCTGGGAGGTGTCAACTAACCGAAAGGCAGAACTGGCCCTTTGGACGGCTGGTGACAGGGATCCACCGGTACCAAAGGCAGACTGGCAGGTAAGTAATTCACCTCCTGACTCCCCAAAGCTTGTCCACCATCTACAAGGCTGCAACGTCCAAGAGATTGAGAATCATGACTGACAGAATTTCACCACAAATCCAACAGCTTTTATTGCCAAAAACTTAAAGTTGAAAACAATTCAGTGTGATTTAAAACATCCAATTACCCCCCTAGTTACTCAGACTAGGTTCACTGCAAGCCGATTGGACACGATCTGACCAGGACCAATCAGCTTTCAGTGGGGCTTCTCCAGCTAATGGTTTCACTCTCAACACGGCCATCTCAATAAGGGGTTTTAGCCATTGTTTATGCTTTGGCCGCAAGGCAACTGCTCTCTTCCTCAATCCCGCTGAGTCACTTGATTGGCAGTCTCTGATTAGTTTCTGGCGTGCGTGGCAACATGTTCCAAGAATTGTCAGCTCATTTCTGCAGCAAGTTTAAATAAACCTTAGAACATATTCTTACAAGGCACAAGTCAGGAGTGTGATGTAATATTCTCCACTTGCCTGGATGAGTATAGCTCCAACAGCACTCAAGAAGCTCGACACCATCCAGGACAAAGCAGCCTGCTTGATTGGCACTCTATCCACTACCTTCAATATTCACTCCCTCCACCACTGGCACATGCATGCTGTGTGTACCATCTACAAGATGCACTGCAGCAACTCAGTTACTCAGGTAAGTTGTGGAGAGGGGGCTTTGGAGCAGTCTCATTTGAGGATATGAAGAGCATCCTCACCTTTACTAATGGGGTCTGGAGCACCTCCTGCTGCTCCTGGCCCCAAATAGAAGAGCAAAAAAAAATCTAACTGTATATGGCATCTGCTTACTGCCATCACCTGTTGGAAAATACATGATGGCTTCCCCACTAAAGTCATGGTTAAAATCATAAATTGGTATGATAATATATTAGTTACATTTCTGGCCAAGGTGTGTGTCAGCTGTGGCTAAGCTGGGAGCATTTTTACTCTAAATCAGAAGATTGTGGGTTCAATTCCACTCTAGAGGCTTGAGCACATGAATCTAGCCTGATGCTCTAGTGCAGTACTGAGGGAATGATGTACTGTCAGAGATTCCATCTTTCAGATGAGACCTTGAACTAAGGCCCTGTCAGGCTGATGTAAAAGATCCCATGATGTGATCTTGAAGAAGAGTAGTGGAACTCTCCCTGGTATCCTGGCCATTATTTATCCCTCAACCAACATCACAAAAACAGATTATCATCCAGGCAAGTGGAGAATATTACATCACACTCCTGACTTGTGCCTTGTAAGAATATGTTCCAAGGTTTATTTAAACTTGCTGCAGAAATGAGCTGACAAATCTTGGAACATGTTGCCACGCACGCCAGAAACTAATCAGAGACTGCCAATCAAGTGACTCAGCGGGATTGAGGAAGAGAGCAGTTGCCTTGCGGCCAAATTATAAACAATGGCTAAAACCCCTTATTGAGATGGCGCTGTTGAGAGTGAAACCATTAGCTGGAGAAGATAACCTGTTTGTGGAGGTTTCCTGTGCAAAAATTGTTTGCTGTGTTTCCTACATTACAACACACTGCACTTCAAAGGTACTTCAATGGCTACAAAGTACTTTGGGATGTCTTGTGGTCATGAAAGACCCAAGTCTTTCTTTCTTGTAACTCAGGGGCATTGACTGATAACCCAGAGAACATAAACTCAAATCCCACCATAGCAGTTTGAAAATTTGAATAGAGCTTTAAAATAAATCAAGGCTGAGGGCTCAGCCATTTGTGTGGTTAAGGGAATGATTGTGGAAGGTGAAGCAAGGTGGGAAGAAAGTTGATGGAGGTTGAGGCAGGTGAGTGAAGATGTAGGGCCATATCACTGAGAATAAAGTAATTGTTTGCTGCAGAGATTGAGGGTTTACAGAAGAAAGAAAATTTTAGTGAAGAAAATTCCCATAGGACTTAGGCAGATGATAACTGAAGAGAATTCGGAAGAAGAGGTGATGAGCGTCGGAAGAAGAATAGGACATAAGTGGCAATAATATGGCAATAATTCATCACCCTTATAGTCAGTCTCTGTGGGTCCTTCAAGCTAATGTCTCTGAAAATGACAACAGCACCCACTCGCTAAAACATCGGGCCATATTTAATCCAGGTCTCGTGAGCCTCACGACACCTCTTTTGGGGAAGGCCTACCGAATTAAGAGCCCAAAAGGCACTTAAGTGGCCAGTGGATTAAGGGTTCCTAGGTCCCGAGGGCTAAGGACCTCAGAGGTGGAAATCCCACCCCCTGAGAGCTGCCGGCCTATCAGAGGCTGGCAGCAACGGCAGCACCAGTGGGAACGGTAGGACCTGCCGGCAATGCACCCACCACAGGCCCAAGGTCAGCAAGGGACCCAGGCCACAGGTGAGTAAGGGCAAGATGGGAGTTGCGGGGTGGGGGGTTGGCAGAAAGGGCAGGTTTTCAGTTGCCCTCCCTTCCTGATGTCATTCCCTCGGTCAGGTACTGCCTTTAAGCAAAGGACACCTCAACTCCTCGCCACCCCCACCCTCCTGCCCCACCCCCTCCCCCCACCCTCCCTCCCCACCCCCTTGCCCTACCCTCCCTCCCCGCTCCTCCCCCTCTCCGCTCCCTCCCCGCCCCCTCCCTGCTCCCTCCCTGCCCCCTTCCCCCCACCCTCCCTCCCCGCCCCCTCCCCTCCCACCCTCCCTCCCCGCCCCCTCCCCCCCCACCCTCCCTCCCCGCCCCCTCCCCCCACCCTCTCCGGAGCCCACCAGCAAACACGCCATTATTTGCTTTTCAGGCTTCCTGCATGGTGACTGCCTCGCCCACCCACCCACCACTTGTTGAATACCAGCACCACTGGTATTAAGGACACCGTGCTTAATTGGGCATTAATTGCCAGCCTAAAGATTTCAAATGGCGTTCGGGTGGGAAGCCCATCCACCAGCCTTCCGGCCCCTGACATAATCAAGGCAGTGGGGGGAAGGTGGTGAGGTCCCCACCTGGCACCCTCCTGCCCGATTAAACGCCCCTTCTGGTTCCAAACTCGCCTCAGGGAACATTCGATTCCGAACATTGCGTGGTGTATCTGGGCCGCTGGATGTGCATCAGGATAGAACTTCCATTCCCTGATCTAAACTGATGGTGACCATATCCCAAATTCAGGAGAGGGACAGGATTACTTAAATAATTGCTTGGGCGGCCCACTGACCCTCCGATAGGAAAAACCAAAGTTTGAGGGGGTTGAAGAACCTGAAGAGGCCAAAGGACACTCCTTGGCTCCACCCTGCATGGAGCAGTGTATGTCCAAACTGGCAAGTATGCTGTCATCCAAAGTTGGCAAGCCCTTCCTTCCTGTTGGGGCCTATTTTAGGCCCACAACTGCACCTATGTCTACTCTCTGTTCTCACTTGGCATGATGACCTCCAACCATACGCTGGGTCCTATTATGTTCGCAGGAACTTTGAGCGTAGTAAATTAAAGTTGAAACATCACCGTGACCAGATTAAATGGATCTGAGAATGCTGAGGGAAGTAAGGGTGGAAATTGTGGAGGCACTTGTCATAATCCTCCAATCCTCCTCAAATATAGGGGTCATGCCAGAGGACTGGAGAGTTGCAAATGTTGTACCCTTGTTCACAAAAGGGTATAAGAATAAACCCAGTTTATATTTATTATTAATTCGAGACAAAATTAATAGTCACTTGGACAAATGTGGATTAATTAAGGAAAGCCAGCATGGATTTGTTGAGGGAAAATTGTTTTCAAATAACTTGATTGAGTTTTTTGATGAGATAACAGGAAGAATTGATGAGGATAATGCAGGTTATGTGGTGGATGTGGACGTCCAAAAGGCATTTGATAAAGTGCCACACAACAGGCTTTTCAGCAATGTTAAAACCCATGGAATAAAAGGGAAAGAGGCAGCAGGGATACGAAGTTGGCTGAGTGACAGGAAACAGTGAGTAGTGATGGATGGCTGTTTTTCAGCGTGGAGGGCGGTATATAGTGGAGTTCCCCAGGGACCAGTATTAGGACTCCTAATTTATATTATATAATTGATCTATATTAATGACCTCAAGTGCACAAGCACAATGTCAAAATTTGCACATGACACAAAACTTGGAAACATTATGAACTGTGAGGAGGATAGTGATAGACTTCAAGAGGACATAGATAAGCTGATAGAATGGGTGGATGAAATTTAACGGAGAGAAGTGTGAAGTGATATATTTTGATAGGAAGAAGGGAGAGATACAATCTATAATAAAGGATACAATTTGAAAAAGGGCGAAGGAGAGCAGGGACCTGGAAGTATGTATATATATATATACATATACATATACATATGTGAACAAATCATTGAGAAATGAAGAAGAAAAAACAATCAGGAGAATGGCACTAAATCACGATGCTCATTTGGAGAGCCGGTGCAGACACGATGGGCCGAATGGCCTCCTTCTGCACTGTAACAATTCTGTGATTCTGTATGAAGGGTGAGGGCTAGAGGGCTTAATAACTTCTAAAACAACAGTGACAAATTCACAGAGAACTAACCTTCTAACCAGCCTGCCTTGGTACTCACCTGCCTCCGTGGTCACTTACGTTCTGCTGCTGCGGTCGGTGGGCCCAAGTCTCTCCCGCACCTGCCTCGCCCGAGTGAAAATTGCATGTTCCGGGGCACTTTTTACCAAGGCGGGTCCGGTGAGTCAGGAAATTTCCCAACTCAAACTATATGCCTCGGCAGCCAAAATCTGGCCCATAGAATACTAAAGATGGCAAATTATGGTGAATTTTTGTAAAATACTGTTTCGGCTTTAAGTGTGTCCAGTTCTGGGTACCGCATTTTAGGAAAGATGTGGAGGCATTAGAGACGGTGCAGAGAAGATTTGTGAAAATGGCTCCAAGGATGAAGGACTTCAATTATGTTGATAGATTGGAAAAGCTGAGGCTCTTCTCCTTAGAGATGAGAAGGTTGAGAGGAGGTTTGAGGGGGGTTTTCAAAATCATGAGGGGTAGTGTAGGTAGGGAGAAACTGTTCCCTTTGGCAGAAGTTGTGTGGCATTTTAACAGCACTGTGGGTGTGGGTGTGGGTGCAGTGGTTCAAGAAGGTAGCTCACCACCACCTTCTCAAGGGCAACTAGGGATGGGCAGTAAATGCTGATCCTGCCAGCGAAGCCCACATCCTGTGAATGAATTTGAAAAAAGGGCTGAGAACCAGATCACACCAATTTAGGGTGAATGGCAAAGGAAAGCCTGTTTTTAATGCAGCAAGTGGCTAGGATCTGGAAAGCACTGCCTGAGAGAGCGGTAGAGGCAGGTTTAATGTTTGCTTTCAAAAGGGAATTGGATAATTAACCTGAAGAGAAAAAAAAATTGTCGGACTTCAGCGAAAGGGCAGCCGAGTGGAACTCACTGAGTTGTTCTAGCAGAGAGCAGACACAGATGCAATTGGCTGAATGGCCTCCTTCTGTGCTGTAACTAATCTTTGACATTTCCATGATTCTAAGAAATCCCCCACCCTCAATCCTGCCCCGATTGTACCAGTGTCCTCGTTTAGGGCAGGCGTGGGGGAACCCATCGATTTCTGTGCCTTCCCACTTCAGTGCAACCAATGCAAGGTAAGGCCAGGAGAGGGGTGAAGATTCATACTGGGTCAGTGGTAGGAAGGACACAGAAGGCAGAGAATTAAGAACAGGATCTCCTCTTGGCCATAATCTCTCTCTTCTATGTCCTCCTCCTGGTAGGACTGTCAGTGAGGACTTTTTCCAAACTGCTGTGTTTAATCTTCAGTGACCTTCTGCTCTTTTGCTGTTGGATCCTTCTTCTTAAAGTGCCGCAGCTAATGTTCCACTGTATTGTCAGCAGATTTCCCTCACTAGTGGTGGCAGAATTCCTTCACAGAGTGGAGCTACCGCCAAGAGCCTGCCTTACATGTGTTACGAACTCCAACCCCAAGGAAAGTGGGTCAAGGTCACAACAGGGTGGGAGTGGCAGGCAGAAGCCCTTGCCTGATACACCTCTGGCAGAAAAACCACCCTGGAACTCAAGAACACAGGAAATAGGGGCAGGTGTAGACCACATGGCCTGTTGAGCCTGCTCTGCTAGTCAGTAAGATCATGGCTGATCTTGAACTTCACCTCCACATTTCTGCCCACTCTCAAATCCATATTCCTTGATTCTCTGAGAGACCAGGAATCTGTATATCCATTTAAGCCTTAAATATAGTCAACGATGGAGCATCTACAATCCTCTGGCGTAGAAAATTGGAAAGATTCACAACCCTTTGAGTGAAGTAATTTCTCCACATCTCAGTAAAAAAGCAAAACCTGTTCTCAATGTCTAGGCTCACACTTCAAGCAACCTTGAACCTTGGAGTGGCCAGTACCTGTGGTACTGGACCTAGGAACAAGAGTACACTACCCCCTTGAGCCTGTTGCACCATTCAATTAGATCATGACTCATCTGTACCTTAACTCCATTCACCTGCCATGGCTCCATAGCCTTTAACATCCTTGCTCAACAAAAATCTATTTACATTTTCAAATTTTCAGTTGGCCCCCTAGCTCCAACAGCTTTTTGCAGGAGACGTTACCAGATTTCTACTACCCCTTATGTCTTTCAAACATTTATTCTTTCGTGGGATGTGGGCATCGCTGGCAAGGTCAACATTTGTTGCCCCTCCTAATTGCCCTTGAGCTGTGTGACTTGCTCAGCCATTTCAGAGGGCAGTTCACAGTCAACCACATTGCTGTGTGTCTGGAGTCACATGTAGGCCAGACCAAGTAAGGATGGCAGATTTCCTTCTCTAAAGGACATTAGTGAACCAGATGGGTTTCTAATGACAAAAAATGGTAGTTTCATGGTCAGGATTACTGAGACTAGCTTTTAATTCTAGAATTATTAATTGAATTTAAATGCCACCAGCTGCTATGAACCCTTATCCTCAGAGTATTAGCCTGGGCCTCTGGATTACTAGCCCAGTGATAGTACCAGTACACCACCATCTCTCCAACAAAGAAGCAGAGAGGTGTTTCTTGATGTCATTCTTGTCTAATTTTAAGGTTTTTGCACCCCCCCAACCCCTCCACACCCCCAACCCCCCACAACCACCCCTCCAAACCCCCCCACCAACCCCCAACCCTCAACCCCCACCAACCCCCAACACCCCACCCACAACCCCCACCCCAATTCTGAGTTTCCTACCAGAGGAAACAGTTTCTCTCTATCTACCCTATTAACTCCTTTAATCATCTTAAACACCTCAATTAGATCACCTTAATCCCCTTAATCTTTTGCACTCAAGGGGGATACAAGCTTAGTCCACACGATCATAATTTAGCTCTTTTAGCCCTTGGAGGAGAAAACCAGTGGGGAAAATAAATCTTCATAGTTTGAGGGAAAAAAATGGCATGGTAGAGGATCACTGACAGAAATCCCAGCTCAGGCTTCAGCTGATAAATTCTTGATTCTTGCTGTTATGATGCCTTCAGAATCACGCGATTGAATTACTGCCTTTTGATCCTCATCACAATGTCCAGCATCCCTCGATGCTTAAGTGACAGGTAGGTGATGAAATCAGGTAAAAGAGATGCCAGGGAGACTTTGTACTCGTTGTAACCCTGGAACAAATCACGAGTTAAATGTGCATTCATTAATTATACATTATTAAGCAAAGGGCTGAGTCAAACGGAAGGTTCAGAGTAACTGGCTGGTGGTGTTAATTTATTTCTCCAATTCTGTCACTGCTGAGAAATATTCACAGAATGCTCTTAGCAAATTGAAAATGCTTCCCCCCAATTAAGTATAATATTGGTCACTCTGACAATAGTTTGCGGAAAAGGCAATCTGGAATAAACATTTTTGCCTTGTGCTCCAATCTGTTTTTAATAGTAGTCAGGATGTGGGCATTGCTAGCTAGACTGCCATTTATTGCCCAACCCTAGTTGCCCCATAGAAGGTGGCAGCAGACCTTGAGAAGGTGGTGGTGAGCTTCTTGAACCGCTGCAGTCCATGTGGTGTAGGTACACCCACAGTGCTGTTAGGGATGGAGTTCCAGGATTTTGAACCAGTGACAGTGAAGTAACGGCGATATATTTCAAAGTCAGGATGGTGAGTGACTTGGAGGGGAACTTCCAGGTGGTGGTGTTCCCATCTATCTGCTGCCCTTGTCCTTCTAGGTGGTAGTGGTCATGGGTTTGAAAGGTGCTGTCTAAGGAGCCTTGGTGAATTTCTGCGTGCATCTTGTAGATGGTACACACTGTTGCTACTGTGCGTCGGTGGTTGAGGGAGTGAATGTTTGTGGATGTGGTGCCTGACTGGCTTTGTCCTGGACAATGTCAAGCTTCTTGAGTGTTGTGGGAGCTGCACCCATCCAGGCAAGTGGGGAGTATTCCATCACATTCCTGACTTGTGCCTTGTAGATGGTGGACAGGCTTTGGAGAGTCAGGAGATGAGATACTCATCGCATGATTCCTAACCTCTGACCTACTCTTGTAACCAGGATCTAGACCCAGCGATGATGAAATTATGATTATATATCTCCAAGTTGGGATGATGTATGACATGGAGGAGATCTCGATGTTCCCATGCATTTGCTACCCTTGACCTTCCAGTTAGTAGAAGTCACAGGTTTAGAGGATACTGCCAAGGCATTCAGGACTTGCTGCAGTGTATTTTGTAGTCAGAAGACTCTGTTGTCACAATGCACCAATAGTGGAGAGGGTCGATGTTTAGGATAGAGTGTGAATTGCAGATTAAACATATTGTTTTATCCTAGGTGGTGCGGAGTATCTTGAGTTTTGTTGCAGCTACACCCATCAAGGAGAGTGTTCTATTAAACTCCTGCCTTATAGATGGTGGACAAGCTTTGGGGAGTCGGATGATGAGTTATTTGCCTGAGACTATCCAGCCTCTGACCTGCTCTGCTAGCCATGGCATTTACGTGGCTGGTCCAGTTGAATTTCAGGTTAATGGTGGCCCTCAGGCTGTTGATGGTGGGGGATTCAGTGATGGTAATGCTTTTGAAAGTTAAGGGGGAATGGACCTTCATGTTGGAGATGGTCATTGCCTGGCACTTGTGTGGCATGATTGTTGCATGTCGCTTATCAGCCTGAATGTGGTCGAGGCATTGCTGCATGTGGGCACAGACTGCTTCATTATCTGAGGAGTCGTGTGTGAACACTGTGCAATCGGTGAACATCCCCATTTCTGACCTTATAATGGAGGGAAGGTTATTGATGAAGTATCAGAAGATTGTTGGCCCTGGTCAGCTCTTACACCATTTCCAACGTGAAACTCACTCACCCATCTTCTTTTCTCTATAATCACAGGTTTCTATGTATGGAAGCTATTTAAGGTGGGATTAATGCCTTCAAAGCACAGTTAAAAAATTAAACAGCAAAATTACTTCACTTTTGCCAGTAGATGGCAGCAGGTCCTTTCTTTCCTGCTATGACATCTCACAATTTTCCATAAATGAATTCCTTTTTAAGTGTCAGGACGTAGATGTTTGGATCTCTCTATAAAATTATAAAATTAATCACATCAATAAGTAATTTTAGACAAGTTAAATTCACAACATCTACCCAATCCACATCTGCAATGTACTAACTCCTGCAATCTTCAGGTTAATTCTGCCTCAATGTGCCTTAGAAGAGCTAAAATTGCTAAGGTGGCCACTAAACTGAGTGATTCATTCTTTTAGTTGATATATAATCAGTTTTCCTACACTTAGGTCCGGCCAAACAAGTAGCTTTTGTTTATTTTGCCTCCTTCACAAAAGTTGTAAAGTTGGTTTATGATGAGGGAGGGCCTTCGGTCCATCCTCAATGGTGGGGGAGTCCAGGACATCAGTGCAAAAGACAAGGCTGAAGCATTCGCAGCCACCTTCGGCCAGAAGTGCCGAGTGGATGATTCATCTCAGCTTCCTGCTCGGGTCCCCAGGATCACAGATGCCAGTCTTCAGCCAATTCGATTCACTCCACATGATGAGAAACGGCTGAAAGCACTGGACGCAGCAAAGGCTATGGGCCCTGACAACATTCCAGCAATAGTACTGAAGATTTGTGCTCCAGAACTAGCTGTGACCTTAGCCAAGCTATTCCGGCACAACCATAACACTGGCATCTACCCGACGATGTAGAAAATTGTCCAGGTATGTCCTATTCACAAAAAAGCAGGACAAATCCAACCTGGCCAATTACCGCCCCATCAGCCTCCTCTCGATCATCAGCAAAGTGATGAAAGGTGTCATCGACAGTGGATGGGCAACAAATACTAACCTTGTCCGCGATGCCCAGATTCCGTGAAAGAACAAAAACACCTGACTCTGTAATTCCAGTTCACCAGCTCCACTGTGCTTAATGTAATCAATCTTACTTTTCACAAAAGGCCATCCTTTTTCAACATGATCTGAAGTACTGAATGGTTTCTACAGCAGTGAAGACACTGTAATCCTGGCAAGCAGTGCATGTACCTGAAGAAATTGTGAGTTGCTCAAAGAATCATAGAAGGAAACACTGCAGGAGGTGGCGATTCGGCCCATCGTGCTTGTGCCAGTTCTTTGAAAGAGTTAATAAATTATTCCCAGTCTCCTGCTCTTTTCACATAGCCCTGGAGATATCCCCCCCACCCTTCAAGTATTTATCCAATTCTCTTTTGAAAAATACTAGTGAACGTGCTTCCCACAGCCTTTCAGGCAGTATCTTCCAGGTCACAGCAAACTTGCCATGCCAAAAAAAAAACTCTTCATCTCCCCTCTGGTCCTTTTGCCAATTACCTTGCCGGTTTCTCTATTTTTTTAAGGATTTTTTCCGAAGATGTTGGTACCTGATGCGATAGCTCCAGACAGGTCTCTCAGTGCCGGGGTCAGAAGAAATCATTTTCCTTGGTACCAGGCAGGGGGCTCATCTCACGGCTCCAAGAATTGCAGCCGTACACACGAGCCTCACTGCTGGCTGATCCGCTGAGAACTGAGGAAAGATAAAAAATCATAGCAGCAATTGGATTTTGAGGAACAGAGAGAGTCAGCAGCTACAGAGCTAGGAGACTGACTCTGTTTGCTAACACTCCTGTGAAGTGCCTCGGAATGTTTTCACCCTTTAAAAGAGCTATATAAATGCAACTTCTTGAGGCAGTTGGTTGTTGCAGCATTGCCACAGTGATAGTTTTCGCTCGTTACTTTGAACCCCTGCAGAACTCCCAGGTAGATTTTCTATATCTATATTACTTTCCTTTAATTGTTATTTGGTGGTTAACCGGCTTAATCTGTTTATCTTCTCTCAGCTTTCCCTTGTTGTGAAATGGAAGTTGAAAGCTCAGGCAGATTACAGCTAATAAACCTATTTGGCTTTTGGGACTCTTGACCCCTTTGCTATTGAAATCTATTGCTGCTAAAATATGTCAGTGATTGTACAAGCAACAATACATGGACTGGCAGTATGAGAGTAGGTGAGATACCAGGCTCATTATAGGTCAAACTGTCATGATAAGCAACAATAACTGTTCGGTCCCCAGCAATAAACATACATGAGAAAAGGAGACACCATTATGATCTGATTGCAATGGGAGTCATTAACAATCTGAAGCCTATTCTAAAAAGAAAGAAAAACTTGCTTTTACATAGATGATTACCTCATGATGTCTGAAAGTGCTTTACAACCTATTATGCACTTCTTTTAAAGTGCACTCACTGTTGTAATACAGAAAACAGAGTGGCCAATTTGCACACAGCAAGATCCTACAACAGCAATGAGATAATGACATCATTGTCTGCTTTCGATGTGGGCTAAGCGATAGATATTGACCAGGGCAGTGGGGAAAACATCCCTGTTCTTCTTCGGAATAGTGCCATGGGATCTTTTACATCCACCTGAGAGAGCAGACAGGGCTTCGATTTAACGTCTCATCCAGAAGACATCACCGCTGACAGTGCAGCACTCTCTCTCTATGCTGCACAGGGGGGGTCAGATTATGTGCTCAGGTCTCTGGAGCAGGATTATGAACTCACAACATTCTGGGTCCAGAGGTGGTGTAACTGCCACATGCACAAGGTCGCAGATGTATTTTAAATAGTAATTGTACAATGATGGATGGCTAAAGGTGGATGGGGTGAAAGCTTTGATTAAAGCTGTCCTGTTAGGCTGTGAGGTCAGTGGGAACTGCCTCATAACCTAGTTGGAGATGGTGAGTGGACGCTCGGCAACGAGTGGCTGGTGGATGGAGTAGCGGGAAGAGCGGAGGTGTGCATGATTGTCGAATGAGGAGAGACTAGGCCAACTAGGTCTGTATTCATTGGAGTTTAGAAGAATGAGAGGCGATCTAATTGAAACATATAAAATTCTGAAAGGGATGGACAGACTGGATGCAGGGATGATATTTCCTCTGGCTGGGGGGGTCTAGAACAAGGGGTCACAGTCTCAGGATACGAGGTGGACCATTTAGAACCGAGATGAGGAGAAGCTTCTTCTCTCAGCGGGTGGTGAACCTGTGGAATTCTCTACACAGAGGGCTGTGGAGGCCAGGTCACTGAATATATTCAAGAAGGAAAGAGATAGATTTCTGGACTCTAAAGGCCTAAAGGGATATGGGGAGAGCGCAGGAGAAATAGCGTTGAAATAGAGGATCAGCCATGATCATATTGAATGGCGGAGCAGGCTCGAAGGGCCGAATGACCTATTCCTGCTCCTATTTTCTATGTTTCTATGCTTCTATGGCTGGGAGGCAGTTACAAGGCAGCTACACAGTGGAAGAATACATCGGCATCATAAACAAAAGAGCAAAACACTGTATAAATTTTATTAGTGATCTCCAAATTATTTTACACACTGCAGTTCCCTCCCAGCTTAAACTTTACAATTCATACTGCTATAGTGATAAGAGAATTGGCAGAACTGGGCCGGTCCAAGGTCATGATCCCATGGTATGAACAAGTGAGTTGTAATGCAAGAAATGTTCGATACAGGGTCATGCAGCTGCTGCCCGCATGTTACAAGGCTATTTTCTCCAGTGAGAAATTCCTAATCTGCATTGATTAGATACAATCTATATAGAGTATTTTGGGCTAGGGGTTGAAATGAAGGTTATTAACTTTATTGTGCAGAGCATCAGACAGAGCTGAATTTTATTTGTTTTTTTTGATGACTTTGTGCTCATCAAGGTGAGACGTGTTGGGAAATGGTACACAGGTCTATTTCAGACAAGCAGTGTCAGGTCAGCTACGGAACGAGTTGGAGTAAAGTTCAAGGACAAAGTACTGTGGATGCAGGAAATCGGAAATAAAATCAAAAAATGCTGGAGACACTCAGCAGTCCTGGGCAGTATCGTTGGAGAGAGAAACAGAGATAGTGCTTCAAGTCCATGATCCTTCTATGTCTCTCTGTCTCCATAGTTGCTGCCAGACCTGCTGAATATTTCCAGTAAAGATCCCCAGCTTCATCCAGCCCAACTTTGGAGGACGACCCCGCTCCCCTGCTCCATTGCTCCACTGTGCCTTTATTCCATGTCTCATTCCAGCCAACCAATTGCCCTCTTGGGGCAGCATTGCCCATTTAGATCCAATTTGACTCAAACTGGGGGTCAGTTTGTACAGTGAGCCCTGTTTATCGGGAGCCTTATGGAGGAGACTGTCACTCCATCATCCTGGTTGGATTCAATCTTAAAGTACCAGAATTGTAAAGTTGATGTGCTAGCCCACTGTTATCACCCAGTCCTCCAGTGACCAGCTTCATTTATTTATTTGCCTCCATTCGTTTCCGAAGATAGGAATTTAATCGTATAAAGTAGATGTAAAATAACCTGTAAAATAACCAAAGTAAAATAACCTATAAACTTACAGGTTATAATGTTTTAATTTTTTTTCTGATGGGAAAGTTCCTACAGAACCTAACTCCAGCATTTACATTGGTTATAATGGGAAAATCTGATTGGCTTAATGTTGTTTCATTCAAAGTTACATTTCATAGGAACACAACTACAACATTAAGCGAGGAATTGCTGTAGTGTATTTGGAAACTTAATAGAAGATTTTTCAGGGTATGGGGAAAAGAACCATGGGGGTGGGATTACAAATCACCAGCATAAGCACAATGGGCCAAATGGCCTCCCTCTGTGCTGTAAAGTGAGGGCAATATGATTCTATGCACCTCAATAGGTTCACTAGACTTGTGTCTATATGAAATCTAACAGAGTTTCCCTAATTCTGTAACTTGCAGATGAGCAGGAAGCACCTCTCGCTTCTGAGTCAGAAGGTCATTGGTTTGAGCACTAGTCCAGAGACTTGAGTATAAAATCTCAGCTGACACTCCAGTGCAATACCGAGTGAGTACTACACTGTCAGAGGTGCTGTCTTTTGGATGAGACATTAAACCAAAGCCCTATCTACCCTCTCAAGTGGATGTAAAATATCCTCTGGCACTATTTTGAAGATCAAGGGAGTTCTCCCCCATGTCCTGACCAATATTTATTCCACGGCCAACACCACTAAAGGAAGATTATCTGTTTCATTGTCACCATGTTGTGGGAGCTTGCTGTGTGCAAACTGACTGCCTATTCCCTGCATTACAATAGTGACTGCACCTCCTTTTAAGAAAGTGTTTGAACTGTGCAGCACATTGGACAGCTAAAGAGTAGAGACTGTACCATTGTATCTGGGAGTTCCTGGATGATGAGGTTGCAATTTCAATTACTCCAATGGGAAAATGCCTGTTTGGGTGACATGGAATATGTTTTTAGTGATGGAAGGGGGTTGCCCGGAATGGCAGGAAGCATCAAGCAGAGCTGCAGGGACTTATCTAATAGTAACCAGATCAGGGAAATTCAAACATCAGGTGCCCTCTCAGTCCTCTCATCTGAGCTTCAAGGAGGTACACATCAAACAAATACATCCAAAATGTAAGGACATTCACCCTCACTTTGAACATCTCAGTCCCCATATGCTGTGGCTCAGAGCAAATTCTACTTGTAGAGACCTGGCACAGACATTAATGTAGAGTAAAGGGCTAACTCTTACACTACTCTAATAATAGCTACTGAGCATGTGCATAAGGAGCCAGGTCACAATGATGTCACTCAGAGAGAGATGAGTGAGAAGAACCTAAGAGAGGAGCAGTAGCTCTGCCCTGATGTTCTGTAATCTTGTATACAGTTAGTAATGTAAATAAAAGTACTTTAAAGGAAAGATCTTTGTCTCCAACCAGGTCTCCTATTAGAGTAAGACACCCAATGTCTTCTGAGACAACCCAACAATAACAGAATTACAGGTCAAAGGGCCTCCTTCTGTGCTGTAACCATTCTAGGATTCTTTGATCGTCCAGTTCCCCTTTCACCAAATCCTGACGTTAAAGACAGCCTTTAATTAGTGGACCAGAACCTAATGGATTATACTTAATTCCAGGTTGTCACTCAACTTCGACCCATAGGATCATTTTATCAGGGGTCACAGATAGACAACAGGGCGGTAACCCCCAGGATATTTTTCCTCACCAATTAGTGCAGCACTGATCTCACTAATGATATCACCCAAACCACGATAAACAAGGGATTGGAGCAGGACCTTCTAGTTATACATAGATGTTACATCACAGGATCAGACGATAATTCTCAATGAGGAAGGCCATTAAAATTTACCATTTAGGGCTCCTCTCCAGCAATACCATCGGCAGAGCAGGCCTGGCCGGAGTGTGCACCTCATGTCCTTACCTGTCATAGGACTGCTATGCTAAAAGGTAGCTTCCACCTTTGGGCCCTCACCGGCAGGCTCCTGACAAAATGGCGCTGGCAGAAGCAATGCTGCTAATAGGGTGATAAGTCTACTGACCCCATTTAGAGGCTGTTACTGGCCCCATTAGCGCTGATTTCAGATGGTTAAACTACCCCCACTTCAACTCCACCCCCTGCAAAGCAATCACTATCTGCTTTGGACTTAGGTCCCATTGGTGGAAGGACACTGCATGATCATCAAAAACACTGATTTGCAGTTTTCATGGGAAATGGACAGATTTGCAGAAAGTGATGCCCAAATCATTGGGAAAACTACCCCTTTAATAACTGGACCTGAGTTACTCAGCCACAAAAAAACTGGAGGCCCCAGTTATAACAATACTGGCCCCACATGAACCCTCAATTACCATTTCCCCACCGTTGGTGGCCATGCCTTCAGCTGCCAGGGTCCTGAACTCTGGAATTCCCAACCTTAACCTCTCCACCTCTCTAGCTGTCTCTCTTCCTTTAAGACACTCCTCAAAATCTACCAGTTTGACATAGATTTGGGTCAACTGCCCTAATATCTCCTTATGTGGCTTGGTGTCAAATTGTGTTTGGCAGTGTTCTCGTGAAGCGCCTTGGGACATTTTACTACGCTATAGGCACTGTATAAATACAAGTGTTGTTGCTGTAAGAGAATTGCAGAATGAAATCTACAAAGTATTGGCATTACTCATTGAATTTGGTAGTATTAGTGGAATTTGGTAGTATAAGTGGATTTCGGCATATTTGGTCTCTGTAAAGCGGTAACTCCCACTTATGTATTACCACCCAGGCCAAAGTAAAAAGACCTCTGCTCATATCTTCAGGTGGCTACTGCAGGGGCGTCATATCTTTTGTCACAATGGGAAAGTTAATGGAGTCCAGTGTCCCACATCTAAACATTATCGGCACTGCAGTGCTCTGGCTGTGGAGGGCTATTGCTATCAGCCAACCACCTTTATTGATTCAAAATGAATTGTGCGTGACCAGAAACACGTGAAGCAGTCCCGCCAACAAGCTAATGCTAAAGCTCTTCGAATTTTGCTTTCAATTTCTATTTCTACAGCTTTTATTGTTTAGCCTGCTGGGTGTGTCTGTTTGAGATTTTCAACTTTGAGGCTTTCAAAGGATCTCACGTTGGCAGATTTCAGGTTGTGGGGTGGGGGGAATGAGTGCGGCGAGAGCCATCAGATAAAAGATTCTTATATGGGCGAGGGTTCAAAATAACCACCCACCGTCATCTTTCAGATTCTGACTGATCTGTACGACATCTTCAGAAATTTCTACTTGATTTCCAGGGTGCTTCACCACCCCCACCCCTCTACACCTCTCCCTTTTTAAACGTTCCCTGCTCCAGCTCAATTTTTACCATCCCACCCCCCCCATACCCCCCACCTCCTTCCCCCGCCCCCACTCCACTGCAGCTCCGTTTGAGAGGATGATCTGCGGTTTACCATTAATTTATTTGTTATTATGAATCAGGTGCTGCTCTACAGTTTGTGTACAGTTAGTGTTGGCAATTCCTAGTACCATACCAAAAGTGAATAAATAAATAAAAACCCACAATCAAATGACTGCAAAAAAGCACCAACCTCTGGTCCGTAAAACTCAATTTATTTTTCATTTTGGGGGAGAAAGATTTACACAGTGTATTAGTTTATATTTTCATTGAGAGAATTCACTGACAAATAAAAGAGCGACTGTCAACTGGAGAAATTCAGTTCTATTATTTATTTCATACAGTGTCTCCAAAGGTTCATGGTGCTATTATTGCCTCAGTACTGTTATGCCTTTTCATAACTAAGTTATTGTATGTACAAATTACTTTAAATTATATAAAACGAGTGAAAATTATGGGGTTGATATTCCCTTGACCGTCTACATGCACAGTGCAGCAATATGAACTATACTCAGCCATCCTTTAGGGTACATCCTTGGCTGCTGGGGGAGATCGCCTTTAAACACAGTTAAGTACAGTTTGTGTTTGACGCACAGCTGTACAGGAGCTGTACCTGGTAGCATGAACACACAGAAAAGACACACGGAGCAGAATTCTCCTCTTGGCGTGCGACATGCTCGAGCATGAAGTAGTGCGCGATGATGTCGGGCGAGCGTCCTGATGTCATCGCGCACTCGTGAGAGTTGGCAGCGCGCCTGCCGACAATTAAGATGCCTATTAAGGCCATTAAAGTAGCAATTTTTCGCTGCCCGTCCAATGTTACAGATGGCAAGTGTGTGAATTGGCCAGTCTGCCTTTCTTTGTATTTTTGAGGAAACCTCATCCAAGGGCGGGATGAGGTTTCCGTGATTAATTTTTAAAAAAAGATTAAAATGCTTTGTAAAGATTTCCATCATCCGTATGCTGAGGTGTCTCGTTCTGATGCATCTTCAGGGAGCTTTCCTTCCCCACTCCCCCACGCCCGCGCTGACTCCAGCGCCCGCCCTCCTCCTGCCCCCTACCCTGGCAGCGCTGAGCCTTTCTGAGCATTAATTGGCCAGCCAGCGTGAAATCGCGGTCAGGGGCCGATCGCGGTTGGCGGTCCATTCCCCGGCCACTCCCGGACCAGCCAATCGCAGCCGCCTGCTGGCCCTGAAAATCCTGCCCTTAGAATTCTGTAGAATTACAGCCCGAAACAACAGGCCATTTGGCCCAACAGACCTATGTCAGCGCAAAAGCAAAATAATGCAGATGCTGGAAAACTGACAGAAAAACAAAGAAATGCCGGAAATGCTCAGCAGCTCAGGTAGCATTTACAAAGAGAAACGGAGTTGACGTTTCAGGTGGAGATGACTTTACATGTGTACTGGTCTGATGAACCCGTTGAAAGTTTTGGTCTCATCTCGACCTGATACACCTCTTTTGCTCCATAGATGCTGAGCATTTCCAGCATTTTTTGCTTTTATTATGGTCTTTGTCAGTGTTTACGCTCCACAGAAGCCTCCCCCCCATCCTATTCCATCTCACCCCATCTATGTATCCTCTCTTCTCCCTGATTTGTTTACCCAGCTACCCCTATCCCTAGCTATAAATGAAAGACATTTGTGCTATTCACTAAACCATGTGGTAGCATTCTCACGACGGGAGCAATTTTTAAATGAATTATACCCTGCCCTGGCATCAATGGCAAATAAATACCCACTGTCATTCTGGTGTCTTAACTGGACGTGGGCTCACCAGCCCAACTTTCCTCCAGTTCTGCCACCCGTCTATAGAAACTACCCCATTATCAATCCAGTATCAATTGGGTGGGATCTACAGCAGCTGGTTGGGTTATTGCCTGTGTGGTGCCATTGAAAATTAACCCCCCACCCCCACCAAACACCCCCCCCCCCCCCCACCCCCCACCCACCCACCGCCACTCCCTCCAACTCTGCCCATTTCCTTCTGGATTACAGTCCCACATATACAGGCTGGTCTCTGCTGCCTGGCCCAAGGGGCCATTTTTCATGCATGAATGTAGGCAATGAGCGGCGATAGCCGACTTAGATATTGGGAGGTGTCAGAGCCAGACCCTATCCAGTCCTCACTTGGTGTCGCTTTCTAAAACAGAGTCACTCGACGGAGATCAGAAGCGGCTGATTCCAAACATCCCCCAGCTCTGACCCCATTTTCCCAATGGCGCTGAAGCTAATTGTAGCAATATTTCCACCCCCTAGACTGTAATCAGTTAACCCAATGTGGATGAGAGATCACACAATAGAATTGTACAAGTTCTGAAGGCGAGTTTGGACACCTTACCAATGCCCTAATGGACTCCAACAGGTCACAGACATTATATAAATGTATTGGGTTAGCTTACAGGCATTTCAGATCACTTAGTGTATCAGGCTGCAACTTAAAAGTTCATTAAATACCTTGACAACTTAATGTCTATGCTGCCATTTTCAGTGTTATGTGCAAGGAACACAACTTGTTACAATGAGGCTTAGAATTTTTTTAAACGTATATAACTAGAAAATGCTGGAAATACTCAGCAGATCAAGCTTTTTTTTTGTTAACAGTTTTTTAAATGTTGTTTTCTGTTTGTCATTCTCTAGCCTCTCCCCATCACAATTAGCTACGGCTCCGAGCGTCTCCCTTCAGTACCGAAATTAGGGAGCGTGGCAGCCTCTTAACGTGCTTGATTCGTGACAGGGGACCAGGTAAATCAGTCATCCCGTGGGGCGAGGTCCCTGCTGGTACTCAGGACTGGACAACATGGCAAGCAAACCAGCAGGTGCCTGAGACCTCCTGAGACCAGCCGGGGGGAAAGAAATGTTGCTGTTATTGTTCTTTTTATTCTTCTGCATGGCTTGTAAAAAAAAAACTAGCCAGGGAATTTGAGGGCTTCTGTTGAATACATTTGTAAGGATGTCTGCTTTAGAGCTGCAATCTGCTTACACAATGACACTCCGGCATTGTAAGGATGACTAAAAAGTGTCATCAACTTAATTTTGAAAAAAAAAACTCTATAGCAGGAGAGCGTTCAAAGCAATAAGAGGAAGCAACATAAATGGTGTATGTGGGACAGAGCCGATTGTGAGATCTGATAATGATGCCTTCCTTAGGTTCATGTTCTGCACAACAAGAACAGGTACCTGCAGAGGAAGGAGATCGTTTTAACCACAATGGTCTTTGTGATGAAAAGTAAAACTGGGCGGGGGTGTTAAATGTGCAGCCGTTCCGATCCCATCAGTTTATTGCTGGGGACAGTTTAGATTAAGATTACCCCCCTGAAGACTCTCTCTCTGGGCCGCATTTCATTTTAACTGTGTATCCATCCACACTGATGCAGATGCGATTGATGATTCCCTGCACCGTGGTACCAGGCATCCATTTCTCTCATTGTCACAAAAGGGATTATTCATCTCTAGAATAATTCAGTTCTTCCAGTTTTTCTCCCCTCTTTCTCTAAAGGACCTGGGCTGTCTGGTATATGGTCTCATGGACACTGCTAGCCCCACCATCTCAATGGTTAATATTCATCAACCTGAGGTCCGGAGCCTCAGTCTGCACCGATTTAACTAAGGCTAGTCGCACTAGTGTCCCTGGACTATCAGCCAGCTCCTTATCATTGTCCAGTCATCCTCCCCCCTCCTTGCCACGCTTACACTGTTGGTCTGGAGGTGGAGGAAATGACAACTGACACTATGCTAATGTTCACACTTGTGCACAACTGATTGGCGTTCACACTCACATGCTTTCCAGCTGTTGGCCATTAGCTGATGAGACCCTGGGCTTTTCCAACTCCCTATCAACCATGAAAGCCTCTTATTTCCCTCTTAGTGCATTAAAGAGGGTGTGGTCTCTGAAAGCATTAAAAGAAAGCAAATTCCTACCTGCTGGTTGAATATTTTAGCTCTGCGTTCTGTTTACTGAATGGACTATTTTCCAGGTTACCCATTTCCCTCTGTTTACAGGCCATTCTGACACATGTCCTGCATCATTTCCTGATTACCTGCCGTCAGAACTATTCCAGGACTTCCCATCAATTGCAGAAAACTAAACCCCATGAACAGTAGACTGGGCTCTCTCTATAAGGATGTGTTTGAAGGCTAAAAGTGCGATACAGCTTTGTGTTTGCCATCCAGTTTCTCCTCAATTGTTTTATAAACGGTATGGGCATCAGCATCACTGACCTAATCGGAGTGGTCAAGGTCAAGGTCAAGTATACGCTTGGAAAGCCAACGTTGATTGTTTGTTTTCATTTGGAAGCGGCTTCATAGCCAAATACTATACAGTCCTTACCCAGCCTTTATGCAAATGCACTTGGTGGATCTCTAAAAAGGAGTGATGAAGGAGCTGGTATGGTGTGTTACAATCTTAGATTATTACCCGAAGTTTTTCAAGATCTGGTGTCCCTTCTGATTAATTCCTCTCAACTTCAGCTAGAGGGAGCCAGACGTAAAGACACGTAACTGGGTTCTCTGAGTCCAACTCAAACCTCAGCTAAAGGAGTGAAACCAGTCAAGATTGTTAGCTCATTCCTGATAGACTTATTTACGATTAGTTTTTGGCTAGATTTGTAATTTTCCTGGAAATTGTAACGGTCCGGGGTGAAATTCCTCAGTGAACATCACCCACCTCATGGGAACAGGAGTCGGGTTCATGAGTCTTTGATACAGAAGACTAAATGAGACAATTTAAGTTTTAAGCTCTCAAATTTATTATAATAAGAAAACATGTAATTTGGTGGCTATGTAAAAAGCATAAATTGCAAAACTAGGTAAATCCTGAAAAAGAGGATTGCTAGCTCATATTTCTAATAGAGAATCCAAGCTTTAGACTTTACTTGTTACGGGTACAAGATTTTTAAAAGAAGTAAACTAAGTAAGGATGTCTATCAAATATTGAAGTAAGATGACCTTAATCCTCAAGTGTGTGAGACTCATTAGGCTCAGAGCGGATCTGAAACCAAACTAACTAGTCTAACGAAGCTGAAATTATTTGAATTTGGGTTGAGATATTTACAGTGAATTTTGGCGTTGTATAATTATGTAGAAGACGGTCATTTGGTCAATAATAGACCACCACAAATTAATATCCTGTATTTGGTGAAAGGACCACCTATTATAATGAGAGTGACCGTTCAATTTCTAAGAAATGTTATTTTGAATTTATTCCTGAAAACTGGACCTGAAGTAACAGTCATGTTGGTCAAATTTGCTTAGTCAAGGTACAGTGTCCAGCAAGATAATAAGACTTAAGGCCTAGTAGTCTTTTATCTGATTGTGGTTTTAATTATCAGGGGAAGCATTATATGCTTACATGCTAGTGTAATAGCATGGAGCATAGAAACCATATTTTAGGTGTGTGTATTTCTTATCGGTGAATTCACATTGCCATGAAGGGAGTTAACCATGTTGTGTTGCAAGTGAGTTTGACTGCTGTTATAATATGTTTTACTGTGCGTTAACCCAAAGTAACTTTGAAGCAAATATTCCTGTATTAATTCCATATTATTTGACCCTTATTCCTTCAGAATGGGAAAACAGTTCCAGGACTTTGGAAGGAAGGAAATGTTGGAGATGTTGGAGGTGGGACAGTAGTTGAATAGAATGGAGGGGGGTGAATGCTGTGGTTTTGAAGAAGAGTCAGTTCAGTGTGTTTTGAAGGTAGATAAGGACATTGCCAAAGGACTGAGAGATAGGCTTGCCTAAAACCCTTTCCTGTGCCTTTTTTCAATTCAGGATTCAGTTAGTTGGTCAGTAGCTGGGATAAGAGAACATAAGAACATAAAAAAAATAGGAACAGGAATAGGCCATTTGGCCCCTCAAGTCTGTTCCGCCATTAATAAGACCATGGCTGATGTGATTGTGATTTTAACTTCACTTCCTGCCTGCAGCCTACCCAACACCCCCAACCCGTTCCCCCTGCCCACCACAATCCCCCATATCCCTTGACTTCCTTATAGGTCAAAACTCTGTATTACAGAGAAATGTTTCAGGAGTTATATGCTGAGCTCACTGGACAAGATGAGTGTGCTGAGGGGAAAGGTGGGGAAAACAACAGCAAAATGCAGGAAAGGTGAGTCTCATTCCAGAGGAGCGCTGGAGGATTGGGGACTGGGAATTGAAAGGATTATATCAAGAGGAGATTAGAGATGGCATCTGCCAATAGATTTATAAACCAAGGGTTTATGATTCCTTGAATTGTGCATCTGAGGTCAAGGTAAGCAGTGCAGAGAAAAGAGGTCAGAAAAGATATTTATTGATGAAAGAGAGGAATTTGGAACATTATCAGAGCATGTTGTAGCTAGGCCCTTGAACAACAACAGCAATAAAAACTTGTGCCTTTAAAGTAGTAAAACATTCTAAAACATTTTACAGGGGCTTTATCAAATGAAATTTGATATTGAGCCTCAAGAAGAGCTATTTGGACAAGTGACCAAAAACTTTGGTCAAAAAAGTGGACTTTAAGGAGTGCTTTTTAAAATTCATTCATGGGATGTGGGTGTCACTGGCCAGGCCAGCATTTATTGCCCATCTCTAATTGCCCGTGTTCAGAGGGCATTTAAGAGTAACCACATTGCTATGGACCTGGAGTCACATATAGGCCAGACCAGGTAAGGACGGCAGGTTTCCTTCCCTAAAGGACACTAGTGAACCAGATGTGTTTTTACGACAATTGGCAATAGTTTCATGGTCATCGTTAGGCTTTTTTAATTCCAGATGTTTATTGATTTCAAATTTCACCATCTGCCAATGGTGGGATTTGAAGGAGGTCATAAAATCATAAGAAATAGGAGTAGGAGTAGGCCATTTGGCCCCTCGAGGCTGCTCCGCCTTTCAATAAAATCACAGCTGTTCTGATTGTGGTCTTAACTCCACTTTCCTGTCTGACCCCATAATCCTTGACTCCCTTGTCAGACAAAAATCTGTCCAACTCAGCCTCGAATATATTCAATGACCCAGCCTCCCCTGCTCCCTGTTGAAATGAATCCCAAAGACTAACGATCTCCTCATCTCTGCCTTAAATAGGGGACCCCTAATTTTGAAACTGTGGCCCCGAGTTCCATATTGTCCCACGAGGGCAAATATCCTCTCAGTATCTACCCTGTCCATCTCCCTCAGAATCTTATATGTTTCAATAAGATCGCCTCTCATTCTTCTAAACACCAACGCGTATAGGCCCAACCTGCTCAACCTTTCCTCCTAAGACAATCCCTTCAACTAAGGAATAAGCCTGGTGGACCATCAATGGGCCTCCTTCCAATGCAAGTATATCCTTCCTTAAGTAAGGGGACCAAAAACAGTACTCTAGGTGCGGTCTCACCAATGCCCTGTACAGTTATAGCAAGACTTCCCTAGTTTTATACTCCATCCCTCATGCAATAAAAGAGAATGAGATAGAGAGGCTTAGGGAGAAAATTCCAGAGCTCAGGGCTTTGGTAGCTGGAGGCACGACTGCCAAGTGGCAAGGTGACAGTAATTGGGAATGCACAAGGGGCTAAAATTGGATGAGTGCAGATACCTCGGAGAGTTATGGGCTGGACAAAATTACAGAGATGGGGATGGATGAGACCACGGATTTGCGCACAAAGCTTCAATAAAACTTGTTAACTAGAAACTCCAGTGGGCTGAGAAATTAACTCTAATACTGAGTTTATCAGTCTCTGAGCTGTGCACTGGGATTCAAGTAGGAGCAAGGAATGAAAATTGTTGAAACAGGAGCTTTGTAATATCAGAATTTGTTATAATGAGAATCAATGCTATAAACTTCAAATAAATCTTCCCATTGCATTTAAACATTTATTTCATTATTGCTATAGAAGCCAAGTATTTAATAAGAGTTCCTACCAGCAGAATACTTGCATTATAGATCTGCACGTGACATTTCTGTGGCCTGGTAATTCATTTTTAAACTTGACCAAAATTAACCCGATGTGCTTTTAAACCATTTGCATATGTAAGACTGAGCGATAAATACATTAAGATATAATATCTGGTGTAGTAGTTGGGCTACTAATCCTGAGACCCAGGCTAATGATCTGGGCATGCAGGTTCAAATCACACCATGGCAACTGGAGGAATTTAAATTTAATTAATAAAAAGAAAATCTGCATTTGAAAGCTAGTCTATAGTCAACAATTACTGTTGATGGTCATAAAAGCCCATCTGGTTACCTATGCCCCTTTAGGGAAGGAAATCTGCCATCCTTACCTGGTCTGGCCTACATGTGACTTCAGACCAGACCAAAAGCAACGTGGTTGACTCTGCTGAAATGGCCTAGCATGCTGCTCAGTTCAAGGGCAGTTAGGAATGGGCAACAAATGCTGGCCTTGCCAGTGGTACCCATGTCCCATGAAAGAACAAATTTTTAAAAAACCCGTACATTTCTAAAACTTTGAGGGTCAACAAGTTTATCTGGTGAGTTGTTAAACCGTATGGACAGGCAGGTTCCAGGTTCAATTCTACCCTGTACTGAGCTAGCTGGTATTAGAGGGGTAGTAGTTGGGGGTGCCATAGTGCATTGATATACAACCATGTTTTCTTAATACTTTATTCTAATGATATAATTGAATTTCTTTGCACAATTGTATCTTTGAAACAAAGCAATACCTTATAGTTTTCGCAAGGGTCATTTTTACTGGTAGCACTCGATGTGCATTCAATAACTTGTTTAATTTTATACACAGCAACATTTTCACACGAAGCTAATCCATATTTTTGAGCTCTGAGAGGTTGAGATTAGTCAAAATTACCTGTCGCCACACCTGTACGTCGCACCACGGAGACCTTGAACACTGTTCCCTATTCTGATTTCACAGCCTGTCTGCTTTTACCTCAGCTGTCTGGACCCACTGGGGAGGGAGGCTTCAATGAAGGAAGTAAGATGAAGCAACTTAAGGTTATTCCTACACCTCGCGTCTTACCGTAATGTGCATTGGCAACAATGTGAGAGCAGCTTGTTTAAATCCACTAAACAATGTAAAAATGGAAGAGGAAAGTTAACAAACTAAGCTGAAAGTGAAAATATATGTGTGAACATTCTTGGACTCCGTGTTTCCCTTTTGCTCCGTATTCACGTTTTTATAGCAAACAATTTTTGTACTTAGGAGGAATGAACTGCAAGTTTTGTAAACTGTAACAGGCAATGCCGTATCCTAAGGGACCCTTCTTTTATCGGATCCCTTGAGTTTATCCTTATCCTCAGACAGCAACACTCGAAACGCATTGTCATGGAGGCTCCCACTTAACTAACTGCCTGCCGGTTACCTGACATGGTGTCCAGGTGACAGCTGTCACTACTCTTTGTGTATGTTACCAGCAGCTGAGCCTATTCATCAGTTGAGGAGAACACAGCATGTTTGGGTGGGGGAGGATCAATAGGAGTAGGGGCCTGTGGAAAGGATCCAGAGGAGAAGGACACCTGGGGGAAAATGTCACTGATCCGGAGCTGAGAGCTAATAGTGTGGCAAAGAGGAACCAAAAGGGGGCGCTGTGAGCCAACAATTCAACATCATTAGCACTAATCTGCCAGAGATGCTGATGCAGACTCTTGACTATGCGTGTGTAGGAATGAACCAAAGGGAAAGATAGAAATTTCTCAGAATTCAAAACTGCGCTGAACAATGTTTATTAACAATGCCATTTCTCTTCTGCTCTCTTGAAGGGGCACCATAGAAGCCACCCGCCCTCTGCTACCTAGTCAAAGTGACCATTTTTCTTGCCTGAGTTTAGATATGTGGTGAATGTTGGCAGGTGATTCATACCTTGGAGAGAGGAGGGCCAATGATATTGAAAATCAATTCTGTCCTCGCTGAATGTCCACGAGTGCTCCTTGCAGCAGACGCCACTGGAAAAGAACCAGGATCAGATTTCCCAGTTCACTTTTCTCCTTCTTAGCCCAAGAGCACTGAACTCAATCATAGACTCCTCTTCCCTGCTGCTCAACCTGAGGTCAGATTTGATCTTTCTTAACCTTAAGGACTGTGTATAATACTTTAGGAATCACAGGCATCTTAATTATCCACTGCAGATGTTTGGCCCATTGACAATTTTTGGAGGGTGATACATGGCAATGTGAAGAGCTTGGGCAGTTTTCAGGACTGATTTTATTTAAATCATAAACCCTTCTCCATCCAGCCCCTTGCCATGATGCCCAGGAAAAGGGCTGAGTCTGTGAAGGGACTGACTTGATGAATTTGACGCTCAGGGATGATCTCATTATATTAAAATGCAAGGTTGAAAATTGGCAACAGAGGAGCTTCAACACAGCTTTTGCACACCACCTACCCAAATGCACGAGGGTTTATATATATATTTGGAGTGAAGCATGTTGCAGAATTAAAGGATAATCAAATCTCCCTGTTCAGCCATTCAGATGTTGCTATACTGGCCATTTTGTATTCTTCGCACTGTACAACTGGGTTGGGATATAGGGGCATGAGCAACCTTCTAATATTTTACTTTCCCAGGCAAAGAAATGATCTTTTGCAAAAGGTATCGAGTACGCTGTACAGTTTTAACAAAAAATGCGCCTGTCATTTAAAAAAGGTAGTGTCCAAAAAAGAACCCAGACTTGTCTTAATATAGCTGGGGGGAGGTGATGAGGGTTGAAGACTAAACTATTTGCTTATCAGTCATATCAATATGGACAGTGTCTCTTATCATTTTTCAGATTGGTTTACCATCTTGGCGATCTCTTTGAGCCTGAGCTGAGCCAGAAACTTTGTGTCCTATTTATCACAGAATCACAGAATTGTTACACATCAAGACCATTTGCTTCCATCTCTGTAGCGTTGCTGCCTCTGTTCTTGTCTCATTCCCATTGTTGCTGACACCCATACCGCACTTTTGTCACCCCAAGTTTTAACATCTCCAGCATTCCCCTTGTCAACTAACTTACCCAAACTCTGCTGCTGCCAAGGTTCCTGTCCTGTACCAGATCCCACTCACCCACTGCCTGAATCCTCATCTTCCCTCATGAGTCTGTTCATGAGCTGATGCTTTACCCTTGAAATCTCCTCTAGCCCTGTGTCCCAGCTCACATCTTTTGGTCCTCTGATTCTAGCCTCTCTTCATCACTTGTGGCACAACCTTTCAGCTATCCCATTCTGATACTCCTGAGCTGCCTCCTGAAACCTGCCCCCCCACACCCCCCACCCCACCAACCTGGCTACCCCTGTCAGTCTCCCTGCCTTTAGAAGTCTTCTGGAGAGCTTTCAGTCTTTTCCCAAATGCATGGCAGCACCTTCTTCTTTGTAAAACATCTTGCAACTTTCACAAAGGCACCATATAAATAATGAGAATTTTCATTTGTATAACAACCTTTAACATAATAAAACATTCCAAGGTACTTCACATATGAGAGAACAGATTGAGCAGTAGTAGGAAATTAGAAGAGGTAAATAAAAGCATAGTCAAAAAGGCTTTGAGGAGGCTTTTACATAAGGGCACTTGAGACTGCCTCACTGCAACATAGCACAAAGTGAGAAAAGATGGGAACATTTCTGATGTGTTTACTGTTTTCCATGTATCCCTCTCCGCTCCTGAAGAGGAACCTGGATTATTGCACAGAATTCCCATGCTTCATTCACCAAAGTGACCACTCTTCATGTGTTGATATTGGAGAGTGAACACTGGTGGCTATTTGAACATTTAATCGTAGCTGTGTTTAACCATATCTAACAGCTACGCTTTCCAGCAGGGGCTACTGGATAGCTCACAGGAACAGAAACCTAGCCTAATGTTTCCTCCCTTTAATCTGGAAATATTATAGTGTCGGAATATTAGCACCAATTATAATTTTTTTTTTTTTTTTTTTGTAAAAATATACTTTATTCATAAAATATCTTCAATCACATTCCAAACCATTTCAAAAACAACATTACAAGGCTACAATCCCGGTTAAACTTTTACAAAATGTATCACCAGGTGCATCAGTACAAACAATATTACAATCATTTACAGCCTTTCATTTTGATCTGTACAGCCCGAGGGGCTCTAAACAGTTCCCAGTCTCTCGGTGCGCTGTGGTAGAAAGGTCTTAGACAGCGACCCTTCCCCATTGCGCCTTTGCGGCAGCTGCCCCAAGCTTTAGTGCGTCCCTCAGCACGTAGTCCTGGACTTTGGATTGTGCCAGTCCGCAACAATCGGTCGGGGACAACTCTTTGTGCTGGAAAACCAACAAGTTTCGGGCAGACCAAAGCGCCTCTTTCACCGAGTTGATGATCCTCCAGCTGCAGTTGATGTTTGTCTCGGTGTGTGTCCCTGGGAACAGCCCGTAGAGCACAGAGTCCTGTGTCACAGAGCTGCTCGGGATGAACCTCGACAGCAACCACTGCATCTCTCTCCAGACTTTCTTTGCAAAGGCACAATCCACAAGGAGGTGAACAACGGTCTCTTCCCCACCACAGCCACCTCGAGGGCAACGTGCAGAGGGGGTGAGCTTCCTGGCGTGTAGGAAGGATCTGACGGGGAGGGCCTTTCTCACCACCAGCCAAGCTACGTCTTGGTGCTTGTTGGAAAGTTCTGGCGATGAGGCATTCTGCCAAATGACTTTGACAGTCTGCTCGGGGAACCATCCCACAGGGTCCACCCTCTCCTTATCCCTCAGGGCCTCTAGGACGTTACGTGCTGACCACTGCCTGATGGACTTGTGGTCAAAGGTGTTTTTCTGCATAAATTTTTCCACCAGGGACAGGTGGTACGGCACGGTCCAACTACTTGGAGCGTTCCGCGGCAGCGTGGCCAGACCCATCCTTCGCAACACCGGGGACAGGTAGAACCTCAGCACGTAGTGACACTTGGTGTTTGCGTACTGAGGGTCTACGCACCGCTTGATGCAGCCACACACAAAGGTGGCCATCAGTATGAGGGCGATGTTGGGCACGTTTTTTCCCCCTTTATCTAGAGGCTTGTACATCGCGTCCCTGCAGACACGATCCATTTTCGACCTCCAGATAAAGCGGAAGATGGCTCGAGTGATCGCCATCGCGCAGGAGTGTGGAATGGGCCAGACCTGCCCAAAGTGCATGGCATAGTATTGGAAGAGTCTAGGGATTGAAGCTAGGACCTTCTGGTTTAAATGTCTCAGTACCACACTTACCCTGTGAGTATCTGGGAAGCCCTTATCTATATAAATTTGATTTTGTTAGACCTGTACCTTTTTTCAATACACAATGATGTGATTGTTTAATTACTGAGTCACCTGCACTATCTAGAACCTGTGCAGTTGCGCCTGTACAATGCTGGTTCTGTTGCATAATGAAGATTTAAGGCCATTGATTGGATGGCTCATCTTACAACAAGTATCGCGCTGGGGAAGAACTGGTCATGGTCATGTATCTAAACAGCAGTGGATCTATCCGCAGTTTTTTTTTGAAAGAATCCACTTGAAGATAACACAAGAAGATGCAGTGAGAGAACTAGTACCATCACTGCTTACCAAAGCTTGTGGTGCACTTGGTGGGGATTTTAATTGGCATTTGCTACCCAAGCTGCCATGGCAAGGCTCCACCCTAAGTTAATGACGGCCAGAGCCCTTTGAGGAGGAGATCTGCAGAGTGACAACACTCACCCAGTGATGTGGGGAGGAGTCAATGGCTTAGGGAGAGAAGGAAAAAATAACTGCAGGAGAGAGAGAAAAAAAAAACAAAGGAAAAGAAGAATAAGATTCTGTCTCAACACCTCAGAAGGGAATTTTACAGTTCCATTAATACTTCACAAGTCTCACCTCCAAGGCTTTACATGACCTGCGAAGTGTAAAACTAACTTCTGAGTATGATGCAATGGTTTTGCTGTGTAGGGTCCTATTAATTGTATGAGGACGAGAGTGGAAGAGAACAGCAGCAAAACATATTGTGATTATGCACAGAATAATAGGTACCTGGGGGTGAGTTACCAGGCTGTAACCCAATTAAGAGGTTTGGATGACATCATAAATCATTACAATGAAACCTGAGCAATTGATAAACATGATCAGAAGCCTGAGATTGGGCTACAATCTTTTAAATGTTTTTCTTTTAATTTATTAGAAAAAATATATATATTACAGGTATGCTGTCAACATCAGCTGAGTTGTTATGGGCTAATAGTATTCTTCAGTGTGCGCTGTTGGACTTTAATGAGCTCATGTGACTCCTAGAATGATATTAACAACTCTTTGTGATGTAATTACACCATCATGTGACTGACAGAAGGGTATTACAAGGTTGCCGATTTAAAGAAGGTTGTAATTTTATTTGTTACAGAGGCTGCATCATAATTGCTTCATTCCTTTACTGCACTCACATAATACAGTAAATTGAAAGATTGTGTGGTTCTATTCATCTCTCTAATGCTATATTTGTTCTAGAGCTTTACTGGGTCAAATGAGGATACTGTTCCGTGATGCTGCCTAATGAGACTTTATATGTAAACTAGATAGAGTCAGTGTTGACAAGCTATTCACCCTTGGGAGGCATCACAGCCAAACCCCATCCCACCTTCACCTAAGACCCAGAATCGGGAACTGCTAATTTTCATTTTCTTCCCTCCTTGTCACAGAGTTTCTGAGGGCTTTCTTTTAGTCGCTATTTAAATGGTGATGCTAAAGAAGGCAATGCATAAATGTTTGGCACAAAAGTGTCCAAACACAGTGTAAAATCACAGGTAATATCCCAGTCATGTGCTGAAACTGAGCTTACACCAAGGAAGACAATCCAGTCATTCCCTCCAAGGATTGAGAATTTTCCAATGGAAAGGATTGCTCTTAAAGTGGAATTGTTCTCAAGAGGGTTTTTGCATTCCGCAGGGATTGCCATCAGCTCCATACATACAAACAAAAAGCTGGGGTAACTTAACTCTTAATGGGAAGCTGCTTTCAAATGGAGGAACCTGCCCTGTAACATTTTTAGAAGTCAGAACAAAAGAGCATAGGTCACAGAGGACAGAGTGAGTTCCTAAGTAAACTGTTTACAGTGGAATTTCTAGGCTGAGAGGTGTTTGATTCATGTGAAGTTCATGTGCTGCTCTGAGACGAGTGATGGACCCCAGGAACAGGGTATGTTCTGTAAACAAGCACTCCATTCCATTCTGATGTCACAGATCTAAGCTCCTTTCCCTCCCACTGTGACGGTGATTGATTTCATGAGTTCACTCCTGTTGGCTTCCAGTATTCTGATAGGACGGTGTCAGTTTAGCAGCTCCTCCCACACTCTCTCTCTTTTTGCCTGCTTTCTCGATTCTTGCGTTTTGTTCTCTCCTTCCATGCATCTTTTCTTTCCCCTTGACTTATCCAAGTTGCGTGTGTGTGTATGTGTGTGTTTGTGTGTATGTGTGCGTTTCTTTGAAAAAAAAATCTTCTCTTTGTGAAGAAGGAGGCAAAAGGACAGTCAAGTGAGTGAGAAAAATTGCGATGTTTTGGTCAGAATTCTTTTTTTAAAAAAGCATAATACATGACAGCGCTCAAACACTGCTGGCAATTGGGGCTGTAATTAACTGGCGCTGTAAATTCTAAGCTCTACAGGGCAATCTACATGAGCGCATTGTACCTGACTCACATGAATGTGTGCTATGTTGGCTCTTGCCAGTAGCAGTCCCACTCCACTTGATTTATTTTGCTAGTAGCCAAACTCAGTAACAAAAACGAAGGCAAGGTGGCTGCCAAAACGTCAACAACAACAAAAAGAGAGACGATTTCTGTTAACTAACTGCAGTTTTGAAACGCTGCCGGCAAAATCCGCAGCAAAATGGTTAGTGCCCATTCTGAACCGTGCAGACTGGCTTTTGTGTAAATAGTATTTAGTGACTGAATATGCGTGGTGGAAAACGATGCCAATATAAACCCCAAAATTGCAACAGAAATAAAAAGAGGAAAGCAAAAGAGAGAATTCCAATGCATTGTGCCAAAGCTTCCAAAATGAATATTTCTACAGTGTATTTACAGCTTTAAAACATTACTCATAAAATTCACATTTAGCACTCAGTGCCAGTTCCACACTGCCACAAATTAGCCTATGTATATGCGTGTACAGTACAATGTGTTATGATTGACTGGGTGACTATGTGCGATGTGAGCTGCTTGCCAGCATTTACCTTCTTTTGTTGCTGAAATTGAACTGGAAGCACAGAAAAAGAGCATCACACGGACCAAAAAAAAAACTTCTGAGATTGTCAGTAGCTACTGGATTTACATGGAACATGTGGGCATTAGCTTACGTGTTTATTATACTGGAAGAGAGAATATTTAATCAAGGGAGTTCTGCCAATGCAGCCCGTTCGTTCCTATTTACAATGAGAGGTGTCTCCTTGTGTTTTAAAGCAGAAGAAATCCACTCTGTTAAATGGAGAATGATTTCTGTATTCAACTGCAGCTTTGAAACGTTATAGTACATAAAGAGTGGATAACTGCCATCACCTCCAGGGTGATAGCATGGGAAAAGAAGCCGGTTTGTAAGGTTTGCAAAGGTTTTCTGTAATCCTGTTTCAATTCTGATATTGAGGAATACATAAAGTCCGAAGTTTTATTTTAAACACTAATCATTAAGGGTTTGTTTCTTTTTGGGTGGTCCTCTTTGTGGTTAGCAATCAAACCATCTGACTATAAGGTGACGCTCTCAGATTTGAACCTGTGAACATCTGACAAATAAGCCATCTAGCACTTGTGACACCAGCCACCACTACACTTTCTTCTCCCCCCTTAAATAAATGCACGCTATGCATATTGAAAATTAGAAACAAACAGTTATGTAGGAAGATAATTTCATCCATAAACTACTGGAAATGGGTTACAACTTTACAGATTATCTTGCCTCTGAACAGCAATGTTTAGACCGATGGTGCATATTCTGATTGAGCGAATCATTGCACGGTGTCATTTTTTTTTTTTGCTTCGTGAAACCTGGATACTTCCATTGACAAAGCGCAATATCAGGAAACTTAAAAATAAAATGAATTTCTGCGATAAAGTTTGAAAATATCACCCTCCTAAAAATTGCAGTAAGCGACTTCTCCACTGAATGGATAGCTGCTGTGATTGGATGCTAACTGTAGCCACTGCTTGAAAGGAAAATAAAAAATCATTTCAGTAATGCTCCTTTTAAAAGATCGTTCCCTTCTAATAGACTAACAAATATCCAATGGTTTAGCTGGTGCCAGTTTTCAACTGTGAAGATTCCACTGTATTGTGATTAAGTGAATGAGTGTACAATGTAAGCTCTTAACGGTAAAAGCTCCTATTTAGTGTTTTTTTTAAAAAGCTCATTGCATTTACTTAGAGTGATGATTACCAATGTTGTTACAAGTAGCTATTTTTCACTGCATAGGTAGTCTGTGTGTCTATTGTCTTTAAATGAATGCCTCACAATGTGAGCTCTAGGGGTGTGTGTGTGTGTGTGTGTGTGGGGAGGGGGGGAAGGATGTGTGTGTGTGGGTGTGTGTGTGTGTGGGGTGTGTGTGTGTGCACTTACAATTGCATAATTCCTAAATTGATCATGCTACAGGATAGGATGGCAGAAAATATGACTTAGAATTTGAACAAACAATAATTTGAGACAAACAATGTCTACTTTCCTCCCTTCCACCTTCACATTAAATACCTTCCTTCCATGAGCAGCATAACAGAAAGCTGGAGGAAAATCAAATTACTCGAGTCAATTTTGTCAAATGAGTTTGAATACAAAATTTGGACTTAGGGCTTTATGACTGTGAACAAGCCCTGGACCAGCTGCACGAAGCGAGTCTGCTCTCCAGCTCACGTATCCGAACTCCTGAAAGTAACAACCCCTAATAAAACCAAGAGAATGTGGACAGAATTTGGGAGGGATGGCGAGGCAGTTATCTGACCAATAAACTAAAAGGACTGATGTTCGAAGAGTTTAGGACATAATCTTTTGAAACCTCCTCCCGCCCCGAGAACCAGGAAATCAATGACTCTGTTGTTATTTGTAATGGATGGTGGTCCTGCTCATCATGAGGATGACCAGTCAGGAGTTATTCATTTCCTGTGGACCATGTCACAACTGTGTGGCCCGGCCATTGAATTGAGGGGCTTTGCGCTGTGTGGGCATTTGAATGGTCACTAGGTTGTTGCTGTTGATGCTATGGTGATGCTGTTGTCAGTGCTGCATCATAAAGCTATCTACAGCATATCATGATATCGAACATCACTCTAGCCAACCTACCACAGACTCCCCTGAGCAGTATTTCTAATAGGTACTGGATGCATCTTGCAATAGTTTCAACAGCAAGGTTAGAAAGTGTAAGTCCAGGTTGATTGCTGTAATCTCTTGTGTAGCAGTTGTGGAGTGGAATATTAAAAAAATGAAGCATTGATCAAAAGGAAAGTTGGTAAAAGTTTGCAGGTTTTATTTTGTAACATATTCATATACCTTTCTCCTTCTCTGCTGATGGCTAATCTTCAAATTTGAGTCTGTGTCAGCAGGACAATGGGGGGAGATCATAGTCCAAACCAAAGATTTAAAAAAAAATATATATGCATTATGCCGTATTACCACCTTAACCCTTTGTGGGTTTCTGTGCATAGCTGATGGCGAACACCATTAACAGACGAACGATTCAAAGCATTTCACATATTGCTACTCACGGAAAATTGATCAGCAGGGAAAGCCATCCGTCCAGTGTGTGTTGTACAATTAATGCAGGCGCAATACTATAATGAACGCCAGGAAAATTTGGCTGCAAGTAGCTGGTGCCAATCGTGTGCTGCACATGTCAATCTATGTGTACGTACTTTTATTTGAATTGAATGCCTGACAATGCGATTTGTTGCCAGAAGTAACCTCCTTTAATTGGAGAATAGAAACAAACATTCAAGTCGCAGCATATGTTAAAAACTGCTGCTTTAAAACATGACGAGCAAATGCTAACATACACAGCTGTTGCCAGTCCTGCAGGGCACAGGTTAGATGCATAGCATCTTAAAATGTGCATCCTTGCCAATTTTAGTGGTCTTTTTTAATTGTAAAAAGAAAGGACAAGGGAAAAGAAAATCTTTAGTATTCAGAAAACTGAAAGCAAAAACAACACTAGCAAAAGAATACAGATGTAAGGAGCTGTTCCCAGTTTGGCAATATGCAGATTAGCTGTACTCTACTAGGATATGCGTGTGTGGAACTCCATCTCATGTCAAACTATCTGTTTTTAATTGTATGTGGGGAGAGAAACAAATATACCATGCACTTAATTTATTTTACAACCCTAGTTCTAAAACATCCAGCTGCATGTACATTAGGTGCTATTGACTAAGCAGAGCACAGTATGGAATTGCAGCTCACTGAATTCAATGTATAATAGAAGTTATTGCAAATAAAATTCTCAGTTGTGGTAAAATAAGACCAATAATGATCCACAGCATATTAAAGAATAAAAACACACAAATGAAAATATTATTGCAAGTAAGGAACCTGATAGCCACAGTTGAAAATTCGTAGACTCCTATCTAGAGATAATGATTATAGATGTTATTATTTATTTCTCTTTTCCCTCTCTCCCCTCACCCCTAAGGTTACCAGGGCTGCCCTAAAATACCCAGAAATTAAAGAGTCATCTCTTGGACACTGCTGCAAGCAAAATCATCGAAGGCATTACAAAAACTGTGTGTTTCTCTCATTTTCTTTAAACATTTTCATTTATCCTTGATAACATTATTGGAAATGGTAGGTGCTGGGGAAGAGGCTGTTTGACTGGACGGGACAGTTGATGGTGGGATATGATGATAAAACTTCCAGGAACACTGTACATCCAACCAGAATTGGCAACCCACTTGTCCGTTGCCCCATTTCATTCTCAAACTGCTAGCAGTCTGTTTTCCACATCTCCACCCATGGAGCCATGCAACCAGGTGGCAGGTCTGTGGAGGTACCTGGAGATAACCTGCTCTCCGAGTTCCATCACCTCCCCACCCCCAACAAAGGAAGAATCATTCACTTCAGAGTTCTCCCTGACCCAGACAGCCAAGGTTGCAAACTTTGCCAGATGGTAAATTGGAGGTGTCGGCACCCTCTCCCCGCCCCCCCCCATCCCCCAACACCCCCCACCACCAACTCCCTACCCCTGTTGGTAAACCGACTTGCAGGCCAGGGTGGTGTATTGGCAACCCCTAGCCATGGATTTCGGGTTCAATCTTGGAGAGACTGATGGATGAAACACACCGTGGTATCAGTCTACCATCTCGAGCAGGAAGCGAAATTTTCCCCTGCAACCCACCGACCCCACCCACCCACCCCCAGCATCTCCGCTACATTGTCAGAACCTTTTTGCTGGTTTGTGATAAAAGACATTGACGGAAAGGGGGCAGAAACCAAAAAGCGCCTTTCAAACACATTGACTGGAGAAGCAATGGAAATGGCAGACACCGACCCCTGCGTGCTATTTAAATACCTTTCAAATAAATTCTCTTTTTTTTGGTAAAATAACTGCTGCCAGCCACAACACGGAAAGTTAAATGATATCAGTACAAATGTCTAGTCTGCGTGTGAGCTTGCGAACGGAAGCCCCCTATTTAAAATCAACACAATTCATTTAGTCAGAAAGATGATTGGAAAATGTTACTATGAGTGGCTATTAGCAGTTTAGCACTGCTCAATTTAGCCCGCATCTGTTAGTTTTTGATTTGTGAGAGGGAGATTATACTTATGTAATAAACTAACAAATATGCTCTGGTGTTAATCATTCATACCTAACAACGAAATGCATGTCTCCAGTAAGGCTGCACATCTCTATGTGTGTGTGTATGTGTGTGTGTGTGCCCCTTAATGCTATTAAATAATTTCTGCTATCGAGAGTCAAACTCCATCCGCGGGGGGAAAAAAAAACCTGAACTTTTTCTGCTCTTCCCACTAAATCAGATCACGGCGATTTTAATGTCCGTTTGCTGTTTTTTTTTTGTTAAAGATTTTAGCTTTTAAAAAAGGTACGCGATTTTAAAAAAAAAATGTTTTTTTTAAGGAAACTGTTTTACACAATGCCAGTGGGATTGTAGCTAAAGATATTACTGATCAATAATGAGGTGTGGCTTTGTACAGACGAGGTATCTGTGTTTAATTAGCAGTCAGTGGCTTCATTTCTTTCGCTGCTGATCATGTATAGACCGTCGGTGAAGAGATGATCAAATTTTACATATTTTGCCAAAAGCATCAATTCTCCCACCCACCCCCACCCCCACCAACCTTCCCCATCATAATTAATAACGTGTGTGGTGTTTTTACTGAATACACAAGTTAACCCGTGCACTGGAGGAAGCTCAATCCTGCTCTCGTTTTTTTTGTTAAGATCGAAAATCAAACTCTTCAGGGGGGGGAAAAAAAAAGATGCATGCGGACAGTCGCTGAATGAGTAGGGCTGTTCCCAGATCTTTGGATGGGAAGTGTGCGCGTTATGTGGGACTGCGGCTAAACAGATCCTTCTACACAGTTTGAGCGCTTTGTAGATTGTTTCAGGGTCCAAAATATAAAAAAAAAACCTTGCAAATGTACTTAACAAAAAGGGCAGGAACGGGGGAAGAGAATCGGACGCATAGCAGTAAGTGGCCGGTGCGCTATGTCTCGATATTACTAGTGAATGAGTACCAGTAGCAGATCTTAGTTGGGGAGGGGAAGCAAGTCCTCATCCATGTCTTTTTATTTAAAAGGGAAAAAAAAAATCACGAAAATACATCAAACATTGGAATAAGCGGTTGTTGCCAACTCTGTAATTCTCAGATTAGCCCGTGTGTATGCATTGTGGGTGAGTCACTATCTGTACAATGCGTTCTCTCTTGCCAGTAGCGATGCAATGCAATGTATTTCCTTAAAGAAAAAGAGAGACTGCGAACATAGCAATAAGTAGCTGTTAGCAGCCCTGCGCTTCTCAGGTTAACTGATGTGTGCGTGTGTGCATAATTGCAGATGAATGACTACCTGCCAGTACTCTCTCCCCCCACTCCCCCCCACCCCCCCCACCCCCAACAACAAACCTTTTAAGCAGTTAAGCCCTTATTTTTAAAATACAGTTCTTTAAAAAATAAGAAATAAAGAACGCACTTGATTCGGAAAACCCAGCATTTTTATTTTTTTAAAAAAACGAACCGCGAGAGCACCTTTGAGTGCCAGTCAGGGGGCAGTCCGACTTAACTTTCAAACCCCAGTGCTAGAAAGTTTGGGGAAATTAAACATCTTTCTTTAAAAAATGCTGGCACACAATGAGCAGGAGGGTCAAGTTAGGCTGGTGAGAGGAAGGAGGTTGGGCGGGGGGGGGGAGAGAGGAGTTTATTTTTAAAATATATCATATATACTTCGAAGAAAAAATGCCACCTTTTAAAGAATAACATGCGAATTGCAGAGAAGACAATAAAAGGGAGTTTTTTTCTAGCGATTAAAAATGTTTTTTTTTAAAAAAAAAGAAATTATGCCGTGCAACTTGCAAAAGACACTGAAATAAAAGGGAAGTTTTTTTTTAACTACCCAGGGATTAAAAAAAAGTGCATTTGTTGTGTGGAGTGGGGGTGATTGATTTTGGAAAAGAGAGAGGGGGAGGGAGAAAAGGGAGGGAGAGGGATAGGGGGGGGGAGAGAGGGGGAGGGGGAGAGAGAGGGGGTAGGAAAGGGGAGGGAGGGGGGAGGGAAGGGGAGGGAGGGAGGGGATGAGCGAGGGGGTGGGGGTGAGCGAGGGGGAGAGGGAGTGGGTGAGGGAGAGGGTGAGGGAGGGGGAGAAAGAAGGAGGGGGAGAGCATGAGCCAGGGAGGGGAAGAGAGCGGGAGGTGGGGGGGGGGAAGAGAGCGGGAGGTGGGGGGGTTAGAGCAGGTGGGGGGGTGAGAGCGGGTGGGGGGGTGAGAGCGGGTGGGGGGTGAGAGCGGGTGGGGGGTGAGAGCGGGTGGTGGGGCTGAGAGCGGGAGGGGGAGAGAGAGCGGGAGGGAGGGAGGGGGAGAGAGAGCGGGAGGGAGGGAGGGGGAGAGAGAGCGGGAGGGAGGGAGGGGGAGAGAGAGCGGGAGGGAGGGAGGGGGAGAGAGAGCGGGAGGGAGGGAGGGGGAGAGAGAGCGGGAGGGAGGGAGGGGGAGAGAGAGCGGAAGGGAGGGAGGGGAGGGAGAGTGGGAGGGAGAGCAGGAGGGAGGGGGAGGGAGAGCGGGAGGGAGGGGAGGGAGAGCGGGAGGGAGGGGAGGGAGAGCGGGAGGGAGAGCGGGAGGGAGGGGAGGGAGAGCGGGAGGGAGGAGGAGGGAGAGCGGGACGTTGGGGAGAGAGGGGGAGGGGGAGAGAGGGGGAGGGGGAGAGAGGGGGAGGGTGGAGAGAGCAGGAGAGAACTGGAGGGAGGGGAAGAGAGCAGGAGGGGAGAGAGCGGGAGGGAGGAGTGGGGGAAAGAGAGAGAGAGATGGAGGGCGGAAGAGGGAGGGATGTTGAGAAAGAGCCAGGAAAGAGGAGGGTGGGGGGAGAGAGAAGGAGGGTGGGGGGTAGAGAGAACGAGGGTGGGGGGAGAGAGGAGGGTGGGGGGAGAGAGAGGGGAGGGGGAGTGTGAGAACGGGGAGGGAGGGTGAAAGCGGGGAGGGAGGGTGAAATCGGGGAGGGAGGGTGAAAGCGGGGAGGGAGGGTGAAAGTGGGGAGGGAGGGTGAAACCGGGGAGGGAGGGTGAAAGCGGGGAGGGAGGGTGAAAGTGGGGAGGGAGGGCGAAATCGGGGAGGGAGGGTGAAAGCGGGGAGGGAGGGTGATAGCGGGGAAGGAGGGTGAAAGCGGGGAGGGAGGGAGGGCAGGGAGACGGGAGGGATGTGAGGGGGGAGAGGGGGAGGGGAGGGGAGAGAGGGAGGGGGGAGAGAGGGAGGGAGGGAGGGATGGTGAGAGGGAGGGTGAGAAAGAGAGGGTGAGAAAGAGAGGGAGGGAGAGGGAGGAGGTAGAGAGTGGAGGGATGGAGAGAGAGAGAGAGAGGGGGGAGGGGAGGGGGGGGTGGGTGTTGCTGCTGGAAAAGGCAAGTGACTCAGGTCCCACCTGGGCGAAGTGAGTGAGGGGTGGGGTGGGGGGGGTGGGGGTGTGGTGGGTTGGGAGGGGGGAGGGGGGGGGGTGTGGTGGGTTGGGGAGGCGAGCGGAGCTCCCGCCGCTCGCTCTACAATGCGATGAGGCGGCCAGTAGTAGCCCCCATTGAGCTGGCGGCCAATTCATCGGCTTTTTTGACGTTCAAGTTCGCGGGCGGGCGGGCGCGTCACGTCCGCACTTGAACTTGACTGTGTTGCCTGTGTGTGTGTGTGTGTGTGAGTGAGTGAGTGTAGTTTGGGGGGGGGGGGGGGGAGGGAGTGAGTGAGTGTGTGTGTGTGTGTGTTTGCTGCTGTAATAGTGTGTGTGTGTGTAATGTGTGTGATAGCTGCTCTCTCTCTCTCTCTCTCTCTCTGACGGCCATCCCATAATCCATCTCCATCCGCCATCTTTGCATTATTTCCAATTTATTTTCTGTCAGGGGCTCTGATGAAGATATTTTTCTCTGGAGTCTCCGGCTTTCCGCTCCAGATGTGACCGACTATGTCTCGCCGCAAGCAAGGCAACCCTCAGCATTTAAGTAAAAGGGAATTTTCGCGTAAGTAACCATTCAAAAAAAAAAATTAAAATTAAAATAAAATAAAATAAAAAGATAATTAAACGAGACAACCCTCTTTTTTTTTATAAAAAAAAATCTTTTTTTCTCTTGAAACCCCCCCCCCCTCCAACCAACGGAGGAGGGGGGGGGGGGGGAAAAGGAAAAAAAAAAATTAAATTTAAAAAAAATATGAAAAAGGAAATTTGTTTTTTTGGATTGAATTTGTATGTAAACCGTCTGTAGATGTTAGATGTGTATAAATCGTTAAGAGCGTTAATATTGATCTTTTTGGAGGGGGTTTGCTCGCGCTGTGTTGTATTTTGGAATAAGGTTTGAGGTGGATTTGCACAGGATGACAACAAACCCACGGACAGACTTTTAAATTCTGCGGAGTTTTATTTGGAGGAGGAAAATCATTTTGAGGTCTCCAATCGGTTGGTGAAATTCGCAACGCGGCTCTTTTTTTTAAAGCAAATGTGATGTCTTTTTGTTTTCTCTCCCTTTTTGTTTGTTTGTTTGTTTTTTTTTTGGGGGGGGTGTTTGCTGGTGGCTGGAGGTACATTTATATATAGATTAAAACAAAATGCTCTCCGTGCATGTGCATCTATTTTGTTTTTCGTTTAAGGAGAAGTGTCACCAGCGGGTCTCTCTCTCTCTCTCTATTTTAATTTCGCTTTGCCCCATTTTTTGGAGAAGTTGCAAATGATTATTTTGCTTTTGCATTTTTCTTAAATATTTTGTGTGTGTTATTTTTTTTCGCTCTCCTCATTCTTCACCTCACCTCCTCTCCCCTTTCACCACTACGACTACTTTGGAGTTGGATGGAGGGAGAGGGAGAGGGAGGAGAGGAGGGGGGGGAGAAAATTGAGTGAATGAGTGAGAGTGGAGGGGGAAGAGAGAGAAAGAAAGAGGGAGACAAGATTTTTTGGGGGAAAAAAAAAGTTTGTGCAATAGTGCGTTGGAGTTCTTTCTTTGCATTGATCGTTTGGCGGGGGGGGGGGGGGTCCGTTTTTGCTTTAATTTTCCTTTTTGGAAACTGTTGGGGTTGGGTTGGGGGTTTGGGGGGGAGTTGAGGGGGTTGAGAGAGAGGGAGGGAGAAGGTGAAAAGAAATTTGAAAAGTTGCAAGTGGCGCGTGGAGCGGAGCCCAGCGCGAGAGAGAGTGGATGGAACGCGGCGGATCGCAACGTTCCAAACGTGGCCAAATAAGGAGAAAGTCGGAATATTTATGGTTTTTTTAACCCCGCTTGAAAAATTTAAATAAATATATTCTTCCCCTCCCCGAAATATATATATATATTTAAAAAAAAGAGCATAAATGCACTCCGCTGCAGAGAGAGCCTGCGAGCTAAAAGCAACCCCCCCCCTCCTCCTCCTCCCCACACTCTCTCCTCCACCTCCTTTTTCCTTTGCAAACAAGCGATCAGGTCTCGCTTGTCCTTATTATTTTTTTTGAGGGGGGGGGGTGGTTGGTTGGTTAAGGGAGTATTTTATTTTTGCACAGAAATTGCGGAGATGTTATTTTTTATTTCCTTTTTTTCCCCCTTTTTCTCTTTCTCTCTCCCCCCCCCCAAAAAAATTTGGAAATAATTATTTGCAATTGGATCTTCTTATTTTATTCGCGTGGAAAGAAAAGCAATAATGTTATTCTTCCCCCCACCCCCCAATACCACCACCATCCCCCCCCCCCCCCCTCACCACCTCCTCCTCCTCCTCTCTCTCTCCCCCCCCCCCCCCAACACAACCTCACTCTCCACTTCTCCGATTGCTTCTGTCCGTGCAAAGGTCGGAATATCATTTTCTTTTCAATGAAGATCGGTTCCATTTTTCTTGCAAACTGCAAAAAAGAGAGAGAGAGAGAAAGGTAAATGCGTTTTCTTTGAATACGACTGGGATTCTTGGAGAGAGAGAGAGAGAGAGGAGGAGGAGGGAGGAGGGAGAGAGGGGGGGTGGGGGGTGCTCGCATGCATGTTGGCTTTGGAGATATTGGTCACTTTTCTTTCATGCAACCAAAAAAAAAATTTAAGAAAATGCTCGGACTTCCGAAATGGATAAATCCAAGGCGTTTTTTTTTCTTCCATTTATTATTATTATTATTTCCAATTTATATATTATGCATATCTGCGTGTGTGTTAAATACACGCTCTTTGCATGCTGCTGTCTTTATGGGTGGAAAAAAAAAGCGCACACTTTTCTGATTTGAGAGATCCTGTAACTCGTTAAAAAGGTAAATGCATGTGAGACATTTGCAATTCTTTATTTTGGACAGCGGTGATATTCTTTTTTGGGGGGGGGGGGGGTGGTGGGGGTGGAGGTGGAGGTTAAAAAGGGGAGGGGGAAAAAAGTAAAGGTTTTTTTAACAATTCTATAAATGATTCCGCCCCTGACCCAGTGAATGGATCCTTTTTTTTGTTAAAATTTAAGAAAATAACAATTAACTGATGGTAAATCGAAATGCACGTTCCTCTCCCCCCCACCCCTCCCCTCCCGAGATTGCATTAATTTTAATGCATAATTGCGTGAGGAGGTATTTTGGTTTTTATTCCACACACACCCCCCACCCCCCTCTCCCCCCTCCCGGAGCTTGCTCTTCCCTCGCTGTCTATCCCGGTTTGGGAATGTGAGGAGGAAACTCGCGCTCGCTTCTTCTCCATACCTTTCTCCAGTGACAGAGAATGAATGCCAGAAGCCCGATTGCAAATCCAACCCCCACCCCCCCCCTTATTTATTTGCGCCGTGTGCGGACACTGACCGCGTTTTAATGCCACTTAATGCAACCCACAACTTGCATCCACCCGCTGGACATTGCAGGATGCAATCTAAGTGCTTTCAGTTTACCCATTAATAAATCGCTCCTGCTACACAGTCGCCGGGCAGTCGATGCGTTGGCGCGGGGGGGGGGGTTGCGGAGAGAGAGAGAGAGCGATTTAAAATTCAATGTACAATGTGTATATATTTTTTTGGCATGAGTTTAGACTTTGCTATCTTTTCCTCAATGTTGAAGTCCCGTGTTGCAGGGTTGGTTGGTTACTGAGCGGCTGCAGGGACGCAGGAGGGTTAGACATTGAACTTGGGCTTGTACTGGGTCTGAGTTAGACTCCTTGGCTGCCTTTGTTATTGAATAAAGGGTTTGGCTGGGGGGGGGAGGAGGAGGAGGAGGTCGGGGCAGAGAGAGAGAGAGAGAGAGAGAGACAGAGTGTGTGCGTGTGCTTGAAATTCCCATTGAAGTCGGGATGGATAGTGCTTTTGCTTTGCAATGCAGTGAGGAAGTGTGCATCCTACGTCCGCTTTGCAAGAAAAAAAAAACTTAGCAAATAAACAAATGCACCGACGGTAATGAGTGAGATTTAAAGATAGTTGTAATTGTAATAAACTTTGTCCAGGATTCCAACTTAAAGCGCGTGGGTCCCGCGCTGGGGGGACTGCAGTAACGCTCGGCCGCCGCGAGGGGGCGCTCTAAGTCAACTCATCAATGCCTGCGAGTCCGGAAGCCTGCTCTGGTGACCAGTCCCATTACCTGTACACTAACTACTGCCACACCGTACATTATGTACACTTCATCCAAGTATAAAGCATTTGCTGCAGCATTCATTCCACTGTTGCACTTCCCTCAGTGCGATATATTTTATTTCCGAGCTACATTTTTATTTCTGAGAATGCTTATGCTACTTTCTGCAATTCAAGTATATATGTGTATATATATATAAAATATATATCTCTGTATATCAACTTCTGGCACAGCACAATTAGAATCAGTTTGGTGAAAGCCCTAAAAGACTGTATTGATCTTTGGGTGGAATTTCAATCATTTCACAGACAGCGGTTGGGGTGGTGGTGGGGGGGGGGGAAGAGATTATAATTAAAATAATGGACTGAAACATCCAAAAGCAATTTTTTTGATATCGTTCTTATTTGAATTAATTTAAACACTGTAGAGCACCACATAATGAAAATGTGAAATGCATCGTCCTGTCCTTTTTTTAAAAGAGAAAGATATCTGGTGTGTTTGTGTATATGCCTGTGTATGGCTGGGGAGACAAATGTTTGCCATATCTTCAAAAATATTTAGGATGCTGCAGTGATGTGGTTTACTTTCACTGTATGTGGATATTCTGGTGGGGGTGGGGGGAAGAGAGAGCTGTGTTTGAAAGCAATAAATGCATTATTTTAAAAAAATATATGTTCAACTTCGCGATAGCAGGCATTTAAGACAAATTGAGATTGTGTGTGTTTGTTTTATTGTGGGTTTCCTTAAACTAGCAAAAGCCCAGGCCAACGATGAGAGAGAGAGAGAGAGAGCACTTCGACTTTTACAGAAGCGAAAGGCTTCCGAGCGTCAACCCGTCCATTGTTTTTGTGCTCGTAAAACCCAGGAATAAAACAAAAAGTGCCTTAAGCAAGTTATTTAGAAATAAATTAAAGCAGAGGGGATACACTTCAGCAGTTGTACACACGTCAATGAGTAGGTTAGATGAATATCATCATTTTCTTGCTAAAGTGACAGCAGATGTGAGGATTGATTAATGATAGAACAATCACTGAGAGTCTATTTGCCTTTTTCTGTGTCTTCTGATATTAAATATATGTTTTATTTTATGTATCAAGTGCAGATTTTTTTTTGTTGCGTGGAGTGCTGGTATTATCTCACGGTTGCATTGCATGTTGTTGTGAGTGAGAAATATATGCCGCTCGTTCAGACTTATATGGGGTTTTGTTTTCTGTAAATAAACAAGACTGCTCTGTCTGTACAAATCTATTTGTACACTCCAGTTTGTTGGATCAGTTTTGCTGCTGATTAATATTCCTTGAGAACCTGTTAAGGGTTTTCAAATGATGCAAAAAAAAAATCATATCACTGAAATAATGAGGCTTCTTGTAATCCTGTGTCAGAGCAAGTTGTTAAACTTTGAGCGACTGTCTGTGGAGAGCACTAAAATGTTACGTGCTTGTCGGTACAATAGCCGGAGAGCTGAAAGGAGGCAGATGAATCAGAACATTCCTATTCATGCTTTGTCTTCCCAATCTCTCTCTCTCCCTCTCCCTCTCTCCTTCTCCCCCTTTGTTGTCCCTGCTTGTTAATTGCACCTATCAATGTAGAAACCTGAATACAAAATTTCAATGTGACGTCCCCCCAACTCAGCAGTGTAACTAGATGAAATGACTTGTCCAGTTTATTTACATGGAGGCAAAAATAAAATTGGTAATCGTTTTAAAGAAGGACTTGTAACAGCATTATCCCCCAGCTCAACAAAGGGCCCCGTAAACCACCAGTTGTGGCGTTTTCATCTTAAAATTGTGCTTCTTGACATTAATCTCTTACTTTTGGTTCGGAGGGAGGGAAAATTGTTCTCCTGGATTACACCCTGCTCGTGGTACAACTGAATGTTGACTTGTCACTAAATCCACACAGGTTTATAATGCAGATTTTGGGGAGGGGCGGGGTGGGGGGGGATCTTAGCTGCTGAGCCCACTCACCTCTGAAATATAACCAACCTTGGGTTTAGTGAATGACTGCCATATTTAACACAGGAATAAACCCCAAGCCAATATATCAGTAAACGTGAAATTAATCTGAATGAGGCAGAAGTATCATCGAAGAATTTATCTGGATTTCAGATAGTCCAGGGTGCTCGTGTTAGAAAAGGTCCTTTTTTTTAAGGGTCTCTTTTTCATATAGAGTTGTGCCTGAGTATCTTCTATCTGGTTCCCTGTGTCTTGTTTCACTGACTGCTGTGTGCAAGGTGCAAAGATATATATTAAAAAAAAATAAAGAAAATGCTTTCCTGGCTCTGCTTTTGGGCTTTTTCCTTCTTGCAACTTCCTTATTTCATGATTGCAAAATTAAAAAAAACATTTGTTTGAGCTGAGGAAGGGGCCAATAGAGTTTGGAGCTCATGTCTGTCCTTCTGTGCAATTTAAAAATTGTATGCAAACTTATAAATGGGGGACGGTGTTATACAATGAAACTCCAGCTAAAAGCAGCCTCTCCTTTTCTCTCTCTCTCTCTCTGTTACTGCGCGAAGCAGAGGCTGACCATGCGGAGACGGCGAGTACGGACGAAGAGGACGCGGTCATGGCTGGGCCGGGCAGTGGCGTTGGCGGCGGCGGAGACCACGACCTGCTGACCTGCGGGCAATGCCAGGCGCACTTCCCGCTGGCCGACATCCTCGTCTTTATCGAACACAAGAGAAAGCAGTGCAACGGCGCGGGCATCTGCTTCGAGAAGCCAGTGGATAAACGTAGCCCCTCTCCCCCACACCCGGAGCCCAGGAGAGTGTCTGAGCCCGTCGAAATCGGCATCCAAGTCACACCCGAGGAAGATGACAGGCTGCTAACGCCTACGAAAGGAATTTGCCCGAAGCAGGAGAACCTTGCAGGAGGTAATACGTCTGGTACCACTCAACGTACTGATAATTCCTCTGTGTTTGTTCCTCAGTACGGATTAGCATGTGGGTACAGTGATAGTTCCCCCTGTCCCCACTCCACCTCTTCAGGTAGATGCAGCATTTTACTTTAAACCTTCGTGGGCTTTTCAGAATTTTCTACTCTTCTCAATCTGTATAGAGCTTAAAAATACACGGGGAAAAGGAAAACGTGTCTGTCTGATGTGCAGTTGCTTTCCCATGTTCCTACCTACGCTGTATATAGCATGTATCAAGAGAATTGTCTCACACATACACACACACACATACACACTATAAATAGATAGGAGGAGGTACAGTTGGCCCTTTGTGTGTTTTTATTTTAAGCATTTTCAGAGCTTGCTGTTTTTATACATAATTTCATTGCTGTCACTACAGAGAGGGCTCCTGGGATGCCTGCACGTTTTTGAGTGTAACTCCTAGAGAGGGGATTGCTTTAACTGTTAACAGTGCTGAGTTTAAAAAAAGTGTTCTGAATCAGTTAGTGGTGACATGATGCTTGGTGCTTTAGGGGTTAATAGGATGCCGGTTGTGTGCGTGTGCATTTTTTTTAAACGTGCCAATACTGATTCTTGTTTGCTGTCATGCGGGGACTGATTTTACGGAAGGAATAAAAAGAATTCGCAGGTTGCACTCAGAATCTAAAAGGAGAGACTGTCATTGTGTTGCCTGAAATATCAACTGGGATTTCAGCTCTACCTTTCCTCCCTGCCCCTGCCCCTTCCCCCAGTGAAAGCTTTGCCTGACCAGGAGTGAGAACTTAAACTTCATTCAACAAAAAAAGACTATAAGTAAACAAAAGTTAGGCCTAAGCTGGATGGTTGCGTATCTATGTTGACACTGTTTTTCAAGCTGGGCTTGTAACCTGCAAGCCACTCAGGCCAGGTCTTTAGGGGAATGGTTGAGTGATTATGATACTGGACTAGAAATCTGCAGTTAGACCGTAATTTCAGATCCTACATGTAACAATTTGTGAAATTGGATTCGGTGAACATCTCTGGTGATTTGTTGTGGGGGTTGGTGGCGGAGGAAAACAAACAGCCCCCAGGGTGGCATTTGGATTGACCAAGGAAAGGTGACATGGCACGGTCGATCTACGCTCTCGCCATCTTGGGTACACATCCTTCAAAACCTGTGAGCTGTCCCATGGGGTGAAGTTTGGTAGTGGGCGAGTCACTGACTCGCTTGAGGTTTTTCAGGCTGTTGTGATCAGGACCTCTTTGCTTTTCTTGTGCTGCACGTGCGCATATCCGCTCTGGAGTACACGTTTGTCTGCGTTGTTCTCTTACTTACGTAAGAAGTGTGTGCTGGCTTTATCTTGCAGAATGTCACTAAACAGTAAATCGCAGAAGTTTAAACAAAAGACTCCACGTTTGCTGTGGACTTCTGCATTCTTCATCCAGAAACTCCTCGAGCAGAATGCCACTTTTTAAAAAAAAAAGTGTAATATATCATCGTTTTTTTTTAAAAGCTTCTATAGGGATTATTAGTATCGTTGTGAGCGTAGACATTTTTTTTGGGATGTTAGAATGTTCTTTAAAAGAAAAAAAAAGAGTTGAGACACAACCAGTTTGGCCATGACCTTGTTGAATGGTGGAGCAGGCTCGAGGGGCTGAGTGGCCTACTCCTGCTCCAAAGTCCGATGCTACTATTGTAAAAAATTTACTATAAATTGGAATGTTATAGAATTTTTGTTTTTGAAGTTTGCAGCATGTTCACTGTATGAAGTGGAATGAAAGATGGGTTATTTTGGTGATTGCTGTGGAGTGTGGAGTTATAAATTTGCAAGTAATATTGGGGGTGGTGGAGTACCTGTCTTGTTTTGTTTTTTCACTGCAATTAGCAAACCTCTGGTGCTTATCGGGGCCTGCAAACAGAAAATCAGTGAATCGGGTGACTTGAGCCTGTGCTTAAGACAGTGTGATACGTTTAACTCTTTCACATCATCTATGTACCCTCTCCCCGACCCCCCACATGCAAACACACATATCATTGCCAATTCACCCCCCTCTCTCTCTCTCTCTCCTCTCTCTCTCTCTCTCTCTCTCTCTCTCTCCTTCCCCCCATCTCTCTCTCTATCCCACACACACACATACACACACACACCCCCTCTTGCATTTTCTTTCCGCCCCCGACGCTCATGTGCACACGCATATACCCTTAATTACCGTCTCCCCTTTTATGTCTGTTAGTCACTCATGCAAGCACGCAGATACATCCTTGCCTTCTCCCCTTTCTCTCTGCCCCTCTCTCTCACACACACACATTCGCGTGTCATTGCCTCTCTCCCTCTTTCTCCCCACTGTCCCTAAGAACCTGTTGGTGGGCCGTTTCGTTAAGTTGAAAAGAGTGGGTGGGGTACCAGGCAGATTTAGTGTCTACGGGTGAGGGGCTTATCCAGAAATCCCAAAGTTATAATGAAAACAGAATGGCCCTCTTTACTTCCCTTTGATGCATTTGGCAGTCAGAGAACTCACAAGCCCAGTGTTTTTGTTTGTAATGGTTTGCCTTAGACTCACAGGGTGTCCTTTTTTATCTCAAAAAAAATGAAAAAGCAACTCAGAGTAGAAAGCAACAGTTTAAAAAAATGGTTTCAAGTTTTTCACTAATTGACACCATGCAAACGTTTTTAGCTTAAAAAAGACAAATTTGCTTTTTTTAAGCTAAAAAATGTTCGTATTGAGACAGAGAAATCTGATAACTGTCAACAGCAAATTCCAGGCTTTCACAAAGGAGATGAAACTGTCTAATCGCTACTTTTCTTTAATGAAATAAATTTTATGAAATGAAGTGTTATAGCAGGCTAATTATTGTGATGCTGCCGCTAGTTCTGCCATTCCTCCCTCACCACTTTCTCCAAAGTGTTCTCCCATAATTTGCCATTGCTGTAGATTATCGCTCCAGGGAATTAAACAGAAGGACTTTAATTATCGCGAATTGGAGAGTATCCTAATATCTAGACATCCACCTTTTGAAGCTGGGATCAGTTTAGGAGTTAGGAATTCAGCAGGAAATGAGGGATGTCAACACCGCAGGGATGCACTTTGTCCAAGGAAAGTCATTTTGTATTTAAAATGCAGTCTGTTGTTGGATGTCAGATACAGTTTGGTGCTCAGCACTATATTGCGTCTATTTGTTTACAGTGATGTAGGGAAAAATATTTTTACAGAACTTTGGAAATATAGCTGTGGAAATGTGCCAGCACCTGCCGTGTGATTCAGTCTCTTATTATTTGATTTGACTCGCAGTGTTCCTGTTGTGCTTGCTTACACCTTGCTCTCACTGATGGGGCTACTTCCTTTGTGCTGTGGCTGCACTTTAACAAATAGAATAAGATTGTGGGTTCAGAACTGAAAGTAAAACTTGGCCAAATTGAACCCCACATGTGTCTAAATAGCCCGTGTTCTGCTCCCACAGTTACTGCTGTATTCCAAACCCCTTGATTGCATGATAGCTCTGATTGTAAGAAATCTGCTGTGTTCCTGGGTGTGCCCCTTTCTGCATGTATCCATGCGCATACACACACAGACATATTCATAGACACAGGCTTACATATGCTTGCTCGCTCTCTCTCTCTCTCACACATACACACACTCACACTCATACACAGATGTACCCACAGAGCCATGCACGTTCGTGCAAATATGCAAATGCGTGCTTACATGTGTATTCACACCCACATATTCTTTATTCTTTCATGGGATGTAGGCATCACTGGCAAGGCCAGTATTTGTTGCCCATCTCTAATTACCCTTAAACTGAGTGGCTGGCTAGGCCATTTCAAAGGGCAGTTAAGAGTCAACCACATTGCTGAGGGTCTGGAGCCACGTGTAGGCCAGACCAGGTAAGGATGGCAGATTTCTTCCCTTAAAGGACATTTGAATGTATGCAGACATGGACATTCTCACACACGCATGCTTACATATGTGTGATCTCTCTCTCGCTCTCGCACTCTCTCTTTCTCTCTCCCCCCCCCTCTCACCCACACACACTCTCAAACTCAGAGAGACTTACCTTGACACACAGCCACACGCATGCTACATATGCATATTCTTTCACAAATGTGCTCATACTCACACAGACACATGTATACACACACATCAAGGCTCTGATGCAGCCTTATGATTTATACTCTGCTTGCCTTGTCTGGACACAGTTGGGAACCCTGGCACATTTCTGGTGCACACCAGAAACATCTGATTCGTGCTATTTGTCTTTGCAAATTGCATTTCAGAACTGAAAGTAAAACTTGGCCAAGTTGAACCCCACATGTGTCTAAACAGCCCGTGTTCTGCTCCCACAGTTACTGCTGTATTCCAAGCCCCTTGATTGCATGATAGTTCTGCAGCTTAGCCCCACCAGTCAGTGCAGTGGAACATAGCCAGCCTTGAGTAAGCTTTGCTTGAATTCCCGGCCTCAACATCAAAGTTTATTTATACATGGTGGCCCTGATATATACATGCTGAGACAGAAAGGTGAAAAAGGAGACTTATTTACAGGGGACATAATTAGACACAGGAAAGTAAAAAAGCTCTGTCTATCTATCTGTCTATCCCATTTTCCCTCTCTGTCCATGCCTCTGCGCCAGCCTTTGTTTCTCTGTTTCTGTTGATAAGAGTTGCTCTATGTTTGTGCCTGTTGATGTCTCTGTCTGTGTTTGTCTCTCTGTTGCTGTCTCAGTGCCAGTTTGCATTTCTCTCTCTCTCTCTCTCTCTCTCTCCTGCTGATTCGTGTTTTTTTTCTTTTCTTTCTCTTTCTTTCCCTCCCTGTCCCTTTCTATTTCTTCATCCCTCTATCTATCTCCCTCTCTTATTCTCTTCTCTCTCTCTCTTGCTGTTTCATAGAGTTAGTTGCCTTTTTTCAAAGGGTTGTTTTTCCTGAGTTTACTCCCTGTCTGATGCAGAGGAGGGAGTGGAGGGGACAAATTGAGAGGGGGTGGGGGGGTGAAGGGCCATGTGGAGCATCGTAAAATGATTCATAACGTGGGACTGTTTGCCATTAGAGGCGCTCAGTGATGGAGTTTGCTTGAATTTGTTGTTATTCAATAGATCGGAAAACATTTTCTGTTGAGTTTCATTCACGTGGCTTTTGAAACACAAATGGAGAAATAGCAGGTGGTATTACTCGAATTTCCACCCCCCTCTTCTGTTTCTTCTTGGAACTGGGCTGTATTCTCCTTCCCTCTCTCTCTCTCTCTACTGACACACACACACACACACACACACCCCCACCCCACCACATACACATACCCTTTGGTAAGTTCAGGGACTTAACCCTGGGGAAAGGTTCCACCAATCTTCTGTCTTGCTGAAGTGGCTGTCTGCGTGCTCAAAGAGCACCAAGTGAAGATTATTAGGATATCCAACGGTGGGAGGCAGTGCAGGCTATGAGCCTGATCCTGTTTCGATGTTCACAGGCGTGCGCTTAGCTGTGGTGGTGGTGGTGGGGGCGGGGGGGAAGGATTGATGGAGGGTCCCTGGAATAAGGAACGGGAATCCTGGCTGATTTTCTCCCCATCCTGGGTACTCTTGCACTAATTTTCATAATGTACCCCACCAACACCCCCCACCACCCCACCACCCATGAGCTGCCTCAGCCATATTGCACCCGAGATTGTGTTTTCCGTGCCCCTTCTACTCCCCCAGTGTGTTGCCAGCACTGTGAGCTACTTCATCAAGCATCCAAACGTACAGTGCGGAAGAAAATAAAATGCTTCCCTCAAAAATTCTCATGAAAATGTCTGGGGTAATTAGGAACTCCAGGAGTGGATTGGTTAAATTGGAGGGGGTGCTGGAGGGGAGGGGCGGGGAGGGGAGGGTGATGCTGTGCTCAGACGGGAGATCTTAGACTAACGAAAAAAAACACTTTGATCTCTCTTTATATTTTCATCAGTCGGAGGCACCCCCCAATCTCTCTTTTGCCCGCCTCCTTCGTCCAAAGCCCTCCAGTCCTGTATAAAACCTGCTGTATCGTCCCCTATTCTGTACAGGCTGAGCCATCTTGAGATGAATAAGAAAGTGCACAGATACGCTACTGTCAACCAAACTCCATGCAGCACCCATTTAATTACAGCCCCTGCTCCCTGCTATTACATTCTCAAATTTCAAAATAATTTTTTGTGTGTGTGTGTGTTTTTGTTTGGAGGCCTGGAATGTAAAAACTGAGGTTACCTATTCATTTACTCTCCTGGCGGCTTTTTCTTTCAAGACAGTTGGGAATATTTGCCTGGGAATTAAGACGATTCTATTTTATACGAGATAGAATTGAGTCTGTTTTGCAAGATGTTGGACAGTTAAACCTTGGAATCGGTGAACTCTTGAAAAGCTTGTGGTACACTCCTGAAAAATGGTGCAGTTTGTGACTTTGAACCTGTCTGGCCTGGAAGGTGACGGGGTGGGGGGGGTGGGGATGTGGGGAAGGTGTGGGGGTGGGGTTGAGGGGTGGTGGGGTAGGGGGCGGAATTGGGGGAAGGGTTCTGATTCATTTCCATTTTCCAGGAAACCTAACTCAGTTTAAAGCTGCAGTATTATTTGACTAGGAGTGCAAATTCTATGTGGAATTTTTGTCCTTAAAAAAACTTTTTATTTGAAAAAGGGGCACTTCCTTGGACTTTGTTCTTCTCTCTCCACTGTGCGCCCCCCCCCTTCTCCCCACACCTCCCTCACACCACCTCCCCAGTGGGCTGGATTACCTCGGGATTGGGGATGGAGGCAATGATCCTGGTTATTGGGAAGTGATGTGCTGCCTCAGTTCTCCTGTGGGTGCCCAAACTTAGCTTGTAGTCTGATTTGACGGCAGCAGCAAACCAGAGATTGAGGATTTCCGAATGCCACGGTCTCAGACGTATTTTACCAGCCCAGTGCTGGCCCAGGTAAAGCGAACGGCAAGGGCCAGGGACCCACATTTTGCACTGCTTCCCACGGCACCTGTTAGGGCAGCTGGGGATGGGCTTGTCCCCTTCATACTTCAGTGTGTGCCAGGGAGAAAATTGCCAATAAAAATAATAACTGCTTTTCTTCTGATTTACTCCTGGGACCGTCTGGCCATCCCGCAGCACCTCCCTAACTTTCACCTGCTCAAGATTGTGAATTTGCTGATTATAAATATTTAAACTTAAAAGCTGCTAGTTTACAGTGTAGTCGGTTCATATTTCTCCCTTCACACACACTCTGACTGTATATCCCGTTTCTGGGATGGTCTTGTTGAATTTGCTGTTAATGCATTGCAATTTCTACATTGGAAGAACAATAGGCGAGACATCTACTCGTCGCTCAGAGGCCGGGCAACTCCGAGGCGCTAGGGGTCAGGGAACCTCTGCACTTCTGGCAAGCGTATGCGCAGCGGGGGCATGGTCCGAAGGTGGCAACCCTACCCCATGAGACAGCTTCTGTATTGAGGGGTGGAGAACACTGGTGGCTCTGCAACTGCTGGCAGAAGGCATCTCTTCAGGTAGCAGCTTGGCTCAGTGAGTGGCACTCACATCACTGAGACAGATGGGCATTGGCTTCCCATCCCCATCCAAAGACTTGAGCACACAATTCAGGCAGACACTTCAGGTCTAAGGGAGTGCAACTCTGTCAGAGGTGCCGGCTTTTAGATGAGCTCCCTCTGTGGTTGGGTGGATGTAAAAGATCCCTTGCACCACTGCAAGAAGAGCAAGGGTGTTCTTCTGGTGTGCCGGCTTGTATTTAACCTTCAGCCGACACTAAATTGTCCAGTGGTTTACCTCAGAGCTGACTGTGGGATCTTGCTTTGTTTAAATTGGATGTTGTGTCTGCCTACGTAATAATGGCTGGCTACACTAAAAAACGTGATTGGTTGGCTGTAAAACCCTTTAGCACATCCTGTAGACTTAAAAGGTGCCAAATAAATGAAAGTTTATTCAATTGACCCTCAGCCCCTGAAAGGGGTTGTCATTGACTGCGTTATTGTAATATAAAGAGACGTTAGTAGCCTTTGGATTTCCCATTGGACCTGTTTCCTCTATTCCTCTCCACTCCAACACCCTACTCCTCCTTCCCTGCTTCCAAAATCAAACCTAAAGGTTAAGTATCCAATGATGCAGAGGCTCTGGAAAGAGGGAAGGAGGTACAGTCTGACGCTTCCCAGTGTTTCCAGTGTTCGGGTTTAAGACACTGACAGTGTGGGAAAACACTTTCGCACATCACCTTTTGACTTAACCCCGGAACAAAGCAAGTGAATTGCTGCAGTTCTGATGGTTTGACTTCCGACATTTCCATCTGTTTAATCAGCAACTGATTCCCCAAATGAACAAAATTCCTGCCAGCCTTGTCCATAGTTTGGCATAGGTTAAGATCTGATTTTTTTTATTAATCCGTTTTCCTTTCTTCTTTCCCCTGTGCTCTTATGAATTCCAACTGGAATTCAGCGGAAGCCTCACGTTATTGGGACGTGTGTGGAGGTCAGTGTTTTGGGCTGGTAAAGACTAATTAGCTTTTTCTGCTACGAGTCTGCCAGGGTTTAATACCAGAAAATGTTGGCGTGCGTTTGTTGTAGGTCTAAAATCAAGGTTGATGCAGCACAGATAACTGGTCTTGGATTAATGAGACTGGATGAAGGGCTGGATCAGATCCTGTTGCTTCTGTTGACCTCAGTGTTCCTGGGTTGACGGCTGGAGAGGAGAGTGGAAGAAATAATAAGTCACGGCTCCCACTCTCCTGATGGCTACCACCGATGCTGCTCAAAATGACACTTACGTGTCTGCCTGGATGTGGATTGTTTATCACACCACTCCCTGCCACAGCACCACGCGCAGACTTGGTGGTTGCAATCACCAGTTAGTGGGGCGATGGTACTGTAGTGGGAATTGGTGTCACTGGACTGGTAATACAGAGGCCCAGGCTAATGCTCTGGGGACATGGGTTCAAATCCCACCACGGAAGCTGTGGAATTTAAATTTTGATTAATACATTTGGAATATAAAGCTCGTCTCAGTAACGGTGACCATGACAACTATCATCAGTTGTTGTAAAAACCCATCTGGTTCACTCATGCCCCTTTAGGGAAGGAAATCTGCTATCCTTACCTGGTTTGGCCTTGTTAGCAACGCCCACATCCCATGAAAGAATTAAAAAAAAATGTTAAGTGATGTATTGACAGGCACGTGGTTGTAGGGAGGGGTCCAGATCTGCATTGACTTCACATGTAATTGCAGCTTTGCCTGTGTTTTTTACTATCCATGCGAAAAGGGAAGAGGATTCTCAAAACTTGCTGGAAATCTTCACCTGGAAGAAGCCCTGGTTTGATGGTCACCATTGTGTTTGGGTTTTGTGTTTCTGTTTCTCTTCTAACCCTGGCTTTGATCCATGGTATCCCATCTCTCTGATGGGGAAACTAAAGAGTTTGTTTTGCTTTGACTTTTCAATAGAATGGTGTTGGAAATTTAAGAAAATAAAATAGAGCACACATGCAATCCACAACTGAGAAGGAGATTTTTGAAGAAGCCTTGAATACCTTGAAGGCGGTATGAGGTGCTGGGGCGGGTGGATCTGTAGCAGTGATTGAGTAACAATTTGTGAGGTTTATTTGATTATTCCAGTCCGACAGAGTGTCTGCATTCTCGTATCCCACGGCATCTGCTATCACATGCACTTACAGCCTGGCTGTCCCATACAGAGAGCTCACTTGGTTTGTCAAGTCTCCCACAGGATAGCGGGAGATGCTCCGCCTGTTCAAGCTGCATGAGATGAACTCAGTCAACTTGATGTGCTTGGACATCTGAGTTCCATATATAGCGGACCTGTAGTGCCGCAGACCCATGAGCCTGCCGGTCCAGAGCCATATGTTGGGTTAAAATAGACATCCATGGGGAACAGCTCCCAACTTCTGAGCCTAAATATGGGAAAGTGGCCCATGGAACTCACTTTCCTTGAATTCATGTGACGAGGGAATAGCTCTTTAAGGGTTTCCCTTCTGATTTGAAGGCAGGCTGTACTGAGCGCTAAGACTACACAGCTTTGGTGTTGCCTTATATACTATGGCCAAGCTTTTGTTGAACGTCTATATTTGTTCCTTCAGAACCTGGTACACAGATGATGGGTGTCTTTGTTAACGATACAGGTTGTTGGTGTTGCTCCCATTCCCTGGCCACGTTTTAACTTCCTGTGGCACTGATTTTAAAAAAAAAACACTCTCTGCCCCCTTGCTGGCTGCCCTTGTCCAACTGGCAACAGTCTGCGTCCATGCCTGGCACTGATTCAAAGTCTTTCACAGTTAGATTTTCTGTGTCTCTTTTGTTTTTAAATGGAAACACACATCGTGAACTGAGGCGCTGATTCAGTTGCAGAACTCGGCAAGGAGAGAGGTGACACAGGCACACAAACAGCACTGTGGAAATACAGCACAGGTCTTTTCTGTTCATGGTGGGACCGAGTCAGCAGACCCCCGTGTGTGCTTCCAATCCACACTGCTGGCTATAAGCCTGTTAAAGAAAAGAAAGACTTGCGTTCATGCAACACCTTTCTTATCCTCAGTACTTTTGTAGTATAGTCACTAGTGTTGTAATGTATGAAATGTGGCAACCAATTTGCACATAGCAAGCTCTCTCAAATAGCAGTGAAGTAAATGACCGGATAATGTTTGTTAGGGATGTTAGTTGCGAGGTAAATATAGGCCAGGACAGTGGTGAGATGGACTCTGTTCTTTGAAGGGAAGGCGATGGTGTAGTGGTATTGTTGCTGGACTAGTGATCTAGGGACCCAGGGTAATGCCCTGGGGACCCAGGTTTGAATCCCACCACGGCAGATGGGAATTTGAATCTAATAAAAATCTGGAATTAAAAGTCTAATGACGACCATGAAATCATCATTGTAAAAACCCATCTGGTTCACTAATGTCCCTTGGAGAAGGAAATCTGCAGTGCTTACTTGGTCTGGCCTACATGTGAATCCAGACCCACAGCAATGCAGTTGGCTCTTAAAATGCCCTCTGCACAAGGCCAATTAGAGATGGGCAATAAATGCTGACCTAACCAGTGGCACCCACATTCCATGAATAAATGTTAAAAAATAGCTGTAATAGTGGCAAGCAATACCTAGTGCTGTTGGGGGCATATGGTTATCCAGTGTTGGGTTGGACTGTTGTCGAGAGGTCTGTCTGGAGATTCCTCAAATTTAAACTGGGTGGTTGAAGGTCTGATCTTGAGAAGAAGCCATTTCATGTCTTGTGACGTGGCGGGATTAGTAAACCTTTTCCGGATTTCAATAAACAGTCATTGTCAGCAAAGCAAAGATTTCAAACCAAAGCTCCCACCCCCGACCTCCCCATCCCCAGTCTCTAACCTAGGGGATATTGAGTCCAGATAGAGTAGTGTATTGCTGTTTAGCTAACTGTGCACAGGTGAGTGTGGGGAGCTTCTTGGGGCTGAGTTAATGGCAGACTGCATCTGTACCTATCTAGTGGTTACTGCTGATATTATCAGTTGTGCTGCCAGAGGGCCTACATTGCATTGGCAGAGTTTCCACCTGGAGGCAAAGAAGAAAGTAAGGTAATCTTCACCTTCACCCTCTTTCCTGCACCCCTGACTGGCCAGCTCAGGGACATTAATGGTGACTTCAGAAAGGTCTTTGATCCAGACCAATTAGATATTCCCTGATGAAGGCAAGGAAGTTAAGCAAAATCTTTAGGCCCCCGTGGAATTTTGTGTCCAGTATTAGGCACCCACACTGTATGATGGAGGAAGTAAAATTTACAGGAGTAGGGGGAAAGAGCAGGTGAACAAGATGAATTGAATGGCTCTTTCCATGTGCTGGCACAAGCACAATGGGCCGAATGGTCCTCTATTCTGATGCTGTTAAGAAGCACAGCAGCAAGTTGGCAAGGTTAGTGGCAAGAAGACAGGAGCATACCATATGAGAAGGTATTCCTCACAGTATGCTACAGTAATTGGTGGTAGTCTGGAACCATTGTTCCTCCATTAAATCATTAGCAAAGAGACTTCTTTGGTTTTCACACTACTGGTAAATGCCTCAATAGTCTTTATAGTCTTAAGTATCATCAGTGGCTGGTTCTAAGGTGTGATGCCAAGGAGCAGTTTACACCAACTTCCTTAAACAGAGATTCTTTTTAAAGGGCGGCAGGTTTGAAAACGTGACATGCTGAACCCAGGAGATCTTTCTACTTATACTTCTGATTGTGCAATGTCACATCTCAGCCAGGAGCTGTGTTTAATCTTTAATATGGAAAGTTATTTCCTTTCTTCCTTCCTTTACAAACCCCCTGGTCCTTAACACCTGCTAGCTGCTGTGTGCAGACGTGTTTTCTCTCTCTCTCCCTCTCCTGTAATAACTCTTTCCTGTCTGCAGCCACGTGACTGGTGTAGTGGTTCCTTCGCGCCCTGGTTCTTATTTTTCGTGTACAGTTGTAATTAATATTGTCACTTCATTCTTCAGAGTTAACACCAGAAACATTTTGTAACTTGTCAAATTTGCCATGTTCGACAGACCGTCCTTGTCGAGAAGAGTCGGAGTAAAATCAACAATTCTCTTTCGGTTTAAATGTACCAGGCTTGCCCCCTGTGCTTTTATCAGATGCCTGCCCCATCACTCACTAGCTGGTGCTTTTTTTAACATGGCAGTAAAATTTTTTTTTGTTGAAAAGTACATGATGTGCCCGAAAAAAAAGCTCGGCAAACGAGAGACAGGTTACACGGGTTATGGCGTCACTTTGCGGGAAGATCCCTGATCACCATGTTGCCCGCAGCCAGGCAAGACTCTGCTGCACAGCAATATCGTCGGACAAACCTGCCAGCTGACCCCATTGCACGTTGTAGTGTGCTGCAGTTGAGGGCTTTTGCCCACTGTGTTGCAGGATGGAGACCAATGTGATTATGGGTTGTCCCAGTTAGATTGGGAGACTTGTTAAAGTATCTGCCGCCTTCTCCAAGTGAAACCTTGGAAGGAGGGGAAAAGGCTTGCCTCATGGGTGCGGCCAGGGTTTGATTTGGAATATTTTGCTTTGAGTCATAGAGGTCTACTGCACAGAAAAAGGCCCCTCGGCTCATCGAGTCTGAGCTGGTCAAACAAGTATCTAACTATTCTAATCCCATTTTCCAGCACTAGGCCCATAGCCTTGTATGCCAAAGCAATGCAAGTTGCTGATATTGAAAATTTCATGAAAAGCCTTGGGAAGGGCAATAAGTTATGCCTCCACATCATGGGGCACACACAAACATAAGTGTGAAACACACCTTCCCATTTGATATTTCCAGCCACATCATCCAAAACCTGTGCTGTCGAGTGCAAAACTAGATTGGCAAGTTCCTCCCCCGTACAAGTGCAGCACATTATCTTGCAGTAGAACCCAATATGTGTCCTGCATAGACATCACCTTGTTTGGTAATTTGGGTTCCTCTCTTTGGCACGTGCTATGGAGAGGGCTGGACAAACTTGCCGGCTGCAAAAGCAGTGGTAAAGAAAATCTGTGTGGTGGTGGTGGAAGATGTGCGTTGAATGGGGAGAAAAAAGGAGTGGATTTGCATTTACATGGCATGTTTCACAACCTCAGGCCGCCCCACATTGTTTCACAACCAATTAAAAACTTTTAAAGTGTAGTCACTGTTGAAATGTAGGAGAATGTTGCAGTCAGTTTGCACACATCAAGCTCCCACCAAGCAGTAGTGTGATACAGATAATTTGTTTTTAGTTGGATAAATATTCACCAGATATCAGGGAGAAGACTCCTGTTCTTCTTTGAAATAGTGCCAGGAATCCTTTAGGTCCATTTGAGAGGAAGGTGGACCACATTTCAGTGTTCCATCTGAATGACAGAACCACTGGCAGTGTAGCACTCTCTCAGTACTGCAGTGGGGGGTGTTAGCTTGAAGTGTCCTGAGTGGGACCTGATTTCACATCTGGCTCAGAGATGAGAGTATTACCACAGAGCTGTGGCTGCTGGTTGGCATTGGGGTTTTGATCCTGATACGTTCATTACAACGTAAAGCTGCCCAGTGATTTAATCGATTAATTATTTGAGCCACGCAGAGCAGCAGGACAGATAGGGCTGGAGAGTTTGATTTGTATTGTGCCAAACTAGGCTGCGGTTTGCCCGAGTGTGCTCCCTGGGTTTGGGGGAAGGGTTACCATTCCTGAGCCCCCTGATCCCCGTGAAGAGCTGAACGTGGGACTTTCCTGATTTGCAAGGTTCATTTGGATAAACTCTGAATCACCTCAGGCCAGTGTGTCAAGGGGTTTTTAGTTGTCACAGTTGTAGCACCATAGTTAAAATCTTAATTTTTAAAAAATGTTATCTTCATCCATTGTCAAAGGAGCCACCGTTTTACAAAGGTTACAGTCATACTCTGAACCAGTCTCACAGGCATTGTCGACACTTATTAAAGTAAAGGCCACTGTGCAGTTTAGTTAAACATCACGTTCAAATGGCCTCCAGCAAAAAAAAAGTATTATAGACTAATTAAATGTGTGCAGCCATCTTTTGAAATTGCTGCTCATCAATGGGTTAAATCTGGCTTTGTGTTTGTTTGTCAAAAGGAAAGAATAGTCTGCTATGCTGATGTCAGGTAGAAGACAAGCGGATCACTTTTTCTCTTGTCTGTTTTTTTTCTTTCTCTCTTTCTTTAAAGGTGTCTTGGGGTGGGTTTTATGAGCTTGTAAAGATCTGAACAGTGGCCGTGCAGCTTCCTGTACAGGAAGTTTTTTTCTCTTTCTTTGTACAGAGTTAGCTCGAAGCTTGGCTGGGAGCCAATTCACCTCCACTAAATCGAGGAGCCAGTCCGTGCACTGATTTAGAACCAGGAGGGGGAGGGGGAGCCGAGGGAGTGGGGTGGGGGTGGAGAGCACACAAGTCCAAGGGCAGAATTGCGCTCCTTGCAAACCCTTTATCTGTTTGTTACTGATTAATGCTGCTGCTTGTTCAACATGTGCTTTGTCCTCAGCCTTCAGGTTTCTGCCGTGCAAGGCTTCCTTTGTCGTGTACGATTACATTGAGCAGAAGTAGAGACAAGAACATTCTTTGCTTTGGAGTTCAGAGACTGTGTGCTAGAGCAGCAAATGCCAGTGCAGAGGAGTCACTACAACAGGCTTGAAATCAGTCAGACCTGTTCTGCATAATAGCAGACGACCACTGCTTCTGTACCTCTGAGTCAGTGAGATGTTTGATAACTAAAGAAGGAAGGGCAACAAGCATAATCAGAACTCTTAAAACCTGTGCAGAGAGCAATTTAGAATTCACTTTTTTAAAATAAGGTTCTGTATTTTGACAGAAAACTGATGCAGCCGGGGATGGTTACACAGGAGGAAGCTTCAGTGGTTCCTCATGCTCATTTTTAATTTTAAGTCTAATTTTAGTTAAAAGGGAATGGGAATAATGCTTGTAAGGGGAAGAAGATTGAAGGGCTATGGGCAAAGAGCAGGAGACTGGGACTAATGTGTCTTTCAATGAGCAAGCACAGGCACAATGGGCCAAATGGCCACCTTCTGTATCATCCTATGAGTTTAAAAAGAAAGTGGACCTGTTTGAGTACAAGTAGCAGAATGGAGATTAATGCTTTGCTAGTCTGACTATTCCCACTGCTTCGAAGTGAACACCATTGCAGTGAAGTGGGGTGGTTGAACAGTCTGTTAGTGCGGAGATTTGCAGAGGCACATGAGTAATGGCAGATACTACCACACGAATTATGTGATGGGCAAGCCTGCCTTTGGCCATGCTGTTGGAGGAGTGCAGTGCCGTGGAAAGGACAGCCGTCTCACTCAGAAATAAGCCCCTCAGACTACCTGAGCGCCACCCAGCAGCTGGGTAAAGGCCAGTGTGGGCAGGAGCATTGGCAGAGGCAGTCCATTTGATCTCAGGTGTGGGATTATACCCTAGGAGATATTGAGGCCAATATACTTTAGCAGAGGCATGTACCTTTTTAAAATATAAGCCAAAGCTTTGGTCTTTTAATGTGAGTAGTGGCTGTTTATGGGTTAAGAGTGTCCAGCTGTGTCTTGGGAAGGGGACAAAGGTGAGGTTTTGAAATCTTTGTTCTAAGTGGTAAGGAAAGCATAGTGAATCTGGTTAGCCATGCACTAGATTTTCGTGTATATCAGACTAACTACATTGCCTTTTCTCCATCTGTCCTTGGGTGATTTGTTCAAGAAGGGCCCTTGAGATAATTAACTCCAGCTGTTGAGGTTGGGGGATCATTTGAAAACTTAGATTGTTTTTTTTAGTTGAAGTGTATTAAGGGTTGCAGAACAAAGGCAAGTAGGTGGACTTAAGATAGAAATCAGCCATGATCTACTGTAATGGACGGCAGAACAGGCTGGAGATGCTGAATGGCCTACTCCTTTCTGACATTGCGAGGCTCCATTGCTGTGCTAGACCTGAGCATGGGTCAGAGATGTGACTACAGTATCTCAGCCTAGTTCTGCTCATTCACTTCTGTCAAGCAAGGCCTGCAGCAGTGGTGTTGCCTTGCAACCCCTTCCAGTACATTCCAGTTTTCTTTGTTTTCCAGTCAGTCCAAGTATTACTTGGTCCTGAGTGAAAAGAAAATTCAGCTATCTTCATTTCCAGTTAATCTTTAGAAATGAGGAGTGATTGTATAGCAGGTTAAGCACTACGAAGGCAGTGTTAGGCTACTCGATGGCAAACCAAGAGAGTTAACCGTACGGGAGCATCAAAGACTGGAAAATTCTGGCCATGGTGCCTGTGTAACCTTACCCTAGCAAAGGTCACTGCTACTGCTACCTCACACTAGGCCAGCATGTGCTGGGGTGAGTGACATCAACTGATTTTCATTTTATTGTCACTCTTCTGTGAGAGGGGCATTTTTTCAACCTGTCACTGTACCTAACTACCTGTGTTAGCTCAGGAAGCCCGTTTGCAGATGTCAGTCTGGCTAAGGTTCAGAACTCTGACGATAGAACAGCAGACCCCAACGTATTGCATGCTTTTGGTGCTGAACCATTGGAAAACTGTTGGATTAAGTGCATCATTTTAAAGTCTACGCACAGGTGTATTTAAACAGCAGATTGATGTTCCTCTTCCGACCTTTGCAAATGCGAACCTGCGAATTGGTGACCAAAGTGGGGTCAGTTTAATACCTTGTTCGTCAGTATCAACTTGCGGATGTCCTGTGTTAAGACAGGTCAAGTACTGTGAGTGTTCCTACACTCTGTTGTTACAAAAAGTACATGACAGTTTTCAGAATGCATTAGTTTTCGCGCAGTTTGCGTTGAAATTCGTGTTTCGGGGATCAGTTCCCTATTCCCAAATCTCTCACTCTAGCCACCAGTGCAAACGAGAAGGTCCAGCGCACCTTACAGCTCTGTGGATGGGTCTATGTTAACACCATTCAGATGGAAGCATTTTGGTTTGCCTGGGCTGCCACTGATGCGGAGTCCTCCTCACTTGTATCGTGGGGAAGATCTGCAGTACTGGCAATTGTGGCAATCACTTTACTTACTTACCTGATGGTTACAGGTAGGATGGATCAAGCGGCCGATATATCGAGGTTCTTCCATTTTGACATGAAAAGAAAGGCCTCGCACTTAAACGAAATGCCTTTCATGACCTCAGGACGTCGCAAAGCTCTTTGCAGCCAGTGAAGTGTAGCCACTATTGTAATGTAGGAAAAGTGGCAGCCAATTTGTGCGCATGCTGTGTGTTCTGTTCTTTGGCAGTGTAATCAATAGAGGGGCTGAGAGTTGATCAGGGATTGACAATTCTTTGAAATAATGAAGTATTAATCATTCTTGGCAGAAGGGTGGTAAGCTGGGAATGCTACGTACTCTTCTATTTTTCATACTTTTTAATTTAACTAGTTGATCGGCTAGGCAATTGTTCACAATTGTTTATCTCTTTCTGAAAGGATCTTTGCTTTCTATTTCCATTTTCTCTATGAATGCACCTCATTTTCTTGTCATTCTCTAGTTCTGTTTATCTGTGGCTCTCCTCTCTCTCTTCCACCCCCTCCCTCTCCTTTTGTGTTAGTTTCTCCTCGTCTCCGATTCCTGTTTTCATTGTGCCTCTTTGTCTTTTTCACATACCTGTTCTTTTTCTTTATGCCCTTTGTGTTTTTTTCCCTCTGTATATTAAGCATTCTGAATGTCTCTGCTTTTCTTTGTATAAATTCCTCTGTATGTTATGCATTTATCTGTCAAGAGACCTAGAAACAGAGGCAAGCTTCCAAAGCTCTGCTATCTTCAGAGACTATCTCTCTCTCTCTCTCTCTCTCTCTTGGAGTGAGGGGTTGTGTGAGTTATTATTTACCTTGCACGAGCGATTTGATGGGTCCTGGTCTAAGTTGGGAGGAAATTGGGGCAGTGCTTACAGAGCTGGGATCGGGCAAGGTGGGGATAAGAGTGCCAGGGCTTGGAGCTTGGATTTGAGAGGGAATGTGGGGACTGGAACTTAGTTGATGGGGCCACTGGGGAGGGAGGGTTGAGCTGTCAAGAGTTAATTGGGTTTGGAGTGAGGGGTCAGATTCCCAGTATCCATCAGTGGTTATGTAACATAAAGGGCAACCAGGTCTTCAGGACATCAGGACAAAATCTTTTTATTTATGTTGACACCAAATGGACTAAATATATCAATGTTACAAATACCAAAGAGACGAATAAATGGAAAAAATAATACGATATAAATATGCACTAATTGAATAACATCAAATAGATATGGTAAGTGCAAATTGTCGTAGGTAAATTGGGAGAAACTGGATTATGGGCATCTGGGAAGTGAGTGTAGAAGTATGGGGAAGCTGGGCCCATTTGGGGTGGAAAAGAGGCAAATGGAGTAAGGCCAGTCGTGGGCTGTGTAAATTGTAGTTTCAAGCGGCTGAACAAACATGATCTGGTTATTAGACAATTTGGGCATCTTTTAGGTAATCAATCTACTGTAGAATACGTATCCATGCTGAATTAAAACTAAATTTGAAACGAGTAGCCATTTACTGAAGTTTTGCAAATGGTGGGTGGTAGCCCAGAAGGAACAAACAGTAAAAACTGTGAAATAAGAATACTGGCCCGACCTGATTTTTTCCTTGTGGGAGGTGACTATTCAGGTCCTGAAGTGAGATGTATGGGTCAAAGAACTCAGCTTACTACTGTTGCAGTATATCATTTGTGCCACCAGGAATTGTGAGAAACCACCCCCCCCCCCCGTCACCCCCACACGCATGCATGTACGCGCAAACTCTCATACATCCACACGCGGATACCTAAGATTAAACTGAGAGATTTTCAGCTAGTTTAACTTCAAAATGCCACTGGCATCCTGTCCTGGGAGGACGGACAGCTGTGCCTCATTTTTTGTCACAGTGCCTTCATACACAAGGGCCACAGCCATGTCTGAGAGACTCAGAGCCACCCTTGACCTTGTTGCCCATTGTAAGCAGGTTGTTTATCAAAAGGTCCATCCCTTAAATCTGCGGGATGCACCCTGATCCCAAGCGTGTGAAACCCTGATCCTAATTGTATAAAGCCCTGATGCTAATTTTGTAAAACGTCTGTGAGACAGTTGGCTGCCGGTCGACTCATTCTGTCAACTTAGGGATCTTTTAACTAACATTTGTAAAAAAAAATGTGTGAAGATTGATGTACAATATAGGAAGAGGTTGTGGGGTGCAGAGGGATTTGAGATGTTGACGGTAACTAGGTAAATAATTGTGCTATCATTCACAGTGCCTTTTTGACTGGCTCCTGTTTTGTTGATTTTTTTTGGTTAAATGAGGATGTCTGGTGATGGGTGCAGAAACAAAAGGCATGAATTTGATCAAAAACCAGGGTATTAATAGATACTTTTTAAATAAACTATTTATGTATATAAATATGGATAAAATTTGTAATGCGGTTTTGTCGGATAAACAGTTTTCAGAAGTGTGACAAGGGTAGAGTATAACCAGCCAAACATATTATATCATATCACTTTAAAATATCTTTGTTGTGGTGTGCCTGTTGTCCTGTTTTCATTCTGATTTTTGGCGTGCACATTCAGCTTTTTAAACTGTAGGAGCTACCTCTCCTCAACTTCAGCAGAACCTTCCTCATGGGCATCCCAGTGTGCTGGTAGGACACCCACTATACTCAGTTTTTTTATATACTAATTACACATACCAGGACTAACAAGGCATTAGTTGATGCTTGACCAAGTGCTCCCTTTTAAACATGCACTCCTGTAGGTGGGCATCTGGTGGCATTGCCTTGTCAGAAGGCATGTCTTACGAGGCAACCAGAGAAAAAACATTTCAGAATTTTGGAGTAGCTTTTATAGCAGGAATATGGTTTTTTAAGGTGAAGCATGCATGTTCCGATGGTCATCAAAGCAGATGTTAGTGGACGGGATTTGGTGCTCCTGCAGTGGTGCTAGAATGCGCCATTGAAGGACGTGGCTTGAAGGGATGTTAGCACTAATGCAACCAGCTTCCTGGGCGGGGGGACGTGGGAGGACGGGGGTGAGGGGGGTGTGCAAGAGGAAGAGCACCATTTGTCGATGTCAGTGGGTGGTGGAACGAAATGGTGAAGTTAAATCAATGCAGAAACGTACTTAGTGGATTTGATCTCGCAGCTAAGATGTCCCAACGCAGTTATTATAGAAAACTGCAAAAGAAAAAAATTAAAATTACTCTTGGCACGAGCAGACTGAGACTTACTGCCGAGCTAGCTGTTCTCTGGGCAGCAGCGTTCGTGCTGACAGGTCTCGGTAAAAAACGTCTGGCTTTTCCCTCAATTCCTTCAGAGCAAACGTCTCTTTGTGCAGATGTATGAAATGCTGACTGACGGACAATGGCGCTCTGTGTGATTCCTAGTAATAACAGTCCGTTCTGCTGTGTGTTTACTGGCCCTGTTTCCACAGTAAGAGTGTCACATTGATCTTGCTGCACCCATTCCACAAATGTGTAATACTCAGGGTGACGACTGTACTTCCTTTTCTGTTTGTCTGTCTGCCTCTGGCTATGTTGTAATAATAACTCGTAGCATTGGCAGAATACCAAAGCCAGGGTTCATAAAATCTTGACCTACACCCTCCCCTCTTCAAAGACTGGACCAACCCAATTTTAAACGCCCGTAAAAGTTGTATACTAGAAAGCCCACTGGTTAAACATGGCCTCAAAGTACAGGATGCTACACTAAATGTAATGGGAAAAATACTGCCTTTGTATACAAGGTAACACTTTATAGGATAGGTCTTACATTGCAGGTGACCAGGGACCTAATAGATAAATACTGACTTAATGTGAAAGCAGCGCTGAATGGAATATGTAATCTCTGGTCCAGGTGTGCAGGTGTACACACGCTTTGTGATTGGTAAATCACTGTTCAATGTACACAATATTCCTAAATAAAACAGGTGAAACACTACCTTGATGTACAAGGCAGCCGTGAATACATTGGGTAAAACCTTGTCTTAATATTCACGGCAGGAGTGAACAGGGTGGGTAAAACACTTAATATTCAGGGGCTGGTGAAGCTAAGTTCTAACATTGTCAGTCTGCCTCTTGTGGATCGTCTTCCTCTTCAGTTTATTTTGTTTCTGTCAGATATTGTATTGTAAAGTTTACTCTCCGTGTTTTTTTTGGCAAAAGGCTGCAGATTTACATACTGCAGCTAGAGAATATTGAGCTGAACATACTGCTTTCAAGGCTGTCATATCTGGGCATCGGCTGTGTTACATGTTGGTTTTGTTGTGTCATGTATTGCACACGCTGCTGGGAATGTGAGGAAAGCCTCTGCAGATTTCAACAAGCTATGTTTACAGTATTATGCCCGGTTATTGTAGAAACATTGTCAATATTTTTTGGGGAGAATTCCTTACAGAGGGTGATCAGAAAATATCAATTAGAAAAAAATGAGAATTCATCAGAAATAAATCTGAAATTGTTATTATGCTGTGGAGTTGGACAGAAAATTACTTCGGAAAATGCCAGATAGTCGATTTGCACATAAACTGAAGGCATTTCGAGAATGTGTGGAGTTAAAATTGTTAACAAAAAAATTATTAGTCAATAAAGCACAGCACAAAGGTGGCTCTAACCTTGAAAGGATTGTCCAGATAGCCCGCAGAGTACTCTTTTCTGTGACAGTGGCAGTGCAGCCAGGGACTGCATAGGGTTAAGTAAACTGACAGCCAGCTTTCTGCAGTACAAGATGATTTGTCGTGATTAGTTCAATTGCAGTAGGAGAAAGCGACTGCTGAAAGTACTTTGTAGCATCCTTAATTACGACATTTTTTTTTTGAAGACATGCATCTGAATGAGGAAGGAGCTATTGTTTGGTGGTTGCCGTGCACCGACTTCAGAGTATTCTCCTGGGCCCCATTTATTACAATCTAACAAGATACCATCTACTTTTGAAAATCTGTAAATATACTTCGGGATAAGACAGCTGTATTCATAATTCATAGATACTAAAGAGGAAAATTGCTGTGTTTGATTTTGTGCCGATAGTACAGGGAGATGAAGGGGTAGGGGAGGATGTTTAACAAAGTGCTTTTTTATGCATGAGCCTTCAAAAGGCTTCTATCTAAAAAGTGTAGACTGTAAGTGAAGATTTCCTCCATGCGCTAGATGCTGTGGGATTGTAAAGCTGTTCCTTTATAAATGTGGCTGCGACATTGCTAGACCTGGCACAGAAGAAATCATCCCATGTGAATCTTTTTCTATAACTTCCTGTGCCCAGTTTTTGAATATATATGGTAAATTGTTTTTCATTCGCCCAGCTCATATTTTCCTTGATTAAGCATGTTTTTAAAAAAAATTAAATTAATATATTTTTTATCTTGTGCCCTCTTGCCCGACATCCAGCTGAGAGGTAGTTGGCGAGAATCACAAAGCAGTTAAGTCGGTACCCATTTGGAGAACTCTTAGTTAAAATCCAGCAGCAGCCTGGTGAAGGACCTTTTAATATTACTACCTTTTAAACCCTCCCTTGTTGTGAAGTCACTGCAGGTTTAAAAGGGTAAAGGGGAGCTCAAAGAATGGGATCTGAACGCATTTACTTGTACAAATACATTTCTAATTGGGTACATCTTCCTTTCAAATGCACAAATTTTACCCCCTGCCCCTTTCAAAATCAAAAATCTATAGCATCAGTTTTTTTCGGTGAGAAGTCCCAAGATTTTAACCGTTTGATGGTACAAACTAAATATATTTATATATGTATATATATATAAATAAAATATATTTATAGTTGCATGATGAACAAAAAATGTCTTTTGATGTGATGTCAAGCTGCAGCATATTCTGAATTAAACTCATGAGGTAATCGCAAATGGGGGTGAAGATGACTTGCCATCATATTTCTTTACTTGGGAAGTGAAAATTCCTTCCTGAGATTTTGCCATTGACGACGGAGCCTGTTTTACAAGGCTGAAATGTGTTAAAAGGCATGGTGCGGAATTGCTTTTATTTTGTTGATAGTTTTGAAATGCAATCTCGATAGGTTAACATAAAGGGTTTCTGTGCGCTGTATGAAATCGCTGGGCAGTAGCAGAGTTCTGCCAGCATAATACCAATTGAATCTTATTTGTATTAGCGTCAGTGGAAGAGTGATTTTGTTTCTTTGTGTTCCCCAGGAAGCTTTTGTCGGGGGTGGGGTGGAAAATTGCTTCGCCTTTTCTGAAGACCAGCTGACCTTTTTTTTTAAATAGTGCTGCTTCTCTCTCCATCCCTGCCTGAGGAGCCGGAGTTTAGGATTAAATGGAACGCTATTTTGAGAAATTAACAAATTGGTCAGCAGGTTCAAGCAAAGTTTGACGACCTAATTTAAAAGCAAGCTTAGACAGTAACACCTGGGCACGTGTGAGCACCCGTGGTTTTATCTCTGATTCCTGTTACCACTGTTACCAGAGATATAAAAATCCACGTTCTGTTGCCTGACTGTGCATTGTTTCCCTCGATGCATCTTTGTGCCCACGCAAGCGTTACACGGGCCTTACTACTTGTGGCAGGAACCTACGATTGTGCACCCTCTAAACGGTACACTGACTTTTAGTTCACTTGTGGAAAAAAAACTGCGACACTTGACTTTGCCAGGTTTGTACAGGAGTGAAATGAGAGTCACAGTTATACTGAGCATTTACTATTTGTCTGATTATGTGCAGGTATTCATTCCTCAGCATGTTTTAACGCATCAGTACACACATGTTACCAATTATTTTGTAAGTTTATCCTCCCGTAGGAGAGAAGTAGGTGAGAGTTTGGAAGACCTGTGTCCATTCTGCTAGTGATGTGTAAAATATCCAAAATCTGTAATGCGGACTTGAGGAGAAAGCATTTCTCTGCTTTGTAGGCAATGAGTAAAGTTATAAATCTTCCAGGTTTCATTTATTACTGTGAGGATTTAAGCTTATTAAGCGTTATTATGAGATTGGCCCACCGGTGTAATGATTTCCCAGTCAGTCAGGTTATTTGACTATGGGATACTGACACTAGAATTCCCAGTCACTGTAGGAATATCTTGATGGTTATAATTTGTTCTTGGTCAGCCCTGAAGCAAGTCCTTTTCGACTGAAGCCTGCTTGTGTGCAAGCCCAATTTTCCTGCCAAAAGGTTCCACAGCCATGGCAGGTCCTCCGTTCTGTTCCTCAGGTCTTTCTAGCTCCCACTCCCTGGGTTGCTGAGCTACAGGTGGAAAGATTCATCCTTGCTCTGTGCGGTCCAACAACAAGGGTAAAACGTGGAATTGCTGCTTGAAGGCAGTGTAATCCCATCATATACGGTGCAAAGGTACAGAGAGTGGGGAAATAGAGCACAGGTACAGAGAGTGGGGAATTGTACATGGGTGCAGAGCTGGGGAACAGGGCACAGGTACTGGTTGCAGACTGATAGGCAGAGTGAAACTACAGAGGGTAAATCGTTTAATTATAGTGAAATAGACCTTGTTTGCAGGATGTGTGTAATTAATGAGAGGCTTGTGCTCTGATTGTTTTAAAAATTCCGAAAGGATACAGGCTCCATAAAGCTCAGATTTGCTGTGTTGTTTTTACAGTAGCTTCATGTTTGTTTTATTTCATTCCTTTGGATTCTAATTTATTTTACTTTGGAAACTAATCAGCACAAGATAATGTACAGCAGTGTGCTGACTGACTCACACGCACATCTACATAGATGAAAGATTTTACATCTGGGCTCTCTTCATTCAATGGAAGCTCATGTCTTGAGCATTCCCAGGCGCTGTGGAGAAATATTTGATTCCTTTTTCTTATTGGCTGTTTTTTCACAGCTCTGGATCTTAGGACCTTGTTGGAGCGATGAATCATAGACTGCTAGGGCCTTCTTAATTATCTTGTGAACTTACATAGATTTTCAGAGCATATACAGCACAGAAACAGGACATGCATCCCAACTGCTTCATGCCTCTTCATCTAATCCTAACAGTATAGCCTTTTGAGGAATCCCTCTATGCTTTTAAAAACAAAATATAACTGCCTATAAAATAAAATACATATCAGTCTAAACTGTTCTCCATCCACTGGTATGTATCGACCAACTTTAGATCAGACTTGAGATGGTTTATCATATACATATTGGTGCTCAATTAAACTTGGTTATGCTTTTAATTAAATGTGTGTTTAATTTGCTTTAACGTGTATTCAGCTTTAACCATCAGTCAAGCGTCAGGGCAAATGCTGTATAAATGATCAAGGATTGAACAGGCTGAGAGTGAGATAGAAGGGGATTAACAGAGACCAACGGCTACAGTTACAAGAACAGTGTTAAATTATTTCAGTCCTGTCAATTCTGAATGCTACAAATGTAAATGTTCTAGTGTGCAAATCAAGGCTGTGTGATCCATCACACTGTCTACCACTGTAACCCAACTGTGGTACCCATACCTCTCTCAGTTTTACTTGGGACTGCATTAGGGGCTGCAATTAAACTGATTAGAATTTTCAGCTCCGTAACTTGCTCTCAGTTATCTCTCTTGTTCTGTGTGTAGCTGGGACTGATAACAGCTGTGGTGTCTTATCAAGGTGGCTAAGGTGTTTGATCAATTGAAAGGAGGAATCGAGTTTGAATCTGAGAGTGTTTTGATTCTGGTTAGAATCTCGATTTTAAAAAGAAATTTTGTGGATGGCAAAAACCTGAAATTAAAAATTATAAGTGCTGCCAATTCACAGCAGGTCAGTCAGCTTTTGAAAGGTAAGAAGCAGGTTAATATGTTGAGGCAGAAAATCCTGAATGTTCATTTTTCAGAGGCTCTCAATCATACGGGCAATAAATCAATTCAGAAATGGAACTCGGATAACGTCAGTATCTTGGCAACTGTTATTGAACTGATTATGAACTCATTAATGTCAGGCCTCCCTACAAGACTGGAGTGTCAATCAGCTCACTCTCTCAATGGTGCTGAGCTTTAGGACTGATCCAGGGGGTGGCCGCTCCACACTCTGAACACAATTTTCAGAGTGTTTTTGACTCCAGTTTAAGAGCTCTGCTATCCGGAAGTTACATGGCTTCAGCTCTCCCTATCCCTGAAACCTGCTGCAGCCTTCAACCCCCTGAGATTTCTGCAATGTTCCAGTTTTGGCCCTTGATTTTAAATTGCTCCAGCATTGGTGACCATGCCTTCAGCTTGCGCAGGCCCTGAGTTCCGGAATCCCCTTACGAAACCTCTCCATCTCTCTATCTCTCTTTCCTCCTTTTAAGATATCCCTTCAAACCCAACTCTTTGACCGAGCTTTTGGCCATCTGCCCCCCTATTTCCTTCCAGTGATTTGGTGTGAAATTTTGTCTGATAATGCTGCTGAGCAGCACCTTGGGATATTTTCACCACGTTAAAAGCGCTATACAAATACAAGTTGTTACTGTTGTTGTTGCCATGCTATGAAAAGAAATTACAACACGTTTCATTCAGAGCTGTGCATCATTTTGCACCATTACTCTGAACCCAATTATTATAAATTATTCTGGTTTTTTTGTGTGTGTGTGTGTATATATTATGTAGATAGATAGTTACTAAAATCTTGTAAATTCTGTGCACTTTTACATCCCTTTTGTTAACGATTGTAAGTTTTGCAGAAAGTGCATCCAATAATAAATGAACACCAGGCAAATGTCTACTTCTTGGGCTGCGCAAAGCGTGATGCGCCTTCAGCCCCCTAAAACGTTGGCTGGAATTTTCCAGCCACTTCCCCCCCCCCCCCACCCTGCAGTGGATTCCGCTGCAGCGACTTCCCTCATGATGAGGCCAGCGATTCATTGAAATCTCCGTTCACATTGGCGGGACCAGAAGATCCCGCCGGCGTGAGGAGCTGGAAAATTCCACTATTAGGTTGGGTAATCATATGAAAAGGATATATGTAATATTCCCAAGTGCCGGCACTTGTCCAGGAATCAAATGTAATATAGAATAGGGTGGGGAATTAAAAATTAGAAGTGAGGGAAAGGATAGGGAAAAATACATGGCCTAACGGGTTATCCAAAGCAGATTGTGAAAATGCAGCTGGGTGTTTGGCAAGTAGTTTTTCTCTTTTCTCTCTTTATCCTATAGTTGGGAGCTTAACAACCATATTGTTTAATTATTTGATAAGTAGGTTGAGAGCAGACTTCTTGGCTCCACGAGATGGCCCTAAACCTTCCATGTCCACCCCACTTCCCAGGCCCTACAAGCTAGACAGTGTTGTCGAAAGAATCCTAGCGCCCATAAGCTGAAGACCGAAACCTCATTCTGCCATTTGTGTTACGTTACAAGTGCTGCAGCAGCAGAAGCTGAATGTGGAGGGGGTGGGGGAAGAAATTCTTCTATGCAATGCTCTATATTCGAATTAGACATTAAACTGAGGTACCGTCTTCCCCCTTAGGCAGACATAAAAGATCCCATAGCTCTGTTTCAAGGAACAGGGGAGACCTTCCTGATGTCCTGGCCAATATTTATCTCTCAACCAACACCTGGTGATAGATTATCTGATAATTATTACACTGGTGTTTGCAGGATCTTGTTATGTGCATGTTGGCTGGCACATTTCCTACATTACAGCAATGACTGCACTTCAGAAGTACTTTAGCTGTGAAGCACTTTGGGACATGCTGCAGTTGTGAAAGATGCTATATAGATGCAGCTTTTTCTTTCTGTATTCTCCCAACATCCCTTTTTTTTTTGTTGCTTTCGTGTGTTTTTTCAGGGTCTGTGATGTTACCTGCTTCATGTCTCAGTTCTGTAAGATGTTTATATGTGGGCAGGGGTTATGGGGCGGGGACAAGAGTGCGGAATTTCCCCCACCTCCAGAAAAAGAAAAAAGAAGGGTTAATGTTTGGACTGTAGACCATTCATCGGTGCACAGTTCTGATAAAGGGTCTTGTTCTCTCTACAGACCTGCCTTGTACCTCCAGCACTTTCTGTTCTAATTCGTGATTCCCAGCTTTTGCAGTCTTCTCTCTTTTTTTCTCGTGAGTCATGCTCTGATTTTCACACCTTCCTACTTGAGAAGAGTCTTGCTTACGTCACAAGACGACCTGGAAGAGAGTGAGCCCATTTTCAGGTAAAATTAAAAGTACAAACCCACATGTCACCTTTCTGTCACTGTGCTTTGGTACAATTATGATTTGGAAATAAATAGAAATTAGTCCAGTGTTAGTCCATGGTTTTGCTATCACTGACACAAAGAGTGCTTCTGGCAATTAATGTTATTCCCGCTTTAAAAATTCATCTCAAATCAAAAGTTTAACCTTTAAAATCTGCTGATTTTCATTGCTCACTATCCTTTGTTTAAAAAAAAGACTTACTTTCTCTTTAGCACCTTCCACGCTCTCGGGACGCCTTAAAGCTCTTTACAGACATCGAGGTACTTTCGAAGTGTTGTCACTGTTGTAATGTAGAAAATATGGTGGCCAAGTTCCACACTGCAAATTCTATCACCTGGACTCCAGCGCTGCTTTGTGAGGTATATACTGTCCAGTATGATTCCGTTTTAGAAAGGTTTAATGCTGAATGTTGAGTGGAGTGCCTTAGTGGGCTAATTTTTAATTCCTCCCCACTCCTCTTTCGATGTTAATCCTGTCAGGATTTAGACGGGAAATATTTTTTTTTGAGTTGCGTTGTCTCGCTTGGTTTTTCTCCCTCATATTACATTTTGTGGCTGAATATATTCCGATATTGTGCACAGCAGCCTCAGCTTGAAGTTCCAGCCTTGGAAATGTGTCAGGTTTAACTATTGCTAGTGACGCACAGATCTTCTGCCAGATTTATAGCGACCGAGTGTGCACTTTTCTTCAAAACTGTTCCACCTTGTTTTCTCCAGAAGTATACATCTGTCAGGGCCCCTCATATATAAAAGGCAGAAAGCTTCCTAACTTTTGGTTATAAAAATCAGTGGAGGGAACTGGTACTTATAACTACTGCAGGTGTTCATTTTGAAATACTGGCTCTTATTCCACAACCCTACTGAGCTTTGACAGGCATTGTAGATGCAGAGAGAATGAGCTGACTCCCCATTATTTCTGTGTCCGATATGGCTCGGGACAGTGTCAACCAGATTTGCATGTTTAGAAAAAAAATGCCGAGTGTCTCTTAAACAAAATACAGCTGCAGCTTTTCAAAAGAAGAAATGATTCAGCATGCTTAAGAGGAAAGAAACAATTGCAAGAAATATTAAATAAATGAAGAATGAATGGTTTGATGTTGTGCTGAAGTGAAGCGTTTGGAGAGATGGATTGCTGCACTGGGCGAGGACAGTGTCGGTGAACCTGCACCATATTGCTGCCTTGAGGTGTTCTCACTGAGGCCATTTTAAAGTTGGATGCAGCTTGCCTTTATATGGTACATGGAATATCTTAAGCAAATTGTAAGGACATTGAGCATTAAATTTAACCTTACTTGCATTTTAATTATCCAGGGAGCAGGAATAGTTTGGGGAAAATTAGCCTCCCCCTTCTCCCCCATGCACCCCCCACCAGGACAGGGATTGGTCGGCAGTCGCTTGTCCTTCTAAAATTCTGCCTGTCTCTGCAGATGTTATTGAAAGATTGTCAGATACACAGTGCTTCACAAAAGGTGGCATTGTTCTTTTCTAACACTAAACTTGAGCTAACGTCTACCACAATAGGCCATGTTCTCTCCCCCTCTCTGTCTGTCTGTCTCTCTCTCTCTCTCTCTCTCTCTCTCTGGGCAGCATTTTCCCCACGTCGGGGGGGTTGTGCAGGAGCGGGCGTGGGCAGCTGGGTTCCCGATCAGCGCCCCCGTTTGGGGGCGTTCTGCAATTTTACGTGGGCAGGCCAATTAAGGCCCGCCCAGCGTGATGTCCGCCTGGAAACGCTGTGCGCTCCCTTTGTGGGCAGGGGGGGATTCCCTGAGCTGGGAGTGCGCTCTTTTGCGCATGCGCGCACAGATCTCCCTGAGGCAAAGTGCTGCCTCAGGGAGATCGGCTCAAGTGTGAAAACGTTATTAAAGGCAGAAAAAAAATATTTGTGACACTGTCACATGAGCAGGGACATGTCAACTACTTTTGTTTAAAAATTTTACGCGCATTTTAAATCCCTCATGAAACCTCATCCCGCCCGTGGATGAGGTTTCATGTTTTTTCTGAAGGCCGCCTGGGCTCTTCGCCCGCCCACCAACCTTAAGGTTGGACGGGCAGGTCCATTAATTAGGTAAATTATTTTTTTAAAAGCCTTAAGTGGCCGCCGAACTGAAAATCTAAATGACGCGGGGTGACATCAGGACGCACGCCCGACGTCACCCTGCGTTGGCAAGTGGGCACCGCCCCTACTCGGCGGCCGGAAAATGCTGCCCTCTTTTTTTTTCTCTTGCTCGCTTTCTCTCTCTCCTCTCTCTCTCTCTCTTTTTTTCTCTCACTTTTTCTCTCCCTCTGCCTTTTTTTGTTTGCTACACCCCGATGAAAAGATGCAAACTTGATGTACTTGTCCTCGGCACAGGTAAGGAATCTTTGCTCGTCACCATGTACTTTTCCCTTTGCAAACAAAGCTGCTTTGCCTTCTGCCTCTCTCGACATCCCAATTCCACAGCATGGTGAAGCCGTATCTGCCAGGCCCCCCTCTCAAGTGCTTGAAATAGGTAGAGGACTATCAGCATGATTCTTGAGTCAACTGCTGGAGTGTGCCTAAGGGGTCTCTTTACTCTTTTTTTAAGCCTGTCTCACCCACATGGTCCAGTATATCTAGGCAGCTTTTGGCATCCTGTCTAACACTGCCAAGTGTTGGGAACTCTTTGCCGGTGGGGACAATTACAAGGGCAACCTTTGCACACCCAGATTTCCTGGCACAGCTCGCTGGCACAGAGCTGTGCGATCCAGCAGCATACAGCTGATCCTGGTTTAAACTTGAGGCATTCCTGCATTTCTTGTAGTTCAGAGAATGACACCCGTGTACTGCCTGCTTGTGTTTATGCTGCTAAAATCAGCTCCTTATCTCTATGGCAGAATCGCGGATCTACAAACACAGCTGTCTCCCATGATCCAAACTACAGAAATATATAATGCCTTGATTATAAGACGTGGGCTGTGCTTCTGATAGTTTAGTGGACTGTTGTGCTTCCATTTGCACATTCCGCTCTCTGCTCTGGAAACACCAAAACACATCTGAGTGTATAAGCTTTTACTGCTGAATGTGGGTTCATCCCCTTGGACTGCAGATTGGGCATTTGGATGGAATGGCCAGCAAAGCTCACAAAAATTCCCACCCACTAAAATCAGCGGAATGAAGAATCCTGCGGGCCCCGCCCCCGAATTTCTGATTAATGCTCCCGGGGAGGAAACCCCTCACTAGAAGAGTACATTCTGAAGATAGCCCCCCCTGTAATGTAACTTTTTAATGAGTAGGAAAAGGGTTAATTCAGAGCATTGCTGCCTGTGTTTACATTTAGCCCTTTTAGCTCAAACGTGGAGTGGCAACTGATAACGTATTGATAACACGTATGTACTTCATTGGCTGTAAAGCGCTTTGGGCCATCCCGAGGTCATGAAAGATGCTATAGGAATGCAAGTCCTTTCTTTCTTTCTTTATACAGAATGTCATCTAACCAAGAACAGTTTGCTTTCCCTGAAACTGAAATCCAAAAAAAAAAGCCTTAAAATATTTTGTTACTTATAGCTACGTTCTTATACTAGTGAATTTGTGTATTTGCGTGAGTTTGTTGTTTGTGTGTGTCTGTATGGTGGAAATACTGTTGCATGGTCACTCAAAGATTGCAGCATCAGTCCAGAGGAAGATGACCCCTTGACCCATTTGATCTCTTCTTTCAGACGACTTTGCCACCATCTTCCCTTTAAGGGATAGTCTAGCCGTGAACAATAAGCTGGTCTCCATATCAGATTGTATGATATTGGGGAAAGAGTACAAAAGAATGTGAGACGTGACTCAGAAATTTTTGTTTCTGTCTGGGGATTTACTGATTACTTTTGTCACATCAGTAAAGGCGCAGGGCTGACTCCTTATACTGTGCAGAACGATATTCAGACTCTACTTGCAGCTTGCAGTTCATTATCTGTGCATTTTCAGAACTGATGACAAATGTATCCAAGTTTAATTTCTCTCTCCTCTCTATAGATTATCAGTGTTTTATTTGCTTTATTTCTGGAGATGAAAGATAAAATCCCAAAACCCCTCACACGGTCGGAATCAGCTTTGGAGTTCGTGCAAATGTTGACTGTTTCTGCCTCTTTGCTTGAAACTTACTCCTGGGGGGAGGGGGGTGGGGGGGAATGGAGGTTGGAGTTTGCACTGTCTCCCAGTGCACAAATCCAGGTTGAAAAGGAAAGTGCAGCAACATTTTAATGTAAAAGTGATGCCCAGCCCAGCTCCGTGATGGCAAACGGGTTAATGCCCTGCTTGGTGTGGGGGTGGGTAGTGGGGGATGGCATCCTGAGAGAATCAGCTTATGTTCATGTTTTTGGTCGGTGCATCCTTGAGATGCTGGAAGGTGCCCTGTTCTCTGCACCCTCACCCCACAGTCCCACACGTGCCTGTGAATGCTGGGTTGAGACCTGTACCTTGAAGCTCACCACAGTTAAATGGATGACAACCACATACACAAGGCTTGCACCCGAGTGAGCTGCTATTTGGACAAGAGGAGGGGAAGCGATGAGGCGAGAAGCTGCTGGGGTTTGTGTCACTGTATCCCAGCACGAATTAGGAAACCGGGAAAGGAGGGGAACCAAGAAAAAAGAGACCATTTGAAAATGCAGCTCATTGAAACCCGAGAATCTATTCATTAGTAGACAATCAGATCCATCCTTTCTTTTAAAAAAAAAAATTCCTGTCGTCTTTTCAATGTGTGTGGGTGCTTTTTCTTTAAAAAGATGTTTTTTTTAAAAAAAAAACAAATGCCAAGCTCTGGTTCTGCACTGCAGTCCCTCCCCCCTTCCCAAATCTACCTCTTTCCATTTCCATTTTCTGCACACTTGCTCTTTGTTAATAATTCGGCAGTGCTCATTTGAATATTAAAAATTTCTTTAATCATCAAAGGCAGGAGCGGCTTCATGAATATTCATATTTTGACTGGATTCTAGTTCATTACCCTGCAGTAAAGCCAAACACTCATCAATCGCCTTCATTACGCCTGCTGCCGTTTTGATTGGCCGCCTGGTGTTGATCGATTCTTGATGAGTTGCTGTGTTTCTGTCAAAACTTGCAACAACACAAGGGATTTTTAAAAAATGTTGTTTCCCCTCCAGTAGGAGCATTGGCCTACAAACTTGACAAGTTTCTCCCTTTGACGCTTCTCTCTTCACCCCCCCCTCACCAACACACCCACAACCCAACCCACCCCCTCCCCTTCTTTAAAAAAATCTCCCAGAAATTGATTCTGCTGCTGAATATTTGTCAAGAGAGTTGACGTAGGTTTAATTTGCATAATGACTTTGTACTTCTGCATTAATAAAATTTGCATATGAAGCTCTGTTAATTACTTTTGATCATGCTTTTTGCATTCATGCATGGTAATTTTCATGACTTTTGAGAATTAATGTCTTGGCGTGGGGGAGGGAGGGAGATGAGGGTGATGCTACTGTCATGTAGCTGCTGAGCCTCACTGCTTTCCCTGTCTGCTCATGGCTCCCAGTCACCAACCATTCCCAAAAGCACTCCGGACTAGCCAGTTTTTAACTCCTGCGTGACATTTTCACAGTCCTAATTTTTTGGGTTTTTGTTATAAACTTATTATTTTTATAAACCCGTTGCTAAAAGCAGCGCTGTCTAACTGCGGCTTTACATATCAGCATTTTTACCACGGCTACAGCTCGCGTTGATTGAATAATCTGCTGCTGTCATTTTTTAAAATCCTGACTTTTTCCCCTGCTCATTTTGGTTTTGTTTTAGTCTGTTTATATCTAATCGTGTGCACAGTTTGATTCATGCACAAACAAGTAAGAAGCGAGTGGTGGGGGAGGGGGAGAAGGCAAAAATTTCATGGGTAACTGTTAATCCTTTTCTGGACTCGGTTTATATTCAAGCGAAATGCTTATGCAGGCAGGCGCCTCCTATTGTGCTGTAAGAGTCAGGTACGCATAGCAACCTGGTGAGCTTGCCATTGTGTGGATTGGCAAGGTGCGAATTCCTACCACCACTATTTTTGTTATTCCTTTTAGTAAATTTTTTTTTTTTTGTAAAAATATACTTTATTCATAAAATATCTTCAATCACATTCCAAACCATTTCAAAAACAACATTACAAGGCTACAATCCCGGTTAAACTTTTACAAAATGTATCACCAGGTGCATCAGTACAAACAATATTACAATCATTTACAGCCTTTCATTTTGATCTGTACAGCCCGAGGGGCTCTAAACAGTTCCCAGTCTCTCGGTGCGCTGTGGTAGAAAGGTCTTAGACAGCGACCCTTCCCCATTGCGCCTTTGCGGCAGCTTCCCCAAGCTTTAGTGCGTCCCTCAGCACGTAGTCCTGGACTTTGGATTGTGCCAGTCCGCAACAATCGGTCGGGGACAACTCTTTGTGCTGGAAAACCAACAAGTTTCGGGCAGACCAAAGCGCCTCTTTCACCGAGTTGATGATCCTCCAGCTGCAGTTGATGTTTGTCTCGGTGTGTGTCCCTGGGAACAGCCCGTAGAGCACAGAGTCCTGTGTCACAGAGCTGCTCGGGATGAACCTCGACAGCAACCACTGCATCTCTCTCCAGACTTTCTTTGCAAAGGCACAATCCACAAGGAGGTGAACAACGGTCTCTTCCCCACCGCAGCCACCTCGAGGGCAACGTGCAGAGGGGGTGAGCTTCCTGGCGTGTAGGAAGGATCTGACGGGGAGGGCCTTTCTCACCACCAGCCAAGCTACGTCTTGGTGCTTGTTGGAAAGTTCTGGCGATGAGGCATTCTGCCAAATGACTTTGACAGTCTGCTCGGGGAACCATCCCACAGGGTCCACCCTCTCCTTATCCCTCAGGGCCTCTAGGACGTTACGTGCTGACCACTGCCTGATGGACTTGTGGTCAAAGGTGTTTTTCTGCATAAATTTTTCCACCAGGGACAGGTGGTACGGCACGGTCCAACTACTTGGAGCGTTCCGCGGCAGCGTGGCCAGACCCATCCTTCGCAACACCGGGGACAGGTAGAACCTCAGCACGTAGTGACACTTGGTGTTTGCGTACTGAGGGTCTACGCACCGCTTGATGCAGCCGCACACAAAGGTGGCCATCAGTATGAGGGCGATGTTGGGCACGTTTTTTCCCCCTTTATCTAGAGGCTTGTACATCGCGTCCCTGCGGACACGATCCATTTTCGACCTCCAGATAAAGCGGAAGATGGCTCGAGTGATCGCCGTCGCGCAGGAGTCTGGAATGGGCCAGACCTGCGCCATGTACAGCAACAGCGAGAGTACCTCACACCTGATGACCAGGTTCTTACCCGCAATGGAGAGGGAGCGTCGCTCCCACATGCCCAGTTTCCTTTTCACCATAGCCACTCGCTCCTTCCAGTTTCTAACGCATGCCCCGGTCCCTCCGAACCATATCCCCAGCACCTTCAGGCCGTCAGCCCTGACAGCGAAGGGGACAAAGGATCGGTCAGCCCAGTATTCCTTTTAGTAAATGCAGAGATGGCAAAAGCTCTCTGTAGAACTGTTGGACTTTGCTGAGACCTTTCATGCAGTGTGCAGATTGTTCAGATGCCCCTCTTTGTCACAGTACCTCAATACACTGCCGCCAGTATAGCTTTGAGCATGTTGATAAATGGCAATGGAGATTGGCTGTGATATCTTGCAACCGACCCCCCCGCCGGGACCAACAGGAGAGGCGACAAATTAAGAGGGAAGAATGTTGAAGCTAGTTCCTTAGCACCTATAATGTTGATCACTCTCTGACCCTGTCACAACAACAATTTGCATTTATATAGCACCTTTTAATGTAATAAAAACACCTCCCAAGTTCTTCACAAGAGCAACATCTTGTGACACCGAGCGACATAAGGAGGTATTAGGGCAGGTGATCAAATGCTCGGTCAAAGAGGTAGGTTTTAAGAAGCGTCTTAAATGGGGAAAGGGTGATGATGAGGTTTAGGAAGGGAATTCCACACTTTAGGGCCCAGGTAGCTGAAGGCATGTCTGTCAATGGTAGGCCATTGCTGGCTGGGATGTGTGGTATTGGAGGAGTGAACAGATCTCGGAACGTTGTAGGGCTGTATTAGGTTATGTAGGTAGGCAAGAGTGAGGCCATGGAGGGATTTAAAAGCGAGGGTGAAGATTTTAAAATCGAGGAGTGTCAGCTAAACTACGTGGTGAGGGAGCTGTGAATTAGCAGCACTACATACTCTTTCAGTCCAAGGAAAGAATCCAGAACAGTCAGTGACAGACACTGATGGGCCAACTCTCCTCCACTAACAGTACAGCTAATTTCCTAGAATAAAAGCATTGATAGTTTTTTTTTAACCACAGAACAGAAATTCTTGTTGAATGTTCGAACCTATGCCAAATTCTTTTAAAACCATAGTTTAAGAATAAAAGTTACTGTGTCTTTGGATGTTGCCTTTTTTTAATGGGAAGAACAAGCTGACGTCTTTGGCTTGATGTGGAATGTTGGGGCAGTTTAGGCTGTTACATGTGATGGCATTGAAATGGGAATGTATATAGCATAGGTAGCTTCTCAATCATTCCCAAACCACAACTAGGAACATAGGAAATGGAGGAGGTAATTTAGTCCCTCAAGCCTGTTCTGCCATTCAGTGAGATCATGGCTGATCTGCGACCCTAGCTCTATACCCCTGCCTTTGCCTTTAATGTTTTTGGTTGACAAAAGTCTTATCCATTTCAGATTTAAACTAACAATTGACCTGGTATCACCTGGTATTTAAGCAAGAGAGTTCCAAACTTCGACCACCATTTTTGTGTTTTCTGAGCTTCCCTCCTGTAAAGTGTGCCTCTAATTTTTGACTGTGCCCATAGTCTGGTAAGACTCCCCAACAAGCAGAAATAAGTTTCTATCTACCCTATCATTTCCCCTTAATATCTTGAAAGCTTCAATCTAATTTCCCTAAATTCTAGCAACTACAACCCTAGTTTGCACAATCTCTCCTTGTACTTTAACCCTTGGAGACCAGGTATCATTCTGGAAAATCTGTACTGCACCTCCTCCAAGGCCAGTATATCCTTCCTAAGATGTGGTGCCCAGAATTGAACACTGCACTCCAGGTATGGTCTAGCTAGCGCTTTGTAAAGTTGAAGTATGGCTTTCACTCCCTTGTGAAATCCCTGTTGAATGTTGGATTTGGTGTTTTTGCAATGTTTTTAAATATTGCACAGTGTTTGCGCCCTTTGCGTTCCCAAACCTAACCCCGGGTTGATTTTAACCCTTGCTAGCCTAGCGTTGGTCAGACTATAAAGGTTGTCCAGTGCTGCCCACCTAAGGTCAGTTAACCTGGCACAGAACAGGGAAACTGAACCTGCAACTTTGACTCCATGGTGCTGGCTGGTGCCTTTCCAGACTAGGCTATTGAGAGAGCTCAAACCCAAACTGTTCAAAGATTTCATTCTGTAATGTTTTGTTGGACACACAATGCCTGTGCTTTGAACTGTTGAGTTTGTTAAACTAAACTACCAAACTGCCATGGTTGGTATTAATGAGTTATTTTTGGTTGAACTATTTTGACTAGCTGTAGTCGAAAACCCCATGTGACACCAGTATCATGAGTGGTCTCCCAGGATGATGGAAACTGATCGACTGTATTGCTTTCATGGCAGACTGCATTCTTAAGGGTTCAGTGCAAAACTCTGTCCTGTGCAATAGAATGAAGTGAGCACCATTCTGTTAGGCTGCCTGTACTTTTCCTGATGTTGCCTGCTGTTAAATTTACCGTTCATAAATTTATAGTTCTTTTTGTATCTCGAGCTTCTCCGTGGATTTGTGCCATGCCAGAGACCCAGTCCCTGAGACTCATCTTGTCGATGACAATGTCAGTGTTACCTTGTTGTATTGACTGAGGCTGGCTGAAGGGAACACCTTGTATTTTCCTTTCCTTCTTTTTGCCATCCGTGTAGGATCCACGTGTCAGAAGGAAACAGCAGAATCTTGACACAAAATCGACTTGAGCGAAGCTTTGTAGTCTCAGTGGGAGTTTGCGCATTGATCCCTCTCCAGCAATAACTTGCATTTATTTAACGCCTTTTTAAAACAGTAAAATGCCCCAAGATGTTAATCAGACAAAAGAGCTGAACTGCACCGAGGGGAAGAGACATTCGGACAGGTGCCTGGAAACTTGGTCAAAGCGTTAGCTTTTTAACCTGAATCTCAAAGGAGGAGACAGAGGAGGAGGAGAGGGAATTCGGAGTTTAACGGCCTGCATGGTCAAAGGTACAGTCACCAGTGCTGGCTTGAAGGACCTGGGGGGACGCACAAAATCACTGACCTCCACTCAGAACCCCCTCCTCTCCCAGCAGCGCTGCTGAGACTGATGATTTAAGTGAAGAATCGGACCTGTATCCTTGTTTTTTAAAGTTGAAATTCAACAGAAGAAAGTCTGGGCTTTTAAACTGATCAGGGAAAATGACTATATGTAGAAATTGCTAAACATATCACACAAAAGATTTCAATTTGGTTGATTTTTTAAATCACAAAATTAAACCCAGACAAATTTATTTTTTCCTTCGGCTGATTTAACGCTATTTACCATCGGCGATAAAGTGAAATTAAGCTTCCACAAAATGTAAATCCCGTGAAAATAAAGCATTATACAGTATGTAGCAATTCATCAGGAGAATTGATTGGTAAAGTATTTTTGCACGGCAAATTTTTCCTTACCATGGGGTGAAAATAGTTATCAAAGCTTTAATGGAATTAACACATATAAATAAAGCTTAGAGAAATCATTCATATTGCACACAGAATTTGTACTTTGAAGAAAATTCAATTTTTCATGCCCTGTTGGTTTTAAATATAGGCTTCCCCCGGCTCCTAGGGTCTTTCTCAAGGAAGTCTTTTCAGTCTTAAGATTCAAACCCTTCGCAGAGGTGTTGATGGAGGTAATTTAGTCCTGGGAGTTAGGACTTTTTGATAAATGTAGCAAATGAGAAGCGACAATTTGCATCAGGGCCCCGAATTGCTGAGGGGTATTGATTAAAGCTCAGCTAACCAATTATTATGGCAATTAAATAATCTGTCAATTATTGAAAGAAATAGTTGACTGTTCCGGTTAGGCGTGTAATCACCGTTTCTGCAGAGCAGCAAGCTGACATCATGGTGAATGAATGAACTGCTTTTCGGGCTTGCTTGTGATCCAGTCAGTCAGCTCACAAACTAAAGTCGCAAATGTATCTCACGCAGCATCACTCCCTTGTGACAAGATTATATCAGTACATGGTCATAATCTCATGCCTCCACATTATTGTTTTGTGTTCTTCCCTGGCTTTTCGATTGACCTGATTGGATGGATGTTTCGTCCTATTCCCTGCTTCCCTAACTACTCTGACTTGGAATTACAGAATCCTGTGGCTCAGAAGGAACCAATTCAGCCCATTCTACCTGCGCTGGTTCTCTGAAGGAGCTGTGCACTTAGTTCCATTTCCCTGCGCCCTTTGAATTTTTCTTCTTCAAATATTTATCCCCTTCCTTTTTAAAAGCTGTTACAGATTCTGCTGCCCTGGCATTTTGTGGAAGATCAGATCAAATGGTCTGCAGCCCAAGTCCACAGACCAGTCATGTTAATATTAAAAGAATACATTAAATGGAGGGGAATAGTGTATGGATAGAGTTACCAGAAACTGTGATCTAACTGAGGGGTGCAAATCACATCACACACTTGGATTTTTTGAAGGTCAGATGGTTTCAAATAATCATCTGAGTCCTTGGGATTATAGCCTTGAAGTAGCACTTGGTTTCTGTTTATAATATCTAGTTTTTAATGTTGTGTGCGAGCCTCACTGTGCTGTTGGTGCATTGCCGTGGCACCAGGAGCTGTGTATGTGAAAGTCTGCTGCTATTGAGTTTCGCACGGTGACATTCAGGCCAGAGAGTTAATGGGCGAGATTTTCCGGCCCCACCCGCTGCCAGTCCCAACGAAAGGCAATGGACTTTTGGCTGGCCTGCCGAATCCCTGTGGTGGGACCGGAAAATCCTGGCCAATGTCACTGCATTTAATATATATTAACCAGTTTATCTCCGGAGCGCGCTGAGAGTTTGCAAAGCCAGATCGATAATTGTTTGTTGCTTCCTCTTTACTGACCACTTTCTCAAAATCCGCACTGCAGCAGCCATTTTCTTCAAATTCTGGCAGTGTCTTCACAAACTTCGTCATTATTGTTGTTATTTTTTTCTCTGCCTGGAGGCGTGCTGGAAGTAGATTGAATAGTAACTTTCAAAGAAACATCTTCAGAGCTGTGGAGTGGGATTAATCCAGTGACTCTTACCAAGAGCCAACACAGGTGCAGTAGGCCAAATAGTCGTTCTTCTGTGCTTTTAAGCTTCTGTGGTTCCAAACACCAGGCTAATGGCGCTGCTGTGGCCTTTACTTTGCGATGGTATTGGAAGAGGTGCGGGAGAGATGGTTCTCTTCGCTGTCCTCGGCCAAATGTTGTAGAGAGGGCATCAGTCTTCAGAAGGAAAGCCTTCATGAAGATCTTGATGGAAATTTGAGACCGATATTGTCCAAGTAGTGGGGAAACGGGTTAATGAAGAGGAACAGGTCAAGTTCTTCTTGAAACCTTGATGACTAATGAGCAGCTGTCCATCTGAGTGTGTAATTGGAGGGGACATTCTGTTGTGACCTTGCCTTTGATGAAACTGTGGCTAGAAAGATAAATGTTCCGATCATAATAGAATACTGTTTCCTTATTACATATTCTAAATAAAACCCTATCCTTTTGCTTCTTGCAAAGATAAAACTCTTGTAAACAAAGGATTAAGAGATTTTTTGAGTTGCTTTAGGTATCAAGGTACGTCCAAGCGTGAAAACATTTGTGACAGAATCTCCTTTGTCGCATCTACTGTAAAGCACCTCCGAGCATTCGGTATCCTTGTAACCTCATGGGTGTGGGTTCATTTCCCATTCCAGAGGTTTGAGCCCATAAGCTGCGCTGACACACCCAGTGCCAGTACTGAGGGAGGTGCTGTATTTCGGATGAAACGACAAACCGTTAATAGATTCCCACAGCACTATTTCAAAGATCAGTGGGAGAGTTCTTCCCAGTGTTCTGGGCCATTATTTACACTCCACTGACACTCAACTGGTAATCTGGTTCATTATTGCAAAGCTGTTCGTGGGAGCTTGCTGTGCATAAGGTGGACAGTAAAATGCCTAAATCTTGGGAGCTGTACCATTCTGATTAAAGCCACTGATAATCCTGATGTTTATCTTTAAACAAAAACAACAGCGACCTGGAATAAACCAGCAGGATTGATAGAATCCCTGTCGTTTCACTGCGACTATTGATCTCGTTTGATTTATTGTGTGTCAGATTCCGTTGCCCCTTAAGTCGTACTGCAATCTTGCAAAGCAACTTTTACTCTATATGCAAGAATTTGCAATCTGTAGGTGTTTTTTGTTTTGCTCCCCCTGCCCCCCTTGCCCCTTTCACCTTGTCCCATAAAAGGATTAGAAATGAATAATATGGACTGTTATACTGGGCCAGAGATTTGAGAGGACGTGGTAATTTAATTTCAACCTGTTTGAACCAGGAGAGGTTCCTGTGGATGCAAAATAGCTGCCGGTTACAGTCTGCACAGCTTCAGCCAGCACTGTTACTGTTCCCACATAGGGGAGGCTGTAGGACAGCTTTTGCAGGGAAGTACTGGAGATTTATTAGTGTACCACTGTATTAGTCAAGGAACAAAGAACGTTTCTTTTACTTAAGATCTGCTTGAAAAATCATAGTATGTATTTCATTAAAGAAAAAAAGCACAAATGGGTTTGCAGACATTTTCCTGTCTCCTCTCTTCAGAAAATAAATACTTTTTGCTTTGTCGTTTTTTTTTTAACTTGTCGGTCCTTTCCCTCACTTGACCTTTCCTGTGTGAGGGGGCTGTTTAACCGGCCAATTTCTGGATACTCATATAGAGTGCAAGTATGTGTGTGTGGTGGGGTGGGGGTGGGGGTGGGGGGTGTGGCGGGAAACATTTTCACAAGGGGTTGGAGCCTGTTCATTGTGGCTGCAGTAATGCTCTTCTGAAAGCTCAGCCCTTCAGGGAGGCAGCATTCGTACCTTCCTGAAAGGGGAGGGCATGTGTCAAAATCCACTTGTCCTTCCCTGACCAATTCTGTTTTACCAAGGCACAGTTGTCTTAAAGGTGTGATTTTTGTGACTTTGTTTTTCAGACTGATTTGCCTTCCCTAATGGGTCAGGGGTGGGTGGGGGGTAGTTTGGAGAGGTTGGGTGGGCGGGGGAAGCTCCCTCTTGGATGATGAGAGAAGAGGGTGGGGGGGAAAAAGAAGCATCTTTGTACTCTGTATAGGCCGGCTGAGCGGCACAGCCTACCAGCGACCTGCAGTACAGCTGTCTCTCCCACTGGTGCCTTGTGTTTATACTGCAGCTGGAGCCCGAGGAACAGCGGCACCTTGTTTACTGTACAGTTGCCAAAGACCGGACTATTGTCAGCAGAGCTACAGCGCAATTGAAATATTCTTCTGTGGTATTCAGATTGACTGGACTGATATAATTTTAACACCGTACCTGTAACTATGACCTCTACTCTCTTGTTAACCCCTGCCTTCCACTCCACTCTTTGTCTGTTTGGTCCTTGCTTGTTTATACAGTGTTTCTCCTGATTGATGGTTAAACTCCACTAATCCAAGTTTAGTTTAGATTTAGTTTAGATCACGGGAGCTGCTGGATGGAGAAAGACCGGGGCCCATCTTGCTTCCCTTCTACCATCTTAGTAGTCACATGAGACAATGGGAGGGCTGGGAACACTGGCTAGGGTTCAGGATAACCAACACCCAGTGCCTCCTGTTGAAGGTGCAGGCACCTGGAGCCCAGGTGAGAATGAATAGGACTGGGCATGGCCCTGCTGCCTTATGCAGCTCATTAGCTGTTGAATGCTGTCAAGGAAGGGGAAAAGAGTTAGATGGGGAACTCTCATTGGGAAATAACAGAAAGAAGGAACAAATAGAAATAAGATTTGGAGAACTGAAAGGTTCATCAAATATTTATTTTAGTCCTGAGCAATAAATACAGCTTATGTTTATAGGGCACCTTTCACGTAATGAAATGTCCCAAGGTGCTTCACAGGAGCATTATAAAATGACACCGAGCCATGTATTAGGCCAGATGACCAAAGGCTTGGTCAAAAAGGCAGTGTCTTAAGGAGCCTCCTAAAGGAGGAAAGTAAGGTAGGGAGGGAATTCCAGAACCTGATACCGAGGTAACTGAAAGCATGGTCACCAATGGTGGAGCAAATATAATTGGGAATGGACAAGAGGCGAGAATTAGAGGAGCGCAGATATCTCGGAGGGTTGTGGAGCTGGAGGAGATTACATAGATAGGGAGGGGCGAGGCCACGGATGGGTTTGAAAACAAGGATGAGAGTTTTAAAGTCACCACGTTGCTCGACTGGGAGCCAATGTAGGTCAGTAGGCACAGGGATGATAGGGTAATGGGGCTTCGTCAAGTTTATAGAGGGTAGAGATTGTGGGAGACCAAGCAGAAGAGTGCTAGGGTAGTGAGGTCTAGTCGAGTCTAGAGGTAACGGAGACATGGTTGAGGGTTCAGCAGCAGATGAACCGAGTCGGGTGATGTTACAGAGGTGGAAATCGGCGGCCTTATTGATGGCACGATAATGAAATCGGAAGCTCATCTCGGGATCAGATGTGACACCAAGCATGTAAACAGACTGGTTTAATTTCAGACTGTTGCCAGGGAGAGGCGTGGAGCCGATAGCCATGAAACAGAGTTTGGTGCCAGGACCAAAAACAGTGGCTTCAGTCTTCCCAATATTTATTTGGAGAAGATTTCTGCTCATCCAGCACTGAATGTTGGATAATCAATCTCATAATTTAACAAAGATGGAGGAGTTGAGAGAGGTGGTGGTGAAGTAGAGCTGGGTATCATCAGCGATTTTTGTTTTCAGGTCCTGAACAAAATTTGCATCTGCAGTAAAATCCTTGACTGCAGGCCTGTTGGTAAGGTAATAAAAGTAAAATCTAGAAGAGGGAAAAATAACTCCTTTTTTCCCCCCCTTTCATGTCCTCAGCATGTCCCAAATCAATTCTCAGAGAATTAGGTAGAATATGATTATTAAACGTTCCCTTCCTGTGACCAGAACTTTATTTTGCAATGTTGTGGGACTGAGATATGAATGCATTGACATATTCATAATGCACCTGCGACTTATGCTGTGTTTTTGGGGCAAATTATGGCTCTTTCTAAAGCTTTGCAGCTGCTGAGAGATATAAGATATTGCACCGGTGACCGTGTGTTTTTGGGCATTCTATCATGATAGTCCTATAAATCACAAGCATGAGTGACTCACTTATGATGGTGTCTCCCACAAATGAAGAAACCCTTGTGTTGCATGAGCGGCAGTGCAACATTCTGTTCTTTTAGTGAGTGAGTTTTTGACAGCGTGTCATACGGTGCATTTCAAACCCTTTTAATCTGAGAATCTGGGAGTATGTGGTTGGGTCCACTCAACCTGATCGTTGCAGTGAGTCTGTTGTATGCTACTGCATCCAATGTGGATTCAGTGAGGTGCCAAACCATTAGGACTAGGAAGAGGCCCAGTGCCGCTCTCCAGCCTGTGCTGAGCTAGCTGCTGTCAGCCAAGATAGCGATATGAGGCTTGCATTCAGGCTCAGCGTCCTTGGGTTAAGTTATGGGGAGTGGGGGAAGTTGTCTTGGGTTCCCACTCCCTTGTCACCATGCAGAATAATTAGGCACATGTGCAGACTTTGGGTGCGGTGGGGATGTGGGGAGTAACAGGATTGGTTGTATCTGTGATGCCACCTCCTGACCCCCGTACTCCAACCTCTCCTGGTTGAATAATTTGTCAAACCTCAATGCTAAATCCTCATGTGGGCATTTAGGAGATGTCATATAAAATGTGTGATGGTTGTGGGACTATACCCAAAATGGCGCACACAACCAATGCATTCAGGAGGGGAAGGGAGCAGAGAGTGGGGGGGAAAAAAAGAAGTTAAGAAGTTGACATGTGAAAGAAATTTTTTTGTATTCCCAGTCTGTGGAACCAGCATCCTGAAAAAATTGGAAAAATAACCTGGAGAAAAGACGTGGAATTAATCACAAATACTGAACAGCATATGGACTAAATATAAAGTCAAGTACATAAGTTATTTTGACTTCTCTTTTTCGGCAGATAACCCATTGAAGAAATATTTGGCAAAAATAGAACTGTTCTCTCTAAAAAAAAACAACTTTGCAAGGAAAATTTTATTTTTTTCTCCTACTTGTCCAGTCGTTCACGAGAAAAAAAATACTTCAAATCAACTGACTTTTATTTTTAACACCTTTACCCCTCCTGTGTATATGTCGGTTGTTTACTGGGACTCGAAATACATAATGCCGTGCACTCCAGGGACCAGCAATAAGCTGCTTTAAATGTAGATTAACAAAACAGTGTGCCTCTCCACAACTAAAGTGGGAAAACAGAACACACACAGCCCTTCAAAAACCTGGCTAAATTTAGTATTAAATCAAAGTTCTCTGTTTTAAATCCGTGCAAGATGTTGCCATTTTAACTATGAAAGGGAGAGAGAGGGAGTTGGAAGCCTCTTTTTATTGCTGCCTTTAAATTGAGTTTGGTTGCCTTGCACAGCTGGTGCTCATTAAGATATGCACTATCAATAAAATAGCATGTGTAATTAATTTTTAATGCAGTATTGTAAGTAGCACTTTAAAGCAGTTCCAGTACATGGGGAATTTTTGATGACCAGTGAAGGAAGATGAAAGTGATTAGATCAGTTGTTAAAAATAGGAGACCTGACAGGACGAGGGGATAAAGTTGGGACGCACGCAGGCGTGAATTGAGAGCCACTTGTGCCAAAAAAAACCCGCCCGAAACGCAGAGGGAGAATGAAGTGCTACCCCAGATCAAAACTTCCCTGATGCTCTGAAACTGGGGGAGTGTTGACCACTTAAACTGCCTATCTCAAGGATATACTAGCCTTGGAAGGAGTGCAGTGCAGATCACCAGTACGCCATTAATCCTTTGGGTTAGATTATGAAGAGAGATTACATAAACTAGTTTTATATTCTGTGGAATGCAGAAGGCTGAGGGGTGATTTGATTGAGGTGTGTAAGATTTTGAAAGGTATTGATAGGGTAGAGAGAGAGGTTTTTCTGCTGCTGGGAGAGTCTAGGACAAAGGGGAAAAACCTTATAACTAGAGCCAGCCATGTGGGAGGGAAGTTAGGAAATGCTTCGTTTAACAAAGGGTGGTAGAAATAATGTGCAACTCTGCCACAAAACAAAGTAAATGCCAATAATCATTTTAAATCTGAAATTAATAGTTTTTTACTACAGCCAAGAGTTTTAAGGGAAAAAGAAGCCAAGGCAGTTGGATGGAGTTGGGATATGGATATGATCTCATTGAATAATGGAACAGGCTCGAGATGCTGAATGGTCTACATCTGTGCCTATACCTGTAATGTATTGATAACATTTATTCCAACTGATAGAAGGAACTTCTACACAATATTCCATTACATGCATGGGTTAGTTACTTCTGTGCGCTGAGGCCATGTCCTTACCTGGGTGGGGTGTGCGAGGCACTGAATGAAGGCTAGTTATCTCTCCTCTTTCCCACCCACTCCAATCTCTCCCCCCCAACCCCTGCCGCTCGCGAAAAAAAAAAACATTTAAAAAGCAGGAGGGAAGGAAGGCAGTTACTTAATGTGTCTCAGTCGGTTTCGCGCCAGTAGGTTAGAGAATGGGATTTGGAGAGCCCTGGGAGTTTGCCACCGTCCCAGACAGTCAGTTAGTCATGTTGGAGAGCTCTGTGAGGAAGGAATTAAAATGCAGCTCTATGCTTTAAAAATAACACAAAAAGGTATTTGAACTGTTCATTACCTTTTAACCTGCATAAGATTTGTACAGATAGTTTGGGTTTTAGTTTGTCTGATTGTTTAATTTCTGCAGCTAATGGATACCATCAAAAATATCTGTGGTTTTCATAGAATGCACTTCAGTAAAGAAGTGAAAATCTGTTACATAAGCTGAAAAAAATAATAAACTAGAACAAAAGATGAGTTTAATATCCATTCAAATATTTATGGTGTACCTATTTTGGATTTTTCATCAATAAATATAAAAGACAATTGTCAATATAACCAGGAACTTTCATATAAGAAGACTCTAAACTCTGCTGGGTTTTATGTCTCCCCCGCCTCAACTGGGTGTGTTTTCAGCAGGGGGCATGTAACATATGTCATGTGGCTAGCCCATCGCCATCCTGCCTGCCCACCCACCCAACCCAGTCCGCATAATATGGGAGGGGTGGGTAAGGCGCACCCATTAGCCCTCCAGCCCTTAGGCCTATTGACGTCCTTAAGTGGCCAGTTATTGCCCACTTGAGGCCCTCAATCCACCGCTGCCGCCACCATAATACGCTGGCCAGCGGAAGACGGACAAGAGTGGTCAGGCCATTTTTTTTTCAGCAGCTTTGATGAAAGGGCGGGAAGGAAGGGGTTTACTTTCCTTGGTGGTGGGGTAAGGTGTGTGCTCATCGGGGCACCACCCCCCGCCCCACGATTTTGCCCCTCATTGTACTTTCCTGCTTGGCCTATAAAACCCACCTCCCCGCAACCCTCCTGAGGCTCCCTGATTCTCCCTCCCACCTCCATCCAAAACCCTGGACTTATTGAGTCCGGAGGGCATGTCCTTTTCTTCCTGGGGCCTCCTTGCAATCACAGCAGTGCCACTACTAAGTTCTAGCGTTCTTGCCTTGTTAAGGCCACCTGGAGCGCATTATGTCCTTGTTTAAAGTTGGTTGATTCAGGATTGGCTTTTCTTTCTAGGGATGAGGCCAAGCAGTGTGCGCCCCCCCCCCCCCACTCCCTCAAAAATTCAGCCCTCTGTGTTCCACAGACTCCTAATGAGGATCATCATTGATCCATTCGGGGCTGTTCATTCCAATGCAGTAAACAAAGGATAGCAGTCAAGGGAGACACCTGATAAAATGAGAGAAGATCAAATGTTTGCCCAAACTTGGTAATCTGGCACCATGATACATGAGCTAGTCATTTGAATAGGAGGATGTCTTCTCTTGGTTCATGACCTATCATGGAAATAGCACCAAATAGCTTTTATAAAAATGAATGAGCTCTAGAAATTGGACCAAAGTACTTTAAATGTAAATTTTATAGGCTAGGGCGAAAGTGTGTAGGTGTAAGGTACATACCTTAAACCTACACACCTTACACCTTCACAAAATTTTCACTAGAATTGAACTTGTCTTGTAGCTGATGGATCTTACAGGCATTAAGAATTACTCATTGGCTGTATCTTCATTTTGAATCTTTGAGTGCCTGAGATGTACTTTCATACGGAGAGTTAGATTCATGCCTGTGCTCTACGTGAGCCACTTCCCAACTCTTTTTTTCATCCTCTCAGCATAACCTTCTATTCCTTTCACCCTCATGTACTTAATCAGCTTGTCCCTAAAGCATCAACCTAGGTGCCTCAACTACTTGTGGTAGTGTCTGCCATATTCTAATTACTCTCTGTGTAAAGAAGTATCTCCAGGTTTCCCTATTGAATCATGAGTAGTGCCTGCTTGGTTCCAGACATGCTGTGAGTTCTGTTGAGTGAGATGCCAGGCCCTTCCCCTCAGATCATGCAGGGCAAATTCCAACGGCACCTTCCCTGAGTGCATAGCGCTGTATCACAAGAGTCTGCCTTGGCCCCTTCTTTGGCCAACCTGAGCCACCAGCTAGTTAAAGGGTGACTGGAAAGATCATGGCCCTGCCCCTCATGCCATTCTGTTAGTGGAGTTGGGGTGCATATAGTATATAGCTGACAGTGACTCATCACAGGAGAGCAAATTAATAAATAAATGAGAGGTTCTTATTAGGATCCTTAAATAGAACATTCTGCAAGATATTTTCACAAGCCCCTGCAGCAATGAACTCTGCATCTCCATATCCTTTTCTTTTGTATGGAATTGGATGAGACAGAGTGACATTTTGTCAATACGTTGTGGTATTGCACCCGTGTGTGAATCCATTAGGTTTTTTTTGAGGGCGGCTCAGAGGGGGGAAATTGTTCAAATATGTTGGGTAACCTGACCTTTTTATTAATGTCAAGTGTCACAGAATCTTGTGGCATGCAATGAAAACGGGACAGGATGAGAAATTTGATGTTTTTCCCCTATTCCTCCTGTCGTTTCTAATTCAGTGATGGTAATCAAGAAACTTGGATATGCAGAGAATAGATGGCCCACAGCTCACAGGCAGGTTGGGCTGGCTCTTAACTCCTTTAAGCACTGCATCAATATGCTGTGCATCAAAGTAAACCATCCAGCCTGGTAATATATACGTTATCTTAAATTGCCTTTTCTTTTGGGGGGAGTGCAGATAGGGTAAAAGAGATTTTCTCCATCCATAGTTTACAGTTAGATTGTGAACAAGTTCCTTCTATGGCTGTTTTCAATTTGTTTTCCATAAATAAGCTTCTCCCATTAGAATTCTGTAAAAGTATTGAATCCTAATAATAATGATCAGCATTAAAATGAAGGGCTGAAGCACAAACCAGTTTTTAAAAAATAAATCGCTGGCAGATTATTATTGCTTGTTGTTTGGACTGTTCCAGGCAAAATAAGAATGTAGCTTCTGCAAGAACGTACTTGGCAACCATTTGGATTTAGTCCTGCATCACCCAGGTTTGTAGTGTCTAGTCCAGAATTTAGATTGGATGCAGTATTTTAAGAATGCAGTTCAAACATTTCTGAAAGAAATTTGCCTCTGCCACCCGGGTCCTCAGGGGAGTTTGCGGATTTGTCAGAAAATTGTACTGTTGCAAATTATAATATTTTATTGTACAATAAATTACTGAAGAGATGTTTGGGGCATTATGTACAATTATGGTGGGTTTTTTTTTGTTTAATGACACTCCAGTATAGAATAATAGAATGGTTACAGCCATTCTGCCTGTTGTTTCCGTGCTGGATTCTGCAGGAGCAACTTGCTTAGTGCCACTCCCTGAAAAAAGGTAAATTTTTCCCTCACTCCTTTCCACACATAAGGATATGTCATTCGCGTGTACGTATATATACACGTGCGCGCGCACACACGCACTTTGACGCAAGCGTTCTGTTATTCAGCCCATAAGTCAACTGTGTGAAAATACCAGAATCAAACACCCTGTCAAGCCAGACAGAATAAAGACGGTGTCTTGAGTTTCCGAGTTACTCGCTAGTGGGTGTTCTGCTGCGAATATTGATCTGTTAAGTATCAAAACCGCCAGAGCTGCCCATCGCATCACTTTTATCCGGCTCCTGGCCAAGCCCTGGACCAAAACAAAAATGTGCCGTTACCTGTCCGCCTGGATATTTTGCGACCTGAAGACTCATGCGTTTTTGGCAACAAGTCCGGTGAAGGGACAGACTGCCACAAACGCAGCTGTCTTGTTTCTGAAACTGGGAAAGGGGACAGGCATGTGAGCCTAATGGCAATTTCCCCTGTTTAAAGGGAACCTTTCTCTGCCATTCTGTGGCTCTTTTGAGCTCCCTGAATCCCAGGTACACGGTGGCACAGTAACTGTATAATGATGAGACACACGGTTTCAGAAATTGCCACTGGAAGAAATGAGGAGAAGAGGGGGCTGGAAAAGATGAGTCCCAGATTACACACCCTTTAGTAAAGGAATAGAATTAATTCAATTTCTGCGTTTGTACTGCTCTATCTAGCAAACGCAAAGAAAACAGCACAAAGTAGGGAGCACTTCAGCTCTCTATTGATTTTGTGACCGTGTTTGTCTCTCTTGAAATGGTGCACTGGCCCATTGTGTCAGATCAATGGGCACTTTGACTGCTGCTGGTTAGAAGCTGGAAATCAAGTGGTAAAATATGCAAATTGTCAGGTGGAAATTAAACAGAATGCCCAGAAATGCAATCAAGGGCATGTAAGTGTATTCAGTCAAGTAGGTTATGTTAACATAGGGAAACAAAGAAAGAACAACTTTAGACTTTTCCCATAAATAAGTGGATGATGCAGTTAAGTCGACTTAGAACAAGCTTTTTAAAAAATTCCTATCGAAGATGATACTCACTGAAAATGAGGAGAGCTGGAATGTCGATTGAAGGAACTAGGAAAGGATTGTGAGGCTGGTTAGTAAAAAAAAAGAGAAAACTTTCCCCTGCAGCACTGGATATTTATCTGCTGTATAACCGATTTCCCAAAAGCCTGAAAGGCCCAGGATTGATGCAACAGCAAAATGGTGCAGATGCTGGGAACCTGAAATGAAAACTGGAAAATTCTAGAAACACTCAGCGGGCTAGGCATCATCTGTGGAGAGAGAAACAGTGTTAACGTTTCAGGTCTTATGACCTTTCAGGGGTGATACCTTTGCAGAGTTATTTTGAGAGCACCTGAGCCAGCTTGGTCCAGGGTCAGGAAGGTGAAAAAGTGACTAGAGGGTCCCTGCTGCTGATCACTGTCCAACGACTTCTGCTTAAGACGTGCACAGTCCTCACTATCTAGATTCACACATCACCAGATGGGCAAGGTTCCACATGGCATGTGTCAGCTGTGGCTCAGTGGGTAGCACTCTTGCCTCTCAGAAAGTTGTGGGTTCACTCCAGAGGCATGAGAACAGAATCTAGTACTGAGGGAGTGCTGTACTGCCGGAGATGCTGTCTTTTGGGTGAGATATTACAATGAGGCTCCGTCCATCCACTGAGGTCGATGTAAAAGATCTCACGGCGCTGTTGCAAAGAAGAGCAGGGGAGTTCTTCCCGGTGGCTTGGCCAATATTTATCCCTCAGCCAGCAACGCTAAAATAGATCATCTGGTCATTATCACATTGCTGTTTGTGGGAACTTGTGGTGCTTAAATTGGCTGCTGTGCCTCCTACATTACAACAATGGCTGCATTTCAAGAAGCTACCTCATTGGCTGTAATTGTGCTTTGTGACTTTCAGAAGTCATGAAAGGTGCTATATAAATGCAAATTTTTGCTTAGTTTATGTGGAGCAGTGCCAAAGTGGAGAGAACATTGGAGAGAGGGTAAAAAGTAGAACCCGGTTCGTACGCATTACAAAACTCACCCGAGCCAGACCAGTTGTGCAGAACCTTGGCTGTTTTATTTTTTTGCTGTTTGTTGAAAATTTTGACAGGAGCTAGGCTCAGCTCCCAAGATTTCTTTGCTAGAAGCTGCTGGCAGGGAGCTGAAATCTGGACTAAGCACTAGAGAGTTTGGCAAGGAAGCGTGCGTTACAATATCAACAAGGTGTGATTTAAGCAGGAGCTAAATTTAACTCTAAAAGACATGGTTTCTGCAACAATTCACCAGCTGTTCATCCCAGGTCAAGTATTGTGACCCTGGGGTTAGCTACATTGCTGTACTGCCCATTGTGCCACTGAGAAGTACAGACCAGAAGGGTCAAGATTTAACCCTGGTCGACGTGCTTAATTGTAGAATCCTAAAATGATTATAGTGTAGATGGAGGCCATTCAGCCCATTATGTCCCTGCTGGCTCCCTGAAACAGCAACTTTCACCCTCCTACCCTATCCCCGTAGCCCTGCACTTCTTTTTCTTCAGCTGCTTATCCAATTCCTTTTTGAAAGCTACAATTGTATTTGCCTCCACCACACTCTTCAGGCAGCGCATCTCAGAGCTTAACCACTCGCCGCATAAACATTTTCCTCATGTCACCTTTTGTTCTTTTGCCTCTGTGTCCTCTGGTTCCCAACACGACCATCAATGGGAACAGTTGCTCTCCATCTACTCAGTCCAGACCTCTTACGATTTTGAATACCTCTTTCTCACTCTTCCCTTCTCTTAAGGAGAATAAACCCAGTTTCTCCAATCTGTCCATCGAACTGAAGTCCCTCATCTCTGAAATCATTCTCGTAAATCTTAGCTGCCCCTTAGATTTGCATTGGAAGCAGTTCAGAGAATGTTCACCAGGCTGATTCCTGGGATGAAGGGGCTGCCTTGTGAGGAACGGTTGAGCAAGTTGTGCCTATGCTCATAGGGGTTTAGAAGAATGAGAGGTAATTTTATTGAAACATGTGATTCTGAGGGGGTTTGACAGGGTAGATGCTGGGAGGATGTCTCCTATCGTGGGGAATCTAGAACTAGGGGGCGCAGTTTAAAAATAAGGGGTCTCCCATTTAAGATGGAGATGAGGAGGAATTTCTTCACGCAGAGGGTCGTGAGTGTTTGGAATTCTCTCCCAGAGAGAATCATTGAATGTATTCAAGGCTGAGTTAGACAGGTTTTTGATTAACAAGGAAGTCAAAGGTTATGGGGGGGCAGGCAGGAAAGTGGAGTTAAGGCCACAATCAGATCAGCCATGATCTTATTGAATGGAGGAGCAGGCTTGATGGGCCAAATGGCTTACTCCTGTTATTTCTTATGAATTTATGATCTTATACCTTCACATCCTGTCTAAAGTATGGTGCCCCGAATTGGACACCATACCCCAGTCGAGGCTGGACCAGCATTTTATGCAGGTTTATCATAATTTCCTTGCTTTTGTACTTCATGTCCCTGTTTACAAAGCCCAGGATCCCGTATGCTTTTTAACCACTTTCCCAACCTGCCCGGCCAACTGCGGTGATTTGTGCACGCACAAATTCCCAGATTTCCCAGCTCCTGCGTCCAGCTTGTAATTGCACCTTTTATTTTATATTCCCTCTCCTTGTTCTTATGAGCAAAATGTATCACTGGGCTCTTGTCTGCATTAAATTTCATCTGTCATCTGTCTGCCCATCCCACCAACCTGTCCATGTCCCATTGAAGTATATCACCATCCTCCTCAGTTTACAATACCTTTTAAAGTTTTGTGTCATCCAAAAATTTTGAAATTTTGCCGACACCCAAGACATTAATAAAGATATCAAGAAAAGCAGTGTTCCTAGTACAACTTGGGAATCCCATTTTATGCCTTCCCCCAGTCCAGAGAGCAACCAATCAACACGAGCCCCTTTTTCCTGTCATTCAGCCAACTTCAGGTCTATGCTGCCACAGCCCCTTTTGTTCCAAGGGCTTCAACTTTGCTGACAAGTTATCTGGTATTTTATCAAACGCTTTCAGCTACCTAGGCCCTAATCTCTCGAATTTCCTCACCAAGCCTCTCTGCCTCTCTACTTTCACTTTCCTCCATAAAAATAGTTTTTAAAACCATCTCCTTTGACCAAGATTTCAGTCGCCTGCCCTGATATGTGGCTCTGCCTCCAATTGTGTCTCATAATTCTCTCATGAAATGCCTGGGGATGTTTTACTACATTAAAGGTGCTATATAAATGCGAGTTGCTGTTGCTGAAATTGTAATCCTATTCTTTTTGTATCTGAGTTTCCAGTTCCCGTACACTCGGCACTTGGAGGTTGTGATGAAGATTGTCACTTTGCTGTTTCATGTAAACTTGAAATTACTGCTGCGCCCAGATTTTTGTGTTGCAAGATAAAATATTTCCACCTCTGTATTACGTCTGTGTTCATTAATTCCCTGAAGCAGGTGACACATTGATGTCTTGTTGGATGTTTAATGTTCTGATCTCAAGATGGCAGGAATGTTGTGCGACTTGTCTTCACTCCAGCTGCTGCATGCAGTTTTCAAACCTCGCTCCATTAAGTAAACAATTGAAACGCACACGATCTAGGGGGAGGATTTTGACTTTGAATCGTAGTGCAAAACGGGGTGATATCAGACCGGATCATTTGTCTGTTACACATCTCCCGATTTTCATGGGCAGCTGACCTGCTTTACGCTGATGGCCAAAATCAAAATTACCCCAATCCCTCTGTGTAGTAATCCCACCCTTTTTATTTCATCCCCTCCAGGAGAAGTTAAAGCAGATTTAGGGGCTCCATTTCAAACTCTCGGAGTCCTTTCGCCTTTCTTCAATGACCGCTAATGTTTTGCAGAAGACCTCCAGCTGACTAGAAAAGTGACTTCTCTTTCATTTTGTGTGTGTGTGTGTGTGTGTGTGTGTGTATGTGTGTATGTTTGAGAGAGAGAGAGAGGGAGAGAGAGAGATCTGACCAATGCAATAGGAAAGAGCCAGTGGAGGGGGAAGACAAGGTCTCCATTTAAAACGCCTCCAAGATACAAGTCAGTTGGAATCTTTTATGTTGTTTCTGCCACAGCAGCTCAAAGTAGCCATGGGCACTGAAGGAGACAGTAATCCTTTTGTCGGACAGTGCAGGTTAGAACCTGAGTACACATCGCTTCTCGTTGTGCCATAAAGATCAAAGGAAGTTTAAAAAAAATTCTGCAGCGATAAGGCCAAGAAGAAAATACATTTTCATTCTTCTTAAAACGTGACCAGATAGGCGGAAAACAAATTTCTTAGACATGTAGAGGTGGGATTTATTGTATAAATAATAAAATAGATATAACTTTATTTTGCGTATGAAAACCAGGAGATTTTGAGGTTATAGTCAAACTAGATTTAACTAACTTAGTTTTCGGGTTTGCTGTCTTTTCCATTTCACATATTTGTGGCAAAACGGTAGGTTTATTTATTTTGCTTATTTCATATTCAACCCTGTTATCAACATATTGAATATTTGGGCTGGATCGCCAAAGCCATGAAGTGTCACTATGGATCTGCTAGTGTTTGAACATTCAAAAGATTCATATGAAATTCTTTCTGCTGTGTCAACAGAGGTATCCCCTGTTGGCGATAACTGTTATTCGCTCAGTTAAATGAGCAGAATAAGGAAAATTTTTCCTGAACGCACATATACATTATGCATATATATTTAATATATATATATATGTGCATGTGCATATTTTTTAAATTTGGAAATGGTTCAGCGTTCTTCCCATCTTATCATGCACAAGAACCGTCAGCCATAATATAATTATAAAATTTATAACAGATATTAAATAAAGTGTAAAAAAAAGCCCATTAAGAAGGAAGTTTAATATTTTTTGACCAAGTTTGTACTTGAGGAAGTCAGGGGACCTTCCACAGCTTGTGCATGATTGGCTTCACTGATTAAATTTGGAAACCCAGAGTGAACTTCCCTTTCTGACTTCACACCTTAATCTTGTCCTGTCCCCCTTTTTCCTGTACTCCTCCAACACTCCCTGGTCAATCGCTTTTGAGCCAAAATGGTGCCCAAGGCTTCAACTATTTGTCAAAGATCTCCTGGCTCGCCACTTTAGAGCTCTTCAAGATTCTGAAAGGTTAAGACAAGACCAGGCTAGGGGTGGATTGTCTCTGCTGGTCAATCAGACCGTAAAGGGAGAGCATAAATTTAAAACAAGTCACAACAGCAGAACACAACATACAAAAGGCATCGGGGAAAGAAAAGTCTTTACAGAGAGGGTGAAATTCTTCACCGTAAACCATTGTTGAAGCAGGACTGCTATCAGTTGTTTCAAAAGGGAATTATTTCTTTGATAACAAGGAATATTAAGGCGAGTGGGAGATTGAGTTTAGACTATAGTGGCTCATGGTGGACAAGACCGATGCAGGCCAGAAACTGAACTGGACTAGCCATATAAATACTGTGGCTACAAGAGCAGGTCAAAGGCTAGGAATCCTGTGACGAGTAACTCACCTCCTGACTCCCCAAAGCCTGTCCACCATCTACAAGGCACAAGTCAGGAGTGTGATGGAATACTCCCCACTTGCCTGGATGAGTGCAGCTCCCACAATACTCAAGAAGCTTGACACCGTCCAGGACAAAGCAGCCTGCTTGATTAGCACCACATCCACAAACATTCACTCCCTCCACCACCGACGCATAGTAACAGCAGTGTGTACCATCTACAAGATGCACTGCAGGAATTCACCAAGGCTCCTTAGGCAGCACCTTCCAAACCCATGACCGCTACCATCTAGAAGGAGAAGGGCAGCAGATAGATGGGAACAGCACCACCTGGAATTTCCCCTCCATCACCATCCTGACTTGGAAATATATCACCGCTCCTTCACTGTCGCTGGAGCTCCCTTCCTAACAGCACTGTAGGTGTAACCCACACCATGTGGACTGCAGCGGTTCAAGAAGGCAGCTCACCAACACCTTCTCAAGGGCAACGAGGGATGGGCACTAAATGCGGGTCAACCAGCGAAGCCCACATCCCGTGAATGAATAGAAAAAATAGGCTTGATGGGCTATATAGCTCACTTCTGTATGCTGAACCAGTCTATGATTCGAATTTCAAGCTTCTTTTTGTTTTAAAACAATGTAAATACTTATTCTGGATAAGTGAACATGCTGCACTAGGTACCTGAATCGTACATCTTGGTGATTTCAGGTAAACGGATTTGTCCGCCAGTAAAGATACAGGTTTGGCGAAGAGCGATTTAATCCTTAAAACTGTTTCTACTGGACTTTTATTTGATTGTATGTTTTTTTTTTAATTAGTTTTTTTGTAATAACACATTTGTGTTTCCATTAATTGAAAGAATGGATTTGAGATTCTGTAAATTTGACATTAAGAAAAAAAAATTCAAAAATAGAGCAAGATTGTGTTATTCGGAGAAAAAGTTTTACAAACTACAACAAAATAACGGCACAAATAAATGCAGTAGGAATAGCAAGAACTGAATAATAAACGTTGACCGTAACATGCTGAAGAGAGAGAGAGAGAGAGAGGCCCATCAGCACTGCTCCATCATAAGGTAGCCAGAAAAGATCCAGTTAAGATGCATCCTAAGAAGGGGAGAAAAGCTGGCATTTGTCAAAATATACATATCGTAAATGAAGATATTTAAGTGGCAGGGTGTTTGGTGGTTTTGGCAAAAGTTTGGGTGTTTTGGAAATGAAAAATTCTTTCAGTTCTCCAAAATAAACAGGCTGTATGTGTTATTTTAACGGGTGAAACTTTGGCCAGTGTTCCTCCTTTGCCAGCACATAGTTGATTGGTATGGTTATGTACTGTAATGCTAGTACAAGCAAGGGAGAGAAGGGAAATGAGTGCTCACTGTCCCCAGCCACTGTCGTACTGAATGACTCATAAAAGGTTTGCTATATGAGGAAGCCGTTAGGCCAGTTGTACCTGTTCTGGTGTAAACTCCCTTTTTGGTGCTGACTACCCTAACCTTACTTTCCTGCTCTTTCAATGTTTTCCTTTGAGCTTATTTAATTCTGTCTCACCTTGGTTTTAAAATTCTCATCTTTATTTTCAAATCCCTCCATGGCTTCACCCTTCCCAATCTCTGTAATGCCCTCCAGCCCGACAACCCTCCATGATCTCTGTGCTCCTCCAATTCTGGCCTCTTAAACATTGCCCATTGCCTTTGCCCCACTGTTGGCAGCTGCAGTTCAGTTGCCTAATCCTAAACTCTACCATTCCCACTTTAAACCCCATCCACCTCTGGACTTTTCCTTTAAGACATCCCTTTTAAATCTTGCCTCTTTGTCCAAGCTTTTGGTCACCTGCTCTGATATCTCCTTATTTTGGCCCAGTATTAAATTTTTGGCTGATAACACTCCTGGAAAGCAGCTTGCAACTTGTCACTACATAGGAGGTGTTTGTGTAAATGCACGCTGATGTTGCTAACTCGGGTTTAATAGCCATATGCGGTAAAGCATTATGAAGGCAAGTTCCTGTCTCGGAACCATGGCCTTTTTTGTTGTTGGTTTGCAGTGACTGTTAATGCGTTATTAAATTATAACCTGCATGTGACACCCTGATTGAAGCCCACTGTCGCCCAAACCCTTTCCTTCTGAGATTTTCATTCAGTCCTTGATCTTTTGTATTATTAATTTTCCATGATAACTGAAAGAAGGAAATATGCCCCTTGTTGTTACATGTCGTTTTGTCCCGTATGACATTAAAGCAGCGATGGTTTTTATGAGCTTATTTTAAAATGTGACATTCTGCATGAGAGATGGTGGTGAGTATGCAGAGTTTCTGTGAAAGAGTCCCATGGGATTATGGGCATTCAAACTCCTGTTGCCAGCACTCTCCCCAAATCATTTCAACTGTCCAGGAGGTTAAAATGCAGGAAAAACAAAACGTGGGACATAATTGTGATTGGGTCAGAGGATGTCCCTCCAGAGAGATGCAGAATACCAAAAATATTCAGTGCATTTGTTCAGAAATTGTTTTGCATTCTGCGGTTACTCGGGGGAAGTTCTATTTATATAACACATTTGGTTTCCTTCATTGGTAATTTTCTTTGAATGCTTAAGTTCCGATTACGAGTGTTGGCAGGACATTTGCACAATTCCGAATCCTCCCCACCTCAACGGAGACTCGAACACTCACTAGGGTTGCTCCAGAGTCTCCCTTTCATTTCTGGACACTGCAGCCAACAACTCTGAGAGAAAAATCATGGGGCTGTTTCTTTTAAAAAATTGTTTGTTCTGCCTGTTTATAAACAATTATAAAAATATTGGAGACGAGGGAACGAGGCAGTTTGACTGACTGCTATGGATCATCCAGTTGGGTATTGAAGAGTTAGATTGTTTTCCAATTGATGTGGGAAGGCAGGGATCCACAAAGATAGAAGTGTTGGATGACCAATGGAGGGGAAATGGGGAGAGCATGGCAGTTGGAGGAAGGAGGTCATGTGATATGTTAGATATGATATGTGATATATCTCAGGAATATGTCCAACTAGAGTCGGAAACCCTAAAGTGTGGCCACAAGGTTGATGGTGTGTGTGTGCGTGTGTGTGTGTGTGTGTGTGTGTGTGTGTGTGTGTGTGTGTGTGTGTGGGGGGGGGGGGGCCGGGGGGTTGGTGGTGGTGCATGGGTGCAGTTGTGGCAAGGGTGACTGCATAGTGCCATGTATTTCCTCAGCAGCCCAGACATGCTTGGGCACTGATGGCAGCCTCACATGCTGCCCTCATAAAGCCAAGACGATATTATCGGGTAGTCAAGCCTGGAATCTTTGGTCCTGCATGGCCTAGTACCACAATAAATGGTGCAGCGATCCCACTATGATGGAGTGAGCTGCCCAAAGTTGTTTCCGTTTTGCAGCTCAGGTGGGAATAAGTATACCATTTGTGCTGGGGGAGGGCAAGAGGACTTGGTTCATTGGATGCTGAATGAAGTTGGGTTGTGCATTTTAATGGGTGCGTAGCGTGATACTGGGAATCTTGTGACTGAAGTTGTATTTGACAGGTAGAAGTCGACTGATCACAAATGACATGCATTTTAAATTGGTGATAGCAGTCCCTAGAAGAACTCTGTTATCTGTCAGTAGAATAGAAGTGACCTTTGGTTTTTACTTCTTTTATGTATAAGCTTTTGTTTTTACGTGAGAGTCCGACTTAGACAGTTTAGAGGTGTGCTGGCAAAGAATAGGGTTAATGTTAATGGAGCTGTAAACGGCCACCACTTGCAGTGTTGGTCGCTGTGGGGGCAGCATTTCTACCAGAGCTATGTTTGCTAACGGGACCTTTGAAAATTATATTTATTGCAACCAGGCACAGCTTCAGAAATAATGCACACCATGGCGTTGGCACGTTTCCACTGTGATGGGGAAATGTACAGTCATTCTTTATCCCTGGTATCAATCCCTGATTGAGCAGCCGAAGTTAAACAGAGACTACCTAATTTTTAAAATCTTCCTACTTTTTTGGCTTCCTTTCCCCATTTGATCCTGAATTGACACACAATGTACCTGTGTCTGTGACATAGAGTTAAATAGGATGTAAAGCACAAACAGGATGAACAGCCCAACTGGTACTGTATATGCTCTGCTTGAGTCTCCTCCTACCCCTCTTCATCTAACTTATCAGAATAACTGTCTATTCTTGCCTCCCCTATCTATTTATTTAGCTTTCCCTTTAATACACCTATTCTACATCCTTCAACCAATCCACATAATACTGGCTTCCACTTCCTGGGTAAAAGACATTTTAGCTGAATCCTATTTTTAAAACTTTTAAAAAAACTTTCCCATGTTTCTTTCCCCTCCATTTAATCCAAAAATGACACAGAATGTCCCAGTGTGTATGGCTGTGTGTGGATGCTCACACAGGGAGGGGCAGTTGGGCGGTGAGGTGTGGGGTAGGGTATTGCAGAGCTAAAAGTGTGTTACAAGGCATTAAATTTCCGAGTTCAGGTGACGTCCTAAGCAGCGAGTCTGAACCTAAATTAGTTGGTTGGCTTCCTCCTAGATCTTGCAATCTGTCACTCCTCTGCGTGTTGCGTTTCTACAATGTACGGAGATGCTCACACCTGAGCGGTAAGCATTAACCAGGTTGAACAGCAGCCTATGGCTGCACCATGTTTTTGGCCCCAAAAGGCAGTTCTGTTGCACCAATGTAGTCTTGCATTCCATCTTGCTGTATGCATAATACCCAGAATTGAAACTTCTCATATATACCCATTTTAATGATCTTTGAACTGTTTTGTAGCTCTCGCTTTTTGCACATTACATCCCAAGAATAGAAACCTTCAGCACAGGACTGTGTGGCTGTTAGCAGCAATGTTGACCGCCATTACCTCCACCCCCCTACCCTCCCCAGAATGTCTTGCTTTAACAAGCAGTGATAAAGCAGCACTTCACAATGATCAGCTGATGACATTGCTGCATAATTGGTTTAGTACACTACTACTAGAAGCCCTTCATAGTACTTAGAGGAATTTTCAGGTAGCTGCTTTTCAGCTGCTTTAAATGGAGGTTAATTTATGGTCATAACCATGGTGTCTGCTGGTGGGCCCCAGCAGGTAATGCAATTATGACCTGAGGTCTGATTTATAGGCTGGACCCTGGGATTAAAACTATAGGGTCAAAACCGTGCTATGCAGCACAATCTCTGCAACAACGGCATAAACATACTGCCACTGTAGATTAGGTTTCTTGTAGCTTCCTACTTTCATTTATTCTCCCATAGGCTGTTACCTATCTTTCTTGAAGGTGCTATTTGTTACTGGAATATATTTCCACAGGTGTTCACTGCACCCCTTCAGTATCTCATTTAAGTGGCCTCTCTTCAATTGTGAGGCTGGATAAAAGCAATAACAACTTGCTCTTAAAACAGTAAAACACTCCAAGGCACTTCACAGGAACGTGGTCAAACAAAACTTGACTCCTAGCCACATCAGGGTGGTCACCCAGGTAGGTGACCAAGAGGAGGTAGGTAGTTGTTTGGTAGTACATTATTTGAGTATTGCTGAAAAAGGAGACATGTCAAAACTTTACATCTTGCACTCATCAGGACACTCGCAAAAATACCAATATAAAGGGAAAACAACAATTTATACTGTGTGTGAAGAGAGTGCTGACAAGTGGTATTGCCATGGAGAATGCAGCACTGATGATGACTGACAGTTAACTGCGAAGCATTGTTTGAAATTTAAACCTGTTTGACCCTGATTGGTCAAGGCATTGCCCTGAGCAATGATTCAGCAAATTGCTGTCACTTATTTTGTTTAGCTGAAACAGGCGCAATATATGTATATGTTCTTCCTGCTTGCAAAATTCAAAACACAATGTCCAACATTAGGTGTGATTCCGCAATTGAACAACATTTGCTAAATAATCCTCAGTGTGCTAAGAATTATGCTGACAATCAATTCAAGATTTCAGTCAGGCTCGCAATGTGGTGCACTTGTGTGCACTGGAAGCTACATATATTAATACACAAGGCACAATATGCAGACAGAAAGGACATGTACAAAAATTATGCCTGTTCAGCTAAACAAAATAAGTGACAGCCATTCACTAACTCATTCCTCAGCAATGCCTTGACCAATCAGGGTCAAGCTTCCTGGTTTAAATTTTCAAACAATGCTTGGCAATTAACTGTCAGTCGCCATCACTAGTGCATTCTCCATGCCAATGCCACTTGCCAATCAATCACCACTCTCTTCACATAAAGCATAAATTGTTGTTTCCCCCCTTACAATGGTATTGTTGTGAGTGTCCTGAGGAGGTAGGTCTTTAAAGGAGGAGTGAGGTAGAGAAATGGAAAGGTTTAGGGAAGGAATTCCAGAACTTAGGTCCCAGGCTGGCACGACTGCCAGTGGTGGAGCAATTAAAATCAGGGGTGTTCAAGACAGTGTATTCAACATAGGGCATCGAAATGGGGCCTGATCCTCATCCGTTCCTTATGTGACAGCCACACATGCTCAGTGCCCAGCAGCAGTTGAGTCAATAATGATTGTGAGTTTAGGCACTGGCTCGTCTTGGCCTCAAGAAGGGATTGAACCTGGCACCATTATTGCTTGTATGAGTATTAGTCTGTTGACCCTTTCCTTCTTTCAGGTGTCAACCTGACATAATGGACAAAGGTGTATTCTCACAAAAAAACTTAATCAATTTGACCTTTTATTTAATACTCAAGTCACTTAAAGCATACAAGCTTTTAAGCATACACTTTAATTGATTATTCTTATTAATCCCTGCTTATAGTAAATCGCAAGACGCTTGGACTTAGATATTACCCGTGCGAGGTGAACTGGCCAGGCTCCCTCCGATGGGTCGTTATCTTCTCTGAGTAACGAACTCAGGGTGTCTCCTTCGCGATGGTTGTTCCCGGGTTGTTGCTGCTGAGGCTTCAAACCCTCCTATTTTTATACGTTTTCTTCTGATCTCCAGAATGTTTGAGAAGGTTACATCATCTAAGACCCTATGGTCCTGAGGTCATCCTCCAATTCAATGGTTGTTACAAACAGGATGCATCTGTTTCATTGTTGTTCCCTTTATCTGTCCTTAACTTAATGACCTTTACCTCCAGAGGTTTCGTGTTGAGCTACCATTAGCATGAGGAGTCTGCTCAGCAGATTGGTTCCTCAAACTGCAACCTTAGTCTTTTCCACAATCCTTGGTTCGTCCTCTGGAATGGCCACCTTCCCATCATGCTCTGAAGGCCTTTACTTGTCAGCCATCTGGCTATAAGTCCAAGCCATAACTCACCATCTCATTTGTTGGAGGTTGGCTATTACTTGGGTGAATGTGCTGGCATGCTATGTGTAAGATTGATACAGAAGCAGGCATTAAACAGTACTAGGGAGCAATGATCCAGCCTCTGTGTTATTAATTGCACTTCCAGCTTTTTAAAGTTACAGTCACCGTTTTTCCTAACATTGGGTTCTGTTATGCTGGAGTGATGCAGTATGCGGCCCAGTGAGGGTGTTTGCCTAACAGTATAGTGTACGTCAAAATCCTCTTGTATTTTTGGCAGTCGGTTTACCAGTATGTAAACTACCAGTTGTACAACTTACAAAACTGTCACATCATTATTTTTATTTCCATGCGGAAGTGTTCCTGGTGTATTTTGGAAAGCTAACACCATATTAGCTGCGTATTACAGCTGTGGAAAAAATAAACATTGATGACATTTGGTCTGGATTAGAGATGCAATTTAATTTAAACATCCCGTTTTTCAAAAAAAAATTGCTAGGGATACCAACTCAGTTCTATGTACAAAACTACAAGCACTTTGCTGGGGAAAGAGAAACAGTCGCAATCTGGGCAACTAGTACATTATTATTATTATATTATATTATTATTGTTAGCAATGGTCTGTCTCAATGGACTGCACCCAGGGTATATATCATTTCTGTATTGAACATCGTCTGTGGCTGTAGACCTGATTTGTGAGTGGCAGTCCCTTCCGCAGCTGGCTACATGGAATCTAATTAATTACTATACAAGTCTTTTCTTACCTTGCTCTTATTAAGTAATTTATTGAGTGAGCAATGTTTTCACTCTTTCCACTGTAGTGTGAGTCTGACTCATACAAGTGCAAACATCTAAATTAATACAGCAGGCACATGAGCTCTCTATCAGATGGTGGCTGCCCAATTCTGTTTATCAGATTGTGTTTTTTTTCACCAGTTATGTAATTTAAGAATTAAACATTATCCTTCACTTCAAAAGAATAAACCATATTCACCGTGAGAATGATCCTTCCTTCTGCTTGATGGGATGCAAAATCGAAATTTATGGTTTCAACCTCTGCGGAATTATTTTTGTTAAAAAGTGTAGTACTCATTTAGTCGTAATGCGGCTATTTCTTGTAGGCTTGTGTGATAATGTACAGTACGTACACTAGAAGTATTATAATTCCTTCTGCCAAATGCAGTTCCTCAGTTGAAGAATTGAAATTGAGATAATGTGCCCTCTGATCAGTCTGTGGGTTTGTTACCTGGACTGAAAATCTGGAGAATTCAAGTTCAGATCCCACCATGACAATTTGAATTCAGTTTTAAAAGAAGTCTGGAATTCAAATACTGATATCGGTAAAAGTGACCGGGAATCAGTCAGAATATCATAAAAATCCAGCTGGCTTGCTAATGTCTTTTTGAGTGAGAATCCCAGAATTAATATTTTTTTTAAATAAAAAAATTAATATGTGTAATATTAGCGAGCAGGTATTATAGTATTGATTGGAAAGTTGTTTAAAGCACATTCTTTATTTTCCCCCTCCCTTTCTTCATTGTTGTATATTCTGCGTGTCTATTCCAGTGGAAAGAGGATCTAATTCTCCAAAGGAAAAAAGACCCAGTATTTTCAGTGATTGATTCCCCCCTTCCCTTCCCCTCACCACTACCCACCGACATTTCTTTATACTATACTTAGCGAGGCGAGTGTGACACACTGTCAAAGAATTAATGTGGAGCACTGCTCATCTGGCTTTGATTTCATTTAAACCTAATGGAAACAGTTGCAGCCATTTTAATTTAGGCTCTGTCACTGCTGAAATTCTCGGTATACGGTCACTGTTTCTTTCCTTTTCACTGAAATTTTTTGCACTTTGAAGGATATCGGCAGAGCTGGTATCGTTTATGTGTCTGTTTCCCTGTCTGTCTTTCTGTCAAAACAGATGCTTATTGCTTAAGTGGCTGTAGGTGATAACAGATACAAGAGGATTGAATATGATATTGCCAGGGGTCAGCCATGTCCTACTTCCACAACCAAACTGAGCCACCTTATCCCAGGGAGCTGGTTCATGCTTAAAATGTCCCTTATTTTGTGATGCAGGGTTCCAGGGAGTGTGAGGGTTAAATAATTCATTGCCTAAGAGGGTGGTGGAAGCTGATTCAAGAGCTATTTCCAAAAGGGAATTTCATATAATACATAAAAAAGAGAAGAATAATTGCATGGCTGTGTTGGGGAAAGAGGCAGGGGAAGTGGGACTAATTGGATTGCTCTTTCAAAGACCCGGCACAGACTAAACAGGCTGAGTGGCCTCTTTCTGTGTCGGATGATCAGGAGAAGGTCATTGACAGCTTCAGGAGAGCTGCCGCTGCCTCTGCCCGGCTTTATAAAAGTCGCAGTGGCTCAAGAATGGGACCTGCTTTTCAACATAGGACATTCAACATAATCATGTTGGATTTGTGATACCGAGTTGTAACCATACCTGACATCTTTGAGAGGTGAGGGGGGTGCAGTGTGGGTAGTTGGGGATAACAAAACACAAGTGCCTGATGGATTGAAGAGGAATGTTGACAGGACAAACATTCACTGCCTCCAGTTTGCAGATCTGGGCTGTTGGCGCTGCGAGTTTGTCAAACTGAAGAGCGAAAGAAGAAACAAAGAAGCTGCATTTATATAGTTCCTTTCATAACCTCCTGAGTCCTATAATACTCAGCCTCTGATGGAGAAGATATTTATCAGCTTTTCAGCTGGATGACCTGATCATGGTTCTGAAACCCAAAACACTAGCTTTGCATTTTATTTTCCCTTTCTGATGCCGACCGGACTGCTGTGCACTTGCAGCTTGTGTTCTTAGGGATTTTCTTTTCTGTTTCTCCTTGACCCTGGCTGCAGAAGTGGTTTGAATAGGAAATTTATATACGCACGTTTTCCACAAATGCCATTATTTTGTAGCCTGGATTCCTGGTTCCCCTGAGTCGGAGCTTCCATCCATCCACTCTTTGTCTCTGTACTTGAAAAAGAAAGGTTTGCCAAGCTTCACCTAGTATTAGATTATTGAAAATCAGTAAGACATTCAAGCCTTGAAATTATTGTGTGTGAATGTTTCGTGTACAGATACATTCGGATGCTCTTCTTTTGCCTGTCCATTTTGATGAAAGTGTAGCAACCTTTTGCTATTACAGTCCTGCTCAAGCATTAAATCTTTTTTATTCCTTTAAACAAAGGGCCTCCTGCATCCCCACAACCATCTGAAATCTCTGTGCTCTTCCAATTCTTTCCTCTCTTGTATCCCTGACTTCCTTCACTCCAGTATTGGCAACCATGTCTTCAGATATTTAGGCCCTAAGTTCTGGAATTCCCTCCCCCAATTCTCTGCCTCCACCACATTCTCCCCCTGTAAGATACCCTTCAAACATATGCCTTTTCGATCTTTTGGTCACCCGTCCTGATTTGGCTCAGCATCTTTTATGGCCTGATAATGCTCCTGGGAAGTATCTTAGGACATGTTACAATGTTAAAGGTGCTATATAAATGCAAGTGGTTGTTGTTAAAAAGGGAGAGAGGTTAAGCTTGGGCAGTGCAAAGCCACACAATCAAAAGTCGCAGTAGTTAACATACGGAAGGAGGAATCGTTGGTGTCGGGGAAGAAATGAACTCCAGTAGCAAATTAAGAATGGAAAAGCTCTCTAATGGGCCAGAGGGGGGGGAAAAAACCTGGAGGTTGCGTATTCCACTGAATTTAATAAAAGGCGTGAGAGTGTGCTTAAGGGTGTAGCTGTCTCTTGAGTTCACATGACATCAATTCACTGTTGCAGCATTGCTTTGTGGTTTATGAGGTCATCTGAAGCAGTCGTTGTCTTGCCGCCTGGTAAAGAAGCCTGCAAACATTTTGTTGTTCTCTACCTAATGCACTTGTTGAGTAGTCTTGCTGGTGATGCAGAGTGCAGCTTGGATAAGTGGTGGGGCTTTCAGGCTGAGTTGAACGCAAAGCTGACGTTGACAGCTCTATGTGCTGTGGGCTGCTGAATTTGAGGTCCCACCGGTATCCTGGTGGGGTGATGGGGCTCAGATGCAGACAAGAGGGTAGCAGCAGTCCAATATTTTAACCACGTAAGGATTTTAAAATATCCTAAATGTAAAGGAGATGGGATATTAGTGTCGTAGAAGCAAGCAACACAGAAGGAGACCATTCGCATTCCCATTGTGACAAGCAGAGGACTTGTAGCTATTGAATCTGCACTGTGCCATATCGCTCAGGGCTAGTTGCTCTTTGAGTACTTTGTGTGTACCTTCACTGTGTTAAAGCTTTGCATTAACACCAGGGGCAGGATTTTTGCGTCGTCGGGCCGGCTTAAACGGTCCACCGCCTGCGATCGGCCCCCGACTGCAATTTCAATTAATGGCCAGCCAGTGTGAAAGGTGCACTGAGAACCTCGGCTCTGCCGGAGTGGGGGGCGATGGAATGCGAGCGCAGGAGTCTGCGCAGGCATGGGGGAGCGTGCACTGAAAGCCCCCTGAAGGCAGGGAGCTGAACTATTTTAAAATCAAAAGTAAAGATTTTTAAAATCTGAAAAAAATGTCTTGACGTGGGACTCACTCACAATAACATCGACTGAATTAAAATTCTGTCCAATAAGCTATATTTATTTTTTATTTAATTGTGGATACCTCATCCCGCCTGTGAATGGGGTTTGCTAAGAAATCAAAAGGCTGTCTGGCCGATTCGCCCGCCCGTCAACCATAAGGTTGGACAGGCAGCGAAAAACACGACTAAATTAATTGATTAAGGGCCTTAATAGGCCTCTTAGTTGTTGGCGTGCGCGATGCTGACTCTCGCGCGCTCCCGCCAACCGAAATATCGTGCAAGTGTGTAATGACGTTAGGACGTTCACCTGACATCACCGCACACTATTTTACACCCAATCGGGTCAGGCGCAAGCCCGCCCGCGGGACATAAAATCCTGCCCCAGGTCTGTCTTTTCACATTTCTGCTCCTGGTCGAGGCCATTTTATCTTCGGCAGAGATCAAAAAAGAATTGTGCGGAAGTCTGACTTCAGAACAGTAAATGCCGGAAGTACACGCAGCTCGATCACACACTTCATTTTTCAGGTCTGAAGCAATTTCTGATCTTGATCGTGGCTCCCCTTTTAATTGCAGTTGGCGTGCGGTCTGATTTAAAACATTTGCTTATTTGTTATTGTTCTGAGATGCACAAGCTCCAGTTGTGTCAAAATGTCACCTTTCCGCATTATTCTTTCATTTTTTCCAATGTGGGGTACTTCAGCCCAGGTAATCTGGCTTTTCCAAATGTAGTTTTCTGGCTTGTAAATAGCCGCAAACATTGCTCTTTATACCAGCACGGCTTAAATTGCTATATAGTTGTTCCATTTCTGTTAGTTTGGAGATTGTGTTCAAAATCATGAGGAATCTGGTAGGAGTAGTTAGGGAGAAACCTTTCCCATTTGCACACGGGTCGAGAACCGGAGGCCATTGATTTAAGTTGTGTGGCGAGAGAACCCAAAGGCGAAGTGAGGAAAAATGTTTTTACACAGCACATAGTTACAATCTGGAATGCACTGCCTGAAAGGGTGGTGGAGGCAGATTTAATCGTGGCTTTCAAAAGGGAATTAGATAAATACTTGAAGGGTAAAAAGTGTGCAGGACATGAGGGGAAAAGGCAGGGGAGCCAGACTAGTTAAATTGCCCTAGCAGAGACCCAGCATAAACTCGAGAGATAGAACTCCTGTGTTGTAACCGTTCTATGAGTTTAAAAAACATTAAATAGATCCCACCTAAATGGTTTCTGGTGCACTGCTGAACCACATGTAGCTCCTGGGCCCCACCCCTGGTCCATGCTGAGTTAACGGATCCCTGCTGTAGCAAAATTAAGGGCACTACACCTGTCCTCAGTTTCCCAAAGATGCAAATGGAACATCATCCAGGTTCTCTGCTACTTATTGCTATCCAGGACCCACCTTGGAAAGTCAGTCGTGGGGTAATTTTGCCTTTTACTGAGAGAGTGTAATATGAGCCCTATTGCATTGACTGCTCGCTCCACAACCCCAACCCCCTCGCCCCCCACTTTCTTTTACTTTGGATGGGAAATGAGTGTGGTATGTAACAGGTGACTGATCAAATTCGATGTCGCCGCTTTTACACTGTTGCTGAAAGTTAGTTACCCCTCCCCGCCCCCCTCACCCAGTGTGTAGATATCGGGGCAGTACAAAATCGGGCTTGTCTGTCCTTCCTCTCATTCAGATAGCTAAGGCAAAACCTGCTATCTAGGCCAATGCTTGACAATTGGTCACTAAGGCGAGGCACTGGAGGCTGACAATTACATAATGCCCCAGCATGAGACGGTGCTTACAAAAATAGGGGGGTGGGGGTGTCGTGGGGTGGGGTGGAATAAATAGAGAACATTTTTGCGCACCTGCTTTGGGAACTCCTCTGCGGGCCATTCCGAGAGGGAGAAAGAGAGAAACGACTGGAGAAGGCCTTCTTTGTGTCTTGTCAGATATGGACATGTCCCAGTGACAGGGCTCGTTGCGAAGCAGTGTTGACTGTTTTAAAATCATTGTTAGACTGGAAGTGTAAACGCGTTTCTGTTTGACAGTTTCTTTTTTTAGCAGGGAATTTAAGCTGCCTGCTCAGAGAAACACTATTGCACCCAGCTGAGCAAATAAGCAATCTCGCATCCCAGTTGGCAGGGCTTGTATACATGATAGACTGTGGCGAAAAGTATAATTTTTTTTCTCTCTCCCTCTCTCGAAAAATATTTTAAACTGTAACAGATGTGTGAGTAGGCACATGCATACCAGCTCTCCCCCCCCCATCGTAAGTGAGATAAGTTGCAGTGTTCTGTAGGGTGCAAGCTGGGCCCAATCCAAAAAGGGACCTTTTTATTTAAAGGCCATTAATTGTAAATAGAATGACAGATAAACTGATATATTTGAAGCTTCCTCTTCCAGTCACACCGGGGCTAATTTTGACTTCGGAAAATAGAGTAAAGCACCAGTTAAACATCTCTCCAGGGGCAGAATTTTCCCGTTGCCTGTGGGGACGGGCCCCCGCACGTCCGCGTGCAAAATGACGCGCAGTGACATCAGGCGAGTGTCCCGACGTCACCACACGCCATCGCGATATTTCGCTGGGTGGGCGTGCGATGATGTCCGACGCGCGCCTGCCATTAATTAACGGGCCACTTAAGGCCCTTGAGTGTTCAATCGACGCCGACTTTTCGGCGCCCGTGCGATCTTTGGGTCGGCGCACAGGCGCAAAGGGCAGGCGGGTAGGACACATTTGTATTGACCTCATCCACGGGCGGGATAAGAGGGCTCACTGGGGCCGCGAATGTGCACAGTCAAGTATTTATTTTTGAAAGTTTTTCAAACTTGCGTGTGTGATCTGCAGTACTTCAAAACGCATACCAGCTGCGTTTTCTGGACTCTTAACCTTCAGGTTAGCATTCTGCAGTGAGGAATCTTTTATGGGCCTGCAGGTTTCAGGAAGCCTTCCCTGAGCCTGGGAATGGGAGCTGAACTCTCCACTGGAGGCACCTCCTCCTCAGAGGGGAGGGGGAGAAGAAGAAGCTAGAAGGGGGAGGAGGCCAGGAGTACACATTCAGCCTCCAGGGGAGCCACCTTTGGGATAACAGGCACAGGCACAAGGGGCGCAGGGCCAAGAGGAAGTCCAAGGCGGAAGGGGCCCCAGAAGACACCACTAACCTGCTGCCAGGGTTTACAGGCGACGAAGCAGCTAGCTCAATATGTCTGAGATGCAGCGCCGAAGGAGGCTCCGTCTCTCAAGGGAGACAGTCAACTATATCTGTCAGATGATTGGGCCTAAGACCTCCCCTAACTGTATGGGTGGGCACCCCATGCCAGTGGCTCTAAAGGTCACAGCTGCCCTCAGCTTCTATGCCTCTGGCTCCTTCCAGGGCTCAATGGGTGATCTTTGCGGTGTCTCCCAAACAACTGTCCACACTTGTCTCAAGCAGGTTACAGACGCTCTGCTCAGGCGTGCATTGACCTTCATCCACTTCTGTTGGGACCAGGCAAGCCAGACACAGCAAGCCAGAGACTTCGCAGCCATTGCTGGCTTCCCCTGTGTCCAGGGTGCTATAGACTGTACACATGTGGCCATCAAGGCGCCAGCAGGTGAGCCCGGTGCCTTTGTCAATAGGAAGGGCTTCCACTTCATGAACTTGCAGATAGTGTGTGAACATAGGATGCAGATTCTACAAGTCTGTGCAAGGTACCCAGGCAGCTCCAATGACGCCTGCGTCCTCAGACACTTTCAGGTGTCGGGGTTCTTCAGTGCTCCAGCCCAGCTTGATGGATGGCTGCTGGGTGACAAGGGCTATCCCCTCAGAAGGTAGCTCATGACGCCTCTCCGCCATCCAAGAGCAGAAGCTGAGCAGCGGTACAATAGGAGCCACGACTCCTCACATGCTGTGGTGGAGAGAACCATCAGTCTTCTCAAGATGCGCTTCCAATGCCTGGACCGCTGAGGGGGTGCACTCCAGTATCCCCCAGATTGTGTCTCGGTGATAGTGGTTGCATGCTGCGCTCTCCACAATCTTGCGCTGGAAAGGGGAGACGCTGTGGATGATGAAGACGTCGACGCAGTGGCTGCGGCTGCACACAATGAGTCCAGCAGTGAGTCCGAGGATGAGCATGCACAGGGAAATGCTGAGGGGCTAGACGCTGACCCGGGCATACTCCAGGGAGGCAGAGACACCAGGGAGGCTCTAGTCCAACGAACCTTCAACTAGCGCACCACAGATGGTCCACCAGGACAAGCCTGGGCTGTCGGCTCGATACTTGACACCTAAGTGCAAAATCCACCAGGTTAGGAACAGTAACTAAGGGCCTTGTTAATAAAGCTGAATGTCCAACAAAGCACTTAGTACAGTTTTGGAAACCATACACGTTCAGAAGAAAAGAGGCACCCTTAGCCATGGTGATGTATCTGAATTTAATGTGTCAAGCAAAGCAACTTATTACAAAAAAAAGACATTAGTGTTACAAATCAAATAAAATCATAAGGGCCTCATCTCGGGCCAACGCAAAAGCACCAGTGAAAAACCCGTGGTGTGCCGAAGGTGCCTTATGCTTTCGTTTCCAGGTGCTACGTCTTGGTGCTGCCCCATCTCTTGGAGTGGCATCTGAGACAGCCTGCTGACTGTGCTGTCCTGTTGGCCTTGATGACCTTGGTGGTCGTCCTTTGGCCCATGGAGCCTATGCTGGCCCTGCCTGGGAGGGAGCTGCCAGTTCCACAGCTGGCATCTCGCCAGTTGTTGCAACCTTACCGGATGATACGGTCACTGGGAGAGGGACGGAGGAGCAGCCGCCCTCATCCGGAGCGCCCTGAGAGGAGCCCGCAGAGACGACAAGCAGCTGCTGCGCCGACGTGAGGTCGCTTCGGACCTCCCTGCTCACTGTGGATGGATGGGCACCAAGCTGGGAAACTTGATGTCCACACCATCTCCCACACTGGCCCTGACCATATGAGGTCAGTGCCGATGTGAAGGCTTGCTGATCAGGGCACATCCCCAGGAAGCCCTGACGGATCTCCTGGAGTAGGCTCTCCACGAGAGTCACCACTCTCTATGGAGGATGCATGGCGCTTGGACATGTGGCTCATTGCTTCGGTGAGTGTCCGGGTAGACTCCTCCACCACGGAGACCGAGCCAAGCATAGCCTCATGTATCTCCTCCAGATGCTCCTGCACACCCGGCCGCATTTCGTGCACCTGCTGCGTCACGGACGACTCCAGAGGCACATCATCAGGCACCCACTGAGCATGTGCCTGGTCCCCTGCGGTCCTCCAATTGCTGGCGCCATGGGCGCACTCTCTGTCTCTGCCAGCTCCTCCAGCAACTGTGAAGTGCCCTCAGCGCTGTGCCCCGGGACACTAGCCATTGTTCGAATTCCCACCGAGGTGCTAGTATCTGCACTGGTGCCTGCCTGGCAGAGATGGTGTAATGCTGGTGAGACGTCAGGCCTCAGGTGTGAGAGGGGGCCTCTGCTGCTCCTCCTCCTGGTCCTGCTCCAATGATGCTGAAAGGAAGAAGAAGGACAGTGGATCACTTAGCGTGGAGACAATGACAAAGTTCATCCCTGTACCCCGGATCATTAAGCGCTCATCTTTCCATACCCAATGGTCAAGCCATGTTGCAAAATTAAATCATTTAACATTCAGCAGTGCAATGGCTGTTGGGAGAACAATGCTGACCTCACTGGGCATAAATATCTGGCCATGGCACCCCAGCCTCACCGACACCAGTGGACCTGGGTGCATGGCGCCTCTCCAGATCCAGGGCCTCCTGCTCAAAGCGGCTTAGAATGGCGATCTGCACCTGGCCGTCGCCAGTCCTCGCATGCTTTGCCGCGTTATGAACATTCTTCTCCTGAAAATGAGAAGAGCATTGATTTGTGCAAATTGCACATGGACTCTCTTTGCGTACGGCCCACCCCAGCCAGAGTGGGACATATCAGGGCTGCAGTGCCCCCTCACTCTGCTGCTGCCAAGCACTCACAGAAAGATACTAGGCCTGCTCCCCTGCCCCCACCTTGGACACATGTTGCCTACATCACATTAGGCACCACACGGTATATCCTTCCATAGCAAGGAGGCGCAAGCACGTAGAATGCAGAGCACAGCAGGTGGATTGTTGCTACGCCTCCCACCATCTCATCACCCTGACTAGGACATGTCCAGGAGTTCTAACACAGCATCTAGGTGCAGCTCCTCCAGGTTGCCAGTCATGTGGGACTCAGTGTAACACATGCTGCAGGGGCAAAACACATCTCATCACCCTCTCAGGTTGACCTCAGCATGGGCAATGTCTGCTTGCCCACCCAGCAAAGAACATATGTCGTCAATGATTCAATGCAGTCATGACACTCAGACTTGGGTGGTGGGGTTAAGCCGACCTGCTGGGTTAAATGACCAATGCCAACATGGTACTCACCCCGCCAGAGTGCAACAAGTCGTTGAAGGGCTTGCGACACTAGATCCAGGTGCGTCGCACCACGTCACGGGAGCTCACCACCTCCGCCACATCCTCCCAGGCACATTTTGTCATGTGGGGAGGGGGGGGGCCTCTTCCTCCCATTCTGGGGGACCAGCGCCTCCCGCCGTGCTGCCACCTCCTCAAGGAGGGCAGCAAGGCAGTCATCTGAAAAACGAGGGGCACACTGGTTCCCCCCCCCAGCCCTACCCTCTGGACTGACCTCACCAGAAGCCCTCTACTGTGGCCTTTCACTTGCCATTGTGAGCAGCCTAGAAAAGGCTGCCAGGCCTTCATTTAAACAGGCTGCCGGGTCGCCATTGGACCCAGCGGTCTGTGCTCTTCCGCCGCCACCCGCCCACTCCCGTTATCCTCGGGAGTTGAGAAATAGGCTGGGTTCGCCTTAATTGGCCTGCCCCTGTAAAATGGCGGCGTGGACCCGATTGCGGACGGCAATCAGGTCCACCTGCTCCCCGCCAACCGGAAAATTCAGGCCCACGTTTTTTTTTGAACTGAGTATTAGGAAAGGCATTTGGTGGTTGAGCCAATATTGCATGTTATACATTACAAGCTGAAGCCTCCTGACATTACCCCCAGAATTTTCCATCCCCCTCGCGGCGGACTTCCCCTCGACGGATTCCCCCACGGCGGGGCTGGTGAGCCATTGAAATCTCTGTTCATGTCGGCGGGACCGGAAGATCCCACCAGCCTGAGTAGCTTGAAAATTCCGGTCCAAGAGTTGGCTGACTTTTGACTATACTGCTTGTTGAAGATAAGTATTTAACTCTCCTTGCTCTCTATCCCCTCCTTTTAAGGCATTGACTCCTCCTTGAGGAATATAGGAACAGGGGTAGGTACTCAGCCTCTTGGAGCTTGTTCCACCATTCAATTAGTTGATGGCTGTTCTGTTTCTTGGCTCCAACTACCCGCGACCCTTAACACCCTTGCCGACTGAAAATCCATCCATCTCAGATTGATGCAGAGTACAGTTAAACAGTTACAGGTACCTTGCCCAAGTGTGTGAGGCCCTTGAATGTGGATTCCACATGCAGCTGCCTTTGGAGCTGAAGGGTCTGTCTTACAGAGATCTGGAGCAGTTTCATGTTTTTGATTCCCTCCTTCACTAACACAGCGGTGCTGAGGCCATTGCTGATGCGCCTGGTGCAGCTGAGGTCAGCTCAAGTCAGACTTGCTCAGACTTTCCTTCTCTATGATGAAAACCACATTGCCAGCAATGGAATGAAAACTGCTCCCTGGCGGCAGTAAATTGGTTTGTGTACGAGGGAGGGTAATTGGGGAAGATTGTGGAGGAAGGTGTGGAGAATGGACAAGGATTGTTACGTCATGTTTGTCAGACAGTACATGAATACATAATAGGATTATCGGGGCTATAGTTGGGTATTAGATGTTGTCATCTGATGAATGTTTGCACTTTTTCTGCAGGTGTGAACGTTTCCTTCTGCACATGCGTGTTTACATGTGTGATATACATGAGCAGTCTATCATTTCCCTAAATCCCTTGATTGCACTAACCAAAGTGGGCCTTGTGCGACAAAATAAAATGTTTCAGTAAGCATTGTAATTAAGACAGGCTGACAGAAGGATGACCTTTTCTAATTATCACACCTCCTGCACTCTGTGTAGGGTCAGGTGCTGAAATGTAAAGTAACCAATTTATAAAACAGCCAATGAGCCACCAGCTGATTGGGCTAAGCATTCAGGCAAAACATGGGGTTACAAGGATAGAGATTTTTGTAAGCGGAATCTCATTAACCAGGTGACTCCACAAAGCAGATTCTGTTGTGTTTGTGCTCTTGCATCTTTTTAATCAGCTGCCTTCTGGTTCTGTACCTGTCTCTGTCATACTGACCTTAACGGAGTTTAGGGCCAGATTTGGATGAAACTCATGAAGAAGCTTTGGAATGACAGCAAAGGTTTGGCAATGGGCCAATGATAATGGGTGCTTTGGTTTAATCACCAGTTCATTAGGCCTGCAGACCACACAGAAAAATCTCAGTCACTACTGGACATTAGGTATCTGTATCCCTCACCTATAAGTTATGAGACTGACCATCTGGCACTCTGCACCACCTTGGACAAGAACATAACAATAATGAACAGGGAGTGAAGGGGTAAATGGGGCAGGTTACAAATCCAAACTCGCCCAAATCCAAACAAAACGCTACCTTTGCTGGTTTGCAAATGGAACCAAGTTTGCAGACACAAAGAAGATCCCAAATTTGGTTTCCTGTCCTGTCCCTGTCATCACATTGAGTTATTGGGGAAGATAGTGCTTTCTGGTCTGCCCACAACCCCCAACCTTGCACCCCAATTTCCCAACTGGCTGGATTGTGGGTCTTTGGACAACAGTGAGGACTGGATCAAGCTTGCTGATGATTACTGCATTCAGATAGACTGCTGAAACTTGGTACCTAGACATGGACATGAAGGATAGCATGTGGCCATCTGTGGAACTGGAACCCAGTTGGAGTCTTTGCTTTCAGAGGGAGGAAGAGGGAATTGAGGGAAAAAAATTTTTTTTTAAAACTTTAGTCCTTTTTCCTCTTGGAGATATCAAAGCTTCAAGAGTGACGGTATGAACCCCCCTCTCACTTCCTTAACCAAAGTCTTTGCCTTGCTTCCTTCAGATACAGTCAGAACTACTCCAGTGGGAAAATTACGATGATAGAATTTTGGCTTCAGTTGAGATGCTCTTCAACTCCTGAAGGTTTGGAGAATTTAACCCCAAGCTTGTTGAGTGAAAAGAAAGCGCAGAGCCCCGTTCACTGAAACAGAAGTTGACACTGTAAAAAGCTGGCTAAATTGCTGGCCCCTTCCTTGCGACTTACCAAACGGGCAGTTAAGTGAGTGGGGCGGGAAAATGATGACGAGAACAATTAGCACCTTAAATGGCACCAGCCCTGTAAGAAATTGAGTTGCTTTCGAATAGTGAAAAAATGGCAGTTGTCTCTGGCTTTGGTACCTGGCTAAAAGCACCGGATTCTCCTTGTCTTCTGCAGAATTAATGCCAGATGAACCCTCAGATCTTATAATTTAAAGGAGGCCCTTGACTTAAGAAAATTACACTGGTGGTTGGGGTGGAGAGTGGGGGTGGGGTGGAGGGGAGAACAAAATTTTTTTTAAATGCTGGGGAATGGGCCTGAGGAATTTTTAATGAAATTTGATAGGCCATATATCACTGGTTTTATGCCTGTAGTTAAAGTACATCAAAACGACTAATACTGTATAAATTAAGAAATTCCACTACACTCCCAGATTCGGATCCCTGTTGCAATTCCTTAGAGATCAGTTCTTTTTTTATTTAAGAAAATGGCATTTTACATTCTCTTTAGAATCTTAAAAATTAGAAGCTTACCCAGAAGCTCAACACTTAACTGTGGTAGAAATCCACTCATCATAAAAACGACTGCACAGCCTCTGTAACCCGAGACTCCTTTGCTGAACTTCAGTACTGAACTTAAGTTGCACCTTCAGTGAGACAGGGGGAGAGCTGGAGTGATAGGGGGAGTCTACACTCTCATCCATCAAATTAAATAAGCATTCTGGCATTCATCTGATTAACCCTTTTTCAAGCAAGGCTTACACCCTGACTTGTGTCCACCATGCTTCAGTGCATGACACCCTCTCCTGAGTCAGTAAATCGTGGACTTGGCTCCCTCTCCAGAGACTTCAACACAAAATCTAGGCTGACACACGGAGGAGCTGTCTCTTTTAGGATGAGGAGTTAGACTGCGCTTCTGTCTGGATGATAAAGCCCCTACGGTACTTTTTTGAAGAAGTGCAGGGGAGCTCTTTACAGGCCTTACCAATGTTCATACCTCACTCAACATCACCAGAACTGATTATCTGGGCATTACCTCATCTGTGGGAGCTTGCTGTGTGCAGATTGACTGACGTTTTCTGACATTGCAACAGTGACTACACTTCAAAAAGTACTTCATTGGTTGTAAGGCCCCTGGAGATGTCCTGAGGTTGAGAGAGGCATGCTATAAATGGAAGTCTTCCTTTTGCTGTTTTTAATATTTAGACCTGTTTAGAGCCTTAGGTTTCCCCTTGCACCCAGTGTGTTCCTGTCCCAAGCACAGTTGTGCTTGTTGCCATTGGCACTGCTATTTTCTTATGTGGCTATTGGTAACAGCTCAGTTTTGAAACCATGACTGTGTTTACGTAGGGAATTAGCCACGTCTGGGGCAGTGATTGTTGACTTGGAAATACAATAGTGAAAAATTGTTATAAAAGTTGTGAGTAATTTTTAAACCCCTGCTATGTGACATGAACTGGAGTAACAGGGGAGACGGTGGTGTAGTGGTAATGTCACTGGACTAGTAATCTAGAGGCCCAGGCTAATGCTCTAGGGACATGGGTTCAAAATCCACCACAGCAGCTGGTGGAGCTTAAATTCAATTGATAAATCTGGAATTATAAAATTAGTCTCAGTAATGGTGACCATAACAACCATCAACCCATCTGTTTCACTAATGCCCTTTAGGGAAGGAAATCTGTTGCCCTTACCTGGTCTGACTCTCTGAATTGCCCTCAGTTCAGGGGCAGTTAGGGATGGGCAACAAATGCTGGCATTGCTAGCGACACTCACACCCCATGAAATAATAAAGAAAAAAAAGCAGAGGTTGATTTGGTTCTCCACCCTTTCCCTAGGTCAGGGAGGAGTAGAAAAGGGAATTGCCTCCAGGCCTCTGCTCCTCCTCGCTGATCAGTGACTCTTGGCTGGAAAGTGTATGTATGAATGTTGGCTGAGAACAGGGTCAGGCTCCAATTCTATCCCTTGCATGCATGCAATGCGGTGCCAAAGGCTTGCTGGTGAAGAATGGTCTGGGTGAAGGGGGTGGTGCAGGGGAGCGAGGTGCTGGTAAGGCTCCCAGGTATCTGAGGAATTGTTCCTGGGCATGAAGCCACACACTGTCGGGGGAAAAAAGGGAGAAAATAAAATGACACACAATCAGCAGATATGACGTGTCACTCTTTGTGATTGAGCAGGAAGTCTTTATGAAAAGGCCCAACTCTAGATGGATCGGTGTCTTCTGTTATGCAATCGCTTCCTCTATTCTTTTGTCAGAATGACTCTCTCTAACCTCACAGTAACAGCACAGGCTTCAGTGTTGGAGGTCAGATCAGCTGAGTACCATTTCACCGTTCCGTTTATACCTGTGCTTTCCACCAATCCAGCCAAAAGCAACCTGAATTCATGTCGCACCTTTCACATGGTAAAACATCCCAGTGAGCGTCAACAACATTTGACAGCAAGTCACCCCTTCAATTCCTTTGGCAAGTGGTTAGCCGGCTGTTAGATACCCTGGCAGCTGGCATCCAGGTTGGGCAGTCCACTTACTCTCTACTTAAACCGCAGCTTTTCTCTTTAATTCTACAACGCGTACTTGATATTTGGCTGAGACAGTGAGCCACATTTTTTTCTGTATTGAAAGGAAACAAAACAAAAAAAACGCTTTTAAGAGAGTTGGGGGAGAAAACCACTACAAGGAAGGAAAAGAAAAGTTTATCCAACTGAATGGTTTTCAGATGTGGACTCATCTCCTTGTTGCCACCACAGCAGCATTTGTTTACTGATGGCCTGCTCGGGATGATGGAAGCCAGTGCCATCCCCTTAGATTGAGCCACTGGCAGGGACCCACACCCGAATCCTCTGGTTTTCCAGGTGGGATACCTTGACCTGCCCTTTAAGCTGCAGAGAGCTGTCCAGGAACCATAAGCCAGAACTCGATAGCTGTTTCTGCTCAGCCATGCCCTCGAGAAAAGAAAATCGCTGACTCTGTCCTCTTTGGATTTGTTGCAGATTGGCTGAACCCTCGAAGCCTCTGCACCACAATTTTATATAGACATACACTCTCTCTCTCACACACACATACATACATACATACACACACACACACACTCACACACAGATTTAACCAAATTGTAATTTTCTAGGTTAACAGCCTCAGACATGATTCCTGGATTAGCTGAGCAAGCAGTTTGGCTAAAAACGCAAAGCAAAAAGAAACAAATGTTAGTCAAAGAGAAGAGATGACGACATTACACTTGGCTGCCAGTTAGCTGATGGCAGTTCGTGTAAGCCATGTGTGTGCATATTGGCAATATTCCCTGTTTTTTTTTTGAAGAACAGACAGTAAAAGGCGACCAAGGGAGTTACCACAACTTTACCACCGGAAAAAATGTCAAGCTTTGCCCAAGGAGCAAAGGGAGTGATTCTGTCTCAGTGAAGTGATAAAAGGTAGCAGTGTTCAAGTAGCCAACCCTTCCCTGAGACAAACAATTGCACAGGTACCTGAATTCCTCTAGTATATTGTTCAGAGTCACTTTAGAGCAGGTAGCAGTGGACAAAAGGAGTTGAAAAGATGGCTACAAAAGAAAATCACCAAAAATTCAGGAAACAAGATGAAGATCTGGCCCAATATTTTTATGGTTCGTCAAGATGAGCGATGTCAGCTCCAAGCAATTTTCTAGATTTACCACCCAGTGTTAGCTTTGGGTGCCCTGAGTCAGTTAGCTCCAGTGCTGGCTTGATGCAGGGTAAAGCTCCTTTAGTTCTGCCAAAACTGCTGGCTTCAGCCCCAACCTCAGAAGGGCGTGCATCGTTTATCACTCCCTTCACTCAGCCACCCCCGTAGCTTTTCTGAATCACAGAATCACACAGTGCAGAAGAGGCCCTTCGGCCCATTGAGTCTACACCGACACGTGAGAAACACCTGACCTACCTACCTAACCCCATTTACCAGCACTTGGCCCATAGCCTTGAATGTTATGACGTGCCAAGTGCTCATCCAGGTACTTTTAAAAGGACGTGAGGCAACCTGCCTCCACCACCCTCCCAGGCAGTGCATTCCAGACCGTCACCACCCTCTGGGTAAAACGGTTTTTCCTCACTTCCCCCCCTAAACCTCCTGCCCCTCACCTTGAACTTATGTCCCCTTGTGACTGACCCTTCAACTAAGGGGAACAGCTGCTCCCTATCCACCCTGTCCGTGCCCCTCATAATCTTGTACACCGCGATCAGGTCGCCCCTCAGTCTTCTCTGCTCCAACGAAAACGACCCAAATCTATCCAACCTCTCTTCATAACTTAAATGTTTCATCCCAAGCAACATCCTGGTGAATCTCCTTTGCACCCTCTCCAATGCAATCACATCCTTCCTATAATGTGGCGACCAGAACTGCAAACAGTACTCCAGCTTTGGCCTCACCAAGGTTCTATACAACTCCAACATGACCTCCCTACTTTTGTAATCTATGCCTCGATTGATAAAAGCAAGTGTCCCATATGCCTTTTTCACCACCCCACTCACATCTCATTCTCATGAATGAGATGGTCAATTCAGTTGCAGTCTCTGCTTTTTATTTAAAAGTTAAACAAGTAGCTTACGCTTTACTCATTCCATCCTGGAACTCATATCCTGGGTCCTTTTTGGCCAGGTAATGGGTGATAGCAGGGAAATTCAGTGTTAAAATGAGATTCAGAAGTAATTTCTAAAACATTAACTTATTGTGTTACAAAGAATGAAAGTGTTCCCTCAATGATTCCCGATGTTCAGACCCTTTAAAACCAGTTTTACAGATGTTGGGAAGATTGAAATTACTGTCTTCACTCTCTGCCATAAACCCCACACCCTGGCCACTGATTCCATTCCGCTTCGCTTCACCTCAAGCTGACCAGCATTTGGATGGACTGCTTACCACCTGAGTAACATGGCCCACCTTTGCACCTCCTCCGATCATCTGTTGCAGAAACCCTCACCCATGCCTCTGTCACCTCCTGACTGGAATATACCAAAGCTTCCTATCTTCCACACACTGTAAATTTGAGTGAATCCAAAACTCTGTTGCCCATATCCTATCCCTCATTGAGTCTCCTTCGCTCTTGCTAACCTACAATGGCCCCTGGTCCCTTAATGTTTCCCGTTTAAAATTCTCACTCTTGTGTAGAAATCCCTTTGTGGGTTTGCCTTTCCCTATCTCTCTCAACATCGCCAGCCCAAACTCTACCTCCTAGCACCATCAGAACACTGTTTTTCTGACTTCTGCCTCTTGTACATCCTTTCCCTCCCTTTATCCCTCTGTTGCTGGTCATGCAACCCTGCAAGTTATCAACCCCGCAATCTGGGCTTCCTATCCTTAAAGCCTCCCCCCCGCCAGCCTCTCAATCTCTCTCCCCCTTTCAAACTCTTGCCATTAGCAGTGAGGGGCAGAAGGCACAGACGCCAAAGGTGAGAGTGGAGTGGGTGGGGGGGTGGTTGGAGGGGGCACGCACAAGAGGCTGGAGTCAGAGCAATGGATAGTTCTGGGAGGAGAAGGGATTGTGGTGCTGGAGTAGATTAGGGAGAATGGATGGGGTGAGGCCTATCAATTTTATATGTACACATAGAGGAAACTTGCAATTTTAAAGATGATAATGAGCATTGTGCAATGTATATTGATTGGCCGAATGAGTGCTCGGTCACTGTATATTAAGCTTTGTTTGTTTATCTCTGTCATGGCAATTTCATAGCAAGTGACTGTAACCATGAGAGACATGGGAAGTAATCTGGATGTAATACCACATGCTTGCAGATCATGAAATTGTCTCCGGTGACGGCTTCTGTGTGCTCAAAAAAAAGTGAGACAGGAAGCTGTGGCTACTACATATTGGTTCATTGCAGGGTTGTACGTAGTTGCCTGGAATTAATTAACTACCTGCCCTCCTATTGCTTTAGCAGTAGAATTTTTTTTTTAAAAAAAGAAAATGAGAGTGAAAGAGACAAAATCACACCTGTCCCTGAGACAGGTATTAGAGAATTATTCTAATATTCCAATTAAACTTGGCACTGCCCTGAATACCAAGGGATATCAGATCAGAGGAACAGTGAATCGCAGCTGAATTAATGATTGCCTTGCTGATTGAGTTGACCTCTGCTACAATATTCTTGCTAATTTCTTCGCTTTTGTTTCAGTGGCATTCCCTTAAATTGTCCGAAACAAGTGATTGTTGATGCAGGTGGGCGAGTCTGGAATATTTTTGTTCCGAAATCAGGCACGTAGATTAATTGTTGTCGGCTTAAAAAAATTTACCCCTTAACTTCCAAGTATCCCTCCTTATCTCAGTAGCCTCCTGTAAAACACTGATGTCTGCGCTCTTCCATTTCTGGTCCCATCTGTACCCCCAGTTTTTATTGCTGTACCACTGACTGCTGCGCCTTCAGCTGCCTGCCCTAAGCTTTGTAGTTCCCTCCTTAAACCTGTTTGCCTCTTTACCTCTCTTTCCTCCTCTAAGATGTTCCTTAGAACTTACCACTTTGACCAAACTTTTGGGCCACCTGTTCCTATCTCCTTAGGTGGCTTGGAGTCAAATGTCATAATGTTCCGATGAAGTGCCTGAGGACTTGATGCCATGTTAAAGGTGCTATATAAATGCACGTTGTTGCTGATGCCCCAGTGTTCAGTCAATCTGGAAAAAGTGGCAGCTTAGTTTGGGTTACTATCTTTCTTCATATCGAAAAAGGTATTGTGGGCTTCTTTGATCACTCGGCAAGTGAATTTGGCAAACTACTGAGTTACGCAGATCAGTAGGGACCAGCTTCAATGGCCAGTATGCGTTGAGTTAGCTGACGTTGGAGTAGTGGGTGAAGGGGGTTGGGGAGTTGAAAGTTCATCTAGACTCCTGTTCTAGCGCATCATTGAGCTTCATACTGCCCTCATACATGCAGTTTGAGTCACTCAGTAATGATAAGGAAGAGGTGGTTTTGCAAATTTTCCTTCATAAATACGTTCCTACCTGGTGCAACAAAATCTCCAATGGCCAAAACTTCGCCAAAATCCACCCTTCTTACCAAAGAATTCCAAATATTTGCTAACTAAAAAATGTGCCAAAAGTGAGAGACGCACCCAGTCTGCAAATGGGGGCATAAAGAGCTGGGGTTGAAATGAACCCATCACACCAGCTGCTCTGGCTTGTTTGCCCTGGGTTAAAGTCCCAAACAAGGCAGCTGGTTTATGTCGACTTTGTTGCCCTGCTTGAGTGAATTGGCACATCCTCCTGCTCTTGGGTATGTTTCAAAATAGGCCATTGACACGGGTGCGAGGTACTTGTTATGTGATCATGGCCCATTAAATCGGTGATTAATGGGCTGTTTTACGGGGAAAGGTCACTTTAGGTCACCAGAGTGTTCAGAGGTAGGAACAAAAAATAGTGAAAGTGGAATGGAGGTGGGAAAGAAATGGTCTCATTCAAAAGGAAATCTCGCTCCTGCAGGATAACTTGTCGAGGAGTTAGAATTTATTCAGAAATGGAGTGCGTACCTTCTGGCTCTCGCAGTTTCCATTATTTATCATTTTTTGGGGTGCAAGAAGTAATCAATTGCTTCCTCGCCGTCTCATACTGTTTCGGAAATAATTAAAGAACTTGGCACATTTCACAACCTAATAATCTCATAGAGGAGTCAGAATTTCCCTTCGTGTTACCTAGGCCTTTTGTTGAAATCCAGAGTAGGCCAGCAGAAATTGGAACCATTTCCCTGAAATTAGTTAACGTTGCCCACTGCCTTGAGGGTTCTGCACCATTTGGAATTTTTAAGCCCCCATTGCCTCCTAGCTTGAAGTGCAACCGCTGTGGCCAGCAGTGAACGGATCCATGTTGCAACAGACCACACCTGACAGGTAGCGAGCCACCTTCACAGTCCTGGAGCAGGACTTTTCAGATGGCATGTTTTCCCATGCCACCACTCGAAGAGCTGGCAGAAACCCATCCCCACCGATCACAGCAGCCTTGCACCCAGTGAACATTCCGAGCGTTAATTGGCTGGAGACAGGACATCTGCCTCTCACTTGGGTGGAAGCCCTGCCTCAGGGGGCTGCTAGCCAATCAGATTGGCTGGCAGCTCTGTAGTCCCAGCAACACCAGAGGCAGTAGTGGCCAGGACTGGAAATACAAGCAGTTCCCAGATTCTAATTCCCAGAGTCCAGGACCGGATGAGTGCGGGTGGGGAGAGGAGGGTGGGTATCTTGATGGGGAGGTCAGGGAAAGGGAGCACCCATGTGTAGGGGAAGGGGCAGAGCAGAGCTTGCGGGTGGTGGCTTGGGGGGAAATGATGCCCAGTATGCAAAGGGGGCCCTTGAGGGTGGCAACCTCCCACCCCAACCCAGTCCAAGGCCCAAGCAGGCTTCATCCCTGTCCCTGAACTCCTCCTGCCAGCTCCAGAGTTGAGGCTGGGTGGGAAGTGACCCTTAAGTGGGCAATAATTGGCTAATATTGCGAACAGGTTGGGGGCAGATGGGAGGTACACCTGGGGAATTTTCCCCCCACCCTCCTGCACCGCCCATGTGCAAATCCAATCCCAGACGTCGTGTTATTCTTCAAAAGGAAGCCTTACACTTTCCTGCTCCTTGCAGTGCCCCATAGCCCATATTTATTTATGTGGGACAAAAACAGGTGTTCTTCATCCTCCTAAAGCTTGGCTGTTGCCTTTTTATAATGCATTTCCATTTTTGGAGTAAGGATTCAGATAACTTTCTGCACCAGATCATTTAGGCATGATTACTAGATTCAATCTATCAGTGTACAATGTAAAAATAGTATTAAGGAAAACCCATTTGATTCTGACTTTGAACGGAAGGAATAATTTTGTGTGTAACCAAAGACTTTTATTTAAGTTGCAAGTATAAAATAAACGGGTTAAAGCAAGCCCCTGTTAAAAAAGCAAACGCGTGAATGTCATGTAAATGCATTAAACATTCATCTCCTAGGAAAAAAGGAAGCATTTATGCAGCACCTTTCATAATTTCAGGACATCCAAGCACTTTGTCACCAGTGAAGTACCTTTTTGAAGTACGAGTCACTGCTCTAATATAGGAAAGGCAGCAGTCAGTTTGTGCTAAGAATGGTCCAACAACCAACAATTTGATCATGACCAACTGTTTTATGATGTTGTTTGAGGGATAAATATTGATTCATATTAAATATTCCCCAGCTTCTTCAAAATAGTGCCATGGGATCTTTTACATCCATTTGTAAAAGATAGGGCCTTGGTTTTAACGTCTCATCTGAAAGACAGAGCCTCCGACAGTGTTACACTTCCTCAGTGCTGCCATAGTGCCAGCCATAGATTTTGTGCTTAAAACTATACTAATCTCACAAATTATCATCCCTAGGTGGTAATGACTGTCTTAAATGTCTAAAAGCACATTACATAACTGCCTGCTTTTAACAATTTTGTGTTTGAAAATTCTTTTCTCATTAAAGCCTAGATTCAGACTGAATGCTAAGGCATTGTTCATTTCAACAGTTTAAACTAAGCTGTGTTTGAGCGCGTGCATACTTGCATGTGCGTGTGCGCGAGCGTGTGCATATGCGAGTGTGTGTTGTTTAAATGGGGCCAGTGCTGTGGAATGTTATTAGATTAGAGCCTTTCCAGTTTCCTTTTAAACACAGATTTTGACAGTGGAGCAGAGACCTTGCCCAGTTAATCAAAACCATCGTGTAAATAATTTAAGGGAATAATGGATGCATATGTGAACTGTCTTGCTGAATTGAGCTAACTTGAATGATGGAGAGGTGAGAAACAAGGTTGAGCCTGCCGATCCTTCGCTTTGTCCTCTATTTGCTAAGACCCTATACATAAAGTCCATTATGGATATTTAAGCAGACAAAAAAAATGCTGAATTTCTAGAATTTGTTTTGCCTTTGGTTTCTTTCGTATTCAGATTTTTTTTTCAAATCCCTTGCTCAAGTATTGGCCTGTGTGGTTTATTTAGTTTCTTCAAATCACGAGACACTTGTCTGCATGTAGTTTTTGTTGAGATCATAATGGAGGGGAAAAAAAACTGAGAGGTGCAGAGTTGTTTCAACTGGACAAACTTGTTTTGTTTCTCTGTGAAAAATGAGTGGCCTAGCAACAGAGAGAACAGCAGCAACAACAAGGATGAATCATTTGAGTTTTTTGAGTCTTGCAGTTGAAGGAATTTGACAGAGTTCTCTGAGACGACCAGGAGTATTTAGCTACTTCTGCACAAAAAGTGAGCCCACAGAAAGGAAACATATCTCCTCTCTTTCTCTCTTTCTTAAAATTGTACTGAAGTAGATTAGCTTGCAGGATGTGTTGCTGCTATGAAGCACCCCTGCTGTTTCACAGTACTGTGTGTGTACAGATTGTTTTACATTGCAAGCTGTAGACGACTTGTTTTCTTATCTTAAGGGGCACCAGGTCATAGAAACAGAAGTAGGCCTCTTGATCCTCCTCTGCCATTCACTTGTGTCATGGCTGACCTATACCTCAACTCTGTTTACATGCCTTTGCTCCATATTTATCTCTATACCTCAACTAACATCACTAAAACAGATTATCCGATCATTATCACATTGCTGTTTGTGGGTCCTTGCTGTGCACAAATTGGCTGTCGCGTCTCCTACATTAAGCAACTGCACTTAAAAAATAGGCTTCACTAGCTACAAAATGCATTCGGAGGTTGTGAAAGGCAGAATATAATACAAGTTTTTCCTCTTTTCTTTTGTCCTTACCCAAAAAAAAGTCTATTGATTTCAGTTTTGAAAATCAAGAGTTGGCCGAATAAATGAAATGTTTTAAAATTGGTTACCATTAATTATGGTGAACATTATTTGCCTTGAAGAGCCTGATGATGAACTTTTACAAAGGTGTTTTGTTATTTGAGCCTTAAGGGCCTGCCTCATGAAGAACATTTCTGACTATGGCTGGTTTGCAGAGGGAGTGAGTAAAATGAAAGAGTAGAGTGCTTGAATAATCAATTAATCTTTTATTTTCTTTATTCCTTTTTGGGATGTGGGCGACGCTGGCTAAGTCAACATTTGTTGTCCATCCTTAATTGCCCTTGAACTGAACATTGCAGAGGACAGTTAGGAGTTAACCATGGAGACCCGGTCTGGAGTTACATGTAAGCCAGACCAGGTAAGAACAGCAGATTTTCTTCTTTAAAGGGCATTAGTGAACCAGATGGGTCTTTACAACAACCGATGATAGCTTCATGGTCACCATTACTGAGAATGGCTTCATATTCCAGATTTGTTAATTGAATTTAAATTCCACCAGCTGCTGTGGTAGGATTTGAACCCATCCAGAGCATTAGCCTGGGCCTCTGGATTAATAGTCCAGTGACATTGCCACTATGTCACCATGTCCCATCTACTTTTGACAGTGTCGATTAAGGAATGGTGGTTGGGCATATATATTGGGAGAGTGCACTGTTCTTTTTGAAATTGTGGAATGGGATCTTTAACATTATAATGAACCATGAGAACCAGTATCTGTCTTCTCATGAGTTATTCTAATCTCACTCCCATGTTTGCTCCCATCTCCTTTAATATTGCTCTTTTCAAGCATCAATCTCATTCCTTTTCAAATAAATTATTGATAGTGTTTCAACAATACTGAGAGTGACCAACGGGCTGATGGGAAAGTAGAGACTAACTGGTTAGTGACACCACAGGACTGGCTGGTACTAACCTGGCTTCCTATGATGCGGCAAGGGCCAGCCCAGGGATCACATCATTCTTGTACTCCTCCAAAGGGCTGGCGGCGAGCCAACCCCACCATCTCATCATGGCGAATATCTCCTAATGTGACCACGACTGTTCAGAGAGCTTTGCCGTGAACTCTACAAGATTGCTATGACTCAGAGACTTGACGTTTTCAGCAGGCGCACCATGGTGTAGCTGAGGGGCGTTCCCTGGAAGGGGGTGACATGAAGATAATCAAACACCAACCCCCCTGACCTCCTCCAGGCTATTCTCCATCTCCTGCAGGATCAACCTGCTTCCATGTTCCAGTTAAGGTTCTGACGGCTGTTCTGTACCAGTTCGCCGAGGAGTTCCACAGTTTTTGACAAATCGTAGAGTCATAGAGGTCTGCAGCACAGAAAGAGGCCCTTTGGCCCATCGAGTCTGCGCCGGTCAAACAAGTACCTAACTGTTCTAATCCCATTTTCCAGCACTAGGCCCATAGCCTTGTATGCCATGGCATCGCAAGTGCACATCCAAATACTTCTTAAATGTTATGAGGGTTTCTGCCTCTACCAGCCTTTCAGGCTGTGTGTTCCAGATTCCCACCACCCTCTGGGTGAAAAAATTCTTCCTCACATCCCCTCTAAACCTCCTGCCCCTTGTCTTAAATCTATGCCCCTTAAATCTATGGTTATTGATCCCTCCACCAAGGGGAAAAGTTCCTTCCTGTCTACCCTATCTGTGCCCTTCATAATTTTGTACACCTCAATCATGTCCCCCTTCAGTCTCCTCTGCTCCAGGGAAAATAACCCCAGTCTACTCAATCTCTCCTCATAACTAAAACTCTCCAGCCCAGGCAACATCCTGGTAAATTTCCTCTGCACCCTCTCTAATGCAATCACATCCTTCCTATAATGCGGATTCCAGAACTGCACACAATATAGCTGTGGCCTAACCAGTGTTTTATACAGTTCCAGCATAACCTCCCTGCTCTTATATTCTATGCCTCAGCTAATAAAGGCAAGTATCCCATACGCCTTCTTAATCTACCTGTCCCGCTAACTTAAGGGATTGGTGGACACGCACACCAAAGTCCCTCTGATCCTCGGTACTTCCCAGGGTCCTACCAGTCATCGTGTATTCCCGTGCCTTGTTTGCCCTGCCCAAGTGCATCACCTCACACTTATCCGGATTAAATTCCATTTGCCACTGATCAGCCCATTTGACCAGCCCGTGTATATCCTCCTGTGATCTAAGGCTACCCTTGGCCAAGCCATTTTAACCATTCTCTTAAATATCTTTTTACTGCCTGCTCTTTAGTTTTTTTCCGATTATCTAATTATTTTTGCTTTCTTACCTTCTCACTGACCAGTGGAATTTACTGCTATTTACCTTAGAATCCTTGATAACCTGGAAGCCCTCCAATATTTTATCCTCATGAAAACTTTCAGCTCTAATGAAAGAGGCAACAATAACTTGGGTCTTGCTAGATAACTTTAATCTCTGGTGACATTCCCGATGAACCTCCCATCCAAGCCATACACCATCCTGACTTGGATATATATCACCGGTCCCTAATGGGGCTTTGTCAAAATCCTGGAACTCCCTCCCTAACCACACTGTTGGAAGTACCTTCACCACATGGACTGCAGCTGTTTAAGAATGTGGTTCGCCACCACCTTCTCCAGGGAAATTAGGGATAGGAAATTAGTTACCTTGCTAGCAATGCCCCAATCCTCCAAATTTAAAAAAAAAGCTATACATCGTGGCTTGGAATTTTAATCGAACTGAAAATCAAGGCTAACCAGGCCAGTTAGTAACCTAGATATTTTGAGTAAGGTCTTCAGAGGAGTGAAGAGATTCTCTGCAGTGGTTTATATGTGGAAACAGTAAGGACAGAACTTTTCGTTCTGCGGGTGGGCGGGTGCACGGGCGACCTGAACAGGAGTGAAATAGTGCGTGATGATGTCAGACGAGTGTCCTGATGTCATTGCGCACTCTTGCCGTATTTCGCTCGGCGGGCGTGTGCAAGCGGCGGCATCGCGCCCGCTAACAATTAAGAGGCCTATTAAGGACCTTAATCAATGAATTAAATTGAATTTTTCAATGCCCGTCCAACCGTTCGGTTGGCAGGCAGGCGAGTAGACCAGGCGGCCTTTCCATGAGTGGGATGAGGTTTTGGACAGTAAATAAAAAAAAAACAATAAAAATTTTTAAAACTCATTTTTAACATGTCTCTACTCATGTGACAGAGGCAGCTCTGTGTCTTCAGGGAGCTTTCACTGCGTGCTCCCCCACGCAAGCACACGCTTAGCACTCGTGCTCCTCCTGCCTCCACCCTGGCATCGCTGAGGCTCTGAGCGTGCCTTTCACGCTGGCTGGCTTTTAATTGGCCAGCCAGAGTGAAACCGCGGTCGGGGTCCGATTGCAGGTGGCGGTTGGTTTCACGGCTGCTCCCGGGCCCAATTACTGCCCTAAAACTCCCCAATGGCCTAGCAAGTTTATTGAGCCCACCAGATCTGGTTCAGTCTCTGATTTATGATAACTTACATGAAGCCAGTACATGAAGGGTGCTGCAGTTGTTGGCTTCAACAAACTCATTGGAGGATCTCCCTTGCTGATCACTCCAGCACACCCCTTTGAAGAATGACTCCATGCATGGGTGTTGCGTTAGGCCACAACTGGATTCTGGCACATGCCTCACATGGCCAGGTGGTTTGCTGGCACTCCATTGGAGGCTCAGGCATTTAGCTAAAAGGCTTCTTCGCCAGGGGCCAAAGGTATCTGCGGAGGTGTACCGAGCAAAAATTCATAAACTTCAGGGAAAAAAGGGGAGAGAGGAACGTCAGTCTCCTCTTAAATGCATTATTAGTATTAGCCCCTTTCACGCTAATGAATGCTAGTGATAATGACCAGATAATCCTTTTTAGTGATGTTGATTGAGGGATAAATTTTTAGCTGGGATACTGGCGATAACTCCCGTACTCTTCTTCAAAATATTGCCTGAGGATTTTTAATGCCCAACTGAGAGGCCAGCAGGGCCTCCGATTTACACTCCAGCCAAAAGGCAGCACCCTCATCAGTTCTGCATTGGATTGTCAACTTAGATTTTGCGTTCAAGCCTCTAGAGTGGGACCTGAGTGCACACCCTCCGAACTCACAGTGAGAGCGCTGCCCACTGAACTACAGCTGACACAAGTTAGAACCATTTCCATTGGGGTTTCCCTTCCACTTGGCTCTATTGGCTCAAACAATTCATCCTCTCAGATCAGTAGTAAATGTAGAAATATTTGAAAACAAAATAAACTTGATGGGGTTTTCTTTTGGGTTTTGCTTTGTTGGAATATATGGGCCAAAAAAAACATTTTGGGATTAAATGACATCTGGAATCGGCATGTCTTGCTAGAACCAAGAAAATAAAGTAGCAGTCAGCCGGAGAGAGGAGAATTCCAGGGTGGTGTGGATTGCAAATGCAGATTAATAGGTTTAACACTCAGTGACTGAGTTTTACTCTGGGTTTTAACTTCACATCAGTGCAAGATGTGTGACGCCATTCCGGTGTGAAGTTGTCCAAGTTTTGCAAGGTGAGGTGAGATTAGCTGAAGGAGGTAGGCCAGAAAGTATTGTGAATTGTGCGGAGGATGCTGATGGACTTCAAGAGGATGTAGACAGGCTGGTGGAATGGGTAGACATGTGGTAGATGAAATTTAATGCAGAGAAGGGTGAAGTGATACATTTTGGTGAACGAACGAGGAGAAACAATATAAAATAAAGGGTGCAATTTTAAAGGGGGCGCAGGAACAGAAAGACCTGACGATATATGTGCACAAATCACTGAAAGTAGTAGGGCAAATTGAGAAAGTGTAACTAAGTTCTAGGTTTTATAAATAATGGCATAGAGAACAAAAGCAAGGCAGATATGACAAGCCTTTATAAACACAGGTTTGTCCTCAGCTGGAATATTGTGTACAATTCTGTGCACCGCACTTTACGAAGGAAGTGAACGTGTTTGAGAGAGTGCAGAAAGGATTTACGAGAATGGTTCCAGGGATGAGGGTTTTAAGTTGCGAGGCTTGATTGGAGAAGCTAAGGTTGTTCTCCTTAGCGAAGCAAAGGTTGAGAGGAAATTTGATAAACGTGTTCAAAATCATGAGAGGTCTGGGACAGAGTAGATGGAAAGAAACTATTCCCGTTTACAGAAGAGTCGAGAACCAGAGGACATCAATTTAAGGTGATTGGCAAAAGGACCAAAGATAGGATGAATTTAGGACCTGGAATGCACTGCCAGAGAGGGTGGTGGAGACAGATTCAATCAAGGCTTTCAGAATGGTTATCAGCTAAACTGCTCTTGCAGAGAGCCAGCATGGACTTGATGGACTGAATGGCCTCCACCTGTGCTGTAATCATTCTATGATTCTAAGATCATGCAAGATGGATGTAGTTTGTTTCTGTTTGACTCCTATTTATCTTGCTCACTCACCATTACTGTTACTGTAGCCATTTTTTTTTGTGTTTCTGCGTTGTTAGTTATTGTACGGCTGGGTAATGGCATGAATCTCGTTGAATAATGACTCACACCCATTCTGGTGTTCCAAACTGAAACTCCCATTGGATTGTTAACGGTATGCTGAGTGCTCCTTGTTTTTTGTAACAGATTTTTACCACAAGTATGTATGGACTCACTTGTGGCAAGAGTTGGTACTTTACTGGCCCATAAATTCAGGCCATTTAACCCCACTGTTGAGGATTCAATCTAATTCAAGGAACCTAAGGGTGAGGCGCAGAATATGACATTTACGCTGGTTAAACTTCAGTGTTTAGTGAACTGTTGAGGCATTAAACAGAGGCATTTGGTTGAACAATGAATGGATTAGCATTTGTAAAGGTGAGAATGGGGTCATTAATCTGCTGCTTAAGGGTGCATTGTGTGCGCGGACATCGGAACTCCATATATTTAAAAATGAAAATTGCCCCTCGTGCGCAGCACTCTTAACCAAAGACCTCCTTAGAACTGAATGGAGGTAAAGTTGCAGCTTTATACAAAATTTTTAAAAATGCATTTAAAAAAGGAGCGTGACTTTTGATGCAGGGGCTGTGCGACAGGGAAGGGGCTGAAAATCATCGATTCTATTGTCAAGATATTGGTGGATCCAGTCACTATGTGTTGAGGGTCTAAGCTACAAAGCTGCATTTCTCCTAGAGGTGAAGATTAATGCGGAAATAACAACATGTCTGTAAATGAAAATGAGGAACAGATGCTTGTTGATTAGGAATGTGCTTTTGATAACAGGACTGCGCTGGTACACTGAGCACACCGATAGAAAGCAGCTGTTTTCCAATTCCTCAGTCTGATAACTATATAAATCATTCAGTAAATATTGGAGATGAACTGATACCTGGTACCATTTATCTGGGATCTGACACACACACAGAAAAATGTTGTCTGTGTTGTTGGCTGGTATCGGCTGCAGTGGAGAATTGAGGATTATCTCCTCTTAAGATCAGTTTCCACTTGGATAGGCTCCCCCTTCACTGTAGAGCCACAGAAATCACTTTCACTGTAACATTACGAGGTTGAGGAAATGACACCGAGCTTTGAGACAAAACGTAATTAGGAACGTGGAGTATTTACGCTAGCTCTCTGGTAACGTGTGCATGGCAGAGTTTTAATAATAGACACTCGTCGCACATTACAGCTTCAGAAATAATACGCTTCTTTCATGCTGTGTATCATTAAACCACAAAGCTCTGAGTGCTCAGAAATGCTTCTTCCAAGAGTTATGAATAAACTGTACTGTTTAAAAATAAAGTTGCATTTTTATTGCCTGTGCATTTGATTAAACATAATTTCTTTTAAGGATTGAAAAATAATCTCTTTACATTGAGAAAAGGTCCGTCTCCTTGAAGACTTAATGGCAATTTTCAGGGGTTTGTAATATTTTGGGAAGAGCCTTTTCTGTTCTCTAGGCTCGATGTCAACAAACAGTAAGTTGTTTTGATGGGATTATCTTTGAATTCAGGTGCACATTGGGAATGCTGTTCAGCTGAAACCCTTTGGGTCCCTTTCTGTACTGTTGTTCCAAACAGTTGGGACGAATTCGAATGAAAATTGATAGGACTGGACCATCAGTTTAGGCTAAAAAGTAAAGCTTGCCAGTCATCTTCCTGCGGTTGTGCTAGACAGAGTCACCATTCCTCCAGAAATTGAGCCGGAACCTCCAGGAATGAAATATTATTCTCCTGGACCCTGCGGTGAGCCATTTGGAGAGGGATAGGAAAAAAAACATTGGGTCATTAAAAAAGTGTCTTTTGTTTCACTTTCTTCAAGTATGTTTGTTTTAATTACAGTTAAAAGAAAAATTGGATAAGGGGTTTGACTGGATAGAGCAGGAATCTCTGGGAATATATCCAACCAGCATTGGTAACCCTAACTCTGTGATGGAGTGACACGCAGAACTATTTCTGATGCCGTGGAATTTCTGTTTGGAAGGAATTGGGTGAAATGTAGGAAATTAAATTTGATATTTCAAATACCATAAGCTCTGCTCTTCAACAAAAAAGCCCAGATCTTTAGAGCCAGTCGTTGCATTTTTATTTCATGGGTGATTTTCTGGGAAACAATCTAACCTATTTATGTAAATACAGTTCGCCAAAGTTCTTTTTTTGTTGCAAATCCATTTGTAAGGAGTGATTCATCTTTAAAAGCCCGTGGCTTCACGCAGCGAAGGAAACTCTTCTTGCCATGAAAAAAAAAGGTGCACTGCATGTAGATGAGAGATTTAGGAGCCAGATGTACTTTTGGAGTCATTCTATGAACACTTAACTAACTATTCGGTAACTTTAAACAATCAGTAATAACTATGAACAAAATGGCCATCCTACACACACACACCCCCCCACCCACCCCACACAAAAAAAACATGAGCATCTTGATTGGTGCTGATGTCAAATGTCCATTTCCCTCTCTTTTCCCCCCACACACCCCCCACCCCACCGTCACTATTATCAAATTCCTTCCATGAGGAAGAGATGAGGGGGGTTGAAATTGTTCGATTATTACTGCAATGAATGCAACGTCAGTAAGACGAGGTGTGAAATTAGAGCCTGCCAACAGCAAGTGGCAGATTTAAACTAATGAACTGCGGGCTAAATAACAGAGCTATCTCGCAGAATTGTCAGGTCAATTTAACACAGCTTGAGTCCCCAACCTCACTCACACAGAACATGTTAACTCAGCCCTGGCCGCTGTCAAGTGACACAATAAAATGGATATCATTTAAAGATAATTCAATCTGCAATTTTTTTCCCCGGATGCAAGCAGCAGAGAACGTTTCTGTTGTGATGGGGTTGGGGTGGAATGGCGGGGGTGAGGGCATGTTTTTTCAAAGCAGCTTATACAGGCAGCATAACAGTAATACTGACCCACTGTCGGGCAGATTTGTACCCCCACACTCTCCACCTGAGACTGAAAGTCACCTTCTGCCCTGCGGATATAGTGAGTAACTGTTCCTCGGTTTATACGCAAATGCCTCATCAGCTGGGGTTCTTGAGCCAGAAGCTTGAGGGTTCAAGCCCCACGACAGGGACTTGAGCACAAAATCCAGGCTGGCACTCCAGTACACTGTAGAGGGAGAGCTGTACTGTCAGGGATTCTGTCTTTCGGAAGAGGGATTAAACCCAGTCCCGTCTGCCCTCAGGTGTATATGAAAGATCTCTTGGCACTATTTCGAAGAAGAGTAGGGGAGCTTCAAGGGGACCATTCATTCCTTTCCCTTCACGAAACAGACTACCTCTTAGAAATGCATGGGATGAGGAAGACAGCAGGATTAGCAGCAAGTGTAGCCCTGCTCATACTCCTTGCCATTCTGGGTACGCTGAGCTAATGGGGTGAGTGAGTAAATAAATTTGAATTACACACTAAGTGAAAAGTGTGACTAATATTACAGTAGAAAAACCAGGAGTGAGATAAGTAATTATCCACTGTAGGCAGAGAGTAGTCAAGTAACAAGTCACAAGCACATTTGAGTTTTGGTGGTGTGTATATTCTGATGTACAAGCCTTGAATGTCTCCAACTTGCTCCGCACTTTCAAAATAAAGCCTCCTGACAAATATACTCCTTCGACCATGCCCTTTTTTCTTCCTGTAATCCTGCGAGGGGTGGCGGGGGAGAACAAAGGGTTATGTGAAGAGCACTGTTGAAGTTGAAGTTGCTGTTGCTTCTGGATCCATGACTTTGTGTACATGATATAAAAAAAGAACTTGCAGACGTATAGCACCTTTCACAACCTCAGGACATTCCAAAGCACAATTACAGCCAATGAAGTACTTCTGAAGTGTAGTTAGTTTTGTAGTGCTGGGAATACAGTATCCAGCAACAGTGAGGTGCTATAAACAACAATGTGTTAGTGAATGAGAGGTGTTCTGTGTCAGTGCTCCTGGTTGAGCGATAAAAATGTATAGAACTCCCTTGCTCTTCTTTGGAATAGTGCTTTGAGAATCCACCCTTAAGCTTTATCTCATCCGAAAGGTGGCATCTCTGACAGTGCAGCATTCCCTCAGTGTGGCTGTGTTACACTGGAATGTCAACCTTGGATTTTGTGCTGACATCTCTGAAGGGGGCCTTCAACCCACAGTTTTATGAAATGGAGGCAACAACGTTACTGAGTCACAGTTGGCACCTCTGTCAAGGGAGCCTCCCTAATCTGAATGGCTGCAGTCACTTTCCAAGCCCATTGGAGGAAGCCTGATTGCTGTCTTGTTAACTGCTCCCTTATTAAATTACAGTGATAGCCCAGTTTCAAGCTTCCAGTTGTTGTGGGGTCTGTGCAAACGCAAAGCACAGTGTGAACCTTGCCAAAACTCTCTGCGAGGAAATGGTAAGAGTGTTGACTTTGGAGCTGCACAAGACATAAAACTGGCCCAAGTTAACACGTGATTGACCACGTCCTCTGTCGGAACGAGCTGGCGCCAAATCATGGGAAGGCTAAGCGCTCTACAGTCTGAACAGACTTATGCAGTCTGTATGAATTTGCCGTTAGCTGGTGGCAGATTTGAATGCTGCAACGGGCAACTTATTATGGCCTTGGCAATTGTTGATTTCGTTGGGTTATTAAGATGGTGGACAAGTGAGCAGGGGTTAAAAGGTATAGTGACTGTAGTATCCCCAGCTTCCTGGGATCTAGCTCGATTGATTAAAATTGCATATATGGCAGAAAAGGTCTAGTGAGACTCAGTCATTGTCTTAAGATGTGTTTATATATATATATCCACAAATATGAGGCTCTTGACTTAAATTTTTTGACTTTAACTTAACTGAGAGGAAATAAAGTCACCTTCATTTACAGACAGGACTGGTCAGCTAAGTAGCAGTAGGGAAGAAGCTGCAACTACACACAAAATGAAACCCAGGATAGCAAGAAGGCAAAGGAGGCTTGAAAATAAAGACCTTAAAGCACAGCAAAGTGCTGGGAGTGCCTGATCCCTAGCAGTCATTTACTAGAATGTTCCTGCATAACTTTAAACATTTTGCCACATACTGTGTCCTGTCGCAAGCTGGCCGAGGACAACTCTCGAGAGGTGGGTGGGGTTGGGGTGGGGGTCGGTGAGGGGTGGAAGGAACTGCAGCTACAGTCTGTCTGCCAAGAATGTCAGAGATGTGATAGACTGATTTTAAACTTCAATGCAAACGGAGGTTCCCTCCAGAAGGACGAAGGCTACACAAAAGCTACATTTACAACAAAAAAACACACGCGTGCACACACACACAGACACGTACGTACGCACACACACACACACACACACACACACAGCTCTGAACCCACTTTACTGCTTCGGCCCAGACAGCCTGTCTGAGTCCCCTGTCTATCCTGCTCCTATCTCCATGATGTTCCACAGCTGGCTAGCCCTTTCTTTTGCTCCCTATAGGAGATTGCATCCGGGAGACCCCGTTGCTTTGTTAAGCTAGTAAATACCAATTGCAGCTGTTTTTTTTGCCATTCTAGCAAAATACTTTGCTCCAGACTAGTGGAAGAGCAGATTCCTTTCAGCCCACACCACTGGGCACCAGTGATTTCATGTACATGTGACTTTTAAGGTATATCTGGGCCTTACCCTTCCAGAGTCACTATGGGCTGTTAACTTGTACATGAAGTGAAACGCTAATTTTGGCACGGCCTCCTCCTGTCAAAGCTTTGTCACATTGACGAGCCTTCACTTAAGTCTTCTGAAGGTTACTAATTCTAAGCCATTTGAGTCTTTGCATGGGGTATCATGAATTTGAAGTGTGCGCCTCACTACCATTGAGGTGAGGCAGTTTCTGTGGCAGAGCAGTGAATTACCGTGCACCAAGAGAAGGGCAGCTTGCTGCATTCTGAACGCGTGTTGGTTTTGAAGTGCCGGCCTGGATAATGTGCAGGAACAGGGCTGGAACCCACAACCTTCTGATTAGAAAGTGGAAACAATATTTCTCTCCAGCAACAGGACACAAACTCCTTTTTAAGCTGTCTGAAACTGTCATTGGGGATCTGCAGCTTAAAAAAATCAATCGGGAATGTGTAGTTCTGATAACTTTGCTTGGAACTCAGATGAGCTTATCAGGAAAATGTGCTGGCATTTTGCTCAAATTAAATCAGAATTTGATGATCGCTAGCCCTCGAAGTGCTGAGGGGCTTTCTGCTCCACTGAAGATGGGTATGACCACTGGTGGCACAGGAAGAGTGGGCGTCAATCACGAGAGTGGTCCACCTTTTACCCAGAGACAAAACAACAACTACTTGAATTTATATGGCATCTTTAACATAGTAAAAGCATCCCAAGCTGCTTCACAAACGAACATACGAAATTGGAGCAGAGGTAGGCCATTTGGCTCCTCGAGCCTGCTCCGCCATTCAGTAAGATCATGGCTGATCTGTTGTGTTTTGAATTGCACATTCCCACCTAACCTTAGATCCTTGATAGGGAATCAATCCACCTCCACCTTAAAAATGTTCAACGACCCTGCCTCCACCGCCATCTGAGGCAGAGTCCCAAAGTCGCACGACCCTCTGAGAGAAAATTTCCTCCTCATCTCTGCCCTAAAAGGGCACCCCCTAAATTTAAAACAGTGCCCCCTCCAGGAGTGTTATCAAACAAAACTTGACAACCAGCCGCATAAAAGGAATAGGAGAACAGGAGACTAAAAAGCTTGGGTGAAAGAGGTAGGTAATAAGGGGCAGAATCTTCTGGCTGGTGTGCGGGTGGCGGAGTCTGCTACGCCAGCGCTTAAAATGTCCTACGCTGACTTCGTGCGAGCGTCCCGACATCAGCGCGCGGCATCGCGATATTTTGGTCAGCGGGCGCCCGCGATTAAAGGCCTTGTTAAGTGTCATTAACTCTCCAATCGACCAGGATTTTGAGGGGCCCGTGCGAATTTTGGGTTGGCGCACGGGCCCAACGGGCAGACGGGTAAGTGATTTTTTTTTACAAATCTCATCCAGTGGCGGGATGAGGTTTGATATCGGAATTAAAAATTTGTTATAAAGTTTTTGAGTATTTCATGAACATGTCCCGTCTCGTGTGACATTTTCACATGAGGGGGACACGTTAATGATTTTTTCATTTTTCTGCTTTTAAAGTTTCACTGGTTTTCAGCGATCTCCCTGAGGCAGCGCTTTGCCTCAGGGAGATGTGTGCTATTTTGAGTGCATGTGCGAAAGAGCGCACTCTGGCAGTTGGGGAATCCCCCCCGTCCGCCCGCACAGGAAGCGCATAGCGCTTCCCATCAGGCGACACGCTGGGCGGGCCTTAATTGGCCCACCCACTTAAAATGGCGGCGGGGCCCGTTTCGGTGGTGGTGATTGGCTGCCCGCCCACCGCCGAGTCGGTCGGGCCCACCCGCCCATCGAGGGCAAAACTCTGCTCCAGGAGGGACTTCTGAAAGGCTGGTTTGAATTTGAAGATTTGCTTTACCAATTATGAAAATAAATCTAGAACTTCCAAGTACTATATCTCAATTGTTAATGTTTTCACAGTAAATGATGCAGTAGGAGAAAAGGTGGGCGATTACCAGTCCTGATTAATATAAAACTGGACTTGTGTTAGAAATTTCCACAGAACAGTTGGCCAGTGTGCCGTCATAAGCAAACAGAAAGGCATTCTCGGCACACATGATGATTTATTCAAACAAAACAGGACACTGCCCAGTACACTGAGCCACATTTAATTGGTGCTATAAAACTACAAGCTGTGCAGGATTTAAAACCAGAGCTGGAGTTAAGATCAGAAAGATAAGTACAGATGAGGGCGATCACTCAGCCCACCTAGCTCACCCTGCCACAGAAACCTACAATTTCAACAGCACGCATACAACTTCCCCATGAACAACTCTTAGAGTTTTTGTCTTTGCTGCCCTACCCAGAAGAACATTCCAGATATTAATCACTCTGTGAAGAAGTGCTCCTGAACATGCCTTTTATTAGTTTATGTCTGTGCCCCTTGTCCTGCAGCCAAGGTTTAAACAAATTACTTAGTGCTGCTTTTCGATTCTGCATATTCTTTCTTTCAAGGCGAAGGAGCCTGAGTTTCACTAGCGTTTTCTCATCGCTCATTCCTCAGACGCGTGGGATCAGCCGTGTGGCCCTCCCCTGCGCCACTTCCAGACCTTTTGTGCTTTGATGATAAGAACTGAAAACAGTGATCAAGGTGCAGCCTGAGCAGGGCAATACACAGCTTCTGCATAACGACCTTCGACTTGTACTCTACTGATTGGCAGCATGGCTCAGCATCCTGTTTGCTTTAATTGCTGCTTTGCAGTGCCTGGGCATGGTCATAATTGAGTCTACTGTCACTCCCAGATCTCTCTAGGTTTCTACCTTTAGATAGCGTTTACCACTCATTAAGTAAGGATATTTGCCATTTTTTTCTTTTAATCTGTATCACCTTGTACATCTGTCTAGAATTTTATCTGTCCAAATGGTGTCTCCTTGCAAATGTTTTTCCCAGTTTGTATGGTTCTTCAATTGCAGCCTCTAATTTAATGTTATCTGTGGTACTGATCACTGTGCATTGTGTTTCATTTATATAGATCAGAAACTTAATTAAAATTAGAGCGAGGCCGTTCGAGGTGATTCCATGAAGCGAATCTTTGCACAAAGGGTGGTGGAAATCTGGAACTCTCTTCCTCTAAATGCTGTTCAAGCTAGGTCAGTTGAAATATCAAAACTGAGATTGATAGATTTTTGTTAGGTAAGGGTATTAAGGGTTATGGAGCCAAAGTGGGTAGATAGATTTATGCACAGAGCAGCCACAATCCAATTGAATGGGGAAACAGGTTGGAAGGGCTGAATGGCCTATTCCTGGTTTCTACATTCCTAGTGAGGGACCTTATTCTGAGCCCTAGGACTGAGTGCATCTCCTCAGCCCCCCTCTCTCTCACTCACTCACTCACACCCATCTCCCTCACTCAGAGGAAGGAAATTCCCATCCTTGAGACTTACTGCCTGGTCTGATAGGGTGGGGTAGGGGGTGGGGGCTGGGTTTTGGAGGCAAGCGAGGAATATCATCTTGACAGGCTGGGGCGGTGGGGGTGGTGTGCAGGCTGCTCCTGATGTGCACAGGTGCATGCCACCACCCCCCCGCCCCCCCAAAAAAAAGGGGGGGGTCCCCCCTTCCTTCCCACTTTCTTTACGTTAGATGGTGAAAAAGTGACTTCCCGCTCTCGCCTGCCTGCCCATGTCAGCCACATTATAGCATGGGCAGCGGGATATTTAGGTCCGTTGGCTTGTCAGCAAGCCCAATTGCCTGTTAATGATTTTTTAAAAATGGTGGACGGTGTGCCGATTTCAGTGCCCCACCCGCCAGCTGTATTATGGAAAATCAGCATGCTGACATCGGGTTCACGACCTGGCGTCCAGATGCCGGACTTTAAGCGCGCGCGGGGTGGCAGCAGTCCCTGATTTGCAAATGTAAAATCCTGGCTAATGTATGATAGATAGAAGCTTTACAACTTCTGTTTTAGGGAATGATTTCTTCAGAAAAGCTGTGCATTTTGGTAAGGCAGGAATCTCGCCCTTCTGGAACTGTGTTAGCTGCTGTTCCCTAGGTCATTTACAGACTACAGCAAAAGCAAAATACTGCAGCTGCTGGAAATCTGAAATAGAAACAGAAAGTGCTGGAAATACCTAGCGTGCCTGGGAGCATCAGTGGAAAGAGAGGGAAAGAGTTAACGTTGATCGATGACCTTGCGTTAGAACTTATTTTCAGACAGTTTGTTCCTAACTGATTCCACTATCTTACCGGTTATCAAGGTAAAGTGAATGGGCCTGCAGTTGCCTGGGATTGTTTGGTCACTTTTATTTTGAAAACAGGCATCACCGCAGTGCTTGTTTGCAATCCAGTGGGACCTTCTGAGTCCCTCAGGAGGTTTGCTCGTTCAGCAAATTGGGATCGCACGGCATTCATTTTAAAAACACTGGGCCCTTGTGATCTCCTGGGCTGATTTCATGCACCTGAAGAGTTAGGAGAGACATTTTCGTATTTTTTCCCTTATTGACCCTGTGTGTGCCCTTTTTCTTTGCCCCTCCTAGGAAATTAGAGGGTGGAATTGATGGGGTGGGGAGTGGAGGACTAGGGCTGGAGAAAATATTTGATCAAGATGTGGGCAAGCTTGATGGACCAGCTGACCTTTCTCTGCCTGTCAGTTTTATATGTTCTTAAAATGTTTCATACTGAGATACTCCAGGATTTCCAAAGTGGTGCCTTAGCACCAAGTACTGTCTGTGTGTGACACTGCGCAGATATTTAGATACCAAACTTGAAAAAAATCTCAAGCTGCCCACTCAAATCAAACAGGCTTGTTTGCTTGTAGACAACGATTTAGTTCTGGGTTAAGTTCGCATCTCTGAACTGGGGATGAGTGACTGGGTGGAACCTTAAGGTCAAACCCTTACAACAACAGCAATATGCGTTTATATAGCCCTTGAACCTAGTAAAACATCTCAAGAGGCTTCACAGGAGCAAATTTTGACATGGCCCACGTAAGGAGCCATTGGCTTGGTCAAAGAGGTAGATTTTGGGGAGTGTCTTAAAGGGAGAAAGTGAGCTAGAGAGATGGAAAGGTTTAGGGAGGGAATTCCAGAGCTTTGGGCGTAGGCAATCGAATGCTCGGCCACCAATGGTAGGGGGAGGAAATCGGAGTTCTGAAGAGGCCAGAATTGGAGAAGCACAGAATCTTGGTGGGTTAGGTTAGAGATAGAAAGGGGCGGAGCTGTGGAGAGATTTGAAACCATTGACGAGAATTTTAAAAGCAAGGAATTGGTGGACCACCAAAAAAAACCAGAGAGAAATCAATGTAGTGGGATAATGTGTAACCTTCCCTCTTGGCAAACCTGCAAATTGTTTTTGGGAATAACCATGCAATGAAAGAATCAGATGGCCAGAGAGAGAGCGCAGAAATAATCTGTCTTTTTCCCCTTCAGTGGGGGTTAATATGCGCTTTGAAGGGGAATGTCACCCCTACCCCAAAATTAGCTATTTTAATCATTAAATATTTTTTCTGTCTTTTAAAAATGTTGCATCCTAGTTTGTGCCTGCTACAGTGAAATATTATGGACGTCCAGAACAAAACCAGCAAAATGCTGCTCGTGGTCAGGCAGCATCTGAGGAAAGAAGGGATGAGTTGACGTTTCACGTATGGACCCTTTGTGCAGATCCGAAATGGAGATCTCATCTGTTTCTGTCTCCGCAGATGCTGCCTGACTGATTAAATGACTCGCCATTGTTTTTATGTTCTGGTTTCAGATTTACAGCTACTGCAAGCTTTTTGCCTTATCCTTATGGAGATCTCCAAATGAAAGAAAGAAAGGACTTGCATTTGTATAGTGCCTTTCATGACTTCAGGATGTCCCCTGCCTCACCAGTGCTTGGAATCAGCAATCAGGAGAGGGGAACTATGCCACTCATCCTGCTCACCTCATTGATTCCCCGCTTGGGTTAGCTATTGCCGGACCACTGGTTGTACTGCTGTGGGAAGCACGGTATCTGCTATATGGCACCTCCCCTTTAATTGCAGAATGTCAGGACCACAGGCAGTTCTGCAATTAAGCAGTCTCCATTAACATGAATGGGGAAGTCTCCATCTCTCACTGCAAACATTTTATTTTCTGTTGTTTTGGTTTGCTATTTTCAAAAGGATGTAAAGGAAACAATACCTACTACTGAAACAGTGAAACACTTTAAAAGGGGGAGGCGTGATTGTCCCAGTGGGGCGTTTCCTGGGATAAGCCAGTTCTGACAGTTCACCACTGAGCTGCTGTCCTTAGCCATTGGGGAAAGTTTGGTGCTGCAGAATTGGGAAACTTTTTTCCCTTGTAATGTTGTATTTTTAGCATTGTTTTAATAGCTAATTGTTACTAGCCCAGACTTTGACACATTACGCTGTGTTGAAGTTGGCCTACTAACAAATGGCATTCAAATGCTAAATGTGTTTATGTCCACTGCTGAATCCCTCATTCATACTTTTGTTGCCTCCACACCTATCTGTTCTGATACTCTCCTTGCTGGCCTCCTGTCTTGCACCTTTAGTAAATGTGAGCTCATCCAAAACTCTGCTGCCTTATATCCTAATTCGTACCAAGTCCCATTCCCCCATCACCTTTGTGCTCGCTGAGCCTCATCAGCTCCCAGTTCGGGATTGGCTCAATTTTAAAAATTCTCATTCCCTTGATTGTCCAGTTCTCTCTATAGCCTTGCCCACCCTATCTCTCTAACCTTCTCCAGGCCTACAATCTTCCTGAAATCTCTGTTTCTCCAACTCTGGCCCCTTGTGTGCACCCCCCACCCCGGCCTCACTATCCCCAGCTTCGTGCGTCTCACTATTGGCAGCTGTGCCCTTAGCCAGGTTCTGGAATTTCCACCCTAAATCTCTCTACCTCTCTGCCTAACTTCTCTTTTAAGATGTTCCTTAAAACCTTTGACCAAGCTTTTGGTCACCTGCCCTTATACCTCGCTATCTGGCCCCATGTCCATTTTATTGTCTGATTACATTCCTTGGGATGTTTTACTATGTTAAAAGTGCTATATAAATGAATGTTGTTGTGAAATTTCTCGCCATTTTAATGAAAAACTAACACTTAAGTGGCCAACAAAGGAACCATAGCACGCATTAAGTGTCAGTACACACTGGACAGTGTAATAACCCTCGTTAGCACCTAGTGACTTTAGCTCTTCTTATATATTTCCCTCAGCTGTCATGTTTCCCCACCCAATGATCACATAGCTTGATGCTCATTCTCTTGGTTCATGTGTGTAAAATGTTCACTCACAAAAGATGCCGCTCAGCCAGTTGGCACCCTTGCCCGTGTACCCAACCACAAAACCTGGCCTTTAGAAAGAAGGGAAGAAAATTGGAGAAGAGCATGAGACAGCACGATAAAAAGAAAAATTACCAGTGCACAGTAGTTGGGTCAGTACTCGAGGTTGCTGTTTTGGATAGGGATCCTCAAAAGAACTTTATCTTTCAGTTGGCTTTACTGGTGCATTTCTAGTGGTGTGTTCTTGAGGGCTCTCCGAGGCTTCAGCATTGCTTCTGATTGACGCTGGTTAGATCAGGGAACCAAATGGTGTTAGAGGATGCGAATAAGCAGGTGGAACTCAATCCAAAGGCAGAATTTGGTATGTAAACATGCATTTTATGCATGCAAGTCAATTTGATTAATAACGTTACTGTTAGAAGGGAAATGGGAGAAAAATTAGAGACTTCAGACTCTTATGCAATTAAGTGAGTATACAATTGACTGCTGTAGAATTAAGTGGGAGGTACTGTCCTGGAATAGCAATTTCATTACAATTGTGCCTATACCACGCGCAATGCTCCAATTACTAAAAGATCGTGAAATGGAAACAAAGGTTGCTAAATTGATGCAGTGAATTCCGTGAAATGAGGAGAGGAAAAAAGTTGGCTGTAATTTTGCATTTGAATTGTGTTAATTGGATAATACCTGAGTATTAAGGAACTGTCCACTGGACTGAACTGCATTTTGTGCTTTCTAATGTCAGAGATTAGCATGTGTCAGGAGATGCTAGAAAATTGGGGAAAAATTAGTTTAAAAGTGATGTTAACATTGAAAGAAAAAATTAACTTAAGCCTGTCCTTTCATGGATTTTTGTCAGTAAGGACATTAAGGGATATGGATCCAAGGAGGGTAAATGGAATTAAGATACAGATCAGCCATGAATCTAATTGAATGGTGGAACAGGTTTGATGGGCTGAATGGTCTACCCTTGCTCCTCTGTTCTATCCATAGGGAAGAAGTAAACTTCAGAATTGTGCAAGGGCTGTTTCCTCCTTGATGCTCTTTTCACATCTATGTACTGACTAGCTGTACACGTGCATCAAAAATAGTAGCTTTGTGAGCTTAACTCAAGTGCAGAGTCTCAGCAGTGGCTTCTCAGGTGCATGTATGCTATCAGTTTCACTTTGGAATGTGCATATTTTGATTATTAAAGATGTACCACCAGTATACCTTTGCTGCATGCTGTACTGACCAGCATGATTGTGGTACTATTTGACACAGGAGGGCTTCACAGCTGACCCGATCCTAACCGTTCCTGATGCGGTTTGTACAAACACAGGCACAATTATCACTAGGTAATAATCAGGAGCACAAACCCTAGCCCATTATCCCTTCCCCACCCACCCAGAGATGCGACAGGCCCATCCCGATGCAAGCTAAAATAAAATAAAATCGGCACGTTTAATACTGTCTCCATCCTGGCATTTGCTGATGTAGGGTGGAAGGAGGCTTGCGTGGAGCATAAACACTGGCACAGATAGGTTGGGCTGAATGGCCTGTCCCTGCGCTATAAGTGCTATGTAATTCTGTGACCACTACTCTGGGATGGCAAATGGTGGATGAGTAAGGAAATTTTAATGGAATTCATCTGTGTTGTGGCAATACGAGTTTCTGCTCTTTCTCCACAGAGACATAATGCAGGAGTTGGTTTGTAACTAAAGGTAGCAGCATTTACCAGGTGGACTGTAGCGGTTCAAGGAACCGGCTCACCACAACCTTCTCGAGGGCAATTAGGGATGGACCACAAATGCTGCCCCTCATATCCTATGAAAGAATTTAAAAAAATGATGCTGGAGGGTGTATCCTTGTGCATTTTCTGAAGCCAGAATGTGTAATGTAGAGGTTAGTTAGGGTCCACCTCAGAACACCACACAAATTTGACCGGCTGTGCGGTATTCAGTTGCAGATTTTCCAACAACTTCAAGATACAGCTGGTATTACAGTAGAGATCACGTAAAACTAATCAGAAATCTCTGTCGATTTAAATTCCCTCCCTCCCCCTTAAACCAGAGAAAGGTAAACCACATTCAATTGCTGTGTGTTGTAATTGCAATAATTTAATTTAGCTATTTAACCTGTAATTCAGCAATATTTATTAAAGCGATGTTCACAGAATGAGGCCATTAAGAGCAAATGATGAATACATTTAAATTAAAATTAACAGTTCTAAGAGCTAGTTGACCTCCATTTTGTAATGGTTTTATTAGACTGGTCACACTAATTATAGCCAATGATTCACTCTAAAACGAAAACATTTTTGCAGTGCAATTTTTCCCTGTTTATTTGAGAGCTTTTTCTATTGAAATAGAAATAAATGGTCTTTATATATTTGAAACAAAATTAAATTTTGCTTCTGTTCACTGGTTATGTAGATTGCCGTCAGTGTCCTATTTGATTTGTGCACGCATTCCTGGGATGTATGTGTCATTGAACAGCGTTATGTGTTTGTAGTATAAAAGAGACTGAATATATTTTTTCTTGGTGAGAGAGATTGTTTACTTTGCATTCTTTAATCAAGAAATTCCAGCACAAGGACGCAGGTTAGCCCAATATCGTCGAGTGCTGGTGGTGGGGGAATTGAGAAAAGGGGTTAGGTTTGAAGAGCCTATTGGGCAATTTAAGTGTACATCAACCTACTGACCATCCCATGTTCATTGAGACTTGACCATCTCCTTTGCTGGAATGTTACATAGAGAGAAGTGGTGTCCTGGCTACATTTATTCTGTGACCAACATCACTGGGGGGGGAAATAAAGATAATATGCTCATTATCACATCACTGTTTGCTGTGCACAAATTGGCTGCTGGGGTTCCCTACATCACAACAGTGACTACATTTCACTAGAATTTTGGGAAAACCTGAGGTCATGAAATGGAAGTCTTTCTTTCTTTCAGGGATAAGGAGGAATATTGGGAAAGGAATTAAGATTGTTTCCTGTTGATGTTCTGAATTTAATCCGGTTATTTGTGTGTCTTTTCATAAGAATCTTATGGCACAGAAAGAGTTAATTTAGCTCGTCGAATCTGTGTCGGTCCTTTGAAAGAGCAATCCAATTAGTCCCACTCCCTGTTCTTTCCCCATATCCCTACAAATTTTATCCTCCTTAAATATTCATCCAATTCCCTTCTGGAAGTTACTATTCAGTCTACTCTGTCTGAACTTTCAGACAATGCATTGCGTGTCGTATTTCACCCCATATGGCAGTTTATCTTTTGAGCCTTGTAAACTGCAGATATTGATGGGCAGTAGACATGGAAGCTATGACGAATTGGAATGTGTGGCTTTCTTCCTATTACATTACAAAGTGTTTTCTATCCACCTAGCAGCCAGCTGAACATTGAGAGCACGGCCCACTCCAGGCAAACAGCTTCCAGTCTTGGGCGATCTCGTGGGTGCTTTGCCACCCACACAGTGCCACACTCATCAACGTACCACTTTAAGTACACAATAATCCTACCAGTCTAGTGCTATCAGTAATGGCTACCCTGCATATCATTAATATAAAGAAATAAAACGCTGTGGGAATTACTTTGGTTTGATAAGAGATTGGGCGCTGCAGAGATTGAAACCACTGCCATTCCCTCATAATTGGAAAGACCAGAGCTTGTTTCCTGTTCTGTCCTAAGCTAGCTGAGGAAATGATAAGAGTTGTTGTAAATTGCTCCAACACCACCCTCTCTGTGGAAGGGGAAAATCTGTCACTGTTCCCACTCCAGCCAACTAGCCAGTGGTGCCTGCTTGAGGAGATGTTGGGTCTAGAAAAGGATTGGGCTCAGCTTTTGAAATCCCTTCCCCAGATTTGCTGACATTCAGTTTCTGGGAGAATGTAAAGTACTGTTGCTGTGGATAGGGGGCATTTGAGTTGGGGGTGGGGTTTAACCAGATAGCTGTTAACATCCCGCAAATCTGACCTCAGCACGAGTCACCTCCCCCCCCTCCCCCCACAAAAGAGAACAAAATGCTATGTGAAAGTAAAAATGTGACGACTTCCCACCTGGTGATGTGGGTACAAATTCAGTTAAGACTTAAGGAAATTTGTTGCTGAGAGCCCAATATGAAAGAAAAACTTGCATTAATGTAGCGCCTTTCACAGCCTCATTACATCCCAAAGTGCCTTACAGCCAATTAAGTACTTTTTGAAGTTGAGTTACTGTTGTGTAACATATATATTAAGTTTCGTAGCGTAGGAATTAAGTTTCGGGCAGTCTGGAGCAGGTTGTTGGTGAATGACTAAACCACCCATCCAATTCAGCGTTAGTTGGACTTTCTCCAGGAGCCCATCAAGGTGGCTAGGGTGGGGAATTAAAATGTCACATTGGTGGAGTATGAGTGCTTTTCTGAGTATGTGGTTAATACTGAATTACAATTCCAAGGGGCTGAGATTATAAAATGTTCGGCTAATTTTGAAGTCTTGTTACATTATCCAGAACAGCGAGCTGCTGGCTACTGACTCTTAGCAACCTGTGGTATGGCAGTGGCTCCAAGATCCCAGACAGTGTTATTAGTGGTGAGGGTTCTACTGAGTGGCTTAAAGCATTACGTATGGACTAAAGCTTAAACTTGGAAGAGTGCGGGCCCAACGAAACCATATCCTAAACCGGGGCCGGATTTGAGAAATCTTGAAGTTGGGCTAAGACGCAATAATTCACCTGCTACAAGCAATAAACCTGGTCTGCAGCAGCTTGTGTGTTGGCTGTGGTATTGTTCTCTGGTCAGCAGCATTGTTTCTGATACACAGTGATTAGTAGTAGTTTTGGTGGAATTTCCCACACCTTAGTGTGCTGTCTGTTAATCTGGCCAAATACTACTGGCCCAAACAAGCTTGCATGAAGATTTTTGGAGCTTGGACTGGGGCACCATCAGACCAAGATCAAAGCTGTTGTGTAGCTTTTATGCCAAATATATATATATTTTTTAAAAAGAACGACAAAACAGGAATCTGGTCACGACTGAAAAAATGTACTTGGTGAGGAGCCATCTTTTTTTTAAAAAATGAAAATGAACAAGTTTAAAAGGCACATGGAAGGAAGGGAATAATTCCAGTCAGTCAGTGTTGTCCAGTAGAAATTGCTGAGTAGTCATTTTGGCCGAAAATGCCTTAAATACACGCATACAGTACAGGTAAATATGCAGGTATGTTAGTGCACTGGCTATGTGACTGGACTGAAAGAAAGCTTCGCATTTATATAGTGCCTTTTACAACCTCAGGAGTCCCAAAATGCTTTTCACAGTGATGTACTTTCGAAGTTTAGTCACTATTGCAATGTTGGGAGACAGGGCGGCCAATTCATGCACAGCAAGCTCCCACAAACAGCAGTACGATAGTGAACAGATAATCTGTTGTTTAGTGATGTTGGCTGAGGAATAAATACTGGCTCAAACTAGTAATCTAGAGGCCAAAGAAGGTTCTGAAATGAGGAAGATGCTGCAATTCTTTGTCATTGCTCAGTCAAGCCATGTAGCCCTCCTGCCCAGATGGATACTGAGCTACTATTTTTTTTCTTCTGTTGCAGTCTCTTAAGTAAATGAGCACAGCTCTCCTGGATAATGTGCTTATTAATCCATATTCAACTCACAATTGTGGTGTCACATTCAAAGCCATTAATGATTTAATAAACGATTCACTGGATCAAAAGAAGTACTAAAACAAACTGACACTGGAAGCATTCTAAGTTCTGCCCTTTTTTTTGCAGTTGATCTCCGTTTCTGCTTCTTCATTGCTGATTTTATTTGTGTTGCTCTGTAATGTCAACAGTGCAGTTCTACAGTTTAATACTGGTCCTGGCCTGAGGTTGGTAGCAAAGTGTGTGTCCTCAACAGCTTTCCTCACTCAACAGTCTCATTGTTCATTGAGGCAGATGCATTAAAATAAATTGTGTATTGATGCCATCTACTTGATGAGTTGCCTTTGTATGGATTTGCATATTACTTGCCTCGCCACATCTTACACTGTCCACAGACCCTAGAAGGAGGGGAAAAGAAGGTGAAGGTTCAGCCCACAGGCTATTTCCATGGTCCCTGCAAATGCTACTCATTAGCTGATTTACTGCAATGTTGTCCAGTACATTAGACACTAGCCACATGTGGCTAATTGAGAATCCAGATGTGGCTAATTGCATTTCTGATTAGTAAGTAAAAAAAATGTGTAATAGACACTGATCTCAATATTCATCCTCACATGGTGTATGCATGTGCGCTTGAACTTCTTTGTGTTGGTAAGGTGAAAAGCAAAGTGTGCAATTGTTTCTTGATTGTTGCACTTTGCGTGTGCAGTGCTTCCTTGACTACTGAATGGTGCTAGATGCTTACTTGGTAAATTAAGGAAGTCCTCATTTAACGTCACAATGCACAACGTCATTTTGCGCCCAGTTAATACCCTGCATTCGCATCATGTTCCTGCTGTTTTGTGTTAGGAGTGCAGGAATAGGCCATCGGCCCCTCAAGCCTGATCCACCATTTGATAAGATCATGGCTGATCTGATTGTAGCTTCTACATCCCTGTCCACCCCTTATATCCTTTGACTCCCTTGTCAGTCAAGAATCTACCTAACTTGGTCTTAAAAATATTCAATGATCCTGCCTCCACCGCTCTTTGTGGAAGAGAATTCCACAGAGTAATGACCCTCTGAGAGAAAAAGAATTCTCATCTTCATCTTAAATAGGAGATCCCTTATTTACAAACTGTATTTCCTAGTTCTCTCACACAAGGGGAAACATCCTTTCAGCATCCTGTCAAGTCCCCTCAGGATCTTATATGTTTCAATAACATCACCTCTCATTTTCCTAAACTCCAATGGATACAGGCCCAACCATCTTTCCCTCATAAGACAACCACTTCATCCCAGGACTCAGCCAAATGAACCTTCTGTGCATTGCTTCTAATGCACTTATGGTCCTTTCTTAAATAAGGAGACAAAAACTGTACACAGGACTCTAGATGTTTTGACATTGTTTGTACGCCTGAACCTTTACAGCTGGATGTTCCCATGTAACGCCCATGTTGAGTCTGCAAGAGCTGGGTCTCGGGTGAATTGGGGAGCAAGCGACCTTGGGACTGGGGTATGAGCCTCAGACAGACCGGAAGCAGCCCAGAATTTTATTTGTGCTGGGATTAGGCTGACTGTATCCTGTAGGGATCGCCAGTGGTCCCATTAAAGACAGCTGGTTAAACACTCGCAGCCTTGTACTGTATAGATGCATAGAGTATGTGGCATGCCCATTTGTACATCAACATTGCAAAAAACCCCTTCTAATAGGGCTCCAGAAAGTCCACCCTACCACGACTCATATATTCCCCTAAGTGAGATGAGGCTTCACAGCTTGTTTAATAACCACATTGTCACATTCTCTTAGCTTTCTCACAGTAGGACAAATGTATTGTTGTTTTCTACATTTTCTTAACTCAATAATGTTAATGTACATGTTTCTATTCCAAAGGCCTTCCCCCAGGAATGTAACCCCCATATTGTGTCTAAGGGAAATTGTGTTTTGCATAATGTTGCATTTTTCAGGAACCAATTAACAACGTTGAGCAAGGACTTCCTGTATACACATGTGAAGTACATTTACTTTACTTCTTATTCCCTCTGTGGATATGGGCAAACTTGCATTTATTGCCTATATCTGTTTGCTCCTGAAGAGGTGTGTTGGGTCATCTTCTTCGAAGTAATGGTTGGATACGACTGAGTGGTTTGCTGGGCCAATTAATAATGGTGTGGGCCCGGAGTCTCACACAGGCCAGACCAGCTAAGAACAGCAGGTTTCCTTCGCCAAAGGGGCATTAATGAACCAGTAATTTTTTTTTACGTCAATCTAAAAGCTTTCTGGTCATTTTTACTAATAACAGCCTTTTATTTTCAGACTTTTAGAACCAAATTCAAAGCTTCAAACTATTGTGGTGGGATTTGATCTCACGTTTTCTAGATCATTAGCCCAGGCCTCTGGATCACTAGCCCTATAACACAACCTCTAGACTGCCATACCCTATGTATGCACTTATATCTAACATGTACACACAAATAGTGTTCTTGGGGTCAAAGAGGTGTCTGTAGCATTACTAGATGCTAGGACCACTAATAGCTTTGCAACCCCATCTGCAACCCAAAGCTCCCCTGTGAGCATGTGTTCTTTATTGGGAGCATGAGACCGCAGAACCATTTCTTTGGGGTTGCCAGGAAGTGCAGCGATAGACCTGTGAATTTTAAACAATTATGGTATCCAGCTGAGGTGAGCAGCGCCAACTTAGGAAGAAACCAGATAAGGACTTGAAGGTGAAAAATTACAGGGAAATGGAATTACAGTCAGTGCATCTGATGTGAGCAAGCAAAGGCTGGCAATAACCTCCTCCTCCTTCAGGTAGCATGCCCTAGGAGGATGTTGGTGACCATGGACTCCCGTTGGATTGGTCCATGTTTACGCTTGGCAAAGTACTGCGGTGGTTTGCCATTGCCTTCTGCAGTATGGCTGACCAGGAAACTCTGGCGACAACAAGATTATGTAATGCAGAATCATAAAAGTTTACAGCACAGGAGGTTGTTCATCCCATTGTGTCCGTGCAAGAACAATTCAAAGCTGACCCCACTACCCTGTGCTCTCCTTGTAGTGCTTACTCTGCTTCAACTATTTCTTCAGTGTTCCCCTAAAAGATGTTTTGTTCTCTGCCTCAACCACTCTTGTTGGCAAAACAATCGAAAATTCTTTGCATAAAGCATTGTCCTCTACCGTACTCTCTTCATGACCATTCTAAATTGACTTGTTACAGAGGAAAGTGTCTAATATACATTGCCAACTTTGATATCATACCACTGAGTTAATGTACAAATTTTATATGGAACGACTTGATGGTCTGGAAAATGTTAGGAAACACAACACAGATAAAGTCGTTAAGAAAGACCACAGAAAGAACCACCTCACAGGAACATGGCTATGACCCTAAACTTCGGTTGATTGAAGCAGTTAGGTTGTTCATATCTGGCTTCACACCCCCATTGTTTTTTGGTGACTGCATTAACTGAGCTGTTTAATGGAAGGTGAAATACATCATTAAAAAAAAACCCAAAATGTTAATAACCCGTTGCTGGTCTGATGGACTCTTTCATTGTAGTCTGGTGAAAGAAAGCTTATCACTCAGTAGCTAGCCTGTGCCTCTTAATTACTGCAGTACTGACATTTTTATAGACTGTGGCACATAGCCCGCGCAGCTGATAGCCCTAATGTGCATGACCATGACGACTGCTCAGCTCAGAACTGAGTGCCGAGGCTCATTTTCTCTATTCATTTCCAGCTTACCTTTCCTTTCATTCACCCTGCTGCCAAAGGTAGGAGCCTACTCTTGGATTCCCCACCATGTGGACCTCTCTCTCTCTTGGTTGTCCTGTCTCAGTCAGGCTGTCCTCACATTGAATCGTGCTCAAGAATAAAAAGTGGCAGCATGGGACTTCCCAAGCTGGTAAAATCCAGCGCATTTACAGAGCAAAAACCCATACTGCCATCTCAAGTTGGAATTCCCCTCCCACCCTTTTAGCACATTGCGGGTTAGAAGCCCACCATTGAACTTGACAGGGCAAATTGAGAAAGTAGTTAATAAAGCATAAGGGATCCTGGGCTTTATAAATAGCGACATTGAGTACAAAAGCAAGGGACCCAAGATAAACCTGTATAAAAAATTGGTTTGGCCTTAACTGGAGTATTGTGCCCCCTTCTGGCACCACACTTTAGAAAGGATTAAAGAAGATTCACAAGAATGGGATGAAGAACATCAGCTAAGTGGATGGATTGGAGAAGCTGGGGCTTTTCTCCACAGAGAAGGGAAGAGTTAAGAGGATATTTGAATGAGGTGTTCAAAAGCATGAGGGGCTCTGGACACAGTAGATAGGGAAAACTTGTTCCCGTTGGCTGAAGGATCAAGGACCAGAAGGCACCAATTTAAGATGATCAGCAAAAGAAGCAATGGTGACAATGAGGGAAAACGTTTTTTACGCAGAAAGTGGTTAGGATCTGGAATGCACTGCCTGAGAGTATGGTAGGGGCAGATTCAATCGTGGCTTTCAAAAGAGAATTGGACAATTATCTGAAGGGAAAAGATTTGCAGGGCTATGGGGAAAAGGTGGGGGAATTGAACCGAGTGAGTAGCTGTTGGAGAGAGCTGGCACGGACACGATGGACCGAATGGCTGTCTCCTGTGTTGTAACCATAATCTGAGTCTATGATTATAGGAGGTGTGAAGCAAGATTCTGAATGCAAGAGAAGCTGGGGTGAGCTAGCAATGGAAGTTCTGGTACATTGGTTCTCCAGTCTTGGATCTAACATGTGGTGGGGAATTTGGGGAGGAGGGGTGGGGATAAAATTTGAGAACTGAAATTCAGAGGGGCCACTTCTTTCCATCAAGCCTCTCCAACATCATTCTAAACCATGATATAATTTTCTTGTAGTCAGAATGGCCTGTTTTCACTGGGCAAACCTTGTAATTCATTGGACAGTAGTCCACTGTGGACAGCTTGTGCTGAACAGAGGGCTCTGTGCTGAAGGTGGGCAGCTCTTCCCTTAGTTGATTGATGCATTGAACATGTTGAAAAATTTTGGCATGCGTATATTTTTTTGAAATTGCTTTTTTAATAGATGCTTTAACTTCAAAACATATGTTGAAGATTAAATGATCTGTAGATAAACTGCCAGTTTGCTTTGACCTTTCAGTGTTGCACAGAGCCATTGGGTGTAACCCCTCTGCTTATCATTGCCTTGTTCAAAACCCTCACTGCCACCACATTCTGAGGAGACTGAAGGGACTTGGCAGTCTTTAAAGTTGACAGGAGCTGTTGTCTAACTTCTGATTAGTCAATATAACCGATGCAAAGCAGATTATTTAAAAAAGAACATCCATACTTCAGCCACAAAAACATTGGCTGGAATTTTCTGCAACCCCGCGGTGGGCTTCCCTGTGGCGGGGCCAGTGAGCCATTGAAATTTCCATCCATATCGACGGGACCGGAAGATCCCTCCGGTGTGAGGGGCTGGAAAATTCTGGCCACTGTGTCGATTGACAGTTCCCCTTTTTATTGTTGTTCACGATTTATGCTGTCAAGGTTGCGATGAAGTCCTTTTGTGTGTGCCATGTGTGTCTTTCTAAAAAAAAATTGGCCCTGTTCTTTGGGAACAAAAGAGTGAGTCAATTTTAAACAAGGTGTTCTTATTAACGAGGTTTCAATTGACTGTAATGAAGTAATATTTATACTGTAACTGTTTTAAAAAAAATAAGGTTCAGAAGAGAGTACACACATAAGGAATTTAATGGAACGGCACGACACAGAACCATAAATTATACAGGGAAAAATAAATGGCCATTGGCCCAGAAATCCTGTGTAGATTGAACTGTGATTAACCCTAACTTTACTGAATGAATGGGAACTTGTCCCATTGGCATGTTGAACATTATGTCTATTGATTTGCAGAGCTGAATTACACATGGTACGTTACAATCTTAGCTACCGTTATGTTAACCCACCGTGGATGTAGCCCAGATACAAATGTTTATTGGAAGCATTTTGTCGAGGCCAACATAAACCAGTCAGGATAAAGCGATGCTGCCTGTCTATAGGCAACGGTGCCCCACGATCCTTTCCAAACTGCTGTTATGGCTTGTGTTGGGGTTTCACAATTGCTGGCTACGATCTGGGGTTTGAAAATTTGAGTGGACTTCCCTCAGCCATGCACCTGGCTGTTATGGGTTTGGGGAGGGTGGGGGCTGGTTGATGGTGGGGTGATGGAGCCATTGGTGCAAACCTGTCCTTGGATAGTGATCTGAAGTGGCTGATTGTTCTCCTTCCCAGTCCAGGGACCAACAGGCCAATTGTACCATCCTTCCTATCACTACCTTTTTTTAAAGCTGCTTCTGGGGTTGATTTTGTAAATGCCGTGCCCCTGGAGTGGAGCCCCTTCTTGCTGGAAATCACGAGGACAGTGGTTCACACTGGGAACGCTCATTGAGGAAAAACAAATCATCTCTTTTTGTGTTACTGCAAATGTGTTGGGTTCAATAAAATACATCTCTCTACAACAGGGAGTGAAAGTATTTGCGCGTCTGAAATACAGGCTGATGGATTGGCACAGGTGGATCTATCCTTGTTACAGGTTTCCAAGTCAGATTACTGGAAAATCTACTGCTTTGCTTTCAGTGGCAGGTGTAGAACAGATTACAGACAATACTGACTTTAACCTTTTATTAAATCGCCAACCTTTTGAATGATTAATTCCCTGCCCTCCCACATAAAAAAATTGCAACTATTTATTTTGTACCACTCCACGAAAAAAAGGATGTCTGGCAGTTTTCTTTCTTTCCTGGCAGTCATTCAGTTTCACATGTCCACAAATGTGACACCTCCCATAGCCTATCCGAATGGGCTGCCTCTAATATAACGCGTAGCCATTCAATGTCGCTGTGAAATGCAGTGTGACATCTCCCTGGGGAGCTCAACAGATCATTTCAATAATTGGAAGGGCACATGGAGCTGCCATATGACAGCCTTCCTGTTGAGCTCAATTAACCCTTTCTTTTACTTTTCATGACTCTGGCATTGTTTGAAGCATTTCTTTAATTTAATCCCAGCCCAGTGCATCGTGTGCAGTTCTATAATTGAATTGTGCTTCTGAAAAACTCGAAACTGTCCAATTTACAAAGGCCGCACTCTGGGAACCCTGCTACTGTGTGTGGCAGCATGAGAACAGCAGGTAGTCCCCACTTTATAGGTATATGCATAAACATACGTAAAGCATAGCAAAGTGGCTATGTGATCCAGGAGTCATGAGTTCATATCCCACCATAGAGTTGGGAAATTCAATTAATATTTAATCTGGAATAAAAGCTAGTTTCAGCAATGTCGATCATGGGATTATTGTATTGTCCTAAAAATCCATCTGGTCACCACTGATCTCCTTTAGGGAGGAAATCTACTGTCCTTACCCGGTCTGGTCGATGTGCGATCCCAGACTCTCAGCAATGTGGTTGACTCTAAATTGACCCCTGAAACAACCGAGCAAACCACTCATTTCAGGGTAGTTAGGAATGAGCAACAAATGCTGGCCTTGCCAGTGACATCCACATGAATAAATAAAATATGTATAATATATGCATATACATAAATGTTCTGTCCTTTACACACCCAGTGCATCCTCATCTCACACTGCAATGCTCCTGTACTCTCTCTCATAACTGTGCTCCTGTACTCTCTGTCCTGACACTTGGCCTTACTTTCATGCATACTACCCCTCAGTCAGAGGCAGGTGACTTCTCACGTTCTGTCTGGCCTTCAATGGGGCTTCCTCAGGAACAGGGTTGACAACTTCTAGCATCTAACCACTTTCCAACTGATGCCAGGAATAGGGATGGGATTTCCAGCACATGCACGATGGGCCAAATGGCCTCATTTTATGCTGTATCATTCCATGATTGGTGGGATGATGCCACCAATGTTGCCTAATTTTGTGCTCAAGATGCTGAAGTGGGGCCTGAATCCACAACGATCTGACTCAGAGACGTGGGTCCTACTCACTGAGACGTGGCTTGGTTGGCATTGTGATTGATGCCACATTCAGAGATGCTGCAGTGTAGCAGCGAGCTTGGGTCTGAGTAAGTAAAGCGACACATACGGGTTTTAGAGGTCGTGAGGGAGAGCATCTTCAGCAGAGGACAGCATCTTTAATCTGTTGTAAAGACACAAAGTTTGCTATAGATTTGATTACATGATGGACAGAAGGGAGCCTTGCCCAGCACACATAAATCTCCAGGAGCTTTCTAGCACCGCACAAGTGAACTGCAACCAATAAAAATGATAAAGCACCTAACACTCCAAAACCTTTTCCAGAGTTGAAGGAAAATATGTTCACCTTCACATGCTTCAGATAATTCTTGATTAACCATTTCACCAACCCTTTGTGTTTTCCACCAGAGAGCAGGCACACTATTCTAGCTGTTGTAGAGTTTGGCTTTCCATAGGGAAGACTTGCCCTGTCGGGCAAGAAATGCAGGAGCGGGCGCGCGAAAGAGCGCACTCATCCCCCTGAGGCTAAGTGCTCCCTCAGGGAGATCAGCGCCAAATTTAAAAATGGTCAAGGAGCAGAAACAAAATTTTCCTGACATGTCCCCTCATGTGACACTGTCACATGAGTTGGGACATGTCCATCACTGTAACTCTAACCTTTATTAAATTTTTAAAAACCCTCATGAAACCTCATCCCTTAAGGTTGGACGGGCAGGTCCATTAATTAAGTCAATTACTTTTTAAATGGCCTCAATAGGCTGTTGACAGATCGGCGGGCACACAGCTGATTTGGCTGCCCCCCCCCCACAGCCGACCTGAAAATTGAAATCACGCGGGGCGACGTCGGGAGTTCAGCCCGACATCATCCCGTGTCATTTTACGTGTCGGTGAGCGGGCCCAGCCCACTGGCTGCCAACCCAAAGATCTTGGCCATAGAGTTGGGGAATGGAATATAATGTAGAAAAATCTGAACTTGTCTGCTTTGGCAAGAAGAATAGAAAAACAGCATATTGTTTAAATGGAGAGAGCTTGCAGAACTGTCTAGTACAGAGGGATCTGGGTGTACTGATACATGATACAAAAAGGTAGCATGCAGGTACAGCAAGTGTCAAGAGGGAAATGGAATGTTGTCATTTGTTGCAAGAGGAATGGAATATAAAAGTAGGAATGTTTTGCTACAGTTGTATAGGGTGTTGGTAAGACCACATCTAGAGTATTGTGTACAGTTTTGGTCTCCCTATTTAAAAAAAAGACATAATTGCATTAGAAGCAGTTCAGAGAAGGTTCACTTGAGTGATTCCTGGGATGAAGGGGTTATCTTATGAAGAGAGGTTGGACAGGTTGGGCCTGTATCCATTGGAGTTTAGGAGAATGAGAGGCGATCTTATTGAAACATGTAGGATCCTGAGGGGACTTGATGGGGTGGATGCTGAAAGGATATTTCCCCCGTGGAAGAGTCTAGAACAAAGGGCATTGTTTAAAAATAAGGAGTCGCCCATTTAAGGCGGAGATGAAGAGGAATTTTTTTCTCCGAGGGTCGTGAGTCTATGGAATTCTGTTCCTCCGAGAGTGATGGTCATTGAATATTTTTAAGCCCGAGTTAGATTCCTGATTAACAAGGAAGTCCAAGAATATAGGGGTAGGCAGGGAAGTGGAATTGAGGCCACAATCAGATCAGCCATGATCTCATCAAATGGTGTTGCAGGCTCAAAGGGCTGAATGGCCTTCTCCTGCCCCTAATCCATATGTTCATATTTTTGTTCCAAAATTTGATGAATTAACAAAGCTGTTGGCAGACTTTTTTTCCTTTAAACAAAAGTCAACTTTAGTGGAAGTGTTTGTGAAAATTGTTTTGTTCGCTTGTTTGGAATAACATGAACTGCCTTGACATGCATCACAGTCTCACTCATGATTAACATTAACACTTGTACGCAGCATTACTGGCTGGCTGCTCCATCCCATTTTTTGAAGAAAAGTTTGTGAAACATATTTTGGCCGTGTTTAAAAAGTCAGCAGGGTTCAGATCTGCTAATTTCAGTTATTCCAAACAAGTCACAATTAATCACAGTTGTTAACCTGCCTCATGTATTCTGTGCAGATTGCCTTCCCAATTTACGAAATACAGAATTCCTGCTTGGCTCTTTATCTCTGACGGGAAAGGTCATATTATTGGGTGGAACAGCATTTTTGAGATTTTGCTTTGCAGTGCAGACTCGCTGCCTCAGATTCTATCCCCGGCTAGGGAGGTTTCGTAGGTTCATTAGTTCCTTTTGATATTTTGTCGTGGGAGGAAAAGAAAAGAAAGGCTTGCATTTATATAGCGCCTTTCACCACTTCAGGAGATCCCAAAGTGCTTTGCAGCCAATTAAGCGCATTTGAAGTGCAGGCACTGTTGTAACGTAGGAAAAAGAGCAGCCAATTTGTGCACAGCAAACTCTTGCAAACAACAGTGTGACAATGACCTTATAAACTTTTCTGTGATGTTGATGAGGGATAAGTATTGGCCAGAACACCGGGAAGAACTGCCTGCTCTTCTTCAACATAGTGGCGCGGGACCTTTTACGTCCAGCTGGGAGTGCAGGCAGTTAAGCAGAAGGTGCTGAAAACTGAATCCGAAAGCAAAAAAAATGCCCTTGAGTGGGCAGGGCATTGCACTGGAACTGATGAGCAGGTCTCTCCTGAAGACTCATCCTTTCTTCCTCTTCCAAATGCTGACTGGTTTGGATGTGTACTTTCAGCATTTCGCAGAGTTTAAAAACAAAATCCCAACAAACTGTTCAACGAACTACAATTCCATTAGGAATGTAGGAATGGAAGTAGGACATTCAGCCCTTTGAATCTGTTCAGCTATTCATTTAAAGCATGGTTGACCCATGTCTTGATCCATCAACCACTGCTGCCCTCGTCCCAGTTCCGTAACCCTTGCCTAACAAGGGAGAATGTACCGCAGACCGATTTGTATTGGTTGAAATCTTTTTTAAAATGTTGAAGGTTGAAAAGGTCATATGCAGATCTCCCATTTGCTACTTTCTCAGTGCAGTTTCTAAGTTGAAGCCCACAAATGAATTAACTGCTCGTATGGCCATTGATTATTCAGTACAATCAGCACATCATTCTTATAGTGAAGAGCTCCTCAGTTTAAAAATAGCTCCAGAGCAATGTAAACACAGCAGCCACATTGTAGAATTTGTAATATTTGCTAGTCCTTCTATTTCTTTCACATAGTTAATGTGGTGAGCTTGTTATTGCTGCTGATGTTTTTGATGTAATTTACCTGCTCAACTATAAATATACAATAAAAGTCACGTTTTGATCCTCCTAAGGAATTCGTTTGCTATCATCTCTCTTTGATCAGATTGTCATTTTTTAAAGTAGGTAATGCTGGGGGAAACCTTAGTGACCGCAACTTGTTAGAGTGGAAGGATCTTTAAGCTTGAAGGACACCTTTTATTGCAGGGGCAAACTTAGTAAATTTCAAACATTTATATCAGAATCTGTGCAAAGGTTTCAAAGACAAGCTTGCTTTTCATTCTAAGGATGAGGATGAACTGAGACCACAATATTTGTGAAGAATTGAATAATTTACACAGAAACAATTGTAACATTAGTTTTTATAATCAGGGGTAGGAGGGTAAAGGATGAAAAGGAATAATAGAAGGATAAGGAACCCATTGTATTAGTGATGAGATTTTAACCAATGCCTCATCTAGGTTGAAGATTTGGGGGGATTACTGAGCAAAAATGTTCAAAGGTTAAGTAAATGTAACTGGTTAAATCCTCACTTTGGGTGAAAACCTTACATATATTGAGCACAATTTAAAGATGTAAGCTGGAGACTTGTTTTTATTTGTGCCTTTAAACCAAATTATTGAAGTTGAGATCAGTTTTATTCCAGTGACTTATCTAACTGACAACAGTAATTTAAAAATGATTTAATTTAAGGAAAAGTTCAGAAAAGAAAATGTGATTTGAAAGGGGACAGGATTTAACATGTTGCTGTGTAATTTCCATCGATTGCTAATGTTAACAACAGATGAAGCAAAATGGGAAGACTCACTTTTATACTCAAGGTTAACTGTATGCTGATAGTAAAACATGCCCTATCCTGTGTGTTGTTTCTGCAGCTCTTTTAATATTACACTTGGTGGGGGTGGTAATGCTGCTCGTTTCTGGCATGTGGGTCTTTCACAGCTGGCGGACTCACCAGTATAAAGGTACCAGGACTTCCTGGTGGCAGGCCTCAGCCAATGCAGCTAGCTTAACAGCCTTTACCCGTGGCCATTGATTTACACTGAGTAATTCACTTGGGTGTTCCAGCTGCCATCATTTTCAAGCCGCCGGTGATTTGTTTTTACATAGCATGGCACTTACAGCACAGAATCAGGCCATCCAGCCCAAGTGGCATCTGCTGGTGTTTAAGCACCACAGGTACCTCCTCCAACCCTACTTCATCTGACCCTATCAGCAAAGGTTGGGACGGAGACAGTATTAATGGAGATGTTATTCTATTTCGAGTGGGTTACTGCTGGAGTTTGGGCAACACCCAAATGGGGAAAACGTAGGCTAATCTGTTCTTTGTTATTGTTTCATCTCAGGATGTGGGTGATTGGCAAGGCCAAATTTCTTGCCCATCACTACCTGCCTTGAAAGAATATAGCCTTGTATTTAAACAGTGCTTTTCAAGACTTTGGGACATCCCAGTGTTTTGCAGCCAGTGAAGTACCTTGTTTGAAGAGTAGCCAGTGTGACATGAGGGCATTAAGAGTCAGGTGTAGGCCAAACCAGGTAGGGTAGCCTGAGTGCCATGAGAGAACCATTTGAGGGATCAAATCCCATTTTTCCCAGCACCGTGGCTGTAATGATTCATTAAGCTATGTGTGGAGCTATGTGCCATTAATTTGCCATCATTTTCTTTGAACAGATGTTAATTTGAAAAAAAGAAACTAGATGTTGAGTGATTGTTTACTGGACCAAATTCATAGCCAGTTACAACTGAGAGACTGCAGAAACAAGAGCAGCATCACCAGCACTCCTTTTACCTTGGGCTCCATGAAACCATCATCTGTGAGGTAAAATCCTGGTGTTTACGCTGCCCGCCCTGGCTAACCTTCTTGCATAGGTTGACCTGTAGACCCCCTTGACAACCTAGGCCAGGGATAAGGGAACTGGAGTGGACAGTGTAAAACGGGGAGGTGGACTCAGTGACGCTAGAATCCGAACTGGACAAGTGCCGGAGTCAAAGTGAATTGTAGCCTAGAGTGTCTGAGGGATTTGCCACCCTTTGTCCTCTCATTATCTAAAACGTTGGAGCCTGACTAGACTGACGTTTGGGGCAGAAGTTGGGGGATGATGCTGCTGCCTGTCACAGCTCCATGCTGGGTCCCTGATCTCGCAATATCATCCAATAGTGAAAGCAAGTTACAGATTGGCAAATCTGATGGGGCCTTTTATTGGCTTATTTTTTAAAATAAAAACAGAAATCTACACATGCAGAGTAGATCAGTCAGCATCTAGAAAGAGAAGAGACTAATTGGCGTTCTGCACGGACATTATTCCGTAGGAATATATTTTAGAAGAGATAATAAATACAGTAGAATTCAATCAATGTTTGCTGCAGTGTACTACTAGCGGGACCTTCACAGGCCATTTAAAAATAAGGAAACAAGGGACTTTTCAAAAGGACAGTCTTTCACAGAGCTCTTTCCTTTCCCTCCTTCCTTCTTTTTGTCATTATGAGGAGTGTGGGTGGGGGGGGGGGGAACGGGCAGGAGATGGTGGATTTGCCGCCTGCTATCAACCCTATCGATTTTGCTTACCATTGAAGTCACTATCGAGACGTCGAGCAACTCTCTTATCCAGTACGACACATTTTGTGCTCCTAAGTTGAATTTCATCCTTGTACAAGTTTAATTTGACTTCAGTTGGATTGTGCAATGCTACCTTTTTTTGAGTTTGATAGAAAAAACACTGGAAATGTCCCATGCAGCTCTTAGTCTGCAGGGTTTGTCTGCTGGTTGTTTTTACTGGATGAAGATCATTTACTAGTCTGGGCTTGTGTGTGATCAGTGTTAGTACAATCCCCCTGAGGGCTATTGAAGTATTATGAGGTTTATATAAAACCCGGTTTGTTTTTAATGAAAAGTCCGCAGATATTAAAATCTTGTTACTGAACCCGCCAATATTGGAAACTTGCAAGTTGAGTTCAGGGATTTCAGATTATTACCAGCTATTTGCCAGTATTGTGAGGTCTTTTTTAAGCACAGTACTCAGGAAATGAATTCAGACTTTTTGAACCTGCTAGTGAAATGGGAAATGATCGTGGGTATTTGTTAGGGACGGTACCTGTATCTTGGAACTTCAGAGTTCGCACCAGAGGGTATCCGTCAGCAGCAGGAGTGCAATTAATCCACACACGTACAACACACTCTGACACCTACCATTCATACATACTCCGGTAATAGTTGATCTACTGCAAAAGTCAACCCCTGACAATTGGCCTTACTTTTTAACATTTTAAAATCCTCAATTTTTCATATACCTCATGTAAAGGTTGATCCTCCTTTCCGACTCAGCTCACTGCCCTATGCGGCGTTCAGAGATCAGGATTTGAAGCTGGAGTTTTCTGATCTTTCTGCATCGGTGCTAGATCATAAACGTGCAGTTTGCCCGCTGAGATATTGGGGAACTTTAGTAAAAGTTCACTTTCTTGTTCAAGTGATAGAGGTAAGAATGGAACAAACTGCAGTCCGTGTGCATCAGCCCAATAGGTATCTGTGTGGAGTAACCAGCTGGCTGTGTGAGCTGCAAGTGTCAATAGTTGAAAGTAAGCCCCTTGAAAACAAATAGGGACAGAGACTGAAAACCCAGCATGGTTCTCTGTTGGCTGTGTGAGCTACGAGCGTCGGTAGGTGAAAGTAAGCCCCTCAAAAACATTACCCGTGTAAAAATTGAGCCTTTTATTTTTTTGCCAAAATAAGGTCTCAGAAATTTGACATTTTACAGGAGTGTATTTCGTACTCTCTCTTGTGCACTAACACACACACATTTAGTCACACCTTCGCTGTCTCATTCTTGTGCACACAATTACTCGTACTTACACCTGCATGCATGCGCACACACACCCACAATATACAGTATTCTTATTGCTTCAGGATCTAGAATCTAACTCCAGCCGTGCAGAGGGGATTATGCAGTGGTGGATTTCAAGGCATGTTTGTTTCGGGAAACGATTGCCATGCTGGTGATTGCCTTGGCACGAGATGAAGCTGAATACTGAAAATGGACATAACCGTGCTAAATAAAATCACTCGTTATGTATGCAAATCCTCAAATCCCCTTTTTCTCCATTTTATTCCATACGTTTTATGGTTGGCCTGCTCAATAGCTGAGTCTGTATCTGCGTCAGTTTTCTGCGATCTGTTTGGTTTAAAAGTCTTGTACTAACTGTAATTATTTATCTCCTTAGCCTTGTTTAGCTCCACCATGACCATCTCTGGTCTCATTATTCTGGTTCCTCATTCATGCGTCCCAGCCCCAATGGCAGCTTACTCTATCTTTGAACAGCGTCGGTTGGGGAGGGATGTTGGGGGTGGGGGAAGCGGGGTTGGGGGTGGGGCATGATTTGAGGACACAATGTTTTTTTTAAAAAGGTTTCAAAGCCCCAAGTCCCATATTAGAATTAATGAGACATTGTTTAAATTCCCCAATGCAGTCCCATTCTCAGCCAAGCTGTTTGGAAGAGGTGGCATAGGTTAGGCAGGTACCTCCTCTTACAGTGCAGAGAGTGGCTTTTAGCTGTAAGGCTGGCTTAGGACTTGGGAGCAGGCTCCAAGCTTGCACCCTGTTAGTGGCTTGTATTGCTTGACCTGAGATGAAGGGTTGTTTGGGGGGGGGAGGGTGGGGGGTAGAGTTTGTGTGGCGAGTGCAGAGGGATTCCAATCATGCTGAAAGTATTGGAAACACTCTGCCTGCAAGTTCTGTAACCCTGCGCCTCCTCTTCATCCTCTAGCTTAACTTATGTCCAAATAGGTCATTTGGAAAGTTCCTGATTGATACACAGACACTATACACAATCTCCTTCTCTATTCCCAAAAAATGCAGAGTTGTTAATGGTTTCTATAGCATCTGTCACATAGTAATGAACATTTTTCAAGAGCCACTTTTAAATTGTAAATTTGCAGAGGCCTTGCACCTATTCCCATGAGTTGTGTTGTAGTGTACAAGTTTATTAACGTCGCCAAGAATTTCTTGGATCCATTCCATCTTAGGCAACAAAAAAAGCTCCTTTGCTTTTAAATGCTAAAGTGACAGTAAGCCTCTGTCAGATCTGTTACTTAAAGGTGTCTTATGAGTGTCTTTCATTTTCATTGTGAAGCCAGATTGTCAACTTAAGCTTCCCTGAGCAGAAGTTTTCACTCTTTGTTTTTTTTAAATATCCCATTCGCTCATCCCACCAAAAAAAAACAAGCAAAACGGAACTAAACAATAATTATTGATTGCAATTACGATAAGGCGAGAACTGTTAACGCATCTTTTAATTTATAGTGGTTCACATTTCACGTTTCAGTCTGCCCACTGCTGGTGGTCCAAGCTCACTGGAAACACTGGGGCACATGGATGAGGCACTGGAGGAACAGCTGGCACCAGTGGGACCGTGTTCCAGTGACTAATCGGTGTGTTCGGTGGGAGGAGAGGCAAGGATATAAAGAATGGAGGAATATTCAAACGACATAGCAGGGAAAGAGTCCAGATGTGCCTGAGTGGCAGTGAGCCCTGTGGTCTGTCCGCATTCAAATAAGTGTCATTCTAACTCAATGTGGCCTTCATCTGAAATCAGTGAGAGATAACGTTTGCTGTAGTTTAGATGAAGTCAGCAGTAGCTGTTAGACTTTAGGAAGACATCCAAAGTCATCATTTGTGTATATAAAGAGCTGTGCCTAAATAAACACTTTCTATAAGTCAGGGAGGCTGCATCAGAAATGCAGTATGTGAACACGTGTTACTTCATTATAATATAAAAATAAATAAACACTTGGCAAGCCCGCGCTGACGAGGTTTTTTTTTTGTGTTGTTGATCTTGCTTCCCTTGGCACGTGTGATGTTAGTAAACGGATGGTAAGAACTGTTAGGATGTGAGTGTGAACGTCTCTGACGGCACTTTCACTGTGCTCTTTCCAAACAGCCCTTTGCCAGCACAGTATGTGAACAATGTCCAAAGCAAGCACAACATTCCTTCCAGTAACAGCCCATGCGGACTGACTAGCTCTTTAAAAAAAGGGCTTCCTCCGGCACATGCTTGTGCGTTCTCTTGTAATCTTTGTCTCTTTGTTTCTCCCTCATTATTTCTCTCTAATCCTGCTGTCCCATTAGTCTTCCTCTCTCATTATCTCTCTCTCATCTCATGATTTCTCACACTTTCTCATCTCTCTCCTTCTGTCATGATATCTCTCTCCTCCCCTCACCCTCTATCTCTCCCTTTCTCACTCTTTCTTTCCGTCAATTTCATTTTATCTTGCACATTTCTGCATTCTCTTGTTAACACTTAAAATTCTAGGGATCTCTTGGAGAAGATGATGAACCTTGAATTGAAGATTTTCTGTTCCATTAGGAAACTCAAATGTTCTGAAGTTTTTGAAGATGGGAATATTGCACAACGTTATTCTTTCTCATACCTATACCGTTTGAAATTTTTCTTGAATTATTCAGAGGCAGCAGGTGTTTATAATTTTCTGTAACAATTAATTTCAGGATTATATCATATTTGACTTTGAATTTGAAAAACCATATACTTATATGGCATCTTTAACGTAACAAAATGACCCAAGGCACTTCACAGGAGCTTTATAGAACTAAATCTAATACCGAGCCACGTATGGAGATATTAGGCCAGATGACCAAAAGCTTGGTCAAAGGAGTAGGCTCTTTGAGGAGTGTCGTAAAGAAGGAAAGCTAGGTAGAGAGGCCAAGAGGTTTAGGAAGGGAACTCAAGAGCTTAGAGCCCAGGCAGCTGAAAGTATGGCCACCAATCATGGAGAGATTAAAATTGGAGGTGCGCAAGAGGCCAGATTACATGAATACAGGTGAGCACAAAAAATTTGAATGCGCCAGTAACGTAATATAAATCCTCCATTCTGCCAAATAAAATAAAGCTGCGAAAACTGTATATTCCTGAGGTATTTGAGATTTATTTTTAAAGTGGCATCTCTTGTTCCAACTGTTTGTCTGATATCAGAATTGCGGAGCAGCACAAGCAGCTGAGAAGCACATTGCTTTCCTGTAGGGTCTAAAGAAAAGGTGTCCTTAGATTTTCGAATGAAATGTGAATCTTGCAGATCGGTTTTTAGTCTGGATATTGGTCACATGGTGACAGTGTCTGATGAGGACAAGATGCGGACCTTTTTTTAAAATATAATTCAGTATGTTCCAATATCTACAATATTACAGTTTTTCAGGCAAAATGTTAAACCAAGAGCCTACCTGACACCTCAGATGGATGTAAAATAGCTCATTGCCCTATTTCGAAGAGGAGTAGGGGCGTTTAACCCAATATCAATATTTATTCCTCAACCAACATCACCAAAACAGATCATTATTACATTGGTTTGTGGAAGCTTGATATGCGCAAATGAACTGCTGCATTTCCTACAGTGATTGTGCTTCAGAAGTAATTCATTGGCAGTAAAGTGCTTCGGGACATCTTGAGGTTGTAAAAGGTTCTATATAAATACAAGCATTTCTATTTCCCAATGTAGAGGACATTGTAGAGGCTGGCTATGGAAATAACAAGCCTAGTTTTGTTACTGGAAGGTACGTTTTCAGTTGCTACTGATTTAAAAGAGGGAAGCATATGTTGCAGTGTTTCCGGGAAGAGGGTATGATTGGGGCGGTGGGGGGGGGGTGCATGGGTGGTGCTTGCTGTTGTGAACAATGAGCCTGTAATCCTCGCCCCTCTTTGCCATGTGGAATTCAAAGATGTTGGTTATGTGAGCTGGCCTCAGAATCTCTAGGTTAAGCAGGAGGAGGGGAAAATTGTCTGGGACCCCTGCTCCTTCTCAAACTGGTGACTTCTGCTGGAGCACGCATGCATGTCGGGTTCAGATGGTGGGCAGCATTGAGCATGGCTGTGATAAGCTGGTCTCTTTCCTTTGAGTTTTTAACATGAATGTGTTTTCTCCATGAAATATAGGTGTCCTCGTAAGCCTGAGAGCATTTTGAGCAGCTTTCCAGCTCTCTCTCTCTCTCTCTCTCTTGCTCATTTGTGCGACAGACTGTCTCAAACTGAAGTGATGTGCAGTGCAAATAACTTTAAAAATTCACTGATGGCCTCGCTGTAAAACCCAGGCATCCACTCCCACAGGCAGGACCTGCTGTCCTGGGAGGTCTAGTGCACAACGGGTGGGTTTCCCTTTCATTAAGATTCCCACCTTCTCCGCATCATTTGGAAAACGACCCTAGACTTTGCACGTGGAATGACGGTAAGGTCTGGAAATGCGGGTCAGTTTTGAGGAGCCTTTTCAGAATTATCGTGGGAGGTGCAGTTGGGAATGAAGACTATTCCTCTTTCCACTGTGAGTTTGATCTAAATTCCACTTTATTTCAGAATTGCGCTTTTATGATTTTATTTTTACTGCATCCTGTGACAAAATATTCCCACTGTGCATTGATTAAAATCTCAGGCATTTTCAAAACTTAATATAACTTATTTGCAGTTATACCAGGAAAAAATAAAAAAAACCTAATAGCCTCACACCATCACTATGCACAGTGACCTCAGGGATTGTTGGCCCCCTAACCATTCCAATATTTCCTACTCAGCAGAGCTTTACAAGCCCAGTACCAAACCAGGTATGTCCTGGGTGGACACTGGTTCCATGCCACAAGATTGTCCAGTTGCCTGAAGTGAATGCCAAGACCCTTCTGCCCACTTGCACTGCTTTCCCTACCAGATGCCACCTAACCACTGCCTGACTTATCCTGTCTCCCTTTCCACTCTCCTCTGCTTTGGCGGTGTTACACTGTGGACGTTCACCTGGTTTTCTCAATAAATATGCAGACTAGTTACAGCTTTGTCACTCTGTGCAGTTTGACCTTACAATCCATGTCTGCTGAGAAATTGGCTGTACAAATCAGGCAGATTATTTTGTGTGGTCACACAAGACGTGAATGTTGGTCAGGGGATTTGCATCCATTCAGTTGATGTTAACCTCGGGGAATCTAAAGCATGGGGAATTACTGGCTGCACAATATTGTTAACCCGATTTACGCAAGTGTGAGGCGGTCTGTCCAGCGTAGTCTATGCGCAATCGTAGCCTTGGACGAGAATTGTTTCCATTGCAAGCATTCCCATTTGCCCTTTCTCTAACTCACCCCCTGCCCCGCCTCTAAACCATTGCCACACACAAAAGTGTAAGAGGCCTTTGAACAGACATTCTGAGTCTCAGCTTAAAACTGTTGACTTTGCTCTCGGCTGCGACTTTGAAAATCCAGAATAGGTTTAAAATATTAAAAGACTTTGATTGAGTAGGTGAGTCCCGCCATCTTCCTGTCTGTGTGAAGGCCCTGGCTGCTGATCAGTCGCAGCTTTTGCCGGTCTTTTTTGTTATTTGGTTTCGGTTTCGTATTATTAATTTCCTCCACCCCCAGAAAAAACAGTGTGGTGTCTGCAGGTTGCCCTTTGCTGTTTCCGGGTGAGTTCACTCACACCACTTATTATTTAATCCATTCCCCCAATCCAGCTTGACTCAGGGCACAGGGGCTGCAAATTTAGCTTTGTGGTTCTGCTTGGGGCTTAGCAAAACAGTGTGCAGGCTGAACCGATACTGTCTTTTTTAGCTGTTTCAGGATAGGCTAAAAAAAAATCTTCCTATGCTCCATTCATTCGCTGTAGGAATAGCAGCAGGTTTTTGGATTAATATATCACACTCGGGGATTTTAAAATTCTATCTTCTACACCACAGTCACTGACTTTACATTTTAGCTCTGCCTTATTCAAATAAGGTGTGATTGAGTTTTCTATTTGACGCTACTTCTTTATATCAGATTTTTATTGTAAAAGGAATAACGAATGAGCTTTGAGTCAAAGCCCATTTTTTATACCTACCATTGACCGTACGCTCCTGTTGCCTGAATCTCCCAACTCTCAGCGAGTAAGTGACGCTAAGAGAGTTGAGATTTGCCAGACCAGTAACCGTTAAAAAAAAGTCACCCTTTCTTCCCCCGGTTCTTATCACCTGCCCACCTGTGTAACCATGCCTTGCAACTAGTATCAATGAGACCTAAACTCGGTTCCCCTGAATGGAGGGACGTTACATTGTGGCACCATCACCTCTGTTTCCCTGTGCGGCAGGTGTTTTGCATGCTGCAGCATCCCTTCTGCATGATGTCGGGGTGGAGTTGCGTTCTGTAAGCTTGCGGCTGTGGTCTGTTTGCTGCGGTCTCGTCACGCACGCTGTGCTGTTTAGGCCAACATGCGCGGTCAGACCACTCCCTTGAGACCCCAAGCTCTGATATAAAACGCCCTTAAAGCTAACAGGAGGTCACTTTCTTGGACAGGAAAGCTCTCGCCTGCTTTCCATCACTCATTGGGTCAGTGGCTGAGGGACCCACTCTGCTACCTCACCACCCTGCTGGCCAAGTTAAACATTACACCTCACGTTTCCCTACACACTTATTCTTAAGTTGTTGCTTTTTTTTTAAGAGACCTCGTATAGATCAATTCTAAAAATGACCAAGAAGTGGAACGATACTAATCTTCAAAGTTGCTTTTTTTCAAAAAAATCTGGCGTGGGTTCTTTGGGAAGGGTTCGCATAGCCATGTTGCTGTGAGTTTGAAACGGTTGAACTTTGCTCTCTCTCTCTCTACAAGGCATGTTTCCAGTTTATTGTTTAGAAGAAGGGGCGGAACCAAAAAAAAAGCAACACCACCTCTTTGTTTTAAGAGGCTGCTGCGACCCACAGTTTTTTTTCTAAGGTGTCCTATAGAATAATTTGCTTTCCACCAACACAGCTATAGATCCAATGGCGGGGCAGTAGTGAACAAACTAGGGGAGTGACTAGGTCAGCAAGGCGACGACACTACCAGTCTGGTCAGAGGGTAGAACTGAAAACCTACAGCGCATGAGCATGACACATAGGAGTGGCAAGGCAAATAATAAAAAGGCTGTCCAGAAAAGGTGGACATGACCTCTTTTGTAGCCTTTATCTTAGCAAACTAGCCATGTGTTCCTCATAGTTGTACAGAATTACAAGGAGAAAGCCTTGAGATAGTTTAGCAGCATTTGGCGGGCCTTTAGTTTAATGATACATTTGTCCTCGTTCACATCAGCTAAATGGTTGCTGTAATATGATTATTCAACAAAGGGAAAAAGCAAAACAACATAATAAGAACTGAGCTGGAGTGAAATGATCGGCCAGTGAGGTTTAGAGATGCCTGTTTTGTGTTTGCCTTTGGAATAGCCACTGTCACAGAAACACTGTGGCTTTCTCAGTAGAGCTTCAGGAGAACAGCTTTCTCTGCGTCTACCGCAAGCAAGAGAAAGGAGGTGTAAAAAGAGGCTGAATTGCAGTTTCCCAGAGCAGGTGATGAGGGTGGGAACGAGTGGCCACTTATACACCAGGCTGGGATTGACAGCAACAACTTTCTGCATTTATCTAGCACCATTAATATGGTAAGGCTTCCCAAAATGCTTCACAGGAGCATAATCAAAAAAAGTTTAAGAATTGTGGTATGCAGTTTGTTTTTATCACAAGGGGTTGGAATTTCTTTGCTCTGTCACTGTAAGTTCATTGCACATATGGCATAACCCTAGGCCTAAACTTCACAGCCTAAATTGACGGTCAGTCAGTTTGCTTTCCATCACTCTAGATAGACAGTCTGATCGAGAGAGGATTTTGAACTTGGCGGAGGGTCCAGACAAGGCACCTCGCCTCATCCACCCCTGTTCTCCCCGCCATCTCGTCCCATCCCAGCCCTTGAAGAAACATTAGTATTAAAGTACAGTGTTAGCCAAGGTTTGGGTAGGAGACAAGCACAGAGACAGTATACCCAGACAGTGCACTCAGAATACTAAAACATAGGCAGGACACACCAAGGAGTTTATTCCATGATGCTAGCCCCTCCTTGGCAGGAAGTGGTGCTTGAAAGGGAATGTATGAGTTACAGGCTGGTTAAAATTTGTGACTCCAATTCTCTGACCCATACTCCCTGTGAGTATAGCTCCACACTAGGAATTAGGAATCAGTGAATTAGCCCCTTACCTGCACAGAAAATATTGACTTGTACAGGTAACCTGAGCCTTTAAGATTACTTTAAATCAGGCCAGACTAGGTCAACTAAAATTGGCAAAGAAAAGTAAGTTTAAAAATAGATGTCAGGATTTTTTTTCTTGAAACTCGAAATGTCTGGAGTTATGGCAGCAGAATGTCAATGATCAGAGGTGTTCAAGATGTGGGGTGAAATTTACAGTTCCCCCTGTGGTGGGTTTAATTTGGGGGGTGGGGGGAGGGGAAACATTGAAGCAGGAGATGAAAGATCGGTTTTCCACCAGCGTAAAATGGCTGCGGGATCTTCTGCCCGGGCCTGCCATGGCGGGTCATGATTCTTGCCAGAGGCTGGCGTGAAACCGATTTGCATCCCATTAATGGGAAGCAGGTGAAGGCCCAGCCGAAGTCGTCCCATCCCCCGACCCCCTGGTCCGAAGGTCTGCGCCACCGGTGGGAAATCACGCCAGTCCATAACAGGCTTGGAGCAATGTGGCATGTACATCTTGGCACTTACCTGAAGGAGGCTGGGGTGGTCTCCGGAGCTTGGGATGGAGACCTCCACTAGCCATGGACCCTGGAAAATGCAGCAGTGGCAGGGGGAGAGCATCTACCAAGTGGATCTTCCAGCTTCAGAGTCTTCCAGGAAGTCCATCTACTATCCTCAACAGTGGATGAGTTAAAAATGGCACCTGGGTATGATGGCGGGGCCCGAGCCACCCAGCATGTCCCCGCCGTGCGATACATCGGAAAACCCCCAACTGCATAATGAATGAGGCCAGTGTCGTGCAATATGGCACAAATTCCCAGCAGCCTCTGCAGCAGGGAATATTCCCTATTTCCTCCCCCCTGCCACCGGACCTAGTTCTGGAATGGAAAATCCCACCCGTGGTTGCTTGCTAGGTTTGAATGGTGGAGGGATGGTTTTGATAGGCAGAAAGGCCTTCTCTTATCCATGTTTCTGTGTACACTTAAAACAGCTGCTCTTTCCGATTGGCTGGCTGTTGGTTGTGCCAAGCTGGAATGTGGTGCTTGTGGCATGTCAAGACATTCTGTCAATCTCACAAAGCAACCTCGCATCAGTCAGTCTATAGAGATTCTCTGACAAAGGCGTGGCATCAAAACCACTCGCATTTAGGACATCATGACTGTGGGTGCTGGTGTTGACAGCTGTAACCATTGGGTTTGGATATTGGGGATACCACTCGTTTAGCAAATGAGTTGGAAATCTAATTGAGGTCCCGTTGTCAGTGGAGCTTGAATATCCTCTTTGAATTGGACTGTAAACTCTCAGCTCCCTAGTTATGACGTTTATTGTAACGATCTTTACACTAAGTGACACTGTAATAACTTTGAAGATCCTGTGGTACAGGACTTCCCTTCACCACCATCCATGCCATGTGCGCGCGCCCCCCCCCCCCCACCCCAAAAACAAATTTGCTGTTTCCTCCTCTGTGACAAGATAGTGAGTATTGATTGTCAAGATTGGTCCTATCCTCGCCCACATGAGTCACTGGATGGTAACCAAGAGTTGCAACCTTCGCCCATTTTTAACCCTTCCTTTTCCCACAGGTGCTTATATAGCACCTTTCACGATCTCAGGACATCCCAAGTCTATATAGTCAGAGAACAATTACTGTTGTAAAAAGGGAAACGTGGCAGCCAATTTGCGCACAGCCATTTCTCACAAAAAGGCGAGGTGATATGATCAAATATTTTGTTTTTTAGTCATGTTGGTTGAGGAATAAATGTTGACCCAGAACTCCAGGGGAAGCTTCCCTGCTCCTTTTAGAAATAGTGCTGTGGGAGCTTGTAACATTCACCTGAGAGGGCAGGCGAGGTGTTGGTTTGACATGTCATTCTCACTGCTACCTGACCAGACCAGCTAACTCAGGCTAGGGATGATTCAACAATCTTGGTCTCCCGACTCAGTACCGCACCAGGCGCCCATTTTGATGGTAGCTCTCCATCTGTAAGTCAGGTTTGGTCATGATTTAGGCACCAGATCCTGTAGAACAGAACTCCTGTTTCAAGTAGGATTTTTTTTAATGAGTGGCAAAAGGTTGGCAGATGCCAGATTTTAGAGCTGAACCACTGTGATGGGCGATTTCTGCTACATCTTCTATGTCTGTGGCAAATTTGAGCTGCAAATCCATCTCATAGCTGGCAGCTTGGACTAATTGGTTGACGTTTTCTAGCTTCCGGCTACTTAAATCAACTCCTGTAACTTGTACAGGCTTTTGCGAACACAGCAGCTGCATTTTTGATTATTATTATGCCTTTTTTTTTTGTCCTTTCCGAGGAGAGATATTAGTGACCAGTGGAAATTCAGCTCTGCAAGCTGAAGGGTAAGGCAGCCATTGTAGCGAGGACTGAACAGGAGCTGCTGTGGGGTTTTTTCATATGGAAATGCAGAATAATGGGGTGATTAAATAGAGCCGTATATAAAAGTACATCTGACATTGGAATTAGCATAATACTATGTAGCCTAAGGCTGAGGACTTTATTTGCCATCTGTGACTGAGCAAAATCCCCCTGGGGGCGGCTAAAATATTCTGAATAAACTCAACCGAAAACCTTATTGAAAGTAAAATACCATTTCTGGCACATCATATTGATTTTGCTTAATTGCGGTGCAGCTAAGAACATTTAGTTACTGATGACTTTTGTACTGCATGACAAGTCTGCGAGCGTTTTTCCAACTTGAGAGGATGGGTTTACATTCTAGCACTTGCCCTGCTATTGAGGGAGAGGACTAATCCCTCGAACCCTTGCCTGGGTACTTTTCCTCTCTGTTCAGGATTTTAACCAAACTGGCTTGTTATTCCTTATTTTTATTGGAGCTAATTTGGGGATGGAGGAAAAGAAAACATTAATAGTAAAAGAATGGCATTTGCTTTCTCAGTTATTTAGAGAAGACTTCAGGAGGCTTTACTGGAATGTCCCAAGTTGGGCGCCATTACTCCGCTCATGAATTGGCCCCTACAGCCACAACCGACCACGTTCAGTACAGAAGTGACATATACCCTATACGCAGTCTACTGTCTCCTAACTGGAATGCAATTAAAAACACTTCTGTTAAGAAAAATACCTATTAAAATTTACGCTGAGATGCAAAAATGACAAAAGCAAAATACTGCGGATGCTGGAAATCTGAAACAAAAACAAAAATTGCTGGAAAAACTCAGCAGGTCTGACAGCATCTGTGGAGAGGAAGACAGAGTTAACGTTTTGAGTCCGTGTGACTTTTCATCAGAACTGAAGAGAAATAGAAATGTAGTGAAATATAAGCTGTTTAAGGGGGGTTAGACAGATGAAGCTGGATAGAGGGCCAGTGATAGGTGGAGGCAAAGGAGAGATTGCAAAAGATGTCATAAACAAAAGGTCAAATGGTGTTGATGGTGGTGATATTAGCTAAAGGATGTGCTAAAAGTGACATTAAGCGTAGCAAGCAGGATGAGCAAGTGACAGATGGCCCTAGTGAGGGTGGGGGTAGGGGGAGGGTATTGATTTATTGTTTTCTTGGTGTGTTACTCATATTTTGCCAGACCCCCTACAGAAAACAGTGTTGCGTAGATTGTACTTTGGTCACTGTTTATCTGTCCTCACACTGGGATGTGTCGCATCCTTTAGGCAACAAGTGTCTGCCAGCTGTTCTGCCATGGAGCCATCATATCCGTGCCTGTTTCCCATCATCACCTGACATTCACAGATACACGTTTTTGCCTGGATGAAGCAGAAACCTTGGGCTGATGTTCTCACCCCGCCCCTAGGCCAGGCATCCTGAGACCAATAATCACAGCTCTACTTGGAAGCCCATTGTGATCAACTCCATCATGGCTAATACAAACTGGGGGTGGGTAAGAAACCGCTGGGGCCAGTTAATATCCTACCTGTCCTCCTGGCAGCAGGAGACTTTGGTTGATTTTAACCGCATGGTCAAGCTAGATACCATTGGTCCACTTCCCACCCTGAGTGAGTGGGATGAGGGTGCGGAATGACAGGAGGATTCCCAAGATCATGCGACATGGCATGTGAGCACGGGATAAGGGAGGGGAAAGGCTTGTCCATTCTCATTCTTAGCTACATTCAATTTGAGAGCCGAACCCCCACAGAAGTCCTGCTGTGTTCCCTGTGCTGCGAAGCCTCACATCCTTCAGGGGGCAAACCATCAGTCAGATTAATTCTATCATAGGATATATTCAATTATCCTGCTGATTTTAGATAAAAACCTCCGAAGTACAGCTCACCCACCACGCCCACACTCTCACTATTTCCCTAGTTTTTTCCCCAATCCCTGTGAATTCTAGGGTTTACATCCATAATTTGTACCGTTGCACTTCAGAGCGTGTCATTAGGCTTCGCCTGTTTAATGTGCACTGTTCAGGCTGTACGGTCTGTTTAAAGTTGAATGCAGATCTTCAGATTGGCTGTATTTTAATTTGTGCATTGAGGAAACAGTTGCACTGGGCCCTGAAAACATAAGTAACCAAACCTGAATTTGACGCTCCATTGCTTCCCTTCAGTGCACACCCCCCGCCCGGCATCTGCACACACAAACACTTCTCTTCGCTCTCTTCATGGGGTATATCCCAGCAGGAAATAGATATTGTGCTCTGACCTGATGTCCATGCAGTCTGGTCATCGGGGGTAACTGGGTAGTGGTCACGAGGGATCCTGAGACCAGTTTTAGTACCCCACCCTCCCCACACCTCCGATCTCAGGGTAGTGACTATACCTGCTAGGCTACTGGTGTGATGCTGGAATTCCTCAATATTTTAAAACCTGTGAGGCGTAAATACACCCAAGTAGGGCATTGACTGGTGTCTTAATGGTTGTTGCCAACAGTGTGAAATCCCAGCAACCTATCCCAATTATCAGTTTGTTACAACTCCTTATGTCATATTATTTAGCGTATGGTAGTGTAATGGTTATGGTACTGGACAGGACTAGCCATCCAGTGGCCTGGACTAATAATGCAGATAATGTGCTTTCAGATCCTAACATGGTAGTTTGAGAACTTGAATTCAGTTTTATAAAACGAAAATAGAAAATGCTGGCAAAACTCAGCTGATCTGGCAGCATCTGTGGAGAGAGAAACAGAGTTAACGTTTCAAGTCCATATGACTCTTCATCAGAAGGACTCGAAATGTTAACTCTGTTTCTCTCTCCACAGATGCTGCCAGGCCTGCTGAGTTTTACCAGCATTTTCTGTGTTTATTTCAGATTTCCAGCATCCTCAGTATTTTGCTTTTATCTTTGGTTTTATAAAGCTGGTTATCAGCAAAGGTCGCCATGAAGCTGTCGGATTGTTGCAAAGAACTCAGTTGGTTCCAACAATGTCCTTTAGGGAAGGACCTGCTGCCTTTATCTGATCTGGCTTATAGGTGACTCCAGCCCCACACCAATGTGATTAATTCCTAACTGCCCTCTGAAGTGGACAGTCAGTTTTATTGCATCATTACTAACTATTCAAGAAGACCCATCACCGCTTTCTCAGGGAAACTAGGGCCCTGCAACAATGCCCACATCCCAAGAATGAATGTTCTTGGGGATTCCACAAGCATCTGTCTCTGAATTCAGTAGTTGACCGAGTTCCATTGCTAATGACGTGACGGCTCCAGGAGATTGGGCTTTTAATAAGTGAGATTGCTGTTGAGCCATACATTAGGTCAGTACCCCACTCCCCATCTGCACAAAGTTAGTCTGTCTTGGGTCTGAAAGTGTGAGTGCCTAGATGTCCAGTGAGGACAGGATCAGTGGCAGTTGTGGTTCTCCAAGTAGCCTCTTGACGCTCATTGATTAGGTACCGAAGTTAGCCAGCGCCCACTGTCACTCAGCATCTTTAGGAAATGATGAGCAAAGTAGATGTAGCTTTGACAGTTGGCCAATTAAAATCTATTTAGTTTTTAACCACAGGCACTCTTGTAGTGGCCACAGCCTGCCGTTCGTTGTTTAGATTTAGTCTTCAGGAACGAGAAAGGAACAGGTCAAGAAGTAGGTTTGCATATCACTCAGCTAGACAGGCTGATCAAGAGAGGGTGTTCGACTTGGCAGAGATGCTAGATGGTGATCCTAATCCCCCACCCATCCCCACTTTCTGTCCTTCTTCCCCAGCCCTATCTTAGCCCACCTCATGAAGAAATATTAGCATGAAAGTACAGTGGCAGCCAAGGTTTGGGTAGAAGGTAACCACAGAGGCTGTATAACCGGACATTGCAATCTGCACACTAAAACTCCAACCACTGCATGTGAGACCAGAGGAAATCATACAGTGCGCACTGTGGTCTGGCACTAGTTTTTCTTGCTTAAATATAGACAAATGGACGTGTAATTTGTCATTTCTATAGGACATCGATCACCAGTAAAACAAAGACATGTTTCACTTTCCAGAATGTCATGCATCTTTTGAAGCAAGAAAATTGATTTTTTTTTGCCCATTACTGAGACTGCAGTGCAGTTTGGTGGCATCACTGCGTTCCTCTGTTTCTTAATTGGGTCACTTGCTGTTGATATTTCACTGTTGTAAATGATGGCCATTAAGTCACTGCCATCTTGTTTGCATCCAAAGAAGAATTATTTGTATTAAGATACAAAGAATTGCAAATGATGGAATCCTGAAAATGAAACAAAAAGTGCTCAGATGTGTGGCAGTTCTCGGGAGCCTCTGAAAAGGAAAGAGGTGGATTTATTATTTATGCCCTTTATTAGAAATTAAGCAAGTATTCACATGTAGCTGCAGACACTTGGGGGAAAAAAGCTACTGTGTAAATGCATGTTCTTACCCCTTCGGGCTGTGCCGCAACATTTTGCTAGCAGTATAGTTCTTTTGAACTATAGTGACTGTTGTTATGTTGTCAAATGCAACAGCCAATTCTGTATGCATCACAGTCCCACCAATAGCCAAATGACCAGTTGAGCCTGTTTCTGCTGGTGTCGGTTGAGCGAGGAAAGTTGATTATGAACACCAGGAGAACTTCTTCAGAAAGGATCATGGTTCCAAACTAGGGATGGGTTGGGTGGGTTAACATCTCATATGAAAGGCTGACATCCTATCATTGTTTTAAAAATAAATTACAGCCTAGATTAGGTGCTGGAGACCCAGACTGATGCTTGAATTCGGAACCTCCTTGACTTGGAGGTGCAAATGCTACCAAGCGAATGAAGCTGGAGGAAAAGACAGGGTGTCTGCTAAGAGTCAGATTGAGTAAGCATCGACATAGGCCCACTCTGAAGTTACAATATTTTATTGTGTTTCAGGTCAGAAGGCTGACCTTTAATTTAATAGACAAATGAGACAAATTTACTAGTGCTCAGTTGTCATTTTTTTCTGTTTTATAAATCCCAAAAGACCCAACACTCTCAACATCACATCGTTCAGCACTGCATACATACATTATCATTTGTTTGCTCTGCCCCATTAATGACTCCCCTCTGTATTCGCTAACCTATATAATGTGGCTATGAGACTGTGTCTGTGTAATGTCAATTACCACTTAGTTGCTAAATGTATGCTCTGCATAGCTCCATTAAAATTAAAATACTGTCTGTACATTGGCTCGTGGGATTAGGCAGGAGGTTTGTGTAGATTTACTACGATAGGAGCTAATGGAAAACATAACTGTTAACAATCTGAGGTTTTCAATTAGCCCTTCTCTGATTGATTTTTATGAAATCTCATCGACTGATAACTATGCATCGCTGAGCTAACCACAGCACATGCTGGGATATCAACAATTTTTTTTAGGTTAAAAAAAACACATTTATACTTAGTAAAGTAACAAAAAAAAGTACCAAGTCTGAAAGAAAATTGCATCTGCAGTATTTTGCTTTTGTGTTGCAAATGGAATACAAAGCGTTTTTGTCACTGTTTCCTACAGTGATGTTCCTTTAATGCCTGTTTCACAAACCTGTACCAAAATTGTTTTACTTCTGGCCTAAATTTGTGAAACAGCTTTACAATTTTACTGTTACCAATTGAGTCTTATTGTAATTGCAACAAGTGTTGGATTGGTACAATCCTATAAGAGCTTGTTTTAACACAATAGCTGGGTCACTGGTTCGCAGTATCTGAATAAGTTGATCCCCATTTTTATATACGAGGGATATTCGATGCTATTTTGCGTCTGCATTCTGTGAATTTGTCTGTTTGCCCCTGAAGATGATTGGGCTTGTTAATTGCATGTGATTTAAGCAAGCTTTCTCACATGACATGAAGGTTGACATACTGACTGGTCTGTTTCCAGATCATTCACGATTTTTAAAAAAATCCCGGTTAGCATGTATCAAAGGTGTAGTCCAGTTAAAACTTCGTCAAAGTGCATGAAAAAATTTCCCTGTAGATCTGAGCAAACCAAAACAGCACCCCCTTCAGGAAATCTAATCTTAAACTTTCCCTTCTTCAGAACAACTATGAGAATATGTTGAAGTAAACTATCAGGATTTAAAAGGTGGAACTTTTATTCAGCAGGCTTTGTTTATATTTAGAAAAATACTTTAGCGATGGCTCTCTCGATGTCAATATATCTTATTTAGTGTGATGGATTTGTTTTTCATTCCGTGCGTGAATCATTTTTATGTTTTGCCTTGGCTTTTACCTGTATCAAAAATGTAATTTCTTTGTACAACCCAATAGGGGTCAGTAGCCTTTAAACTGTGCCTCTAGTTATGTGTGAAAGACATACTGGGTACAGTTGGTCTGTCACTAATAGCCTGTGCATCATTGCCTGGAATAAATCTGCCAATGTAAAGGGAGCCAGATGTATTGCCTTTAGAATGTCTTACCTTTAGAATGTCTTACCTTATAGGGTGTAATCAGGTTGAATTATGAATGAATTATGAATTGTTGAATACAAAGAGTGAGAGAGAGAGAGAGCGCAAGATCATACCTTGCCTTGTTTCCTGAATTCTCCGAGATCTGGTTTGTCAGATCTTCACAGGACTGCCGGAGGGCAGTGGGATCTTCCCATGCCAAGCAATGGAGGTGGCAGGAGAAGCTGTTTGGCTAGTTGAGGTTTGGCGGTGGCAAATGCTACATTCACCCCCAGCCATCTGTCAGATGTGAGCCTCATTGACTTGAGGCTGAAGTGACTGAATGGGGATCATGGCCATCCTTTGATCAGAATACTTTTTTAAAAAAAGTTTTTGAGTGAATTTACTGTTAGATTTCAATTAAAAGCTCACTTGTGTGGAATTTATTTCTTGCATATTTCTCAGAAGGCTAAAATCTGTCAGCCAGTAAATTGACCTTTAACTGTGAATAGCTTTCTTTCCCTTGCATTTCAACTAATTAAACAAAAAGCAATTCTGGCACTCATGGCATCATTGGGGAAGTGTTGAGCCCAACAGTGTAAGTTAGCTGAATTAACATGACTATTCTAGATTAATGACTGTCTCTGACTAATGGTTTAATGATTTGCTCTCATACTGATGGTTCAGCTCTCTTGTGTTGTGGGGTTCACCTGCTCGTCTAGGTCAGAATCCCAATGATACCACGAAATGTCACTCTTTTAAAACAATAACCTGAACAAAGTAAAATTACATTAGGGTTGATGCTAATATTTACAAATTGATACATCTAGTATATCTTATTTAGTGTGATAGATTTGCTTTTCATTCTGTGCTTGAATCATTTTTGTGTTTTGCCTTGGCTTTTACCTGTATCAAAAATGTAATTTATTTATACAACCCAATAGGGGTATTTATTTCTGTGTTAGAGAATACATTGATAAACTGATATCCCAGTGGTTCAGAGGTAAAGTTTCTGCCTTTGAGCTGTCGAAACCAGTAATGTCACAGACTCAATCTGTGTACTGTGGCATCAGCTGACCAGGCAGCAGTGGACCATTAAGAGTCACTGCAGCGCCCTTGTCTTAGAGAGAGGATGAATGGCCACAGGTTCCATTCCTGATCTGCGTTGCTGCCAACCCCCTTTTAGTAATTAAGCGCATGTGCTGGGAGGCACCGTATGGTCAATTAGCCTGCCACCATTCACTGTCAAGGGTCACACGGGAGCAAAGGTCACCTGGCCGGTGTATCCAGGAAGAGCCAAGATCCCAGGGAGATAGCAAACAGCTTCATGTCAAGAGGGGAGGGAAGAAATTAGGGAAAATTGGAAAAATTCCTACTGGTTAGATGTCAAGTGACCTCTTGAGTAACTGCGTTCAAACTAAATGTGGCATTTTCTTTATTGGTATGAACCACATCAGAGATCTCTTATTCTTATAAATGCAAGTATTAATGAAAAGAGCCAGTATTTCACACTTAAAAACTATATACCTCTTCAAGTAATACCTATTTTATATATTCACCTTAGAAACATAAAGCTTTTTAGGATCAGTAAAAGACTAGTAAACCCAGCAGACCATTTACTTAGATCAACACCACCTAACCATTCGCTTTTTCTCTCCGGAAATGTATTTGTTGCCAGTTGAACCTATTTAAACAATCCGTTCACTTCAGTTACCTTCCCTGGTGATTTATTTCACCTTAATTTAAAATAGGGTTCAGAAACTAAGGGATGTCATTTAAAAATTAGGAGTGATTAGGGAATTTGTGCAAATGGTAATGGCCATATGGAATAAGTTACACAGAGGGAAAAAAATGTATGAAGAAAATGTTACAGGTTTAGGAGACAGCTAGATATGTTTTGTTGAGAAGAAGAAGGATGAAGCGGTGTAAAATGGGGAGGGTGTTGAATTCAGTCAAAAACCTGGTGAGATTGATGGGCCGAATGGTCTCTTTCAGTTCCTGTGGCTTGGTGCCAGGGACACACTTTTTAAGTGACAAGGGGGTTCACAGTGCAAGGCATTGTTTTTCTCCATAGAGACGACTGATCTGTGCAGATCTATTGCCGGTACTGTGCTGAAGAGATCTGAGGGAACTTGCTTGGAAACGTTTAAAAGCATCTTTGTGGAAATGCTGGCGGGTAGCTGTGAGAGCGTTTCCTCGGGTCGGCAAGGAGATGGCAAAACTCAGTTCTTTTTTGAGAATTCTGATTACATTGTGAGTTCACTTCTGAAACACTTCTAATGAAAAAGCCATGTGTTAGGTGGATGTGTGTATTTTCAAGTGGGGACCCTTGCTTGTTTCTAAAGACACTGTATATTTTACTTTCTCCTTTCTGTTGGCTACGCTTCAGTCTGAACCTGTCAAAAGCTGTTGCCTAGTCGAATGGCTCATGCTGAATTTCAGCAATGTGAGAAGATAAATCCCAAGTCAACAAAATGAATGTTCTTTGTGCTACGTTTTGTTTTAACAACTGTAAAGTATATATTTTGAGGTGGCCGGTGTGGGGTGAGGGGGGGAAGGGGTGAGGAATGTGGGAGGATAAGAAAGACAAGATTCGTCCTTGCACTGTAAATTTTCTCATCTGCCTATTATTCTGAATAACTCGGGTGGGTGGGAGTGGTGGTCGGGAGTGGGGGGGGGGGCGGGGGGGCAGCACGGTGGTGGGAGTTGAAGTGTGCAAAGTCCTGTCACTAAAAGATAAAGAATTAGGCTATCATATTAACACAATGTACTGGGACAGCCTTAATGAAAAACATTAATGGCATTCTTCATTCAGTGGTGTAGCAGTGAGTAGGTCATTAAAGTTCCCCTCATCAGGAACCATATGGAAATGGCTGTAGAGATCTCCAGTAAATTTTTTGAAGTATAATTGAACAGCTGTCTCTGATTAATTGATTAATTTAAAGCCAGGAAAAGCAGGTAAAACCCAAGGTGAAGGATGTGGTTGCACATTAAATGGATAGAATACCACTCCTGGGACCTTCTTACAGGTTCTATATTGGGAGGATACACTCGGTTGACAGTATTAAAATCGAGCTGGCGGCTCCTGTGTCTGGAGCTCGAGAGGACTGGGGGCTGCTCAGATAACATGCTTTAATCCAGAAGCTGCTTCCGACTGGTTTTATGGGGCAAGATGAGCATTCGCAGTGACCTGCAGCAAGATGTTCCTACCGTGTCTGCTTTATAGCTTTGAACCTTTTTTCCTGACTGTAGAATCATAGGAATTTGCAGTGCAGATGGAGGCCATTCAGCTAAAAAAGAAATAAGGCCATAGCAGGGAAACTTATTTGAGCAGCCACGTACGCAACTTTGTGCCAGAATGCACGTTTCAGGATAAACCCCAAGAGGTTAAAAGCAATGGCTGATGAAGGCTGCCAGCTGGCTGCCATTCTGAAGCACAGTGATACCAACCAGAAGGCCACCATTCGGATCACACTCTCCCGTTCACCCTCCAGATTACTTTTGTTGAGTTGTCAGGTTGTCAAGAGGAAAACAGGATGGAAATTCTCCCCTGGACTGGCCGTGCGCAACACCTTGTGATTTGACCAAGGGAGCTTAATACTTGTTACAGTCCTGGTGATAAGTGCAGACTAACCCATGCTAGCCAAAGCGAGTAATGTGAGCGTGGGGTAGAGATAACAGCTGGGGTGTGGTTTGGGTAGGCAATTAAAGTTGAGGGAGGCAGCTGAGTTATAACAATTAGAGGAACCATTACATAAGGAAACTCTTTCTCATTTCTACTTGTCCTAGACTAAGATATTTCACTGCAGTATATCAGTGACTGCAATAAATAGAGTGCAGCTGATTAGGCAAGGACTGAGTGGTCTTAACAATTGACCTCTGTTACTATTAAAGGTCTATGGTTTATATTAATTTACCAGCAGAAGTAATACTACATGATTCAGTCCATGCTTTGTTTGCTAATTATTGAAAGATAGCTTTTGGTTGTCTCTGTATTATAATTGATTCTGTCACAGCATTAGATTAAACTAATGGAAAATTGTCTTCTATTGAAATTTGAAAGTGATGAGAGCAGCTACACAGATATTCTGCAATCTTTCTTTCTCCCTCCCCCCCCCCACCCCCCACAGTGTGTTAAAGTCAAGACACACTCCTCTAGCCTGTCCTCCTGAAGACGTCAACATTGGACTTCCTTAGCTATCCCTCCCTCCAGAGTGATATAGCGCAGAAGGAGGCCATTTGGCTTGTTGCGCCTCTGGCTCTCTGCAAGAGCTGTCCAATTAGTCCCACCCCACCCCCCTGCTCTTTCCCCATAGCCCTGCAAATTTTTCATTTTCAAGTATTTATCCAATTCGCTTTTGAAAGTTACTATAGGCTGCTTTCAGGCAGCGCCATTCCAAGTCGTAACAACTCAGTGCGTAAAATACAAAACAAATCCTCCTCATCTCGCCTCTTTCCGGGCTTCAAAATCCAAGCTCGCTGTACCCTAACTGTGGTTTTTTGCTTTATCTTTTCTTTCGTTCCGACCCATTTCAGCAGCTTGGCCGATCCCCGCACAATACCCTAGATTTTTAAACAAGATTCTTATATTCCTGCACTCGGCTGTTGAATCACCTGGGCATACGGAGTTAAGGGAACATTGGGTGGGGAGAAGCACACTCCCCGAACTTAGCCTGGACAACTTTATTTTCCCCATCCATCAGGGAAGTTCCCTAGGGGCCATGTCTCCTTCCCTACCTGAAATTACCTGTATTTCCCACACATAGCAATGATCCAATAGCTGTAGGTGCAGGAACAGAAAGATCCGCCCAGGTAAGATAATGTTAACTTCCATTGATTCTCATATTGAGGCTGATATCCAGGTTCTATTTACCTATTACCCATGTGTTCACCGGATATACATTGCCTCTCGTTCCTGGTTTTCAAGTCCCCCTGTGGCCTCATACCTCACTATCTCTTAACCTGTTCCAGTCCTACGATCCTCCGAGATCTCTGTGCACCTTCAATTCTGGCCTCCTTCTACACATCTCCACTTTTCAGTTGCCATTGGAGCCCGTGCCTTCAGGTGCCTAGGTCCCATGTTCTGGAATTCCCTTCACAAACCTCTCCGCCTCGCTACCCCTCTCTGCTCCTATAGGATGCTCCTTAAAATCTACCTCTATGGCTAAGTTTTGGTCACCTGACCCAAAATTTGTTTGTGCAGCTCCGTGTCAAAATCTGTCTGATAATTCTCCTGTGACAGGCCTTGGCGCTCTTTCGTTAAAGTGCTACATAAATGAAAGTTATTCTTGGTGATATTTTAATAAAATGCATCTTTCTGTTTTCTTGCAGGTAAAGACGAGCCTTCAAGCTACATTTGCACAACATGCAAGCAGCCTTTCACGAGTGCTTGGTTCCTGCTCCAACATGCGCAGAATACACACGGATTCCGGATTTACTTGGAGACGCACCCATCGAACAGCCCCCTTACTCCTCGGATTGGCCTTCCCCCCTCCTTGGGCCCAGACCCCATCTCACAGTCCCCCCTTACTACTTTCCTCGGTGAGAACAATCCTTTCAACCTGCTGCGAATGACTGGACCTATCCTTCAGGAGCACCCGGGCTTTGGCGATGGCCGCCTCCCCAATACACCCCCCATTTTCAGCCCGCCGCCTCGCCATCATCTAGACCCGCATCGTCTGGACCGCCTTAGTGCTGATGAAATGGGCTTGGTATCTCAGCATCATAGTGCCTTTGACAGAGTAATGCGCTTGAACCACCCACTGGGCATCGAGTCCCAGACCATGGACTTCTCCAGGAGGCTCCGAGAACTAGCAGGGAACAACAGCTCCACTCCGCCCTTGTCGCCCAGCCGTCACAATCCTATGCACCGCTTACTTCAGCCCTTCCAGCCCAGCCCCAAGTCACCGTTTCTGAGCACTCCGCCACTCCCTCCTATGCCCCCCAGCAGCACAACCCCTCCTCAGTCACAGTCCAAGAGCAAGTCCTGCGAGTTCTGCGGGAAAACCTTCAAGTTCCAGAGCAATCTGATTGTCCACCGGCGTAGCCACACAGGGGAGAAGCCGTACAAGTGTCAGCTCTGCGACCATGCCTGCTCCCAGGCCAGCAAACTGAAACGTCACATGAAGACGCACATACATAAGTCAGCCTCCATCACAGCCAGGTCAGATGATGGACTGTCCACCACAAGTTCACCCGAACCTGGCACCAGTGAGCACGCGGGTGGAGAAGGCTGCGGCCTGAAAGCCAACATAACAAATTTCAACACTGGCCAAATGAATGAGAACGAGGAGGAAGAAGAGGAGGAGGAGGAGGAAGAGGAGGAGGAATTGGAAAATGAAAGCAGGCCTGAGTCCAGTTTCAGTATGGACTCCGAACTGAGTCGCAACAGAGAGAATGGCTTCAAATTACCAGTGAACGAAAAGCACTGTGTTCTGGGCAAAGTCATGGAAAATGTAGGCCTCCGTGCAATCCAGCATTACAGTGATGTGCTAACTGACAAGCAGAAGCGTAATAGCTTCTCAAAACGATCCTCTGACGGTCAGAGAGACACTGGAGATGAAGACTCTGTTGCAGGAGAATTGGATCGACCAGAAGATGGCACAGTGAATGGAAGAGGCTTTGGTCCTGGTGACCCTTTCCCTAACACATTGCCTCGGAAACCTCCTCTGATCACTAGTCCCTCTCTGTCGATTGCTTCTGCGAAAAGAATTAAAATGGAGAAAGACCTAGACTTGTCCTCGGCACCTTTAATTCCCTCTGAGAATGTTTACTCTCAATGGCTGGTGGGCTACGCAGCATCAAGGCACTTCATGAAAGACCCATTCCTGGGATTCGGCGACTCCAGACAATCTCCCTTTGCCACTTCTTCTGAGCACTCCTCGGAGAACGGCAGCCTGAGGTTCTCCACTCCACCCGGAGACATGCTGGACGGAGGCCTCTCGGGCCGCAGTGGCACGGCCAGCAGCGGCAGTACCCCTCACATGGGAGGGCCCGGCCCGGGAAGGCCGAGCTCCAAGGAAGGACGCCGGAGCGACACTTGCGAGTACTGCGGCAAAGTGTTCAAAAACTGCAGCAACTTGACAGTGCATCGCAGGAGCCACACCGGCGAACGGCCTTACAAATGCGAGCTCTGCAACTATGCATGCGCCCAGAGCAGCAAGCTGACGCGCCACATGAAAACGCACGGTCAGATCGGCAAGGAGGTTTACAGGTGCGACATTTGTCAAATGCCCTTCAGCGTTTACAGCACCCTTGAGAAACACATGAAAAAATGGCATGGAGAACACTTGCTGACAAGCGACGTAAAAATCGAACAAGCAGAAAGAAGCTAAAGCTCCTTGAAGTAAAAGAGACTTGGTTTTAAAAAAAAAACACACACACAAAAAATTCAATTGTAAAGCTTAATTAATTGCCAACTGAGAAAGTCGGCCCAGAGTGCCTCCTGTGGCACTTAAATATTTTCAAGGTATAATTTGTGTCTGAGAAGTTCAATCAAACCTGAGGGTGATGTAGAGGCAGTAAAATAATGTTGAGCCTTTTCAACTGTGCAATAATTTCTGTATTTATTGTTTTTTTAAAAATATTTTTTCAAGCATCATGTGCAGGTACTTTTTTCCTTTTCCATTTTTTTCGTTGTTTGAAACTTTTGTTTTTTTTTTTGGGTATCCCTTTTGATTTTACCCACTTTTTAAAAAAAAACCTGAGATTACTTGCATTTTGAGGTGCAGATCTGTAGAAATAACCCTTTTCCCAGGCCACAGCTTATGTGGAATTGAATAGTTAAGCTACTCAACGCAGTAATTTCTTGAATAGAAGCCGCGTTTACTCATTCTTTTACTTTTTTTTTTAAAAGGGGGAGGAAGGATTGGAATTGCACAAAAATATTTTTTTTTAATTTTAAGATGAGAAAAAGCCACAGCGGATCACAATCCTAATCGTAGCACTTAACAGGCTTTTATCACAAGCTGGGTTCGAAATGTAGCACTGATCTCGCCAGCCTCTGGTGTCTGGAACTGCCATTGTCGCTTTTCATCAATGACGCCTGGCTAAAACTAATGCAGTTTATAACAATTACAAAAAAAAAGTAGGCAAATGAGAGAGGCAGTTTACTACCTGGTATCCAGTTGTACCAGCCGGAAACTTAACCTAAGCAATAACGGGCTTTTAGTTGTGATATTAATTAGTGAATAAAACGCACAGCAAAGTAAATCTGAGCAAAGTCAAAAGTGCATTACTGCCAACACATATGGAAACATCTGTGCTCGATTGTGAGCGATATGCATTATTGTAGAAATGCACTGCTATTTTGCCATTAGGAGTAGATGGTCTTTGGCCACTGTGTTACATAGCTAAATTTGTACCTGAGATATTTCCTTTTTTTGAACCCGCACCTTAACATATTTGTTTTTTTAATTATAGAAACTGCGACTTCTGAACAAGAAACTATGGGAAATCTATGGTCCAAAAGGGTTATGGTATACATTAGGGAACAACTGAGATTAAAAGTGTCAGTGTTGCTTAGCATAGCATTCACAATGCTGGCACTATAAAAAAAAATGTTAATGTCAGTTGACGGTTTTTATACTGCCATTCAATTTGACATGAGTGCCTTGAATATTTGATCTTCCTAATGAGTCTCTGAGACAAATGCAAAACCATTTTTTGTGAAGTTAAAAAAGTACTGATTTGAAGAAGAGAAAAAAAAATCACACAACAAAGAGAAAAATGTACGTCATATTAGATTCTAGAGTTCTACACGCACCAACAATCCAGCATTTGTAAAACAAAAACAAAAATAAATCAGCGGACCTTCACGCCAGCCGCTACAAGTTGGTGAAGACGAGACAACATCCCTTCCCCCCACTTGCCCCCCCTACCCATCTAATCAACTTCGGAAAACCAGTTTGACGGTCTGTGCTCATCAATTGACGCTGCAGGACGCTGCTTAAACTGTGGGAACCCCACTGTAGCAAGGCTCAAAAGTTTTTAAAAAAAAAGACGCCTCCAGAGTCCCAACAAGAACGTAAAGACAGTTACTCATCAGGAACAATGGCTACTCCTTATTTTTTTTTGTTCTGAACAGAATTTAGTGCACTCAGTCTCGAATAAGTTTACAGTATTGAATATATACAAAGGTGGAAAAAAAACAAAAAAAATTGTGTGTGTGTGCGTGCGTGTGTTTGTTGAATGATCAAGAGATTTTTTTTTCTGAAGTTTGCTTAGTAAATACATGGATGCCATTATGGCCATGTGTATATTGGTTCTCTCTGATTCAACTGGTGACGGGGTTTAATATATATATTACAGTTTCTTGATCACTGTAAAAGTGTACCAGTATTTGTAATAATGGAGAATGCCTGGGCATTTTACAAAATGGAGAAAAAAAAACAAAAAAATTTTTTTTTTTTTTTTTCAAAAATGGAAATTGTTGCAGTAAATTTGTGGGTCTAAAATTGTACTTGTCACTGTAATTGTAAAGTCTAATTGACTATCAGTTTTAGTAGACTTTTTTGCCTTGGGTGTTTTATCTTTTTTCAAAAATTGTATAGAACTTGTATTGGGAAGAACGATTACTGCTACCATATGTAGACAAGAAAAAAAAATAGTAGAAAAGTGCATATTCATGTAATTGCTTTGCTTAAATCACATTCCTGACCTGTACTTTTTTCCCTCTGTTTCTCTGGAATGGTTACTTGGTATTGGTTCATAATAGTGTAGGCACTTGCTGTATTTATACAGGAGCTTGTATTTTTTAACTGTTTGCTTGTCCTTTTAAAGGTACAACAAAAAAAAGTACCTTTTTTTTGGTAGTGGATTAGAAAAAGAACACACAGGCTGCCATAATATATTTTTTTAATTTTGGCAGGATAAAAATAGTGCAAAAATAATTTGTATGTTCTGAAATCTTATTGTACAGGAGAAAAAAGGTCGTGTAACGACCTTTTGTTAAAAAAATACAAAAAGGAATTAGGAAATGCATTGCTGGTCACTGATAATTTGATTTTCAGTTGTACAGTTTCCCTCCCAGATTCCCTGTTGGGTGTGCACGGTTTACAGTTTTGCCAGTCTGTTTCGAGTCTTTTTTCCTTTGTGATTTGCTGCCTTCACTCTCCCTATTCACACGGGCCCTGTTAGATCCGTTGTGGTCAGAGTTAGATCAATGTAAATCGGACTGAATGAAAACTAAAATGTGTTGCATCTCAAGCTGCTTTATGGATCATTCAGTACATGACATTGAAGACAGTAAATGGATTGTGTCATGTGCATGCTGGGGAGGTGTATGCTCACAGGGATGAGAAGTTTGATTATTTTGGGCACATTTCTGCCTTTGTTTTGTAAAATAGTTGCCCAGTTTTTCTTTTTTTTGAAGAAAAATGAATGATTAAGTTAAACTATTATGTATGCAGTATGTAGTTACCACTAGATGTCCCTAAAGCATCCAGTTATTTGTGCACTAGAGACCACTAGTGGTAGTGAATAAATACTGCATTTCTCCACAATGGAACTGCCTTCAATAGTTCCATATTTTTATTTTCTCTTGTAGTTCCTCTCTTGTCCCTGATGCATCCACATTACGTGCATGGCACTATTTTGTTCAGCGTTTCCATGGGGATTTGGGTTTCAGGCCTCCTTGATCTGCTGCTGTGTAAAACTGATGAGGCAGGTACAAGTATATGTTGATCTAACTGCCATTTGGTTTTTTTTGCGTTAACAGGATCATTCACTCCTTATTTCACATTCCACGGGTTCCTCAACATATGTAATGATAATAGGTAAGAGGTGGGATGAAACCTTTTGTATTTTGACACTTTGAAATTTGCACTAAAAGGCAGAAACAAAATAAACCGTCCTGGATGAATAATCTGTACCTTTAACTATTAAGGTCTGAAATATTAGCACTCCACTACCTAAAGACATGGGCAGCATTCATTAACCTCCACGTGTTTTAAATTGCTTGTCAGTCGATGAGCTAAGTGGCTTGAAGTATCCAATTGTTAGTAAGTTTGATATTCAGACATTCCAGTGCATTCTCTGTAAATAAAATGTAGCATGAAAGCTGTAGAGACTCCATTGCATATCTGTTAATCTGCAACTATTGCTGTTTGGGCTAGGTTTTGTGTCAGCGGTTGACAATTACACATTTTTAATTGATCTTTGTTTAGGTAAGATAACCAGAGACCATTTACACATTTTTTCTAAAGCTCTGGTCTCTATGATGCCTTTGATACTCCTGCAGCATTTTAATTATCTCAAATAGTTCAATGAGAAGGAAGGAGAGGCTCATTCAACATTATCCTAAGTTAGGGCTGAGTGTCAGCCCCATCAGTCCAAGAGATGCACCTCTCAGTGGTTGGACAACAGAAACAAAGGTGCAACTTTGACGGATGTGAAATTCTCATTGGCCAATCAAAAGAATGTTGAATTAATTATGTCAATAAAGTACAATCCATGGAGCCAACTTCTCCTTCAATGTAGCGCTTGTTGGGGCTTCTGTCAGTCTTCTTGGCATGTCAATCTAAGTTTTCCAAGCACATGTTTAGAAAGTTATGTCCCTGTTACGTCTTCCTTAAGAAGCATGCAGACAGTAGAAAAAGCACTGTGGTGAGTTCTGCAAATTGCACATCTGCCATTACTGCAGTGAATGATTGGACCAGAAAGTGGATTTGGGAATAATACATGGGCATCAAATGGCACATATGATTAGATTCCAAATGGACATGTTTTAGAGTTACATCTGGTACCAACCTGGTTCCAACCAAGGCCTGTTTTCCCACTCTAAGGTAGCATTATGCCCTCAGTGTACACTGTTCTCCAAGTGTTGCTTTGCGCAGGAAAGCTCTAAAGAGAAAATTACCTTGGGGAACAGGCAGCAATACAAAATTGTATAGGAAGGACAAGTATCTCTCATTTGGAGATGGTTTCATACCACTGAAGGGAGGCAGGGAACTGAATCTAATGTTTACAGCAATATTCTATAGCATAGTGTTTTCAGCCACAAAGGGAAAAAGTTAGTCATGATGGTGATGACTAAGAATTTGCATATTGACAGACGCTGCATGGACTCCAATGGACACGGGTTTACAGAACTAGACAAACATAGATTATTCGCCTAAATCCTCAAATTTTATCTGTGAGAAGCCAAGGATTTACAGCATGGAAAAAAGCACCTTCTGCTGAAAGTGCCCAAGTGCCAGTACTTGGTGCGGGGGATTAATGAACTCTAAGTAGAGCCAGTGTACCAATTACACAATGGGTATAGGTACAGAACTTGTAGTACCTGCTTTCCTAAAGTTGGCAAACTTAAAAAAAGCTGAACATTGTAGTTTCTCGCATAGGCAACCCACCTATAGCCATTTTATATCAGGTCAGTTTAGGATTCATTGATTGCTCCTTTATGTAGTGGTATCTAATGGTCTGACATTGGTCCCCATCACTGTCTAGCATTTGGGCTGTGCTACTTTAGCAGCTTCTGACATTGTGTGCCACTACACAGGATTCAACTCTCCATGCTGCCCTTTACCACAAACCAGTCAACATGGTGTACTTTTCTATGAGTAGATTTGAGGAAAAATACTGACAAACATTCAAAGATTAAGAGCTCACGTTTCATCCCACCTCTGTTAAATACAGTCCACAGGTTGTTTTATCATGACCAAAACACTTTAATGGTGCTGTTGTATTTTTAAGAATTGTACTTAAAATGCAAAGCAAATCAATGCCACTTGAGTTGGACCTATTTGTAACGGCAAGGCAAAATATTTTATTAGCTTTTTTTCTATTTCTGTATTTAGAGCTTTTTATTGTAACTTGAGATTTGGTCTTATACTACAAGTTTGAACTATTTATTATTGCTTGTGTTGTGCTCTGTTTAAAACAGACGCACGTTATCCTTTTTTTATGTTGAAGTGCTGACCAGAGGTCACATCAGCTTGGCTTTGTGAAATATTTATTGTTCTGTTTTCTGTACAAAATCAAACCCTCTCCTAAGCCACACTGTTTTCAGCTTGTGTCTACCATTTCATTCATACACTCATCCAAATGTTTGTCCCATTTTCAAGTGAAAGAAATAAATCAAAAGTTATCTTTACAATCTTCAAACTTTTACCTTTCTGCCTATTTTTTTCCCCTTTTCAGTATCTGGGTTTAACGATATATGTTTAGCAGTTGTCACCTGCATGACTGATGGTATCACAGGTCAAGTTGAGCACAATCAAGACTTAGTGAGATAATAAAAACCTTCGATAACACTAGAAATGATAATGGAACAATATCTGCACTTCATTTTGTGACATCTGGCTGAGTCCTAACGGTCCACTCATCCTGTTGAGTAGGTCAATAATGATCAGATTTTTTTTTTAATAGGTTATCAGTGCATAAGTAACCAAGGACCCAGTTTGGCATACAGTAGCATCGTTGATTTACCAATACACCCTGTTTTTTTAAAAACATCTTTTAATTAAAAATTTCTCGAGCCCAATTCATACCTATTGGGCATCATTTCATCTTTTACACACACACAAAATTCATTGGTGCTTTTTCCACTCACAAATGAAACAATTTTTTCAGTCTTTGCTCTTTATTTTTGATAGACAGTTGTTCCATTAATTTATTTTTTGCAATTGCACTTATTTCATATCCATTGGCACCAGTTTATCCAAATTTGAGTAATAATAAAAAAAACTGACTGGTTATATTTACATAAGAAATGGACTCTTCTGTGTCTATTTATTGCAAAAGTTCCTTTATTTAAATAATAACTTAAACTGACCATTTTAATGAAAACATTATTTTTCCAAATCTGGTTCTACTCCAACCGTAACAGAAAGCAGTTGGACCATTTGAAGACGCTGTTCTATCGGAAGGGATGTTGCTTTAATTTTTCTGTGTACTAATCAGAATGCATCCACGAAAGATAACTTTCAGAAACAAAACCTGAAAATCCTATGCAAGATTTAACGTCTGCAGTGATTACATTGAATTGGGAGTTACATTGAAAAGCAGAACAAAGTCTCAGACAGTGGACTGCTTATTGAAAAAGAAAGCTTATTCAACAGAAGTGCTTTGAGTTAAGTGCCATAGCTTATATGAAATGTATAGAAGCAGCAATAGAGCTCCCTGAGTTAGAGGAAGTCAAGTGCAGTGGAGGTGCAAACCAGCATGTACAGTGGCCAAGGAAATGATGATCAAAGTCAACATGTAAATGATGTGAGCAAGAAAAGGTGTATCTTGTGAATTTTTCAGAATGTGGAAAAGTGATTAGGACTAACAAGCCCCTCCCCATATCACTCATTTTTCAGAAACACATTTAATTGTCTCTTGAATCAATGTATACTGTCCATGTGAATTTGCTTCTCTGAGAATATGCTCCACAACTGTACTCCCCTTCGAATAGAAATGTTCCACCAGTGTTCCCAATTCAACTTCTGTTATTTTAAGTTGCAGCCCCTGGCATTAGTGAGCAGCCCTTGGGTCAACTTTTAATAATTCTTTTTGTTATGTTGAAAACTTACAAGTGATTACATGAAAGTTTTTTTCTCGAGATAAAATAGCCTCAATTTCCGTAACCCTTTCCTTTGTAAGCTCCTGGTGCTGGAAATTATCAGTGTTACTCTAAATGGTTTGCGATATTCAGGATTTCTGAAGTGTATATTAGAATTAATGATCAAAACATAGGCAGGTTGCAAGTGCGGGAGGCAGGATTGTCATACAGACTAACATATAGTAGGTATAGAAGAACATCGCTGAAGAGGATAGCAGAGGAAGAGCTTTAAATTGTTTCTGACTCAAGAATGTGTGATTATATTGGGTACAAAGGGACTATTTTGTATTTTGTACTTCCTCAAACAGGCAAAATAGGGCAATTTGAAATATACTGCATTGAATGTTAATAAAAAGTGTGATTTTCTAGTAATCTCTTCCTGCATAGCATGCACATCAGTACTATTATAATAACTTTGGTTTAACTTCCTTCCTGTCACATGCACAGTAAGCAAGACTGAACTAGCTGATTAAAAATAAACAAGTCTACCTACTACCCACTAACTTACAATGACAGGCTCATCAGACAAAACAACAGTGAGACAAGACTTGCACATTAAGACATCCAAATGCCTATATCATCAAAAAGGTCACAGGAGACAAAATGTGCGCAATAAAATTTTCCAGCTCCTACTATTGAAACTGTCCTGGATAATAAAAGATGCACAAAATTCTGCTGCAAGTTAAAATGTCATGGTTCAAATAATGTTACACACACATTTATTCTCATCATTTATGCTTTCATTGGAACTTTTTAATAGCCTTCTAACACATTGCCAATATTATAGCTTGTGGTAAATTTTTACTTACTCTGTCCTGCACTCCTCGTAAATGGATATAAAGGACCCACTGGTTGGTATCTTGGTGTAATAGGGAATGTGTTAACTTTCAACTAACTTCTACATTAAATCAATGCATTTGTTGCTTTTCCCTGAGTAGAGTGAACTGTCTCAGACATAAGCAATGCTAGAATCAGACAAATAGTTGAAAACTTGACTTGTGCTCAAGTTATTTTTGTTTTGTTTTCTGATTGAGGAAGAGCTACAGAAGAAAATTTCTACAAGGCTAAAATTAACACAAGCTATCCACATTGCTTAAATGATGGTACAAAGCCAGTAATTGTTAGTTTGTTCGATGCCTAGTGCTCATCTCATCTCATTACATGATTCCTTCTCTGATGAACTAAAATCACTTTTCTCAGCTGCTTTCCTAACACTCAATGCTTCTGTAAGTTACCAGAGCATTCACTGTAAAGCATTTTGTCCATTTCAGCCTATGGACATGACCTTTAAGTTTTTAATTAAAAATAGTTTAGAAAACAAACATTTCTGGATATGCTAGTCATTAATGGAAATTTTGCTAAGTTACTAGATGGTAATTAAAGGCGATCTTATATTACATTCTGGAAATCCTGAGGAAAGTGTAGAGAGCATTAATGGGATCAATGTGTAGGATAAGTGTCAAGACGGATATTTGTTTTGATGGAGGTATTCACTCATGGATCAGTGGCTTATCTTCCCAAATTGACCCCTTGCCATGGTATTAAGCAGATGTTTAAGCTTTTATTAAGCTTTTATTATTAAGAGTATAAGCTAAATGCTTATACTCGTCAAATCTTAGGTAAGGAAAAGCCTTCCATCTTGGGATCTCACAGTCCTAGGTTGTCTCTTTGTGATCACTGCCTCTTGATCAGTCACCTCAACAAGCGCAGTGTTGAAATGGATCTCGGAAAGGAGAGGCTCTTGATTGTAAGATAAAGGAGTCCCATTCAAGAAGCTATGAGCACCAGAAATAAACTATCTTTAATTACATTAATATGAGGCTAGCAGATATTTCCCTTACCGAGTTTGCTAAATCATGGATTAGCATTGTTTTATAATGATGGAAAGTATTGTGCATTCTGTGGAATGTGGTCACTTGAATTCTGTAGGGAGCATCATGCACAAATTGTCTATGAAAGGAACAACAATAATTTCATCAGCTTGCTGTGAAGAACATTATCATGTGCCTCTCAAGTCTGCTGTTGAAATCTGGCTTCTTTGATTTCTTTTTCAGATACAGGGATGAGCCAAGCTAGGTGTTTGCCTGGGTTATAAGACAGTTGACTCCCAGTGCAGCACACCTTAGGTGGCCAACCATTTGGTGCCCATAGAGGAAAATCTATCCAACACTATTTAGGATGACCAAATGGAACAGATTTCCATCATCTGCAGATGTGTTGCAGACAACGTTATGCCTAGGATAGATTCTTATGAGGCCTAAAATGCCCATGAAACAACAGGTGTCCAGCTAGTGAAGGGATATGCATAGGTACAAAGTATAAGAATACCATTCTGAACCACAGTAATTGTTGGGGTGATGTGTAGAAATGAGAAGACAGATCCCAGGAATCATAATGGCATAGAGGCAACATAATGGGAGTGAACCTATTAAGGTGTTTTTTTAAAACAGTGAGCAGAAATTTCCAATGATGTTTGGTGATGGGAATAATCAGTAGGTGGTGGGAAGGTGGGGTGGGAGCAAATTCTGCTTCAATGTTCCATTACTGATGATGGTGGTAGAGAAGTTCCTGATTAAGAGCCTAAGAAGATTCTTAGGGGGCTTGACAGGGTAGATGCTGAGAGGTTGTTTCCCCTTGTGGGAGAGCCTAGGACCAGAGGGCATAATCTCAGAGTAAGGGGCCACCCATTGAAGACAGAGATGAGGAGGAATTTTTTCTCTGAGAGTAGTGAATCTGTGGAATTCTTTCCTGCAGAGGCTGGATCGTTAAGTTTATTCAAGGCTGAGATAGTCAATTTTTAATCAATAAGGGAATCAAGGGTTATTGGGAAAAGGCAGGAAAGTGGAGTTGAGGATTATCAGGTCAGCCATGATCTCACTGAATGGTGGAGCAGATGAATTGCCTACTTCTGCTTCTACGTTTTATGGTCTAAGTCTTAGCAAGTTCTTATATTCTGTGGAACACAGAAGGTTAAGGGGAGATTTAACTGAGGTTTTTAGGATTTTGAAAGGGATTGATGGGATAGATTGAGAGAGGTTTCTCTGCAGCTGGGAGATTCTAGGGCAAAGGGGAAAATCAGAGCCAGGTGATGCAGGAGGGAAGTTTGAAAATACTTTGTAAAGCAAAGGGTGGTAGAAATAATATGCAACTCTCCCACAAAACGCTACCAGTAAGCATTTTAAATCTGAAATTAATAGATTTTTACTATGGCCAAGAGTTTTATGGGGAAAAAGAAGCCAAGGCAGTTGGATGGAGTTGGGATACAGATATGATCTAATTGAATGATGGAGCAGGCTCGATGGGCTGAAGGGTATATTTCTGTTCCTACATATGTAATGAATTGGTAAAGTTCCTCAGAAAGGGAAATGTTTGAAATGATTTCTTAGCCTAGTGTAACAATAGAAATGTGCTTTTGTCATTTATTGTATTCCTTATATTTCAAGCATTCATGTGTTTATCAGAGAAGTAGCCATTAAAAAAAACACTTTCCTGAGGCTCCCAGGTTGTGGCAACAGCTATCTGTACAGTGAGCAACAGCCTTTTCACCCACAGCGATACAAGAGTTCATCCTAGAAGCCCTTTTACATCTATAGAATTTGCATGTGCATTTATCTACTTAAAACCTAACTCTCGAGCCCAGGCTTTTGATTATCTGTCCTAATATCTCCTTATATGGCTCAGTGTTGATAGGTGCTCCTGTGAAGCATCTTAGGATGTTTTATTATGTTAAATATGCTATATAAATGCAATTTATTGTTATAAAACTGTCCAACAAGGATTTTTTTCCCCCCGAAGAAAATAATTTGAAGCCTCTGATACATAGCTCACATACTTAGGCAAAGAGGGGTCCCGATAAAGCACCTGATGGAATCCTCCCTGGTCATCAGCATCAAAGGAGCCAGATTCCATGGTATCCAGGGGGAATTAATCTTCATGCAGAACTAGAGCTTCTTGTTTGTAACAGTAAAAGGCTTTTTTTTTGCTACAACATGATCAACACTTTCCAATTAAAACTGTTAGCTCAGTAGCCATCCAACTGCTGCCTCTGTTCACAACGGGTCTGAGTAGAGCCATCCTTTAAAAACATCTCTAGAGTGAAGGGCTGGGGCATCAAGTAGGAAGAATCATCAATTCCCTATCATTGACTAAAAGTGCTTGCCCAACAGGGTAGCAATGTGTCTGATGAAACAAATTGGTGCAAGGTATCCCAAGAAAGCAAATTGGCACGTCAACAGACTGAAGATGAAAGCAATTAGCCCGTCTTTCCATCACTTGCTGCAACTATGGTGCCTACTATCAAGAGATGGATTACCCAGGGCTGCACAAGCTAATCCTCCTCTTTATATAGTTGGCACTATAGTAACAGGAGCAATGCCAAATTATGCGCATGAGATTGGGCTCTGTGAAAAGAGATACATAATACCTATGGCTCAGCATTTATCAGTAAAATAAATAACTTTACAGACTTTCTAAGTAGGAGAATTATATACTCCATGACAGCTTTAGATATGGTGTTAGACACAAAAATCGTGTGTGTTCTGGTTGCAGGTGATGATTACAACATTCTAGCCCTTCACAGATTCTATTCCATAGAAGTGGAAAACACCTTTCTTTCTGACCTCAGAGGGCCAGGGTTCTTGTGACAATTGATTAGTAGGCCTCAAGAGCTCAATTCTCAGATCATTTCAATCTTTGTGGTAGTCCCTGTTTGCATTGTCTTGTGTGCTCTTCTTAACCAAGGCCTTGTCCAATGGTTCAGGTAGATGTTAAAGATCCCATTGCACCATTGGAATAGAGAAGGGTGTTCTCCCAGTGTTCTGACCAATATATTTCCTTCAAATGACACTCCGAAAGATGGACTAACTACTCATTCATCTCATTGCTGTTTCTGAGACGTTGCTGTGCACAGAATGATGTTTGCCTACAAAACAACGACTGCACATCAAAGTAATTAATTGTGTATGAATTTCTTTGGGATATCTATGGGTAATATGATAAAGCATGATATAAGTGCAATTTCTCCCAGAGGTATGTTTTTCTTTTTGGTGCTCTCAACTGGCAAAGCTCTGTACTGGGAGCTGTAAAGATGAGAATTTGCTTTCTTCTCTCTTGCTGATTGAACCTCAAGCTATCTAGGAGGTTCTGGTATCCTGCTTCCTCCACTATTAAGTTGAGTAGGGATGAACAAGTGCTCAGAGGGTTTAGTGTAGATGGATGGCTTAGTTTATAGTGAGGTCTGGAAAACTCAATATTTGGGCATGCACTACAAATGAATGAGAGACGCTTCCTATTTTATCCTCAAGACCCCAAGGTCCATTCCTATATCAAGTGCTATGTTATCTTCATTGGCAGATGAAGATTGTGCTGGTTTTCAACATAATTATTACTTTTGAATTGACTATCTCCCTTTTTCCTTCCCTTTTTCAAGTTGCTATCTTTCTATCAATGAGAATGGGTCGCATTTATTAAACAGGTGGGAATATGTTTGGAAGATAATTCCATTTTTACTTACATGTAGTCCTCCCTCAAGAAGCTTGGTTGAAAGAACACTTTCTTTTCTTTACAAATGCAGGTGACGTCAAGTGGCAAGATGTGCTAGGATCCAAACCCAAGATAGGGTTGAAAGCATTCTCTCATTTGCACTAGTGAAGTGTTATTAAACTTGTACTCATTAATAACATTATGTGCATCAATGCACTCTGATGTATTTTCCAATTAATTACATACAAAAATTGCTATTAAGACCTCACAACTGGGTAGGAATGTGTAGTGAAATTGTAAATGGATTTCCTATAGTCCTCCTCTGGTGGCTGTTCCTAGCAAAATTTTAAAGATGTTCTAAAAGATCAACCTCAGTTCCATGGGAAATATGAAACAGAGGGAATTTTCACAATTCATTTTCAATGGCAACCAAGGGATCTTAATCACAACATTATGTGTTGTGTGCCATCAGTTAACATTAAAAAGTAGCAAAGGCGATGCCAATTTTACTGGGATTTTTTGTAGGTTGAACTACTTAAGTAAGCAATTAGAATGTCCGACCGAATGATACCATGTATAAATTTACAGCAGTCACACAGTCCATTTTATATATTCTTAATGTGCTTGAAAGATGTTTCCTCTGATAGCTATGTTCAATCCCAGCTCTGCTGTAGCAGCAAAAAGTAAATTAAAAACAAAAGCAAAAATGAAAACATAAGTTATGATAGAGGAAAGCATTGAGGCAAAAACAAAAATGAAAAACATGCAAGGATTGAAAGCTGAATAAGTAAGTTAGACTTCACACTAGCAATCACTTTTAACCTTTCATGACTTTATTCACGTAGGTGGCTGTTGAATCTGCATGACAAACAGTTCTTAATACTAAACTGGAAGTGTAGTCAGTCACCCATTATTACATATAAGGGAAGCTGCATGCCCAGAGTAGGTCCTACTGACCAATATTGTTGAAATTTATGTCATCATTGGCTCTGGTAAGCCATTATGAAAAGAGCCCAGGTTTATCTATTTAAATTAAATTAAGGCCAATGATCCTAGAAAAAAGGGTTGGATAGAGTTTTAATTAAACTGTTGAAGACATGGGCTGGATTTTCATGCCTTTGACTGTGTTGGAATTGAGGCAGATGGATGGAATCCGATTCCAGGATTCACGCCCCTATTTCTGGTGTGCCTAATTTTTGCAATTATTTCTGACCTGACCGGATCCATTGCAGGGGCTGGCATCTCCTAACCCGCACAACCCCCCCCCACCAAATTTTCATGGAGTTGGGCCAACTTCATCTTGACTTGTGGTTCACAGTGCCTCAGAGGAGTTGTCTGGTTTCAGGAGCATTTTGAAAGGTAAGGTCCAAACACCTTACCCATGCCTCCTCCATGCCAACTCAGGTCCCCCACCCACTCCAATGTCAACTCATACTCTCCATGCTCATTCACCCAGTATGCACTCTGTATAGAACCAATGAACACTGTAGTAACAATGGCTTGTGTGGAACTGCTTAAAACACACCCATTCATAATTTTCTAAAAAGAGCTGCTGTTGCTACAACACTATAAACTGTTAATCAACCAGCCTTTAAAGTATCAATAACAAGAACTATAAGTCCTTGACACTTTGGCAAGAACTTTCCCATCGGCGAGCGGGGGCGGGGCCCGCTCGCCAACATGTAAAATGATGCGGAGTGACATCAGGCGGAACTCCCGACGTCATCCCGCGTCATTTGCATTTTCAGGTTGGCGGGCGCATAGCTGACTTGGCTGCACCCCCGCCAACCTGTCAACGGCCTATTGAGGCCATTCAAAAATCAATTAAAGCAATTAGTGGACCTGCCCGTCCAACCTTAAGGTTGGCGAGCAGGTCGGGAGCACTGGTGGCCACCTGAAAAAGCATGAAACCTCATCCACGGGCGGGATGAGGTTTCAGGACTGAATTAAAAAATTAATATTCACTTTTACTTAAAGTTATGCCCATGTGCCAACTCATGTGACATTGTCACATGAAGGGACATGGATGGCAAATGAAATTTTCGAAACAAAATTTTCTTCCCTTTGGGAGCCGATCTCCCTGAGGCAGCACTCAGTCTCGGGGAGATTGGAGCACTCCTTTGCGCACATGCATCATGCTAGGCGGGCCTTAATTGGCCCACCCACAAAAAATGGGGGCACCCCCCCCCCTCGATTGGGGGTGCCGATCGGAGGGCCGCCCACCCACGCCTGCTCCCGTACTTCCCCCCGACAGGGGGAAAATTTTGCCCTTTGTTATCTTGTGCAAATAAACATTAAACCCTTCACAAAAGTGCGTGCAGAACATTAACTTGTAGTCCCTCAGTACTACAGAACTTGAATATTGCCAAAAAGAGAGACATGCTTTTAAAGCTTTTTGCTTGCAATCATCAGGCCAGATGTAAGAATGTTAAATTTCAAATGGAGCAACTATTTATACTGCATGAGAAAAGAGTGCTGATTGGTTGGTATGTCAACTCTGATTGGTCAAGGTGTTGCCACATCGCGAGCCATGTGGCTCACTTACGCTTGCTAGAAGCTGCATATATTCACAGGGACCTGTTCTCTGCAGGCAAAAGGAGCAAGTCCAGGCATTGTGCCTTTTTCTGAATTAAACAAAAGCATTGGGACAATAGTTCCCTGGTGTATTCTCCATGGCAGCACCTCAACCAATCAGTTTTGACTTTCTAACCAATCAGCACCCTTGTCTCATGCAGTATAAATTGTTGCTCCCTTTGAAATTTGGAATTCTTGTGCCTGGCCTGATGAGTGCAAGATGAAAAGTTTTGATATCATGACTCTTTTTACAACAATAAAAAATAACTTGTTATAACATCATAAAGCTGTCAATGATGCAAAGTTTTTCCTTCTCCCCAGCTGTGTCAACAAAGTAAAACCTTTTATGGGAGTCCGGGCTCTCAGCCAAGCATACATAATGAGGCTTAGCTAAGAGCCCAGGCACCCATAAAAGGTTTCACTTTAATAATGTATCTGCGGCAAAAGAAAAACTTTGCCTCATTGATAGCTTTATGATGTTATAATAAACTATTTTTCTGTGATCTCCTTTCTCAATGGCTCAATGTTTATTTGCACAAGATAAAGAGGGGTCAAGTACTTATAGCTTCTGTTATTGATACTTTAATGGTTTGGCTTATTGAAACTTTTATAAGCTGTAGCAACAGCAGTTTTTAAAAAAAGAAAATTATGAATGGTTGTTTTTTAAGCAGTTCCACACATGCCATTGTTGCTACAGTATTCATTGGTCTATACAGTGTGTATACTGGGTGAATGGGCACAGAAGTGCCATGGGTTGGCATGCAGGTTATAAGGAACCATTGGGGTGGGTGGAGGTATGAGTTGGCACAGAGGTAGCGTGGGTAGTGATTGGAGGTATGAGGGGTGAAGGATACAGGGTCTAAAATATAATCAAACCTTTTTGCCAGCCTTGGCACTTGGCCACCCCAGTGACCACCTCCGATCTACTTCTGGGGATGGCAGGCCCGACGCCATCCAGCACCAGCTGGCCCGGAGCAAAAATTGGGTCTGATGGGTACTTTCTACTGCTGCAGGTCTGCCGAGTAGGGAAATTTCCTGACTCAAGTTACCCATCTTAATGATGAAAATCCAGCCCTGGGTTTCTTATATATGAAAGAAATAAACATTTGTAAAGCACATCATCACATTCACTATATCCCAAAGTATCAGTGGGTTATTTTTGAAGTGTGGTTACTGTCATTTATGTAGGCAAGCACAGCAGTCAGTGTTTAGACAGCAATGAATGAATGATGTTCCATGGCATTGTCATCATCATGCCCCCTCCACCATCAACATGCTGGGGGTCACCCACTGACCAGAAACTCAACTGGAACTGCAACTTAAATGGTGTTGCTTCTATGGCAGATCTGATGCTTTGTGTTTTGTGATGAGTGTTTCAATTCCTGGCTCCCTAAAGGCTCTCCAACATCTACAAGGCAGAAGTCAGGGGTGTGATGGAATACTCTGCCTGTTCAGCAGCCCATCCACCAGCTTAAACATCAAGTCCCTCCACCACTACCGTGACTACATATATTCTGTCTACAAGATGCACTGCAGCAAGTCGCCAAAATGGCTGCGTTAACAGTTCCACAAACTCCACTGGCTAGAAGGAAAATGGCAACAGGCACATGGGACCACAACAATCTGCAAGTTCTCCTCAAGTCACACTCCATCCTGACTTGGAAAATACATCATCATTCCTTCATTGTCGCTTGGTTTAAATGCTGGAACTCCCTAACAACACTGTGGGAGGGCATGCGGAGGTTAGTGATTCAAACAGAAGGCCCATCATCACCTTCTTGTGGAAGCTTAGGAGTGAACAATAAATGCTGGCCTCGCCAGCAATATCCACAAGCCGAAAATTAATAGTAATTTTTTTTTTTTGGTAATGGCTTAGAGAATATGTTGGCCATGATCCAAGGAGAACTCTTGCTTCCCATTCAAATAGTTTCATAGCATCTTATCACCCACTTGAGCCAACAGTTTAGCATATCATCCAAGTGATAACACTTTTGGTAAGGTGAGTATCAGCCTAACTTATACGCCCAAATCAATATGAGGTTAAAACCCACAAATATCATATACAGAAGCACCTGAGCCCAGTTCACACAGGTAAAACCTTCTAATGATTGGTCCATTTCATACCATCTTTATCTGTATTTGAACCACGGACTGGTTTAACACAGAATGAGGGCTTTATGGAAAAAAATATAGAGCTCTTAAACATAAATGTAAGTCCTGGTATATGTGACACCAGAATTAAGTTAGATATCAGGAGAACCGTGGACCTGTGAAACAGGCTCCAGTCTTCTGAGGTAAATGTTGTTTCACTAAATTCCTTAAAGCAGGAGCTGGAACTGTTTGTGACTCGTCTGAAGACCACTCCATAAAAAGGCAGGCGCTGTGTGGCATTAATCAGGCCAGAGTGGTCTCCTGGACCAGGTTCAATCATCTAGAGGGATTGGAGAGGAATTTCCCCGGCTTCCCAATCCCCCCACGCCCCCCACCCCCACTCTCCCCACACACACAATTGGCGTGGGTTTCTTGTCCATCCTAGGGGGTCACATGGAGTTTGGCTGGGGTGGGTAGTTTATATATTGTGAGGCACAGGGCATTGCAGTTGTGAGGGACAGCCTGGATGGACCAGTGTGTTTTTTCCTGTCTGTCATTGTTCACATATGTGTAAGTCAAAGTTATAGCAATTTCATTTATATTTTTAATGTTAATGTGATTTTATTCCTCCATTTTAAGACATTAAACCTTTTAGCTTCTTAGTAACAAATCCGAGTGGAAACTTATCCAATATTTGTTATTAAGGCAATTGCAACATTTATGCTTGTGTATGTGATATTCCAAAAATAAAATATAAATAAAAGGATAGACCGTCTATGCTTGCAACCAAGGAATACCTGTGCACTTAATGGATCAATAACATATTATTACCCTCTAAGATCGCCTGATGATATCTTGTCCTCATATTCACTTGGAACTTGAAGTCCATACACGCGGCAGCTTAAGTGTAAGCTAAGAATTAACTTAGTGGCTGTGGCTGCCTGATAATAGCACTGTCTTTATATTCACAAACTCCCTTGCACAGGATCCAAGTTGCTTCATTGTCAGTCCTCACGCTGAGCTAGTGGGCTACAGAATCCTCCACAGATACTCCTACCAATGCTATTCCTTATATTGAGTGGTGGGAGGCGTACAAACTGGGATGAGATGAAAAGAGCTGTCAGACTTAATATCTAATTTACAATAATGCCATCAGTCTACAGGTTCGGGTTTTATAACACCCAATCATTCACTCTGACAAACTTAATTAAAACCACAAATGAGTCGCAATGCCATGTCCTATTATGATCAGTTCTTGTTATTATCTGGCTCGGGAATGCTTCTGGCACTAGAAATTGCAAGTAGATCCATGCAAGTGTTTAAAGAGTAGGGACTACCCATGGTGGATTTGCCTTCAAATGCATCAAATACAACGTTTCAGAAGGAAGCCACTTGCTGCTGGCATTAAGCTTCTGACTGTAATACTGTGCTGTGAGCTTGGGTCTCATGTTGCAAACAGTCTGACTTCAATGGGATCTTTCGATTGTAGGAAAGCCCCGAGTTCAGTTCTGCTCACTGAATGTGCTACTGAGAGTCATTGCTGCTGGAACTGTGAAGCAGCTTCATTTCCCTGGGCCTGCATTTTCAACGCAATACATACAGGCTTCCACATCTAATATTGGAAGACCAGTTGTACTCTTAGCATGGAATCTGATGCTGATTTTGTAGATCTTGACATCCACCCATTGATACTTCCTAACTGTGATTCCTGCTATTAAGGTGACCTTAGACCATGTCACTGGGGTTTCCCTTGATAGGGATGTTTTAGTAGTAAGTTTTGACCAAGTGTAACACAGAACCCAATCAAAATCTCATGGCATGCTCCTGGCTTGAGATATTTCAGATAGAGGTAGCTTCCATTAGCTACCTGTTACAACATGGCTATCTATTTGTTATAAACTGCTCCAAGAGCTTAACAAGAAACATATTGGCTCACTATGTAGTCAATCTCAAGCCATTATTAGCAGAAAAGGTAGACTACCTTGAAGGTGTGCTACAGATGGCTCCAAGAAGACAGAAAATAATAAAGCAAAGCGGATTACTACAGTTTTAAAAAGTGCTGAAGGGAAAGTGCACTTCAGTAAAGTGCCACTTCTGAGGTGCCTGAGTGAAGCTTTTTTTTTGATATTTAGATTTCCCTGCCTACGCAAAGCATTATGGCACATTCTCTTGGCTGCTTCGTGGGATTAAGTGTCTTGTCTTGTCAATTCCGACAACAATAGTATGAAATAGGTTGCAATTTTCACACAGCTTTTTTTTTGTGTTATTACAGGCAGGTTTAGAGATTTACATAATTCTTTGGGTTTAGGTAGCAAAAGGTTTCTTGATAATGAAGAAAGAGCAAGATTTGAGAATTTTTAACACTTGAAATCTCATACGTTGCTATTACTGTCAATGAGGCTGTAGTCAGGCAATCCAAAAGTGCTGCAAGCGAAGACAAGGAAGAAACATCTGTGATCTGAGAAACCAGATTATCACCGATATACCAACTTCAAATGAAGGCCACCTCTACATTTAAAAACCTTTGTGTAATCAGTTGTTTCGACGATTTCTCCTTTATAATTAGCCATGTGTGTAAGAACAGGATAACAAACGGAAAGGAAAGTTTTGGTTATACGTTATATGAACATCATAAACAAGGGAAGTAAATGAGGCCAGTTTAAGAATTGATGCAGGCAGTTTACATTGTCCAAAAATTAATATAAGGAAAAATTTAAGGCAAACAGTGCTAAAAATTGGATTGCACCTTTATTTGGGTGTAGGGATCATGATTCGCTATCTGCTGGTTTTTGTGAAGGCAGGTTTGGTGTATCACCTCATTTATTTGATAGTTGGGCCATTCTGTTGGCTGCCTTGGTGCTCAGCAGGGAGCCCAGCAGCATTACGTTGATAGCAAATGGGGCAGCTAGCCTTCTGTTTTCAAAGGCAGTCTGTCCCCCTTAAAGGGAAGTGACACTGAATGACAGAAGGCTGCTTCTGAATCCTGCTGTTGTGATTCTGAACAAGGAAAATGGAATAACAGGGCAGAGAAGGGTCTCCAGAGTCACATATGAGACAATGGGCACAACAGTGGTAGAGATGCAATGGAGGAGAGTGACCATGGTCCTGTGGGGTCCAGGAGGACCTCAAGGACATCCCTCAGATGACATTGGGAACAGGTGGCTAGGGAGGTCAATTTCTGGCCTGAGGATCTGACAATACTGCCAGAAGAAGTCAAGGGTCCACGCGTGGGTGGTCATGGTCAGTGAATGAAACTTCACAATAGATCTCCTACCTACCAACCACTCACACTGCTCAATGCACCACATCCCCATCACTCACCCAGCAGCACTCGCTGACACTTAGGACTCATGCCTAACATCCAGATACTGCACCTCATGAATGCTGCAGATTACACCCACCTCTCAGTGCTATCACATACCTCCAGCTATTCTCTGGTAGGCACATCACCCAAATGAAATGCAACACAATCACTGGCACTCTTCCCTCTCTCTTGCAGGACAAGCTGGCATGCAACAGAAGGAAGCAGAGCAAAGCTGGTGGGGACAAGGACGCCTGCATCTCCTGAGCCCCATTGATGAGCTAGCTCTCAGCATCATGTGGCCAGACGCAACGAAGTCTGTGGCATCTGGTGTTGCTGAGCACTTTGAGGATGGTGGTATGTTCCTGCCTTATGCCCCTTCTCAACTCCTAGCAGGCCCTTAGCCTGCTATCTGGCAGATGAACAAACTGCAGGTGGCGTGACTGGGGACATTTTGCTCTTCACCCCACCCCTTCCCTCACTTCAATGTTCCCCTTCTGATTTTCTGCTTTTGGACCACTCAAGGATTGCTGCCTGCCCAGCCACAGCAGCTCATGATGCACTGATGAAGAGACCCCATCAATTGATCTCATACTTGCAGCCACCAGCCCGGTTAATGGCACTGCACATACCTTCAAGGCTGGAATAGAGTTTGGATCTGTACAGGTGAGCTCACAGGCATGAGTGAGCTACATCCAGGCTAGGGGTAAAGGATGGTTTTGTGTGTCCGCTCAGCAGATGAGTTCTGCAGAGGACAATGATGAGGACATGGATAGAGAGGCATACAGAGGAACATTCATAGGCATGCACGCAGTGATGCCGGGTGCATTGATTGGCCTGCTGAACAGCCTCCTGTCTTTGCCAAGGAGGAATGAAGAGACCGGCTCCAATTTGGCAGAGGGCATTGCACATAGATTCACTCCTCCACAGCCTCTGTTCCATCTCCCCTGTCATTCTGCAGACCCAGCGGCACTGCAACTACAGCTGCCATACTGGTAACGGCCTTTCTGTCAGCAGGTCACCAAATCATCTGCCCTCCAGGTGAGGATGAAGCCACATTCCTTTCCAAATCCAAAAACTCACCACAATACCTCCAAAAACACTCTAAAGCACCTTCAGATACTTTTCACTAGCAGTCCTTCAAAATTGCCTTACCTGCAATTTGGGTGCCTGGCGCTTTAAGTAATGCTAGTGCAGGGTCTACTGAACACTTTGGGCATTATTTACTGGAGGCGACAGGGTCTTGCCTGCTGGCTGGAGAGCCAACGAGAATCCTGTGTCGTCTCTTTTAAGGAAGAGTGGCTGTATTAAGTGCCACTCAGGCACTTAAATGGACAGTGGCAGACTTTCCCTGGGATCAAAGGCACCGAGAGTAGAGGTCCTGCCTATGCCATGAGCTGCTGGCCAATTAGAGGGGGTAGATGGTGGCTGCTGCTGGTATGACACCCACCCGAGGCCTAGTATTGTCGCTGGATCCCTGGCCACAGGTGAGTAATGGTGGAAGTGGGGGCCACGGGTGGGAATCGGGGGGGTGGTGGGGTAGGGCTGTCAGCAGTTAGGTCAGGGGGATGGCTCTCAGCAGGCCCTCCCACCTCTTCCTGATGCTAGGTCCATTGAGTGCCTGACAACAAGGGACTCCCCCACTGGGAGCCCGTAAGCAATCCCACACGGTTTTGCTTTTTGCGCTCCCCACATGGCAAACCCCCTGCCTGTTGCTGGGTGAATACCAGCGGTGGCAGGGTGAGGCCCTTAAGTGTGGCATTAATAGTCCACTAAAGGGACACAGTTGGCAATAGGGTGCGAAGGACACCCACGGGCCTCAATCCACTCAATCGGGGTGGAAGGCGGCGGGGTCTCCACCCACCATCCACCTGCCTGATTAAATGCCCCCCCAGCCACCAAACTCGCCACAGGGAAAGGCATTAATTTGTGCCCTTGATCTTTTGTGAGTGACATGTAAATTTGCTGAATGGTGCTGTGTGGTCCACATTTGGTAAATGGGCACAGTAAGAACCTGTAGTGTTGTGTGGCATCATGATTGCATGCATTTAGTTGTTCCCAGCACTCACAGGAGATTCTTGCAGGCTCACCCTTCCCTAGGTGGTGTGCTGCACTGGTCATGTCAGGAATCAGTAGCAGCATTGCATATACCCCTCAGGAGGATGATTGGCTTCAGCCACATCATCTCCAGCATCGATAATGATCTGAATTTCACGTCCATTGTTTTTATTACAGCAGTTTGTCACATCCCATAGGCAAAAAATCAAAGCACTTCACGCATGGTGACTTACTCTGAAATGCAGCAATGGCCGCCATGTTGCCTGGCCTTTGTCAGCATTTACTTGTGATCACCCAAGGGGAGCATTTTCTTCTCTTTCACAACCGTCTCGTAGAATTCAGATGCTAACTTACTAGGTGCTACCAAAACTGCGACTGAAGTCTCACTGGTTACTAACTGAAAGAATGGGAGAGGGATCTTTGGACATTGCAGTAAGTCTTATTGTGTAAGAGAGTACATCTTCAAGCAATCTGAAGCCCCTGAAAAAAGGTGTGTTCTAACCAATGTGTTTTGTGTTGTGGTAAAATGGTACATATGCAGGGATTAGGTGAAACTTTAACACGAGGGGGATTCCAAAATCATTTTATTGTCTGAAACTTATCAGACATAGTCTTCGGTCTTGATTTGAAGAGAATCTAGCCTGCATTTTAAAAAGGTCAAATTGATTTGAGTTGGTTTAGGGTGATTTCATGGAAAAACCTGCTAGCAGGAAGCTAGGAACGTTGGAAATGGAGCAGGCATAAAAGCAAAATACGATGGATGCTGGAAATCTGAAATAAAAACAGAAAGTCGTGGGAAAACGACTGGCAGCATCTGTGGAGAGAGAAACAGAGTTAACGTTTCAAGTCCAAAATGACTCTTCTTCAGAGCTCTCCTTTGGAGCAGGCAATTTAGCTGCGCGAACATGTTTCACCATTCAGTTAGATCATGACTGATCTGTACCTTAAGTCCATTTACTCAACCTGTTTCGTGTCCTTTACTACCCTTGGCTAACAAAAATCTATCAATTTCAATTTTCAAATTTTTGGGGAAGAAAGTTCCAGATTTCCACTACCCTTTGTGTGAAGAGTGCTTTCTGGGGTCACCAGAATGGTCTGGTTCTAGTTTGATGTCCTTGTTCTGGACTCCCGCCATCAAAAGAAATAGTTTCTCTCTACCTAATCTATCAAATCCTATAATCTTTTAATCATCTGAATCATCATGTTCACCTTATTCATGAGAGTATTTGTTTACAAGATAGCTTTATTCAAATAAAGGGTTAGTCACCAGACCAGGATCCTAAGGAAAGTTTGCTGGTTGGTAAGGAATGACTTAGATCAAGCTTTACTTTATAGGCATGACTGGAACTGAGCCATTACAGCACCTGATCCATTAATTAGTGCATATGTACATGGAATAATTGGATGAATTGCACAATTCACCAACTTAAAACATGAGTAAGTTCCATGTTCTGGAGTTAGGTGAATGATTTAAGGCAACTCCACAGATCTGATGTTCTACCTTTCGACTAGTTGTGCGGTTATAGGGCAGAAGAAGCAATGCCAGTATTTCAAATACTTTTGTAAACTTCAAATTGCAGACCTGCTCCTTGTGTAGCCCCTGAGCAACACCTGAATGAATGATAAAATCAGAGAATGATTACAGCACAGAAGGAGGCCATTCAGCCTGTTAAGACTATGCTGGCTCTCTGCAAGAGTGATTTATCTGGTCCCACTCCCTGGCCCACTCCCTGTAGTCCTGCAAGATGTTTTTTCCCCTTCAGGTGCTTAACTAATTCTATTTTCAAAGCCATAATTGAATCTGCTTTCGCCACCTTTTCAGGCAGTGTGTTCCCGATCCTGACCACTCACTACGAAATAAGATTTTCCCACATTGCCTTTTGTTCTTTTGCCAATCATTTTTAAATCTGTGTCCTCTGGTTCTCAAACCTTTTTGCCAATGGCAACAATTTCTTTCTAACTATCCTGTCTAGAACCCTCATGATTTTGAACGCTTCTAACAAACCTCCTCTCAACCTTCTCTAAGGAGAGCAGCCTCAGCTTTTACAGTCTATCCTTGTGACTGAAGTTCCTCATCCCTGGAACCAATCTTGAAAATTGCACCCTCTCTAAAGGCTTCACATCTTTGTGCATGCCCAGGATTGGACACCATATTCCAGTGGAGGCTGCATCAGTGTTTTATACAGGTTTATCACAACTTTCTTTCTTATGTACCCTGCCTTTGTCTATAAAGCTCAGGATTCCATTCTTTTCAACCTGCCCTGCCACCTTCAGCCATTTGTGCACATCTACCTCCAGTTCTCTCTGTTCCTGTACCCCCTTTAGAATTGCACCCTTTAATTTACATTGCTTCTCTGCATTCTTCCTACTAAACTGCTCACCTCGCACTTCTCTGTGACAAGGTGGATCTGACACATGCTCACCCATCCATCAGCCTGTCTGAGATCTCTTGAAGTCTATCTCTATCCTCCTCACAGTTCACTGTACTTCCATGTTGTGTGTCATCTGCAAATTGAAATTGTGCACCCAAGTCTAAGTCATTGATATAGGTTAAGAGAAGCAGTGGTTCTAGTACCGATCTCTGGAGGACCCCACTGTGTACCTTCCCGCAGTCTGAAAAACTGTTTGCCACTACTCTCTGTTTCCTGTCACTCAGCCACCATGCTGCCATTGTCCATTTTATTCTCTGGGCTTCAACTTTGCAGGCACTTTATCAAGTGCTTTTTGTAACTCCATATACACTGCATTGACTGTATTACTCTCATCAACCCTCATCAAAAAACTCAATCATGTTAGTTAAACACCATTTGCCTTTAAAAAATCCATGCTGGCTTTCTTCAATTAATCCACACTTGTCTAAGTAACTGTTAATTTTGTCCCAGATTATCAGTTCTCAAAGCTTTCTCACCGCTGAGGTTATACTGACTGGCCTGTAGTTGCTGGGCTTCTTACACCTGTTTTTGAGCAAGGGAGTAACATTTACAATTCTCCTGTCCTCTGCGCCCAACCCTGTATCTCAGGAACATTGGATGATTGTAGTCAGATCCTTCCACTACTGTTGGTGCCTGTGCTGATGATGATGGCCGAGAACTGGGATTATAGAAAGTAACCAGATAAGAACAAAAGCAAAACACTGTGAATTCTGGGAATCTGAAATAAAAGCACAAAATGCTGGAAATACTCAGTGGGTCAGGCAGCACCTATGGAGAGAGAAACAGACTTAACATTTTAGGTCAATGACCTTTCATTGGAACTGGGAAATTGGGCCTCAAGATAAGGGTGAAGGGAAGAAAACAGGAGTGTGTGGGTACAATGGTGCCTGGTATTGACTGCCGGGCATGTTGTGGAACTGAGAGTTGCAATCTTACTCCTCCTGGATTTAAAGAAAAATGTCTCAAATGCAATGTTTTGGTGGCAGGCTGTTGCTTGGCCACATCCACATGAAGTTGAGGCCAATGCCTGCACTGCCCCTCAAGATACCAATTAAGCAAAGGGGTTTTAAGTCAGGAGCTCATTTACACATGTAAGGAATCTGTTTAGGGAGGCTGCCAGGGTCATCTGAAAAATCGCTCGACCCAATTTCAGTTGGATGTTTTTCAGGTGTTCTACGAGTGCAGGATATTGTTCTCCAAAATTGGGTCATGTTGCACTGATCTTTATGGGCATAACACAGTCCAGTTTCCACCCCAGTGAGTGACTGTGCCCGTGTGAGATAATATATGTGTGCGCATGTGATCGTGCAACGTATGAGAAAATAAATGTGTGTCAGTGTGCAAAAATGTATGTGGAGTCTGTGGGAGATTGTGCCTGTGCAGGTGTGTGCATCAGTTTGTATTTTTGAGAGTGTGTGAGTTAGTATTTATGAATGTATTTGCATTACATTGTGTGCCAATGTGTGTGAGGGTGTATGAGAGCATGTGAGTGTGTGTGTCAATATTTGTGTGTGTATGTGTGTGAGAGAGAGAGAGCATGTGAGTGTGTGAGAGAGTGTGACAGTGTGTGTCAATGTTTGTGTGTGTGATTGAGCTTTTTTTGTGTTTGGGAGTGAGCGTGTGAATGTGTGAGAGTGTGTGTATGTGTCAATGTTTGTGTGTGAGAGAGAATGTGAGTGTGTGTGTCAATGTTTGTGTGTGAGAGAGAGCATGCGAGTGCAAGTGTGTGTGTGTGTTAATGTTTGTGTGTGAAAGCATGCGAGTGCAAGTGTGTATGTGCATCAATGTTTGTGTTTGTGTGAAAGAGAGAAAGCATGTGAATGTGTGAGAGTGTGTGTATGTGTCAATGCTTGTGTGTGAGAGGGAGCATACAAGTGTGAGTGTGTGTGTGTTAATGTTTGTGTGTGAGAGGGAGCATGCAAGTGTGAGTGTGTGTGTGTTAATGTTTGTGTGTGAGAGAGTATGTGAGTGTGAGTGTGTGTGTATCAATGTTTGTGTGTGAGAGAAAGCTTGCGAGTGTGAGTGTGTGTGTCAATGTTTGTATGTGAGAGAGTATGCAAGTGTGAGTGTGTGTGTCAATGTTTGTGTGTGTGAGAGAGTATGCAAGTGTGAGTGTGTGTGTCAATGTTTGTGTGTGAGAGAAAGCTTGCGAGTGTGAGTGTGTGTGTGTCAATGTTTGTGTGTGAGAGAGTATGCGAGTGTGAGTGTGTGTGTCAATGTTTGTGTGTGTGAGGGAGTATGCAAGTGTGAGTGTGTGTCAATGTTTGTGTGTGAGAGAAAGCTTGCGAGTGTGAGTGTGTGTGTGTCAATGTTTGTGTTTGAGAGAGTATGCGAGTGTGACTGTGTGTGTGTGTCAATGTTTGTATGTGAGAGAGTATGCAAGTGTGAGTGTGTGTGTCAATGTTTGTGTGTGTGAGAGAGTATGCAAGTGTGAGTGTGTGTGTCAATGTTTGTGTGTGAGAGAAAGCTTGCGAGTGTGAGTGTGTGTGTGTCAATGTTTGTGTGTGAGAGAGTATGCGAGTGTGAGTGTGTGTGTCAATGTTTGTGTGTGTGAGGGAGTATGCAAGTGTGAGTGTGTGTCAATGTTTGTGTGTGAGAGAAAGCTTGCGAGTGTGAGTGTGTGTGTGTCAATGTTTGTGTTTGAGAGAGTATGCGAGTGTGACTGTGTGTGTGTGTCAATGTTTGTGTGTGAGAGAGCATGTGAGTGTGTCAATGTTTGTGTGTGAGAGAAAGCTTGCGAGTGTGAGTGTGTGTGTGTCAATGTTTGTGTTTGAGAGAGTATGCGAGTGTGACTGTGTGTGTGTGTCAATGTTTGTGTGTGAGAGAGCATGTGAGTGTGTCAATGTTTGTGTGTGAGAGAAAGCTTGCGAGTCTGTGTGTGTGTATCAAGGTTTGTGTTTGAGAGAGTATGCGAGTGTGATTGTGTGTGTGTGTCAATGTTTGTGTGTGAGAGAGAGCATGCAAGTGTGAGTGTGTGCGTCAATGTTTGTGTGTGTGAGAGACAGCATGTGAGTGTGTGTGTGGTGATGGAACTAAACCCTAAACCCATCAGGTGGGCAACAGGTGCAATCAGGTCAGCTGCCTCTTTTATAACCTACTCCATTTTATAACCTACTCCATTTTACTTTCCATTGACTTACATTGACATTAGAAAATAAAACCGGGAGGGGTTATAAGATGAAGGGTGGATTGGATCCTGTCAGTTTTCCACTGAGTGATTTAGGTGAAGTTAATATGAGTGTATGGTGGCGGGGGGGTGGTGCTGGGGGCAGGGAGTTACCAGTGTGTGTGGGGCAATAGGGAAAAACAGGCTTCCTCAGTAAACTGTGGATTAACTGTTGCTGTTGTACATTGTCTTACACAAGGAGATTCCTCATGTACTTCATTACATTTTGAATGCAATGGTTCTTCGTGTACTTTCTCCCCCTTCTACTCACACACACAAACACACACACACTCCTAAGTTTGTGGTTTAAACTGAGAGGAGAGGAAACATGTTTATATAAGTTGACCTCAGGTATCTTTAGAAATCATCAGCTGTGTGTTTTTTTTGGGCCACAGCTTCACTTTTCCCCCCGTGATGGCATAGAAACAAAAGCCAGCAGCATGGCACAGGGTCACATTGTAGATGAGAATCTGTTGCACAGTAACAGTGAGCAGGAAAACCCCCAAACCAACCAGAAAAGGGTAAGAGATCGATGAAAGAAGCAGAATCAGAAGAATACCTGGTTAGAAACACAAATAGGAGGAAGAGGAGGGCAACAGACAGTGACACAACCACCAAAAACCCAGCTGTTTCAACATCTGGGTGAACATGGCTACCGCGGACCATTTCTAAGTTCAGTTTTACTAAACATCCAAACGAGGTGCGCTTTTAAATGGCTGCAGATTCATTCCATCATTTACATACCTGATAAAATCTGTTTTTTTAAAAAAAAAAGTAGAGCAAATGTTGGTGGTTTATAGAGTAGAATTCCGGTGAATCCATCTTGATAAGCAACCTGCTGCCTTACCATATCTGATGTCACGCTGTGAGATGGTTCTGCTAAACCATTGCTCACCAGTATGGCCTTACACTGGCTTTCTCGGTTTGATCATTTTGCAGAAAGTGCAAATCCACAGATGGAGCATAGTTTTGCTCTCAGGCAAGACACACAGCATTGTTATAAAAATGCCCATCGCAGCAGCTTTACACGTGGGCTGCAGGTGAGCCTTTGGCCTACATTAAGAGGTGAAGGCACACAAGGATATATGTATATATATTCTGGTCCAGCTGGGTGTTAAATGTAGTAGAACTAGGGCACAGTAATCCTCGTGCTTGTGTTTGTCTGAAACGGTCAATCTTCCAGTCTCACCTTCATTTATTCTTTATGGCTTGGATTGGGCCTCTACCCCTGGGACCTTGGTTAATGCAGCCAGCAGGAAACCATGCTCCCTTAAAGGGCTACAGTGGCATTTAAAGGCAACAATTTTTTTTTCGTTGACAGGAAATCACAGGCCCAAAATGTTTGCTTCTCTCTCTCTCTCTCCATGTAGCATCCTTGTTGCATGGAGGTTGCTAGTTATGACTTATGGCCCCAAGAACTATCTCAGCTGGGTATTGAACATTTGCTGTTCGTATTATTCGGCACCAGATGCGGGTGTAAAATTGGGCTCCCGATCTAAGCACATCCGTCTGCGACTGGGTGGGTGGGGAGGGGGTTGGGGTTAGGTTAAAATGACGTAGCTTGCCTCTAAAATTCATCTTATTATGGGGGAGAATTTTCTCCCGGTTGGGAGTGGGTGCGGGCGGGCGCAAAGCTGATCGCTGCCCGCGAATCGGGCCACGCGCCGCCATTTTGCGCCCAGCGTGACGCACGCCCGGAAGTGCTCAGCGCTACCTTTGCGGGCGGGGGGAGGAGGGAGAGTCGGGGCCTGCACTCGTTCGCGCGTGCGCACGAAAAAGCGCAGAAATCTCCCTGGGGCACGGAGCTGCCTCAGGGAGATTCATTTCAAAATGTGAATTTTAAATAAAGAAGCTAAAAAAAAATCAGTTACACGTGTCCCCTCAGGTGATAGCGTCACGTGAGCTGGGACATGTTTTGCAACTGTTCCAGAAATATTATTAATGTTATAAACCCTTCATGAAACCTCATCCCGCCCGTGGATGAGGTTTGATGAAAAATGCGAAGGCCGCCTGGGCTCTTTGCCTGGCCCCCGCCAACCTTAAGGTTGGACGGGCAGCTTTCTCAATTAGCTTCATTGTTTGATTAACGGCCTTAACAGGCCTTTGACAGTTCGGCGGGTGCTCGGCTGACTCTGGTGTGTGCCCACTGAACGGAAGATCAGAATGACACACGCCCGACGTCACCACGGGTCATTTTATGTGCGGGGCCTGTCCCTGCAGACCGAACAGAAGATTCTGACCATGATACGATTTCACATTCTGCCGTAATTATTAATACTTATATAACACTCCAATTTCGTATTTGTACATTCGCATACATTGTAATCAATCTTAACTCCGATACTTTGGACAGCTTAGACACTGATTCTTTTCTTTAATATTCTCTCTTCTTTTTGATATCCCTTGCTGCTTCTACATTACTACTTCGTCTCCTTCTTTCCCTCTGGACGTTTCTCCGATGGATTTTGAGAGAGGGACCAGGAGGCCTGGCTTCGTGGGGATCTGCTTCTGTCAGGAATGTGATAACATGCTACACCCAAAGGAAGATAACATTTTCTCACTATTTGTTTTGGCTAAAACCTTCTTCTTTTGCTGAAACAGCTTTATTAATCCCCTCTAATTTCACTCCATCATCGCGCAATATTAGTTGACTGTTATTAGTCTGGAAGAGCTTGTTGCAAGAACTAGTCTGCAGTTGCTGCTGTTTCTGTTCTTTGCCATCTCCTTGGCCAGAACTCACTCCAATGCCTCAAGGATGAGGACCTTGTCCTCCTGCAGCCATGTGTTGATCTTCCTAATCTTCCTTTGCTTAGCTGTATCATGGCACAGGAAATAATCTGGACATTCCCAGAAGGATAAAATAATTTGGGCCAGTATTCTCATTTCCCAGTTTTTACTGTTTTTTCCTTCTACGTTACTATCCTGTGATCTTGTTTTTCAATCTAGTGCCTCACTCTTTAAACTCTTGCTGCAAGACCTCTAACTATGCCTAGCATAGATCTATGAATTTGGATTACTTTCCAGAAATGTTTCAACCATTCCATGTCCTTCACTAGGGGCTTAACATACCATTTAGGACTCCTGGTCTTGACTTCAAAACTATCTATAGCAATGACCATAAGGTCCCTCAATAATACCAGCCTTTTATTCTCATAGCCTGCCTAGTTCACACCCCCGCCCCGTGGCCCCTCCCCTAGGGTAGTCCCTTGCATCACAATGCCACATCTTTTCTTTTAATTCATTCATGGGATGTGGGCTACGCTTGGCTGGGCCAGCATTTATTGCCCATCCTTGGTTGCCCTTGAGAAGGTGGTGGTGAGCTGCCTTCTTGAACCGCTGCAGTCTATGTGGCGTAGGTACACCCACAGTGCTGTTAGGAAGGAGGTTCCAGGATTTTGACCTGGCAACAGTGAAGGAACGGCGATATATTTCCAAGCTAGGATGGTGAGTGATTTGGAGGGGAACTTGCAGGTGGCGCTGTTCCCATCTATCTGCAGCCTTTGTCCTTCCAGATGGTAGAGGTCGTGGGTTTGGAAGGTGCTGTCTAAGGAGCCTTGGTGAATTCCTGCAATGCATCTTGTAGATGGTACACACTGTTCTACTGTGTGTCGGCGTTGGAGGGATTTTGAGACTTTGTAGCAGTTTAATACAACTGAGTGGATTGCTAGGCTGTTTAAGAGTCAACCACATTGCTGTGGGTCTGGAGTCACATGTAGGCCAGACCAGGTAAGATTTCCTTCCCTTGTGAACCAGATAGGTTTTTACAACAATCGACAATGGTTTCATGGTCATCATTAGACTTTTAATTCCAGATTTTTATTGAATTTAAATTCCGCCATCTGCCGTGATGGGATTTGAACCCCGGGCCCCTGAGCATTCCCCTGGGTCTCTGGATTACTAGTCCAGTGACAATACCACTACATAATTGCCTCCCTCAGGACCACCTTGCTGAGTCACTACCACTGTCCAGTTCATATTTGCACATGATTACCCAGTTATTAATTACCATGGGACTCATTCTACACCATTCTTCAGTCCTTGGCAAGTCTAGCACTGCTTCTTGGATGACTACATACTACAGAGTGAAATCCAGGAACTCCCTTTGAGATGAAGGGAAAATAAAATTGGCCAGGAAACAAAATGAAATATGGGAATGAAATAACAATTCCTTGAACAATCTAATTTCCCAGATACTGGAGTCCAGCTCTTAAATATTTCCATTTTGTTGTAATCTTGTTTTACATTGCTTTAAAGAACAGCAGAACACAAATGCTGGTGGCTCTATCCTCTCCACATCCAGTGAAATATGGTCAATGAACATGTAAATTACAAGGGTGATGTTTTTCTCCTATGCACAGCTCCTCCTTTGTGTCGCTGTTGAAATACAGGAATTTCACAATCAAAGTGAAAAACTAGCATTAAACATTAAGAGGCACAGAACTCCAAAAACAAAATGCAGAGAAGGTAAAAGGCTGAAGGGCACAAGGAGAGTGTCCTAGTGACTAATACATTAGTTCCACAATGAACATTAATACTTAGGAAAGATAAAGGCAAAATACTGCAGATGCTGGAAATCTGAAACAAAAGCAAAAAAATGCTGGAAAAACTCAGCAGGTCTGATAGCATCTGTGGAGAGAAAGACAGAGTTAATGTTTCGAGTCCGTATGACTCTGAAGAAGAGTCATACGGACTCGAAACATTAACTCTGTCTTTCCTTCCACAGATGCTGTCAGACCTGCTGAATACTTTATAGACCAGCCTCAGAAATGGGCATTCAGGGTTTCAGGCCTGCTCTGTGCAACCCTTGCATTTTCTCTGTGTCCCCACTCTGCCCCCACTCCCTCATCATCAATGGTGCTTGGGGATGGGCCAGGGTGGTGGTGGGGGGGCCAGGGGGGTGGGGGGCGGGGGGGTGGCGAGGTCAGTGGTTGTGGGGCCCAGTTTGGGAAATTATGGATACCCAGCTTGTGAATTTGCAATCAGTGAAGTGAATGGATGGAAAGTTATGAGCTATAGGCCTGTGATTCCTTATCCTCTAGATAAAAGCAAAATATTGCAGATGCTGGAAACAAATATAGAAAATGCTGGAGTAGCTCAGCAGCTCTGATGTTTCGAGTCCATACAGAACTTCAGACCTGCTGAGTTTTTCCAGCATTTTCTGTGTTTATTCCTTAACCTCTGTTTGCTCTGAGTCCCACTCTTCTCTGGGAACGTCTAATCATGGAACTGTTCCTCATACATCTTCCACTATCCCCTTGGGGGAAAAAAAACAATTAGCACTACTGACATTGCCATAACCTTCAGTGGTTCTGCAACTTGAAATCTCACCCCCAAATCTCAGCTGGAGTATTGTGTACAGTTCTGGATGCTACATTGTAGGAAGGATGTGAACTCGTTGGACAGAGTGCAGAAGAGGTTCACAAGAATGGCTCCAGGTATGAGAAACTTCAGCTATGAAGATAGATTGGAGAACAAAAACAGAATTACCCGGAAAAACGCAGCAGGTCTGGCAGCATCGGTGGAGAAGAAAAGAGTCGACGTTTCGAGTCCTCATGACCCTTTGGCAGAACTGAGTATAGTTAGGAGAGGGGTGAAATATAAGCTGGTTTAAGGTGGGGGGTGGGGGGGGGGTGGGGGGAGGGGGGAGAAGTTGAAGGTGGGGTGGTTGTAGGGACAAGCAAGCAGTGATAGGAGCAGATAATCAAAAGATGTCACAGACAAAAGGATCAAAGAGGTGTTGAAGGTGGTGATATTATCTAAGAAAATATGCTAATTAAGAATGGATGGCAGGACACTCAAGGTACAGCTGTAGTGGGGGTGGGGTGGAAAGACTGACAAGGTATTAGTTGTAGATTTAAAAATAATGGAAATAGATGGGAAAAGAAAAATCTATATAAATTATTGAAAAAAACAAAAGGGAAGGGGGAAGAAACGGGGTGGGGATGGGGGGAGGGAGTTTAAGATCTAAAGTTGTTGAATTCAATATTCAGCCTGGAAGGCTGTAAAGTGCCTAGTCGGAAGATGAGGTGCTGTTCCTCCAGTTTGCGTTGGGCTTGGAACAATGCAGCAAGCCAAGGACAGATATGTGGGCAAGAGAGCAGGGTGAAGTGTTAAAATGGCAAGCGACAGGGAGGTTTGGGTCTTTCTTGCGGGCAGACTGCAGGTGTTCTGCAAAGTGGTCACCCAGTCTGCGTTTGGTCTCTCCAATGTAGGGGAGACCGCATTGGGAGCAACGAATGCAGTAGACTAAGTTGAAGGAAATGCAAGTGAAATGCTGCTTCACTTGAAAGGAGTGTTTGGGCCCTTGGACGGTGAGGAGAGAGGAAGTGAAGGGGCAGGTGTTGCATCTTCTGCGTGGGCATGGGGAGGTGCCATAGGTTGGGGTTGAGGAGTAGGGGGTGATGGAGGAGTGGACCAGGGTGTCCCGGAGGGAACGATCCCTACGGAATGCCACCAGGGTGGGTGAAGGGAAGATGTGTTTGGTGGTGGCATCATGCTGGAGTTGGCGGAAATGGCGGAGGATGATCCTTTGAATGCGGAGGCTGGTGGGGTGATAAGTGAGGACAAGGGGGGCCCTATCATGTTTCTGGGAGGGAGGAGAAGGCATGAGGGCGGATGCGCCGGAGATGGGCTGGACACGGTTGAGGGCCCTGTCAACGACCGTGGGTGGAAAACCTCGGTTAAGGAAGAAGGATGACATGTCAGAGGAACTGTTTTTGAAGGTAGCGTCATCAGAAGAGATGCGATGGAGGCGAAGGAATTGAGAGAATGGGATGGAGACCTTACAGGAGGCGGGGTGTGAGGAGCTGTAGTCGAGGTAGCTGTGGGAGTCAGTAGGCTTGTAATGGATATTGGTGGACAGTCTATCATCAGAAATTGAGACAGAGAGGTCAAGGAAGGGAAGGGAAGTGTCAGAGATGGACCATGTGAAAATGATGGAGGGGTGGAGATTGGAAGCAAAATTAATAAATTTTTCCAAGTCCAGACGAGAGCATGAAGCCGCACCGAAGTAATCATCGATGTACCGGAGAAAGAGTTGTGTGAGGGGGCCGGAGTAGGACTGGAACAAGGAATGTTCCACATAGCCCATAAAGAGACAGGCATAGCTGGGGCCCATGCAGGTACCCATAGCCACACCTTTTATTTGGAGGAAGTGAGAGGAGTTAAAGGAGAAATTGTTCAGTGTGAGAACAAGTTCAGCCAGACGGAGGAGAGTAGTGGTGGATGGGAATTGTTTGGGCCTCTGTTCAAGGAAGAAGCTAAGGGCCCTCAGACCATCCTGGTGGGGGTTGGAGGTGTAGAGGGATTGGACGTCCATGGTGAAGAGGAACCGGTTAGGGCCAGGGAACTGGAAATTGTTGATGTGATGTAAGGTGTCAGAGGAATCACGGATGTAGGTGGGAAGGAATTGGACAAGGGGAGAGAGAAGGGAGTCAAGATAGCAAGAAATGAGTTCCGGGGGCAGGAACAGGCTGACACGATCGGTCTGCCGGGACAGTTCTGTTTGTGGATTTTGGGTAGGAGGTAGAAGCGGGCCGTCCGAGGTTGGGCAACTATCAGGTTTGAAGCTGTGGGAGGAAGATCTCCAGAGGAGATGAGGTCAGTGACAGTCCTGGAAACAATGGCTTGATGTTCAGTGGTGGGGTCATGGTCCAGGGAGAGGTAGGAGGAAGTGTCTGCGAGTTGACGCTCAGCCTCCACGAGGTAGAGGTCAGTGCGCCAGACAACAACAGCACCACCCTTGTCAGCGGGTTTGATGACAATGTTGGGGTTGGACCTGAGAGAACGGAGTGCAGTAAGTTCAGAGAGAGACAGATTAGAATGGGTGAGAGGAGCAGAGAAATTGAGACGGCTAATGTCACTCCGACAGTTCTCAATGAAAAGATCAAGAGAAGGTAAGAATCCAGAGGGAGGGGTCCAGGTGGAGGGAGAATATTGGAGGTGGGTAAAAGGATCCGTTGAACGGGGAGAGGACTCCTGCCCAAAGAAGTGAGCACGGAGACGAAGACGGCGGAAGAAGAGTTCAGCATCGTGCCGAGCCCGAAATTCATTGAGATGAGGGCGTAAGGGTATGAAACTAAGTCCTTTGCTGAGCACTGAACGTTCAGCATCGGGGAGGGGAAGGTCAGGGGGTATAGTGAATACGCGGCTGGGGCTGGGATTGGAAGATGGGGTGGGGACGGAGGGACAAGCAGGGGTGGAGGGTCCCAGATGGGTGTTGGTGTCGATGAGTTGTTGGAGCTTGCGTTCCTTAGCACTTGAGAGAAAGAGAAAAAGTTTCTTGTTGAGGCGTCGGATGAGACGAAGAATAAAATGAAACTGGGGGCACGCGCAACTTTGAAAAAGGGTGCGGCGGTGCTGCTGGAGGTAGAGGTCAAGTGTGTTCATATGGCGGCGCATGGCACTGAGTGTGGATCTCAGAATGCGACGGGAACAGCAGTCTGAGAAACATTTTATGTCCTGGAAATACCTGTAATCTTGGGTGGGTTCGAAACAAGAGGGATGGAATTTCAGTTGAAATCCACGTGGGGTGAGTCGGAGACGGAGACAGTCACTGAGGAAGGAAATATGGCTGTGAAAGCGGGTTTTAGTAAACACCTTGTCAAACACCAGGAGATAAATGGAAAGCAATGAAGGTGAACAAGGCAGAAGAGACAGGTGGAAATCCTGTCGGAGAACAGAGCAATACTTCTTCAAGGAAGGCATTTCTTGAAGAGAAGTGGCAGTCAATTAAAGACAGAGATAAAAACAAAAAACTACTGCGGATGCTGGAAATCCAAAACAAAAACAGAATTACCCGGAAAAACTCAGCAGGTCTGGCAGCATCGGCGGAGAAGAAAAGAGTCGACGTTTCGAGTCCTCATGACCCTTCAACAGAACTGAATATAGTTAGGAGAGGGGTGAAATATAAGCTGGTTTAAGGTGGGGGGCGGGGGGAGAGAAGATTGGAGAGTTTGGGGCAGTTCCCCTTGGAGGCTAGGCTAAGAGGAGATTTGATAGAGACGTTCAAAATCATGAGGGGGCTGGACAGAGTCGATAGAGAGAAGCTGTTCCCATTCGTAAAAGGATCAAGAACGAGAAGGCACAGATTTAAAGTGATTTGCAAAAGAAGCAAGTGTGACGTGAGAAAAAACTTTTTCACACGAGTGGTTCGGGTTTGGAATGCACTGCTTGTAAGAGTGGTGGAGGCAAATTCAATCGAGGTATTCAAGAGGGCATTAGATGATTATTTGAATAGAAACAATCTGCAAGGGTACGGGGAAAAGACAGGGCAATGGCACGAGGTCATAATAATCATTTGGTGAATTGGTGCAGACACAATGGGCCGAATGGCTTCCTTCTGTGCTGTGAAAATTCAGTGATTCTGTGATTCAATTCACTTGGGCCACAAATGCTTACAACTCTTGAGCTCCATAATCCCTGTGCACCTGTTCCCTGTCTGCTCCTTATGCTCCAGGCCTTGGCTGATTGTTGCAGCCGCAGGAATCATGGACTTGAGCTGATTTCTTGGGAGGCTAGACATGAAGATATTCCAAACAGGAATGACGACCATATTTGTGCTAATTTATAAAATCCAAAACTTATTCGTAAATCAAATGTCAGGCGTGTTCTTTGACAGTTAAAATGTTTTGATGTTTGAAGGAAAATATCTAAAGGAAAGGGTAAAATAATGAACTGAAGGCAAATGTTTTATATAGGAGGTGGCTCTTTAAAAGCTCAATGGATAAATGTAGTGTGTAGAGGGCAGCTCTCTGATGGCTCAGTTGGTAGTTGCACCATTTTATTGTGGGTGGGGGTGTTGGTGGGGCGGGGGGGGTAACTCTGTCCTGATGCTTTAATGAGTAAATACACTCTAGGAGGTATCCTCAATGGCTTTATAGATAACTGCACTGGATAGCGTAGTGGGTTATGTTACTAAACCAGTGACCCAGAGACCTGGAGTAATAATCAGGTTCAAATCGCACCATGGGGAGAGGGTGGCATAGTACTAATGTCTTTGGCCTAGTTAGCAATCTAGATGGCCCAGGCTAATGCTCTTGGTATATAGGTTTAAATCTGACCATGGCAACTGGTGGAATACATTCAATGGTGACCATGAAACTATCATCAATTGTCATAAAAATCCTTTTGATTAATGTCCTTTAGGGAAGGAAATCTGCCATCCTTACCTTGTCTGGCCTACATGTTACTCCAGACACACAGCAATGTGGTTGACTTTTAACTACTCTCTAAAATGGCCTAGCAAGCCACCCAGTTCAAGGGTAATTAGGGATGGTCAGGATCCTTGTCACCAATGTCCACATCCCTTAAAAGTATAAATAAAAAGCGTATAGGGCGGGATTTCCAGCCCTGACACCGATGGGCATTGTGGTGGGCGGGTGGGGAAAATTCGGAGAGTCGTTAAAAGCCAACAGTTCTCCAAATTTTCCTGTTCTCCCCATGTCATTGCCTGCTGGTGCCGGGACCAGGAAATCCTGGCCATGACATGAGGATTTGAAATCAGTTTAATGAACGATTTTGTCCGTGAAAAGCCACCAAAAATTTGCAGAACAAAAAACAAAAAACAGCTGCTGCTTCACTCATTTCCCTCCCAGACACCTGCTGCCCATACCTGGTTAGGCTTAAATGTGACTTCCGTTCCCCATTGGCTCCTACTGAATGAGCCGAGCAAGCCTTTCAGTTGTGCCTAACTTCCTCGAGGGCAACCAGGGATGTGTGATAAAGGCCAACCTTGACAGCAAGACCCCCATCCCGAGATTGATAACTTAAAATAAAATTACATGGAGATGTCAGGCCATTGTCACAGCCCAAAATCAAGCCAGGTTGGATGAGCGTAAGGTTAAGAGGCTCTGCTTAGTGTTTTTTGGATGGAAAGTGCACCCATTGTTTTCTCTCAAAATGATCTGCGTAACCATCTTCCGACCAAGTTGAATTTAATCTCTAATTCCAACGTACCTGCCTTTCAGCAGGCCAATCTTTCAGTGCAGTGATTAGAGTTAGTAATTTTATTAATGTTTTGACACTCCATGCAATGTGTTATACAGATTATCAATCACAATGCTTCCTTCACCACTTTTGACTAGCGAGAAGGGTGAAATGTGCCAAAGAGATTAGCATAGGCTCAATAAATGATCCTGTCTCTCCACTGAAAAGCAGCTTCTCACCAGGGATCCAATTTTACTGACCGAGCAACTGTTTAAATAACCATTTATTTTTTTTCCACCCTGGAGCCAACAATCTTTTCATGGCTTTCACGCAGATCTGTCCAGCTCAGTTTCTCAACCCTCTAGACAAGAGATCCAGGCAGAGCTGGCATGGTGAGTAGAAAAATTTCTAAGTCTTGATTAATTCATCACCACCAAATGAAGATTATGTGATAAATATATATTACGTGAAGAGCAACGGCTCACACTTAAATTAAAGCAGGAAATGCTGGAAAAACTCAGCAGGTCCGGCAGCCTCTGTGGAGAGAGAAACGGAGTCAACATTTCTAAACAAAAAACTACTGCGGATGCTGAAAATCCAAAACAAAAACAGAATTACCTGGAAAAACTCAGCAGGTCTGGCAGCATCGGCGGAGAAGAAAAGAGTTGACGTTTCGAGTCCTCACGACCCTTCAGCAGAACCATGTAAAAATAGGAGAGGGGTGAAATATTAGAATATAAATATATTTCACCCCTCTCCTCTTTTTACTTAGTTCTGTTGAAGGGTCATGAGGACTTGAAACGTCAACTCTTTTCTTCTCCGCCGATGCTGCCAGACCTGCTGAGTTTTTCCAGGTAATTCTGTTTTTGTTTAACATTTCTCGCCCGATACGAACTCGAAACATTAACCCTGTTTCTCTCCCACACGGATGCTGCCAGACCTGCGGAGTTTTTCCAGAGTTTTTTGTTTTCATTTCAGATTTCCAGCATTTGCAGTATTTTGTTTTATTTTAGTAGCTCATTTGAATTGTTTGTCACATTAGACTTATATCAATATGTATTATTGCAATCAGTGGGGCCATTTTGACTTGGAAGGATAGAGAAGGATAGCAATAGATGCGTTAAAGGGACAGCGAGATAAAACAGTGGAAGTGCTTTCGGGATGTCCTCCGAGCCTCCCTGAAGAGATCAAACATCCCAACCGGCTCATGGGAGTTCTAGGCTTGTGGCCAAAATGGAGAAGTTTAATTCGGGAGGGTGCTGAACACGCCAAGAGACTTCACTGGGAGAACACAGAAGCGAAGGCGAGCTGTTGGAGAGAGTGCGCAAACCTCATCTAGCCGACCCTTCAGGCACCACCTGTTCTGCATGGGGCAGAGCCTGCAGATCGCTCATTGGACTTACCAGCCATTTTCAAACCCATTGAACCGGAGTGGAAGCAAGTCACCCTCGATCCTGAGGGACTGCCTAAGAAGGAGGAGAATAGGAACAGAACGATATTCTGTAAGGGTGAAGTGCAATAGGGTGGGAGGGGTGCTCATGCGGAGCAGAGACACTAGCATAAATCAGTTGGGCCGAATGGCCTCTTTCTGTGCTCTACATTCTGTATCATTCTATGTAAACAGTGCTATTGAATAAGCTTCTTTTTTATAGATTTCTCACCACTTTCAAGTGCATTTAACTCATTAACCCCTTTAAACTCTGCAGCATGACCAAATACATTTATGGTTCCTGACTTCTTCTCTCCTTCCATCTAACCAATGAATAAATAACATAGAAATTGCATATCATTGAGGGTCACTGCCATTCAGGAAATAGTTCAACCAGACTTCTGGCCCAGTGTCAAGTTGAAAAATCTAAGCCTGAGATATACATCAGGTTTGTAAACAGAGTTATGCTGCAAAAGGTGATTAATGAAGGAACAATTTGTTATATTATGAATCATACCTGCCTCTACGAATGCTTGAACTTCAAACTGGCAATAAAAAAAACCCAGCACATGGAAGACGTTTGCGCTACAACAGGTTTTAGCATCTGCTGCAATTCCTCAGGAGGCCAGTGTGACAGACTCTGTGAGGAGACTTGGAAGAAAATGATACCTGGTTGGTTACCTAGGAAGGTAATCAGTTCCCAAAGTTTTGTAACTAGAGGAAAGAAATTACCATCAGCAGCATTGTCCAACACAGCACACAAAGCAGTGAAGTCTCTGACAGATTAGAAGGGATGGCAACAGGAAATGCAGCTTAACCTTCCAGTATGAGCTTTTAAGTTACATATGCTTTCGATTTTCAGAAAGATTTTGAGTACTGTTCGAAATCAGAACAACCTACCACCAGAAATGGACTTTAAAACCCAAGCTTGGTGGCACCCAACCTTTATTTATGATTATACCCCATTGCCTGTCCTGCCCTTTCGGTGGTGTCTCGCATGGTGGGGCCTTGCCTACGCATAGACGCCACCACAAAGTCTCTCCATAGCAAAAATATATTGGGCGCCTGCCCTTAACACCATAAGCTTGACTGACCGTTGGCAGTAGGACTCAAACTGAAGTGCCAACGTGACAGCTCCTGCTAAGCACATGGTAAATGGAACACTCCCTAGCCATGGAAAATTTATTTCAAACGAGAAGGAAATCACGGTCGAGGCAGTTTCAATCCCTCCCTGCCCCTAGCAGATGCTTGCTGATTCCCAGCATAAACATGACTATACTTACGTAAACCTGGATTTTGTGTGGATTATCTGGGCTGAATTTTCCCATTGGCGAGCGGGGGTGGGGCCCGCTCGCCGACGCGTAAAATGACGCTTGGTGATGTTGGGCATGCTTCCCGATGTCACAGCGCGTCATTTAGATTGTCAGTTCGGCGGGTGTGCAGCTGACGCGGCTGCGCGCCTGCCTAACTGCCAAAGGCCTATTAAAGCCATTAATAAACTAATTAAAATTGTTATGAATGCTGCCCGTCCAATCTTAAGGTTGGCGGGCAGGCAAAGATTTTTCATGAAACCTCATCCATGGGCGGGATGAGGTTTCATGAAGGGTTTGTTAATTAAATAAAAATTTTTGAAAATATTAATGGACATGTCCCAGCTCATGTGACAGTTTCGCATGAGGGGACATGTCCTTAAAATTTTTTTCCACCTTTATTAAACTTTCCACAACTTAAACTAATCTCCCTGAGGCACCTCCGCGCGCTAGCGCGAAAGAGCGCAGGCCCTGACTCAGGGAATCCACCCCCACCGCCCACACGGGGAACGCACAGCACTTCCGGGTGTGTGTCACGCTGGGCGGGCCTTAATTGTCCCGCCATGTAGAATGGCGGCGCTCACCTGATCGGGGCGCCGTTTGGATTCGTGCTCGCTGCCGCCAGCCCACGCACAACACCCCCGACCGGGGGCGGGGGGGGGGATTCTTCCCGCTGAATACATTTCCAATCACTGCCTGTGATTTTCCAATTAGCCAGCGGTACCAGGCCTCATAAAATTTACCCCATGTAATTGTTTCACTCTAATCCAAAAACCTTAGTGTAGCTTCGAAGGGTTGATTCTCCATCATTAACAAAACAGCTTACCTGTCACTTTTTCAACTATATTCAATACTGCAAAAGGTTACAGACCGAAGGTATTTTCAGTAAGTCAGGCTGATTTAATCTGAGGCATATTTATGCAGTGCAGTTATGATGTAAGATTAAGAACTCGATACAGGGGAGGAGATAATTCATTTTGTTGTTATTGGCCCCTATTTCACGCCTCCTCATTGAAATGACACCTCCCACGTCAGATAATTATTGATAATGCTATTATTTCTGAGGGTGTTTGGTCTTTGGTGAATCTCCAAGGTCATGCATTTCCTGTCGAGAGTCACATCATGGATAAAATGGTTTTTCTAAAATCGATACTGAGGGAGGGAAGGAAGTCTCACATGTACAAACAGCAGGGGCACACTCCTGCTCTGGACTCAAGCCTGCCACTCCCATCTCATCTTTTCAGACATTTCTAGTCCCTGATCCACTCTCTCCTCCCTCCTCCCATTCATCCCTATCAAGCTTCCTTTCAGTTTTTTTTTTACTCTTCATTCACTGTGAAGCACTTTGGGCTGCCTAAAGTTGTCAAAAGCATGATGTAAGTGTAAGTTCTTTGCTTTCTTCAAAATTAGTTCTCACTCTGTTCCTCTGCCAACAAAGCACCTACTTCTCTGCCTACCCTCACCCCCATTGCTGAGCTGCATGAGCTCTTGGTATTTTTTACCACGTCCACTGTGCCACCCATTGCTGGGAGCAAACACACCTGCCTCACCACCCACTCCTGTTCCCATCTTGCCCAGCTCACCAGGTGGTCAACCTTACCATTTCTTTGGCCTCTTTCCACTTGCAAATCACCAGCCAATGTCCCTTTCCATTTTGTCCAACTTTACCCCCTAATGATCAAACCCCTCACCATCATGGATGAATCTGTTGGTGTCCTGGTGCTAACAAAATGCCTTAGTTATGGGCAGAGACTCCTTTCTCTTTACTAAAACCATCCTCCTGGCTGCAAGTGTCTGTCCAAATTGCCATATTGGTGGCGTAACTCATTGACAAATACCATCTCGGCTTTAATGTCTCTACAACTCTGGTACTTCATCCATCTTTGACCATCTCTTCCTCTTCTATGCCTCATGTCTCCCAAACCAAACCCTAGCTATATAGCACCATCACAACATCAGCTCCTCCATCCACATTCAGAACCTAACTTACCGCCTCCCCCTCCTCTAACTTGCTTGCCTTCCTATCATCATTCAATCTCGCCCTCATATAATCTTAAGGACCAACCCTTCAACTGCACCATCTTTCATGCTCTCCACTTTCAAAGTCTTGATAAATGACCTTTGGCCACTTTCTTGGCTTCCTGACCACTTGCAGCTCGCGTCTTTCCCAGCAATTCCAGAATCCAATTCCTTGGAGAAACCCTCCCTCAGATCCCATAGACAAATCCAGTCTTAAAATCCCAACATTTTTTTCTTCATAGAATCATAGAAACTTACAGCGCAGGAGGAGGCCTTTTGGCCTGTCATGCCTGTGCTGGCTCTTCTATGAGATTCACCTCCAAATTCCTCAATCCACTTTCTACTCAGCTCCTAATCACTCACTGACCTCTCCAGGCCTCCCTCTCAACACCATCATCATCATCATTCTCCTTCCCAACAAACACAAACTTGATCCATTTGACCTCAGTCAGGTTCTGACTCCTGACCACTAGGCAGTCAGCTCTGTTAGAAAGTGCGTGCACGTGGCGAGTGCAGAGCTGGGCTTGGCTGTGATGCCCTCCAGAGTCGAATAACTTGCCAGCGTTCATTCTCTAGACTTGGCCCATTAAGAATCGACCACTTGGGCAGAGCACCGGCCATCCTCACGGGGCGGTCGTGAGTAATGAGTGATCCATCTTCAGGGAAGGATGGGAATAAATCATTGGTGGGGTGGAGGGGGCTGGTTATTTGTGTGTTGTGGCGCAGCACCCTTTTTACACCACCTCCAAGTCTGCACTGTGGCCAAAAACCAGTTAATCGAATCACTGCCAGAGACACACGGCGCAGGGGCCTGCTGTGATTGGAGCAAGTACACTTCTTCTAATGCTCCATGGCTCTAGTTCTCAATGCTGGCACGGGTAAGAATAATTAAAATGATAGCAAGGATCCAAGATGTTTGCATAGACATAGTAGGAAGGAGTCCAGGTGGCTTGTGTGGAAGTACCATACTGTGTAACAAATTAACCTGGCACTCGCTGTGTGAAAATCCAGTCATCCTCTTGAACAGTTTTGATTTTGATGTCCAATCAAATAGTTAAAAGCTGCAATTTAGCTTTGACAATCTTTTTTCTATTTGATCTGATATTTCAGTCGGAGCTATCAGATCAGCTTCACTGATTTTCTCACACCTACTGTCAGGCCAAGGGTTATAGGGTGACACTGGTATGGGGGGGGTGGGGTGGGGGCGGTGAGGCAGTGGGGGTGTTGGGGAAGGGGAGTGGGGGGCATACATGATTTAATCCCCTGATTGGAACTTTAAGCAGTCCCGAGAAGGAACAATATAAAACGTTGCCAGAGACAATGAGTTACTTACTGGTGGGAAAAAGATGTAACTGGTCACAATAGCTCAAATACAGCAACAAGAAATAGCAAAAATAAAATAAAAATCTGCATCAAGATTCATATAGTAACTGCACAAAGTGTAAAAACAGAAAGGCTGCTTTGATGTAGCGCCTTTTACAAGCTCGGTGTGTCCCAACGCGATTTAGAGTCAATGAAGCACTTATTGAAGCACTGTTGTACTAAAACATAGCAGACAATTTGTACACAGCAAGGTCCCGCAATCAGCAATTAAATAAATGGCCAAATAACCTGTATTTTATCAGTTGGTTGAGGGATAAATATTTGCCAGGACACGGGGGTCAAGTGCCATGAAATCTTTTACATCTACCTGGGAGGGCAAACAGAGCCTCAGTTGAACATCTTATCCAAAAGGTGACACGTCTGATGGTACAGCGCTCCTCTCAGTATTTAACTGGAGCGGTTGCCTGGATGATGCACTTTAAGGCCCCAGGGTGGGGTGATTGCTGCCTCAGAAGTGAGAGCACTGCCCATTGAGCCACAGCTAACAGACCAGGCTTGACTTGATTTGCGCAGTGTTACCCTGTTTGGTAATGTTGAGAGTGTAGCGATTGCTTCTCGTGTTCATGAACTAGAGAACTAGAGAAGAAAGGAATCGACCAAGCATCCGACTCCTGATTGTTAGTAAGTGACTCTTGTTGGCAGGCTTCCGTGTTCAGATGTCACCAGGAGACAGGATCTCGCTTGGCAGTGATGCCCATGTTGTCAAACAGCCTGGCAACATTCAAGGTTTAGACTAACACGTGAAGAATGACTACTGGGACAAGTGAAATTTTGGCACTTGTGAAGCCGTTACCCAAGGATGTTGGGGTTGTGTTTTAATGAGTTTGATTTACAAGTTGAAAGAGGTGATTTTGAAATCGTACAGGGCCTTGCTGAGGACACATTAACACTCCTGTGTGTGCGGGAGTGGGGGGGGAGGGGGGGGGCGTTGGTGGGTGGGGAAGTGGGGAAGGGGTGTGGGCAGGGGAAGGGGAAGCATCTGCCATCTACTTTGTGAAGCTGAGCCAGAGGTTAGGCAGCAATGATAGGAAATCCAGTGGAAGAGAGCTGCTGACTGGCCATCAGCAAGAACTGAGAAGCTGCAGCCCAGAAAAAGTGCTGGGAAAAAGTCTGCTGGGCCATTTTCTAGGCAGCCTCTGGCAGTCCCTATAAGGACTGCTGGTTAGGCCGTTCAATGCCTAGTACCAACTGGTGAAAGAAGGAAAGAACTTATATAATCAAATTAAATTCAGGTCAACAATACTACTTCATTTATTTCACAAATGGAAGAAAGGTCAGAAGAGAAAGCCTTGCATTTATATAGCATCTTTCACAACCTCAGGATGTTCCAAAGTGTTTTGCAGCCAATGAAGTACTTCTAATTAAATGCCACTGTTGTAGTGTAGGAAATGCAGCAGCCAATTTATGTACAGCAAGCTCCCACATAGAGAAATGAGACAAATGACCAATAAGTGGCGCATACTCCATCCAATGGTATACAAAAATTGTCACGGGGGTTCTACAGCCAGTATTGGACCCCAGCTTAAATATTTTGGGAACATTTATGCCTATTTCGCAGCCTCTCTGAAAATAGCACCAGGTGGGCCTCAGATGACTAATGGGTGGGCAATTTGGTGTATCAAATTTCCACTGCTGACTGCCCCACTTTTCATTGTAAGCAGGGTAGGTGGAAAATGGCCTGCACTGTGCCTGGGTCTGGTGTCCCTTCTCCAAGTAGGATATCAGGCAATGAGAGAGGGTTCAATGAAGATTGACAGGGGAGCTGAATGGCAACAATTAACTGTGTATCCTGAGACCTTTTTGTTCCTCAAGCAAAGACTTAACGGAATCCTTGAAGCTAAATAAATATCAGTCAGACTTGTCTTTCTGCTGCAAACAAAATTCCAGAATGTGGGAAGGAAAATTAAATGAAATAAATTTCGGACAGAATTTTTTCACTGTGTGGTGATCAGCATATGGAGCAAACCAATGGTGCAGGTGAATGTTTTATATTCAAATACATTATAGGCTATAGAATATTATATACATACAAGGCGAAAGATAGATGGACAGGCCAGATGGACACTGTCTGAAATAATTTACTATAGCCTCTAAAATTACTGTGGGCAATATTAGAAACTTAACAATATGCTTGTATGATATTCCTGTGTCCTCACCACTGATGAAAAATTGATGAAAAATCTCTCCTATTTAGTAGGGGTCATTAAATCTTTTACCTTAACAGGTTAACACCTCATTAGAGATTTTTCATCAAAATCATTTAACTTCAAAAATGAACAAGAGTAATTCCCAGCTCTATGAGTCATTGCCTTCAAGGGTTAAAGAAATGAAATGATAACATGAGTTGGCACAAAGTGTTTCTTGTGCATTTGTCCCAACATACCCACCATCCCATTGAGTTCTCCGCCTCCCTTTAGTGAAACCAACAACGAACACTAGAATATGGGCAGCAATCACCCTGCAGGATGGCAGCCGGAGTGTCGGCCTATGTCATTGGCATGGGCCAAGTGTTTCATTTGAATAGGATAATGTGTTACATTTATACAATGCCATCCAATATCTGAGTGGATGGCTTCAATAGAATGGCGAAGTTATGCAAAGCAAAAAATGAGGTATGACCATACATTCGACATAAACCGAAGAGAGTTTTACCACTGCAAAACTGTCAAAAGTACTTTCGCGTCTGACACTCCGAAAATTCTCCCAAGATCGCAGAAGTCTTTGACTGGTTGAGTAATCAGTTAAGACACTTTATACATTGTTGAATACTTCTGGTTGAAATCCCAGTGCTTGGATCATCTTCAAATTTGCCACCCTCATTTGTGATGAGTTTAGTCAGTTCCCAGGTGGCCTTCTTGACAGAATCTCTCACAGAATTGGTGCACCTGACCTTGAAGAAAGTTATCTCAATTCTCTGTCGGTGAAGTTACTTCCTTTCTGCTGAACATTAACAGCTGCCATTGTAGAGAAAAGGGGCAAAAAACGATGGAATTATCACAAAGAAAATTGGACGGGAGGGGACTACAGTGTCATCCTGGATGGATGAACTAGGAGGGGTTGAATGGTCTTCCTCAGCCTTTGAGATGAACAAGGATAATAAACAAAATAAACAAAATAGGTGTGGGATGCTAAATACAGGTCACATAGAATTACGTGGAATTTGTGGCACAGAAATAGACCATGTGGCCCACCTGGTTTTTGCTGGTGATTATTCTCCACACAAGCCTCCTCCTGCCTTAAACTCAAGTTCCCCTTGACTAGTGAATCGCAGGTTTGTACCTGGGGTTGCTTATTTATTTATTGCCTTTAATATGAAGAAATATTCCAGAAGATTCTTTTTCGCCATTGCCCATATATTGCTCAAGTGGTCTTTATTGCTGCCCTCAGCATTTAATTATTAATGGACATAGTGTTAATTCGTATCTAGGCCACTGGATGGAGTGCCATGCTGTGGGTGGGGAGGGGCTATGGGGGTAGTGTATGTGATCAGGGAATGTGTTTGATCCCAGGGCTGGGTGGGGGGGTGGGGGGGGGGGGGAAGGGAGCAAGTAATTGACATAGTTGGCTTTCCCTGCTGTCGGCTGATTATGGAATCAGAATGATGCCAGAGATGGCGAAGTCCATAAACTAGCCTGTCCTCTTTCACTGAAGCGGCGTGGTGATGAGCAGCTCCTGTGGGGAACATAAACAGCAAAAGATGAAGCAAAAAATAAATAAGAATAAAGATCTTAGCGTACAATGCAGCTGCACTTTCAAACCATAGATAATTTAAAAACGCTGGTCTAATTCAAGCTCTTGGCCTGGTTTCACTAGACCTTTCTAGTTATAAAAGCTCGCTCACTGTGCGAATCCCTAGGTCGGCGCGAGCCACTTTGTCTTAATTACCTCAGGACAAGCTAGTGTCCCTGAAGCAATCATCTGTGTTTGTTAACACTGTACATGCTTCAGTACTACATATAAATAAAACATGACCAATATTACAATATCTTGTTTTTGCGGACCTGAAACCTTAGTAACTGCTCAGATAGAACACAAAATATATCCCAGAGCACCCTGACGCATTTCTGGGTCACCGTGACTTTCTTCCTAAGCAACCTGGCATATGTTGGCACATAATATTAGTCATGGTCTTAAAAGATGCTAAATATTAAAATGCATTGTCAGATTAACGTCAGACCAATGATATATCAACCTCATCCTTTATTATTTTTTCCTCACTTGCTTATCTCTGCTCCAGTCAGGTCTTTGGAGAATTTATTTTAAACCCAATCCATTATTGCGAGTATTAATTAGGAGAGTGAGTTAAAGGGAGTGAGTTAAAATCCATTGTAGTCTGTTGTTTCCTTTGGTAAATTTTTGAACCTTTTCCTGTGTCAAGATATATTGAAATTAAGTCAGCTGAAGAGCCCCCTAATACCCCCAGCAACATAGACCGAATAGGAAAGTTGGGATTTCACCATATAAGAAGGGAATCCATTATTTTATGGGATTTTCCATCCAGGTCTTTCCTTAGCAGTTTTAGAATGAATGTTAATTGAATTTTGAAGAATTGGATATTTAAATTGGCATCACGGATTCCATTTGTTCCATGTACAGTCCTGCTTGACCCTATTTTTTTTGCAACATCAGGGTTTTGAAATCATTATGGAACATTTGTACCTTGTTCACATCACCAACGGTTTTTAAGCAATGGTTGGGAAAGAAGCCATTTGAATCTGGGGTCCATGCGCACCATTTAATATCAGACAGAATGTTCCTGATGGGTGGAATTTGAACCAACATCAAAAAGAGAGACAAGTCATGGACTTTAACAGGAATTCTCTTATTGGCTTTGCAACACAAATAGGATAAGTACAAAATGACACTGGGTAACATTAATAAATAAACAGGTTGCCACCTCCATTAAAATAGCCAACGAACAAAATCCACTTAAACGTGGTGGTCTTTCGGAGTCAGAGTGGTGTGCCATCCCAATGACGTCTTTGGATTGCCGCTTTACCACTTAAATTATGCCAGGCTTCCCTGGTGGCAGGTGGCCCACCCACACTGATAAAAGGTAGGTTAAGATGGTAGCAATGTGTTGAAAATGTGGTACGACTCCCCTCTCCACCACCATTTCAACCTCCAGCCCACACTGTCCATGCCCAGGGGGCTAAAATCATTGGGTTGTGTCTGCCTTGTCTGATGAACAATCCATTGGCTGTTCTACCTGTTTGATTCTCAATCATTGGTAAAAGGTGCGATAAAGAGTAGCTTACCCAAGGAGCAAGAGTAAATTAACCCTATTGTTTTGCATGCAGAAATACAGAGAGAGAGAGTGAGGCAGTTGCGGTGGGGATGGGTGGGGGTGAGAGGGAGGAGAAGGTTAAATTATCATTTTTTGAAACAGAAAATTCCTTGCAACACCACAATCTATAATTATCTAAGTGGGCTAACTTCATGCTGTAACCAATTATCTATCAGAATGTATTATTCACTAACAAATGGAATTGGTAACTTAGATCGCTGCCATGAATTGTGCGACACTCTAGATGGTCAGTGAATATCATTGGCCTCCTGGCCTGATTTTACCTGTTGCAGTCCTGGGTCCTGTGCAATCCCGAAGGAATTTTCACTAACAAATTGCATGGAAATTTTTGGAAACTACTAAATAACAAATGCAGTGCTCTCAGATCATAATCATGTTTTCCCTCTGTAACATGCTTTTCACAGTGTACATTTGCATGTGCGTGCACATGCAGGTAAATGTTCATGAAGTACAGGTAGACCTTAAGGTGTATGGAGAAAAGGCTTGATCATGACGTGGATGTTTGGTTTAACACTGTAATGTTGGGTCTCCAGCTCAGGACTTCACAAGCTTCAATTCCCATTCTTTACAGATATTAAAACAGGCTTGGTCTTGAAATTCCAGCTGGATCAACTATGAAATTGTACATTTAGAATACCAAAATATACCGCTATCAATGTATTAAATACCCATTATGTTATGGTAATCAGGGCAGGAATTTTCTTGTGGGTCTCTGAACCCCTCCATAGGCTCAGTTGGGTGTTAGAAGCCTGCACTGGGTGGGAAACAATCACTCACCCTGTGATGCTCCTCAAATTGGACAACTAATGGTCAGAAGGTGGACGATTGCCTTCCAATTAAGGATGGCGGGCGTATGAATCTGGAGGGCCAATAAAAGGCCCAGGAGCTTGGGAGCAGTGTCAGGATCTTTTGCAAGTAAATGAGGGCTAGGGTGCCCCAAAATGGAGACACCTTCTATCCAACCTTCTAGAACCGGAAATAAAAAATAGATCCAGCTGCTGGGCTACCATTGTGGGGTTGGGAAAGGGAGTGAACCCGGGGGAACCTCTAAGCCTATCTGGACCTCTGCCACCCCCCCCACCCCCACCACCCCCTCACCCCCCCCCCACCCAGTCTGGCAGCTGCACTGCTCCCCCGATGCCTGTGAACCCAGTCAGCCTCTGACAATTGCCCTTAAGTGGCCATTAACAGGGTCAATTGGCTACCCATTGTTTGTGGGCAGGATAGCCTTTGCCCGTCCCCCAACCTGCCTCTTGAAAATGGCCCAAGGGTGGGATGGAACTGGGAGCCGACACATCAGGTGGTGCTATTTTTATTTATCGCTCCCCCAGCAGGACCTGAAATTTCAGCCCTCTATCTCATTTTGAAATATACTGATTTGTTATTCTGACCTTTAGATGTAATCCTCAAAGTTCAGGCTTTAGCTTTTGAATACACTGTGCTGTCTATTCTCCCTAGATCCAGCCGTGACACCTTGCTTGTTTGGAGTGAATTCTTCACTGTTATTGGAGTCTCGTTTCCAAGTTTGGTGTTGCACTGTGACACTTGACGTCTCATTTGTGAGATTTCCCCTTTCCAGATTCCTTCCAGGGGTTTGAATTTCACTTGTTGGGAACAATGGCGCAGGAATATTGGGCTTCAGTCCTGGGTGTATTGCAACTAGGTCACACAATCTCAGGGTGGCATAGGGCCTTGAACAAGGTAAGAGCTCGCACCACATAAATCACAGGCCCAGTGAGGTGCTGTGATCCTGCAAGATGTCTAATTTGTGGATTTACATCTCACGCGTGCTGATTGAAGTACAAAATAGTTATGCACGACTAACGAAAGAGTTGTGGTCAAGTGAACGAGCTCCATCAATGTACATGTGGACACAGGTCCAAATTGATCACGTTAGGTAAAATCCAATATATTCACAGGCCGAGATTTTCTGGTCCCACCCGTGGTGGGAATCGTTGTGGGCGGGGCTGAAGATTTGACGGACCAGCCAAAGGTCCGGCACTTTGGCCAGGAATTTCCAGTCCTGCGGCGGGTGGGACAGGAAAATCCCACTCAGAGTGTCTAACATTGCTTTCTCTAATTCTGCGTTCGTGTTGGGTCAGTGCATGCGTGGTATAGGCTGCAAGTAAAAAAAGAAAGAACTTGCATCTTTCATGTCCTCAGGATGTCCCGAAGCTAGGGGAGATGCTGGTGTGGTATAACGTCACTGGAATAATAACCCACAGGCCCAGGCTGATGCTGTAGGAACATGGGTTCAAATCCCCTCACTGCACTTGGCCAGCCTGTGGTATGCAAAGTTGCAGGACATGAAAATAATGTAACACTGGTACAGGTGACTTTGCCATCAACCCAGCACTTTAAGCTTTGATATAGAAATAGAAAATACCGTAGCAGCTCTGGCAGCATCTGTGGAGAGAGGGATAGAGTTGATGGTTTGAGTCCAATATGACTCATCTTCAGAACTCTCTTTTTTTTTTCTGGGGACAAGGAGAGCTATGAGGTAGGGTGAGTTTGTGCTGCTGGGGAGAGAGGTCGAGCGTGTACAGATGGTAGTGCACGGCACTGAGTGTGGATCTCAGGATGCAGTGTGCACAGCAGCCTGAGGAATGCTGTAAGTCTCAAAGATACCTGTAATCCTGGGTGGATTCGAAACATGAAGGGTGGAACTTAAGTTGGAATCCACGTGGGGTAAGTTGCGGCTGAAGACAGTCACTGAGGAAGGAAATGTGGCTGAGAAAACGAGTTTTGGTAAATACCTTTTCAAACGCCAGGAGGGAAATGGAAAGCAATAAAGGCAAATGGTAAAAGAGACAAACAGAAATCCTGTCGAAGAGAAGATCAAAACTCCAAAGTAGGCATTCCTGGAAGAGAAATGGCAATGAATTAAATACTAAAATAAAAGCAAAATACTGCAGATGCTGGAAATCTGAAATAAAATTTAAGGTATGATGATGTGTTGTTTTGTCACAGGTTCTGAAGCGGTGAGATCTGGGTGTGTCTGCCTTTCCAGCAATAGCTTCAGATTTCTATTGTATAGTTAATGTATCACAAAGCAATACAGAGATGACACTAGTTTCTAAGCATGCAACAGGTTTATTTACAAGAAGTTTGAAATATCCCTGCAATCACAAAATGTCTCGATTGATGCTCACAGCTCAGCATCTAGCAGCTTCTGTTGTATCTGTTTGCTTTGCTCTGAGTCCACACCCAGGCTTAATCAATCAAGCACAGTGAGCATTGATCAGTTACCAGACTCACATAATCAAACTTAGAACCACTGAACATCACATGACCTAATTCTTTGGACTCTTTTCCCTGCGAGCTTCTGTTTTGCCTTCTCATTATTTTGTTAATGATTTCTGGTTTCCCTATCATGCTGTGCTTGGTTGCACAATCTCCTGAATGCCTCAGGTCTTGCCAAACTAACAGACCGGTGATAGATTTTTATGTTCATGGTAGAGTTGCAGCAGGGCGAGAATTCCATCTGCCTGCCCCAAAACTCTGCCCCAACCTCCTGACTCAGGATGGTGGTTGTGGGGTGGGGGATGGGTCACTGAAGGTGGAATGTGGGCTCCCGGCAGGATTCCCAACACCAACATGGAAGTAGCCAGCGTAAAATCCTACCAGAGGGACAACCACTGGAGTACCAGAAGAGGAACTGGTGACTTACAGGAGTGGAAATGCCTTCCAAAGATCAAGAAATTGGTTACTGCTGGGTTTGGGCTTCTGCAATGTCAGGTGGCACCCAATGGTTACAGAGTAAATCATCTGCAGAGTTGGGGTGCGGGATGGTATTTGAGAATGCAGAAGGGGGCCAAAATCCATGCCAAAAGCAGTCCACTTCGAGGGCCAATCCTGCTCCTCCTGAACCCCACAGAGGCCTCGGCCTCTTGTCCCCCCGGGTTCTACCCCAAGCCACTCACCATCCTGACTTGGAAATGTATCACGGTTCCTTCACTGTCGCTGGGTCAAAATCCTGGAACTCCTTCCCTAACAGCACTGTGGGTGTACCTACACCACATGGACTGCAGCAGCTGAAGAAGGCAGCTCACCACCACTTCCTCATGGGCAATTAGGGATGGGCAATAAATGCTGGCCCAGCCAGTGAATGAATAAAGAAAAAGAATGTCTGTGGAGGCGTGGGGTGGGCGGGTGATGGGTAGGGTGGGACAATGTGGAATCCTCTCTCTGTTCTAGGATCCTGATGATCATAATTTCATGAATCAGTTAAGTGCCTCAGCTGACTGTTTTAATGCCTGAAGACTATGTTAAAATAAAATGCGGGAAATGGGTCTTTTTGATTCCAAATGCCAGTGTGTCCAGTTTCCAGCAGGCTGAGGGAATTGAGATTCCTCCTTGTACTTCTAACTCTGGAGATTTTGTGGTCAGGTGACTTAAGTTCCTTATCAAAGTTGTGTTTACTGTCTGGCCAATTTATCCTTCCCCATTAGTTTTCATCACCCTCATTAGTCCTGGACAAAATTTCATAAAGTGGTACAAAACTGCCCACAGTTGTCTCAGTTCTGTGTTTGTTCTCACTGTTTCCTGTTCCCAGGTACCATTAATTGACCTTTTTTGAGGACGGCTGGTGGTAGCTATGGGGTTACCTCTCATTTTCACACACGGCCAGTAATCTGGCAGAGGATTGGATCAGATCATTTGGCCAGCCCCCACAGGACCCGGCCTACTTGCATTGCTTTAGAATCAAGTGGAATGAACATCAGGTCCCCTCCTCACCTCCCGCATTGGCGAGTTCCTGATCTCAACATCAACTTGCATTTATCTAATGCCGTTAATGCAGTAAAATATGCCCCATGTCGCTTCGTAGGAGTGCAATCGCAATTTGACACCGAGACAATTAAGGAGATATCAGGTTGGGTGACGAAAATGCTGATAGGTTTTAAGGTGCATCTTGAAGGAGGTAAGAGGCGTAGTGAGCAGCGGGGAATTCTCAGGATGGAATTCCAGAGGCAGCTGAAGGTATGGCCCCTATTGCTGGAGTGAACAAAATTGGGAATAGGCAAGAGACTAGAATTGGAGGGATGCAGAGACCTGGGTGGGTTGTGGGGTTGGGGGAGGTTACAGAGATGGCGAGTGGGTGCCAGTCATGGGAGGGATGTGAATAGGAGAGGTCACATGATACCCACGTGTCCTGGAGGAAAAGGCTCCAGGCCTTCCCTCAGAAAATCCTCACAGGGGACTGGCACGAGCATTACCCAGCCTACCAGCTGGCACAAGCAGACATCTTGGAGCAAATGCATTTTTGCCCCATCTGATAGAAGTAAGTCCAGAACTGGGCAGATAGTCAAAAGGCGACAAAACTACCTAGTAGGCTGTAAAGATGTAAAATCTGAGAGTCAGTTGTATTATAACAGTACTTGTGACCAATCTGGGAAACGCTGGTGTGTGCCGGAAACCATTTTGAGCCACGGTAGTTAGAGTCCAACCTCTTAACACTGTTTGCAGGAGTGGGGGATGGTGGGGGTGGGTGGGGTGGTGGTGGAGTTCTGTCATAATTAAAAGCTGCTCTCCTTCCAAGTAGGGTATTGGACTGACAGAAGAAAAGCTGGCAGTGTCAAAAACATTGCAGTTAGTGTGCTGTAAACTATAAAATAGTGCTGTCAGAGCAGTAAAAATGTCAACAATAGGCATTATAGCAGAAATACTCTTTACTCAGGCCAGTAATCAGCACCCCAGGGTTGGAAATCACCCTTCAAATTGCTAGATTATAAAACTGTACATCACAAGCATGCACTGCAGAGTGCAGTAGTAAACAATGGCCTGTAATCAATTTTTCTTATTAAAGTTTAATCATGCTGTTTATTGAACATTTTTCAACAAGATAACAGTTCTTGACCAAGCTATAATCCTGTGGCAGCGCATAGCCCATAAGATATACCAGTACATTAAAGCAATTCAAGCAGCCCTTTTGCAATATGGGAGCCGTATGCTAGAGTAGCCTTCTGTCACAACGGTTCGGAGTCTCATTAAAACTTTTCAAACTGTGGAAATGGGCTATCTTTCTAAAAAGGAGCTATCTAAACTCACCCGTTGTTTGGTGCATAAATATTCTGACATCTTTGACACTGAGCCATGTATAAAAGGCCCTAGACTCCAGGTAATAGATTCACAGGTAGCCATGCCTTAATAACTGTGGGCTAGTGGGGGCATGGGCAGAATGGTGGGAGTGGGAGATGGGGTGGGGGCGGTGGCGGACAATTAAAATAAGTCAAAGTTTCCCTCTTGATTACTACAGAGCCATTGCCTGAGGGAATGGTGAGGTTGTGAACATTATGGAGGGGGGGGCTGAATTTCTCCAAGGGCTCTCCCCTATTGTCTGTGGTGGTGGTGGGTTGTGGGGTTGGGGGGAGGGGGTTGAGGGTTCAGCGGGAAGCCCAGAGAAACAGTCAATTTCCCACCAAAATTACAGTGGACGATGGGGGGAATCCCTCTCCGGAATTCAGCCCCTGGGTGAATATCAGGTTCGGCTATGATGCTTTCATGGTGAAGCAGTCTGCCAACACTCCTTCTCTTGAGCAGGGCATTGGAGAGTGCTGGGTATCTGTGGAACTGTATGCCAGCGTTTCAAACAACAGCACAATGTAAGTAGAATGAGGTGCACACTTTCAATAGAATGTTTGAGAGGCTACAGCCATTTGATAGCCCAGCAAAGGTGCCCAAAATAATCAGAAGGGAGAGAGGAGTAGACACCCAACAGGATAAAGAGCAGGCCTAATGGTACAGCAGCAGCAGAGGAGGAGGAAATGGGAGCAGCTGAAGTCGGAAGAGCAGAATGATATCAATCCCCTCCCATTCAGACTGTAACACTGTTCAGTGGCTTACTGCTCCATGGCTCCACTGAACTCTGGAGCGAGGGTCAGCTCAGCCTATGAATTGGGAGAGATTGCAAGTGTGCGTGCACTCACTGGGATTGGGCGCAGCTTTCTCCCAGAAGTGCAGAGACCTCTCTGACCAATGGAAAATAACAGGGGCCCAATTATCCTCTGGGTTGTAAAGGGTGGAATATTTGCCTGATCCTTACAAGGCCATTGTGGGGGGGGAGGGGTGGGGTCTTGCCACAGACAGGAACCCATGACTTCCTTGGCTCCAAGAGAGATGTGCAGATCAGTCTTGCAAAGGTCTTTAAATAACAATATCTTGACAGGTTGCCTAGAGACTGGGGTAGAAGCTTGGGCCCTAGTAGCAGTAATATTGCAAGGAGCTTTTGCACTGCAAGGGCCTATTGCATTGCAAGTGGGTGGTGCACTGGAAGGAGCTATTGGCTTTTGCATTGTTGTAAGGGCCTATTGCACTAGTGGATGTTCACGGCCATTGGTTTCTCGATACTCTTTTATTGTAGTAGAGCTGGAGGGCACAATTTTTGAAGTCATTCAAATAGTTTACTCAATGCCAAGTAAATGTTCAGAAGTGTGTTCTGAGCCAGGACACTAGGAATTGCTTGCATGCTGCATTGGATGTGCCCAAATACCATAAATCATAGAATCATACAGCACCAAAGGAGGCCATTCAGCCCATACTGCCTGTGACAGCTCCTCGTAACAGCTTTTCAATTAGATCCACTTCCCCACTCTTTTCTCTTAGGCTTGTAAATATTTTCTTTTCAAGCACATATCCAGCTTGCTTTTGGACTTTCCTCTTGTATCTGCTTCCACTACCCTTCCAGGCAATGCATTCCAGAATATTGGTGCCAGCCTGGCCCATTCCAATTAGGTGCTGTCCCAGCAACCCTGCGATCCCCTTTGGGCTAAGTGCTGGGATAACCTCCAGCATAACATTGGAGCCTTTTCAGCACTGTTGTATCCACACTTTGCATATTCTTTCCCCGAGGGAGTTCAAGAGCAGCTTTGCAAACTATGAACTATGCTCCAATAGTGAAATAATGTATGTATAATGTATGTGGTCACTTACATTGATACTCCTCCCACTAGAACATATTCATTCGTTCTCAAGCATTGTTGACCTGACAGACCCCAAACAAGCACAGCTTCACACGTACACACTGCCAACGGAGTACCTGAATAATAGATAAGAGCACGATGCCTGGCTGACTTACCTTTCCGAAGCCAAAGCAAAATGCTGCTAGAAATCTGAAATAACAAGAGGAAAAGCTGGAAATACTCAGCAGGTCTGGCAGCATCTACGGAGTGGGAAACAGAGTTAACGGGCAGAGTTTTTCGGGCCCCGGGGTGGTTGAGTGGATGCAGGGAGTGGGGGTGTCCAGGAAAACAGCGGGCAGACACGTCGGAATGGCTCCCCATTGAATTCCCGCCTCCGGGGAGGCTTCCCAGAGACAGGCCGGCATGATAGGCAGCCGAGCAACCTGCTGCAAGGCTGGGGGGTAGCCATAGAGTCATAAAGTCATAGAGGTCTGCAGCACAGAAAAAATGCCCTTCGGCCCATCGAGTCTGTGCTGGTCAAACAAGTACCTAACTATTCTAATCCCATTTTCCAAGTAGACTACGTCAAATGCCAGTTTGCTATTTAAGGCCCCAGTCAGGGGTCTTTTAGAGCGCTGGTGACATTTTGCTCCTGGCAGGGAGCTTCCTTTCCACCCACCATGTGGAGAGGCTGCCAAATTTCAAAAGGAAATTGGGTGGGCAATTGAGAGGACTAAACTTGCAGGGCTACAGGGATAGAGCAGGGGAATGGGACTGCTCTACAGAGAGCTGGGATGGGCTCAATGGGTCGAATAGCCTCCTTCTGTGCTGTTAGTAAATGAGTACATGACCTGAATGGAGGCAGTCTCTCTGTGGCAGGTTGGGAGGCCATCGAAGACAGAGGCTCCCTCCTGCAAGAGGAGGCTGCTGGCAGCAAAGGCCACGCTTGTGGCGCAGGGGTCCACCTGCTCAGTCCTTCTAAAAAAATGTCATAATTTTCACCCCTCTGAGGGCACCTCCATTTTGGAGGTACTTGGTGTTCACCTACCTGCCTCAGCAGCACTCACCTCTCCTAGTGGCTGCTGATGCTCTAGAAACGCAGGCCCTGTGATAGGGCTGACTGTGTCAGGGCCCGCCCACCATCCTTAATTGGACAGCGAGTTTGCAGGTGCCAATTAGGAGGCCAACTCCAGGAAAATAGCTCCTCCATGTATGGCCCCCGACAAGTGTGAGCTCGGGACCCCTCCTTGGTCCTGGCATTGGGTTCCCAAAGCCCGTGGGAAAATCCTGCCCATCTGATGTCCTTTCATCAGAACTGGGAAAAGTTAGAAGTGTACTCGGATTTTAGTGAGTGAAAGGAGGGAGGGTGGGAAAAAGAACAAAAGGAAAGGTCTGTGCCAGGATGGCGGATAGGGGAGATTAAGTGACAAAAGGTTTCACGGTGCAAGTCAAAAGGGAATGGTAATGGGGCAAGTAAAGAAATTAAATATGGGTCTAGAGGAGGTGTGAACGGCAGGATCCTGAATAGCTGCCATCCGAAGCGATCTCAAGGGGCTAAGAAAGAAACGAGAAAGAAAAAAATGGCAAAGAGAAACAAAACAGAATGGGGCAAAGGTTATGATCTAAAATTGTCGAATTAAGTATTGAGTCCAGAAGACTGTATAGTGACTAATTAAAAGATGAGGTAGTGTTCCTTGAGCTTGTGTTGAGCTTTATTGGAACGGCAGGCCAAGGACAGGAAGGTCAGAGTAAGAGCAAGGTGGAGAATTGAAATGACAAGTGATAGGAAGCTCAGGGTCATCCTTGTGAACTGAACACAGGTTCTGCAAAGTGGTCACTCAATCTGTGTTTGGTCTCCCCAACGTAGAGGAGAGTGTATTGTGAGCAGCAAATACAGTATACTAAATAGAAAGAAGTACATGTAAATTACTGGAAGGTGTGTTTGGGGCCTTGGATGGTGGGAAGGGATGGGGGAAATAGGCAGATGTTGCATTCCTGTGCTTTCATGGAAAAGTGCCATGGGAATGTTGGGGCAGTGGGGGGTTTGTTGGGGGTGACTGAGGAGTAGGCCAGGGTGTCGTAGAGCGAATGGCCTCTTTAGAATGCTGAAAGTGGAGGGCAGGGGAAGATGTGTTTGGTGCTAATGTCACACTGGAGGTGGTAGAGCTAGTCACATTATGGTTGACAGGCCCCTTGACTATGTCTGCACTATTTCATGCAATTCCATTCTCACCCCTCCTCCTCTCTCCCGGAGCCATGATAGGGTGCCCCTTGTCCCTCCCACCAGCCTTGGTATTCAATGGATGATCCTCTGCCACTTGTAGCATGATGCTGCGGACCTGCTGAGGATTTCAGCACTTCCTGTTTCTATTAGCTTTCTTAAAGCCTGGAACACGGAGGCCAATGGGTTCATAAAAATCCTTCCCCATTTATTCCCAGATCCTATGGACATGGGAGATGGTGACATATTGTATCTGGGGAGCCTCCACCTTGACCAGAGAGTGGCCGCTTCTTTCAAGCCAGGCCAACCTGCTTTGCCGCTTCTCCTGCAGCGGTAACTCAAAGGAGACATTCTCAATAGAGGAGGGGGCCTAGAAGTCTTCCCCAAAGTTCTTCTTGCCTCTGTTGTCCTCATCAGCTGCCACTTGAGCTGAGGCTAGTTAATTCAACAAAGAGTGTTTACCTGACATTTTCCTCTATGGATCAGATAGTCACAGTATAGTTTCATTATTGATCAATATATACTCACTGTGGTAACCTGCATCACAACGAATGCTGTGCAGGAGAGTGGTGAGAATGTGGAACTCACTACACAGCGAGTAGTTGAGGAAGTTGGCATAGATCCATCTAAGGGGGAGCTGGGTAAACTCGTGGGTGGAATAAAGAATAAACAGATATGCCCTGAGCATGGCAACCACACTGTGAGTCAGTTCCCCTGTTCCGCAGCCCCCTGCCGTACACTAATTATCTCCCTGTTCCGCAGCCCCCTGCCGTACACTAATTATCTCCCTGTTCCGCAGCCCCCTGCCGTACACTAATTATCTCTCCTTTGTTTCTCGGCACACCTGGGAAACAGCTGAGGGGGTCCACAACCCAGGTTCTCGACTCAAGCCCCAAAGACACCTCGGAAGAAGAACCAAATGACACCCTAATTGAAGACCCATCACAATGCTCACCCAGACCCTCCACCCAGTGCAGAGACACACACCTCGGTGGGACCTAGATCTAGAGCAGGCTCAGGTTCACAATCTGGTGGTTGCTGCACAGACACGTGTCCGCAGCAGGAGGAGGCAGGTACAGCCGAGCTCCCCGGCACTTGGAGGACTGCTGGGGAAGAGGCATCTGTGGGGTCCGAGTCAGATGACAAGCCTCTGGATTCGGTCTTCCAACTCATTGCGGAGAGTCATCAGAAGGCAGTGGAACATCATGAAGAGCTGTTGGAAGTCCTCAACAGAGTGGCATGTGAGTTGGAGTGGTACCCACATGTGCGCACATGGAGGCCTCCATGGGAAGGATGGCAGATGCCATAGAGACCCTGGTCCAGTAAAATGCAGAGATGTGCACAGACCTGCACTCCAGGTCAACCCTTACTCCCTCCTCCATATTTACTCCCTACTCCTCCCCCCCCCCAGACACCTTCCTCCCACTGGACACCTTCCCCACTCCGAACTCCCTCCTTCCCCCAGATTCCTTCCCCCTCCCAACTCCTTCCCTTACACCTTCCCCTCCCCTCACACCTACCTCCCCAGTTGTTTCCTTTCTTCCCTGTTACATCCTCCTCCCCCTGTACTCCTTCTACCCCCCTCCCAAACTCAACCAGCCCCGACACCATCCCCCCGTCTCCCAGCCTCACCACCCTCCCCCCAGGTACACCCCCTCCGCCAGTCATATCTTCCCCTTCCACCCCTACCTCCCCCCAACCCAACAACCCTCCTCTCCCAATCACAGTTGTGCCTTCTTTCCCCACCACCCGTCCCTCTCCGATCATCTGTAGCAGCCCATGGCCAAGGCCGTGATGTTCCAATGCAGACCGGAGACATCAATGGAGACCTCCCACCTTCCGACAGCTGCTTCACAGCGGAGCCATGTGAATGAGAATCCACCCATCATGCGATGCCCGTGTTTCCCCAGGACCCGGTAGCTGTAGGGCTCCAGCATCTTCTGCTCCTCAGATGTCCGCGATCTGAGCGAGGCCCTAACAATAAAGTCCCGGCTTCTGCACATCACACTTGACCAGATGTGTCTTGGGCCAATTTGTTTTCCTGCCAGCGTAACGGTAAATCGGGCGTGGGAGGACTGGGCCTTACTTTGCATTCTGTTACCGGGACACAAATGGGGTTCGCACCCACCTCCAGCGGGATTGGCGTTCCACCATGGCGGACACCATCGGATGATCCCGCTGTGCTTTCACGCCGGCGTGAAACCGATCTTTGAACTTCTCGTCATATTGTCCCCCACATGCTCACCACGACACCTGACGCCAACGGGGCTGGAAAATTCTGGCCCTAGTCTGTCAGATTTGTGGCGATCTATGCAAGCTCCTTGGTTGTACATTGACCTGTCCTTTAAAACTCACTACCACTGACAATTATGATTCTGCTAGGCTCGATATCTCTTCTTTAAGTGGTCTTCATGCCGTGTTTACAACATGTCAGAGATGGATCTACTCAGGTAACAGTTGAGTGTATTTTTTTTTTGCTTTTTCTTTATTAATCCTCTGCATTCACATGCCCCAGTGCTGCCTCTGAAATGTTACCCACTTTCGCCTCAGGGCCCGGAGTGAAAGCAATCAGAGAAACCGTCAGACAAAGAAAGCCCTGCTATCATTTTCGTTCCTGCCTCAAAACTGTGGCCAGTGACATTGCTCTCTGCTGCTGTAGATAATACAGCTGGAGAATAAAGCTCTTATACATTTTAATGTGACCTTAGCCAAGGCTTTTTTTCCCTCCTCCCCCCCCCTCCCTCCTTCAATGCAGATGAACATCTGACTACACTTGAGCTTGAATCAGGCTAATGGCATCCAGCTATCCTGTTCCTTTAGCTGCAAAAGACCTTGATACATATGGGAGAGGTTGTTTAGAGGGGAGGGGAAGGGTTAGGGGAGAGGAGAGCTCGTGAAGATTGCAGATAGTGTGCAAAAAGTCTTCATGATTTCCAGGTGACGAAAAGTGCCCTGTACTCTCAGACCCTGGGGGGGGGTTGCTAGGTGTCCGCACAATATTTGATTTGAGATAGCATCTTCTTTCAGTGTATGACTGAAGAAATTCCATTGTCACCAGAAATGTGGCAGGAAGATAAGGCGACCTTTCGGTTGTTCTTATTTAAAAACTGAATGGGCCACGACTGCTATAATATCATCAGCTGCATTGTTCAGAAAAATGCTTTCTTTTTCTGCCGAAATATATTCAGCAATTATCACAAAATGAATCAGTGTTTGGAGCCCTGAGTGCAAATTGTGTCGTCTTCATGAACTGCATAACCTTTCAAAATAACTTCTTGCTTCAGCTTTGAGGCTTTGGGCATCCCACGTGAAATTCTTTGTTCAGGCGATTGGCCAGATACTAATCTGGCACACTTTGTATCAGAAGTCAGTAGGAAAATACAATGGCTTCTCTCCATAATGCTGCCTTTAGGAAGTTCACTGGCATTGTACAGGAGTGGAGGGACTCCTTACAGTGAGTGCATTATAGAGCTTTATGCCATTCACGAGGAAGCTGTGGAAAACATCTCTAATCAGGTGTCATTGTATGCCAGCGATGGCGAGACAAAGAGAAAGGGTAATTTATAGAGAAAATTAATAAATTCAAATGGGTAGAAAGCGAAGTAGAAAGTAAATGGTTGGAATTCAACACTTTGCACATCAGTTTTCAATACCTTTGCCATCCTTACTCTGCACCATGACCCTCTAGGTGAGATGGGCTGGTTATTCACGGAATCTGGCCATCAGCTACTCATTAGATGCCATCAATACTGTTCCACTTCGGCTTTCAGGAGTTACTCTCTGCAGGTAGAAATCTGCCCATCCTGTTGCTGATCATCTCTGAAAGTGTCAGCCATGGTTCTGTATTAGTAGCACTCTCACAGCAGAGTCAGAAAGTCGTGGGTTCAAGTCCCACTCCAGGACTTGAGCCCAAAAATCAAGTTTGACACTGCAGTGGTACTGTATTTTGGATGACATATTAAATTGAAACCCAATCTGCTCTCAGGTGAATGTAAAAAATCTTGTGATGCTATCTTAAAACACAGCAGGGGAGTTATTCTCAGTCCTCCCAATATTTATCTCTCAATCAACATCACTAAAAACAGATTTTCTGCTTATTGCTGTTTGTGGGAGGTTGCTGTGCATAACTTAGCTGCTGTGTTTCGTACAACAGTACTACACTTCAAAAGTACTTCATTGGCTGTTAAATGCCTTGGGGTGTCCTGGGTCATAAAAAGCTCTATATAAATGTGAATCTTTCTTTCTTTTCCTTTTCTAAAATAGAGAACTCCATCACTGTAAAATCCACCAATGAGAGGGAACCAACAGTAGAAACCGGGAAACTTGAAACAGCTGCCACAACTATTTTGCAATTTGTGTTTTATCTCGAGATGCGTGCCTTGAATTCAATAGTAATAAGTCCACCGGGACTTAGAGGTTTTTTACAAAACTAAATTAAACATTTATTAATAAAAGAAAGGATTTTAAGCACATACATAAGTCTACAAATTACTACTATAATAACCCCTAAATTCCCTAATTAATCTGGCTCCCGGTTACACCTCCGTTAAGGCAACAGTAAAACAAAATATAAGGTTAATGGACCCAGGCAAAGCACACAATACCCTGGTACATGATATTCAAAGTGAGTTTTTCTAGCTTTGGTTCCTGTAGGCAGCAACTTGATGCATAGAGTGGGAGGCTTTTCACACTTGTGTTAGATCTTAGAATGCCTTTCCCCTTACACATAGCCTCATCTCCTTTATACATGTTTCTCCCTTTTTAATGTAAATTCCATTGTTCCAATATGTCTTTGCAACTTTACTTTTCTCATAATATAAACCTTTTATAGTACTCATATTATCGGTAACCTTTGGGAAAAATAAACATACCGTTTGGCTTAGTTTCTTATGGCTAGGTGTAACATCGTACAATCTCTTTGAAATTCAAACTAACCTAATTTATCTAAAAATGCAAATGTTTCTCACACCTCACATTCTAAAACTTCAGCCATGTTTAAGTATTTAGCATTTCAAACCTAGCTTCCCTTTTGATAACTCAAAAGCTCCAGACTAGCTGCCTCCAATTCAATTGAATCCCTCCCCACACACATCCACACAGAGAAACTAATCCAAACCCCAATATTAACCTACCATTGCAATAAATCACAATAATATTATGAAAATGTTATATTTTCATGACACCTAGAAAGCCACAAAATTGTGAACTGAACTACTGAGTCACCACGAGGTCTCAAAACTATGAGCCACTGTACAACATCACTTTCATCCTTCCAAGGACTTATTCATCTCTTACAAAATTCTAAACTGTTGTTCTAAAATAATATTTTTCGGTTCGGAGCTCAACAAGTAAAAGAGATATTTTTTGATGTGTGACCAGAATACAAAACTATATTAAAAGGTTCAGCTAAATAGAGTAAGATTTTCCAAAAAAATCAGCACAAATGATGAGCGGGTTTGAGACCAGTTTCTTAGCACTCAGAACATAGCAGCACAAGAGAGGCTTTTAGACAAACAAACTGGTCAATTGGTATGAAATATGATCTGTATATTGGAAAATTTGCTTAATATGTTGATAATAAAATGGCAACATATTTAATTACACAGCAGGAAATATTTCCTTTCTTTGCTTTGAATGTCAAAGAGCCTTATGTTGAGCCTGAATGAAGATAGCATACTGTAGGTCAGCAGCCGCAATTAAGAGTGTGTCAACAAAGTTCATGGTCAGCACCTAATGCAAGGGGCTTCCTGTAATGGAACATATTGTGATGTAATAGCAGCCCAGCTAACATCTTTACGTTTCATTTACAATATAGCATTAGGAGGTGGGGGTGTTGGCAAGGGTGATGGGGCAGTGTTTGGTGTGGGGGTGGTGACTATCTCAGCCTGTATGAGTGGCAAACGTGAGCTTCTTCAGACGATCACCTGCGTCCTCTGACAGATGGGCGGAGGAGTCTGTGAGAAGCTCTAATTACATACTTTCCCCTGACCCGCAGGTTGAGCAAGCTGCCCTTCTAATTAAATCTCGGAAAGCTTGCAGTGCTGGAGTGGGCAGAAATAACCAGAAAATAACAAATTGGAAAAGGTCAAGAGGGCAAATGATTGTCCAATTAATAGATTACTAGCAAACTACGAGGTTGGTATTTGTCATTAGCTATGTTTATTCTTTAAATTCAATTCATATTTAGCTAAACAACCCCTTTCTCTGCCTTTTGGTCCTCATGCAGTCACCCTTTATTGGAGGAGCTTCAAAGAAATATTTAAATTGAGCTGGGTTTAAAACATAAGTTCAAATCCCAATCTTTCTCATTCCCCCTGGGCGAGTCAGGTCAAAATGTACCCCCCCCGCCCGCCCGCCCGCCCCCGCTGCTGACAACTCCCCCCAGGGTGAATGTTTCATACTATTAGCAAGCCAGCATCATTTCTCTCCCACAGGCTGTTCTTCCTTCTCTGGCTTATTTCTGGCAGGATTTTCTGCTGTCCCTGCTTTAACTTGCACCAAGTCCCGTTCTCCTATCACTCTCGTGCTTGTCAACCTACATCGGCTCCCCGCCTTGACATTAAAATTTCCATCTTTGATTTCAAATCCCTCTGTGGCTGCCTATCTCCCCTTCTCTCTAATCTTCAGCCCCACAATCCTTCAAGATTCCTGCACTTCTTTAATTCTGACCTCTTGAGCATCCCCAATTCTAATTGTTCCACCATTGGTGGCCGAGCCCTAAGATCTGGAATTGCCTCCCTAACCTTCTTCACCTCACTTTCCTCCTTTAAGATACTCCTTTAAACCTACCTCTTTGGCTAAGCCTTTGGTCACCTGGCGATCGATTGGGAGAAGCCCCTGCAAAAGTTATTGGTAGAACTGATAGCACTGAATCCTGTCACAGAAATGTTAAAGAAAGAATGCAGCAAGTTTCATATTTTATCAATTGTGTTTTGGTACAAAAAAGCCCACCTATCAGCTTGTTAGACCAGTCTTTTAATTTGATTGTTGTTTGTGAGCAATTTGATAAAAGCGATTGCACGTTGAAAGTAAAGTTATTTTTAAATATGCTCAGCTGATTCCTGTGCTCATTTGAAGTAAGTTGAGAGAGATAGAACAACAGGAGTAAAAAAGAAACAGACAAAAAGAGCAGAGAGACAGAGAGGAGCAAGAGATTATGAACGGAAAGAGAAGAAAGAAAGAAAGGAGAAAAAGGGAAGGGAGAAAGAGAGAGAGAGAGAGAGAGAGAGGAAAGAGACAGAGAGAATATAAAATCCTTCTTGTGTCACAGGGAAATTTGAATCACACTGATTTTCACTAGCACATTGGACAAATGGACCATGTGTGAACTCCCAGTTGTCCATGTAAAATGCAGATGTTTGGTTGATATGGAGGAAAATTAGTGAGCAACCTGCTGCACTGTGATTGCAAATAAGGACACACATGCTGATCTTCAGAAAGAGTCTACAACATAAGGAGAGGATCCTTCCTGGCGGCAGGTCCAGTGTTGTCTTGATCTAATTAGTCAAACTCTTGTCCCATTGTATGAGTTTCTAGACCTTTTCACAATGACATGTCACAATTGCTTTTATTCTGATTCACCAAATCTGGTGGTGGTGGGGGATGTCATTCTTTGCCTATCAGAATTGGACAATATATCAATGCTATTTATAATTGCATAAAAAATAAAGTATCGTAAAAATAGCCTAGTGTTTTTGAGAACTGTGCCACTAAACCTTTTTGCTCCAAAAACAAAAAAAAAACTGCTTCGAACTTTAAGACCTTAGGCTTAATGTAAGACCTTGGGATTGGTGGGAGAACACCTCACTTCCCATTGGGTAGGTGGGTATGAGCGCCAATTAAGGATCCATCTCCACTGCCTTCCTGGAACATGTGGCTCGAAACTCCAGTGCCTGCTCGCCATGGGCAGAAGTTGACCAAGCTCTTCACTGACCCTACTCATATTGTCCCTCATATCCTGAGGAAGAGGGTCGACTTTCAACCTGGCAGGTAGATGAGCAGAGACCCCTGGATTCCTGATACCGTTCTCACTCCCTAGAAAGGGGTGGATGGAGGTTTAGTTCCTCAAAAAGCAAATGGGAAACTCCCAAAAATTGTAGAGACTTGGCACAACTGAATCCCTGTTGCACTTCAGGAGTTCCAGTCGAAAACTTTGCTGGAAATTGGTCAAACCCCAAAGGAATTGCACCCCAATTATTTTTTAAATGTTGGGGTTAAAGTTGGCTGACACATTCTGGCACACTGCTCCAATTCGTGGCTCAATTTAAAGTAACAATCCAGTCACATCTCACAAAACATGCGCCATATGGGCCATCTGATCTTGTGTGATTAGTGAAGACTTTTGGACCTCTACTTCAAGCTAGGACCCTATCTGACCTACTGGCATATGCTCACAGATCAGTGTCTCTCTTTTTTAAGGCTGTCAGGATTGCAGCTTATCTTTGCTAGGTTTACTGAGGCTGCTGCGTCTCTCCCTAATGGTCCTGCTGATGTCACTTTAACAAAAGTTAGACTCCCCAGTAAAATGAACATGGCAATACCGTGGGCCTTTCCACCCCCTACCCCAAGCAGGAAGGAATTCTGGCAACCTGGAAGTGAATCTGCAAGACTTCTCCTGTCAGAAAGGTATGATTCCATGAAGTTTATCTTTTACAGATATTTCATTGCCAGTCTCAGCTGCTCCACATTGTAACCACTGTAGTATTTCTAATAGGTTGGATCAACCAATATGACTGGGAGCATTGAGTTGTACAGACTACCCAAGTTAACGAACAATGCAAAGAAAGACTTGCATTTCTATAGTGCCTTTCCTAATCTCAGGATGTCCCAAAGCACTTTACAGCCAATTATGCACATTTGAAGTCTGAAATGTGACAGATAGTTTGCAGGCAGCAAACTCTCACAAACAGCAATGTGATGGAGAGCAGATTATCAGTTTTACTGATGTTGATTGAGGGATAAATATGCAGCATACCAGACAGAACGCCCCTGCGATTCTTCAAAATGGGAAGAAATGGCAGATAGGGCCTTGGTTTAACCCCATTCAAATGACGGTTCCTCCAAGAATGCAGCACTCCATTGGCACTGGCATAGAGAGTATCGATCTAGGTTTTATGCTGAGGTCCCCGGAGTGGGACTCAATCCTACAAAGTTTCTGAATCGGAGGCAAGAGTGCTACCAATAGAACCATAGTTGAGACTTCGAGGATGCTTTCAATTTCTGCCCTTGGTCAACCTTTCACAGGATGCCAAAGAGATGGTGGAAGCTTTTCTCTCCATCTCCTAGATGATCCATTTTGCGCAACTTTCTTTAATAAAGTCTAAGTAAGGGTATCATCAAGAACATTATTGGATTGCAGGCCTCTCAGTCACGCTCAAAGTCTTGTGTTTTACAGTTCGACATTCTTGCACTATAGGAAAAACTCATTATGCTGTGTAAGAGCTGGTCCTGTGCGAAATCAGTATATAAATGTCATTTAACTAGCACAGTACAACCTTCTGTCCTTTTAGAAAGGAAATGTTCCCGATAATACACCTTCATTTTGCTTTTCTTCGAAGCTGGAGGAATAAGTGGTATCAGAAAAAATAGGTTTCTCTGATTTTAGAAGCTTTTTCTTATTATACTTTATAATAACTTTAAGAGACTGCAAAGTAGTCTAATTTGCAAGGCCAGTCATCGACTGCGATTGAACAAACCAGATGAGAGGAAAATTGGAACTTGTTAAAGTCACGCGCAATTCTCGTACCATTTATCCCTGTTAATTGCATACCCAAGTTGGTAAAAATATTCTGAAATTAATGCTATAGTTATATAGTTATATTTCTGAAAAATCATTGTACATTGCCTGCAGTCATCATTGAAATAACCTCTTTTCATAAAGAAAAGCTTGGTATTTGTATGCCTTGTGCATGGATGATACAGTGTGTGCTAATCAAGGTGAGACATGTGGTATACTTTCAGGCAAAATAAGTGAAGAGTTTGAAACTACTGATCTTGTGCAATTCTTTATATCAGCCTCAAATGCGGTGGTATATTTATGCCTTTTAATATTGTGATCAAGTATAACAAAATGGCACCATGTTCAATGATTTTGCCTTATTTCTAAAAGTTTGCTGTTAGAGTTTTGTTTGAATACTTTATCATCTCGTGCGTTGATTCTATTTTCTTAAACATGACCTTGTGTAATATTTATGAATATTGCACTGCTCCGCTTTTTGTAATTTCTTTTTCACCATTATTTAACTTGCATTGTCTCCATTCCTTAGCTGAAAAGACCAGAAGGAGATCTGTAGCTGGCTGTCAGAAAGTAAACAGGGTGTCCTTTAGGAAGCCACGCTCCCTTTTTCCTTTCTTCCATTTACGACTTTTCTCCCTGGCTCCATACTTCTTCTGCTAAATGCTTTATCACGGCAACATGGTTGAAATTGCACTGTCACTTTATGTGAACTCATAGATAAAAGTTCACACCATGTATACTTTTACAGCAGTGCTTTGGAACTCTTAACACATCATACAACTGTACTGCACTGACCTACACTAGTTATATTACCATCATAAAGGCCATAGTCTAACTGCTCATATCAGTAGACACTTATTTATTAACATATTATTAGCTCTTTAGTATCCTGCGGTGCTCAAATTACTCCAATTGCTTTTATTGTCACTGACCACTTCTAGAGAATGGAAGAATGCAGAAACCTAACAATGTGGTATAGCCTCCCCAAACACAGGTTTTCTATACCTTTGGAAGCAGAATTCATGGAATTACATTGAACTTACAACAAAGGGACAGGCCATTTAGCCCAAATGGTCTATGTTGGCATTTATGCTCCTTCTACTCCTCTTCATTTAACATAATCAACATATCCTTCCATTACTTTCTCCCTCGCATATTTAGCTAGCTTCCCCTAAGCACACTTAAGCTATTTGTTTCAATTACTTCATGTGCTATTTCCACATTCTAACCTCTCTTTGGGTAATGTTTCTCCTGAATTCCCTATCAAATTTATTAGTGGCTAATCTCATATTTATGACCCCTAGTTTTGGACTCACCCTGGGAGAAAACCCCTAGTTTTGGATTCACCCGTAACTGGAAACATCTTCCCTACGTCTACCCTTTCAAATCCTTCATAATTTTAAAGTCCTTTATTAGAACACCACTTAGCCTTCTCTTTTTAGAGAAAAAGCCCCGGCCTGTACAGTCTGTCTTGATAGCGATAAGCTCAGAATTGGTATCATCCTTGAAATTTTTCATAACATCTTCTCAAGTGCAACTCCTTCCTTTTTGTACAATGGAGACCAGAACTGTGCACAGCTCACTAGGTATGGTCTAACCAAAGTTCTGTACATGTTTATCACAACTTTCCAGCTTTTTAATTCTATTCCACTAGAAATTCATGCAAAAGATCAAGCCAATTTTACTTTATTGTTTCCTTGAGAGGAAAACTTTAATTTACCTGGATTAATCTATTTGGATTCAACCTGGATTTAAAAATTGGCAGTTCAACATTATTACTGTGCTGCCCTGCCCCAAAATATCAAGATGATTAATTAACATAAGATATAAGAGTGACATAACTAGCAGCAATTTGCCTGAAAGACAGTCTCAAACCTTATGTTAGTTTTGGCTCCCCCTACGTTTTGACTATCAAATCCCTCTCTGCTGAATCAAACACGCTCATTGTATGCTTTTGCAGGTTTTGTTTTGTTTTTATGTCACCCAAAACTCTTGCAGAAGTTGGAAATTAAATAGGCTAATATCTGGAAGCTATTTTGAGACCTAGTCCATCAAACCAGTTTAAAGCTGAATGAATTGATGGAAAATGTGACTCACATTGTTCTGTAGCAGAGCTGCTAAGAACAATCACCCAGATTGTGGAGCAGGCAAATCCTAGATTTGTAAACCATTAAAAAACTATACAGAAGATGTTGTTGTGCAATGGGTAACATACCTATCTCTGAGCCAGAAGCTCTGGGTTCACATCTCACGGCAGGGCTTAATGGCTAAGGAAGGTGGGTTCATAATATGGTCAAACAGGTTGATTATCAACCTGCAAATCCTTTCGACATGTGTCAATGGTAGGTGGGAAAGATTCCTGGTTTGCTATGTTATGGGTAAAAAGTTAGAGCCTCTACCATCACTATCCATAGTTCCAGACTACAACATGCCACAGTAATTCAGACTCCCTGTGTAAACTGTAACACACCGCCACCAAGCAAATTTACAGCTAATGTGATCAGACATTATTACAATTTAACCTATCAGGATGAGACTTTGCTGCAGTGTCATAATGACAATTCCCAGTGCTTCTCTTGTAACTCTTTTTCCCTCTATGGGGTATCCTTCACCTTAACTTTTGGGCTAATTTAGGGCTGCTTTGTAATTACTGCCAGTGTCCCATGTTTAGGAAAGAAGGGCCAATAGTGGTGAGATGTTTCTTCTCCTCCAGGGTGAATGCATTACAAGACGTTTCATCTGCCAATACCCCAGAGCTGGTTAAAACTGTGGTAAAGTACCTGTATAATGACAGTGTATAGGAATTGAGGTAAATGAGTGCTGAATCGGCTTAGGTGATGTAGTTGCAATGTTCGCTTCACGTTACTATAGAATTGAGATTTAAAGTCCCAGCACTCTTTAATCCATCAGCCATGTGTGTGATGAGGTTTGCTAGTTATTGACTAGATCCCCATCCCACCTTGAAATATAAGAGTAATTATATTTAATATTCCTGATTATAATGTTCCCTAAGGATTAATAGCTGTGTGGAGTAACCTCTGCAAAGTGTAGTGATATTGAACCCCAGGAACAACTTTCACTGGGAATGCAATTGTGTTCATTTAACTTATATATTAATTGCTTACCCATTCATTTATTTTCCTCCTGAAGAAAAGGCAAAACTAATGGTTATGGAACAATGCCTCAACAGTGGTCCCAGAGCTTATTAATGTTTAGCAGACAGGTTGAAAATACATTCTGTTCCTTCTCTATAAATGTATTGCATTGTGCTAAGACACCAATAACTCCGTAGAATATACCACTGACCAGACCGTTAGTTGTTGATATAAATGGCTGGAAATAAAGGTGAGTTTGTAATTTGAACTCTGAACTCTTGAGGATACCAAGCTGCAGCCTGCACTCTAACATGAGACAATGCCTATAACATTTACAGAATATGTCACATCCTGGCTAATGCCACCCACCACTGAGAAGAGCAAACAACTCTCAAATAGAAGAGGTTTGAGTGTTAATCATAGAATGGGGCCTACAGTGGATATCTATTTTTTTTTTATTCATTCATGGGATGTGGGCGTCGCTGGCTGGGCCAGCTTTTACTGCATTTATACATTTCTAAAGCCAGGACAGACAGCCTTCATTTACATAGCAACACACAAGTTGCTCCGGAGGTCACAAAGCACTTTACGGTCACTGTTGCTATTTGGCAAATGTGCCAGCCAATTTAGCAAACAAAATCCCACAAATGTATGAATTAACAAGTTAATTGGTTTGATCACGTTGGGCGAGGATGGAATGTTGTCCAGTACACACGACAAAATCCTGCTCTTTATCAATAGGTGTCGTGGGACCTTTGACCTGTGCAGGTAGATGAGACCCACATTGAATATCTGGTCTGGAGAAACAGTGATTGATGGCTGGTTTTGGGAGCTAGCCCAAAGAGAGGGGAGGAGCGACTCGCTTTCTTTTAATGAGAGTCCTGCTCTGCCCAGCTCCCGTATGGGTCGGCCTTCCTGACGGTTAGCTCCACATTGCACCGGGCAAGCTCAGGACATGGCGAGTGAAGCGCTGGGGCTGTTTGCAAATCGAGAACTACTCCTGAAAGGAGTACAGGAAGCTCAGTTAAATAAATTAGTTCCACCTTTGCATATTCCTGATTGGCTCTCTTTCACTATTGAGACCACCAAATGAAATATGGCGGGTGGCGCACCCTAAGCTTCATGTCACCATGTTGGAGGCTTAGGATCCTGCATGGCTCTAGTTTCTAATAAAGTAATGTTATCTAGCAATAGAAATGAATAGAAAATTGATGTGCAGATGGTTAGGATGTGCATTTTAACTACATACTCTTGGTGTGGACATTGCATAGGATGTTAGTCAATGTAAGAAACGCTTTGAAGTGGATGCCCTCTAATTAATTCAAGTTGTAATATTTCCAAAGTACTTTTCATAACTGAATAATAATGATGTAGGCTATCCTCAAGTTATTCTAATCATAATCTTTGATTTAGCGGTTATTAAAATAACGTTGTGTGCAACATAATAAAAATGCATAAGGAATCCTGTCTTGTGAATAATCAGTTCTGTTTATTATTCATTACATTTCAATAACTCTGCAATGTACGTCCCCCGCAACCCCTGTTCAACCCCTTTGTTTCATTTCATTTAAATGTGACAAAATCCGTTTGCTCTACAGTTTTTCAACAGATAACACAAGTGGGTGGTTGTTAGGGTTAAATGTACTAATAGCGATAGTATAAGATAATGACCATAAAGAGTTTGAAACTATTGCTAGTTGGAGATTTTATCCTTGATTAAAAACATAACTGGTTCAGTTAAAGCAATCATTTGCTGCATTTCTTTGTGTTGGTTAGGACGCTTTTACATTACAACTGACAGTCTGAGTTTAGGCACCACACCTTGTATGGCACAGCTTTGAATTCTTGCACCCGGGAAAGTGTTTTGTCTGAGCATGGTGAATAAGATTGCACAGTACCTCGCCCATCCCCCTCTCACCTTCACCCCTATTAAACTGAACATGGCAGATATGACTTCACTCTCTATCCGTTCAAATCAACTCTGGATATGTTTCTAAAGGTCCAGCGGATGCTCAACCCACTTGTAAACCTGACCTGACATGGCACATCAGTGCCAAATGTAATTGAGGTTGGCTGCTACAGTAGTTTTGGGCCCCAACTCAGGAAGTATACTGTAAATCTAACATTGCTGTGAAATAGAAACTGTTCTTCATTTGATTCTAATGGGGTTATTCTAAGAAGTGCTTCTTCATGTGGAGTAGTGGAAATCAGGAATTCCCTTTCTCCAAAATGCCATTGAGGCTGGTGTTACGACCCAGTTAGAGACTGGTAACTTTTTGTTTAAAGTAGACAAAGTTTGAAATCCCAGTTACCATGATTTTAAACAAACAAAATAAACTTTACTATACAAAGTCAGAAAAGTAAAGCAATCTACAATATCTATCTTGTATTCCAACATTCAGAATTAACATGAGGTAAATATGAATTAACAGGAAAACTGTAGTTGAACGCACAACATCGCACATTAAATGGCAGATCTGCACAAAACAGATCACACGCATTTTTCAGTAACCCGCCCAGATGTCAGTGACCATTGTGAGCCACTGTGAGTCGTTAAAACTCTGTCTCTCTCATGAGGGATTTCAACTCTTCACTTTCATGTTCACCTGCGAGGATAGACAGGGCATCGGTTTAATGTCCTATCCAAAAAAAGGCACCTCTGAAGGAGACTGTGGGATAAGTTAACAGGAAAAGCCATTGGCAAAAACAATATAAATGGGTACAAAATGTGACAAGGGCCAAGATTATCTTGGAATATGCTAAGAAGAAATGGTTGATACATCAAAAAAGGGCAGATTTGGTGGACCTAGTTACCATCCTCTGTTTTCTAAAAAGAAATTCTTCTGTTCTTAAGGTTCTTCTGTTATGAAGTGTTATAAAAAAAAGGACTTTAAGTATTTACTGGCTGGCAACGACTAATTGAATTTTTAAAAAGACTAAAGGCACATTCTAATGACTGTCAAAGATGGCTGAACATTTGTATTGTTGTACCTTCTATACTCCAAAGCCATTGAAATGGAAATAATCTCTCTGCAAAGCCTCACCAGGAACAATTAGCTTGAAGGAGTATGAATAGGGGCCATCTCCTACCCCATTAGCAAAACATCCTGACAATCACCTGGATGCTCAGCTGGGTGGGGAAAAACCATTAGATGTAATCACCTGGACAATGGTACCCTGGCTATGGAAGCAATATACCTAAACCTATTCTAATCATGTAATACAGGCAACTGGAATCCACTAGCCATGACTATACTTGGGTTACTGGGGATTTGGAGAGAAAGGGTCATGTGACAAGCCAGCTAACCCTTTGTGTGTTTAGCATCTGTTTTCTCTGAAGATCACCACAAGCAAATGAGATGCTGAAGAAGCAAGACGCTGAGTGGGTTCTCTCCCTCTCTCTCCCTCCATCCAACTTGCAGGTTTTGAGCCCTGCCTGCTGTTTGACTATCAATGTACTACAGGAAGAGAGTAAAGAATAATCTTAGCAGCTGCTGCCTCTGCAAGAAAGGATAAATTGACCATCAACATCATCACTTTCTCAGTGTGATTCCAGAAAGACCCTTGGGTTCAGCTTGAAGCCAGTCAAGTCACTGACCTTCAACTTTACTGGACTTTAAATTACTAAATCTTCTCACTCTGTAACCTATTTGTGTGTGTGTGTAAAAGTTGGAGAACTTTTATTATTTTATTAGACCAGGTGAAATACAATAAAACTTATTCTCTTTTCTTTTTAAAAAAAGCTTTAAAAAGCTTTTAAAAAAACCTGTCTGTGTGTGTCTTTTATAGTCACAGCGCCTAAGCAGTTAAACATTCATTGAATTGGCTTTGTTCTTAAGATCCTTCAATGTTAGTTGCCTGCTACGTGGAGGTGGAAATGGGAATCATCCAACAAATGGTCTTTGGTATCATGTGAAGTAATGAGTATGGTAGAGGTGTCACATTGTCAGTCAATTTGCCAGCATAAAAAGAGTAATAACAGGGTTTTTAGCTCAGTATAATATAATTTTCCCTCACGGAAACATTCAAGGTGAACTTCATAATAAAATCATATGAAATAAGCACTGTAAGGAGACTTTTTAGTTGACTGCTCCTGCAATTCTGTGGAGGTGTTGATTTGGTCTCCCATTTAGAAAGGGGCAGTGAATGTTGCCATGCACCAAATTTGGGAACAGACAGAAAACGTAAATATGATATCCTAAAGGCAGGCATGGGGAGAAACAAAACAAAAATTACAAATTTTGCCAGGTAAAAATTCAATGTATATACATATTTGCAACATAGATGTTGTTACAAATATGAGGTTTATAAGATTGTTATAATTTGACACTAAGTCTTTAACTGAGGATAAAATGAAGGGGGTCATGTGACCTGTTCCAAAGTCTCCCTAACAGCAAGCCTAGGTGATGTACCTGTTAAAGAAAAAAGGGAGGCCTGGATTCTTTGCTGGAAAGAAGATGAAAGGTGTTCACATTTAAGAACAATGGCAGCAGCATCTGTGTTCACAGTGGTTAGACTGCTAGTCTCCAAAATCCCAGGAAGGTGTTGAGAAAGTTGGGTTGTAAACAGTTATGCTTTAAACTGTCCATTAACTTCCAAGATAAAAGAGAGTTGGGGTCTCAACAATAGCTAGTCAGCATTTCTACCTGGGTACAAGGCCCATGTGATTCACATTGCCATGGAGATAGGCTTCTAAGATATCCCTCAAACTCACAGACACAGGCAGTCTGCTAGGATCTGGGAGAAATGGAGCAGCTAGTGGGTGGAAGTCTCTATAGATCACCGTGAAGGAATGCAAGAGCTTGATTGAAAAGACCAAATTCATGAGGATTTCAAACGAGGCTGGAAGAATCATCTAGCTTGTGCTAGATGGAGAATCTCCAGGAAAGACCCTCATCATGAGAGACAGTTCTGGAGTTAAAAGTTACTAGGCTGGGAAACTGTTTCTGAAATAAATTCTCAGGAGAATCACTTTGGACTGGATCTGGGAAAATCGCTGACAATTTAAGGGACGGTGTAAACGATACCTGTGAAATGGGTTTATTGGTTATGTTAAAAGTAAAAGGGATAAGTTTTAAAGTGTAAGTTGCCTGCAAAAATAGTTTAGTCAATTGTGCTTTTAGTCTACAACAGTTTACAACAAAAGTTTTAAAACATGAAATCTTATCGTGTCATTCTTTCAGCTATTGACTGGAAGTTTGAATTTCGTGTCTGTACAGAGATTGTAACAATGTGAAGTATTTTTCATTAATATTTATTAATACTAATGCTATACAGCAGGAATTTTGACACTTAATATTTCTGTATTTTTTTCAGAGTAGTGAAAAATGAATCAAATGTTTTGTGAAATATTTATATCCCCCATCTCTCTGATGAGAGTGACTCATGCAGGAGTTGGATTCCAGGAGAGGGGATGTACACTCTGATAAATCACCTGTCATTCATCATATATGTGTAAATATCAGCAATATGTTTAAATACGGGGGTGGTGCATTACAATTTGCGCAAATCCTATCCTCAATTGATGCCTACACAGACATGTGTGCTCACATGCAAATGTGCATGCATAAGCTCAGATGCAAACTTGCTCACATGCACGCACATCGGCACACATGTGCACACACATCCTTTTCAGAAAGAATCACTGAATGGAGAAGTAAAAATAAAGACTTGCATTTATATGGTGCCTTTCGTGACCGTGACCACCAGATGTCTTAAAACACTTTACAGTCAATGAAGTATCTTAGCAGTGTAGTCACTGCGATTCCTGGCTGATTGTTTCTCTGTCAAGCATAGTACCTTTCAACTGTCCTGGCTGATATCAGACTTGGTATCCACTGGAGAATGAAATGGGACTGTCCAGATTTCTATGACTCAGTTTCACAATCAGGCACTGCTGTTAGCAAAGAAATTGGCAGCTCAGATGCGAGTGTGATTGTGGTGATCATTTCCATCGGCTGCAATTGAATTTGGTGCTCCCTGCAAAATGGCTCACAGCAGAAAATTAAATCTTACCCCAATATCTCCAGCCTCTGGGAGGCTGTTTTATTTTTGAAGACTGCTGCAGTAGCTCTTGCCTTTGCGTGGTAGTGTACTACAGATGACAGCAAATCAGCAGCCTGTTTTACATCCTCCTGACTTTTATGCCTGTTAATTTCCACAGGAACACAGGAGCAGTAATCGACCATTCAGCCCCTCGAGCCTATTCCGCCAGGCAATGAGATCATGGTTAACCTGTAAGTTAACTTCATTTACCTGCCTTGGTTCTGTAACCCTTACCCTTGCTGAACAAAATTCTATCCATCTCAGTTTTGAAATTTTCGATTAAATCCCAGCCTCAACAGCTTTTTAGGGTGAGAGTTTCAGATTTCCCTACCCTTTGTGTGAAGAAGTGCTTTCTGAAATTACTCCTGAGTGGTCTAGTTCTAATTTTACAGTTATGCCCACTTGTTATGGAGTCACCTCATTGGAAGAAATAGTTTTTTTTCCATCCATCTTATTAAATCTTTTGCTTCTCTTAAACATATAATTACATCACCCCCTAATCTTCGGTACTCAATGGAATATAAGAATATAACATATATGCAACCTGATTGAAATAAAACATGGGAGGGATATAAGCCAGGCTGCTAACTTGCTATGACCCATTTTACACAATTGCACAGAGTCAAGATCAATCCCATTTTCATTACCAGCAAGGAGTCTGTAAAGCATTGCACAGCAAAACTACAGGCTATGTGTTGGTAGTGTGCAGTGATGTGTAGAATGCACAGTGAAGTAAGGAACACTGCTTTGGTGGAAAGTTATGAGCTGGATTTCTCTACAATAGAGCTGCACATAACACACAAAAGTTGACAAAGAGACTATGTTTGAAAGTAACGATGGATGTGTCCAATTTTGGAGAAATTCCCAATTGAGATAGAAATGCCAGGCACAGAGAATGAGTGAGGTGTTTGCATGTCAGCAACAGTTTCTGAAATGGCAAACGCTATTAGCTTCAGGGGGAGTATTATCTGATTGGCAACAGTACTCGGCACATGTATGAACACTCATGGAATTCCTACAAAATTGCCAATGTTTAATACTATTGGAATCGTAAGTTATGAAACTACTCACAAAATTTGAAGTGTCTGTGCCCTCCCCACTTCATCCAGTGAACCTATAGCATTTGAAACAATGCAAATGAGGTCTCACTGAATTCTTGATGACTGTATATTGTAGCTATGACTTTTGATTCTGGATTGCTTAGATAAATGGTGAGACTGGATTGCTTAAGCATTAAGTAAATAGTTTATTTTGCGTGTCCCTGCTCAGGCAGTAATTTCAAGAAAAATGTTGGTTTTGGACTTTGCAACAGCATTAGTATAAATCATGGGGCAGCTCTACTGCAGAGCCCTAATGGTACATAAGAAATAGGTGGAAGTAAGTCCACCATGTTCTCTGGAAGGATTGATTTAAACTTTCCCTTTCTTCTTTGGAAGGTTGGACTCTTAAACTTTCACTTCAGGCACATGGGTTCAAATCCAGTTATGACAGAATGAAGGGGATTTCCCTTTTCCCTGGCAGGATGATTTTGGAGGTAATACAATGAGTTTCCCATGAACTCATGAGGTGCAAAATCAGGTTATTAAATGGCAATGACTTATAAATAATTGGATGAATCCAAAATGAAGATGTTTTTCCGAATATCAAGTTCATGAACTGGAACTCTGGCCTTAGATGTGTAATTAATTCCAGATATGCTGTCAGAGACAGTGTACACATTATTTCTCTTGGGAATTGTAACATGCCCTCAAATGGGCAGTTCCGGCGAGCATTGTTCAACCTTTGCAGTCACTTTCTATTGTTGATTACACATGGGCTTTCCATGAAATGGTTTACTTCGCACCTCACTAGATTTGCTTCCAGATACTTCCTACTCATCAAATGCTAATTCAGATTCATTAAGTTATCCAGCTCTGACCTCACCATGCTCTGTGTGCACCTTCGAATTCATGCCTCCCTATTGTCATTTCCACTACAATGCACTGCCAATTTTATGCAGGTAAAGTGCTACAAGACAGAGGAAAGCACGTTTATTGCGCAAAACGTACTGCTATGTCTGATGCTGCAAAAGTCTTACACAATTCAGACAAAAGAAAATGACTTCAGATGTTGGAAATCTGAACTAGAAACAGAAAATGCTGGAAATACTCAGCGGGTCAGATAGCATCTTAGAGAGGGAAATAGAGTTAACGTTTCAGATTGATGACCTTTTATCTGAATGACACAATTTAGAATCTGACACTTATACAGTTTCGGAAGAGTTAAGACTTGAGTCATGAAGATTTGTGAAGTTTCTTCTCAGTCCTGTTGGTGTTCCAATAGTGCCAATTAGACACTGTGGGCTTGATTTTATGCACCTACCCACCCCCCACCCCCCGCAACCCCCCCCCCCCCCCCCCCCACCCCACCACCCCCCCCCACCCGGTGCTGGCCTGTTTGAAAATTGGAGGGGGGTGATTTGTGAAATGCAACTCTTGGCCTTCCCACCGCCTTCCCGCTTGCCAATTAATGGCCACTGAAGTGCCTTTTTCAGCCTCCACTGCTATTTTACACATGGTCTGAGGAGGCCTAAGCCAGGTGGGTAGCCGAGCAACTTTTACTGTGCAGGTTGGTGTCAGGAAAGAGGGGAGGAGGACCTTCTTCGGGGGTTCCCTGTGCCCATCGGAGGCACCTTTCACCCCACCAGGATCATACCCCCCCTTTTAATCACCTCCCTCAGTCGGTCAGCCTCTCAAACGTGGGCCCTGGCCCGCCTCACCCCCTCATTGGTGTCTGCTAGCCAGGGCCCGCTGATACCCGGTCCTACCTTGAAGACCAACTCCATAAACCCTTCTTGCTTGGAATTGCAAGCAGTGCCAGCAGTGGCCACCGCTCGAACATGGCGCTGCTGGACTACAGAATCTGGCCAATCAGATTGGCTGGCTACTCTCTAAGGTGGAACTTCTTCCCTCGATGGGGACAAACTTTTGGACCTTAGGCAATTAGCGCTGCTTCCATTGCAAAATGGCTGTGGGGCAGCTGGCTTTTTGGTGGGCAGGCTCCCAGTGAGCTTATGGTCAATGAGGGTGAGGAATATAGTACCCTGTAAAATCTAGCCCGGTGCATGCTTTTCCCTCAGTGGCACAATTTAAAATAGGTGTGCTGGAAAATTCCCCTAAACAATTAGTCAGACACAAGCTACATTCCAACTCTGAAACACAAAAGGATTGCAAAAAGTTAAGTTTTTTTTCAGAATTCAATGCCCCAGTTTAAAGAGCTGATAAGAAGTCTCGATGAATGAACAATTCATTGCATTTAAGAATAAAATCTTACTTGGCAAGTAAGTGGCTTTCAGAATTTTACTTTCTTCCAGCAACATCTCAAGCCTAGATTGTGAAGAAATGCAATTTATTTATGTCATTCATCTGCTTTGGTTTCATATCTGTCAGACACCAAAGACTACCTGAAGTGCATTAAACTGCCTTCATTGATGCTGTCCATCCTGACTCAAGGGTTAACAAAAATAGTTAACCTGGCTATCAGTGTTATGCAGGTGAAGACAACTAGTATTTTCATGGATAGAATTGTGCTTTAGTGAGGAAATTCCTGTTGAGTCCTTTTCATATGACTCATCAATTCCTCAAGTTATTTCTGAGCTAGTTAAAAATGTCTAGAGTTTTGGAAAATAGAAGAATATTCAACTGTCTAAAGGAAACTGCCAAAAGTTGCAAATGGTACAGTGATTTCATCAATGCCAAGGGCACATTTTAATAGGTAATGATCGCAAACAAAAACACTTTATATTAACTGCCACAAGACCAAGAGGATCTCCCACTTCCTTGAATTAAATAAAGCCATTTTTTATTATTATTAAAGTCAGATACCTTACATAACCCAGACTTGCTTAACATCACAAACACATCTCATATTCTTTCTTTCTAAGTTTAATTGGCAATCTTCATATTCTTTGCCCCACGCAGGAAAACACATACCTCGAAGGCCTCTTTACAACAATATGTAGCCTCACACAAGACCATTATTATCTCTTGATTTGGCATCTATGTTGGGCGATAATCACTGACTGAGCCAAAAACTGTAGATTTGTAATATGTCACATGTAACTGATATAAGGGTCAAGTGTCAGCATTAACCCCATATCATGCATCCAGCCAAGGAAGAAACATGAGATGACTCAACATTCACAAATTCCTAAGTGGGAGTTTTTTTTCATATCTTTGCAATTGCCTTTATTTAAGTTTAAGACACTAGTTTCAGACCCAGGTTTCTCACTCTCAACTCTTAAATCTGATTGTACTTCCTCCAGATTGGAGGGGCTGTGATAGAGTTGGTGCAGTGTATACAGTGTAGCCTGTTGGGTCTGGCATAAGCACTGTGCTCCTCCTAGCTCACAAGCACTGCTGGAAAGACACTTGCTTCATGGATTCAGCTTCTTTTGCCTCCTTTAAGCTGCCAATTTTCCTGAGGCCTCAGAAAGCTGACCGTTCAGTCTGGAGCTGCCTGAGGTAGCAAACGACTCATGATTGATTGAATGGTATGTCGAATTTATGCAGATAGATGATCTTAAAAAAACTGACTGAACTACCTTTGTTTCTGTTTCATAGGTTCAAACAATAACCTGCTACAAGACCAATAAAGACATTTGACATTTATTGCTTCTGTGAATACAGTCAGTATGAGGACAGTTCCTCTCAGCAGACTATTACTTTGCAGTATTGTGCCATAAACAAAGAACTTAACTTGCCTGGTAAGTGAAAAAGATGCTTTGCCTCCCGTGTCTTCAGATTTTTTCGCATCTTTCCCTGTTTCTTGGCTATTTTGATTCCTTTGTGGTATCTTTTCTCTTTCTATGTGAGCAATGCATTTTATTCCTTTTTTTTAAAGAATCCACTGTCTCCAATTACAGTACAATCATCCGGTGTGACTTATTTAAGGCACTTTTGGGGGGTAACTGTATGCTAATAGCAGATATTTACTGTTAGGATGCAAGTACGATAGGATCCAGATTCCTTCATGGTAATTTACTGCAGGTGGTAAATTAAGACAGGCAAGGGTAAGTAGATAGAATTATGTTAATTTAATGCCTTAACAAGCATTAATGACCCACTTGACCTTTTATAAATAGGCTGGGTTGGTTAGGTCTGGTGGGAAGATGCATGCAAAACAAAGCTAACTAAAAAGCCCAGCTTCAGAGAATGAGAATGAAGGATTTCACTGAAAGAGTCCATCAGACTTCAGGAGCACAGTACAGACAGTAAATCCCTGTCAAATAAAATGGGCATTAAAGGGTTTGCATACAAATGACTGAAAAAAATGTCAATCGGGTAGATTTTCAGCCTACCACCTGGGTCTAGAACCTGAGTTGCAGATCAGCTGATGGAAATGATTGAATCATTGAATCATACAGCACAGAAGGAGGCCACTCGGTTCATCATGTCAATGCCTGATCTCTGACAGAGCTGCCAAGTAATCCCACTCCCTGCTCTTTCTCCATAGGTCTGCGCATTTTTCCTTTTTAAGTACACACCCAATTTCTTTTTTAAAGTTACTATCGAATTTGCTTCCGCCACCCATCCAGGCCGTGAATTCAGTCTTTTTTTAATACTCCCCACTGCCACGGGACTTTTTTTTGCCAATTATTTAAATCTGTGCCCCCTGGTTACCCACCTGCCTACTGTGGGGAATAATTCCTCATTCTTTACTCTATCAAAACCCTTTATAACTCGGCTTAAATCTTCCCTTAATCTTCCCTGCCTGAATTTCATTTGAACTGAAATCGATAGAAATAAAAATTGGGTGTTTTCTACGATAGATGATCAATTTACCACCCATGTTTTGCAGTTGGCCTGCAAGTTGAAAATCTACCCCAATATATTTTCTCATATCATCAGATATGAGAATGTAAGACATGATCTGTGACTCAAAAAGAATGGGAACCATGAAGGTGGCTTTCAACCAACATAGGACAAGACAAAACCAAAGGAGGTGGAACAGGTTACCCCCCCTACCCAACCATAAATAAAATATGGATGAGCATCCATTTTAAATGGTTTGAATAGTGTCTCCCTGTGCATGTTTATCGAGTGAGTAGCTAAGATATTCAGACAAGGAAGGTGCCAGGTTTGATCCATGGGTCTCAGCCTGGGTTGCATCAGTGTCGGTTTGGTTGGTCTTGCTGTTGCTTCTGAGTTCGAAGATTGTAGGTTGAAACCCCACTTCAGAGATTTGAGCATATAATCTCAGCTGACACTCGAGTGCAATCCTGAGGGAGTGTTGCCCTGCTTCTTTTGGATGCGATGTAAAACCAAGGTTCCGTCGGCCCCCTCAGATTGACGTGAAATATTCCATGATGTTATTCGAAGCAGGGTGAGGGAATTCTCTGCAATTTTAACCCCTCAACCAACAGCACTAAAACAGGCAATCAGCAATATGATAACAATCAGATAGTGGGAGTTTGCTGTGTGAAAACTGGCTGCTGTGTTTCCTACGTTACAACAGTGACTACATGTCAGATGTACTTAATTTAAATCCAAGAGCCGCCGCTATTTATCGCTCAGCTTATCTGTAGCTCACTGGCTGGAAGGATGAGATGACTGATCCTCATGAGCTTCCAGAAGCCCCTTAAAGAGCTGCATCAGAATTGGCAGCATCAGAAGTGAAAGGAGCAGCAGTGTTTCAGAAGGAGAGGGGGATTTTTGAGGAACAATGGTCAATACGCTAACATGAGAAGACTGCATATTGGCATAAATGACTCATTCTAGCACTTATTAACTCCTGGACTGCTACATTACTGTAAGAGTAAAAACCTCCTGATGTCCACTTCATGAAAACGTGACCAGTTTCAACTTTTGTGGGGATCACTAATGAAATTAGGTGCTTTGATCTCACTGAAGTAGTTATGGCAAGCAAAGGCAAACTGGCTATTATTGCTTATGGAACCCATTCTAGTATTGAAAATCTCCAAACAGGAATTAATCCTAGTTTATTAAATGTAGTACCCAATCCAATTGTCCAAATAGAGGCCCACAGTGTTTTGCTGTTCTGAATTTCAGCTCTTGGTCCCAGAGGGTATCAATAAAAAATTACAAATTTGCAGTTTCAATATTTGCAGTTTGCAATATTTGAAAGTTTGTGACAAATTGTGAAATTTGCACTGTTTTCTTTTCAGTATAAATATCATTTTTTTCCAAACATGGATTAAAAGCAGATAATGCTCCAGATGATTCTGATGAAAGGTCACAGGCCTGAAATGACTGTTTCACTTTCCACAGTGTTGCCAAACCTGCTGAGTGTCCCAGCATTTTCTGTTTTTTATTTCAGATTTCCAGCACCCACAGTGTTTTGCTGTTGTGTTAAATCAGATGATTTCCTTTAATTTAAAGGGATTGCTTGCTGCCTTCAAAGAAATTACACAGAGAAGAGCAGGATGTAGCTTTGGATCTTCCAGTTGTCAATAAATTCTGATGAAAAGCCTTCATGAGGTGTTTATTATGTATTGTCCACAGGAAATACCCTTGCACGAAAGATGTAGCTTTGAGAGGAAATATTGTCAAGGTGTACAGGAGATTTGGACTGGAACCTCCTTTATAGAGTGGTGCCAAAGACCTTGAGGCAAATCTTGCTGAAGTGGGACATCTTGTGGCATGGTCCATGAGTTAGACTATATCCTGCACCCTTCAGCAGAAAATCTTTCAGTGCTGTAACTTGCTGGAAGTGTGAGCTAATGAGTCCTATATTCCAAATAGCTTTTTTCTTTATTCTTTCATGGGATATAGGTATGGCTGGCAAGGCCAACATTTGTTGCCCATTCCTAATTGCCCTTGAACTGAGTGGCTTACTAGGTCATTTCAGAGGGCAGTTAAGAGTCAACTACATTGCTGTGTGCCTGGAATCATGCGTAAGCCAGACCAGGTAAGGATGGCGGATTTCCTTCCCTAAAGGACATTAGTAAAGGACATTGATGAGGGGCTAGTCTGACTCCTGCTACAGGCTATAAGCCACAGTGGCAGGGTATGGTTTTGTAAGTTCTCTGGCCTACTCCAAGGAGAACCATGTAGGTGACTATGGAGAAACATTTATGGGGGTATGTTACGGACTGGACTGATCTGTGCTTGAAAGGCTATGGCACCTGTAGAATATTGATAAGGGAGAAAAAGTTGGGGAGAACAGGAAAATACAAATAAAAGAGATAATGGATTGGTCTAACAAAAGGATGCACTTGAAGCATCCTCCTGGTATACACAGGTATATATAATACACATATGTGTGCATGCATAAAAAACACAGCCCTGTACACACACATACCACCACTTATGTTGATGTTAAAGATGTAGAACCTGAGTAGCTTAGTAACAACTTAGCAAACTGCTTGTTGAAAATTGGAGTCTAATTAAAGCTATATATACAGGTTTTTGAAAAAAAAAATAGAAGTGATTGATGCTCATGAAGTCATGGCTCCTTAATGGAGTCTTGTTTGACAGTGATTGCAAAAGCCCATTTAACATCTGATGCTTTGTTTTGATGTACGGTGTCATTCCTTCACTTCCGATTAAAATTCAAAATCGGCGTGCCAAATCCGTCATTTAACACGCGCCTCAGAAAAGCGATGGGTGCAAATTATTTTGTCAATGGGGCCAGCAATCACACTGCACTGATGAACTGTGTTCAACCGTCTCCTCGAGCCGGTGGCTTTTCACAGCAAGCGCTGTGGGAGCATCGGCGGGGGCAGACTTTTCTCTCCTTTAATTAACAAATAAATACATTATTTCCGCGCCCACCCCTCCCCCCGACCCACAACCTTCACCCACCCTTGTCAGGTGGCAATGACAGTGCTGGGAAATGGACTTGCTATTAGTTTATGCTTGCTATTAGCGCTCGCCTATTCATTAGCTTTACTTAGATGCAAAGTCTCACTGTGCTAATAAAACCTGGAGATAGATTATGGGCTTCAGATATCAGAACATAATGAAGTCCCCTCCCGTATGGCCATATAGAAGACAAATGTCAGCAAGCATTGATTTTACTATAAAATTAACCACTGTCTACTGTAATAATTCTATGAGCCCTTTCTGTTTGTGCCTTATATCCTGCTAGCACAAGGCATGGCTCTTAGCAAGGCTTTTCTTGTGGTGATAGGCATGTCATTTCGTAAAAATAAGCCAGCTTCTCTCCCAGCTTTGTAGCTTAGTTATTCATATGGGAGGTCCGACATATTTATTTGTCAAAGAAGGCTTTACATCCCAAATCCTTAACCTGGTGTGGCAAAAAAATTGAGGGGTATTATGTAATGAGCTACTTGCCTGATGAGCTGCAATGACACACTTGTGCTTAAATTGTGGGAGTTTCCAACTGAGAATCAGGGAGTTGAAACCTATCAAAGCTTCACTAATTTCAGTGAGGTGGTACTGATTTTATGAATATTTTAGGGTGTCTTTTTTAGTATCATAGTGGAAAAATAGATTATAAACAGTTCTAATCAATTCAATGAGGGCACAATTTATCCCTCTTTGTTCTGAGAAATATAATTGTTGTCAATAACATGCTCGTGTAGATATATCAGTAACAGATTTAATTTCAAATAAAAAAAAGTTACTGATTTGTGGGTGGATAGCATTCTCAACCCTTGTCCTACGTTATTAGTTTCGAAAACATCAACCCATGAGTTCCTTCCATTCCCAAAAATTTCAAGCAAGAGAAACAGTCCTGTTAGAAATGTTTTCAAGATCACTTTATTTTTTTTTGTAAGTTAACTTTTATTTAAAATAATGCTGTGGGGTCTTTTACATTCACCTGCAAGGGGAGGCAGGAGTCCTAGTTTAACATCTTACCTGGAAGAGGACACTGCTGACAGTGCAGCACTCCCTCAGTACTGCACTGAAGCGTCGGTCTAGAATTTGTGCTGGGGTCTGGAGTGAGACTTGAACTCACAACTCCTCTAACCTCAGCAGTAAGAGTACCTCTACTGAGCCCTGGCTGACACACATCCCATGCACTGATTGTCACAATCCTCTGCATCGCCTGAACTTGGCTGCAATAAGGAAACTAATTTTATAAAATCCTTCTGAGGCCCACTTCCACCTGCTGCCATCAGCTTCTTGTGTTTGGACAGTGGGGACAGAATTGTTTAGAAATTTTTGGTCAGTGATCTCAAACTCCCAGTCTGGCCTCCCCCAAGGCATCAGGTGTTAAGGGCGGATACAAGTATCATCTCACCTGCCACCTCCTGTCATGAAAACCCAACGATTCCCGAATGGGACAGCAAGGTGTAAATAGGTAACATCCTAAAATCCACCTTGAAAACACCCCAAATCTGCAACAAAGATCATGGATTTTTGGGGAAGTGAACTATAAAAGCTTACAGACTCTGATTAGGAGGAGTGGATTGCAGGGGGAAACAACAGAATGACATTTGATGCAAAGCCAACTCATGCCAAGTTAGTGCCAACTCATGCCAGCCCATTCCCCCCACTCACCACCCTTTTCACTTTCACCTGCAATGCCAACTCACCCTGTATCTACCATCTCAGGAGCCATGTTGAAATGAAATGAAATAAAATTATATGTATCTTTTGATGACTTCACTATTTAAACAAAACACTCTCATTGATAAAAACTCATTCATTCAATTTAAATTCCTTCAACTACTTAATCCTTTATCAAAGTGAACATTTAATTCAAGTACTCAATCCCTTAAAAAAAACAAGCATTTGTATTTATAGCCCCAAGCATTTTTTTTTTTAAACTGCAGTCTGTTTTTCTTTCAATTTAAAGTGCAGGAGATTTAGATACCTCAACAATTTGACAGTTCCAATGGGATTTAAATTCCTTGATGGCTTGACAGTTCCAGTGAATTGATCCACTTCTACGCACATTGATGTCTAATTTTAACAATCCAAAGGGGCACTTGATGTGTCCCAAAGGGAACTTGACCTCCCCCAAAGGTGTCCTTGGGCCTCTCCAAAAGGGCACCCTATCTCTCCAAAAGGGTACCCTACCTCTCCAAAGAACTCCATTAAGTTTAGACTTTCTCCTGAAAAATGTAAAGCCCATGAGCCGTATTTCAGAAACCTGGGTGATGAAAATCGCATCTGACTGAAGGCAGCTGCACTTTTACATATGCAGCTTTCTCCGTGAACCTGCCCCTGTTCCATCACCCCCTGGCGAAAAAGGTGGGTGCCGGGTTTGGGGGTGGGACTTTTGGAATCGGGTTTTCCAGCACTATTATGATTAAACCGGAGACCCTCTCCATCCCTGCAAAAATTTAAGCCCTAGTCATCATAGGAGGCTGGCTGGCTCACTCTGCTCTTTGCCCAAAGGTTAGTTTTGTCAGTTCTGTTGAAGGGTCATGAGGACTCGAAACGTCAACTGTGCTGTTCTCCACCGATGCTGCCAGACCTGCTGAGTTTTTCCAGGTATTTCTGTTTTTGTTTTTGTGTTAGTTTTGTCATTAAGATTAGAGGGCCAAAAATCTGCTAACTTCTTCAGTTGACTAATGGCGGAGGTGTTACTCAAAACGCCCTGCTCTTTACCCTATTCCACCATGCACTGCAGTGTCCCAGCCACCAGAAGATCTTGAGCCCAGCAGTACTAGGATAGGGCAAACTGGGGGGGAGCTGCAAAAAATTCTGTGCCAGGATTGTGAAGTTCTGTGAGTGCTTGAGCGCCAGCACATCATATTACACCACAATGAGTAACTTCTGTGGGAAAAATAAGCAGGAAGGGAGAGAGAAAAAAAAAACCTGTGTATTTTTAAACTTCATTAAATCTTTTGCTGTCCGGGACCTGGGTCGGCTGAGGCTGAGGAATAACCATTAACAGATTTTCATAAATCCTACCTAACAGAGAATCTTTTACACTCTTCACAAAACAGTGCACAAAATCTATTATTACGAACCCCTTAATTTACGTCTGCTCTTTCTATAGATATCTCACTTACGACAGGTGTTTGAAAAGCCTCTAAAGAAACTTGTTTTCAGCAGAATTGATTTTCAGGCCTTCCAGGGAGCCTGGTCAGAGACAATGAAACAGTTCAGGTAGCTCTCATTAAACCCTGCCTCAGCAGACTCACCCTGTCAAACGCAGGTCTACACGCAGGCACACACTCTTGTGCAGTGTATTTAAGTTGTTCAGAATATGTCTGTAGGATTTCTTTTCCCCTTTGTTCTCCACCTCTTGTTATGCCACGAAGGTCATGTAAAAGTTTGAGTAAGAGTGGATGTGAAAGGGGAGGAAAGAAATGAGGGTGTATGACGAGTGGGTGGGACAAACTCACCTTAAGTCATTGCCTTGTTTCTTACGACAAGTCATGGATTGTTTCTCTCCTAAGTCCACTAATTTATGAAGGTGTCAATATGGTAGCTGCAACATTATAATTTCTCTCCCCCTTCCTGCCAATTTCACCCTCCTTTTTAGCACCTTTCTTTTAGTGCCTTTCATTGTGAAGACATGTACATACTGCAGCCCACAGGATGACCAGCCAAGTGAATCGGGAGTCAGGGAAATGGTTTGGTTAAGAAAAGGTTAAAGCCAAAGCTGCTGGTTCCTCAAGAGAATTAGTAGTCTGCATCAGAAACCCACAATTAAGGATCAATAGGGCCTTTTAAGTGGTTCATAAGGTATAAGTGGAGTTAGAAAATTCACAGTGAAGGATTCAGTGGGTATAACTTGGTACAGTGTAAAGTATTGATCAGCCCCTTCTCTTCACAAGCACATTAACTCTGACAGACAATAAAAATTAATCCTCTATGTTTCCTAAATTGAAGGTCGGTTCTTTTGAGGCCTCCCCTCAAGAGAGATACCACACAGGGAAATTTAACATAACTGATTGAGGACAGTGTATGATTCAGAGACCTGTTACACTGTGTATCTTAGTTTTGCTTGAGGAGTTAATGATATGGCAGTTAGACTGCATGTTAATATTCTCTTAATAGCGAGCATCTCTAAGAGGTGGTAGGAAGCAATGGTTGAGGAACATCAATATGGGTAATGAAGATCATTTTTAATATTTAAATTTCATTAGTCCAGTAGTAGCATGCTTACTGTTGGTTGAGATGATTATAAATTCAACTCCCACTTCTGAAATTTGAGCATATTACCTAGGCCGACATTTCAATGCAGAACTAAAGGAGTGCTGCACTGTTGGAGGAGCTATACTTTAGTTGAGATGTTAAACTGAGGCTCCGTCTCCCCTCTCAGATGGATGTAGGCGATCTCGTGGCACCATTCGTGTTGTGTGACACTACCGTTGTGCCAAATGGGATAGATTTTGAACAGATCTAGCAACTCAAAACTGAGCAGCCATGAGGGGCTTTGGACCACCAGCAGCAGCAGAGTTGAATTCAACCACAATCTGTAACCTCATCCCCCACTCTACCATTACCACCAAGCCAGAGAATCAACCCTAGTTCAATGAAGATTGCAGGAGGACATGCCAGAAGCTGTACCAGGCATACCTAAAAATGAGATGGCAACCTGGTGAAGCTGTGTGCCAAACAGCATAAGCAGCAAGTGATAGACAAAGCTAAGCAATTCCACAGCCAACGGATCGGGTCCCAGCTCTGCAGTCAGTCTTGCTACATCCATTCGTGAATGGTGATAGACATATTAAACAACTCACCAGAGGAGGAGACTCCGCAAATATCCCCATCCTCAATGATGGGGGAGCCCAGCACATCAGTGCAAAAGATAAGGCTGAAGCATTTGCAACAATCTTCAGCCAGAAGTGCCGAGTGGATGATCCATCTTGGCCTCGCCCGGAGGTCACCAGCATCACAGATGCCAGTCTTCAGCCAATTCGACTCACTCCATGTGATATCAAGAAACGGCTGAAGGCACTGGATACTGCAAAGGCTATGGGCCCTGACAATATTCCGGCAGTAGTACTGAAGACTTGTGCTCCAGAACTTGCTGCACCCCTAGCCAAGCTGTTCCAGTACGGCCATAACATTGGCATCTACCCGGCAATGTGAAAGTTTCCCAGGTATGTCCTGTACACAGAAAGCAGGACAAATTCAACCCGGCCAATTCCAGCCCTTTCAGTCTACTCTCGATCATTAGTACAGTGATGGAAGGGATCGTCAACTTGCTATCAAGCGGCACTTGCTTAGCAATAACCTGCTTACTGACGCTCAGTTTGGGTTCTGCCAGGGCCACTCAGCTCCTGACCTCATTACAGCCTTATTTCAAACATGGACAAAGTCTGGCTCTTCGTAAGGCTTTTCACAAAGGGAAGATGTTTGTTGTTGTTGGAGGTCAATTATCTCAGTTCCAGGACATCACTGCAGGAGTTCCTCAGGGTAGTATCCTCTGCTCAACCATCTTCAGCTGCTTCATCAATGACCTTCCTTCCATCATAAGGTCAGAAATGAGGATGTTTGCTGATGATTGCACAATGTTCAGCACCATTCGTGACTCCTCAGATACTGAAAAAGTCCATGTCCAAATGCAGCAAGACATGGACAATATCCAGGCTTGATCTGATAAGTGGCAAGTAACATTTGCGCTACACAAGTGCCAGGCAATGACCATCTCTAACAAGAGAGAATCTAACTATCGCCCCTTGACATTCAATGGCATTACCATCCCCCACTATCAACATCCTGGAGGTTAACATTGACGAGAAACTGAACTGGACTAGCCATATAAATACTTTGGCTACAAGAGCAGGTAAGAGTCTAGGAATCCTGCAACGGGTAACTCACCTCTTGACTCCCCAAAGCCTGTCCACCATTTACAAGGCACAAGTCAGGAGTCTGATGGAATATTCTCCACTTGCCTGGATGAGTGCAGCTCCAACAGCACTCAAGAAGCTTGACACCATCCAGGACAAAGCAGCCTGCTTGATTGGCACCCCTTCCACAAACAATCACTCCCACTACCACTGACGCACAATGGCAGCAGTGTGTACCATCTATAAGATGCACTACAGGAACTCACCAAGGCTCCTTTGACAGCACCTTCCAAACCCATGACCACTACCATCTAGAAGGACAAGGGCAGCAGACAGATGGGAACACCACCACCTGGAAGTTCCCCTCCAAGCCACTCACCATCCTGACTTGGAAATATATCGCCATTCCTTCACTGTCGCTGGGTCAAAATCCTGGAACTCTCTCCCTAACAGCAGTGTGGGTGTACCTACACGACATGGACTACAGCAGTTCAAGAAGGCAGCTCAGCACCATCTTCTCAAGCGTAATTAAAGATGGGCAATAAATACTGGCCTTACCAGCGACACCCACATCCCATGAATGAATAAAAAAAAACATTCAAGGAATAGCAGGATACAGTAAAGTCCTGCCATTTACAGGGGATACTTCCCCATGAAATCTCATGAAGGGCAAAATCGTGAACGGTGAACATACTTTATAATGGGAGTGAATTAAAATTTGACATTTTTAAAGGAAAAGAAGCAATGAAAACTATGTTTCTCAGCAAATTCAAGACAATTTTACTGCAGAAATTGTTTGACAATGCAAGAAAACAAGAACAATGTAAAATTTGTCAATTACAGTTTGGTTAAAATTACAAGTTACAGTACTTTACTTGTGTCATGAAAAGCCAATTGCAACCATGAATTAATCACAGGCATATCGAACTTTTTAAGGAGGATATGTGTGTTTGTAAAGAAATACTAGCAAGGATGCTGAGCAAAAGATGGCTGATAATGTAAAGTGATCACTTTCTGGAAAAATTCCTACATGCATTATACTGATGGACCTGTCCTGAGAGAACATGGAATGTCGCATCTGAAAGGTGTCATGGCCTTCTTCAAGCAGAGATGCTTAGAAGGGAGACAGGAAAGATGCAAAAGATGGAACTTTAATCTCCTGTGGTTGCAGAGACAAAAGACTGATTACCACATCTCAGCACTCATCTAAAATTCATCTCCTGTTGATTCCTAGCTCAGAACTTGTAAAATGGTCGGAGATGAAAGAAAACAGACTCTGGGCGCAAGACATGGTTTCTTTTACCCTTACAGGAATAAACAGGGAAAAATTGGTTAAAACATTAGCTGCAAAGCAGTGCTAGTGTGCTATGAGAGTGACAGCACAAGAAGACCAACTAAACACCCCTGAAATTGCAGGCAAAGCCTCTCTCTCTCTATTGCTGGGGGTAAGACTCAGCAAAGCCACAATTAAAAAGGAAATAGGACAGCTTCTTCAGCCAACCTGCAGAACCAAGTGTCCCCAAACCAACTGCTAAACTGCCAAAGTCAGCTATACTGGAATCACCCAACTTAACGGCCGTAACATTTTGCCAACTGCGCCCCCTGGACAAGCCAAAGACTGATTTGTATATCTTTTTAAACTTTTATTTAGACTCTTAGCTTCTCATTTCTAATCTGGGTGTATGTGTGTTGTATTTGCATTATTTTTGTTGGGTTTTTAGTAACTAATAAATTTATTATTTCTTTGACTCAAGAAAGCCTTGTTAAATTGGCTCCTTCTAAAAAAAATACATTTGACTGGGAAAAGGTATCCACCGGGGAGAAGGGATCCCTTTTAAGTTAACCTTGTTGCGATCAACTGAGAGGGTTGAATAAAAAAGGGGAGCCAGCTCATTCCTCCTCACCCGGGAGCATAACAAAATTGGGGTCCCATTCGGGAAGTTAATAAATTGGGGGACCTCACCTGGGGACTGGGTCGTAACACTTGAGAGTGGAGGTAGAGGGAGTGGGTGAAGTGGCTGATGTAGACATTAATGTAGTTGAAAAGAATGATGTTATCGTTGATTGCTTTGCATTTTGCTTTTCAATTTTATAATGTTCGGTAAGGAGCAATAGCACTGTCAATCATTCTACAGAAGGTGATACTTCTTTCCATACTTATATCATGGTCTGTCGCCTGTTTTTTCAAATGTTCAGCTGATCTTATGAGATCTGCCATCATCTTGGTTGTAAGATGGGCCTTCTTAGGCTTTTTCAGTTAATTTCATCAGTTCAACCAGTTTTCCTGTAGAGAGTTCCTCTTAATGAGATTGCAACAACTCATCGATCGGGATTTTCCGGCCCTGTTGTGGTGGAACCTGCCATGGGAGATTTGGTGGCCCAGTGAAAAGTCCATTTACATTTGGCGGGACCGGATGATCCCACCGGCAGGCTGAGCCCATCCCGCCCATCCACTTCAGCAGCGGTCAGGTCTTCAAATCCCTCCCCTCCAACTTGTTTTGCCAAGTCAACAACCCTGGCCACTTCAGCATGCACATTGGGGAACCCTATGAAATCATTCATAGCTTTAGGCTAGACTTTTTTCCAACAGGTATCTATGGTTGAAGCTCTAACTTCATCCAATGAATCCATAATTATGCCTCCTACTAGGGGGATGTTGAATTGCTTCCAGCAATCACGGACTGTGATTGAAGGGTCTGCTTCCAGAAGGTGAAGAACGTGGCTGAAACATCGTCGGGTTAGTAAGCCTTGAATGAGGCAATGACCCCCTGGTCCATTAGTTGACTAAGTGAGGTTGTATTTGAGGGTAAAAACTCAATGTCAACATCTGGGTGGTTCTCTGCTAGAGAGTGTGGAATCCCAGGTGCATTATCAAGGATCAGTAGGACCTTGAAAGACAGCTTCTTTTCCTTCAGATAAGTCCTGACCTCTGGCAGAAAGCAATTAGCAAACCGGTCTTCAAATGCGACTGCTGTAACCCAGGCATTGCTGTTAGCCTTCCAAAAGACTGGCAGGTGAGATTTATTTTTCCCTTCAAAAGCTCGAGGGTTTTCTGACCTGTAAACCAGCACTGGTTCAGATTTAAAACCAGCCGCACTGGCACATAGCAGAAGTGTCAGCCTGTCCTTTGCTGCTTTAAAACCAGCCGCACTGGCTCATAGCAGAAGTGTCAGCCTGTCCTTTGCTGCTTTAAAACCAGGAGCTGCCTTTTCTTCTTTCGAATGTAGATACTATCTGGCATCTTCTTCCAGAACAGGCTAGTTTCCTCTGCTTTGAAGACTTGCTTTGCCTGTTAACCTCTCTCCTCAGTGTATTCCTGCAGTACCCTGGGAAACTCTCCCGCAGCTGCATGGTCAGCAGAACAGCCTCCCCCACCAACTTCACAATATGCAGCCCAAAACACTTCTTAAAGCGATCAAACCACCCTGTGCTGGCTGAGAATCCTTTGGAAGGCAAAGGAGAGGCACCTTCTGCCCCTCCTTCATCGTCACCGGTGACACCAGCACTACCCTCTTTACTACTTTTTATTTGCTGGTACAATTCAAGTGCCTTATTTTGAAAGACTGGACCAGTAACTGGGGCCCTCCTTTGATGCTGGTGCTGTATCCACATATTGAATAACTTTCCCATTTCCTCTAAGTGTGTATCTCTCCTGCTCACAGAAGTTAGCCTGGCAGTATGACTACCAGAAACGCTAACACTGGCCCTTATTATTTTCTTCAAACTGCCCAATGTACCTGATTGTCAGTCCATTCACAAAGTGTTCCCTGACCAACTTGATGGCACTTGGACCATTTTTCAGCCCATCTAGATTGTGACTTTTTGTGCAAGTGTCATCACTTTCCTGGCACGTTTTCTGCTAGGCTCTGACTCGCTCATTTTTAGTAAAATGCTGCACTGTACCTGTACTGCAAAATACTGGTCGGGAATTACTGTGTGCTATAGATCACAATAAACCACGTGCCGATAGAGACGGCACTTTCTAGAAAGTGCTGTCTAGAAAGACAACACGGAAACCTAGTTTTTTAATGGCCTCTAAATTTTGTCTTATATCAATTTTTGGGACCAATTTATGTTTAGCAGAGGAATTTTAAATGTTAAATCGCGGATGGGCAAAGATTTGGGGCCGCAATGCGCGATTGGGTGTACAGACACTTTAACATGGGTAAACGCATTCACAGTAGAGGGGGTCATGACAGCGGGAGTTGATTGTATTCTCCTGATGTCCTGGCCAACACTTATCCTCAAACCAACATCATTAAAAAGGATCCCCTGTTTACCTATCTCAGGAGGCGGTGGTAGGAGTGGTGCAGCTATCCCATTGAGTTCAGAAGGGGAATTCCCACTTTATTACCAGATGGAACAATTCAGTGATTGCGCTGGTGCAGGGGTGTCATGACAACTTAGCTCGGTGGCCTAAATTTGGTGTTTAAATTTGAGAGGGATAAGTAAGAACCACAGGCCCAAATTTCAAACATAAGTACGTCAGACTTTGGAAGGATAATCATAACTTGGGCTGAGCTATTTGTGGGTAAAGCTGCTGGCAAACAGCAGCAGGTAGTCCAGGAAGTTTTTGACTCCGTACAAAACCAGTACATACCCCTGAAAGGCAAATGGATTTTTAATCTGACGGTCTGTAGCAAACTCTAATCAATAGTTTCTCGTGGGCCTCATTTGGCTACTTATCCAGAATAATTTCACCCCCCTGAGTCTTCTTTGCTCTGTTACAGGTATAATGCAACTCCTCCACTGCACTTATCTCTTCTGTACAGTTTACACCCTTCCTGTGTGGTGTTCCATTTGTGCTACTCTCCACTGGGCTTCTCATGATACTTTTAAGTCCTCTGAAGCCAAACCCAACCAACTTTCCATTTTTGTATTTAAACATCTAGCATTTATGTACAAACTCTTCCATTCCCATACCTTTCCCTTTCTGTTTGCTGTTTACTTTGTCTGTGCGTGCTTTGGATTCTGTGTTGTCTTCCACTACTCAGCTGCGTGCCAAACTAAATTGTTTCTTATATGCGCCAATTTGGCTATCTTCTACGGCTCGTTGGATTTGGATTAAAATTACGGTAGCGCTAAAGGTATTGTACATGCAGACATTGTTCTTGTGAAGGTTTGGAAGTGGGTTTGATGCGGTGACATGAATGGGAACTGTGTGAGCTGGTGCACACAGGGAAAGTTTGTGGTTGCACAGGAGCCATGAGCCATGGCTGCAGGGGATGGCTTTGAACTCTGTGAATCCACCCAAAGATTTGCCTTTCTGTGGCAAAGAACACTGGCACTTTTGAGTTCCTTAAAGTAAAAGGCATGTGGCAGCTGTCAGGGAAGCAAGCACTCAGATTACGTGATGGTGGACAGCTGGGCATAAACAAGTCACACGCGGAACAAGTGGCATCTTGGCTGTCAATGTATGTCTGGTGGCCAATGAATGGAGCACATAGGACCCCGTGGGTGCAGTCAATGGCTCCACAATCATGTGGAATCCTAACACTCAGTAAAACTGAGGTGGTTTTCCATGTTCTCATTGCTCATCAATGGGGAAACTGATGGAGTTGCCAGCTCGAGAGAACACTGACTGAACAGGCTGGGGCTCTTTTGTCTAGAATGAAGGTGATCTGATGGACATCTTTAACATTTATGAAGGTGTTCAATAAGGTGGATTTAGAGAAGCTGTGTCCACTTGTGGGCAGTCCAAACCTAGCGGCCATAAATATAAGGCAATCACTAATAAATCCAATAAGGAATTCAGGAGACAATGGGTGAAGCTAGCGGTATCACTCTGCTATAATGCAGTAGCAACACGATTGGTATTCGCCACTAACAGGATGCTGCTGTCAAGTCAAAAAGACGTTCTGCCTATCACACAAATGAGTAATGTAGTATGTGAATTTCAGTCCCTGTGTGATGCTAGGTAAGTAGGTCATACGTCCCAAAGACTGGAGGATCATGTCAAACAGCATGTATCAGCTGCTGTTCACAACCGGCAAGGTACAGACCGTACCCAACCAGCTCGTACTTGCAAAACTCAAAACAGTGTCCAATATTAGATGTGATTCTGCGATTGGACAACATTTGCTAAATAATCCTCAGTGTGCTAAGAGTTACACTGACAACCAATTTAAGATTGTCAGTCGGGCTCGCTGCGTGGCGCATTTGCGTGTACTGGAAGCTACATATATTAATACACAGGGCCCTGTTCTTTGCAGACAGAAAGAACGTGTACACACATTGCGCCTGTTTCAGCTAAACAAAATAAGTGACAGCCACTCAGTGACTCATTCCTCAGGGAAATGCCTTGACCAATCAAGGCCAAGGTGCCTGGTTTAAATTTCAAACAATGCTTGGCAGGTAACTGTCAGTCACCATCACTGGTGCATTCTCCATCATAATGCCTCTACCAATTAGAGTCCATTTGCCAACCAATCAGCACTCACATACAGTATAAATCGATGTTTTCCCCTTATATTGGTATTCTTGCAAAGTGCCCTGGACAAAAAGCTTTGAGATGTCTCTTTTTTCAGCAATACTCAAGAAAACTCTTTACTGAGAAACTTGCTGCCGTGTGGAGTGAATGGCGCAGGTGCATTTGATGGGAAGCTGGATAAGTAGATGGGGGAGAAAAGAATAGAAAGATATGTTGATGCATAAGATGAAGTAAGGTAAGATGAGGCCCACATGGAGTGTAAACACTGACATGTTGGGCTGAATGTCCTGTAAAATGCTATGTAATTCATATAACTGTGCACGGGTTGTTAGGTCAGTTAGGGAATGATCCTATGACACAAACGGTTAAGGACTGTGGTGACCTTAACAGAAAATGTTATCAAGGTGCTGCAAGTCCTGATGCAACATGTGGAACAACTCTGTGACAGTTTGCTTTGGAATACCAATCTAGCCTGGCACTCTTCCTTAGTCAAACACAGGTAGGAGGGTCTCTGCATATATCCAATGATGTGAATATACTGGCAAGTAGATGTAATGTACCTGTGGTACAGCACTGCCAGCCTAATTTGCATCAGTTACATCTTTCCTTATGCAAGCAGCAAAGATGATGGGGAATTTGCAATGGAAAATGATGTTCAGTCTGTCTTGGCACAAAGACAGGTGGCAAATTGGGTGTCAACCATTGAGCATCTTAACTCTATTATTGCATACAAACATACAAATTAGGAGCAGGAGAAGGCCATTCGGTCCCTCAAGCCTGCTCTGCCATTCAGTAAGATCATGACTTATCTGATTGTGGCTTCAATGTCACTTTCTTGCCTATCCCTGATACCCTTTGACTCACTTGTTAGTCAAGAATCTATCTAACTCTGCCTTAAAAACATTCAATGACCCAGCCTCTGCCGTTCTCTGGGGAAGAGAGTTGTACAGACTCACGGCCCTCTGAGAGAAAAAAAAATCTCCTCATTTCTGTCTTAAATGGGAGACCCCTTATTTTTAAATTGTGTCCCTTGGTTCTGGTCTCTCCCATAAGGGGAAACATCCTCTCAGCATCCACCCTGTCAAGTTCCCTCAGGATCTTATGTGTTTCAATAAGATTGTTGTAATATCCCTTTAAGGGATATCAGCATGACATCACTAGAAGAGATGTGTGTCATGTGATCCAGTCTTAGTTTCATTTTTGCTTTGAGCAGAACACACACATAGAACTCTGATGCCTTCAAACTCTATACCTATGAGTAACTGTTTTAAGCATCTAGTATTAATAAATGAATGCACAACGTGTTTACCCAATCCCTTATGAGTGATTGGTGCCTTGTGTCTTATACAGTGAATAAACCCAAGGTATTATATCATTATAATAACATAACTTGGTGATCAGTGGTGGTAAGACAGGTGGCAGCAAGAGGAAGTACAGGTATGACATGGTGAACAGCCTTGGATCAGGGTATGTGGCATGAGAAGACTCTCGGTGTTTTGGTCAGGCGGCAATGAAGTCGTGGCAGTGGAGACTGTTGAAAATGCAGTGTGGTGACTGCGAAGAAAAGCTGTGGAGACACAGCACCAAGCTAGTGCTCAAGTAAAGAGCTGGTAAACAGGCAGATTCGTTGTGGTGAGACTGCAGCACTTGGCCTGTCAGTTCTGTGAGTAGGACAGCGTGTTGAGAGGACCAGCTCCAGGTTAGCTCAGTCGAGGAAGGTGAATGATCAGGGTATGGCCCGAGTTAATAGCAAGCAAGGGAGACTCAAACAAAAAAAAACCCAAAAAACTGTCATAAAAATCGGGCCAGAGAAGGTTGCAATTATAATGGCTGTCTTTGGGAGTTGCTGAGCAATAAATTGAATAAAAAGCAAAGACACCATTACTCCGTGGTGTGTTCCTGCCACAACTCATCTTTGGGGGTGGAGCTTCGGAAAAGAGCACAAAAGTGGTTACAACAACACTCATCCCAGGCACCACAGAAGAAGGAATGTCAAAGGGATATTGTCAGAATATCCACAAAATTCCCCAGTTTGAATTGGGATGCAGCTGACCTCCTATCTGAATTCAAAAGGTTTAAGCAGAGCTATGGTTTCTTGGTTCAGGTGTGTCTGACCCAGACAAGCAAGACATAAAAATTCACCTAGCAATTGGGAATGAAGGTCGACACAGGCTGAACATTTCAGGATTAACAGAAGAAGAGCTAAAGGACCCTCAAAAGATATGGACTACATTGGAAGACCAGTTCTGAATCATGTTAGACTTCCATATTCATCGACTAGAGTTCATATCATTTCAACAACAGCCTACAGAATCCATAGGCCACTTTGTCAGCAGATGCAGAGAAAAGAGTGCATACTGTGACTTTTCAAATGTAGAGCAAGCAGACAGGATTGTTGAGTTGGTGATCACATCCACTCCCATGGATGAATTCCAGAAAGATCTGCTCAAGCCCAAAATGTATAGCATCAAAGAGCTACTCAAGGATTGACATAAACAAGAAGTGATCCTCGCAGGTCAACAACGCTTACAGGTCCTAAATACAACCCCAATTGTTGACACATTCACTAGAACACCTAAACCTAGCAGGACATGTGGAAGGTGTGGCCATCTTCATGCACCAAGGAAATGTCCAGGTTTTGATCAATCCTGTAAGGGATGTGACAGAAAGGGCCATTGGCATTGGCAGTGCACTAGAGCAAAGGCTGATGCAGTTACAAAGAGCCATGCACTGATCCAACCAGACTGTACACAGCAGGTATCTTCAAGCAATAAGAATGACCATCCGTTCTCCTGTCAAAAACATACACATGAGGGGCTGGACAGAGTAGATAGGGAGAAGCTGTTCCTCTGTATATCTGTTCGCTTGTGCATAGTCATAATAAACGAACCCACATATGTGTTTACCCAATCCCTCATAAGCAATAGGTGCCTTGCGTCTTGTACAGTAAATTATCCCAAAATATTATATCATTATAATAACATCACAAAGATCACCTCTCATTCTTCTAAACTCCAATGGATACAGGCCCAACCTGTCCAACCTTTCCTCATAACTCCTTCATCCCAGGAATCAGCCTCTGAACTGCTTCTAATGCAATTATGTCCTTTCTTAAATAAGGAGACCAAAACTGTATACAGTACCCTAGATGTGGCCTCACAAGTGACCTGTATAATGGTATCAAAACATTCCTACTTTTATGTTCCATTCCCTTTGCAATAAACAACACCATTCCATTTGCCTTCCTAATCATTTCTTGTACCTGCAGACTAACTTTTTGTGATTCCTGTACCAAGACACCCAAATTCCTCTGTACCTCATCTGTGAATATTGTGTCGCCTGGGCACTGCAAAACTGGTGGGGAGTGTCAGAGGTTAGTGAGGGAGCTCGTCTGATTCAAACGGATAAAGAATCAAGTAGATTCAATTACTTATCTGTGTACTGGCCATCCATCAAAATCAGCCATAACATAATCTGTCCAAGGATATCTCTGAATGTGCAGCTAAAGTGAACCAACATGCTACGATTGGAAATGTATCTACTATGGGGAAAGAGCAGGAGAGTGGGACTAAATTGAACCAGCAGAGGCACAATGGGCTGAATTGCCTCTTTCTGTGCTGTAAAGTTTGATTCATTGGTCAAGTAAAAGTGACCAGTTTTCTGCTGCACACCCTCACCCTCTTGTTTTTTCACAAGTATAGAAACTACTCATCATCCAAATCCTTGGCAAGGTCTCCGTATACAGCATATTGTCAGCCTGAACCTTGCTGTTCCTGACTGGTCCAGACATTTCACCATAACAAGCTTAAATTACTGATTAATGAGAGACCATTCATGTCGTTCCAGCTGTTCTTTGCCAGGCTATAGAATTTGTGTGGTGGGACCATCAGTCATGATTACAGCGAATGGCCCAAGGAACAGATTTTTGCAATGCCCTGGAGCTGACCAGGAGCAGTAATAGGCAAGTAGAAGCACATCTCCCTGTATACTCTGATATGGAGGGTACCATTGGGTGGGTGTCATACATCGTTCCTTCTCCTCCCAGGCACATTTGATTCCTCAGAGTAAAAACATTGCATGTACTCCTCACGATCTCTAAGATGCATTATTCCCCTGTACAGGCATTATCCTATGTTCATGTTCGTGCAAAAATAATAGTCCTTTCCGTCAAAGTAGACTGCAGAATTGATGGCAAATGTAAGAATGAGTGGCTGTAGACAGTCAATGAGGCCCAATGCTCATGGGATTAGATATCACCTGAGCCAATGATATAACAGTCAAATATCTGAGCAGTGCGTAAGGTAGCTCCAATTCAGCAGGGCGGTCGTGAATGAGGTGCAACATCTGACTGGACAGCATTAGCGGGAAGAGTCCGCCATTCTCACTGCACTGTGTAAGCCCCCAATGACCTCAGTGCCAAGCTTGTCCCAGCCACCTACAGGGTACAGCTCAGGAACCAGCCACTTGTCATTCACGGTCCCATTGAAGGAAGCATAGGGAAAACTATGGATTCAGCTGCTGCTGGTTTGATGCTGAATTTCATGTAGCCGGGTGCTTGGGGATGCAAGGCTTCAGTTACCTCTTTAATGGAGCGTTACACATTTATTGATGCCAGCATGATTTTCAGTCGAATTATCGAACAGAGGAAACTTGTGGCCCCACATGGGGAATGGAGAATACGAAAAGCCTGTGCCAGCTTTCCGTGCTGCAGCTCGTCGGTGTGTTGATGTTCTGCAACACCAGATCGCTGCTCCTGTACCTTTCTGCAAAGCTGCTATTATAGCATGAGCTGAGTTTTATTTGTGTCATTGGTACCCCAGGTGCAGAGCACAACTCTGAGTGCTGTGATCTAAACGTTTGATTTACTCAGCAGTGGTTAAGCAAGATACACAGTCATTAACTTACATTAAATTAATATTAAAAGACTAATTTAAATTAATTTCCAGCGTGCTTTCGCAACATGGTGCCAGGATTTTCAGTGTGCCAGGGAACAAGTGGGCTCACTGATACCATTTTTTTCTAGACGTACCAAGTGTCATTATTCTGGCAAAGAGAACAGATCCACAATTTACCGAGTGGTCTTGGTCAATAACTCCCGATAACTACAACCTCCTAGAATACGCTAGAAGATCTCCTGTGCTGTTGCTCATGGTAAACCAGAGAATTTGCTGATTTGTACCAATGGAGATGTTACAACGTTTTGAGTTACATTTGGACAATGCGTTCCTAATACTTGCTGTCACGATGATGTGACTTGTGCATGAGTTATATTAACCTTTCATTCCCTCGGCTGATCAGACATATATTAAACTTGCCGCCTTGGTTCAAACATGGACAAAAGAGCTGAACACCTGAGGTGAGGTGAGAGTGACTGCCCTTGACACCAAGGCTGCATTTGATCAAGTGTGGCATCAAGGAGCCGCAGCAAAACTGGAGTCAATGGGAATCAAGGGGAAAACTCTCCATTGGTTGCAGTCATACCTAGCACAAAGGAAAATGGTCGTGGCTGTTGGAGGTCAGTCATCTCAGCTCCAGGGCATCACTGCAGGAGTTCCTCAGGGTAGTGTCCTCAGCACAACCATCTTCATCTGCTTCATCAATGAGCTTCCTTCTATCATAAGGTCAGAAGTGAGGATGTTTGCTGATGATTGCACAATGTTCAGTAACATTTGTGACTCCTCAGATACTGAAGCAGTCCATGTTCAAATGCAGCAAGACCTGGACAACATCCAGGCTTGGGTTAACAAGTGGCAAGTAATATACACGCCACACAAGTGTCAGGCAATGACCATCTCAGAAAGAGAGAATCTAACCATTGCCCCTTGTCATTCAATGGCATTACCATCACTGAATCCCCCACTATCAACATCCTGGGGGTTACCATTGACAGAAACTGAACTGGGCTAGCCATATAAATACTGTGGCTATAAGAGCAGGTCAGAGGCTAGGAATCCTGTGATGAGTAACTCACCTCCTGACTCCCCAAAGCCTGTCCACTATCTACAAGGCAGAAGTCAAGAGCATGATGGAATACTCCCCACTTGCCTGGTTGAGTGGAGCTCCCACAACACGCAAGAAAATTGACCCTGTCCAGGACAAAGCAGCCTGTTTGATTGGCATCCCATCCATAAACATTCACTCCTTCCACCATCGACGCACAGTAGCAGCAGTTTGTACCATTTACAAGATGCACTGCAGGAATTCACCAAGGCTCCTTAGGCAGCACCTTCCAAACCCACAATCACTACCATCTAGGAGGACAAGGACAGCAGATACATGGGAACACCACCACCTGGAAGCTCCCCTCCAAGCCACTCACCATCCTAACTTGGAAATATGTCATCGCTCCTTCACTGTCGCTGGGTCAAAATCCTGGAACTCCCTTCCGAACAGCACTGTGGGACTATCTACACCACATGGACTGGAGCGGTTCAAGAAGTGAGTTCACCACCACCTTCTCAAGGGCAACTAGGGATGGGCAATAACTGCTGGCCCAGCCAGCGAAGCCTACATCCCATGAATGAATTAAAAAAAACTGTTTATAAAGAACATTTAAAAGGTAAGCAAAGAGGCTAACATAAGATGGCTTCCACAAGGCACCTGATGTCTGGTATTGCAAGTTGACCAGTTTTCTGAAAGGTTCCAATGTGGAATACAATTAAGACATGCCCAGACATCCTCCTGTGGAATTTCACACCTGCTGATGTCAAGAACTACTTCAAAGGATGAGTGGAAACTGCATTGTTTCTCACCATTTGTGATTCTATAAAGCTACCTCTCAAGCGGAAACGGAAAGCCTACCTTGATAATAACTGTGTGGAAATGTGTTCTTATGTCATCAAGATGGAATGGACCATTCAGGAGTTAATGGCTGGGATATTAATCACCTCGGCTGTAAAACAATAGCCACGGTCTGTCCAGACATGAGCTAAGTAAATACCTTCTGAAATCATTATGGGGAGAGAGGTCATTTTTAAAATCTCTTTTATTACAACACACAAGCCACTAAGCAGTAGTCTGGAAGGAGCCTGCCAAGGTGGCAGTATTACTCTCCCTCTCAACTTCTCTTCCAAGTTCATTCTCTATGATAGTTTGAAATCCAGCACAGAGATAGAGAATTTCCATTTATAGGAATCTCTGGTGCAAGAATCATTGACTTTAGGAAAAGACAGAATATGCTTTTAAAAAGGGATTGTCTCCAGAAATTACAGTTGACATGGGGTTCAACTCTTGGAATTTCAAGACGCTGTGGAAAAAAAAACCTGCCGCAGCTACAGATACCAGCAAAGGAGTCATAAACAGTGAACTTTCTATCTTTTACCTTTTTAGCATTGAATCTTAATTGGCCGAAGAGTAATGTCCTACTGTATTGCTTGAAATTCTGCATGCTTGCGTGTGTGTGTGTGTGTGTGTGAGTGTGTGTGAGCGTGTGTTGTGAAGGTCACGTGTGGGTTTACCTTTTCAAATATTTTTATACCTGGGTGGGTTTTTAATTCAATAAAAACGAACCCCTTTAGTTTAAACTAAGCCTGCCTGATCAGTTTCTTTGCAATTTTCATGTAAATGGTTAAGCACAGACATTGAGTTAATACCTTCATCCTTATAAATTCACAATTAACCCTGTTACGGTCAGATTTGGTATAATAGGGGAATCATTTTTAACCTTCCTCACGTGGTCATAACAATGCAAAGACATTGCCTGGAGGAAAGCTATCTGATGCTAAGATGGAGCTGTGCTTACATAGCCTGACTTCTTAAGGCCACAAAGCTTTCTAACACAGGCACCAGGCCCCAAATGGTTGCTTTCAGCACTGTCTGATTTTGTGAAGTGTAGCTCCACAAAGATAGCTGCTCTGAATAAACATATCTTAAGGTCAATTCCTGGCTTGTTGCTGTTGCTAAGGGAAATCTCTTTCTAGATCATAGAAATATAGAAAATAGGAGCAGGAGTAGGTCATTTGGCCCTTCGAGCCTGCTCCGCCATTTAATATGGTCACGGCTGATCCTCTATCTCAACACCATACTCCTCTCCTCTCTCCATACCCCCTGATGCCTTTAGTGTCTAGAAATCTATCTATTTCCTTCTTAATATATTCAGTGACTTGGTCTCCACAGCCTTCTGTGGTAGGGAATTCCACAGGTTCACCAGCCTCTGAGTGAAGAAGTTTCTCCTCATCTCAGTCCTGAATGGCCTACTCCATATCCTCAGATGTGACCCCTTGTTCTAGACCCCCCAGCTAGGGGAAACATTCTCCCTGCATCCAGTCTGTTCAGCCCTGTCAGAATTTTACACATTTCAATGAGATCCTCTCTCATTCTTCTAAACTCCAGTGAATACAGGCCTAGTCGATCCAATCTCTTCTCAGACAACAATCCTGCCATCCCAGGAATCAGTCTGGTGAACATTTGCTGCACTCCCTCTATGGCAAGTATATCCTTTCTTAGGTAAGGAGACCAAAACTGCGCACGATACTCCAGGTATGGCTTCGCAAAGGCCCTGTACAGCTGCAGTAAGACATTCTTGCACCTGTACTCAAGTCCTCTTGCAATGAAGGCCAACTGACCATTTGCCTTACTAACTGCTTGCTGCACCTGCATGCTTGTTTTCAGTGACTGGTGGACAAGGACACCCAGGTCCCTTTGTACATCAACATTTCTCAATCTATCACCATTTAAATAACACTCTGCCATTAAGATTTTCCAACCGAAGTGGATAACTTCACATTTATCCGCGTTATACTACATCAGCAATGTATTTGCCCATTCGCTCAACTTGTCTAAACCTTCTTGAAGCCTCTTTACATTCTCCTCACCACTCACATTCCCACCTAGTTTTGTGTCATTGGCAAACTTGGAAATAGTACATTTGGTTCCCTCATCTAAATCATTGATATATATTGTGAATAGCTGGGGCCCAAGCACTGATCCCTACGGTACCCCACTAGTCACCACCTGTCAATCCAAAAAAGACCCATTTATTCCTACTCCCTGTCTCCTGTCTGTCAACCAATTCTCAATCCATGCCAATATATTACCCCCAATCCCATGTGATTTAATTTTGCACACTAACATCTCATGAGGGACTTGATCAAAAGCTTTTTGAAAATCCAAATACACCACATCCACTGGTTCTGCCTTATCTATTCTATTAGTTATATCCTCAAAAAACTCCAATAGTTTTGTCAAACATGATTTCTCATGTTGACTTTGTCGACATAGAAACATAGAAAATAGGAGCAGGAGTAGGCCATTCGGCCCTTTGAGCCTGCTCCGCCATTCATTATGATCATGGCTAATCATCCAACTCAATAGACTGCTCCCACTCTCTCCCCATATCCTTTGATCCCTTTCACCCCAAGAGCTATATCTAACTCCGTCTTGAAAACATACAATGTTTTGGCCTCAACTACTTTCTGTGTAGCAAATTCTACAGGCTTACCACTCTCTGGGTGAAGAAATTTCTCCTCATCTCAGTCCTAAATGGTATACCCTGTATCCTCAGACTGTGACCCTGGTTCTGGACTTCCCCACCATCGGGAACATCCTTCCTGCATCTACCCTGTCTAGTCCTATTAGAATTTTATACGTTTCTATGAGATCCCCCCTCATTCTTCTGAACTCCAGTGAATATAATCCTAACCAACTCAATCTCTCCTCATATGTTAGTCCCGCCATCCCAGGAATCAGTCTGGTAAACCTTCGCTGCACTCCCTCTATAGCAAGAACATCCTTCCTCAGATAAGAAGGCCAAAACTGCACACAATATTCCAGGTGTGGTCTCACCAAGGCCCTGTATAATTGCAGCAAGACATCCCTGCTCCTGTACTCGAATCCTCTCGCTATGAAGGCCAACATACCATTTGCCTTCTTTACCGCCTGTTGCACCTGCATGCTTATCTTCAGCGACTGGTGTACGAGGACACCCAGGTCTCGTTGCACATTCCCCTCTCTCAATTTATAGCCATTCAGATAATAATCTGCTTTCCTGTCTTTGCTACCAAAGTGGATAACCTCACATTTATCCACATTATACTGCATCTGCCATGCATTTGCCCACTCACTCAGCTTGTCCAAATCACACTGAAGCATCTCTGCACCCTCCTCACAGCTTACCCTCCCACTCAGCTTTGTGTCATCTGCAAATTTGGAGATATTACATTTAGTTCCCTCATCTAAATCATTAATATATGTTGTGATTGGCTGGGGTCCCAGCACCGATCCCTGTGGTACCCCACTAGTCACTGCCTGCCATTCGGAAAAAGACCCGTTTATTCCTACTCTTTGTGTCCTGTCTGCCAACCAGTTTTCTATCCATCTCAATACACTACCCCCAATCCCATGCACTTTAATTTTACACGCTAATCTCTTATGTGGGACTTTGTTGAAAGCCTTCTGAAAGTCCAAATAAACCACATGCACTGGCTTCCCCTCATCAACTCTACTTGTTAAATTCTCAAACAATTCCAGTAGATTTGTCAAGCATGATTTCACTTTCGTAAATCCATGCTGACTCTGTCCAATTCTGCCACTGTTTTCCAAGTGCTCAGCTATTAAAACTTTTATAATGGACTCGAGAATTTTCCCCATTACCGATGTCAGGCTAACAGGCCTATAATTCCCTGTTTTCTCTTTACCTCCCATTTTAAATAGTGGGGTTATATTAGCTACCCTCCAATCTGTAGGAACTGTTCCAGAGTCTACAGAATCTCGGAAGATGACCACCAATGCATTCATTATTTCTAGGGCCACTTCTGGGATGTAGATTATCAGGCCCTGGGATTTATCAGCCTTCAATCCCATCTAGTTCCCCAACACCATTTCCCTACTAATACTGATTTCTTTCAGTTCCTCCCTCTCACTAAACCCTGTGTTCCCCAACATTTCTGGTATGTTATTTGTGTCCTCCTTTGTGAAGACAGAACCAAAGTATGTATTTAGTTGGTCAGTCATTTCTTTGTTGCCCATTATAAATTCCCCTGTTTCTGACTGTAAGGGACTTACATTTGTCTTCCCCAATCTTTTTCTCTTTACATACCTATACAAACTTTTACAGTCAATTTTTATGTTCCCCGCAAGCTTACTCTTGAACTCTGTTTTCCCCTTCTTAATAAATCCCTTGGTCCTCCTTTGCTGAATTCTGAACTGCTCCCAATCTTCAAGTTTGTTGTTTTTTCTGGCTAATTTGTGTGCCTCTTCCTTAGATCTAATACTAGCTCTAATTTCCCTTGTAAGCCATGGTTTGGCTACCTTCCCTGTTTTACTTTTGCGCCAGACAGGAATAAACAATTGTTACAGTTCACCCATGTGCTCTTTGAATGTTTGCCATTGCCTATCCACCATTTAAATAATGTTTCCTAATCCATCATAACCAACTCACGCCTCATACCATCATAGTTTCCTTTATTAAGATTCAGGACCCTAGTCTCAGAATCAACTATGTCACTCTCCACCTTGATGAAGAATTCTATCATATTATGGTCGCTCCTCCCCAAGAGGCCTCGCACAACTAGATTGCCAATTATTCCTTTCTCATTACACAATACCCAGTCTAGGATGGCCTTTTCTCTAGTTGGTTCCTCAACGTATTGGCCCAGAAAACCATCCCATATACACTCCAGGAAATCCTCCTCTACGGTATTGTTACTAATTTGATTTGCCCAATCTATATGCATATTAAAGTCACCCATAATTAAGATGTTCCTTTATTGCATGCATCTCTAATTTCCTGTTTAATGCCATTCCCAACATCACCACTACAGTTTGGGGGTATATATACAACCCCCACTAACATTTTTTGCCCCTTAGTGTTTCTCAGCTCTACCCATATAGATTCCACATCGTCGGAGCTAACATCTTTCCTCACTATTGCGTTAATTTCCTCTTTAACCAGCAATACAATTCCACCGTCTTTTCCTTTTTGTCTGTCTTTCCTAAATACTGAATACCCCTGGATGTTCAGTTCCCATCCCTGGTCACCCTGCAACCATGTAATCCGTAATCCCGGATATATCATACCTATTTACATTTATTTGCGTGGTTAATTCATCCACTTTATTGCAAATTCTCCCCGCGTTAAGGCACAAAGCCTTAAGGCTTGTCTTTTTAACATTACTTGTCCTGTTCCCACTGTTTTTCACTGAGGCCCTGTTTGATTCTTGCCCTTGATTTCTCTGCCTATCACTTTTCTTATTCCCCTTTCTGTCTTTTGTTTTTATCCTTGTCCTTGATTCCCCCTCCTCTGACTCCTTGCATAGATTCCCACCCCCCTGCCATTTTAGTTTAAACACTCCCCGTCCACTGTAGCAAATATTCCCCCTGGGACATCAGTCCCGGTCCTGCCCAGGTGTAATCCGTCTAGTTTGTACTGGTCCCACCTCCCCCAGAACCAGTCCCAATGTCCCAAGAATCTGAAACCCTTTCCCTCACACCATCTCTTCAGCCACGTATCCATCTGATATATGCTGCTATTTCTACACTGACTAGCACGTGGCACTGGTAGTAATCCTGAGATCACTACCTTTGAGGTTCTACTTTTCAACTTACTTCCTAACTCCCTATATTCTGCTTTTAGGACCTCATCCCTTTTTTTAACCTATGTCGTTTGTACCAATGTGTACCACAACCACTGGCTGTTCACCCTCCCCCTTCAGAATGTCCTCTAGGCGCTCTGAGACATTCTTGACTCTAGCACCAGGGAGGCAACATACCATCCTAGAGTCTCATTTGAGGCCACAGAAATGTCTATCTATTCCCCTTACAATTGAATCCCCTATAACTAATGCATTCCCACACATTTTACTCCTCCCCTGTGCAGCAGAACCAACCTTGATGCAATGAATTTGACTGTTGCTGCTTTCCCCTGAGAGGCCATTCCTCTCAACAGTATCCAAAGCGGTATACCTGTTTTGCAGGGGAATAGCCACAGGAGATTCCTGCACTGCCTGCCTAGTCCTCTTGCTCTGTCTGGTGGTCAGCCATTCCCTTCCTGCCTATGGACTCTTAGCCTGCAGTGTGACCACCTCTCTATACGTGCTATCCATGATACTCTCCATCTCGCGGATGCTCCACAGTGACCCCAGCCGCTGCTCCAGCTCCAGAACCCAGGCTTCCAGGAGCTGCAGCTGGAGACACTTCCCACACACATGCTGGCCCTGAGCACTGGAAATGTTCCTGGCTTCCCACATAGAACAGGAGGAAAACACCACAGCTTTGAGCTCTCCTGCCATGACTTACCCCTTTAAATTAAATTAAACCTTTTGGAAGATACTTAATATCAAATAACATCAATTACTCTAGGGCTCTTCTTCCCTGCTCCTCATTGTTACAGAATATAGCCCTTTCAAACGATGAACCACAAAATAATACCTTAAGAACTATAAGCAATAAAAGCAGTAAATACTCACAGACTATACTCATGGTGCTCAAATGATCACCTCGTTCCCTCCTTACCGAACTCCCTCAGTCACCAAACTCTAACTTAAGCACTCTACTGCAGCCCAAAGCAGTACTCCAGTGCAGACAAAAAAGCTAATCCTGCTGATATTTTCTAAATGCCCTGTTATCACTTTCTTTATAAAAGATGCTAATATTTCCCTACTATTGATGTTAAGCTAACTGGTCTGTAATTCACTGTTTTATCCCTCCCTCCTTTTTTAAATAGTGGGGTTACATTTGTCACCCTTTAATCTTCTGGGTCTGTTCCAGAATTTACTGAATTTTGGAAGATGACAACCAATGTATCCACTATTTCCATGACCACCTCCTTTAGTACTCTGGGATGTAGATTATCAGGCCCAGGGGATTTATTGGCTTTCAATCCCAATAATTTCTCCAGCACTATTTTTTCTTACTAACCCTGATTTTCTTCAATTCCTCCTTCTCACTAGACGTGTGGTTCCTTAGCATTTCTGAGAAGTTATTTGTGTCTTCTTCTGTGAAGACAGAAATAAAGTAGTTGTTTAATTGCTCTGTCATTTCCTTGTGCTTCATTATAAATTCTCCTGTTTTGGACTGTAAGGGACCTAGATTTGCCTTCACTAATCTTTTTCTTTTTACATACTTATAGAAACATTTACAGTCCGCTTTATGTTCTTTGCAAGTTTACTCACATACTCTATTTTTCCCCTCTTAATCAATCTCTTGGTCCTCCTTTGTTGAATTCTAAACTGCTCCCAATCCTCGGGCTTGCTACTTTTTCTAACAACTTTATATGACTCCTCTTTGGATCTAATGCTATCCTTAATTTCTTTTGCTAGCCTTGGTTAGGCCACTCTATTATTGTGTTTTTGCACCAGAAAGGAATATCTAACTATTGCAATGCATGCATTCATTCCTTAAATATTAGCCATTGCTAATCCATCATCATGCCTTTTAATGAAGCTCCCCAATCTATCATAACTAACTCACTCCTCATACCTTTGTGGTTTCCTTGGTTTAGGTTTAGGACTCTTGTTTCGATTGGACTACTTCACTTTCCACCCTAATGAAGAATTCTATTATATTATGATCACTCTTCCCTAAAGGACCCCACACAACAAGATTAGTTACCTCCTTCTCATTGCACAATACCAAATCTAGGCTAGGTTGTTCCCTAGTTGGTTCCTTGAAGTACCGGTCTAAAAATCCATCTCGCATGCACTCCAGGAATTCATTCGCCGCAGTATTATTGCTAATTTGGTTTGCCCAGTCTATTTGCAGATTAAAGTCACCCATGGTTACTTGTTACATGCATCTCTAGTTTCCTGTTTAATGCCATCCCTATCTTGCTACTACTGTTTGGAGTTATCCTATAGACAACTCCCATTAATGTTTTCCATCCTTTTTTGCTTCTTAGCTCCATCCAGACTGATTCTACATCTAGATTTTTTGAGTCAATATCCTTTCTCACTATTGCACTGATCTCATCCTTAACTAACAACATCACCTCATCTCTTTTTACTTTTTGCCTATCCTTCCTAAATATCGAATACCCTTGGATATTCAGTTCCCAGTCTTGGTCACTCTGCAGCCATGTCTCCGTAATCACAATCACATCATACCTGTTCACATCTATTTGCACTGTTAATTCGTCTACCTTATTGTGAAGGCTCCATGCATTCAGATACAATGCTTTTAGATTTGTCTTTTTAACATTTTTACACATTTTTTGTACTATGGCCCGATTTGCTGCTAGCCCTTGTTTCCTCTGCCTTCCACTTCTGCTTTCTACAGTTCTGTCCTTAATTTCTATCTACTTTGGATGCTGTGGACCTTTCCATACTCAAATGACTCATCCCAATGGTTCACCTCCGTGGTGCTAGTCTCGCACACTTTCGCTTCTACTTGTCAAACCATAGTCATTGAATAACTAGCAATGACATCCCTTCCTGTGTCTTCTTGGCCATGTCTGATATAATTAAGGTTTCATCCTCTGTCCCATCTACTTTATCATGTATGGGTTTTCCATGAAGATATTCCCTGGAAATATGTTTATTTTGACTGTACTGAGATCCTGTATTATCGGTCACATAGGTCCACGAATGCTCTTAGTGGACTGTAGATGGGGAACTCAGAGTGAGTGTTCCCCTCATAATGTAACTGGGACACTTGACTGGTAATCCAAACACTTAGCATCTCCTTAAGATTGATGCTACAGGGAAGCCATGTATATAAAAATGTCCATTTTTCACCTGCATCCTCTTTTTGCAACAGGAACATACACTGGTTTATTGCTCCTGAATCCTCTTGCCCTTTAGGAGTTCAATCTTCAAAGGAATTTTTGTGCTTGGAGGGCAGGAAAAGTAGGAAAAGGTGAGGGACAGGTGTTCTAAAACCCCCCAAGCCCTATGACAATTCAGGCACTAAGTTCCAGGAGTGCTACTAAAATATTAAAATGAACTGGCCTTGCATTATCCAATGTACCACTGCTATGTTCTTGGAGAAACAAACAGATTTTCATAATTGCTTTGCATCTTGAATAAAGAACTGCACACAAGAAAGCAGAAAGTGTAAATTATCCTCCTTGTACGAATTGTTGGGCTGGATTTAATGGGGTGCTGGGGTCCCCCTTGTCAGGGGCGAGCAGGTTGCCTTGCAGGCAAGGCTATTAATTGGTGTAAAGCAGGATTTCTGCCCCAGTCTGGGCTGCAAGTCCTGCCTCTGAGAGCTTCTGGCCAATCAAATGGCCGGCAGCTCTCTGAGCCCAGCAGCGCCACCAGGAGGGGTGGCCACTGCTGGGACTGCATCCAATCCCAACACCAAGGAACCATGAAGCTTCAGGTGGGGGTGGAGGGTATCGCTGGGTCCAGGCTAGTATGCCCCGGCAAGGGTGCTGGGCAGACTGGCAGGCAGGGGTAGAGAGGGCGGGGTGGGGGGAGTGTGCGGGGAGAGGGTAAGGGAAACTAGGGTGGGGAGGTGGATGGATGGGTGGGGTGGGATCCCTCCGAAGGGTCCAGAGGGCCAATTAATGAGACAAACACTCCTTGCCCTCCACCAGCCCGCAGAATGAAAACTGCTGGCTGGACGTTTGGTGCGGGCTTCTCCCGTCATTGGTTAAATCCCAGCGATGGTGGCCCTTAAGTGACCACTAATTGTTTAATTAAGGGCTTCAGTTGGCCTACAGGCGGGCTGGTAAAAATATGGCGGAGGCAGCATAGGCGGTGGGCATGGTGCCCATAGCATTTAATAGGCAGCCCCCACTTGCTAACCTGCTGCCAAGGGGCTCATAAAATCAAGCCCGCTGTTTAAAAAGTGTAATTTACACCAGTCTTGGAGCTTTTCAGTTCTCAATAGTTTGTCTGTGATGTGACAAAATTCTCATGGAAGTCAATCAAGTAGAGAGAATGGGCTGGATTTTACCACCTCTATATGATTAGGCTGGGAAACTGGGAGGTGGGTTGGGGGGGGTGGGGTGGTGCGTGATGGTGGGGCGGAGAATGGAATACCCTTTGTTTTCCTGCTAGCATCACAGTTTACCAGCTGTGGAGAAAGTGGAGGACAGTCCTCCTGCCCAGAGGCCAATTGAACCGCTTAAATAGCCAATTAATGTCCTCTTCACATCACCACTGGCATTTTATCAGGGGTGGGTGGGTCTTCTGCCACATGGGGAGGCCATCTGGTGACCTCTGGCAGCCTCCCTGTGAGCACCCCAAGAGCCCCCACTGCCACCCACAAATCCCTCGCTGGAGCCTGCCTGACTGGCCCCGGTGACCCCAGGCCCCGGTTACCTGGTTTAAAGAGCAGCCTGCCCCTATGGTGTCTTCTCTGCTGGGTGCAGTCCCAGCAGTCGCCATTGCTCCTGATGGTGCTGCTGAGTACTGTTGCATTGTTGGCCATCCAATTGGGTAGCAGCTCTTGGAGGGCCACTGTTATCCTTTAAAGGGACAGGAGCAACTAATTAGTAGCCAGATGGCTGAGGGATGGAGCCAGGGATCCTACAAATGGCTGAGGCGGGATTGCTCCAGTTTTCAGATCCGTTGTCAGGGCTCCCATTTCCCCGACAAAATTCCAGCCAATGACCTAGTCAGTAGTGGTAGTATAAATTTGTCCAGTAAATTTGCTCAGGTAAGAATTTGCTTTTGACACTGAAGTGTTACAAAGCAGTGTCGCAGGTACACAATACACACAAGGCTTGTATTAGAAACAGCTAGATGAGAGAGATGTGAGCTGACTTAGGGCTGGATTTTCCGGTCCCACCCGCCGTGAAAAATGTCGCGGGCGTGACGGGAAAGTTGACGGACCAGCAAAAGCTCTGTTGACTTTGGGCAGGAATTTCCAGTCCCCACAGTGGGTTGGACTGGAAAATCCCTGCCCTTTAGCGTTTGATTTTCTCTTTCTCCTTCACTCACTTTTGCTATATGTTTTTCATGCCTTCAAAATTGATGTTTCCAGTTCTAAACGCATTTTTTTATCGAAGTGACCTTGGACACCAGTGGCTTTAAAGGTAGTATGATGCTCACAAGCATCCAACTAGTAAGGACCAATGAAAATCCCAGGCTTGACTGGAGTCCAACCTCATTGGTCCTTACTAGTTGGATCTGACCAGTGGTCAGTGATGCTGTTTGGCATGAGATTTGTACAGCAGTAGAGTTCAGGGGTCCCAAACCTCCAGGAATGATCTATACACTCTAGGAATTGAAGATTAATCTCCAGGACACCGCTGAAAATAAACCCTGGAGCAAAATCATAGGGGCATTAAAGTAAAATGTGTGTTTTCCTCATTTTGTTTTATTAACTATAAAAATAGTAGAGCTCGGGATCAAGACTGTTTGAAGTCAAGAATCATCCAATTGGATAATGAAATGTCTTTTTGCTCTTCAAATAGTATGGGGAGGTGGTACATCGCAAGGGTGGGTGAGTCAGGCAGGAGCATGGAGGTGGGGCAGTTGAAGACGGGAGGTCATGTGATGAAACCTCCAGAACATATTAAACCAAATTTGTCAATCCAAGCGCAGTATCTGGGTTTACATCCAATTGTGATTACCTAGATAAAAGAGTACAACGATTTATGCACTGAGGTAACAGCATCTGTTTTGAATTGTGGTCGTGGCTTTTTAGCACTAGTGCATATGCTGGTTTCCACTGCTGCCTAACAGGAGCATTACATCAACACTAAAGCAAAACACTGCGGCTGTTGGAAATCTGAAAGAAAAACAGATGATGCTGGAAACACTCAGCAGGTCAGGCAACACCTGTGGAGAGAGAAACAGAGTTAACGTCTCAGGTCGATGACCTTTCATCAGAACTCTAAGGTGGATGTAAAAGATCCTATGGTACCATTTTTAGGAAGATCCATTGAGTCCTCCTGGTTTCCCTCACCCAACATAATTATAAATAGATTATTTGGTCATCATCACTTTGCTGTTTGTGGGAGCTTGCTGTGCAGAAATTGGCTGCCGTGTTTCCTATGTTACAACAGTGACTACACTTCAAAAGTACTTAATTGGCTGTAAAGTGCTTTGAGACATCCTATGGTCATGAAAGGCACAACATAAATACAAGTCTTTCTTTCTTCTGTTTGTGAAGTAAATGGAGAAGGAGTGCTGATTTGAATTTTTAATTGATTCGGTACCTTCACATCCCAATACTGCTGATGTCAGGATTGTTCAGGTTGGTAAGTAATTTCTTCCATTTCATCTAGTTGTAAGACTCTACGTTCTGGGAACTATATAAGGTGATCGTGGGCTGGATTTTCCCAGTTCCGTGGAGATAGATGTGAGGGCGAGGGAGAGAGATAGAGGTGGGGGGGGCGGGGGGGTGGTGGGGGGGTGGGGCAGGAAAATTGGGTGGAGCCCAATCAGGACGGCTTCTGAAGTACTCCCACCACCAAGGAAGTTTCTGGGGTGCGTGGGGAACCAGCTCAGCTGCTTGCACAATGGAGGTGGGCTGCTAATTAAGATTATTAAGGCCCCTATTAGGGGCAATTTTGCGGCCTTGTCAGAACTTTGCCTTTGGCAGAGCTGCTCCCCCCACTGAACGCTGAGTCCATCAGCTCAACTGAGGGGACCTCCCTGAGGCAAGCTGGTGGAGCGGGGAGTGGGTGCGCATTGGAACTGGAGTCTCCATTGCCCAGTGACAAGACCGTGGGCAGGAAAAGCCACATCTGGGGCCCCGGCGATTCTTCTGGAGGGGCTTCCCCTCAGCTCCGAGAGGCCTAGTGACTTTGGCCCTGGCCACTTTTGATCTTCATTAACACCACTGGCCTGGATTAGTGCAGCTCCAGCAATACTCAAGAAACTCGACGCTATACAGGTCAAAGCAGGCCACTTGATTGGCACCCCATCCACCACAATAAACATTCACTCCCTCCAAGCACAGTAGTAGCAGTGTGTACCATCTATAAGAACTCACCAAGATTCCTTCGACAGCACCTTCCAAACTTGTGACCTCTACCACCAAGAAGGACAAGGGCAGTAGATGCATGGGGTCACCCCCACCTGGAAGATCCCCTCCAAGTCATACACCACGCTGACTTGGAAATATATCGCCGTTCCTTCACTGTCGCTGGGTCAAAATCCTGGAACTCCCTAACTGCACTGTGGGCTTACCTATATCACATGGACAGTAGTGGTTTAATAAGGCTGCTCACCACCAGTTTCTTAAGGGCAATTATAGATGGGCAATAAATGCTGGCCCAGCCAATGAAGCCCACATCCCGTGAACAAACATAAAAAAACCTTCAATATTTCCTCAATGTTGAAGTGCCCTGATTCTTCCAGTGGGACTGTCAAGCCTCCAGAGCTGCAGGTCCTCTGATTGGACCAGCTGAATCGAGAACCTGACCACCATCCTTAATAGGACCATGAATGCAGAGGCGGCCAACTGGGAGGTTTCCTCCTGGAAGATTGCTTTGGTGGGCAGATTGCCAGCAAGTGCAGGCTTGGAACCCCTATTTGGTCTCGATGACAGAATCCTGAAGCCCATGAGAAAATCCAGCCCACAGCTTCAGACCACACTTCAAGCGGTACTGTGTAAATGTGTCCTGTCATCTCCCCTTTACTTGATAGAAGAATGAAATATTTGCATTTATATTGTTACGACTGGTCCCTGGGTGAGGTTCCCCAAATTTGTCATGATCCTGGACGAGGTACCCCAATTTGTTATGCTCCCGGGTGAGGAGGGATGAACTGGCTCCCTTTCTTTAATCAACCCCCTCAGTTGGTTTCAACAAGGCTAATTTAAAAAGGCTCCCTTCCCTCGTGGATACCTTTTCCCAGTCCAAATGCATTTATGTTTTAAAAGGAGCCAATTTAACCAGGCAACCTTGAGTCAAAGGAAGAGTGAGTTTATTAGTTACTCAAATGTGAGAAAAAAATAATAAAAGTGCAACACTCATAGACACAAATTAGAAATGAGAAGTGAGTCCAAAAATATAAGTTAAAAAAGATATATGAATCAGTCTTTGGCTTTTCCGTGAGGAGTGGATGGTGAAACATTGCAGTTAAGTTGGGTGATTCCAGTAGAGCTGACTTTGGCAGTTGAGCAGTTAGTTTGGAGATTCTTGGTTCTGCAGGTTAGCTGAAAGGTGTTGTCCTGTTTCCTTTTCAACTGTGGCTTTGCTGACTTGTGACTTGCCTCTAGCAATCAGAGAGAGAAGTCTTTTTTTACCTGTAAGTGCAGGGATGCTTAGTTGATGTTCTTCAGCTCTGACCCTCACAGCACACCCTCACACACTAGGCCTGGAACACCAACACTAGCGCACAGAGACCAGGGTTGCAGTTGGCTTTTAACCCCCTTTCTTGTGTATTCCTGGAGGAAGAGAAACAAATATGTCTTTCACCCAGAAACTGCTTTCTTTCAACCCACATCATGTCCACATTCTGGGATATAACTCACATGCGATGGTTTCTGCTGAGATGGTAGTCAGCCTTCATTATCTCTGCAACCACAGGTGATTACAGTTCAGTGTTTGCATTGCATCATTGCCTTTGAAATGTCTCTGTCTGAAGTAGGCCTTGACACCTTTTAGGTGCGACATTCCGTTCTTTGGACTAGTTGGTCAAGTGTAATCCACATAGGAATTTTACAACAAGATGTTACCTTACAGTCTCAGCCAGCTTTTGCTTGTATGTCCTTTATTCAAAAAACACAAGCCTTACTTAAAAGTTCAATATGTCCGTAAGTAATTCAGGTCTATGATCCGTGGTCATGACAATATAGTGCCTTTCACAACTTCAGAGCCTCCCACAGTGCTTTACAGCCAGTTAAGTACTTTTGAAGTGTATTCACTTAAGTAATGACCAAATAATCCGTTGTAGACTTGGAGAGTTTGATATCAGCAACAATAAAACCTGAATTTTCACCGGTTTGGTTTAGAGTTTCAGCTTTCTGACTTTGTTTGTTTCTAACTTGTCACTGGAAAGGAATGAAATAAATGTAATTTGGAACTGACCAGGTTACCGCTGGGGTGGGCGAGAGGAAAAACACTTTTATTGGTTCAGACCAAATTCAGATTCAGGGGGTGTGACTCTCAAAAAATTGGACTGAGCCAAACTGGGCTCAGCTTGACTATATTAGCGAATAGTGTTGCGCTTTATCACTATTGCAGCCTCTGTGTGGGCTGATGTATCCAGTACTTATTTTGACTGTAAGTCTTTGACAAGGCTGAGGTCTTTACTTCCTTTCCCTTTGCTGGATTGAATCTCATGACTCCAGAGGTGAAAGGCACTGAGACTGGTGCCTTAACCTCATTGTGCCTTCATTACTAAGAAACTGTGTCCCAGTGGATCACAGGGCCTGGTTCTCCTATTCAGTTGTTGCTATGAAGGAAATGTTCCTGTGATGGACTGCGAGAAGCAACCGTGATCTGTTGATAAATGAGATGATTTTAATGTGCATTAATTAAGAGTTGACAAAATTGCCTTTATTAACAAAGAGGCTTAATCTCCACTAACGCTTTAAATAATTTAAAATATTTTTTCTTGATTTTTACATAAAAGTTTGAGAAATCATACATTCAAGAGATCTGAACTGATTTGAAAAAACACAAAAACAGCAGGACCGTTAAAATTATTTCATCCAGTTTGAAAAATTTAGTGGTTTTTTTTTAAACTATCTTTTCGAAACGAAAAGGTGCAATTACCAATTTTTATTTTAGGTGATGTTTATATGATTTTCCAAAGAGGGAGGTTTTCCTTTCCCCTTCCTCTGGTGTCCACAATTCGAATGAAAGATGAGATAGTTATGTCACTGTGGCGTGAGAATATTGGCTGTGTTTGCATTGTGGCCTGAACTCTATCCTGTCTGGTGAAGGGGACAGACAGGGCTGGACACTGAGACAAAAAAAAGGAGACCATTTAGTCTTTTCACTGTAGTCTGGGTTCCTTGCTGGGGGGATTATTTTACACAGGCCTCTGTTTGGGCTGACAGGGGTGAGGGTTTCAGTGAAAGCCAGGCAGCAGATGTCAGGCCTTCAAATTCTTCACAACCAGTGACCTTCGTGGGTCAGGCCTATACAACCTGCCTATATAGCCTCAAGCTGTGTGTGACAGAAAGCAATGGAAAGAGGTTCCCTGGGCAGACTGGCCTAAGCAACCAACTATCTGCAGTTCCTCTAGATTAAATTCCCTGTGAAACACTACAGGTCTGAGAAAATTCCTGACAACTAAATTGGCCTTTTTTTTTGGAAGGAAGTGATGAATAACAAGTAGTGTAGAATGACTGAGAGTTAATTTGTGCTGGCCAGTTATTCATAGCATTACATCAGTGGTGGAGTTCACAGCGAAGATTTCATTCAACAGCATAAACGTGAAGTGATCTCACACACTAAATGATTTTTCTTTCGATCTGTATTCTCGACACTAATAGTTAACTCTTTGTGCCCTGATACTTCCCTGACAAAGTGTTTTTTTCGGTCATTTTGATGCTTGTTATTACTTCTGTTATCTGTGCTTAACATAAGTGTGTTTGTAAAGCTGATTCATCGGTGACATGTTTTAATAAACCACATGCGTAAGAGGAAACTAATTTCAGTACTAATGTTAAAACCGTACTACTTTATTACCATTTCATCTCTTGCAAACTCTGCATCTTCCTTCTCTAGTTAATCTGGGGGCTGAAGATTTACAAACTGCAGGCAATAATGGCCTGTCATTTGGTTGAAGGGAAGAACAATCTGATGGGCAATGTGGAGAATGTCATATTTTCTGAAGACAAGCAGTTCTGTGCCACCATCTCCAACCCCTACCCCGCCCTCCCTACCATTCCATGAAGTATTCTGCCAACAACACAGCCATGACTGACAAATCCCATTTATATAGCGCTGATCACTGGATGCATCAAAGTGCTTTACCAGCTAATGAAGTATTTTTGAAGTGTAGTCACTGTTGTAATGTCAGAAATGTGACAGCCATTTTGTGCACAGCAAACACCCACTAATAGCAATTCTGACCAGATAATCTGTTTTTGTGATGTTAATTGAGGGATGAAAATTGGCCAGGATATCAGGGACAACTTTCCTACTCTTCTTCAAAATAGCACCATGGGATCTTTTACATCACCTGAGCAGGCAGATGGGGTGGCGGTTTAATGTCTCATCTGAAAAACAGTGCGGCACCCCCTCAGTACTGAACTGGAGTGTAAGCCTTGATTTTTGTGCGCAAGCCCTGGATCTTATGACTTAGAGGTGAGAGTGCGACCATCTAAGCCACAGCTGACAAAAAACACTGTAGTTAAATCTGAGGGCTGGGGAACTCTGGCATTTCTGACTTTTAAAAAATTAATTCATGGGACGTGGACTTTGCTGGCTGGGCGTTTATTGCCCATCCCTAATTGCCCTTGAGAAGGTGGTGGTGAGCTGCCTTCTTGAACCGCTGCAGTCCATGTGGTGTAGGTACACCCATAGTGCTGTTAGGGAGGGAGTTCCAGGATTTTGACCCAGCGACAGTGAAGGAACAGTGATATATTTCCAAGTCAGGATGGTGAGTGACTTGGAGGGGAACTTCCAGGTGGTGGTATTCCCATCCATCTGCTGCCCTTGTCCTTCCAGATGGAAATAGTCGTGGGTTTGGAAGGTGCTGTCGAAGGAGCCTTGGTGAATTCCTGCAGTGCATCTTGCAGATGGTACTCCCTGCTGCTACTGTGCTTCAGTGGTGGAGGGAGTGAATGTTTGTGGATGGGGTGCCAATCAAGTGGGCTGCTTTGTCCTGGATGGTGTCAAGCTCATTGAGTGTTGTGGGAGCTACACTCATCCAGGCAAGTGCACTATTCAATGGGGTTAACTCATTTGAGTTACTGGACCAGCGCATTTACTTTTGAACAATTTTCATCATTGTTTTACACCCCTCCACCCTTTTTGATGATTCTGCCAAGCCAAGAAGGTGGGCTTATTCCCAGTCTCCAACCAGCACTGTAAGCAATTGCGAAGGGGTTGTTCCTGAATGATGCAGACTAACATGCTATTTGAAAGTGTACCTCCTCTCTGCAGACATGTTGCACCCCGCATCTCCTCAAGTGCTGCGTCCAAGCTTGGGAACACATGTACAAGGACCAATGAGGTTGCACCATCTGATTTTCTTTACAAATGTATCAAAGAGCTTTGCCATTTGGGGCCAGATTTTCCACCCTGCTACCTGACAGGTCACAGCAAGAAATATGGTGTGCACTATTCAATGGGATTCCACTTCCAGGATACCACCCAAAGGATACTGTTCTTTCTTGAATTGATCATGGGCCATATTTGTGTGGGTGTATTCAAATGAAATGCTAATTTGGGGAATATCTCACCAGCTGTAATAATTAATGCTAAAACCTCGGTAACACTGGCTATTGGGTGTTCCACTGCATACTTGGTGGTCGGCAAAGAATGACTGGGATGCAAATTGGCTTTGGCCCAAAATAGGTGAAGCCAGAGGCCTAAGGCTCAGTGGAAATTAGGCCATGGGCCTTATTTTAAAAACAGAAGCAAGCTGCCAGCAGCTGACGTATCTCCAGAGGCAGCTTGCCTGATTGCTGCATCTAATACAGGCTGGTGTCTTGCCGACAGCAGTCCTCAGGTAAGACCAGGGTGGCATGGTGGGAGTAATTAAAATGACATTGGGCGGTGGGGGGAGTGAGACTTTGGGCAAATAGCAGCCTCAGGAGTCCAGTGGGGCATTGTTACACATCCTGGCTACACAGAAAGGTATGTTAAAAAACAAACACTCTCTGGTGGCAGCTGCTGGCTGCCTTTTTTAAAGTTTACTCTTTCATGAGATGTGGGCATCACAACAGCATTTGCTGCCCATCCTTAATTGCCCTTGAACTGAATGGCTTGCTAGGCCATTTCAGAGGGCAGTTAAGAGTCAACCATGTTGCTATAGAGGTCTGGAGTCACATCATGTAGGCCAGACCAGGTAAGGATGGCAGATTTCCTTCTCTAAAGAACATTGGTAAACTAGATGGGCTTTTACAGCAATCAAGAACAGTTTCATCATCACTATTACTGAGACCAGCTTTTATGTCACCAGCTGCAGTGGTTGGATTTGAACCCATGTCCGCAGAGTATTAACCTGGGCCTCTGGATTTCTAGGCCATGACTTCGCCACTGCACCACCATCTCCCAGGGCGATTGAAAATCATCCATGGCTAATATGGAATTGGACTTATTTCAGGCATATTTGGCACGTAGCCCGACAAATTGATTGATTTTTGCCCCCTTTTCATCCAGAAAGCGGGTCCAACAAGGACCAATTCCTATCCCTTCTAATCTTCCACCTTCAAGCTTTCATAATTGCCTGCTTCCTTACGCCCCATGGATGTTGAATAACCTTTGACCAGGTATGTGTTGCCCTCCCTCCATTGGCTCAGTCTTGCCAGAGCTAAGAGAATTACATTCTTTGTTTGAGGCATCGACTGCATTTTAGAGAGCGGGTGATTCATTTGTGTTGATGGGAAAATGTGGTTTATGACTGAAGAGCTTTATACTGTTACATCACATCAAGGGTTCCACTTGAGACATCGGAATTTATTTTTTCTATAAAACTTTATGAAGTACAGATAAAAGTGCAGGTAAACATTCCTGCACCTTGTAAAGTAACTAGTTCCTGTATTACGTTCCCGTGTGTGCGTGTGTGATTGATATTTTACACACTCATGAAGTTATGTAGACACTTTTAAAAGCCACCGTACCATTTATTAAAGTCTACTTACAGGAATAAAAGTTGGAGCTGTTGATATTTTAAACAAGTGCTACATGGGAGTCACATGCTTTCACAGGTAGGGTAATGGCAGCTTTGCTCATGTATGGCTGGATCAGGGAGGTATCAACAGGTCTGCCTACTAGGAAGCGACAGGTCATGGAAGGTTAGGTTTGCTTCCTTTAGTGGGTCTGGTTATGGGCCAATAAAATGGAACTAATACCCTGTGAGCTTGTGTCAGCATTCACAGCTGGTTTTTTCCTCTTGTGGGTACTCTGAATGTATGTGGTGATGGGGGAGGGGGGAGATTTCTGGTTGGTGTAGAATCCTGGAGAGGGTTGCAGCCTGCCAGGTGCTTCCATGGGAATCTGAACATTATTCACTCTGACTGACATATTTCCCACAGATATTTCAGCCACATTTGTTATTGGGGTGGTGAGGTGTAATGACTAGCAGTAACAGAAACATTAGCTTAAGCGTTTCCTGGAAGGAACTCTATAGGAGTGGAGCCGGGGGCGGGAATTGGCGTATTGTATGCACTGGGGCATGGTGCAACCCAGCATGATGATTTGCCAAGTGGTTTACCGAGTTTCATGATTATGGTGGGCAATCCCTTGGGTGTGGGCTTTTTGACTGTGGGAGCCAATTTCTGCTCACCATGCACTGCCACTGCACCCTGAAGTAATGCCCCTGGGCTCTGCGTGTGACACTCTACATACCTAGTTCTTAGTGCTGTGCTTGAGTTTGGCTCTTCTTCCCTTTCTTGCTCTCATCATCCTTTAAGATTTTAATTTAATTAAGATGGTCAATCCCTGGTCAAAGCTGGCTAGTTATTGCCTTGTTGATGTACATCAGGTAGCTTCAATTACTGCGGACACAAACAAAACAGTGCAGTTTTGGTCTCCTTAACTGAGGAAGGATGTTCTTGCTATAGAGGGAGTGTGGCAAAGGTTTACCTGACTGATTCCTGGGATGGCGGGACTGACATATGAGGAGAGATTGAGTCGATTAGGATTATATTTGCTGGAGTTCAGAAGAATGAAGGGGGATCTCATAGAAACCTATAAAATTCTAACAGGACTAGACAGGGTAGATGCAGGAAGGATGTTCCCGATGGTGGGGGAGTCCAGAACCAGGGGTCCCAGTCTGAGGATATGGGGTAGACCATTTAGGACTGAGATGAGGAGAAATTTCTTCACCCAGAGAGTGGTGAGCCTGTGGAATTTGTTACCGCAGAAAGTAGTTGAGACCAAAACATTGTATGTTTTCAAGAGGGTGAAAAGGATCAAAGGATATGGGGAGAAAGCGGGAGCAGGCTATTGATTTGGATGATCAGCCATGATCATAATGAATGGCGGTGCAGGCTTGAAGGGCCAAATGGCCTACTCCTGCTCCTAGTTTCTATGTTTCTATGTTTCTATTAATGAAAAGTGAGTGCCACTTAGCCCAACTTGTCTATACTGATGTTTGTGCTCCACGCAAATGTCCTCTCACCTTATTTCATCTAACCCAATCAGCATAACCTTCTATTCTTTTCTCCCTCATGCCCTTATCTAGCTTCCCCTTGAATGCATCCAGATTATTTGTCTCACCCAATCCATGTGGTAGCTGGTTCCATGTCGTAACAACGCTCCGTGTAAGGAAAAAAAAAAAATCTCCTTAATTTCTTATTGGATTTAAAAGTGATTATCGTATATTGGCAGCCTCTAGTTTTGGACCCCCCCACGAGCTTCACTTAACCTTCCATCGAATGCCAATGTAAATAAATTTTCCAATGGCTTAACTTGCCAAAGTAAATAAATTTTCAGGCACCACATCACATGCTGCTGCTTGGGTAATATACAGCAAGGAAGCATTGCCGGGAGCCTCACTGGTAACACCACCACAGTATTTGGTCTGCGTCCACAGAAAAGTGGCAAAATTAGACGGAAATCTTAAGGCTATGTTGCCGAAATGCAGCTGTGACTTGATGGTGCCCCTCCTTTGACTGACAGCTCAGCGAGAGCCATCGAAGTACTCAGTCCTCATCTTGTTTGTGTCAGATGACTGGAACTGATTCAGGTACGACTGCTGGAAATGATATGCAAATTATATGTCATTTGAAATGTTGTAACCATTGGTAACTGTTTCATCCCGCACATGTCAAGCTTCTTTCTGAGTTTAAGCCCAGAAAGTAACTCTTTACCCTACAGGACTGGCTTCTGCCTGTCTTAACATGGGAAAGGTCGAAACAATGGCCGAAGTTTGAAAATAGAACCAATATTTACTGCAAAAGAGGTGGCAATGGAGGCACTATGGGTGTAAGAAGTCTTCCAAAATCACTTTTACAAGGCCAATGTCGATTACAATCTCTGGCTTGCAAACTTTAAGGGATCGGGCAATAACTAATTCTTCCAAACAGTACAATCATTATCATAAAGAACCCAGATGGCTGGCATTCCATTCCAGCCTTAAAGGCATAAAGTGACAGCATGCCCGCCATGTTAACAGCTACCAGCTCAACCAACAGCAGAAGTATCATGGGCGCCATCCTTCTGATGTTCTGATATGCGCTGCAGCAGGAAAGTCCCCTAATAATGGGTGAGGGGACTCTGAAAATCCATCCTTTCCTGCTCACAATGAATGTCCCGCTCCGCGGGGAACTCGAGGAGACCTGGCACCAGTGGAGCTGTCCTTGAGGGGGGAGGGGGGAAAAAGGGAGTTGCCAAAGGAAAAGAAAGACTTTTTTTACACATTCTAAAGAACATTTTATTTGAGCATTTTGTAAAAAACAAATATAGGAACTAATTGATGAATTAATTCTGATAAGTAAGTCAGAAATATCAAAACCACTTAAATAATCTGCTTCTCTCCCTCATTCAGGTCCATATTAATGGGTTTCAGAAACCATTTTGATCTCTTATTCCCAAGCTTCATGAGTCTGGCCTACTTCTTCTTGAAAGGTTCAATTGAAAGCAGGGCTGGGGGGCAAGATAATTCCCTCAAGAGCCAAGGGAAATCAGGGCAGCAGACTTAGCAATCTGGTCAAAGGGCAGTATTGGGAAAGACCTGGGGTGCATTCCCTTGGTGGCACGTGGGGGAGAAGAAAAAAGAGAAGCTACATTTACGGACGGTAGAACATTTTTGGATTGCTACACTCTTCGGCCAGAGAAGAAAAAAACCCAACTATGGTGCAGGAATGCTAAAGTTAATCAGCATTTTGAACAGACTTAAGAGAAGGATCTGTATATAGAATGTTTCTATAATCACTCCAGTGTTGAATATTTTCATAGTAAATAAGTCTAAAAATCAAAACAGAGCACGATTTGTCCGTCACCATTTTGAATGTTAATGAACTTGACTGTTTTGTCAGCAGAACGCTGTCATGACATAGATTTTTTTTTTCGTGAATGCCTAATATTCCTGCCACTTGTGTGATCTTCAAATTATAGCATTATCATTTGGAAACTGGGATGGAAGGGAAAGATTTTTAAATTAATTTCCTTTGTGTGGATCCAGATGAGACTGAAGTGGCAGTAGTTTGATACAAGGCAGTTAAGAGGCAACCACATCGCTGTGTAACTGGATCATTAACCAGACCGGGTAAGGTTGGTTGGCTTTCCCACTTAAAGGACATTAGAGAACCAGTTGGGTTTTTATTGATAATCCAACAGCTTCATGGTCACTATTTATTTTCAGATTTTTATTTAAAACTGAATTCAAATGCTCAGACTGGAATTTTAACTCACATCTTCTTATCAATTAGTCCAGGACTCTGGATTACTGGTCCAGTAACACAACCTCTATGCTACCTGAGCTAAGATGTGCCAGAATGGGACATTTAATTGAGGACAATCAAGAGGGTGGCAATCAATGGCCAGAGGCAAAGAGTGGGCATAAAAGGAAGTGCCTAGGACTCGAAAAATGTGATGAGATGTTTTCCACAGGGATTTGTATATTCTACATAATTGATTTAAACTCAGAAATTGCAGGAACAATGTTAAAATCTGCTAATCACAGTGAATTGGGAGATATGTCAAATTGTGATGAGGGTTATGAAGGACTGGAGGAGGGTATAAGTATTCTTGTAGGATGGGCAGTTGGATAGCCGATGCAGTTAAAAGTGGAAACGTGTGAAGTGACAGACAGTAGTAACATGGGGCCTGAATATTGCTGTCGGCGTGCGGGGGCGGAACCGACGCGCATAATGACGTGAGATAACGTCGGGCGTGTGTCCCGACATCATCGCGCGTCATTTGGATGTTTCGGTCAGCCTGCATGCACCGGAGGCGGCTGTCAAAGGCCTATTAAGGCCATTAGGGAAGTAATTTAGATAATTAACAACGCTGCCCTTCCAATCTTAAGGTTGGCGGGCAGGCGATGAGCAGTTTTTCATAAAATTATTAATTAATTTTCATGAACATGTCACAGCTCATGTGACAGGGGATATGTCTAAATAATTTTTAACTTTATTATTTCTAAACTTTTATTATGCACTTAACCTCCCTGAGGCAGGTCCGTGACTCAGGGATATTCTTGCGCTCCTTCGTGTGCATGTGCAAAAGAGCGCAGGCCCCGACTCTTCCTCCTCCCCCCACCTGCACAGGTAGGGCTGAGCTGCCCAAGTAAAATGACAGCGGCAGCCGATCGCGGGCGGCAATCGGCTCCGCCCCCTGCCCCCGCTCCTGCTCCCGCCCACTCCCGTCCAGTCCGCCCGTCACAGGTAAGTTTCTGGCCATGAGGTAGTATTAGGGCAAGGAAATAAGCCCGAAAGGGTAAGATTTTATCTGTAGTATTGCGGCAGCTGAATCTAAGGGCATAATTTAATACAGCTCATCGCAGCAGGAAATATCGCGGCCGGAGCCACTAAATCATGTGGGAGGCTGCGCGGCTGCCAGTGTTGGGAAAACTGGTGCAATTAAGCCGGAGGCGGGAAGGGGGCCGATATTTGCGACTCACCCACTCGCAGCGGGATGTCAATTAGGCTCAGTAATGAGCCAATTGACACTAGTTATCCCTGAGCCCACCAGAATTTAGTTGTGACTCAGGGATTAAATGGGAGTCACGTGGATCTGTCGTGCCTCCCAAGGGCCACCCAGCGCACCTTGTTGGGCTTGCCTGCCACCTCGGAGGGGGGGGTCCCTCATTCACCGCGCACTCAGGGACCTATCAGCGGGTAGGATGGACCCCCCGAAAGCTAGCCCCTACTCTTGCCTCCAGTTCCCCTATCCTCCCTTCTCTGGCAATTCCCCCCCCACCCCACCACCACCACCACCACCACCACCAATCCCCATTCTACCCCCCTCACCAGTGCCTAGGGATTCACGATCCCTGATGAAGTCCCTAGAGCATTCCTGGCTGCAGCCACTGCTCCCAGCTGCCGGCCTATGATTGGCGGTTCTAAATCCTGGGGAAGGCCCGAAGATGGCCATTTAAGTGCCTGCATGGGCGCTGTTAAGAAAATTGTTTCACAGTGGGCAAAATTTTTAGCTTGGCGGGCGGGCGCCTGCCTGACCCACTCGAGCAGATAATGATGTGCGTTGATGTCGGTTGAGCATCCCGACATCAACGCGCAGTCGCGGTGATATTTCGTTCGGCGGGCGCACGCCGCAGTTGGCAGCGCGCCCGCCGACAATTAAAAGGCCTGTTAAGGCCATTAAATTATCAATTCAGTTGAACTTTTCGCTGCTCGTCCAACCTTATGATTGGCGGGCAGGCAAAAAAGCCCAGCGGCCTTTGCACATTTTAGGAAACCTCATCCACGGGCGGGATGAGGTTTCCAACAGCAAATAAAATTAAACTAAAAATGTTAAAACTTGATTAACAACATGTCCCTGCTCCCCTTGCTTGGCCCGCTCACACTCCCCCCCCCACCCCCCCAGGCAGCGCTGAGCGTTACTGCTGACATTTCACGCTGGGTGGGCCTTATTTGGCCCACGAGTGTGAAATCGCAGCCCGGCCCCAATCATGAGCGGCAGTCAGGTTCCCGACCGCCCCCACCCGCCCACGCCTGCCCCTGCCGCACCCGCCCGACATGGGTGAAACTCTGCCCAGTATGTGGGCGTCGTTGGCTAGGGCAGAATTTTTATTGCCCACCATGACTGCCCTTGAGAAGGTGGTGGTGAGTTGCCTTCTTGAACCGCTGCAGTCCATGTGTTGTAGAAACGCCCACAGTGCTGTTACAGAGGGAGCAGGTAGTAGAGGTTGCGGGTTTGGAAGGTGCTGTTGAAGGAGCCTTGGTGAGTTGCTTAATTTTGTTGGGACTCCTTCATGGGAGTGATGAAGGTTCCCAACGGTTCTCCAAGTGGTGGGCGAGACCCCTGTGGCCTACATTAAATCTTGGCCTTTGTCCGCAAATAGTGCCAGTCATTAAAGATGGGATTAAAGTGGATAAAATCATTAATAAAGGCAAATAGAATCCTTAGCTTGTATCTAGAGCCAATGAATACCATAGAAGGTAAAGGTAGACATTTGCCAGACCTTACTTTGACCATAACTGAGATATTGAGCACCCAATTATGGAAAGGATGCAAAAGCAATCGAGAAAAAGCATTATTGAATAATAGGGATATTCCTGCAGATAAGACTTGAAAATTTAGGGCTTATATGAATTGACAGAGAAAGCTAAAGGTCACATGACAGAGACCTTCAAGATTATGAATGGTTGTGGTCAGGTATACTATACTGGAGTGGAGATCCAATGGCCTGTGAGATGGTAATAAGAGGGGACAAATTTAAGATAAGCATAGAAAAGAACTGATGGTGAGGTTGGGGAAAAAAAACACTTTGTGTGGGACATAGCAAGAATGTTGGTTTGTCCCCATAGTGATTGTTGAAGTGGCATTAACAAATTCTTTTAACAGAGGATTAGATAATCTCTTGAAAACTAGGAATATTAAAGGAAGAGTGAGATTAGATTCAATGGATCATGGGGAAAAACAATTGAAGAGACACATGGCCTATCTCTGCATGGTAACATTCGACAATTTATTAAAATAATATCTAGTTGAGGATGAGCATCGTTTTGGAGTCATAAGCATTTTGGAAAAGGTAATGGACACATTTTATTATTGTTGGCAGCCTTTTCTTGCGGGTTAGACAATGGGGTCCAGGAGTGAGTGGCTGAGGTTAAGAAGCAGAGAGCAAGCAGAAATCAAGGGGCAAAGTGTATCTGACTGGAGGCAGGGAAACAAATGACTGGGGCGTTGGAGGGTGGTAGTAGGAGGCCAGGTGAAAGAACATTGTAACTGTTGAGAGGGCAGCTGCTAACATCTTTTATGGAGGGGCATTATCACTTACCTCTGTATGTGATTTTAATTGCTCCAGGGCTGGTGGCTGTGCCTTGAGCTGCCTAGGCCTCAATCTTTGGAATTCCCTTCCCCAATGACTCCAGCTCTCGTTCCTCTTTTAACGTGTCCCTTAAAACTAACAAAAAAACCTCACTACATAAACAACACTCAGAACCAGAATATGTTTTGAAAACAGGCCGGTTGTTTCTGGGGTTGTGAGGGGGTGGGGTGGGAGGCTGGGTGGTGGGTGGGGGTGGGGGGGTAAAGGTTTATGGAAAAAAAAATACCAGAATTCTCCACACACGCACACACTTTCACTTCAGTCCAACAAAGAAGCCTCACGTGACTCGGTGCCACTTCAGCTCTTAGTTTCCTATTTGAATCTTCTTTTCTGATAGATTCACTGAAAGCGAGCCAACTATGCAGGTAAACAGTTTAATGAGTGATGGCGTGAAGTATTGGAGGCATAAAAAATGTCAGGATAATTCTGGAAGAACATGCAAAATGTTAGGCTATTTTGTTTGGTGCGTACCGGGGCAGATTCAGACGCGTGCACTGACTGTAAAGCAAATGGATCCATTTTAAAGCCTGCAGTGACTGTATAATGATGGAATTGTCTTTTTTTTTATTTACCAATGGACCATGAGAGCAAATATAAATTAAAATGCAGGGGCAAAAAAAAAATCAATTGGATTATCACTGACAAGCATTTGCTTGCCCTAGCTCTTCTTGCAAAACAATTTATTCCAACAGTGATGAGAGGAGCCCTGTGCCAGCAGTCGGTACACCGATGATTCTGTCAACTTTGCTGGGTGGCTGTCAGTCAAACGTGGAGCTTGCTGTGGTTTGTGGTGCAGGCTGCATTAGCTCCCTGCTGAGATAATCCCTTTCTATCTCCTAGCCACCGAGAGGGCTTGCCACTACACTGCCATACTTTATGCCCTTAATTGAGTCGTTTTAGTTTAAATGTAACTCTTCTTCGCTGTTCTGTTCAAAACACTTTTATTATAATTATTTGCTGGAGTTGTTTTTTTTTTCTTTTGCAACTTGATGCAGAAAGTGTTAGAGTCTTTTTTACGCAGGTAATGAACCGTGTAGTGTTTTGATCGCTGTGGTTTCCTGTTTGCAACTGTGGTCGCCTACTCAGCCTGTTCTTTAACTCCACTTCATAAAGAAAAAGAAGAAAATATCTTTTTTTTTGGGTCGAAACTGTAGATGAAACTGGTTACGGAGTGCAATTCAACACCGTGCTGTTGTTTCGTGCTCTGTTTAAATCTCGCAAGATGCTCAAAGATTGTGACCCGTTCCACCTCTCAGAAGGGACATGCTCTGCATTTCTTCATTAATTTACTCCCTCGCAGGTTTTTTTTCTTCAACAGGGTCCCTCCTTCCTCATCACTTCCTTCACTTTACAGCTGGGTAGTTACAGCCTGTCCTTCACCATTCGCTGCGGTTTTGATAGTCACTGTGAGCAGGCTCTTAAACTGGTCAGGGTGGACACATCAATTTCCCTGCATCCCCATCCCCCCACCACCCCCCACCACTCCCCACCACCGCCCACCACCCCCCACCCCCCATCACCCCTCACCCCCCCACCACCCCCCACCCCCCACCCCCCACCATCCCCATCACCCCCCACCACCGACCACCCACAAGCCCTTAATTCTTCTTTTGTTACCGCCTGCAGAAGAGTGGAAGAGTCAGCAGAGCACAATTCACAGCATCACCCCTGAGTGCATTAAATCACAACCAAATTCAACAACCCCCCCCCCCCATAGACCAGCACGTCACGGGCCAGTTGACACTACCTCCTTGCTGCCTGGCAATGCCCAGCCCAGCATGGCATTGACCAACAAAGCCCATTCCGGTGCGAGATTAGGACTGTCCAGCAGAGACCAAAATGGCCCAGCAGAGACCAGCACAGCCCAGCACATGGGACGTATAAGAATAACAGAAAAGCAAGAGTAGGTGATGCAAACATTGGGATCGCAAGTTCTCGTATTTATGCTCACATGTGTTGCGTGATCCCGGAGTTTTCCACTTTAAAAGTGCACAAAACATACCTGAAAATGTGCACCATCAGGTTGAAGGCAAACATTAGAGCTAATGAACAGTAATCAGTGCAGTCAACATTCATTTAATTTGTGGACTTAAATAAACGGCTGATTTAAGTGATTACCTGCAGCAATTCTAAAGTTAATGAGTAGGCAAACCAAACTCTTTAGCATTTTAACTGCTTATTTTTTGGGGGAGTTTGAGAAATAGATAACTGAAATGTTGTTTTGTGTGGAGAAAAGGGATACCATGAAAGTCAACGTTCTAATTCAGATGAAGCACTGATCTAAGGTCAATCAACGCATGGAGTGCTCAATGCTCGAGTGCACCGACATTTGTGCTATCAGCTCTCAAAACGCAACTTGTCAGATTCACCAAACATGGTGTGTTTTCTAGAATGACATATGATGATGTCTGATGTGGATAACTTATAAGTATAAGTAAATAATAAGCCCAAAGTCTCTCAACTGTTGGAACACTTTCTGTCCTTTGATTCTCAAAATATGGCAGGAGACATTGACACAAGACTCTTGGAAGAGAGTGGGGCAATGGGATTAGTTTTAGAAATAAAAGTACTGGAAAAAATCATCAGGCCTGGAGATCATCTGTGGAGAGAGAAACAAAGTTAATGTTTTGAGTCCAATGTGACTCTTCTATGGAACTGAGATTTATATAGATTCACTATTACATCTCGTCTATCATATTCTAAACCTCTTGTCATGAAACTCATGGTTTTATTAACTATGTGGCCTTATGTGCTGGAGATGCTGCCATTAACATCTTGTGAACTTGAACCTGAACCTCCCAAATCCCCTGCTCTTCCATCCCACTTGGTGCTTCCCCATTCGAAATAAAACTATTACTTTCCTTTTTTTTTAACCAAAGTGTGCCATCTTACATTACTGACATTGAATCCCATCGGTCACTTCTTTACCCTTTTCATCATCTCATCAATACCCCTTGATTCTCAGAATTATTTACACTGCCTCCTATTTAAGTATTGTCTGAAAATTTGAACACTCACTCCCCCTGGACTGAATTCTAAAATAATGACGTACACAGTCAACAGAAACAATCCAAAAACAGAGTCACTTGGGCTGCTGCTACCCATTTCCAACCATTCTGAGAGATTGCCCTTGCCTACAACTCTGCTTTGAATTGCAACCACTGTTTTTTAGGCAAACGCAATAACCAATATACATACGACAAGGTCCCACAAACAATATAAGAGCAGAACAGGATTGGGCCATTTAGCACCTGAAGTCTATTCTGCCATTCAATCATAGCTGATTGTTGGCCTAACTCCATATACTGGCCTTTGCTCCATATCCCTTAATACCATTGGGTAATAAAAATCTATCAATCAGAGTTAAAATTAACAAGTGATCTAGCATCAAATGTCATTTACAGAAGAAAATTCCAAACTTCCACCATGTGTAGAATGTGTAGAATTGTTCCCTAATTTCAGTCCTGAAAGGTCTGGCTTTAATTTTTAGACTTACCACTCCTAGTTCTAGACTCCCTAACCAGTGGAAATAGTTCTCTCTATCCACACTATCTATTTCCCTTACAATGACTAGTTGTTCTGGTGGTTAAGGAATAGATGTTAGTCAGAACACTAGGAGAACTCTAAAACAAAAACAGAATTACCTGGAAAAACTCAGCAGGTTTGGCAGCATATATTTTTGTTTTTAACTAGGAGAACTCTCCTGTTCCTCTTTCAAATAGTGCTGTTGGATCATTGAAGTCTACTGAACAGCAAACAGGACATTGGGTTAACATCCCATCGAAGGGATAGCATTATAAGGGACTGTAGTGAAATAATAGGATGTTGCAACAATAGGTCCGGATAGAGGCTGACACTGTTTAGTAGGGTTAATATTGACTAAATCTGGTGAAGCCCATATCTTTGGCATGAAGCTTATATTCAGTAAACATTACAGTTCCATGGTCACAGGTTAATTTCCGTAAAGCCTATGGTCTGTGCTACAGGCTAGTGTTCTGTACAATCTGCAACATTATTTCAATCCCTTTTGTGCTGACTAGTTTGCACTTGTTTCCTTCATTTTAGAAGGGCTCTAAACACCACAGATGTATTTTGCATTATTATTAAATAAATTCCATAAATATACCTCTGAGGTAAAATATGCTCACCCTTACCAATGTCATAAATCTTTCAGCTAAACTGTGATATGAATTTAAAGCAGGGGGGAGATATGTTGAGGAACACCTTATACAGTAAGCCAGCTATTACTTTCGAGAACAGCACACCATTTTAAGCCTATTTATCTTGGATATGAATGACATGAATTGCATCATTTGCATCATACTGCCTGCCACAACCCAAGTGAGAAGAATAACAGAATATCATTTACATAGAGCTTAATAGCAGCTGTAAAAGTCTGGGTGATTTTTCTTTGATAGAGCTCATTAGTACAGAGCATAAAATTGTAACAGCTGAATCAGTAAATTGAAATTGGTACAAGTTTCTGTTCTATTTTTCCTGCTGCTTATTAAGGTGAGGGATGATACTGAACACATTTTATTGCCACTTTACTGAGGACCAGTCTGATAGCCCGTTTACACAGCAAATCACTAACGCAGTTTTGCTACTGCATTAGCAGCTGTGCCAAATTAGATTAGTTGTGGCCGTGTAAATGCAGCAAATTTGCCTGCTGTGATTTTGTGAGAACAGTTAAAAACTTCCGCTTCCAGGGTGCAGTTCTAATTTATTTTTGTGCGTGTCTGTGTGATTCCCTCCCCTCCCCTCTTGCTCTGCAGCAAACTTAAAGGGGATTTCTAACTGGCAGGGCAGCCTGCTGTCGCTGAATTAAAAGCCTCCTGTCCAAGGTGGGCCAGTCTGGCTAACTGCGGGCTGTCAGGCCAATATGAATGACTGTATGTGCACACTCAGGCTCACACACTTCCGAAAATCCCAGAGTAAATGATCACAGTGTTCTCTGTTAAAGTTGCATTTAAAGCTGATGACAGGTTGACAGGGCTAAATGAAAGTTCTTTTGCACAAATTGGAAATTGATTTCACATTCATCATGAAGTCAGGTTGATAAAAGAATTTGTAGGATACACGTTGCTTTTCTTTTGAATGGCAAGCCTCATAAAATGTAGCCCCTTTTTTTTTTAAAATCACCTGTAAAAACTTTCTTTAAAAGGGTATGAGTGCCTGTAGAAACAGATGGCAAAACTGTATAGCCCCCCGAAAATATTTGCAGAGATCTCAGAAACTTTGTACTAATTTCAATGATTGTAAATTTCTGTCCCGTGCTCAATGCGCTGCTGAGTGGCTACTTGCCTCACCAGGGGGCCCCAAGTCTGGGTGAGGTTGGCACCGGTTAAAACTAGCCTACCTCTCTTAAAGGGGAGTTGCATTCTAGCTGCAGCAAGTGCTGAAAGTGCCAGGGGCAGAGACTTGCAGCAAGAGTGACTAATAGCACAGCAGAGGATAGAGCATGCTCCAAGATTCTCAGAAGCTGCCTTGGAGGCACTGGTTCAGGAGCTGGAGAAGAGCAGAGCTGTCTTCTATCCAGGAGAGCCACCAGACAGACATTGCAAAGGCAGTGGGAGAAGGCAGCCATCACAGTCAATGCCAGCAGTCTAGCTCCGAGGACCTGGATGCAGTGCCACAGAAGATCACGCAAAATGATCACATAAGAATGGTCAAGGTCAATGAATACATCTTCAAATGAATCCTACCAACTGAACAACTAGCTCAGACGCTGCTCAATACACCATAGCCCCATCACTGATCTACCAAGAATCAATAACACCTCATATCTCACAGTTTTGGCTTCACCTCACCCCACACATTCAGCTTTGCTGCAAGCCTCACCTCCACATCTCACAGCTTGCACACACTGCCAGCTATTCAAACATGATAGTGTCATCGCCCAGACACATTGCAGCACACTCACTAGCACATTTCCCACTCACTGGCACACAACCCGAGGCAGCAGGGCCTAACCGGTGGGGGCCAGGCATGGCTGCACGTCCTTATCCCTGTGAAGGATTATTGGAGGGACCATGACAGAGGCTAGGGCCAGCAGTAGGGCTGAAACCATTTAAGATGATGGTATGCTTATAGCTAACCATCCTCCCCAGATCTCAATTCTCTGTCTTCCCACATTTTTTTCTTGATTTTCCAACTACAGATAGTATGTGCATGGGCCCCTTACATCCCCACTCCCCTTACGACAACCATAGAACATATTCCAAAGAAGAGTCATATTGGACTTGAAACTCATTAACTCTGTCTCTCACTCCACAGATGCTGCCAGACCTGCTGAGTTTTTCTAGCACTTTCTGTTGTTATCCCCTTGCCACAATGCTATCCTTGTGCCTTTCTCCTTTTAGATGCTCAAGAACTGCAAACTAACAAGACAGAGGCGGAAGAGAAAGAGGGTGAAGAGCAGAAAGACACTGATGATAAAGAAACACCAGCACTCACTCTCACACTCACAGCCAGCAGCTCAGATACTGACAATGCGTCCACTTTAGACTTGGGTGAGTTGGGCCCCCCAGCAGGAGGCCATACCTGCCCAGCATGGTCAGGCAGCAATTCTCCTACATAAATCTCAGGGAGGGACAGTGTGTCAGATGTAGCTGCTTCATTGCTCACTGACATCTGCCACCTGCTGAAGCCACAACTGCAACCTCAGAGGGTGAGGACGGTATTGCCAATGACTGTGAAAGTGACCCTGGCCGTGAACTTTTATGTGTCAGGCTCCTTCTAGGCTGGAGCAGATGATATTTGCAACACTCAATGCCAAAAGAGTTAATTGACTCTATATCTTTGCTTTCACAAGACTGTTGTCTCCAACTCCATACGTCACCTGTCTCTGGCCCTGCCTCAGTGCATCTGCTGACAAAACCCTTGTCCATACCTTTGCCACATTGAGACTCAATTATTTCCTGAGTTCTTTGGGTCAGCCTCCCATCCCCCATAAATTTCAGCCCATACAAAACTCTGCTGCCAATACCCTATCCCACACCAAGTTCCATCACTGTTCCCGCTGACCTCCTGGTATCCCAATGTCTCAAATTTTAAATTCCCAACACTGTGTTCAAATCCTTTCATGGCTTCACCTCTGCTTAGCTTTGTGATCTTCTCCAGTGCTACAAGCCTCTGAGAGATCTACACCCCTCCCACGTGGCCCCTTGTGCACGCAGCCCAACCCCACCCCACCCCACCCACCACCACCCCCTCCACTCTCCTGACGGCCCTCTTCCACTTTCTCAGGCCTCAACTCTGTGATTCCCTCCCAAAACCTTTTTGCCTCTCTCCCTCTCCTCCTTTAAGAACCTCCTTAAGACCCATCTTTTCTTGGGCATGCTTTTATTTGCCTCTCCTAATATCCCCTTGTTTGAGTTGGTGTCCATGTTTTCTGATAATGCTGCTGTGAAGCATCTCCAGATGCTTATTTCAATGTTCAGTTGTCAGGCAAGTTGCTGTTATCGTTGAATTACATAGAACAGCATAGAGGTTACAAACATGGAAATGACTGCTTGGTTCAACCAGTCGGTGCTGGTATTTATCCTCCCCCTTCATTTATTTATCGTTTGATTATCTGTGAGGCCACTGAAAAATTGAACAGAACTTCATGTTCGGAGATGATATGAATTGCAGCTGGTGATCGAAGGGATGGGCTGAATGGCCTCATGCTGTCTGACGTTCCCAGTTACGCTAGCGCTTTGTTCAGTTGCACCCGCTGTTTACAAATTTGAATATTTTGCTTTCCAAATATCGAACGCAGACTGAAAAAAACAAACGGCATTGTAGAAATCTACAAACCAATGTTCTCGCAGAAATGCCGTCTGCTGCAAATATGACTTGACAGTCGTTCTGCAAACCAGCTTGGAAAATAGGATGTTTCTAGAAAGCCACGCCGACAGTCCCTTTCAAAATACAAGCTGCAGGTTCTAAAGGGTTTAGGAATAATCTTGGGATTATCTTTCATCAGCCAAAAGAGTTGTGGAAAATGCAGAAAGTAATGCTGTTAGATTTTCCACATTTTCCACAACTCTTCCACAAGTCTTCTCACCTATGCTGCCTCTCATATTTTCGGTGGCGCATAGCCTGTTTATTGCACTATGCAGTATGTTAAAGATTCTTGCACTGCCGAGGACCCTTGCAGCTCAGAGGAAACATTGGCCAGAGTTTTACGGCTCTGAAGCAGCAGGGCGGGGCTGTTAAATGCGGCGAGCCATTCTAAACTCCACTGACTTCGGTGGGACCGTGAAATTCTGCCGGCGTAAAACTCAGCCCATTGTTTCTCACTGAACTTTCATAATAGACTAAACTAGGAGCAATTTGCGTTCACTGGGCATTATTTGGCTATTTACTGGGCATGCAGTATTTACATTTCTTCCTCAGGTTACAGTTGTCCACTCATTGCGTTTAAACACACTGGGCAAAATTTTTACCTCAGTGAGCGGGCGCGTGCCCGACCTGCTCGAGCGTAAATTGGCGCGCGTTGATGTCGGGTGAGCGTCCTGATGTCAACGCGCAGTCAAGCGACATTTCGGTTGGTGGTCGGGCGCCGGAGTCGGCAGCACGCCCTCCGACAATTAAAAGGCCTGTTACAGCCATTAAAAAGATAATTACAAGAAATTTTTCACTGCCCGATAACCTTACAGTTGGCAGCCAGGCAGGCGAAAAGGCCAAGTGGTCATGGCACTTTTAAGGAAAACTCATCCATGGGCAGGATGAGATTTCCAACAGCAAATGAAAATAAAATAAAAAATTTTACTTTCCGTTTACAACATGTTCCCACTCATGCGACAGAGTCACAGGAGGGGACATGTTTTATTACATTTTTGAAATCTTTATTTTACATTTACAAAAATGTTCATCTCCCTGAGGCAGGTCTGTGCCTCAGGGAGGTTTGCAAGTGCTCACTTGTGTGCATGTGTGAAGTTCACGCTCGCTGAGCGCTGACACTCGCCTTTCACACTGAGTGGGCCTTAATTGGCCTGCCAGCATGATATTGCAGTCTGGCCCCGATTGTGGGCGGCAATCGGCTTCCTGACCGCCCCCGCCCACCCCTGCTAAGCCTGCCCGACAAGGGCTAAATTCTGCCCACCGTAGTTCTGCCCTCTGCTTGATATATATTTCATGTACTTTTATCTGTGGAATATATACTGTTATCATGAATAACATGTTGGAGGGGCCATCTTAAGTGTCTATTCTGCCAGTTGGGAGTATGCCCGCTGTTAGAGCGAGTCAGCAAGATTGGAGAACCCAGCCTGCTCTTCTTCCAAATAGTGCCATGGGATCTTTTACATCCACCTGAGAGGATAAACGGGTCCTCAGTTTAACATCTCTTCCAGAAGACTGCATCTTCAACAGTGCAGCACTCCCCCCAGTATTTCACTGAAGTGGCAACCTGATTTTGTGCTCAAGCCTCTGGAGTGAGGCCTGAACCCTTAACCTTCTGAAACCAAGGTGAGTGTGCTCCCCTGAGCCACAGCTGTACATGGGTATGTCATGCCTGTTTCCTGTCTCTCCTTAATCATAAAACCGTGAGATTCAGTGGGTATCAGGCTATTTGACAGCAAATTCTGGCCCATGTCAGCGCTGGCCAGTGCAGCCATCCAACTGATTTGAACTAACATTCATTTATGCCTGCCAGGGCAATTGGTTAAGCAGTGTAGCGGAGCGACGATTGGCTTGCTAACAGAAAAAGATAGAGGGTTGGTTAGCTAATGGGAAACCGAGAGTGAGTAGAAATGGGTCATTTTCTGGCTGGCAAGATGTAAAGAGTAGAGTGCCACAGGGATCAGTGCTGGGGTCTCAACTATTTACAATATATATATATGAATGACTTGGATGATGGGGTCGAATGTATGGTTGCTGAATTTGCTGATGACACAAAGAAAGGCAGGAAAGTAAGTTGTGAAGAGGACATAAGGAGTCTGCAAAGGGATATAGATAAGTTTAGTGAGTGGGCAAAAATTTGGCAGATGAAGTATAATGTGGGAAAATGTGAGCTTTGGCAGGGAGAGTAAAAAAGCAGCACATTGTTTCAAGTTGGGGAAATTGCAGAACTCTGATGTACAGAGGGAACTGGATGTCCTGTAGATGAATCTACAGTTAGTCCACAGTTACAGTTAGTTAGAAAAGGTTAGTCTGCAGGTACAGCAAGAGATTAGGTGGGCAAATGGCATGTTGTTGTTTATTGCAAGGGGAATGGGATATAAAAGTATGGATGTTTTGTTACAGCTGTACAGGGTATTGTTGAGACAATGTCTGGAGTACTGTACACGGTTTTGGTCTCCACATATAAATAAGAAAGGACATATTGCATTAGAACAATACAGAGATCATTCACTCGAATGATTCTTGAGGTGAGGGCTTATCCGATGAGGAAAGGTTGATCAGGTTGGGCCTGTATCCATTGCGGTTTAGAAGAATGAGAGGTGATCTTATTGAAATTTACAAGATCCTGAGGGGACTTGACAGGGTGGATGCTAAAAGGATGTTTCCCCTTGAGGGAGAGACTAGAACTAGGGGACACAGTTTAAAAATAAGGGGCCTCCCATTTAAGATGAAGATGAGGAGAAACTTTTTCTTTCAGAGGGTTGTGAGCCTGTGAACTCTCTGCCCCAGAGAACTGTGGAGGCTGGGTCATTGAATATTTTTAGTCTGAGATAGATTCTTGATTGACAAGGGAGACCAAGGGTATAGGGGGTAGAGTGGAAAGTGGAGTTGAGGCCACAATCAGATCAGCCGTCAGCTTATCAAGTGGCAGATCAGGCTCGAGGGGCTGAATGGCCTACTCCTGCTCCTAATTTGTATGTCCGTATGGAGTTGGCGCAACTGGATTTGAGTTCTCCAGCTTAACACCATCCAAAACAAAGTTCATGCCAATTTTTACTGGTGCTAACTGGATTTTTTTGCAGCAGGAGAAAATAGATGCAATGAAATCCTCTTATCTGGAAATGCTTGGGAGCTGAAAATGACTCACATAGATCTGAATTTGCATATTAAGCAGATGAGGCAATGTAACCCTATTTAAAGGCTGAACACATACAAATTAAACCGTGTTATAACCAGCCTGTGACTATTAAATGTTAATCAGAGTCTACAAATCATTAAACAGCCATTGATGATCAGAATTTTCTATAACACAGGTTTGGTTTGACACATTTAACATTGAATATCAGGCCATGAACATCAAGGTTTACTAATGTTCCATTTTAAGAAGTAGCTTGCTTCCCTTATTTCCCTCAGATTTTTCACTCTCCTCCTAGGGTTTTCAACCCTTCAGAATTCTTCTGGCGTCTTCAGGAATTAACGATTAATCAGTGAGCGATCCAAGAGAAAAATCAGAGGAGCATTAAAGAAATAGTTTTTTTTCACTTTCTTTGAACATTAGTTCATTAGTTATTAAGATATCAGACATGGGGCCAGCAGTTAAGAATCATCCAATCAGATAATAAGGGGCTGAATTTTGCCATGGAGGCAGAGGTGAGCTTGAAGGTGGGTATGAGGGCAGTTTCATTCATGAGTGCGGCATGCGGTTGGGTGGCATTTTGCCGCCTCTGCTCAATTTTTCTGGGTGAAAAGAATGAAACTCAGTGCAGCTCTGTGGGAGTGCTGCACTGTCAGAGGCGCTGCCTTTCAGGTGAGACAGTAAACAATCTCAAGGGCACATAAATGATCCCATGGCATTCTTTTGAAGAAGAACAGGGGAGTTCTCCCTGGTATCTTGGTAAATATTCATCCCTCAACCAATATCACGAAAACAGATTATCCAGTCTTTATCTCATTGCTGTTTGTGGGATCTTGCTGTGTGCAAATTGGCTGCTGCAATTCCTGCATTACAGCAATGGCTGCACTTCATTGGCGGGAAAGTGCCTCGGGATGTCCTGAGGTCACGAGAGTTGCTATATAAATGCAGCCTTTCTTTCCTTTAAGCTCTCGGCCTTCTATTAAAGATGCGTTTGTTTTTAATGGTATATGCCTACATTTTTATATAAAATCAGAGAAAAGCAGGACTTGCTTTCAACATAAAGATCTTTTCTAAAGTTGTTGCTGTCATGATACAGTGCTAGTACCTGAGAGCTGTATTCGTTCCCACTCGCCTTCCCCCGTCCGCCACCGCCCCCCACCACTCACAAGCTTGATGGCATTCAATCAAGTTGAACCATTACATTCCAAGGGTACATGCTTTTGGAAAGCAAATGTTTGAGCACTTTCTTGCTGTACAGCCCCTGACCATGCATTTTTGCTATCAGGAATGAAAACTCTTACTGGCCTTGACAAAAGTTGCTGAAAAGTCAGTAAAATTCATCAGTTAGGAATTTTGCTTCCTGAAGCATTAATAACTAAATGATTATAAGTCATTTGTTTTCATTGGCTTCTTGTGATTCCTTAACTGCTGTAATTAGACGATTAAATGATGCTGTAAGATCGGAAGGAAAAGAAGACTAGTGCTTATATAACACCTTTCGCAATCTCAGGACCTCCCAAAGCACTTAACTTTGAATGAGGTATTTTCGAAGTGCAGTTGCCAATTTGCACACAGCAAGGTCCCACAAGCAGCAATGTGATAATGATTGGATAGCCTGCTTTTTACTTGTGGTGTTGGATTTAGGGATAAATATTTGCCAGAACACTAGGGATAGCTCCACCATTCTTCTGCAAAACAGTGCCAAGAAATCTTGCACAGACACGCAAGAGGGCCTTAACATTTTACTTAAAGGACAGCTTCTCTGACAGTGCAGCACTCCCTCAGAACTGCACTGGAGTATCAGCCTGGATTTTGCACTCATGTTTCCAGAGCAAGGCTTGAACCCACAACTTTCCTGACTCCGAAATGAAATTGTTACCCATTGGGTTGCAGTTGACACCTATAGCCACAATGGGCTATAATGGACCAATGGGTAGAATGACAAAATGTTAATGCACAAGAGGGTAGTTTTACCTTAGGGCATGATTTCATTAGTCAGTGGTCACGTGTTGTCAGAAAAGCTGCACGATTAAAATAAAATTGACTGTTGTGTTTTGGACCATTACATAGACTGTGTTGAATGTGTGTAAATTCAGAGAGTCCCTAGGGCCCTGGAAACACCTATGCACTTCCAATTGCTTCAAGTCAATTGAGATAACATTCCTTTGTTCCTTAGAAATAGCTTCCCCATTCATTGCATTTAATAGGATGCCAGAGCATATGTGTATTTGCATGTCCATATGTATTGAATTTGCAATTAACTAGTGGATGGATGGATGGGCTTAGGCAGAGAGATGCAGATCCCAATTGGGATTTAACATAGTTGGATCAATAACCAGCTCACTTAAAGCAACCAAGGCAAGCAGCAGCATTCCTTTAAAAGGGAACTCAACCCTAATTATCGTCACAGGTGAGCTGAGAGATTATTCAGGATTATTGACAGGTTTGGTCAGTGTTGTTATTGCCTGAAACTCCCGATAAATTGTTTTCCTCTCTGAGATGAGCTATTCAAAAACATCGGGTAGAATTTTTCGCTCGGCATGGGCGCGCTCCCTGGTTTAGTGTGCACCCGCCAGCAATTAAGAGGGCAATTAAGCCCATTAAAGGCACAATTAACTGAGATTTTTCATTGGTTAGCGGGTGGGCGAATCGGCCAGGCGACCTTTGCACTTTTCAGGAAACCTCATCCAAACGCGGGATGAGGTTTGCGTTATTAAATAAAAATGTATGCTGAGAATTTTCATCTTACATATGTTCAGGTGATGCTGTGGTAATCTGAAGTGCAACACACCTTTAAGAGAGCGTGAGCAGGTTGACCACGTGACTGTATTACCCAATAGCTGTGTAGCGCGGGCTACTAGGTTAATGTTAGTCTAGAGTAGGGTCTGGTTGGAGAAGCACACATCATGTTAGTGCTCTGTTGTCTGTGTAAATAAATAGCATGTGCTTCACCTCATATTGGTCTCTGCGTCTGCAGTATATTGTCATCAACTCACCCACCGACAGATAAGCGTGCAACTGGTTCACAAGCAAACCGATCCCAATGGTAGAACATAACTGATGCGTGGGCATTTCTTTCTGGACTTTAAAGTTTTTTTTTAATTGCATTTTAAATTCTTCAGCTCCCTGAGGCAGCTCTCTGCCTTCAGGGAGCTTTCATTCCTCGCTCCCCCTACGCCCGCGCTGACTTCAGCGCTCTCCCTCCTCCCGCTCCCACCCCAGCGGCGCTGAGCTTCCCAGCGCACGCTTCATGCTGGCGTGGCCGTTAATTGGCCAGCCCGTGTGAAAGCGCAGTTGGGGAGCGATCACAGTCGGGGAGGAGGCAGGGGTCCGTTCCCCGGCCGATCCCGGGCCCCCGCCAAATTAAAAATCCTGCCCATCGACAGAGAAAAAAGAGAAATGAAATGAAAGCAGAGCACGCTGGAAATACATAGCAGGTCAGTGAGCACCTGAAAGAGGAAAGACAGATGAATGGTTCAGGTGGGGCCTGACTAACACTTCTGCAATAAGAGAAAGCGGTTGTAGTCACCATGTTCTGACCACCGGTGTTCCTTTGTGTGCCATGTTATTAAGGAGCGCATCCTGGTTATTCTAAGTGGATTAACATGATTCTTAAAATAGCAAAGGGATACGACTGTGGTGATCGTAGAATGAGACAGCACAAGAGGAGGCCACTCAGTCCATCATGACTCTGTTGGCTTTTTGAAAGAGTTATCTAAATAGCCTGGCTCCCATACATTAGATAGCTCAAGGAATTAAGGCTTTTCCCATTGATAAATTGCATTCGTTGTGTGTAAGCTGGCAGAACTATCGACCCTCCCTTACATGGATGTAAGCCTATCACAATCCCCATGCCCTGGAGCATGTGTTAAAAGGTTAAAAAAAAAAGAAAGATTGCTGAACATTGAACCTAGGCTTGTCTTTCTGGTGTAATACATATTTCTCAAGCAAAGCCACAATCACAATGCTAAGATATACGGACATGACCTATCAATGAAGGTGGCACAGATACAGGTGAAATTAGCTGTGGAGAACTTATATTGATAGCATCGTAATCGACAAGCCTGCGTTAACACATAGGTGGTTATTTTTTACTTTAGGCATTAGAAGATAAGGAAAATAAATTATTATTACAACTGGGTGAGAAGGGGTGAACTGGTTCCTTCTATTCAATCTCCTCAGATGATCACAACAAAGGTTTAAGTTTCTTTTTCACCAGGATGTGCCCTTTTTCCAAATCAGAATGTATTTAACTATTTATGCTGTGAGCAAAAGGAGCCAATCAAACAAGGGTTTCTTGAGTCAAAGAAAGAGCAAATTTATTAACCACTAAACCCAAGAAAAATAATAAAAACATGACATCAAGCACTCGGCCCTCATGCAGTCGTTAGGTCCCCCTGCCCCCAACACGCACGCACGCACGCACACACACACACACACACACGCGCACACATGTATCAGAAATAAGGGGAGTTAGAGTCCAATGACAAAGAAGGCAAAAAATAGATGATTAAATGTCCTTTGATTGTTCTTGAGGCATAAATTTTAAATGATGAGGCCGATTTAGATTAGCTGGTTTCAAGGATGCGGTAAGATGTAGAAGATACTGCAAGTATTACGAGATTTTGGTTCCCTGGTAGGTTTTTGGTAGAGTTGGCTTCTAAAACCGGGTGACACGCTTATTCTAAAAGAGAGGGAGGGAGAGCGCGAGCATCCCTCAGCTTGTTTCCTCTGCTGAAGGCTTTCTGAACTCCACTTCTGTCACTTGCAATGTCTCTCTAGTGGCTGGCAGCCTTGCCTTGAAATTCTTCACCCACTGTGTATTTCCAAGGGGTTTTGGGTGGGCCTGCCTATGGCAACCATTGTTTCATTATCCAGTACTTTGCATTTTTAATGCCTCTTCCTGAGACAGTGACAAGTTTTGATAGATGTCTGAATTATAGGAAATGTCTCTCTTGTTGGTTTCTCACCTCCACCTTGGAAGGTGGCCTTGCATTTGCTCTGTCTCAGTTCAGATTGCAGAAGTTCCAGTCAATTTGAAAAATGATATCTCCAACAATAGAGGGGCATAGTCTCATGACAATATTGCCTGAGTCTTCTCCACAGCAATTGATAATTTCCAGGTTTCAAGTGAGTGGGTCCTGCTGGCTTTCATGCTGGAACTGGTCAATAGGGCTAACACATGGACCAACATGACCGATGCATTTTCGTAGGAAGAATGAGGAAAGGCACTATAAATCAGATGATGCAATTTTAAAGAGATCGTAGAATCAAAGAGACATGGGGCAGAATTTAATGCCCTTCCCCACGGTGAGTTTGGTGGTATTGGGCATTTAATCGGCTTGGGAGCTGAAAGGTAGGGACCCCACTGCTTGCCTGCCTCCACCCTGATTAAGCCTGTGCTGGAATGGCTCATAGAACACCTTCCCCCTGCCACTGCCAATTAAGGCCCTTAAGTGGGGCTGCTTGCGGCTCCTGGGGTGGGGGTAGGGCGAGTTCCTTCTTCAAAGGAAATCTGTGCCTGATCTAGGGACACCGCATAGGGAGGCAGGGCCCATTAAGAGCTACCCCCCCCTCCTTGCTGCCTACCCCTTCCCCATGACCACCACCCAGCGAACCACCTCCTGACCCCGCCATCACTCGTCTGTGGCCTGGGACCCAGCAGTGTCATATCGGCAGCAGTAATCGCCTCCTCAGTGGCACTGCCATTCAACACGGCAGCCAGCCTCTAAATAGCTGGCAGCTCTTGGTGGGCGGGACTTCTGGTTGCCTGCGGCTGTCCAGTCAAGTGCCCGACTGGCTCTTAGTATGGTGGGCCTTCCCTATGGAATAGGTGACATGAGGCTCTCACTGGCTCTCCAGCCAGTGGGCAAGACTTCCTGTCAGCTCCATTAAATATAGCCCATGGGTGCAGTACAGAAAACTTTGAAGATGGCAGAAGACGCTGATAAGATTGTTAAAAAAAAGTATACGGGAACCATGTCTTTATAAATAGATTGCAAAAACAAAGAAGCTATGCACCACCTTGATAAACCACTGGTTAAACCTCAGCTAGAGTCTAATTCTGGGCACCACAATTGAGGAGGAATGTCAAGGCCTTGGAGAGGGTGCAGAGGAGTTTTACTAGAAGGACTCCAAGAATGAGGGTTTTCAGTTATCTGAAGTGACTAAAGAAGCTTAGAGCAGTGAATATTAAGAGATTTAACAGAGGCTTTCATAATAATGAAGTATTTTGGTAAAGTAAATAAGGAGAAGCTGTTTCCACTGGCATGTAGGTCAGTACCCAGAGAACATAGATTTAAAGTAATTGATAAAAGAGCTAGAGGGCGGATGAGGAGAATTATTTTTATGCAGCGGGTTGTTGTAATCTGGAATGCACTGCCCGAAAGGATGATGGAAGCGGATTCAATAGGAACTTTCAAAAGGACATTGGATGCATGTTTGAAAAGAGGGAAAAAAAAACAGTGCTGTGGGAAAGAGCAGTGGAGCAAAGCTAATTGGATAGGTCTTTCAAAGGGCTGGCAGAGGCACGATGGGCCGTATGGCCTCCTGCTGTGCTGTGCCATTCAATGCCCCAAACTGCCATGGTCTGACCAAAGGATTCCAGTCATCTTCCTTTGTCATAATAGCATGGGCATCGTATTGGCTGTGGGGAACCAATATAATGGTCTAGAGCATGTCATTGGCTGTGTAAATGTGAGAATATTATTCGGTGCGGTACACAACATTCGTTCAGTGGAAACTTAAATGCAATATATCTATAATGCAAGGGGCAGGCCAGGGCAGTAGAATATTTTTCTATAGGCATCCACTGGGTTAAATGTGCTAACCACTTCCCCCACCCACTCCCTCAACCAACTTGGGGAGAAAGCCCTGTCCTTCGCAGTGAAGTCAGGTTACCTCCTGCTGGCTGCAGTGTAAACAATCTGCAGCGCACACTCCAGCATGGAAATACAGCGAGGCTTCTTCTCTACAGCACACCATTTTAAAGCATGGTCTATAGAGCAGAAATAACAGTAAAATATCATTAAATCTGGATAACAGAGAGCAGATGCCATTTGTCAAGGGAAAAGGTTTTAATTCTTTGTCTTTGCAGAGACTTATTTACCAAGAGCACAGTAATCTAAAGCTGCAATATTGCTATTCCCTGGATCTTTTATAGGCCTCTACTGAGATTTGTATAAAGGTATCCTCTGTAAAGAAAGAACTTGCATTGATTTGGCACCTTACAGTCAATGAAGTACTTTTTGAAATATAGTGACCATTGTAATATGGGAAATACAGCAGTGAATTTGCACACAGCTAAGTCCAACAAACAGCAATACAGTAATGACCAGATAACCTCTTTTTTTTTAAACTTGTGTTGTTTGAGGGATACATATTGGCCAGGATACTGGGAGAACCCTCTCTCCTCTTTTTTCGAAAGAGTGCAATGGCACCTTTTAAGTCCACCTAAAAGGGCCAACTGGACCTCGGCTTAGCATCTCATCCAAAAGACACCTCCAACCTTGCTACACTCCTTAGCACTACAGTGGAGCATCAGCCTATGCACTGGCGTCTCTGCAATGGGGCTGGAAACCACGATCTTCTCACTCAGAGGCAAGTGTTACCAACCAAGCCACAGGTGACAATAAGAATACCTGGTGGGTGGGAAGGGGGTCCTGATTCATTTAGCCATGGCCACAAAATAAACCTGTTAGGAATTCTATACAAGTGAACAGTTAAAGTATTTTTTGTTTTTTTTCTTCCTTTCTGCCTATTAGTCTCTCTGGCATGGGGCAGGGACACCAGACTTGCACTGTTCCTGGGCGGTGTTGGGGACAGCTTAAAATACTTCCCACTCCCCTCCTTCGTCCCTTGCCTTACGGGAGGTCACTCAGTCTCGACTGGATGTACCTGTGTTGGCAGCATGCCTGAAATGAGGAATTAATCACCTGGAAACACACATTGTAACATTTTGTGATACAGTGGTTTGTATTTCCAACATGTTGTGCTACGATAGTGTACACTCATTGGCACTCAGTTGAAATGACAACATTTGACCCCAGTTGAGTCAATTGTGTGATTCTCAGCTGATCTTTGAGGGTTCTTAATTGGTTTGATGCAGCAGAAACAAATTTTAGGCCACTGCACACCCAAAGACTTCAGCTTTCACTCCCTCCAATCAAATATCAGGGCATTCATTGACACTAATTTGTTAATTTGCCTCAGAGACACTATAAGGAGAATGCCTGGGAGGGGACATGTCAAACTAATGTGGAGTGGGTGTTTGGAGCTGTGTGTGTTGTATGAGAGAATTTACAGAAAGCGCTTACTCTACATGTACCTAGTGCTAACCTAAACTAGGAGCGCTCGTTGTTGTCACTAGATGTAGAAGGAAGATGCTCAAGTCCCTCATACTGTCATCTCTTCACTAGATAAGTGTACACCTATGCCATCACCTGAGATGAGAGTGCCATGTGTAAAAAAAAGAGAAGGGCCAGGATTTTCCCGTTGGTGATTTGGGGGCGGGGCCCGCTTGCCAACGGGAAAATGACACGGGATGATGTTGGGAGGAACCCCCGATGTCATCCCGGTCCCTTGAAATTTTCAGGAAGGCGGGCGGACAGCGAAATTAGCTGTCCGCCCACCCGCCGACCTGTCAATGACCAATTAAGGCCATTGATACGCTAATTAAGATTGTTAAAGACCTGCCCGTCCAAGCTTAAGGCTGGCGGGCAGGCCAGGAGCCCCAGCAGGCTCCTGATAATACATGAAACCTCATCCACTGGCGGGATGAGGTTTCATGTCCGTTTTTAAAAAGTTTCATAAAGTTTATGTGTTTCTTATTAATATGTCCCATCTCGTGTGACATTGTCACATGAAGGGGACATGTTAATAATTTTAATATTTTTCTATTTTTGGAGTTTTTTTACCTGTCACTGATCTCCCTGCGACAGCACTTTGATAGATGGGGAATCCCTCCCCCACCGCACAGGAAGCGCATAGCGCTTCCTGTCGGGCAGGCCGCTGGGCGGGCCCTAATTGGCCCGCCCACTCAAAATGGAGGCGGGCCCCGTTTCGGCGGTGGAGTTCGGCTGCCCGCCCACCGCCGAGCCGGTGGGGCCCGCCCACCCACCAAGGGCAAAATTCTGCCCAAGGTATCTTCTCTTGTAATTAAGTTTGTGTTCACACTTACCACTTGTTATAATTGACAGTGTCCTGAAGGTTGATGGATGATCGTGACAAACTTTGGTTTAAATAAATAAAGGGGCATTCCGTGTGATACAATACTTATAAACATGTAAAGAATTGCAAGCGATTTTTCATGGCCCGTCCAACCTTACGGTTGGCAGACAGGCCAATCGGTCAGGCCACCTTTACATTTTTGAAGAAACCTTATCCAAGGGCGGGATGAAATCTCTGTTGGGATAAAAAAATAAAAATAAATATCTGGGGACAGACAGCGTCTTTATGAGGTATGCTTTCAGGTGCTTGATTGTGCTACATGAACATTTTTTGCAGCATTTTTGTGCTTTATTTTATTATTTGGAAGTCCGCAACTCCATCTATCTGCTTTCAGGGAGCTCAGTGGAAGCGCTCACCAGCACCCGGGGTGACACCAGCACCCGCCCTCTTCACACCCCCACTGGCAGGGCTGAGCCTTTCTCAGGGCACCCGTTTCACGCTGGCTGGCCATTAGTTGGCCGTTAGTTGGCCGGCCAGTGTGAAAATGTGGCTGGGGGCCGATTGCGGCTGGTGGCCCATTTCCCGCCTGCTCCTGGGCCCACCAATCATGCGAACCTGATGACTGAAAAATTCAGGCCTTGGTTCCCAAAGACCATGAGGAGAAAACTAGCCCCGGAATTTTTGTTTTAAACTCGTACAATGACCTCATTGATTATAATATTATTTGTGATTTATTTTCACACATCTATCTTTTGAGAATCATCGACCTAGTGTCATAATAATCTCTCTTCTCTAGGCTCAGAACTGCATGGAATGCTACCTGACAACAACAGGCAGGTCCTATCTCTTTACTTCATAAAACCCATGTACTTCAGGGTTTCCAGTGAAACTGTAATGTGTGTCATTTTTATTAATGTCCGTCTCTAGCTTGCTGGAACTGTTTTATTCACTATATGTGTGATGCATACAGTTTCTCCTTCAGCTTCTGAATCTTTACCGCACTGAATGCATTTCTCAATAATGTATCATGTGTAGTTCATTGTAGAAGCCCAATCTCACGATTACACTCTGATACACTCTCTTCAACATCCAGTTGGCTCTATTGGGTTCCCTGCTGCTGAACAGTTAAAAAAAGGCGATGGCGATTTTAATGCGGTAATTAAATTGCAGGGTTCCACTGATGTCCATAAAGTGCTCAAGTTTTGTTCTTGTGGTTTATGACAACATTAGTACCACTACATTGAGCTGCAATCTTCTACCTCACACTCAGCCAGCTTCGTAAAGCTGTTTGTCCTTGGAGTCAAATGTTTTTTGTTTCTAATGTTCTCCATTGTTTCACCATTTTCAACTCTGCTTTTCATCCATCCTCTCCTGAGGGCGCTGACTCAAGCTGGGCTGCAGGTTCTGTGTGTACTGACCATCCATTGGTGCCTTACCCAGTAGCCATTCAATTCTTACCAAAAACCCTGGCTGCTGACGGACAGATCAACCACTGTTAGCATTGGAAATGATTCCAAACTTGATGTCCAAATGGCTCAATGTTTCAGCAGGGATTGCTGGGATAGAGGTCAGAGGCAGTGGTAGTGCCTGGCGGTTATTTGTCTCCCTAGCCCACAGGTACTGAGTTCAGTTATGCCTGCCCCAACCAGTGCTCAGTGACACCTTTGTTTTGATTCTATTCGGGCCCAATTTTAACTCTGTCGCAAGGGTTTTGAGTGAGTTAAAATCGGGTCCAGTAATACATTGGAAGCACCCTGTACCTTGAGTCAGCTTGGGCAACTTTGACGTTCCAAGACAGGGAATTCTGCCGAATTATTTTTGAATTTGCTTTAATAGAACAGAAACCACTGTCAGCGAGGCTGCCGAATGGAGGCTTAACTAGATTTCATTTCTCCCTTATTTTAGCAGCGCTGGGGACCCACTATAAATGAACTGGTTAATGCCTCCATTAAATGAGTGAAGAGGAGATTTTGTAAAAGATCTGTGTGTGATCACAGTGATTCCTAGCCCATATGTAAGGCTGTGTGGATGGCCCTTGAACCTGCCAGAAGAAATTTGGGGAAAAGAAATTGTATTTAGGCTTGAGTGCGTGAGGACCAGCACCTCTAACAGGATCACAGTCAGATCCGATTTTGCAGAGTGTGCCAGTTAGATAAATCAAGGGAGGGCAAAAGAGAAGACAATTCACTTTTGGGAGGAACTAATTAATTCCATATTAAAATGCTTCTTGGAAATACTGCACCTGGATCGACAATCATTTTATTAAATAATCGCCCCTTTAATATTTCATTAGAGCATTCATTTTTAACTTTTCTTTAGAAAGAAATGACTTGGGGGATCTGAAGTCCAGCCTTATATTAATTGTTTGCTTTGGTTGGATGTGACTGGGTCTGAACCGGAAGTTAGATCTGCCCCTCTAAAGTAAGTTAGATCTGTTCCTCTAAAGTCATATTCCCCTGATTGAAAGCCACGTCAGAGTCACATTCTAACTCAGCTCCACAGTGCTAGCTTACAAAGGAAGAACTCCCTCCCTTAAAAGGGCAACGACTTAACGTAAACATTTCTGGCAAAACTTTTCTCATCGGTTCCCAAACAAACAACACGGTGATGTCATTTGTGACAAAAATGCATTGACTGTGTCCCCTAATCTTGCTATCATCCTGACTATTGACACACGCGCAACAGGTTTATGAAACGCCCTTTGTTTTCATGAGGACGGTGCCCCTTTAAGCCCCATTCTCAGCCACAAAAAGCTTTTCCAAGTCAAGATTAAAGTATGGGTTTGCTTCAGATCCGCGGAATTGTCCGTACCGAGATTGTCCCCATTTCTCACCCAGATTTGTCTGCATTCCTAAAGTGAGATTTAGCTAGTAAGGAAAGAATACGTAGGCAGCAGAAAGATATGCAAAAACACATACTTTTGGGAAGACCTGATTCAAATTAAAGCCTGGATTTTTGCAACCTTGGAGAGCCTCTCCACCTTTGTGAAAGTGGCGGAAGAGACCCAAATCCGGACGTTCCACCCCCAAATACGGCTCCTACCATTTTTGAGGGGGGCGGGAAAGGGCCCGGGTCAGAATTTGCATGTGTGCATTTTGCAGAGGCAGCTGTCCATAGAAATCAGCAGTTGCCTCCACTCATGTGATTTTGATGTGAGAGGTGTCTGAAACCCGATGGCTATAGGTTAGATCTTGTCTGAGAAGGCTGAACTTTGTGGGTTCATTTGGATAGCCAGGGTACACTTTTGGAGAGGTAAGGCATCCCCTTGGATATGGCCCCGGGCCACCTTTGGGGAGGTAAGGTGCCCTTTGGGAGAGGTCAGGTGCCCTTTGAGAATTCTGAATGTAGGCATGAATGTGCGTAAAAAGTGCATAAACTAATTGAAACTGTAAAGCTCATTGAAACTGTCAAAACAACTGTCAAAAGGGTTAAGATGAACTGTCAAGATGAACTGTCAAAAACAACTATCAAAAGTGTCAAGACAAACTGTCAAAGGAAGCTGTCAAGCTGTCAAGGCATTTAAAACTCCTGCTCTTTAACTCTTTGAGAAATCTGTCTGGAGTTTTAACAAAAAAAAGATTGCTTGCTATATCACTTCGTTGACATAAGCCTGAGGGTCACCATTACTGGATTAGTGCTGCATGACTGCTTCACATAGTCCGTTATCACAGTAGCGTGTCTGCCATTTCGCAGTTTGATTGTCAGCTCCAAGTTGTTATAGACTCTTTGAAGTGGGGCTATGAATTCCAATGGCTATTTCTCATAAGGGATTATTCAATTGAATGCAATGTTTGTTGCTATAAGGGATAATGTCATTAAAGGAACGTAAATGTAGTAAATGAGGTTTTTTGAATGAGTGTTTTTTTAAAAATAAAGTCTGTGATAGACACTTGGAACTTAATTTTATTCAATCTTAGCATGGGTCCTGAGGTCTGCCCATGGTGGATACTGAGTGAGTTGGCTTGGTAGATGTTAGGGAAAAGGGTGGTGGGTAGGGGCGTATGTGTTGGCATGAGTTGGCACCAAGTTTGCATTGGGGATATTAAGGGCCATGGAAGGCGGGAAGAGGGGCATATCTTGGCATGGAGGGCATGGGGCATGGGCAGATGGGTATAGGTTGCCATTGAGGGTATGAAAGGCCTTTTGGGTGGACAGAGGGGCATAGGTTGGCATGCAAGGTAAGAAGGGCCATGGGGAGTGGGTGGGAGGTCATGAGGTGGCATGGAATGGCATGGATAGGGCATGGGGACTCTGTGTGGGGGGTGAAGGGGTGTGAGTGGTGAGGGCTGGAGAGCTGTTTTATGCTTCTCTGTGTTTTTTAAAACTTCAGTAGAATACTGGTGCACTGAAGCAGACCTTCCGCCCAGCCCGCCTCCACACCCAGCTGCCTCTGTACTCGTTCTGGGGTCGCCTGACCCAACTCTAAGAGGAACCTGCCACCTCAGAATGAAAATCTGGCCTTCCGGGCCACTTTTTCCCAGGTCGGGTTTGTGGAGCCAGGAAATGTCCTAACCTAAAAACATATTCCATTTAAATGTGCTCCTAATCTGAGAATGAAAATCTGGGCCTAAGTGTTTCATGTGTTTCTTAACCCTAATGGCCGATGTAGTTTCCTTTGACCATCACAATTAGATCAGCAATTGTATGTCCCTTGCATGTTTATAATTAACTAAATGTCCAATTTTACTATTAAAATGTACAAACCTACAAATTAGGAGCAGGAGTAGGCCATTCGGCCTCACAAGCCTGCTCCGCCATTCAATAAGATCATGACTGATCTGATTGTGACCTCAACTCCACATTCTGCCTGCCCCCAGTAACCTTTGACTCCCTTGTAAGTCAAGAATCTCTCTACCTCTGCCTTAAAAATATTCATTGACCCAGTCTCCACCGCTGCATAAGGAAGAGAGTTCCAAAGATTCTCGACCCTCTGAGAGAAAAAAGCTCTTCTCATCTCCATGTTAAATGGGAGACCCATTATTTTTAAACTGTGTCCTCTAGTTCTAATCTCTCCCAAAAAGGGAAACATCCTTTCACCATTCACCCTGTGAAGCCTCATCAGGATCTTATATGTTTCAATAAGATCACATTCAATCTTCTAAACTCCAATGGATATAGGCCCAGCCTATTCAACCATTCCTCATGGGATAATTACACGACCTCCCACTCCCTCCCCCCCACCAACCCACTACCCCAGGTATCAGCTGGGTGAAAATAAAATACACTCTTGACCCTCTGTAATCCTTCAAAGCTATGTCACATGACCGTTATCATTTTTACCTTCTAGATTACAAGGAAAACAAATGAAAATTACTCAGAGCATCGCAAACTTCACATATGGAATTGAAACATTCATGGCGGTTGCCGTGAATTGTGGGAAGGGCTCGAGGTACAGGAGGGCAGAGATTGATGCTCAACCTGCTATGGGACGTTTTGTATTCTGTGTGCGGTAAAAATTCCCAATTTACCATCCCCCGGAATACTTGTTTTAATCTAATCTGGTTGCCCATCAGGCAGAAAACAAAACCTAAAGAGATATGTGAAATTTTGAATCTAATAGATTCAATAATAAGATGTATGAATGTAATAAAACATGACTCTGTCACATGAGCAGGGGCATGTTATTAATTCAATTGTAATACCTTAATTTTACTTTTATTTGCTTTTGGAAACCTTATCTCACTCATGGATGAGGTTTTCAAAAAAAAATGCGAATGCCGCTTGGTCTTTTCGCCTGTCCGCCAATCGTTAGGTTGGACGGGCAGTGAAAAATCTAGTTTAATTGATCATTTAAAAACCTTAACAGGCCTTTTAATTGTCGGTGAACGCACTGCTGACTCCGGCGCATGCCCGCTGACCGAACTATCGCGCGGCTGCGCGTTGACGTTGGCGCGCTCGGCTGACGCCAATGAGCATCATTTCATGCTCGAATGGGTCGGGCGCGCGCCTGCCCACTGAGTGAAAATTTCCACCCTAGGTCTTTTACATCCAACTGATAGGGCCTGGGTTTAATATCTCATCGAAAGGTGGCATCTTGACTCCAACAGTGCAGTGCTTCTTCAGTACTGCACAGGAGTGTCAGCCTAGATTTTTGTGCTCTCTAGAGTGAGACCTGAACCCACAACTTGTGACTAAGAGACACTGAGCTACTACCCACAGTTACAGACCCATCCAAAAAAACCCCCACACAATGATTTGCCAACGGCAAATGTACCCCATAGATAATGCATGCAACAAAGCACTACACACGGATCAAACTCCCAAGGACAAAACACATTCCATTTAAACAACAGATTTCATGTTTCTATCTTTCACTCTATAGTTTGTTATGCAAATTGTTGTAACCATTAAGAAGATTGTTTCAGGGCCTTAAAGATGGGCATGCCAGATCTTGAGGCCCAGCAGCTGTGTTTGCATCCTGATATCCATCCTTCCCACATTAGATAATATTTACAGCACAGAAAAAGGGCCATTTGGCTCAATGGGTCCAAGTGTTTAGGCTCCTCACGAGCTCCCCCTACTCTTCTTCGTCTAACTCCATCAACCTGTCCTTCTATTCTCTCCTCACTTGGGTTTATTTAGCTTCTCGTTGAATGCATCTATACTAATCACCACTCCCTGGATAAAGGAGTTTCTCCTGACTTCCCTATTGGATTTATTAGTTACTGTCTGATAATATGTCTGACAGTAAAAAAAAAATAAAAATCCATGTGATCTTTTTGTGCTTGCAATTTTGAGAACCTTAATCTGTATTGCAATGTCACAGCAAATACCTTTCTCTCTAATGGAAGTTAAATGATATAATATGCATGAAGTGACTGCATCAAACAGGCATACGTAGTTTGAGGCTGATATGGCCTCATGCGATATAGCCCCAAACCAATGAGAGGCCATGTCTACTTTGGTAATCCCTCCCTGACCATCTGCTATTTCATGTAACATATAGTGTACTCATTTTAATGCAGTTTGATGGTTTTACTGAGATGTAGTGTGTGAATGGATTGTCACAATATGCAGGGTACACAGGTGAGCAGATGGTGACAGTGTTTGTAATTAAACAATGGATGAATGATGTCAGAGAACAAAAATTACAGGCTTTTCTACTGCAAGTTCAAATGCAAAGATGGGAAAATTATATCTATATTTCAAAAGGAATTACTGGTACATTATTATTTCAGTGACTTAATTTGATTTTTAAAAAAATTGTATTATTATGGAATCGTCGGAGACTGGCACTTAGAGGGTGACTTGAAGTTGGGTGTGCAGTCAAAGGCTCTCACTCTGGCTCGCCTGCTAGGCAGCAGTCCACTCCTCAGTCTCAAATGGCCGGGAGAGTTGTTAACCTATTAGTATTACAGCTTTAATTCTGCAGCAGTCAGCAAAGTAATGCTTTCTAGCCGGCCCCCTTAGTTCAGCACATTAACTTGTTTATCTGCTGCGGCGAAACTTCATAGCTTCATCATTCATTCAGAGCTGGGGAAAACAAAAGACAGCGACCAAGATTTGCATGGTGCTCAATTATACATTAGCGTACATCACTTGGCAATCTGTTCATATCAATTTAATTAGATTTTAATACTGCCTCTGATCTTGTTGTCTAATTAACAGCACTGGCTGGCAATAAAGCATAACCATGCACCCAGCAACACCTTTGATCTCAGCCATATGGAGCTTCTCAACGCTCTCGAAAAAGTTCACTTTCCGCAATATGGACTGTGACAAGTGCAGGGGGAAGAGGGAAGGGGGGAAAAAGTGCGTTCCCCAGATGGTCAGATAGCACTCGCGCTTTTGACTTCATTGATTAATTTCTCTGTCAATTGGTTTTGATTAAAAATAAATAAAACATGCTCTTAATGGTGTATGCAAATCGGGTTTGGGGAGGAGGTTCTGCTTCTACTGTTATCTCCTTTTCTCCCTGACTAGCTTCCTAACAAAATTGTTTTGGGGGGTGTGGGGCAAATAGGTTTAACCCTGCAAATTCTGATTTCCCATTGAAGCTCCGAGGAAGAATGAAGACTTTCTTTCTCGTTCCATTCACTTTTGTTAGAAATATTTAACTCTTGTTCCTGTTTCCGCAGCGTATTTCATTTCAGTAAGTATTGGTATTCTAGCTACCAATTAGAAATGACTCTATCTTGATATGTACGGATTTTAGTCAGATTTTGCTAAATAGTCATTTCAAGCTTAATTCTTTCAGAGCTCAGTGAATAGAAAAGAACTCCAAAGATTTATATTTTTGCTTGTTAGCAATTAATATATTTTGTCTTTGGGACTTCTGTCTTCCAGTCACATTGTGCCATTTCCCAACCTTTGGGAGGTGACTTAACGCCAGGCTTATTAATGCTCGGAGCTTCTCAGGAGCAATGCTGGTTGACTTGTTGTCTAATCTTCCTGGCCTCCCCACGGCGGGGGGAGTGCTTTGTGTCAAAGTGGTGCTTTCTCAAGCAGCCTAGCTGAGATCATGGAACTGGCTGTTTGGAGAGTTGCCTTTCCACTGGGCTTGTGCACCGACATTCTACATCGTCAGATCACCGTGTCCTGTAATTCTGTGCATGAACCTCACAAAGTCAGGATATTTTGCGATCCTTGTCCTTTCATCCTGCTTTCTAACGGTATGTCTCAGAGCTTCAGAAGATATTCTGTCCCCGCACTACATTTGCAAGCATCTTAGAAGCTGATTGTGACCTTCAGAAGTTAAATAGTTAAAGCTCCTTATCTGAAATATTTGTACACCGAAGTGCTATGAAGCCATATTTCTAACCTTTCTAAAAGTACTCGAGTGAAGTGGTGTAACTGTTTCCACAAAGGGAATAATCAGCTGCACAACACCAAGAAATTTTTTTTTCCCTCCTGTAAATTCTATCCAAAATATCCCAGAGGAGATTTGATTCAAAAATTCCTGTTCGATTCTTAGAAGTTGATAGGGAAAATTCCTGAAGAATCCTGTGGGACAAATTGCAAACTCCAATAAGATTTTGTGCTCCGTTTCCTAGGATTTAATAGAATCTCCGAGGAAAATATCCAAAACCTCATGAGGTTTTGAGCCTGGAGATTGTGCAAAATAAATGGAAATTTCACCACAGTTCTCATATTCTGTTTGATGGGGAAGTTTGCTGGATTTGTCTAAACAGAAGGCTTTATTTTTAATTTTTTTGCTTCAAATAATCATCTTAGAGTGATCTTCAGCTTAATCGGAAGGCTGAATTTTAGGAATAGTAATTAGCATCGGATAGACAAAACTCATTTTGGATATTTATAGCAAATTATTTCAAAAGCTGTGAAAAATTTAACCTCGTCTTTCCTGAAAAGGTACAAATCTGCTGCTTGATGGAGTCATTCCCTGTCACCAGAACTTGCTGTACATTCTACCTTTCTCTCGGCATCCCCCTCCCCCTCACGCCCTAGCATATTATGAGAAAATAGCTGCATCTGATAGCCAGATTATAAATTATTTCTTGTGCCTCGCGAGCTGAAATGTTTTAAAAGGGATGCTGGAAATCTGTTATGCGCCAAGCAGTCCGTGGAGGCATTAGGGAGCGGGGCTGATTCCTACTCCCTTGGAGCTGGGGGTGTTAATTTTGAAATATAAGAACAGAATGTGAAGAATGCTAATTTGTCATTAGGAAGATTAGCGCAATCAGGGGAATTGGAGGATCTCGCTTCGATTTGGAGATTATTGACACGGTGTAACGTTAAGAAATCTGTGGTGTGGTGAGGGAAGTCACTGCATTTCATGTGAAAAGAGGTTCATATATTTGAAACTGTACTCCGGGCTGGATCGCAACTGAAATTTCGAACAGCGCCTGTGATAGGTAGTGAGGGATGAGTCATGTGCTATTTTATTTAATGTCGCATGTCAAAACGGTTGTGCAGCGCGTTGGGGTTTCACAGCAGGAACTGTTGCTTATTTTTTAACCCTTTGCCTTACTTGGAAGGAACAAAATACATCATTTAGGAACAAGCACAGTCCCCCGCCACCACCCCAGTAAAAGGTCACTTGGCCAGGGATTTGAGTTAATGTTTGCTGAAAGAAAGACTTGTATTTCCATAGACTCTCATCACATCAGTAAGAAACATCTCAAAATACCTTAAGTACAAAAAATTACATTTGAGTATAGTGGTCGTTCGAATGCGACAGCCCTTATTCACACAGTAAGATCCCACTAACAACAATGAGTTGGCCACCTGTTCTGATCCCCTTCTTTGTCTTACCGTCAATTCTTGGCTGATTATGCTCCTGAGGTACCTTTGGGGGCATTTTACTCATTTGAAGGTCCCAAGGTAAGTTATTGTTATTTCCAGCTTGGTGGTGTTGATTAAGATATGATTTTTGGTGAGGACACCATTCAGGGACATTCATTGCTCTTTCTAATGCCATGGGATCTCTACCATCTGCCCGCACTAGCAGACAAGGCCCTAGCTTAACTCCTCACATGAACAATGGCGGCATTAACAATTGAGTGCCCCCCTCAGTACTGCCCTGAGGTATCAGCCTCAAATAGTCCTGGAGTGGGGCTTGAACCCCGGACTTTATAGAAAAGTCTTTATCAGCTGCATTAAATTGATATTTATCTCTGGAAGCTTGTTTGAAATTTTTCTGCAACAGTCAATAAAGGATGGCTGATCTCAACTGAGACCACCTAGAATAGATGAAGCTGTAAAGATGGAGTGATATCTTCTTGAAACAATTGGCTGCTGCATTTGCATACATTGCTGCAGTGACTACACTTCATAAATAAAGAGCTCCATTGTCTGTGAAGCACTTTGGGGTGTCCTGTGATTGTGAAAGATGCGATATAATTGCATATTCTTTCTTTCTGAACTACTGGAAATGTGGAGAAGACTGCATGAAAAGGCAAAGTGTGCTGATTTAAATTTTTAAAAATGAGAACGATATGTGAAAATCATTCAAAGATGATAAGCTGAGATTTAAAGGTGAGCTTATACAGCAACTACCTAAGCAAACAAAAGACCCATCAGACAACTGATGGAATTCAATATTAGATTTTTCCTTTATTTGTCCAGCAAATGCTCAGTTTCTCAAGGCAACACGCTCACTAAAACAGAGCCAGTAATTGCTAATTTAATGCAAATATATTAATGCAGATCAGTACGAACATAAGAAAGAAAAGACCATAAATGGGAAAAGGCCATATGGCCCATTAAACTGGTTCTCTCCACAGGCTATGTATGATTTACTGAACCATGGCCTCCACCCAAGCCACTCAATCACTTGAAGGAAGTGACTAATCTCAGATAAGGATTTATGAAATTCTCCCAGTTATAATGCCTTTAGATGCACACATACTCCTGAGTTTAAAATCTGTTTCAGAACAAGCCCCTCTGGTAACCCCTGCTGTCCTCTTTTCTATATTGGGGCGGCAGGGCTTCATCACCAAATGTAGACCCAGCACCAATGAAGGACAAATAATTAACATCCCTCCAAATTTCCTTATCATCAATGGCTCAGAGTTATCGATAAATGAGTGGTGTTTTCCTCCATGTTGCAGTAAGGCACCTTCCACTTTGACTGCATTGAAATTTTTCTTTCCCCCATCACGTGACCTCCCCAGTAGATGCATGCTGATTCCTCCGAGGATCTCATTGTGGGAAAGAGAGGGAGAGAAGGACATCCTAGCCCAGCTAGGATTGCCAACAGTGATTAAATGTATTCCTGGAGGTTTTGTCACAGAACTTGCCCCCACGTTCCAGCCATTAGGTGGCCAACACATCTGCCCCTGTGATGCACTGCCTTCCTAGGCCAATTGGAAAGCAAATGACTCATTACGCAATTGAGTGATGCTTGGACAGTTGGCCAAACAGCTTTTCCCCCCCGTTTTCAATGTTTTTATATCCGGTAAAGAGGCATGTTCAAAGAAAAAAAGAACTATCTTTTTTAATGTCCCTTTTGCACAATGCAGTGTCCGGGAGATTGATCTCCAATTCCTGGAGATTCCAGGCCAATCCTGGAAGGTTGGCAACCCTAAGGCCAGCTCTTGATACTTACCTGACTGCAGGATTCATTAGCCTGGGCAACATGATGAATGTTGGCTGTTACTGTTGTTGCGTGGATTATTGCAGAACTGCAAAGAACAGGGTGAAAGTTAATCAACATCCTGCATAGAAGATAAAGGACGGAATCTTCTCTTGTCAGAATGGTGGGATTGTATTTTGGGTTTGGAACCCAACTGCCTGTATTGTGTGGCTGGCCATGGCTCTTTACCAGAGCAACTTAATTGTCAAACCCTCAGGGTTCCTCAATAAATTAGGGAGGGCAGGCGGGGTGATGTGCCCATTCTGTCAAAGGAATGGATCAGACAAGCTCATATGGACGTTTGAGGCTGCAGCACCACAAGGAATGGGGAGGAGACCTGGGAAGCCTGTCCCCCGGTTCTCTCACTCTTACCTGGAGGTCCTGCTGAAAGATATGAGGGGCTGCAGTGAGGTTAGCTCAACCAGAAGGACAACCTCTCCAACCAAGGGGGTGTGGTTGGAAGCAGCCGAGGAAGTCAGCAGAAGCAGTGTGGGTCCCTCCAATCTGGAGCTAGTACACCAAGAGGATCAGGGGCCTTAGGCGAGCATGGCAGGTGGCATAACAACTTCGGGTGCCAACTCCCTCACTCTGACTTGCCCAGTGTTGTCCTGCCTAACACGGATCAGGCCAGTACACATTGAAGCTCCACTCATTCCTTACCCTCCAGTCACTTCACATCCCCAACTGAGCAGGCAATACTCACACTCACCCTTAGCCTATTGCACCTCTCTCACACCCATGCCTCATAGTCACCCTCCACACAAGCCATTATGAATGCTCACCGCTCTCTGCTTTCTCTCTTCGCAGGAGAAGAGGCAGAGATCCAGTTGGAGGGGAGGTGTGGGGGGGTGGCAGGGGGCGGTGGTGGGTGGTGGGTCTCCAGTGAAAGGCAACTTGGCAATGCTCGCCCACCTGCTCCGCTGGGAAAAAGGTCTTTTCCAGGAAGTTGCAGATGTCAGCAGTGACCTGCTGTGAAAGCCTGAATCTCCTGAGGCACTGGTGCTCAGACATGTCGAGTGAACGGATCCCCTGCCTGTAGACATTGTGTTGGGTGCCTCACCTCCTTCCAGCTGGATCTTGGCGTCCATTCCGCCTGCCCTGTGGAGAGCCATGCAGCTGGGTAGAAGGCAGCTGCTGCTGCTGGTGCAGTTGACGTCGGTGTGGCCGCTGCACCTGCCCCTCAGCAGAGGTGGAAGGCGGAGCTGCACAAGCTGCTCCCATGCCATGCTGAAGACTGGCAGCAGAGAAGGGCAGCTGAACAGGTGAGGTGCCTGCTAAGCAGTTGGCAATCACCACTCAAGCAGTGAAAGCACACTGAGAGAAGAAGTGCTTTGATCAGCAGCCTCTCAATGGACAAGACTGGAGCTCTTCAATGTAACCAATCAAAGACTTCTCAGTGTGTCAATTTCACTGCAGAAGCACTTCCTGCTGTGCACTCACCTGAGTGACCCAGGCAAGTTGCTGGCAGGTTCCCTGGCCGGGAGGGTCAAGATTCAGGGTCAATGCAAGCCTCTTAATTGCCTTCCTAACTACCTCAAACACTTCCTCATTATTTATCCGAAAGATCTAAAAGGGGCTCCCCATTCCCGGCGAGTGCTGGCAGAAGGAGGGAACATGCCAAGATCCTGACCCAACTTTAATACCAGGGACTTTTCCACACTGCGCGCCCCTCAACCCACCTCCAGCAGACTGGGAAAATTCTGCGTAAGAGTCCAGACTGTAAGCAACATGCTGAAGACAAGGGTCAGGTGATGGGCTTGTCAAATAAATGATGACAGATTGTAGATTGAAGATGTATTGCATCTTTGGAATTATCTTTGGGAAAACTACACTGCAAATTGGCATTCGTGAATACAAATAAAGTTCCTCCAAAACCTTTAAGAATTATTTTTGATGAATTTGGTCCAAAGAAGGAGTGGCAATGGTGAAAAATGGAACATTTTATATTTTTTTGTTGGCATTGTTAGAATGGAGTCACCCCAGTCAATTAAGAAGCCAGTATGGATTTGATGGAGAGTAAAGCTTCCTCCATTCTGTCCTGACAACATGCCTTTGTCCCTACCTCAGAAGAATACTCTGGCTGTTCCAGTATTTTTCTCATGTTAGCCATCCAGTGCGCTCTCGCTCTCTCTCTCTCTCTCCCTCTCTCCCTCTCAGTAAGACTGCCAACCTAGTGCTGGTTAGTGAATAATGGGCAATTTCACACCATAGACCTGCTGTCTCACTGGAAACCGCACCATGTCTACCCAAACTCATGGGGCAGGATTTTCAGCTCAGCGTGCGGGTGCGCGCCCGACACACACGAGCGTGAAATAGCGCGCGATGACGTTGGGCAAGCGTCCTGACATCATCACGCGCTTGCACGATATTTCGGTTGGCGGGTGCGTATGAGAGTCGGCAGTGTGCCCGGCGACAATTAAGAGGGCTCTAAGCCTTTAATCAATTAATTAAATTGAATTTTTCACTGCCCCCAGGCGGCCTTTGCATTTTTTGCGAAACCTCATCCAAGGCTGGGATGAGGTTTTGGACAGTGACTAAAAAAAACAATAAAAATTTTTAAAACTCATATTTCACATGTCCCTGTTCATGGGACAGAGTCGCATGCGGGGGACATGTTTTCCTTATTTTTGAAATCTTTATTTTTCATGTTAAAAATCTTCAGCTTCCTGAGGCAGCTCTGTGCCTTCAGGGAACTTTCACTGAGCGCACCACCGTGCATGCGCACACTTCAGTGCTCGCGCTCCTCCTGCCCTCATCCGGGCAGCGTGTGTTACACGCTGGCTGCCCATTAATTGGGTGACCAGCGTGAAATTGTGCTGGGGGCCTAATCGCGGGCGGGTGGACTGTTGCGCGGCTGCTCCCGGGCCTGCCTGCTGGTCCCGCCTGCCCCGCCCGCCCGACGAGGGGAAAATCGTCCCCATTGTGCTTGGTACTCTTCTACCTGTCTAAAGAGAAAGCTCCACTCCAAACCAATATTGTCTGGATTCTTCTCCAGCGTTAAGGGGGAGAGCTTTACTCTTCATCTAACACATCCTATATTCATCTCTAACACATTCTATACTCATCTCCAAACGCTTTGATCACAAAAATGGGTATTAGAAGTCTAAACTGGTTGATTCTTCAAACAGTCATAATGCTTTTTATTAAGAAGCAACAGATTCTGTGATTATCATAAATTAAATTTACAAACTCCTCTCCTATTAATAATTAGAACAAAGAAATCGTTTTAAGAGAATGCCGTACCAATTAAAATTAAACATTTAAAAATAATAAAACTTACAGTATGAATAAAAATCTCTGAAAAGCATTGTGAACTGTATGGTGGCTACGAAGAGATTTCAAATCTAACTTTAATTTCTCCTCATGCAAGGCATCAAGTAATGCATACAACATTTTGTGGTGGTTGTAATAAATATGTTAATGCCTCCATTAAAGTACCTTCACAGGACCTGTATGGAGGTGTAAATTTTGTCCACTATTATTACCAACAGAGAAGCAGATTAACTGACCAATCAAAGGGGCAATCTTCGTCATCGGATTGTCTTCAAAGTACCTGAGTCCAGGTAAGGCGGCACACCAAGAGCTATAGCAGAAATAGCTGATTCAGTATTTCTATGTTATCATCTACAAACTTCTATGATAAATTAATAATAAGCCATATTGCAATCCTTTCCCTGACAGGAAAGGAAGAATATTCTACTTTTTGATGGGCAATTATTCCTTGTTGCTCCCTCAATTTGCTCCATTGCTCCCTACTCTCTGCAGCTCTCTCCCTACATCTCTCCCCCTTACCACCTTGTCCCTCCCCACTTTCAAAAACCTCCTTTTCTTTGACTGTCATCCAATTATTTTCTCCTTTAACTCTCTGCCTGATGTCCAAATTTTCTCTATTTTGCAATAGGATCAGAGATGTGCTTTTTCACATTTGAGTACTAATGAAATGCAAGTTACTATTGATATTGAATTCCATTATGGTCAAAGGAGGCTGGCTGCTTTGTTTACCGAGGAAAGGGATAAGAGATCAATGGCCTCATGGCAAGCTGTTTAATTGTTCTCTTTTTATTTTCCTCAAATAAATTTAATACTTAACTATTCTTATTTCAAGCTAATTGCAAATGGTACTGAAAATTAATCCAAGGATAATATTCTCCGAAACAAAAATTAATAGCATGAAAATTGACCAACTTTTCCCTTAATTATAGAAAGACAGATTAAAACAATTTCGGTAATTACATTTTAGTGTTCTCATTGCACCTACACAAGGAAGGATAATTACAGTTGCACAGAAAAATCAGGTTCTTTAAAACAGAGTCCACTGAATTAAGTACAATTCAATCATTCATTTTGCAAACACCACATTTTTAAAAAAGATATTAAGTCCTGGGGGTTACCATTGACTAGAAACTGAGCTGGACTAGCCATAGAAATACTGTGGCTACAGGAGCAGGTCAGAGGTTGGGAATTTTTTGGCACGTAACTCACCTCCTGACTTCCCAAAGCCTGTCCACTGTCTACAAGGCACAAGTCAGGAATGTGATGGAATACTCTCCACTTATCTGGATGAATGTAGACCCAACAACACTCAGGAGGCTCGGCACCATCCAGGACAAAGCAGCCTGCTTGATTGGCACCCCATCCACCATCTTCAGCATTCACTCCCTCCACCAGTGGAAGATGTGTGTACCATCCACAGGATGAACTGCAGCAACTCACCAAGGCACCTTTAACACCACCTTCCAAACCTGTGATCTCTACTACCTGGAAGGACAAGGGCAGCAGATGCATGCAAACACCACCACCTGCAAGTTCCCATCCATGCCACACACCATCCTGACTTGGAAATATATCGCCGTCCCTTTACTGTTGCTGGGTCAAAAGCCTGAAGCTTCCTTAACAGCACTATGGGTGTTCCTACAACACATGGACAGCAGAGGCTCAAGAAGGCAGCGCACCTTCTCAAGGGCAATTAGGTATGGGCAATAATTGCTGGCTTAGCCAACGACGCCTACATCACATTAATGAATAAAAAAAAGTCTAATTTGGGCTAATAAGTCTAAGCATTTTTTTGTCAATGTTTCTCACACATTCATCTACAAAGAGGATCCCATGTTAGACATTCTCCTGCATGTACAGACAGGAGCCTAGGACATTCCTTCCACATTAAAGAAAATAAACTCGGGCTGGGAAGGATCACCTTGAGATGCTTTCACAGATGATCCTGTGGCTAATTTAAAAGTGGATTGGCAGAGATTTATTAACAGGTTACCTGCCTGGTGAATGGAGTTTGGTTTGAGAAGTAAGAACAGAAGAGGAAGGGCAGAGCGATATTGGAATAGAGGAAAAAGATGAGGAAAAAAATAAAATGGCTGGCTTGAACATGTGCCACAAATTGAATTAGCCTGAGTACATTGCCCCATTAGCACATAGCACCTTCTCGCTTGCAAGACAGAAATGTCCGACAACAAAGCCATTTTGATAAACATGAAAGTTGCTAGGGAAAATCTAATTTTCCCTTCCCCTCCCCTCAACTTCAGTACTGGGAAACTCATAACTGTTAAAAGACAAATTTAAGTAAAGATTGGACGATATTCTTTTTTCTTTTCAATTGCAAAAGCAAATCTTGAAAAATGAGTTTTGCCTGTCAATTTTAAAGGATGAAAGAATGACAGCATTTTTGATAGTATTATTTCCTTTTATTTTGCATGAAAACTGTATGTTATTTCACAGTGATAAATCACATCAATAAAACTCACAGCAAAAGCAAAAGAGTCTGTAATCAAAAGAATGTTCAAAAGAAAACTTTTAAGTGATACATTGCGAGTGGGAGTAGTGCTATATTCAGATCTTGCTGAGTTCATTGGATTAAATGAGATTATATTTACAAATACATTGCTGGAAGGCCTTTAATTTTGGAAGAATTTTTGTATTTAACAACAAATGACATTGTCATGCAATTGTTGTACAGATGTTATAGATGTTGTAAAGTATTTGAAATGAACAGCATTTCTTTTTGCCCAAATGGAGTGTATGTGCTTGGCTTTGCTACTTTCCTAATGGTTTTTATGTGATTAGAAAGGCAATTTGATTCAATGCAGCAGTTGTGCCTGTATCTCATGTACCCATCTCTTTTAAAGAATGGTAATCTACAATGAGATCTGCTATTCTGGCTCTTTTGGTTAAGAAGTTATTCACATATTCTCAGAACAAGAAGGCTCATAATTTCAAGGAAAAGCTCCACACTTATTTTAATTTAGTTGTATTTCTGTAACAGAAACGTTATGTTCTTCCCACTCTTCCACAAGTGACTAAGGGCAATTTTAACTCAGCCAGCCCACAGCGGAGCTGACAGGATTGGGTACAATTCTGAGTTTACACCTGACCTGATTTTATTCACCATTGAAGTCAGTGGAAAGTAATGTTGGGCAAGGGTTAAATTTGGCATTCCACCTGATTCTGTGGATTGCCTGTCCGGCAGGTTTGTTTAAGTTGGCTCCCTTTGTATCATGCCTTACTTCCTTATCAAAAATGCCCGGGAACTAGCCTATTCCTAGGCAAATAATACTCCTTTGCTATTCTGGAGGATACAGAAAAATGAACTGAAATATTCAGTTTTCCCTTTCTTCCAATGAAGCATTGCACTGTGACCTGATTGGCATCACTAATGAGGAATTTTAGGCACAATCTGATGCCCACTGATCTAAGCCTAAATGAATTGTGCTACTGTAACTAATAATTAATACACAGATCTCTTCTCCAGCATTCAGTACAGTGCAATCTCTTGAGCAGTTGGAAATTTCTAAAGTGTAAAATGGTACCCAATTCTGCTAGGAAAGCAGAAAATGCAGAAAACACTCAATAGGTCAGGCAACATCTGTGCAGAGGGAAAGAGAGCTAACGTTTCAGGTTGATGCCCCTTCATCTGAAAATCCTGTGTTGGTTTAGGTGACGGTCAGTATAAAGGGAAATATTCGTTCTACTTCTTTCCATATTTTTTCACTCCCACTAAAGTTAAATTTGACTCCCTTTTTTTTACCATGTACTTTGTGTCTTGTGATGTAGAGATCAAGGGTTTCAATGACCTTTAATCAGCAGCATATCTGTGGATGAAGTGGTCATGGGCAGCATGTAGTTGCAGAGAAAGTCTTCATAGTTTTGACTAAGGCCGTGTTGAACGGTGCTGTGGCAATGTAGAAATTTGATTGGATGCATTCAGACAGGGGTTTACAGGAAAATAGATACAGATCTCGGAGATAAAAACAGGTTAAAGCACATTGGAGAGGAAAAGGAGGCTGGAGGTGGGGTGGCGGTTAGTTAATTGTGTTTTAGTCAACATCAGAGACCATTTAATGCAATGGGATTGCTCTTTTCCCAAATTCATGCCTGAATGGGGTAGGGCATGGAGCATGGGCATTGAATACTGAGGCTTATGTTAGAATTCCCTCCTTAACTTCTCCAGCCCCTTTTCTTTTCTAAGACCTTCTTGAAATCTCCTTTGACAACGTTTTGGCCACGCCTCAAGCAATTTGTCTTCAGCTCGGTGTTTTCTTTTCCTTGCCCATCTGTGAAGCATCTGGGGATAGTTTACTGGATTACAAGGTGCTATATAAATGCAGGACATTGCTGTTTTTGAGATGGAACCCGCCTGAGGCTCCACAACATTATGCATTACGTAATTATGTGCAAACTAGGAGAGTGTCAGGTTTGATTTTTTTATTGAACTAGGTCATCTATACTGGGGTGACCAGTAAGGATTTTAAAATTGGACTCAATGCCACTGGGTTAGGGAACAGAAAATCAACCAGGCTTACTGCTCTTTATTGATGTCCAGTGACCTCAGTGCATGTCCGTCTGTATTGAATGAGGACAGGATTAGGTATAACTGCTATGCAGTAGAACAGCGGAGGAGAAGTAACTGAACCAAATCCTGGAGGTAGTTTCTTTTCAGCGTATGCCAAATTTCAGAGCAAAGAGGGTCTTGTTTAGACATTTCTTGTTTACTGTACATCTTATCCAGGAGTAGCACAAGGCCCCACCTTCATCACCTTGGGGAAAAATAAACCACTAATGATCTTTCCAAAGCAGTAATGGTTTCTACTGGGTAGAGTGAAAAACAAACTTTGGAATTTGTGTTGCCGAATGTATTATTATTTCAATTAATTAGTGCAAGCAACTGGAATTTGGAGGAGTGTCCTAGGTCTAAATAATAAGTTGTTTTGATATGTGCAATTTGGGACTCACAACCAATGGGAACACAGCCAGATGACATACTTAATAATATGAGCAAATGGAATGCATCAGGCTTGAGTAGCTAACCCTCGACTGTCACCTGTGGCTCACTGTCAGTGTTTCAAATGGTCATTGCGGTTAAGCACATAGTTTGATTTTTTTCACCTGGGAAACTGGTACCAAAGGATCTGTCTAATTTTTGAGTGGGCTGGCTGGAAGTTTCAAAAATATTAATAAAAAGCTGATCTTAAAAATACTCTCCCTGCCTCACTTTCGATATCTGAGGCCTTCAGGTCACAAGGTTTTCAGTGAATTTATATCAGCAGCACCTCAGCACAGGGCCAAACCCGTCAAGTTGACCCCAGCAAATCTTTATAAAAACAGAAGGTGCTGGAAAAACTCAGCAGGTCTGGCAGCATCTGTGGAGATACCGTTTCCAGTCCGATATGGCTCTTGTTTGGAAATCTTGTTCCCTGACTGAGGTTGGGCCTGACTTAAAAAAAAAACATTTATCAATGAGCATATTTAGATCCGTTTATAAAGCAGCTTTAAAAGAAAATGGGAATTTTATATCAGAGCTGATGGAATTCTACTTGGTGCTCATGCTTCACATGTTTATTCCTTTAAAATTAAGAAATAAAACCATCACTGCCGGAATTGGTGGTTGAGGTTGAAATGCTGAACTCATTTGAAAGATACTGCAAGGCTACGGACCAAGTGCTGGAAAGTGGGATTAAAATGATTGGCTGGTTTCCTTTTTTTCTCTTTCTGGCTGGTGCAAACATGATCAGTGGAATGGCCTCTTTCTGCTCTGTAACCTTTCTATGGTTCTAAGCGAGTTAAAAATATCTGCGGAAAATACCCACAGAACGAGCTGCTGGAGGTGCTTTCATTTCTGCTCAGAAGAAGAAAGGAAACAAATCAAAATCACCACCAAATATTAAAATCCAAGTAGCCAAAGGAGTTAAAAATCACTTGCTTGACTATTGCTCACAAAATGATCCTCCTGCTCAAGAGCCCCCATATTGGTCGAAGTCTTTCCCTTGAGAGTGAACAAGCAGGGGCAAACATTGAGCAGGTGTTGTCCCCAAAAGAGAATTTGCGGTAAAACCAAATCAAGGGGAGGCAGCCAGATGAAGGTTGACACATTTTTGGGCTAAGCATTGTTGAAGGAAAATGCATGGTGGGAGGAACCATATGAATCTTACTTCATAAAAATAAGGTATGTGCCAAAAAGTTGCTTTATGTTGCTGCCACATTCACCCTGTTGACCAACGGGATAACTCTCAGCTAGTTCTGCCAGCGATTGATCCTTTTTGAGGGCTGGTGCTCATTACCATAGTGCCAGCAAACTCCCCAGGCCTGAATGGCTTCCCTCCTATTGCTTGTCTGCTCCTGACTTGAGCAACATGTTCCAGTTTGGAGGCAGACCCAATCAGCAGGAAACCATTTTCAGGGTGAGGCTAATTTTTGAATTTGGTCAGCAAACTGCAGCCACCAAACAGATGTTCAGGAGAGGTCTGGGGATGGGGGTGGGGGGTTGCTGGTGGGGGGAGGGAGATGGGTGGGGGTGCTGGTGATGGGTGGCAGTACAGGTTGGCAGCAGGCTGGAGGATTTTGGATGCTAGAAGGAATGTGAATGCTACCAGCCTACAAAAATCCTCTAAACGATTCAAAAGCTTAATTGTTTCAGAATGGCCTGTGCCTATTAAGGCTGCTCAATGCCTGATACGACTTGAGCTAGTGTGGGTGGGGTATGCTCCATCCATTTGTACAAGAAAGTTGCAATTGGACTCCTATAACTGAACCCAATGAGTATCTTTAACCAGCCTCCCTCACGCCTGTTTTGCACTGGAATACTGGGCTCACATTTAAAGGCCGCTTTGAACATTGAATCATGAGGGCCTCCAGTGCCAAAGACGTATCCAAGGGGATCACCTGATTTTCTTCCAATGGTTGACTATTTTTCAAGTGGGGTGCAGGTGGTGGAAATTGAAAATAAGTAGGCTGGGTTAACATCAGCCCTGATAAAGCAGCATAGGCTTTGCATTGATCAAGATTTACCAATGTCTTTCTCGTACTTGCAAACAATGAAAGTATATTTTTTCTGTCCTTTCATGGGATACAGGCCTCACTGTCTAGGTTGGCATTTATTGCCCATCCCTAATTGCCCTTGAGAAGCTGGTGGTGAGCTGCCTTCTTGAACCACTGCAGTCCATGTGGTGTAGGTACATCCACAGTGCAGTTAGGGAGGGGGTTCCAGGATTTTGACCCAAAGACAGTGAAGGAATGGCGATATATTTCCAAATCAGGATGGTGTGTGGCTTGGAGGGGAACCTGTCAGTAGTGGTGTTCCCAAAGGTGCCACAAAGCCTGGAACACCACCCCCTATATTTGACAGTGCGTAATGAAACTTTTGGAAAAGGACACTGGACATTGTTTTGGAGGGGAGGGAGTCAGGGGGAGGGGGAAGTTAGGCAGGAGAACCCCTTATTAATTCACATTAGATTTGGTGTCCAAAACTAATTTGTTACAATGGAGGACTCTACTTTGTACCAGTCTTATACAATGATGCCTTTTCTTGAAGAACTTGTTTTGAAAATCTTCCAAAGTGAAAGAAATAGTGAAAAACATGATAATTACTGAGGAATTCTCTTCAAACTTATTCATTTATTCACTGTCAACATGATGTCACTTGCTACAACTCACCTTAACCCTACACAACTGCAATAATGATACCATCTAGTATATCAGTGGAACGAAGGGTCTGCGCTGAAAATGATACCAAATGATGTAACTAATAGTGAATGAATTAAAGGGATATGTCAGGTCTGAGATCTAATTTAGGCCAATTCTGACAATCATCTGTTGATCACTAAATGTGCACATGAAGGAGAATTGAGAGGAGACATAGAGAGTAAAGTAGGACCGAGATGTGGATGAATCTAAAGATATATTTTTTGGATCTGTTGATGGATATTCAGTTCAGTTAAAATATTTTGTTAGGACATTCTGTTTGCACATCTGGCTAATGAGTGCTCAATATCTGGGACTCCAAATGCACACTGTGGAGGGAAACTGTCAATGTAATGCATTTGGAGGCTAACTCAAACAGGAATGATCTAACTACCATTCTACCCTGTTATTTAAAGCATTCAAAGCATAAAACCCATAGTCAACAGATCAATTAAATCGGACTGGATGTGCTTCATAGCTCTGCCTGTACAAATATTCGATGAGTGTCAGATGAGACCTAAACTAAGACCTTGCCTGCCCTCCAAGGTGGGAGTAAAAGTTCCAAGGGCATTTTTTGAAAGAAGAACCATGGAGTTCTCTTGGTGCACTAGTCAGGAGTTATCCCTCAACTCACAGCTAAAAAATAGTTGATCTGGTTATTATCACATTGCTCTTTGTGTGAGTTTGTTGTGCCCAGATTGGATGCCTCGTTTCCTGCATTACAACAATGACAATACTTCAAAAGCACTTAATACACTGTAAAGTGCATTGGGAAGACCTGAGGTTTTGTAAGATATATAAATGCATGAACTTTCTTTCTTTAAACTGTACGTATGATTCAGTTATGACTGGATATGTGTCTATATTCTAGTACCAAGCCCAGTGTAGGGGATCAATGCCACAATTTTAAAAATTTATTCTTTCATGCATTGTGGTTGTTGCTGGCTAGACCAGCATTTATTGGCCATATCTAATTGCCCTCGAGAAGGTGGTGGTGAGCCAATCTCTTGAACCTGTAGTCCATGTGATGTAAGTACACCCACAGTGCTGTTAAGAAGGGAGTGCCAGGATCTTCACCCAGCGACAGTGAAGGAATGGTGAAAAAGTTGTAAGTCAGGATGGTGTGTGGCTTGGGGGGGGAAACTTGCAGGTGGTGATGTTCCCATGCACCTGTTGCCCTTGTCCTTCAAGACAGTAGAGGTCACAGGTTTGGAAATTGCCGCCAAAGGAGTCTTGGTGAGTTGCTGCAGTGCCATAGTGTGCCGGTAGTGGAGGGGGTGAACGTTTAAGTTGGTGGATGTGGTGCCAATCAGGCTGGCTGCTTTGTCCTGGATGGTGTTGAGCTTCTTGAGTGTTGTTGGAGCTGCACTCATCCAGGCAAGTACAGAGTATTCCATCACACTCCTGACTTGTGTCTTGTAGATGGTGGCCAGGCTTTGGGGAGTCAGGAGGTGGGTTATTCGGCGCAGAATTCCCAGTCTCTGTGAAATCTCTGTAAAGTCACTGCTGCATAGCGATGCTTAATCTTACAAGATGTCTTCTGTTGATCTGTACTAATACCAAGCCTACACCTGTTGATAGATTAAAACTGCTCCTGACTAGTAAACAGGGTGCTAATGTACTGTCAGTTTGAAAGACTTACTTATTTTAATGCACTGCTAAACTCATGTTTGAAAACTGAATTAATGACCTTTGTGCGGCTGAAGTCATGTTGTTGATCACAAATGAGCAAATGTATCACAACCAGAAAGATATGCCATAAATAAAAGTGATTCTGATAAGTCATTTTTTCCCTCACATGTTTACAGCTTCTGATGTGAAATGCAGGACTTAACCCCCTCCAAAGGCCTTCTCCATAAAAGGTGAAAGAAAGAGACGCTCTTGACACTAAAGGCTTAACTTCAAATGCTGACGGAAATCCATTTTCCTGTTTTATTGCCCATTCCGGCTGCTTCATTTCAAAGGCAGGAATTTCTATTCCAACACATAAAATTCCCTTTGTTCTCTTACCCTCTAGCCCTCAGTGCCAGTGCAGCTGTACTACTGGGAGCAATGTAGATCAAACACACAAAGCCCCTTTACCTGGCCCTGAATGATGCCCCTGGCACTCTCAATTAAATCAGCTTGGCAAGTCATCACCATCACCTCACAATATCATTGCAAATGATTTATTTGGACAAATACATTTTAGAGCATAGTAAAGGGAGGATATTTTCCTAAGTGCAGCCTTTAGAACTCACCATTACAATGCGTATATCTGAGTGTCTGTTTGCATTGAGATACTTGCAATTGTTCAATTGATTACATTATCATACCTTACGTCCCGTTGTTCAGGTAATGACATCATGGTAGCTTCATATTTCAACTTCTCTACTCATTGTGTTACATCAGATGATGTCATGATAGACTGGTTGTCAATCAATAATACGTATTGGAGAATCTTACATGATTGTTGTTGAAGTTAGTTTCAGCTGATATTCAAACATGACTCGCTGCGCGTACAGATCTTAAATCTTCCCAAATTGTAGGTAAGATGTTACGTTTATTATCCGTGCTGATCACAGGCACTGACACACTCGCATCCAGATAGATGACAAAGGCATTGTAGTCGTGAGTCCTTAGAGACCTCATTAAAAGCAAAACTTTCCCAAACTGTCATCATGGGTGAGCTGAAATGCCATTTATCATTGTGGTTATTTTTGTTTGTGGCCATCTGTCAATGATTCTAGTACCGCAAACTGCAAGATAAACTCTGAATGTTATCATGGCTAGGATGCCTCCATATTGGCTTCAAGTGTAATGTTTCAATTGCGTTAAACACGTCTCCAGACAGTAGAAAATTTCTCATTCCCGTATTACCTAACAATTCTTCCCAGACTGGATTGCACTAGCGGGTTCCTCTTTGTTTGACCAAGTCCAAGCTTGAAGCGATTTCAAAGGTCACTATTTTAACAGCTAACCATACATTAAGGAATTTGATTCTATTCGTGAAGGAAGGGTGCATGCTGCTGCCTCTACTTTCTCAACTACTTTCACATGACCCCAGAGAATGCAAAACATCTGAGTAGTAGCTGCAGTGGATGACCAGTATAGGGTTCTTCCCTGTTTTCACCCTGTACAGCAGTCCACTGAGGGTTGCTAATCATGATTTATGCCATGTCACTATGGGGCAAAGCAAAGAGGTAGGCTCCAAATCTACCTCAGCCAATATTGAACCCATGCTGTTGGCATCATTCAGCACCACACTCTTAGCCAACTGAGCTAACTGGCTCCTCTACTCCAAACTGGATGGTTTCACTTTAAGCTTTAGTACCAGTTATGTTACATAGTAAGTAACATGTTTGTGTTCCAGTGCAGGATCTGAATCCCATCAATTGCCATATACAATGCATTTAATCCCTCCTCATTTAGCCACTTTTATCATCATCTCCTGGTATTGTTCGTGGCTCTTCCCCCTGAAGTTATTTAAAAGCAGGAAATTCTGAAAAATAAAAGCAGCAGATTAAAAATAAGTGTCCACTTTGTCTTCAATAATGCTTTATTCTATGATTGTAGTTGAAGAAGATAGATGAAGGTTAATAACTATAATTGGCAGTGAAAGGCAAAACCCTTTCAGACACATTTTAAGGGAAATATAATCTGCTGGGGTAGAATTAGAGGTACTTTAATGGGTGTGGGTATATCAGGATCAATTCAGTTTGTTTCTAAATGAGAGAATTCACATTTTTTGGGTAGAAACATGGAGCTATGACTCTGCTATCAATTTCTCTGAAGTAATTTTACTGGTTCTCATTGCAACCTTGATGGGCTTTAATTAGTTTGGATGAAATTGAGCATCTATGTTGAGACTGACTCATTGATTCATATAAATACTGATTGGATGGTTAACACAAGCTCGAACATTCAACCAGAAATATTAGTTAGTTCAAATAAAAGTTTATGTTAAACACACATCCCAGCAGATCATTCCTTCAAGACAAGGACACGCACGTGTCATAAGTCTTTCATATGGTACCTATGAACCTTTGTAAATCTATTTCATTTATGGAGGACACAATTAACTTAATTTAGCTGTCAGCTATGGCTCAGTGGGTAACATTCTTACCTTTGAATCAGCAGATTGTGGATTCAAGGCCCATTCTAGGGATAAAATCAAATGCAGCACTGAGGGAGTGTTGCACTGCCAGAGGTGTCGTTTTTTGGATAAGACGTTTAACTGCAGCCTGTCTGTCTTTTCAGCTGATGTAAATGGTCCCATGGCATGGTTTGAAGAAGAGCAAAGGAATTCTCCCTGACTAATATTTATCCCTCAACCAATATTACTAAAAACAGATAATCTAGTTATTATTTTGGGGCTGGTTGTGAGACCTTGGCTGCTGCATTTCCTATATTACATCTGTGACTATACTTCAAAGTGCTTTGGGACATCCTAAGGTTGTGAAAGGCATTATAAATGCAAGATTTTCTTTCTTAAAATTTATTTCCCATTCCACAGTTTCCCTGTTCCAAAATCTCCTGTTCCTAAATAACATCACATGGAAGGATTGTAAATTGGCTCAAAATGTTTATAACTAATAATACCAAGTAATAATATAAGAATAAAAAAATTCATATCTTTTGTTACAGTGAACCTCCTCTAGGTCTACATTGATTGAAAAATCATCTATAGGTTATTTTATAGTTGCTGATACCACAATACATGTAATTTATAAAATTTGAACAATGCAATTGAAAAAGAGAAATGGAATAGGTTAATGCGGGGGAGACCTGCACTGATCTGTGGTTCTCACACAATGGGCCATGGTTTCTCAACTGAACCAAAATTTAGTATTCTTATATTTGCAACAAGATGGTTGCAGTTGCTGGATTTTAAGGTAAATGCCAAAAACAAAAGTCGTATAAAGCCTTCAGAGGAAAAGACCCATTCTGGTAACAATCCAATTCCAGATATCATCTTATTAAGGTTGTTTCCATTAATTGGTCTTCAATAGAATTTTTATTGTCTCCCAGCAAGCGAATCTGCATCAGTAATTTGAACGAGGTCATCCCTGCTTGAGATTCTGCTTCTACTTCAGAAAGTTGTCCAAAAGGTCACTACTAATCTGGGCAGCCAATATCCATTGTTGATCCATTCACTACTTCATTAAACAGAACACTGGAGAGGTTATTTAAGTGACTTTATCTTGGAGTCCCTTGAGTGCCTTATTCACTGTGACCAAGCACATTGCCTATAAGCCTGGGATGATAACTGTCTGGGAATGAAACAGTCATCCAACAATGAAGGTCTTTAAAGTAATCTGTTTTTGACACCATTCTTAGAATGTAGGGCATTCTTTCTGCTTTTATTGTTGTAGAATCATTGCTTTTCATCCAGGACATCATTACCTATCCTGCTTAAATCAAAAGGTTCTTAATGGATTGCACTGCACTGATGTTAATCAACACTAGCCTCCTACAAGAGTCACCACAAGAGTTGATGATGAAAACAATATCTTATATACTGAATAGCCACCACTCAATATTCAAAACATCTCATTTTGCTGTTTTTTTTTCTAAAATGATGATTTTCATTGTCCTTTTTGTTAAGTATTTTTTACAGAATTTCCCCACAGCTCAGTTATATAACAGCGATATAAACCAGAAGACCCCATGTTCACATCCCGATCTGTGCTGAGTTAACTGATCAAAGCTGAGGTGATACTTGGGATGCTGCAGTCAGATCCTATGCCCTGGGCTTGTAGAAGGGAAATCAGCTAGTGTTCCCACTCCTGATTACTCATGAAGGATTCCTGTTGGCAAGTTTATGGTTACAGGTTGAGGACATGATCAGCACTGCCACCTTCGCAAAGGTATTTAGGGATGGCCGGTGATACTCACCTCCCAAGGATGAATAAAAGAAAACCAGGTATTGGAGGGTGGCTATTGAATGACCTTGTATATCCACATGAGAGCACAGACAGGGCCTCAGTTTAATGCCTCATCTGAAGGACAGCACATCCAACAGGGCAGTACTCCCTCAGTACTGCACTGGAGCGTCAATCTAAACCTTTATGTTATGGAGTGGGACTCGAACCTACAGCCTTCTGAATCAGGGGTAAAAGTACTGTCAACTGAGCCACAGCTGCCACATTTCAACAGAGTTGCCAGTCTTGACAGGAAAAGTTGACTTTGGGAGCTAAGGAGTTCCCCACTATGAGATTCTGTGAAAGAACATTATAGCGGATGATAGCTTAATAGTACGATGACAGAACCATCATCTCACTGAGATATTGATGTCAACAAATCACCCCCTTTCACCATCCTAGAACCAGAAATACGATGAAAAATTAACACGTTTAAGGATCTTGAGAGGAACTTTTTTATGTTGTCCTTTTTGAAAAAAATCTGTAGATGTTTAAGAAGAAAAAATTACTTTCACCTTCATGAAAACTCAGGGCTTTGTTTCTGATTCTCCAATCTATGGAAAATATCCCTGCTGGTTGCTTAATGTTTTGCCCGCCCCATATTTTCTCACCTATGGTCTTCTTATGCATCCCAGACATTGCTGAAGGAGAGGGGAGAAAATTGCATTTGAAGGCAAGTACACCTATCTCAGGGCAAATTATATGCACTGCAATTTTGGTTCCATTGCAACACTGGAGTACAAAGAACCTAATGTTCAACCTTGACTAGTTCCTTTATCAAAACCCTCTGTCACTTCAGCTAACTTTCCAATTATATTTATTTAATAGAAGATTGAATATTCTCCCTTTTGGAGAAATCAAAAGCACTATTATTCTTTGGGGCAGACACAATGACAGATAAGGCTTCTGAGTAGACCTCAGTAAAGCGGATAAAAAAAATAAAATGTTTACCAAATAACCTCTCAATCAGTTAGCTCTCTTGATGTTATGATTAAATTGATTGTGGACACAGTAAGTGTGAGTTCAAAACTAAGAATCAATGAGTTAGCTTTAGTATAGGAATTCAATTTCAATTAAGTTGATGAAAATTTATTGAACGCATAGAGAGACTATTTATTTTTCAAACTATCATGTCAGACAATATACTAACATCCCCAAATATTAAATTCCTTTTCACCGACTCGAATGGCAAAGATCGAGGCATGTACTAAGAATATTAACTTCACTGCCAACATGGAGCATTGATCTAAAAAAAGAGGAATGATTCATTTCAGTTTAAAGTTGCCCTGAAGGATGCTTTCCTTGCTTGTGGCTTTTCCAAGCTCCTTGGATCGATGCTGTAGGCTTTTGCCATTGGACACTCCAGAAGGCTCAGATCAAATGTCAAACCTTTCTCTGAGTCAAATGCTTAAAGGCGCTTCAGGTTTCTTTGGTGGACATTGCAGATTCTCAAGTTGATATTCCAGACATATCTACATCAAGGCTTTAGGTTTACTACATTAGATGTCTGATGTTTCCTCTGCTGGATGCACCAGACTCCCTAAGCTGATGCTCAAGGCTGTTTTTGCATTGAAGGTTCACAATCTGTTGTATCAAACATCTGCCCATAGCAGTTCAAAGTTTCGATAATGGTCCAAGAACTTACAGCACAGGAGGAGACCATTCAGCTTGTGCCTGTGCCAAAACTATTTCGTCAATAGGAACCATCCATCTAGTACAATTTGCCTGTCCTCTCTCCATATCCTCAGAACGATAGCAAAACTAAAAGGGTTAAATTGTGAGGACAGGTTACATAGAGTATGTTTGTATTCCCTTGAAACTAGAAGATTAAGGGGTGATTCTATTGAGATGTTTAGAACGATTAAAAGATTTGATAGGGTAGGTAGAGAGAAACTATTTCCTCTGGTGGAAGAGCCTACAACAAGGAGGCCCCATCTTAAAATGAGAGCTAGGCAATTCAGGGGTGACGCCTGAAAGCACTTATTCACATAAAAAGTACTAGAAATCTGGAAACTCCCCCAGAAATCTGTTGAGGTTGTTGGTAAATTGAAAATTTCAGGACTGAGGTTGAGAGATCTTTGTTAGGCAAGGGTATGAAGGGTTACAGGAATCAAGATGGGTAGATGGAATTAAGGTATAACCATGATCTCATTAAATGGCTGAACAGAGTTGAAGGGCTAAATGACCCACTTAGTTCCTCTGTTCCTACTTAGTCTTTCCTTCAACCACATCTCTAATTCCCTTTTAAACGATGTTACAGTTTCAACCTTAATGTGGTAAAGCACCTGTACTTTAAAAATCCTCTTGTGTGAATTTGTTCCTCTGTTGTTTTGTCTAGTGGCAGCTTGAAGTCTATGGGCAGAGTTTTTAGGTTGGTGTGCGGGTGCACGCTGGACCCGATCGGAAGCGAAACTGCGGCAGATGACGTCGGGCGAGCGCCCCGACATCACCCCGTGCTCACGTGATATTTCGGTCGGCGGGTGCGCGCAAAAGCCGGAAGTGCATCTGCCGGTTAATAAGAGGCCTATTAAGGTCATTAAAGTTCCAATTGTCCCTGATTTTTCGTGGTCTATCCAACCTCACGTTTGGCGAATGGGCGAATCGACCAGGTGGTCTCTGCATTTTTCAAGAAACCTCATCCACGGGCAGGATGAGGTTTCCGTTTTTAAATAAAAAAATAATAAAAATGTATGGGCAGAATTTTTATCGTGTATACGTTCAGGTGACTGTGATGCTTGGACATTTTTGTTCTGATTTTAAAATCTTTATTTAATTGTTTTGAAGTCTTCAGCCCCCTGAGGCAGCTCTCTGCCTTCAGGGAGCTTTCATTCTGCTGCCGCCCTCTTCCCGCCCCCACCCAGGCAGCGCTGAGCATTTCAGCGAGTGGCCAGCCTGCGTGAAATTGCGGTTGAGGCCCAATCGCAGTCGGCGGTCTGTTCCCCGGCCGATCCCAGACCCTCCGATGGCGCCCGCCCGCCGATCCAAAAATTCGGGCCTATGTTTCCCTGTCGGCCTTTTTCTGGTGGAATTATGCCAGGACTGGTGGGGGTGGAGGTGAGAGGGTGCCCGGGTTTAATGAACGGGGCGCCTCAGAGACATTGGGATTGTTGCTGTTTCTGAAGAATGTCCAAGACTTGAATTCAGAAGCTGAATGTGAATTGGTTAAATTTGCAGGTGGTGTCTAGCTGAAGAAGTCAGAGAAGGCAGCTCAGAAACTGACCCCATGGGGTCGTGGGATAGTGGAGGCGGGAAGTGGGGTCAGCAACAAGGGCATAGGTGTGGGCTCGCAATGTCCTCTCCTCATCTCACGGTGCCAGGTCCCTCACTCCGGCACTGAGTGCCTTTGAATGAGGTTCCTGTCTGGAAGTCCAGCAGCAACCCTGACAGGGCTTGCAAGTGGGGAGAAACACGTTAAATTGAATTTGATGACAAATAGTGGAAATTATTTCATGTAGGAAAGAAAAATGGGCAAGGTACATACTCCATAAGTAATGTTGAAGTAGCTAAGCTTGAAGATGAAAGAGGCCCTGAAGCCAGTGCTAAACATGTCCAACCAATGTAGAGCAGCAATGAAAAGCAAATGGAGTGTTGAACACTACAGTGATACCAATAGAATATAGTCAGAGGAAGTAATGATCAAATTGTACTGTGCTCTGGTCAGGCCATATCTTGACTAATGTGAACAGATCTGTAACTAAGTACTGGAGGCAGTGAAGAAAGAAGACATGAGGTTGAACCTTAGCATCAAAGGTCTGATTTATAAGGAAAGACTGGAGACATATGCTTTTCAGACTAGAAGAGAAATGTCTGAAGTAGAGATAAGAAATAAACTGTTTTGAAAAGGCAAATCTATAACTTTACATTTAAACTAAATTGTAATGTGGTAAACGGATCACAAGTTCAAACAAGTGAAAGGTAAATTCAGGATTGATGGCAGGAAATTCTTCTTTACCTAAAAATAGATCATCAGTACATAGAATGGGCACTCTTAATGGAGTAGTTGAGATGAAAAACCTGGAATTATTTAAGAGCCAATTGGATGTGCAATGGAAGGTCTACTAGATCCAGTGGAAATGCTTTAGACATGCCATCAACACATCCCTGAAGAGGTCATACATCTCTGCCGACTCAAGGGAGTCCCTGGCTTGTGACTAACCAAAATGGAGAAGGCTCATCTGGGCAGGCGCTGAACAGTTTGAGAGACTTTGTTGGGAATGTGCAGAGGCAAAGTCGAGGCATCGGAGGGAACACACAAACCCCCAAAGAACCCATCTGCCCAACCCTTCAAGCACCACCTGTCCCTCGTGTGACAGAGTCTGCAGATTGTGCATTGGAATTATCAGCCATCTCAGAACTCATCAAACTGGAGTCTTCCTTGATCTTGACGGACTGCCTAAGAAGAAGGTTAGATCCTCAGGTATCCTTCTCTCTTCCAGATCAAAGAAAAAACAAATTTTCAAGCCTTTTTTTGCCACAATTGTAGCTTCTCTCTCTCTCTCTCAAAATTCTGGTGAATCATTGCTGTAACCTTCCCAGGTCTCCAAGATATTTTCTTTAGTGCGATGTCCAGAACCGCATACAATAATCCAACTGTGGCCACAGAGTTTTAAGGGTTCTTGTATTAGATTATCTCTCAAGTTTATGAATTGAAGTACAGAAGAGCCACATTCCAGGGAATGAGTAAATTTAACAAGAACTCCCCATTTGTAATGAAAAATACTAGGTGCTCTTTGCACTCTAGCTAAGACAACAAGAGGATGTATTTAGAGTCAGCCATGACAGTGAAAGTTGTACCTCAGCCTGGTGATTTCTGGAACATAGAAAGACTTGGAGACATTTTCTGTTTTTTTCAGATGCAGATAGTGGGCAGGAAGTAGACACTAATTATGAGACAGAACACCCCACCTGCCATTTGGTTTAGGCAAGAAAATGGCTTTCCAGTAATGGCTTTGCAGCTGTAACAGATGTTGACATATGTAAACAAGGAGCCTGAGGCCTCTTTGAAGTCCTCATTGTAAAATTGGGCCTGTTAAATTCAACAAAACCAGGTCTACATGTGACATAACTGACATCCTGAAAGCTACCTGCAAAATGGTGTGGTTGTAAACAATTCTTAAATCTGGAGTGCTCCTCCCCTTCCCACGCTGAAACCACAAGCTGCGACTGACCACTACATGGCACTTCCCCTATCTTCCCCACCCTGATTACCAACTTGACTCACCCTGTCCTGATGTTCTGATAACCGCCCCCCCCCACCCCAACATCCCAATATCTCAAATACCCTCCGTTTCCCAATCACCATTCTCATTCCTGGTCACCCTCCCTTTCTTTGGTTGCCCCAACTTCCCCTGCCCCGGCAAAACCGATCCTTTTTAACAACCTACCGGAAGGTAGCTGTTGGTGGCACAATTGAAGGCCTCTTTCCCAATGAGCTGCGGGGGGTGGAGGGCAGTCAGCAAGTGTGAGCAGCTCGCCGCTCTCATTTAAATGAGGCCTGAGGCCCAACGTCTGCTGAGACTGGGGTATATTCTTTCAGGCTTGGGGATTGTTCCCTGAACCCAGTTCACACTGACAGGCCAGTGTGAGTGAAGGTCATCGTACTGTGGCACCAAAAGGACCTGTTACAAATGTCTCATAAGCTAGTGTTTGTTCTAGGAACCCTTACCCAACTTTAATTAAAGAAGCTCGAGGGTTTTCTGGATGTGGTCCAATTCTAGCCCAACCCAATGGAACCGCCCAAGATTTGGATGCGTTTAGATTTCAGGTTTTGGTTCTGTACTGACCCCTAATTAAAATTAACGATGATTAGACAATTTGGCTCTGGTTCAAGATCTTTTCATTGTTTGGTGTCACAGGTACTGCTGTGAAGTCGGGTGGTTGACAGCTGACTCAAAGATTTATCTAGCTTTTAACCTCATGCTGAAATGCATTATGGCTCCCTAAAGCCCTCGATAAACAGAAACCCACCTCACAGTAACTGCCACAAGTATAGGAAAATATGCGGAAAGCTCAGACAAAAGAAAATGGATATCGTTTTAGGGTATCAATGTGACGTTTTGCCAGACCATATCAATTATAATTTATGCGAGCTACCAAAAGCAGGTTCTCAGGTGATAAAATGGATACTAAATCCATCCCTACAGCAGCGTCTCCTATTTGGCACCAAGTCACATTTTAATCATAATTGTCTGTGCTTTGTAAAGACTGGTAACTGCTGAAAATTTAATGTCCATGTCTGATACCGCCCACTTCAGTTTAGCTTGGAGCCTTTTTGGCAGGTAAAGAATACTGCAAGACAAGTTATAGCAGCTGTTAACCTGTCCTGGGAGCAGCCTACTTCAATAACATATTTCAACCCTTGCTGCAGTAATTACAGCAAATTTCAATTAAGTCTTTTCCTGATAATTATAGATGTCATTTCAGAAATGTTAGTTCTAAAAACCCAGTCTTCTCCCATTTACACCCGTTTTACTTCCTATTCTTGATACCCATACACCTGCTATTGAGTGAGACTTTACTATGTTAGGTAACACATGACAGATTTTGTTCATTGCTGCACACACATGCACACTTTGGGGAGACATTGCTAAAAGGAAGCAAGCCGCCTTGAGAATGCACCAAGACACACCTTCTTATTTCAATATTGCAAATTAATAGATTGGCTACATCCTTGTGGTATTTTGATAACATGCTGATTAACAGCTCTCTCCTGTGAATAATAATAGCACCGGGTTCTCACTGTTCTGGTGCACAAACCTTCCAACCTTAACATCATTTTCATTATTGGAAGCGAAAAATGTGTTGTTATTTCTTTGCCGTCAGGAAGATGATCCTGCATATAAATGACTAAACCACTGCAATCTGTGTACTCTGGAATTTTCCTCCCAAATCTCTTGGCCTTGTTATACCTCTGTCTGGCCTCTCCTCAGAAGCTCATCTCTCAAGGGCACCTTTGGTTGTCTCCCCAGTTCTTCTTTCATTTTCAGCACAGTGTTCTGTTCCCTGCTGTGAGGTGCCTCAGGACAATCTGCTACATTAAATGTGGTATGTAAGTCCATGTTGTTGTTGTGTCAGGCCTGGTCAATTATCACTTTAACCCAGATTCTGCTGTAGAGATGTTGTAGCAACATTTGGATGCCCAAAATAGGGGAATACTGAGTGTGGCACGTTGAGGAGACTGAATGCTCCACTGTGGTTCACCTAGAATGGTCAATAAGAAAGCTATGAGTCACATTGATATCTCTGTCACTCATCATGACTCCTTTGAGTTTCTGCAAAGTATTGTAAAAATGGAAGTTCTTTCTTTCTTGCTGGATGAAATGTAAGTTTTTCTATTTAAACTGGGAAGACCAAAGCTTTTGGATTAAGCCTCCATTAATAATCTGTACCTCTGCCTCTCATTCTGCCCTCCTCCTTGGCCATTGTCTTAGGCTACTCCAGATTGTTTGCAAGCTATTTGACCCCAAGTTGTGTTTTTGGTCCCCAATCCTTTCCACGACAAAGGCCCCCTATTTCAACCTCTGTAACAATATACATTCTTCAATATACAGTCTAGTGATATTCTGGTCACGACTTTTCGTATAAGCTGATGATCGTCCCAGGCTTTCCAGGCTAAAGAAAGTCAGGAAATTGAGAAAAGTGGCTGAAAATCTATGTTGCCTGGAAGCCTCCTTCAGAAAATGGAGACGTTGACTAAACACTAAACAATGCTGCCATTTCAGCCTTCTACCTGAACAACTCGAAAGCCAGAGTAGAACCTCACGTCCAATTTTGTGCCGACCACTCACCCACGGCCCAACACCAAAATACCTTGGTATCTTGACCATACATTGACCTACTGGTAACAGCTCCAGAACACTGGAGCCAAGGTCAAATGAGTGTGAATCTCAAATGGAAACTGGGAAGGTACAACCTGGGGCAGCAGAGCCAATATGCTACGCACTGCTTCACTCGCCCTGGTCTACCCAACAGCAGAGTACTGCTCATCAACTTGGCTCTGGGGCTGCCACACAAACATGGTAGATATCCACCTCTAGGAAGTCATGAGGACTATTTCTGAGACGTTGAGACCAGCTCGAGTGGCTTCCTGTGCTGGCACATGTTAAACCTCCTGACGTTCGCAGGGAAAACATCCTTCTCAAAGAAAAACACCTGCCGACAGTTACTGAAGCACTCCTATTGACACAGGACCTCAAAAAAACCCCACACACTTGCCTGATATCCTGGAGCCCCTATGGAACACACTCTACACCATACAAACTGGCGACAGCCACACCTCTCTCCTTAAAACCCACCTTGGTGGCCAAGTTTAGCAACAGTAGTAATAATTGTAACAGGAATCAGTCATTTAGCTCCTCAAGCCACAGTCCACCAGCACCAACCAGAACAACAACCACTTATATTTACACAGTGCCTTAATATAATAAAATGTTCCAAAGTGCTTCACAGGAGCATTATAAAACAAATAATGGCACTGAGCCGCATAGGGAGATATTAGGTCAGATGAACAAAAGCAGGTAGGTTTTAAGGGGCGTCTTAAAGGAGGAAAATGAGGTAGTCAGGCAGAGAGGCAGAGAGGCCTAGGGAGGGAATTCCAGAGTTTATGGCCTAGGCGACTGAAGACATGGCCACCAGAGGTGGAGCAATTAAATTTAGAGCTGCACAAGAGGCCAGGATTAGAGGAGTGCAGATAACTCGGGTGGGTTATGGGGCTGGAGGAGATTATAGAGATAGGGAGGGCCATGGATGGTATATGAAAACAAAACTGAGAATTTTAAAATCAAGACGATTCGTAGGCCCTGGCTGATCGATCATTCAATTTTATTTGCCATATTCTTTTACCTTTAATTTTTAAAAATTCATTCATGGGATGTGGGTGTCGCTGGCTAGACCAGCATTTATTTCCCATCCCGAATTGCCCTTGAGAAGGTGGTGGTGAGCTGCCTTCTTGAATTGCTGCAGTCTATGGGAACATCCACCTATGTCCACAGTGCTGTTAGGGAGGCACTTCCAGGATTTGACCCAGTGATAGTGAACGAATGATGATATATTTCAAAGACAGGATGGTGTGTGGCTTGGAGGGGAACTTCCAGATGGTGGTGTTCCCATGTATCTGTTGCCCTTGTCCTTCTAGATGATAGTGGCCCTGGGTTTGGAAGGTACTGTCTAAGGAGGTTTGGTGAGTTCCTGCAGTGTATCTTGTAAATGATACACACTGCTGCTACTGTGTGTCAGTAATGGAGAGGGTGAATGTTTGTGGATGCAGTGCCAACCAAGCAGGCTGCTTTGTCCTGGATAGTCTCAAGCTTCTTGAGTGTTGTTGGAGCTGCACTCATCCAGACAAGTGGAGAGTATTCCATCATACGCCTAACTTGTGCTTTGTAGATAGTGGACAGGCTTTGGGGAATCAGGAGGTGAGTTACTCAGTGCAGGATTCCTGGCCTCTGACCTGATCTTGTAGCCACAGTATTTATATGGCTCATCCAGTTCAATTTCTGGTCAATGGTGACACACAGGATGTTGATAGTGAGGGATATAGCAATGGTAATGCCATTGAATGCCATGGGGCGATGGTTAGATTCTCTGTCATTGTAGATGGTCATTGCCTGGCATTTGTGTGGTGCGAATGTTACTTGCCACTTGTCAGCCCAAGCCTGGATATTGTTGGTCTTGCTGAATTTGGACATGGGCGGTTTCAGTATCTGAGGAGTCACAGATGGTGCTGAGCATTGTGCAATCATTAGCAAACATCCCCACTTCTGACCTTATGATAGAAGCAGCTGAAGGTGGTTAGGCCGAGGACACTACCCTGAGGAACTCCTGCAGTGATGCCCTGGAACTGAGATGATTGACCTCCAACAACCACAAACATCTTTCTTTGAGCTAGGTATGACTCCAACCAGTGGAGAGTTTTCCCCCTGATTCCCACTGACTCCAGTTTTGCTAGAGCTCCTTGATGCCACACTCGGTCAAATTCTGCCTTGATGTCAAGGGCAGTTATAATCACCTCACCTCGGGAGCTCAGCTCTTTTGTCCATGTTTGAACCAAGGCTGTAATGAGGTCAGGAGCTGAGTGATCCTGGCGGTACCCAAACTGAGCATCAGTGAGCATGTTATTTCTAAGCAGGTGCTGTTTGATAGCATTGTTGATGACCTCTTCCATCACTTTACTGATGATCACAGGTAAACTGATGGGGTGATAAATGGCCGGGTTGGATTTCTCCTGCTTTTTGTGGATGGGACATACCTGGGCAATTTTCCACATTGCCGGGTAGATGCCAGTGTTGTAGCTGTACTGGAACAGCTTCGCTAGGGGCGCAGCAAGTTCTGGAGCACAAGTCTTCAGTACTACTGCCAGAATATTGTCAGGGTCCATAGCCTTTGCAGTATCCAGTGCCTTCAGCTGTTTCTTGATATCACGTGGAGTGAATTGAATTGGCTGAAGACTGGCATTTGTGATGCTGGTGACCTCTGGAGGAGGCTGGGATGGATCATCCACTTGGCGCTTTTGGCTGAAGATTCTTGCAAATGCTTCAGCCTTAATCAACAAAAATCTACTGACCTCTGTCTTGTCAAATGTCAAATAACCTTCAGCATCCACAGCCTTTAGGAAATCAGGAATAGGAGTAGGACATTCTGCCCCTTGAACCTGTTCCATCATTCAGTTAGATCATGACTGATTTGTTTTGGGGGGGTGTGGGGGGAGGTGCGGAGAGAGTTCTAGATTTCCACTGTTGTCTCATTCATTGGTGTTCACCAATTCCTCATTATGTCTCTATTGTTACGATCCCAGCTGGTGTTAATACTGGACCAGTCAGATCCCGGAGTGAAACCTAGCTTAATAGATCCTGACTTTTTTTTTAAGAAACGGTGGAGTAAAGTTACTGAACAAATTCATAGGAGTCTGCTGGTGAACTTTTAATACAAAGAATAAAATATTTATTAAGCAAGAAAAATGAACTATATTACACCAGACAAAAATGTTGGAAAGATCTCAATACAAACACAAGACGATGCTTCAAATTCACACTATTCCTCTACCCCAGCAATATTTTTACAGACACAGAAACCAGTGAAGAATTACCACTGGCTTGATGCAAAGGCTTCTCGCTTGAGGCTGGCACAGTTGCAAACGGTTCTCTTCTGGTGAATTCCTGAGCATTCACTTGATGCTTCTCACCCAACTCTTATCTCTCCCCAAGACACCTGAAAACCGCACTCTAAACTCACTGTTCCTTCAGCGTCAGATCTAACAAATGAGTTCCCTAAACTCAGTCTTCCAGTAGCACCTCTGCTAAACAGATCACTTTACTGAGTCCCATAACTGATTATCCAGTTACCCACTGTCCCCACAAGCCTTGCAGTTTTTCTTCTCAGAGAGCTTACAAAATCCCTGTCTTCTCCCTGTGACACATACGCTTAATACCTCCTCTTGACTCCTGTTTTAATTGGGGACAACTTTCCCCCCTTTGGGAGGGCCGTGCAGGGGTGGGCGTGGATCTGATTGGTGCCCCCGATCGGGTCCGTGCCGCCATTTTACGTGGGCAGGCCAATTGAGGCGCCTCAGGGAGATAAGTTTTAAGTTTGAAAAATTTTATTAAAGAAAAAAAAATTTAAGACATGTCCCCCCATGTGACAGTGTCACATGAGCTGGGACATGTCAATGAACTTTAATGAAAAAAATTATTTAATTTATAAACCCTCCATGAAACCTCATCCCACCCGTGAATGAGGTTCCATGAAAAATGTGAAGGCCGCCTGGGCTCTTCGTCTGCCCACCAACCTTAAGGTTGGACGGGCAGCTTTCTCAATAGGCTTAATTAGTTAATTAATGGTCTTAACAGGCCCTTGACAGTTCGGTGGGTGTGCAGCCAACTCGGCTTAACTGAAAATCTAAATGACCCGCGGTGACTTCGGGACGCATGCCCTACGTCACCTCGCGTCGTTTTACGCCTTGGCGAGCGGGCCCCACCCCCGCTCGCCGAGCCAAAATTTCTCTCCATTGAGTCTGTGCCACTGGATCACTGTGGCTAGGCAACAGTAAAGCTTTTCTATTCCCCATCCCCGTTTTTACTGAACTTTCAACCCCTTTTAACTCATCTCTTTAACTTCAGGGGTTGTAAAACCTCAGCAATATTTATATACATTAAACAAACCCAAAAGACCTGACCTTTAGTCAGGGGTCTATCCAGACTGCCAGGCACCAAAGGTCACAAACAACCTAAGTGAAACTGAAACCATTTTACTTTTCTTAACACACAAATATATGTATATTCAACTTAAAAATTATACATTGCTCATAACACTGTGAAGTTCCTTAGAATGTTTTTCTAGGGAAAAAAAAAACCCATATAGATGTTTGATGACAATAATTGGCTCAATGTCAGACTGGCTGGGCTGAATGATTTCCATCTGTGCTGGAATTTCTATGAACTTGTGATCATGCAGAATGTTCTGAACTTTGGAATTACATATAACACCAATTCTCTCCAAAATTGGCGAAATAATATAGAAGAATTTGCTACAAATGGTGGAAAGTGCTTGAACCGGAATGCAATCAAAACCAAACACTAGAGACTTCCCAACCTATTCGAGAGATAGATCTTTATCTTCTTTGCGGTTCTCCATGCATTATATTTAATATCAGATAGTAAATGATTGGCAGCAAGATACCAGTAGTAATTCAATATAGCCATTACAATGACATCACAAACCACAAAAATGGAGCACAAATGATTTGTGAACATTAGCGGAACCTCAAGATTGAATTATTGTCTAAAACCTACTGTCAGATATTTGTTATTCTTTGCAATATATAGGTTTAAAGAAAATATCATTAACTTTGAATGATTCTAGTGTTTCATAAGAGATGTGCTAAGAACCCTGCAACATTGTCTGACTCTGCCCCTGCCTTAGCTCATCTGCTCTTGAAACCCTCATCCTTGCCTTTGTTACCTCCAGGCTTAACTATTCCAACACTCTCCTGGCCACTGCACATCTTCCACCCTCCTTAAACTTGAGCTCATCCAGAACTCCGTTTTCTAGATCCTTACTTGCACCAAGCCCTACTCACCCATCACTCCTCTTGCTGACTTATATTGGTGACAACACCTCAACTTTAAAATTCTCATCCTTGGTTTTCAATCACACAATGGTTTTGTCCCTTGCTACCTCTGTAACCTTTTTCAGCCCTACAACCTGGTAGTAGTGGTAATGTCACTGAATGAGTACTCCTGAGGCCCAGGCTAATGCTCTGGGGACATGAGTTCAAATCCCACCACGGCAGCTGGTAGAATTTAAATTCTGCTGATAAAATCTGGAATATAAAGCTAGTCTCAGTAATGGTGACCATGAAACTATCACTGATTGTTGTAAAACCTATCTGGATCACTAATGTGCTTTAGGGAGGGAAATCTGCCGTCCTTATCTGGTCTGGTCGATGTGTGACTCCAGATTCACATCAGTGTGGTTGACTCTCAACTGCCCTCTGAAATGGTCTAGCAAGTCACTCAGTTCAAGCGCAATTAGGGATGGGTAACAAATGCTGGCCTTGCCCGCAACCCCTGAAAAAAATGTAAAAAAAGAAAAAAAACCCTTCATGATTTCTACCCTCCTCCAATTCTGGCTTCCTGCACATCCCCAATTATAATTGCTCTACCATTGGTGGCTATGCCTTCAGCTGCCTGGGCCCTAAGCTCTAGGAACTTTCTCTCCAAAACCTATCTCCCTCTCTATGCTTCTTTAGCACGAACCTTAAAGCCCATTTTTTTAACCAAGCTTTTGGTCATTTTAGTCCTAATATCAGTTTAAGTACCTCAGTGCTAGATTTTGTTTAATAACACTCTTATGAATTGCCTTGGGATGTTTTACTACGTAAAAACCAATTTTTGGACACTAAAGGAATCAACGGATTTGGGAAGAAGACAGGAAAGTAAGTTGATGTAAAGGTTCGGCTGCAATTTTATTGAATGGCAGGCTCAACGGACTTTGTGGCCTACTCTTGTTCCTATTTCTTAGGCAGGATTTTATGCATCGGTGAGCGGGGGTGGGGCCCGCTCACCAACGCGTAAAATGGCGCGCGGTGATGTCAGGGGGGAACTCCCGACGTCACCGCACTCCGTTTAAATTTTCAGGTAGGCGAGGGTGCAGTGAAATCAGCCACGTGCCCGCTAACCTGTCAATGGCCAATTGAGGCCACGGGCGGGATGAGGTTTCATGTGGGTTTTAAAAAATCTTAATAAAGTTTTTGTGAAAATTATGGACATGTCCCAACTCATGTGACATTGTCACATGAGGGGACATGTTAGGGAAATTTTACTTTTCTGTTTTCAGGTTTTTTACATTTTGAGCCTATCTCCTTGAGCCTGCACTTAGCCTCAGGGAGATGAGTGCGCTCTTCATGTGCATGTCTGAAAGAGCGCACTCTCGATTTTGGGATACCCCACCCCCGCCTGCACAGGGAGCGCATAGCCCTTCTGTGTGGACGTCACACAGGGCGGGCCTTAATTGGCCCGCCCACGTAAAATGGCGCCGCACCCCTGATTGGTGGCGCTGATCGGAAGTGTGCCTGTGCACGCCCGCCCTTCAACTTCGCCCCCGACGGGGGGAAAATTCAACCCTTTTTGTTTTTAAAAATTTGTTCTTGGGATGCGGGTGTAAGGCCAGCATTTATTGCCCATATCTAATTGCCCTTGTTAAGATGGTGATGAGCTGCTTTCTTAAGTCTCTGCTGTCCATGTGGTATAGGTACACAAACAGTACGGTTAGGGAGGGAGTTCTGGGATTTTGATCTATGTTCTTGCATTCATAAAGGTGCTATATAAATGCAAGTTGTTGTAGAGGCATTTGATATAGGTGGCAGAATATAGTGACACAAGTGCAGCATGGTGACTAATGCACTCATTGAGTATATGTCACTGTGGGAACGATGGTTTACTTGTAAGCAAATTCTACAAATATATATTGTTAAAAGGTCCATGACCACCAGCTATGACTTGCCCTTTTGCTACCACAAGTCAGCCATAGCAATGAAGTCAAAGGTTTATTATGCAGCTTGGTCTTATGAGGGCACCTTCATGGTCAACATCAAGAGCGTTCTTTGGCTGACTCACCCAAAGGCACAATGTGGCAACATCGTGAAGATACCTTGGGTTGTATTTTCATTCTTGAGGTGGGTAGGGGGGAGTTGGGAGTTTCCAGGCTGGGCCCACCTATCACAAGTGAAAGTGCCTAGAAAGGTGGGATTTTCGTTCTGGGGCAGGCGGGTGTTAACTAGAGTCGGAACCGCTGCCTCTGGAAATGCTTCAGAGGTGGCCACAGGGGCTGTTGGATGAGGAGGCGAGCTGTTTAAAAGGCCACCTCGATGCTCTGGGACTTCATCCCAGTTATAAGAAACATGGTAAAACAGCAAACAGTCCTGTAGCCCTCACACCTCACACCTCCTCACCCCCACGCACTCCCCATGCCCTCTCCATGCCAACTCATGCTACCTCATGCACTGCGCCCACCCCGATGGCTACTCATAACCTCCATGCTAACCGCTGATAATTCAATGCCCATTTACCCAGTATACATGCTATGCAAAACCAATGAACCCCATAGTAACAATGTCATGTGTGAAAAAGTTTTAAAAAGTCATTCATTTGTACCGTTTTCACCAAAAAAACTCCTTTTACTACAGCCCTCAAAAGTATCAATAGCAGAAACTGCAAGCACTGGACACCTCTTCATCTTGTGTAAATAAACATAGAGCAATTGGAAAATAGATCTAAGAGAGAAAGTTGTCAGTCAAGCAATGTTTTCCCTTGGGCGCAGCTGTTTCAACAGACGAATGGATGTCTGGGCTCTCAGCTTGGCTAAAATTGGTCACTCTTTAGTGGAAAGTGATCCAAACAGAGTGAAGAGTATGAAAAACCATCTCCCTCCATTTCTTCCTTTCATAAATTCTTACCGAATGCCTGTCTCAATTAATTCTTGCAGACATTTTATTATTCTTTTATTGATTGTGCGGTTCGTTTTTAATAACGTCAATATTGACAAACTTAGGCACGTGAATTTCAAAGCCTGTGGCCATAATTTTATTCCTTTCACTGCTGTCTGCCATCTCCAATCTATCATTCCTAAAGTGGATTTGTAATCGCCTGAATGCTATCCAACTGAAAGGTACCTCTAATTTTCTGAAACCCCCAATTTGCTGCCCCCTTTTCTGAAGCAGCTGCAGATTCATGGGTCTATGAGCACCAGTTACCCTTTTTGTGGCATCCACCCAGAGCACATCTGGACACTGTTGGAGATCAATTTGCATGGAGCATTGAAGCTGAACCTACTCCCATCCTGATGTAACATCACAGCAACACTTTCCAATAGGGGTCAATGAATAGTTTGTAAGATCAGGAATTCTGGCTGAATTGTCTTTCTCCCGAGGCACCAAGGCTATTTGTTAGAACCTCCACTGCTGGCTCAGATCAGCCAACTTGGCTCAGAGTTGGGAGCCTTCACAGTCAGGTTCAGACACCAAGCTGACCAGTGGAGTGTGTGAAGGAGCTCTAAGCCAGCGTATCTCAGTCATCCACCACAGGTTTCATTTGTTTCTGCACTTCTCTGTTTAAATGTACATGGTCAGATTCATCCCAGGAACAGATATTCTGTGAAATACTCCTCGCGTAACATTGTGAAATTCTGCTCTGGCAGAGGGTGCTGCCCACAGCCAATTGTTCCCATTAATAATATTATGACCACAGAACATTGAAGACATTATTTTATATGAGATGACTATTGTTTCTGGCTCTGACAACAGTTTCTAAAATATGAAACTCTGTAAAAAAGAATGACTAGGAGATGCCAGCTTATATTAACAGCATCCAAGGCATATTATTGGCAATTGCACAGGCTCTATGAACAGTCAAAAAGTTTTTCCTTATTCGTTCCATAAGACCATAAGACATAGGAACAGAAATTAGGCCTTTCGGCCCATCGAGTCTGCTCTGCCATTCAATCATGGCTGATAAGTTTCTCAATCCCATTCTCCCGCCTTCTCCCCGTAACCTTTGACCCCCTTACCAATCAAGAACCTATCTATCTCGGTCTTAAATACACTCAATGACCTGGCCTCCACAGCCTTCTGTGGCAATGAATCCCATAGATTCACCACTCTCTGGCTAAAGAAGTTTCTCCTCATCTCTGTTCTAAAAGGTCTTCCCTTTACTCTGAGGCTGTGCCCTCGGGTCCTAGTCTCTCCTACTAATGGAAACATCTTCCCCAAGTCCACTCTATCCAGGCTTTTCAGTATTCTGTAAGTTTCAATCAGATCCCCCCTCATCCTTCTAAACTGCATCGAGTATAGACCCAGAGTCCTCAAACGTTCCTCATATGTTAAGCCTTTCATTCCTGGGATCGTTCTCGTGAACCTCCTCTGGACCCTCTCCAGGGCCAGCACATCCTTCCTGAGATATGGGGCCCAAAATTGCTCACAATATTCTAAATGTGGTCTGACCAGAGCCTTATAAAGCCTCAGCAGCATATCCCTGCTTTTATATTCAAGTCCTCTCGAAATAAATGCCAACATTGCATTTGCCTTCCTAACTACTGACTCAACTTGCAAGTTAAACTTAAGAGAATCCTGGACTAGGACTCCCTAGTCCCTTTGCACTCCAGATTTCTGAATTCTCTCCCCATTTAGAAAATAGTCTATGCCTCTATTCTTCCTACCAAAGTGCATGACCTCACACTTCCCCACGTGTTATTCCAAGTTCATGGGATGTGGGTGTCATTGGCATGACCAGCATTTATTGCCCATCCATAATTGCTGTTGAGAAGGTGGTGATGAGCTGCCTTCTTGAACCGCTGCAGTCCATGCGGCGTAGGAACACCCACAGTGCTGTAAGGAAGGGATTTCCAAGTTTTTGACCAAGTATCGTGTAATTATATTATCATCTGATAAAATTTAAGCATGAGCATCTTACAAAATAGCATCTCACTCTGACTGAAGCACGTTTCTAGAATCTGATTTTAAGTTTTTTAAAAATTTGTCATAAAAACAATTATAGAATCATAGAGTCATACAATAGTGCAGCTCAGAGGAGGCCATTTGGTCCATCGAGTTTGCGCTGGCTCTTTCCAAGAGCAATCCAGTTAGTTTCACTCCCCTGCTTTTTTCTCAAATCCCTGCATTTTTTTCCTCCTATATATTCAATTCCCTTTTGAAGACTACAACTGAATCTGTATTCACCAATCGTCCAGGGAGTGCATTCCAAGTCCTAAACACTTGTTGCACAAAAAAGTTTTTTTCTCTTGTTGCCTCTGGTTCTTTTGCCAATCACCTTAAATTTGTGCCCTCTGGATATCAATCCTTCAGCCATTGAAGACAGTTTATTTACTCTATCTAAACCCTTCATGATTTTAAACACCTCTGTCAAATTTACTCTTGGCCTTTTCTGCCCTTAAGGGAACAACCTCAGCTTCTCCACCTATCCACATAATTTCACATCCCAAGAAAAGCCTGGTAAATCTCTTCCGTACCCTTTCCAAAGCCTTCACGTCCTCTGAAGTCTGATGCCCCTGCATTGGACATGATACATCAGCTGAGGTCAAACAATGATACATCACTGTGGGTGTAGGCTTTGCATAACTTGCTGGTTTTTGTACCCTTGTCCTCTATTTATAAAGCCTAGGATTCCACCTGCTTTATTAACTGCTTTTTTAGCCCATCTCGCCTACTTCAAAGGTTTGTGCACAAACTCTCTCTGGTCTCGCTCTTCTTGCACCCATTTTTAAATTGTACCGTTTAACATGTATTGACTCCCCTCATTCTTTCTCCCATTGCATTGAATTTCATCTGCAATGTATCCGTCCATTCCACCAGCCGCTCTCTGTCCCCTTCAAGCTTATCGCTTTTTCCCTCAGCGTTTAGTACAGTTGCAAGTTTTGTGCCAAATGCAAATTTTGAATTACCATTCTGTACCCTGAAGTCCAAGTTATTAAGGTGTATCGAAAACAGCAGTAATCCTAGTCCTGGACCCAGGGGAATTCCCACACAATAACAAACGAACAAGTACATTTACCACACAAGTACCAATCTTGGTGTAAGCTAAAGTCAGGCAGTAAAAGCCCTGACAGTGATGGTTCATTGTGGTTATTAGAATATGAAGGCAAGTATAGTGTGTTTGTGATGATCAAACTGGGCTAGTTACCCAGAGGCTGTGAGTTCAAATGCCACCATGGCATATTGTGAAATTAGATTCAATCAATCTAATAACTTGTAGGTTGGCATCAGGTAAATGACCATGAAAGCCGCCAGACTGTTGTAAAAACCCAATTGGTCTGAAACTGTTCTGTAGGGGAGGGAGCTTGCCGCACCTACTAGGTTTGGCTTTTATGGAAGGCCAGTTTCACACCACGTGGTAACTCCAAATTCGCTCAGGAAATCTAGGATGGGCAATAAATGTAGCATTGCTAGTACTCCAAGAACAAATCATTTTAAAAGATAGTCAAGGGGATTTCGAAGGCCATCAATGTTCTATCTGTTCCTTTCCCCAAATGGCTGTACTTTATGCGTGGGTCTAGGCGGGGAGTCTCAGCAGGCTAATCGACTATGGGGGGCATCACACAAAATCCCAATCCAGCTCTCACCTGGTGCGCATTGTACACGCTTTTGCCATAGGTTAACAATCGGGAATAGGGAATCCTGGTTTGTTTTTGCCTCCGTTGCCCATGGCTGTTGAGATCAATGGTACTGTTGACATCCATTGACCGTTGACCTGGGATGTAACCTGGAACCTCTCAGGTCATTATGGCTCAGGATCAGATTGGGTAGCAAATATCATTGGGGGGGTGGGCCATGATCGGAAATTGACTTAGATAAATAATCAGGGTCCAAAGCTAACCGTACGATTCAGTTGAACCAGGAGCTGAAGCAAGGAGGAGGCAACTTAATTTTAAAACGGTAAAGTGAGCCTAGCGGGGTTGCTACGGAATTGCTGTGGCCAATCAGTCACACCAGGGGTGTCCAGCTGTGGAACAGTGACTCCCATAGGATAAATAAGAGCTGGCCTCCAGATCTGACAGAACCAGCAAAACCATTGTGTCAGTTGCTCAGCAGCAAAAGAGTTAATTAACCTCGAACTCCTGTAATTCCTGCTCTTTTACCAAGGAATCTAATTGCATACATTTGTTGCTTTACAGGGGAAACATCAGTATCCTGGGAGTCTGTTGCGTTCTGTAGGTGCACATTATAGGCAATAACATTTCTGGTTTAATCATGCATATTATTTTTTTCCTCACTACTCTGACCAGTATGAAGCTGTTGCCACTAATGTATTCTGAGCCAGACCAACTGCCGCTGTGAAAAAGACTTGCTTGAGCGACCGTAATAATTGGAAAATTATTTTGATAGCCTGAAACAATCTAATATATTACAGAATTTTATTAAAATAATATCAAATCAAATTAACTGCTATTCCATAATGAATTAAGTAACAAGGTAGGCAGATATTAATCTGCACTTGCTCCCAGGCAAGGGGGAACGAGTTCATTTATTAAGTTAGCTCTTGCGGCTTGTGAGGGCCCAGAAAGGGAAATGTGCATCAGGCTGTGCGTGTGTGCGTGTAGCCCAGGAGGATTGATCTTTTAGATCTGAGGGGAGAAGATAAAAAAAAAAGCTGGTCGAAAGTCTTCTGATGAGTGAATTTTAACTGTGTGGAAGAGAGCCCAAAGACCTGCTGCTGACAGCCAGAATATGGAGAAGCAAAGACACTGTGATTAGTTGGGTAATAAGCCATAATCGACTGCAGCCCTAGTCGACTACAATTATTATGACTAATTAATCCCCGGCAAAAAAAAAATCTATTTTCTTTCAAATTTTCTGTCGCTATAGACACCGGCAAACAGTTCTGGGGTTTCAAAGCCCCAATTCGCACCACTTTATTTTTTTGTTGCATGCTGAGTTTTTCTTCAAATCGTCAGCAACCTCTCTCGCAAGTGCTGTTCTTTTTTGTTTTTCTGGTGGGAATTGCAGATGCGATATTTGACTACTGTTAGGAGTTCGGCTCAAAAGATGCCCCCACCTATTTAGGACGTTCCTGTGCACGCCATGAAACTTTATCCAATGTGCAACTTTGTGCAGCATTTGACTACAGGGACTGCAAAAATCCTGTAATCCGTCAGCAACCGTATGACCGCCCGATTGCGCTGTTATTGATTTGCTCTTCTTCCCTAATGTCTGTCAAAGGAGAGGTGACATTACCTATTGTCTCCTTTCCCCTTTTCCCTATCCTTCCTATCCCATGAAAGGGTACTGTCCTAGGATAACTATCGGTAGAACTTGACAGAAGCCCAGGTCAACGGGAACTGTACAGGTTCAACAAGCTCATAGTACCAGACCTGTGAGACAAACTCAAGGGGACTCAGGGGAGAGCAGCACTGCTAGAAGTCACACACTGCCTGTCCACAGAAAGGTTACACCAGAATTAATTTGCTTTGCCGCACGTTCATTTTGAATACTGGTGGTGGAAGGGGGGAGGGGGGGAGCGGGGGTGGGGTGTGGGGGGGGGGGGTGTGGGGGGGGGTTCTTGGCATAATCCGAGCACCCATGTTGTGTTGCGAGTCTCAGGTGACAGATGCTCTCTCGTCAGGTCAGCATGTCCTGATATCTGGTTTCTTGGGTCAGTGCTGCAACAACAGCAGGTCAGACAGGATGTCTACCAAATAGCAGGCTCTCAAACTGTCCTGGGTCCAATTAATTGCACACATGTGGCTCTTCAATCGGCTTCCCATAATGAGGACTTATTCTAAAAAATTGGTGTCATGCCATGAATATGCAGGAGGTCTGTGATGCCATGTGTAAAATTGCCTCTCCAATCCCCTTTATGCCTGAAGCAGCGTGACCTCACCTCCTGAGTACGGGATCATAGACTCATAAATGATACAGCACAGATGGAGGCCGTTCAGCCCATTGTGCCTGTGTCAGCACTTATTTAGAGATACCAGCTTAATCCCACTCCGTTGCTCTTTCCTCATAGCCCTGTATTTTTTGCCCCCCCCCCCTTCATGTATTCAATTCTCTTTTGAGAGTTATTATTGAATCTGCTTCCACCACCCTTTCAGGCAATGCATTCCAGATCACAACTCTTTATGTCAAAAATATTTCTTCTCCTGTTGCTCCTGGCTCTATTGCCAATCACCTTAAATCTGTCTCCTCTAGCGACTGACCCTCCTACCAATGGGAACTGTTTCTCCTTATTTACTCTATCAAAACTGTTTATGATTTGAAACACCTGTATCAAATCGAACCACTGGCTCCCTGACTATTGCCCTTCGACCAATTTGCTTTGTATGGTTGCTTGTGGGTCCTTTGCTTGAGGTCTGAGTATTTTTTCCCCTGTCTTGAGACACTGCATAAATGAACCCTGTCTTTCCCAATGCAACCTGAGGCAGATAGGGAAGGTAGCTTGTCTGATGACCATAGAACCACAAGGCTAGATACAAAGTGAGTTTATTTTTTAACCATTCCCCCTACCCAGCCCAATTATTTCCTGTTTCTCTGCTGGGATGTGGTTTTGTGGGTACTGACAGCTCTACAGCCATATGTAGCATCCTTTACCCTGTGATCTTGCAACAAATTGTCTGCTGTACACAAGGCTCACCGTTGGCACTGTGCCCCACAAACTTAACCCTAGTACATTACTGGACTATCTGGTCATGGGGACCATCACAATTAAACCTGATCTTATCTTCATTCAGCATCCACACCATATGCGTTAAAGTCACCGTAGCCCCAAAGGACCATAGGCTGCTCTCTCTCATTAGAGAGAGACGACTGGTGGTGAGTTTACCCTGAGGGTCACCACACCTCAGGCAAGAGGTGAGGTTGAGAAGACGGGGCCTTCCTGGATGTCCTCAGCCAGTACGGGAATTGAACCCATGCTGTTGGCATCACTCTGCATCACAAACCAGCTGTCCAGCCAACTGAGTTATGCGACCCCCTACACACACATATGCACTTCACTGTGGGAACTATCAGATGCTAATCAAGAAAGGAACCCACAAAAAACTGATTCCCTGTTTCCAGTCAAGGGTCACTGAGGGATCCCTTTTTCCAGTCATTACCAGACCTGGAGCATTCAGCTTCTGTAATCATGCAGATCTGCAGATGTGCAGGGCAATCTTTGTGACTGCCAGATTCAATGCAATTCAACACGTGTCCTAAAATGCAAAATACTAATAGAACGAAATAGGGCCCGTGATGGGTAACAATAAATCCAAATAGACCTAATGATCTGAAACAAGTTTTAAAAAAATGTTGTTCTGGTTTCATTAAAGGTGTAATAACTTCATTAACAAATGCTTCCCCCGCTTCCCCCCCAATGCTTGTTTACCAACTCAGTTCCTAACATCATAAACCAGGCCATTCCTGTATTACTATACCTCATTGGTAATACAGCATTTTGGGACTCGTGAGGTGCTATCTAAATGCAAATTTTTCTTTCTTTGAGATATATTTGGATGCTTTCCTGCACTGTCTATCTGTAGCGAACATATGTTTACAACAAAGGTAATCTTCTCCATCGTTAATGTTTCCATACGACGCCATCATGACTGAAATGGCGTATGTCTCTCCCAGTTATTCCTTTGCGACAAGGGTCTTTTTAAAGCCTTATGCTTCATTTCCAATTTCCCATTCCATTGTCAAACTGCTCTCATGGCTTTTTATTTTCCTTCTGTGCCTCGTTTCATTGGTGGTGTTGGTTTTACTTCTTTCTTCCCAGTAGGTAGTAAACTTGCCAGTTCCACATCCTCCTGCTGCCAGGCATTTGAGGCTGTTTGGCCCACACTGCCCTCCACAATCAGCGTTAATGCTGTGCCATGACTATCTGGCAGGAAGCGAACCCTGAGCTGGCCTGCCAAGGTTGGACTGTACCAGCCTCTCCAACCCTTGGGATTGAATGTGATGCTTCCACCCAGCTCGACAATAAATGCCGCAGCCTCTGCTGTGGTTCTCACTCATAGTTTGCAGCAAAAACCAGGCGCCTTCGCAGATGATTAATTTAGTGCCGGGAAGATAAAGGGAGTGTAGGATCTTCAAATCGTTGGATGGCTGAACATCGGCAAAACAGAGCAATTTCAGACTGGCTGATTCTTTACTCCAACTATAGGAACTTATCCCCGCTGTCTCTCTGATTTCTAATTCACATGCATACACAAATGGGCACACACGTGCATGTGCATTTGCATCACTCACATACAGTCACGCACATTGTCTTCATTTCCTGGATAATTATAGGATTGCGATATTGGTTGTCAGATATCACACATTCACTCACCTTTCAACTAATAAGATATTAGTAAGTCACTTTAGTGCCTGATGGTACATAGGCAAGGGCATTACATATCCTATCTCACTCTCCCTATAGCTTGCATGACAGTCAATGATTAATTTATGACAGCACTATTTCATTTCAGGTTGGACCTAGAGACAACAGAGTTGTCTCGTGAACTTTAGGGATGTGGCTCTGAAGCGTTACTGTGGTGTTAGCGCATTTTATAGATGAGCCGAAGCTTTTTTGTGAGGCAGCTCAGCTTCAGATGATAAGCAGTTAGCTCACAGTGAAGTCACTTAACCAACAACGCATGGCAAAAGCCGGAGCTCTGGTTCAGTATCCAGTTTTGGAGGCTGGGAGTCTCTGCAATTCTGCACCGCACAACTTGGAAACTTGGCCAAGAATCCCACGAGTAAAGCAACTGTTGAAATACAGCATTTCTTTCAAAATACAGTCGCAGTCTCCTTTTTTTTTTGAAAGATAGTCCACATGTAATTTTCTGCTACCAACCTTGCATAGTCAGACACAAAAAGCTGGCCACAATACTAGGAGGCCTTTCAGATCACCTATAATTATAACTAGGGCTGGGTTCCCTTCAAAATAAATAGAGATCTGTGGTTTGGAAAGCTGGTATTGGATTCCATGCGTCTGGGTGCCGGGTAACAAGGCCTGAGCCAGCAATTGCCTGCCGAATTCCAGTTTGATCTATTCTAAACCATCAGGAATAAAGGTTCGGATTCAAGAGGCTGCTTAACCCATTCGCTGCCGAAGATGCCACTTGGCATTGCTGCCGTGTTCTGTGAAGATGTAAGGCGCAGCCTCCATTTATAACCCAATTCTCTTTTCCAAATGATGCACAACTGGCAACACTTAAATACTTGCACGCTGTTAAACTATCGGATAACAATAATGTACGTGAATTTGAAGGAATGGAGCCAAGGCTCAACGCTCACAATAAGCCTGCGATTTAAAAATTCATTTGTTTCTAGCAAAAAGGCTATGGCAAACTGTGAGAGGCTGTGTATGTTAAAGCTCTCATGGGCAGCTAAGCTGATTGGTTTCAGGCTCAGAATGGTAACATTTAGTCGCAAGGCTAAAAATGGCATTTCTCACTGCCTCCTGGTTTCTTGCTATTTCCGTGTACTTGTTAGTCCTGCATGAGATGTCCTTTTTTTTTAAAAAAAAGCAGGGGCGGACACTTTAAAGGCGAGAGGTCACATCGGCGGGAAAGTGAAACGCTTTCTGCTTTCTCACCTTCCCCTGCCTAGCATTGGCCTTCCTCCACTTGTTGACTCCCACAGGTAGCCATGTTTAGGTTCTAGCACGTTCTGCGGGATCGGCGTGGGTCCGGTTCTGGATCCTCTTATTTTGAGGGGCGGTGCTTTATCCGACGGTACTATATCCCCTTCATTATCAAGGAGGTAGCAACAAAGTGGGCTACCCCAAATATTTAAAATGGCTGTGAAGGTTAATATGAGCTGCCATCAATCAGTTTTTGATGGAGTACACACGAAGAAACTGTTTCAACTGGCAGGAGGATCAGTAACCAGAAGACACAGATGTAAGATAATTGGCAGAAAACCAGCAGGGAGTTGAGAAGGATTTTTGTTTAGTGCAAAGAGCTGCTATGACTGGAATGCGCTGCCGGAAAATGTGGTGGAATCAGGTTCAATAGTAATTTGCAAAAGGGGATCAGATAAACACTTGAAAAGGAAAATATTTGCAGGGCTATGGAGAAAGAGTAGGAGAAGGGGCCTAATTGGATAACTCATTCAAAGAGCCAGGATAGGCATGATGGGTTGAATGGCCTATTTTTTGTGCTGTATGATTCTATGATATATTGAAAAAGGCACAGGGCAACTATACAAAGGCAATTCAAGTGAAATTTTCAAAGTCCTGCCTAGCTGAAGTGCCATAACCAGGCAGCCCTCAACAGGGCCCTCAACCGTGTCCGGCCCATATCCCGCGCATCCTCCCTCACGCCTTCTCCTCCTTCCCAGAAACATGATAGGGTCCCCCTTGTCCTCACTTATCACCCCACCAGCCTCCGCATTCAAAGGATCATCCTCCGCCATTTCCGCCAACTCCAGCATGATGCCACCACCAAACACATCTTCCCTTCACCCCCCTTGACGGCATTCCGTAGGGATCGTTCCCTCCGGGACACCCTGGTCCACTCCTCCATCACCCCCTACTCCTCAACCCCCACTTATGGCACCTCCCCATGCCCACGCAGAAGATGCAACACCTGCCCCTTCACTTCCTCTCTCCTCACCGTCCAAGGGCCCAAACACTCCTTTCAAGTGAAGCAGCATTTCACTTGCATTTCCCCTAACTTAGTCTACTGCATTCGTTGCTCCCAATGCGGTCTCCTCTACATTGGAGAGACCAAACGCAAACTGGGCGACCGTTTTGCGGAACACCTGCGGTCTGTCCGCAAGAAAGACCCAAACCTCCCTGTCGCTTGCCATTTTAACACTCCACCCTGTTCTCTTGCCCACATGTCTGTCCTTGGCTTGCTGCATTGTTCCAGTGAAGCCCAACGCAAACTGGAGGAACAGCACCTCATCTTCCGACTAGGCACTTTACAGCCTTCTGGGCTGAATATTGAATTCAACAACTTTAGATCTTAAACTCCCCCTCCCCCCATCCCCACCCCGTTTCTTTTCCCCCCCCCACCCGCCTTTTTTTTCAATAATTTATATAGATTCTTCTTTCCCCACCTATTTCCATTATTTTTAAATCTAAAACTAAAACCTTTAGTCTTTCCACCCCACCCCCACTAGAGCTGTACTTTGAATATCCTGTCTTGCATTCTTAATTAGCACTTTTCTCAGACAAAGACCACCACCTTCAACACCTCTTTGACCCTTTTGTCTCTGACATCTTTTGATTATCTGCTCACACCACACCCTCAATGTGTCTCTTCCCCCACACCCACCTTAAACCAATTTATATTTCTCCCTTGTTGAAACTATGCTCCAGTTCTGCTGAAGGGCCATGAGGGCTCGAAACGTTGACTGATTTCTTCTCCGCTGATGCTGCCAGACTTGCTGAGTTTTTCCAGGTAATTCTGTTTTTATTTTGTTTTGGATTTCCAGCATCCGCAGTAGCTTTTAGCTTTTTGTTTTTATCTAGCCAAATGCCAGCCTTCTTTAGAAACCTCAAAACTCTCTTCTTCTGAATGAAGCCCATTTTTAAGATGTGAACCAGAGACCAATAAAAGTGATTGAGACTGATTACTGCTACCAAAACGTGGCCAAGCTAACATGGACTGCAGGAATGGACATTGGGTGGAATTGTTCTGGATTTGCACTAAGTGCAGTAGCAGGTGGGTAAAACGGTGTTTTTCCTGTCGGCTGCTATGGTGGGTTTTCACGCCGCATCATCCCAATCCTGCCACATTACTTATGCATTCCTGGGAAGCACACCGTTTCCATGATGGGTGGGCTTTCATTCGCCCACCACACCATCACCTCACCACTTCATCACGCCAGACACCATATTTAAAGTACAGCCACGCTCAGTGCTTCTAGCCCAGGACTGCAGCAAAGAAGACATGGCCCCAAATGGCAACAAGACTGCAGCCCTCGAGCACCTTTTGGACACCGTGGAAGCCTGCTGTCATGTCCTTTACCCCCTCTCTGGCCGCCGAAGGTGCAGCTACATTACCACTCCAGCTTGGTAGATGATGGCATTGGTGATCAGTGCCAATGTTGCACAGAAGAGGTTGGCCATCCAATGCGGATGGAGGATGAATGATCCCATCTATGCAGTCAGGGTATGACAACCAGTTAATCACTCTAAACTCACACAGTCAAGCCCATCACACATTCACTGGCATCTCCCTCACTGCCAGTTCATGGGACATCACCACCCATTCTCATACATACACCCTCACAACTTCATCTGACCTCATCGCCTCTGGAGGCTGCCTCCTCAGTCCTCACCATCTTGAGGCCACTTGCACAGATCAACATGTGCCCCCACACACATCCTGGGATACTCCCCTTCCCCAGTACAGCCCTCGCCCTGCAGCCTCTTCCCTTGCCTGAGGCCACTTCTGCCCCTTCTCCAAGCAAGACCTTGACCTGCAGCCATTGAAAAGCCGCCCACATATGGCTGATCTGGTAGGTAGAGACCTGCCTGTGAACCCCACCTAAAAGTGATGCGGTGCTGCCTGTGAAGCCTGGCGCTGATGACTGCGAGTGCTGCCCGAAGCAAGGTAGGCAAATGAACCTCGAAGTCCCGAGCGAAATGCAGCCTGCCAAGTGCACGCCTTATATATGCTGTTGTGAAACACATCGGCGTATTTTCCTGCCGATGTGGGCGGATGATCCAGCGGGGGTGGGGGGTGGATGAGGTGGGCTGGCCTTATAATGATATGCTGATGTATTAAAATTAGGTTCCCAGCGTCCGATGGTGGGGAAGGCGGCCTGCCATCGGTGGGCGGAATGGACGATCACAAACTGGTTTCATGACGTCGTGAAACCAATTTTTGGCTTTCTCGCCATATTGTCCAATCGCGCCACCGAACATGCCCAACGCCAGGGGGCATGGAAAATCCCGGGCCACTGTTTCCGAGCAGAAGAAACCTGAACTGACCTGTTTCTGAGTCATTTGCAGATGTTGGAATTTGGGCCAACTTGCCTCAGACACAGAGAATCTTTTAAAGAGAAAGAGGTTAACACGTGCGTAAGAAGATCGGTAGAAGCTTGTTTATCTGCTGCAGCCAGTGCTCTGGAATCCTGCAGCGTAAACAGGGTGGATTCTGCAGTATTGGCAGTCTCGCTGAGTTCAGGTTCTGTGTAATATCAAGGCACATCGTTTTTCCACAATGTGGCTTGGGAGAGGGACAAGGGGAGAGAATAGCTTACTGCCAGGCCTGGAGTTCAATGAGTTTGTAAGGTAAAAGTAAAATGACAATTTTTCTTCCTGCTGCTCTGTTTCTGACAACTTTGTGGAGGGGGTCTGTCTGATTGCTCGCGATCCTGGAGGTGGAATATGCATCCAACATCTGAATATGGTTGATTGTGAAATAGATCTTGAGCCCTGAGTTATTGTGCATTTTGAGAGTCCCGGCGCTTAATTACAACCTGCTAACCGGACCCACTGGAAAGTTCAGCACCTTCGCTGAGGCACTCGCTGAGGTCAAGTTCAGCCAATCCTCACAAAGCATTTGCAGGCAGATTCCAATCTTCAAGAGGCAAACCTTCCTTTTTTTTTATATACATATAATTGATAATATTCCTGCATTATTAAGGAAGCCTAATCTTGCTAACTCCTTCCCTGCTGTCAGCTTGAGCAGAGAAGGTAGGATTAGTAACCTCTGGGGGATAGAGAGGATACAACGCAGTAGTTGGGGGAGGGGGGGGCGGGGGCGTGGAGTGGGGGGGGATGTTGTGGAAATGGGTCACTTGTGATCCAAGGGGGCTCTGCTGGGCACAGGCAACAGCTGTAGCAGATTTGAATATGAATCCTATCTGCCAGCGCAGCTATGCAAGGACTTGGCAGGACCTGGTGGTAATCTTTTCTGCACAAATGTCTGTGCATTGTGACATTTCCTTACAGAGATCTTGGTAATTAAAGTAAAATTGATGGTGTGAAAGCTCCATACTATTACATCTCACTAATTCCAAATAAAACATGAATAAGCAGCCAGGGCTAAACCTTATACAGTGTTCCAGCATGGTCCTAGTTTAACTCTCTTCAACTGAGTTAGGCCAATTAGTCGATACTGTCTGTAAGGGTGTGTGCTTCTTGTTTCCTTTCTGTCTGTCTGTCTATCTACCATCTTTAATACCTGCTGTTAAATCACCCGCAAAGGGGCTGAAACGTCGTTAGCTCCTGGCGCACAGGTCTTACACTTTCGGTGGCAACCCCAGTTTAACTGGCAATGGGCAGATCCAATGAAAATCAACTTGTGTTTATATAGGACTGACATTGAATTCTTCCCATTGGTGACCTGGGTTCAATTCCCAGTCTGTGCTGCGTTAGCTGATTGCAGCCCAGGGCAGTGGTAGGAGGGCTTCAACTGGGCCAGGCTGCCCTGTGGAAGTGCGTTGTTATGGATGTGAAGAGAGACTGGATTGGGTTCATCTGTGACGACTCCAGTGGTGTAATAGCCTGGTGACAATCAGCATCAAGGCTGACATCTGAATAATTAACAGTAGGTTATATTTCAATCTCTTCCCTTTTTATAATGACTAAACTAAAATGCAAGCTGGAATATACATGTAGAAATCTATCACACATCAAAAATTTAACAATGTAACTCTGACAGTCTGAGACTGATCAGTCTGTTTCCAACCTTGGTGTCATATTTGATCCGTGTGAACTTCCAATCAGATATCCATGCAACAAAGGCTGCCTATTTCCACCCTATAACATTTCCTCACTCCGCCACTACCATAGCTCATCTGCTGCTGAAATTCTCATCCATGACCTTGTTATCTCTAAAATTGACCATCCCAATGCTATCCTGGCCAGCAGCCCACTTTCTATCCTCCCTAAACTTGAGGTCATCCAAAACTCTAGTATCCCCTTGGGGGGGACCATAAACCAAAATCCCTGTGGGAGAACCATAAACCAAAATAATCAAATTTACTCAAAGAACTACCAAGTGACAGAATTACATATGAGATTTCACTTATTGTAACTTCTAGTTTAGTTTGAATCAAAACTAATGCATATTAAACATGAATTAACAGGCAAATGATACTTCACATAAAAAGGTAAATTTCATTTTAAACAGTCGATACAACAAAGCCAAGTCTTACAACCACAAGCACCCGCATCACTCCCTGCAGACATATGGCACCATGTGCAGTTTCAAAGTTCTCTAACTCAGCCTCTGGTACATAGGATCTCCCACTTTGCCATTCAATCAACTGAGTCACGTTCTCCGAAGGTCATTTTCCATCTGAGGTCCTGGAGATCATTGTCATCCAAATGACACATTCCTCCACAACCTAGGTTCAAGGCAGTCTCGATGGCACAGGTTCCCCAGAGACTCCTTTATCCACCCCTTTAATAAACCCCATTTTACAGTCTGGTTGGCTCTGACAAAACTGAAGCAGTAAAATTGTCTAATTCGCAATTTCATCTCTAACCCTTTCTTCAGCTTCTTGCCCTGATTAAATGTATTAAACGCACAGCTCCTAGTAAATGTGATTTTTTTCTGTTCTCCCCTCTGATGCAGCTCTGCTTTGAGTCTGTCCACGCAGCATACATGTGTTAACTTCCTTCCTGATGGTACTGCTTCCAGGTCACGTGGACCAGTATTCCTTATTATTCAAGAGAATTACAAATGATCCCTTTACAATTGATGCAAACTCTTAAAAAAAACTCTGAAAACTCTTTGCAAACAGTTTTAAAAACAATTACAGATTCCACAGACACTTTAAAGGAATTACAAATTTACCTTACTACTTCTGGGTCAAAGGTCTTCACATCAGATCTTAATTCACACCAAGTCCTATTCACTCATCACCTTTGTACTTGCTAACCTACATTGATTCCCTGTTAAGCAATGCCTCCATTTTTAAAATTTGCATCCTTGTTTCCTCCATCATAGCCCCTCCCTCCCTATCTCTGTAATCTCCTCCAGCCCCACAATGCTTTGAGATATTACACCTCTCTAATTCTGGCCTATTGAGCATCCCAGATTTTAATCCTTCCATCATTATTGGCCATTCAGCTGCCAAGACCTGAGTTAATGGCACTATGTAAATATGAGTGGTTGTTGTTACTGACTGCAACAACTCTAAGTTTTCTGCAGGTAATTCTCATAAACAATTAGGTGAAGCTTCGTTTGACCCAGTTTAGCACTCTCTCCTTTGAGTCAAAGTTATTTGGTTCTAAGTCCTACTTTGGGATTTAAGCACTTCCGACACTTCCATGCAAGGCTGCATTGTTAGAGATGCTGAGAAGATATACGAATCTGAACCTTTATTTGCTCAGGTGAATATCCCCAGGTAGCATTTTGAAGAAGAGCCGGAGAGATACCTTGGACAACGTTCCTCACTAACCAGATGTGATGGGCCAAATGTTTTTTTTTTCTGTTCGATATGATTCTATTTCCCTTGCTGTTTCTCTTGGGAAATTTGAAAGCTGTCTATGAATATTTATGTTACACAGATTGTTCTCTGTTTTAGCTCTTTCCACCTGTTACTATTTTACCTTCTCTGGCTCTTTTGTCCTATTTCATTCCTTGCCTCATTTGTATTTGTGCCCTTGCTTCTCTGTGACTGCTTGCACGCACAAAATGAGGGGGTCATTTGACTTTTGGAGATTCTACATGTTGGGCGATATCGCTTCAGCTTTCAGTTATGCATCGCACTAATGCAAGTGAAATTTAGTTCAGATGTACAGCGGGTGACTGAGTCAATATTGCTCATTTTACACTATCACCCTGCGCCAATATTATCCTCCAGAATCCAGTTTTATGGAAAGAACAAAAAATCAGAAATTTAAATGAAGTGAAGTACATAATGGTGCCACAGACAAAATTTATGTGTTTCGTGTCACTGCCCACGATCAGTATGTTTGTATGTAAGAGGCGTCTGTTTTCTTACCCTCAGGGCGAGTGTCCCAATTAAATAGTTCCAGCAGCAAGCATTTTGTGAGTTTGAAAATAAAGAAGGTTATTTATTATCGCACACTTACCCTGAATTTGTTGTAACGTTTCACTCACTCATCTCACACGCACAGCGATTAGATACAGATGAAAGTAATATACTTTTACAACTTATAATTGCCTCAATCTCTTTTGTGTCAGGCCTGTAGCTTCCTGGATGAAGTTGGTACTTTGGTTGAAGTGAAGGTCTGGTAAAGCAAAGGGTTCTCAGTAAGCTGTGAGGTCTCTTGTAGTCAAATTTTCAGGACATTGATTCTCAGGTGAACTTAAGCTGAAACAGGTTGGAGAGTCCATCTCTCTCTCTGTTAGGATCTCCCACTTGCAAGGTATTGCCATTTATTACTTTGGCTGTTTGGATGATTTGCAGCTAATTCGATCAGCTTCTAGCTGATTTTAACAGCAGACAACAAAATGGTTCCCTCATCATGTGACTTCCACAGTTCAAAGTCCTCTTTCCAGACAAATGGTGTTGTGTATGTTGAATTCAATCATCCTGTGTTGTTGTTTGCCACCTTGAGATTTACCCAGTCTAGTTTGGATGAAGGGAACTGATTGATAGGATCCATTCCCATCCATCTTACATACATTGAGTTTCAATTTCCCCTTTTATCGAGGGTGAAACAGAGAGTCAGGTTGGCTAGAATTCTATAGTCCTTTTGTGTTGATCCATCCTTAAACGAAGGGATGTGTGAATTCCCTGAATGTTTGTGAATGTTCATATTTAATCAGATATTTATTTGGGACTTAGGACTGTCTGAAGCTCAAAATGACAAAAGTCACATGATTTGCAGTGGCCATTTTTAAGAGGTTTTTTAAAAGTATTGTTTGATAGTTCATCATCTACTGGGACATGAGAATTAGATAACATAAATAGCAAGCAAAAAAAATCAATTTAATAACAGAAGCATGAGTTCAAACAACAAGAATTGCATTTTATAGTGCCTTTAACTTAGTAAAAAGCTTGGTCATGGTGATAGGTTTTAAGCAGCCTAAGGCACCGCCTCTAATAGCGGAGTTATTAATATTGGGGATATACAAGAGGCCAGAAGTGGAGGGGTGCAGAGATTTCGGAGGATTGCAGGGCTGGAGGAGGTTATGGAGTTAGTGAGGGGCAGGTCATGGAGGGAGTTGTAAACAAGAATGAGGACTTTTAAATTGAAGCACTGAAAGGTGCCCAGATATGGACAATCGTATGTTTGGCCGCAATTTTTCAGCCAATCATACCAGCAGGATCTTCCCATCCCAACGATATGAATGGAGATTTCAATGGCTCGCGGGCCCCGCCACAGGGGGACCTGCCATGGGTGAGTGATGGGAGGCTGGAAAATTCTGGCCTTGGTGTATGTGAATGATGGGCGGCCTTTACATTTTTTAGGAACGAGCGGGATGAGGTTCCCTAAAGCTTTTGTTAATTAAGTACATTTTTTTTCTGAATTATAAAAACATGTCCCATCACAGTCACATGAGGGGGCATGTTTCATTAAATTTTTAATCCATTTATTTATTTATTTCTAAAGCGCTTCAATCTCCCTGAGGCAGCTCCATGCCTCAGGGAGACTGAAGCACTCTTTTGCGTGCATGCGCGAAAGAGCCTGGCCCCCGACTCTCCCTCCTCCCTCTGCCCGCACAGGTGGTGCTGAGGACCACCGCTCGCGTCTTACGCTGGGTGGGCCTTAATTGGCCCGCCCGTGTAAAATGGCGATGTGGAGCTGATAGCGGGCGGCGATCGGCTCCACGACCGCACTGGCCCACCCCCTCCGAGCCCACCCGACATGGGAAACATTCAGGCCATGGGGTCCAACTGTGAAGCAAAGGAATGGGTTCAAAAGGGAAAACATGAACCTTGAAGCAAGGGGGAAACGTGTGTCCACAGCCCAAAACACAGATAGGGATATGGGGAGGAATGGTAGCGTCGATACGTGGAATATCTTACAAGCATATTTAATGATTTCATTCTTACGTGTTTATTATCCTATAAATGTTATCTATATAGCTACATAATTTTTGTGTCAGAAATAAAACCACTTCACAAAAATAAATTCAATAAAGTGATTAGTTGAAACTGCAGCCTTTCAAGTGGTTATTTTTCTGTGGGTTTCTCTGGGATCATTGCTGATTAATATTTCAGTAAAGCAGTGTTTGTATCTGATCCAATTAGAAAAGTGTGACACCTGATTTACTTTTCTACAGGCAGATTTGATGAGTGGCATGCTTATGCACAAGGCTTTTGATTATGGCATCCAGTCAAATTCGCAAAGTTACAGAAAAGAGGTATGTATTATGCCCATTTCTTGATTTCTTGGGCATAGAACCAGCTCAATAATGATACATTTTGCAGTGGACCAATTTGGGCGTGGGATCAGACCGCTGTTAAATTAATTAGGCTCAGTTATCTGGGATGCCTGGCAGCCACCTTTGGCATGTGGTCCCTTTCAAATGTAAATGATGGGAGTAGCTCCTGTTTCAGGTCCCCTTGTGGAAATTAGATGCCGATGAGTGGTACAGGAGTCAGGCCCAAGAAAGAATTTTGGACTGGCCTTGGGCCTCCTTTCTGTTTAGTTATCAAATGGATTCACAGGTCAGGTGGTACATTTGTGTTTAAAGGCAAAGATTAGTGAGAGGTCCTTGCAAGGACCTGAGGGGCTCAAGTACATGTTGCCACAAAACTTTGAATGGCAGAACATCATCATGAACTTGGACGTATTGCTCACCACCGAACCAGTAGTATTGTATGGTCTCTTTCACCACTAGACTACAAAGAAAATGACCACTGAACGTCCACCTTTGTTAAAAAAAAATCAAACGATTAAACACACTACCTGTGATGGCACAATATAGAAAATTGCACAGCTCAAGTATGATGAGCTTTAACCATCTTCAACTGGGTCAAATTTGGATTTTACCAAATAGATTTGAATCAAATCAATCCAAAGAAACTTGCACATCTTGTCCATCTACCCATGAGTCACAGATGTTAACTGCTGTCAAAGGTCTCGTTGCAAACTCTGATGCTAATATATGAGTGTTTATTATATTGGTTGTGTGACTGTCACAGACCCAATGCTCATTACTTATCACAGCTCTTGGTTGAATATTTTTCTTTGAATAGGAAATGTTTTCACTTGCTTTAATGAGAATGCAATATGCAGTGTAATGGTTTTTGTTCTGTTGCCTGTGGTCATTACACAAAGACTTGCCTGTTGATGTCAGTTTTTACTTAATAATGGAAATGATTTATTAAGATGTAGGCTATTCTTCTTACCCATGAGTAGAATTCAGGAGCAGCAAAACTCCCTCAGTTGAAATTTGAAGGCCTAATTCAGTGGTAGCTCTCCTGCCTCTGGAGCTGGAGGTGGTGGGTTAAAGCCCCACTCGAGACACTTCATCACATAACCTTCAATGAAGAACTGAGAGAGAATAAGGCCCCACTTACCCTCTCAGGTAGGTGTAAAAGATCCCATGGCACTCTTCGAAGAAGAGCAAAGGTGTTCTCCAGATGCCCTGGCCAATATTTATCATGGATCGAATAACCTCCTTGGTAGTTTAATTAGAACTTGCATTTTTTTCCTATTCTGGTGCAAGCTTGCCTTATTACAAGTTGGCAAGAATATTGCAGTGGCACAAGAATATCAGGGCACTTGTGTTCGCATATTTGGCTTGACTGCGCACACTTGCATCCATTACTGCTGATCCAAAATTCAAACTGGTGTCTTTTTCTGCTTTCCAGATGAATCCTGCTCCCAATCCTCTCTCGCCGCATATTCCTGGTGGCGTTTTTCTTCAACAAACTGTGAACCTATTGAAAATCAGCTTGTTTTTTTTTTGGTGCACACGAATAGTAATAAGGTTGTTAGGTGGGCCATTTTCTCTGTTGCCTGATGTGTGATGTCACAGCTGACTGTTCATCACCTGGACTATTAGATGCTGCTGTTGTAAAAAAAAAAGATAAGAGATTAATGGTGTTTGATTAACTTCTCGGGTCTTATTAATATTCATTAGATTGGAAATGCTGTTATGAATGAGATGTTACAGCGCGGTACTGCTCAACAGACCCCGAGCTATAACAGTATCCATTTGGGAGATGAGAGCAGGCGGTCAAGCTCAGTTTTAACAACTTGGTAAAGGTAACACTGTGAACTTCATCAAAATGTTTGCCCTCTTATTAATGGGGAACACAAACCTAACCTCAGTTTTGAAATGCTGAGGGGATAATGCCTTAAAGGTCTGTAGAAGCACAACAGACTTCATTTGATTCCTTTCTTTTTAAGCGCTTTTGTCGCAGTACATTAAAAGCATCTGAGATAGAAACACTAAAAAGACCCCCTGCCCCAACCAGCCTTTCCCACACGTTCATTACAATATATACAGTTTCAGGAGTGGATTTTTACAAGCTCAAGGGGTGGACATGAGCACAATGCATGCCTAGTCACAATATTAATTAACTATCGAGTAAGCATTAAAAGAAATCCATTAAAAACAATGGGGCCCATAATGTATTCCTGAAGGCCACAGACCTGCTGTATTATTGAGTGTTGGGGTTGAGGCCTGCTCAATGTGCAGTGCATGTGTCAGTGGGTTCTGGAAATGCTTCCAGTGCTGAGGGCATCTTGGTGAGGTTCGTTTGGCCTTCAGACTTGATCTATCCTGAAGATGAATGGGCCGATTAGGTAAAACTATTTCACACAGATGGGTGGTGAACATTTGGAATGAAAGGCTTAGGGAGGTGCTAAAGGCTGACAGCATCAGTGATGGAACACAAATACAAAAGCAGAATACTGCAAATGCTGGAAATAGAAACAGTAGATGCTGGAAATGCTCAACCGGTTAGGCAGCATCTGCGGAGAGAGAAAAACAGAGTTAAAGTTTCAGGTCGATGACCTTTCATCAGAACTGGCTTTGAAGTTTTGCAGCTCAGTGCGAGATCAGGAAATGGCATCGAAACAGTCATCAATGTATCAGAAAAATAGTTGGGGGGAAGGGGGTCTGAGTAGGACTGGAACAGGATATGTTCCACATATCCCACAAAAAAGCTAGGACCCATGCGGTTAGTCATAGCAACACCTTTTGTTCGGAGGAAGTGAGATGAGTTAAAGAGAAGTTGTCCGGTGAGAGAATGAGTTCGGCCAGGCGGAGCAGGGTGGTGGTGGATGGACTGATTGGACTTCTAGTCAAGGAGGAAGTGGAGAGCACTCAGATCATCTTGATGGGGAATAAACGTGTAGAGAGATTGGATGACCATGGTGACCAAGAGGACACTAGGGCTAAGAAATTGGAAGTGATGGAGGGCATCTAAAGCGTCATAGGTGTAGGTGGGGAGAAACTGGACAAAGGGGCAAGAAATAGAGCTTGGATGGAGAGAATTCAGTTCAGTGGGGCAGGAACAGGCTGAAACAGTAAGTCAACCAGGGCAGACCTGTTTGTGGATCTTGGGAAGGAGGTAAAAGGTCAGGACTGGGGGGCTATGAGGTTTTGGTTCTGATGAAAGCTCATTGATCTGAAACGTTAACTCTGTTTCTCCACAGATGCTGCCAGACCAGCTGAGCACTCCCAGCATTTTCTGTTTTATTTATGTTATGAAGCAGTTGAACTATTCATTAGCTGGAGTCGGCCATGGCTCAGTTTTTAATGCTCTTGTTCCTGAGTCAGAGTTTTGTGTGTTCAAGTCTCACTCCAGAAACTTGAGCACTTAATCTAAGCTGGAAATCTATTGCAGTACTGAGGGAGTTCTGCATTGTTGGAGATGCCGTCTTTCAGATGAGACTTTAAATAACCCATTTGTCCACTCAGGTGGACTTAAAAGATCCCATGGTATTATTTCGAAGAAGAGCAGGGGATTTCCCCCGGTGTCCTGGAAACATTTATCCCTCAACTAACTACATTAAAGCAGAATATCTGATCATTGCTGTTCGTGGGAGTTTGCTATTTGCAAATTGGCTGCCATATTTCCTACATCACAACACTTCAAAAGTACTTCATTGGCTGTAAAGTAATTTGGGATGTCTTGAGGTCATGAAAGGTGCTACATAAATGTAAGTTTCCCCTTCTATCTATTGAAGAGACAATCAGTCAATGAGAAGCAATATTTTACAGTCGGGAAGTGCACATTAAACGTAAGGACCAAGAGTTTCTGCATAAATTGACACTCCTGCAGCCACACCAGAAAAATGGTGCAGACCAATTTTTAGCCTTTATATTCCAAACAACTCTACTTCTCAGCTTTCCAGATTATCATTAGATTCTCCTATTTAACTATAAACACTAACATGTAATCATATTATTATATCAAGACAAAGGCAGAATGTAGGACTTTAAAATGGGGATATTGCATGTCCTGGTCAAATTATCCAGCCCAACCCTAAAGACAACATTTGGTCTTCATTGCCCTAATGCAATTCCACAGGAAATTGGCTACAGTATTAGAAACGTAGTTTCTTCCCTGATGAAGTAGTTGTCACATTATTTTGTGAATGAAAAATTAACCACATGCACAAAATATTGGAGATGGTACATTAAATATAAAGTAATACAACTGTATCTATCGGTCATATTTCTCACATGAAGGAACACTGAATAGTGACTCAAGGAATGTATATCCAGTTATCTTAGCTTCCACATAGTTAATCTCTCAAAATCTTACTTAACTCCATTTCTCTCTGGCTGTGGCTGGGCAAGACATGTGTAACCTGCTCCATGTATCGGAAGAGCAATTTGACACATTGGTTCACAGCTGGAGCCGACCACTGGCATTTTGACTTACTCATATGTTTTTTTAAAGGTGTGGAGTCTTCTTAGGAAAAGGTGTGCAACTCCCCTTTTTTTCATTTCAGGAGATAGAGGAACTGAAAGAACTAATCGTCATTTTCATTGCAAGATGGTCGGCTGCAGGTGACAAGGTGTTGCGTTTCAGTGTGTTTTATGTCATCGCAATGCACATTTGACAAACAGACGAAAGGCTTGGCAACCACCTATTCCTGAGGAAGTTGCCCGTTAAGGTTAAAATTAGTACAGACTGCCGTGGTTGGCTGTGGACTGTTCTTTTTATTGTACATGATGCAAACAAAAAGAAAGCACCTAACCTTTTCTTTCTCAGCTTTGCGGGTTCAATCTGTAATGTAAAACAGAAATTACATAAAGGACAAAATGCATTTCAGAAATGAATTCCACCCGATGTCTTGCAGGTAAAATTCGAGAGCAGCACCTCACTTCTTAATGCACATGCCAAAAGTGTGCACATTATCTGTGCACAAGATAAGAGATACTTAGCAGTGTCATAGGATACTCTAAAATCAACAAAGGGTTTCGATCTCATAGGAATAAACAGGGATAAAAAGGTCATTTTGATCCATTTGACCAGTTGTAAAGTTAAGTTAAAAAGCACCATATTATCTCTTGTACCCTTCAGTATTATGTGATACTTCATCGCTTACGCCCCTTAGCACCATATTACACCATTTTAAATGAAATCTGAGGGTGGCTTGTGAGGAGCAGAGAAATAATACAGGCTGTTACCACACAGGTAGTTTAAATAAAAACTTTCAGCAGGAGAAATAGACAAGTGTTTCTAATCAGCTCTGTCAAGCTCACCCACTAATGAAGTTTAAGCATTCATGTATACTACATAATTGTATGGCCTTTGACCATGTAATACTCTCACTTGTTTGGGCATACTCTAGTGAGGAATGTTTGGCAGGGCTTCGCACAACGTCTCGAGAGCAGCCTTCAGCAAATGTTGACAGGTATAAGGAGTGGGACTTTTATTACTGGCCAAGTTGGATAAGGAAATAAGGACTTGAAGGTCCTCGGCACGAACCTGTCTTAACACAATTTATCAAATATCCCCTGACAACAGACATTGCTATGGGTCCCAAACATGGCCGAACTTGATGATATAGACATCAAAGTGAGACTTGCATACCTTGCAGTCAGAAAACACAGTCTACTTTTAGATGCAAATTAATGAACATGGCCACCAGGAATCAAAGCAAATAAGAGCCATCACATACATACAAAGATTACAAAGCTAAATAAAGTCTAGACACTGTCTCTCATTGACCCTTCAATTGGACCCACCACCTGACTAGGAATGTATTTAATGTTAGACTATAATCAAGTAGCAGAAAGAACGTGGGAGCAGAACAATGCCCTATTTTTCAGACAATGAAACAAAACATGCATAATAGTGTCTGCAAAGTTGAAAGTGTGAACCATTACTTGATAGGCTAAGGATTGCATCATGAGGAACAAATGTCAAAATTGAAATTGTGGATGGAATCTTACCGGCCCTGAGGAAGCAGCTATGGTGGGGGCGGAAGGGGGGGATATTTTGAGCATGGCACATTGGGGCAGACACCCATTGTGTACCCGTCTGTGGCCAATCTTGCTAGAGGTGGGTGAATAATGGACAGCTACTCACTCTGCAGCAGCAGGTAGCCAATGAGTGTCAATTAGCTGGCCAGTTGGGGCCAAATTGGAGGGCCCCACGCTGCAGGAAAAGCCCAGCAGGTCCCTGGGGGCTGCCTCCTGGGAGCAGGCCTCATGACTAGCAAGACCTCCTTTATTTATTCCCCCACCACAGCCCCCAGAGCCACTTCTGCCCATAAGGCTATGGCTGCAAGCATTCTGTGCAGCGAACTCCCCCTCAAAAATAATGGCCTTGCATCCGTGGCCACAAATAACTTTAAATTTTTTCAGAGGTGCCTCCATGTTGAGGCCTCTTTGCCTTCTCATGACTGCCAGAATGGCGTTCTCCTCTCCTGATGGGGCTACTGGCAGGTCAACTCTGTGGGCTCTCCCATTGGATGAATCTGGTACATGTCCCACCCGCCATCCTTAATTAGGCACACTCCCATAGTCTCTTAACTGGCCCTCAGACAGTCAGGCATCACAACTGGGATTGGGACCTGTTTTTGGTCCTGGTCTGTGAAAATCTTTAAAAATGGTAGTATTCCACCCTGTATCTTAGGCATGTTTTTTTTTAACAAAACAGCAAAGCAGTTTGTTTATTTTGGGAATGCAAACAAAAAAAGAACCACTTGAGAAGCAAGCTTTGTTAGTCATAACAATCTTAAATATTTAATTGTGACCTTTAGGGGCTTGCTCAGGGTGTTGGTAAGAATGAAAGAGTTTAGGAGGGGGTGAGGAGCGGGTTGAAATATCGTCATGAATTCCTCTAATAATGTAAAGAATTATTAAGACAGCTAGTGCTCAGTACGTTAAAACTTTTGTCATTGTATGTATGGACCGTACTTCAGTCTATTTTATAGACAAATAAAATCATAGTGTGGCTACAGCACAGAAAGGAGGCCGCTCAGCTCATCATGCCTTTGCTAGCCCTCTGCAAGAACAGCTCAGCTTCCCCCTGCCCTTCCCCGTAGCCTTACAAATTTTTTGTCTTCGGGTAATTTTCCGATATTCTCTTGAAAGCCGCAGTTGAAAAAAACCTCCGCCACACTCCCTGGCAGCGCATTCCAGATCCTAACCAATCACTTTGTAAAAAGATTTTCCTCATGTTGGGCTGACTATCATCCTCGAGGCGGGTGGCGGGAGTCAGGAGAATTCCCAGCTCAGAATTCCCGCCTGCCTTGGGAGGAAATGCCTGCCAGGGCGGGATTTTTATTGTGGGAGGAGGGGGCATGGGTGCGGGCTGCAGGCAGGCCAACTGACGCGAGAAAACATTCAGAGGCAGCCCCAGGGGCTTTAAAAGGCCCGCCTCGGTGCTGTGGCACTTGGTTCAGTTATAATACAAACAGAAAGGCCCTCCAGTCCTCACCCCTCACACCCCCATGCTCCATGCATGCGACTTCATGCCCTGCACCTACACCCCATGGCCCCTCACGCCCCCATGCCAAGGTATGCCCCCACCCAGCCCCAATATCTCCTCATGCCTCCCCATACTAAGCTATGGCACTTCCATGCCCATTCACACACTATATACTGTATCGGATGAATGAACGCTACTGTTACAGTAGGATGGGTTAAAAAAAAGCTTTAAAAAACAAACAAACATTCATTGATAACTTTCCACTTTCTTTAAAAAAAGGTCCTTTTTACTATAAGCCAATAAACATGTCAATCATCCAGACCTTTTAGGGTATCAATAGCAGAAATTACAAGCACTTGAAACCTCTTAACCTTGTGTAAATAAACATTGTGCAATTAACAACAAGTATCAGTGAGGCAGAACTATCAACGAAGCAATGTTTTCCCTGGAGCTCAGGTGTTTCAACAGGCCAATGGATTTCAACAGGTTAATGGATTTTAGACAAGCCTTGTTATATATTCTTGGCAGAGCTCAGACATCCATAAGAGTCCTAAAACACCTTAGCCCCAGGGAAAACATTGCTTGTTTGACAGCTCTGGCTCTCTGATCTCTTCTGTCAACTATACAATGTTTATTTACACAGTTCATTTTTCTACATTTCGGGAAAGATTCCACTTTAATTCTACCCTTGTCTCTCCGATTTTTTTCACCTTTTTTCCTGAAGGCATTAACACTTCCCTCACAAGCACTGTCTAGTAATTTACCAAAGTGGTCATTCTCCACGTGTCTGCCTTAATAACTATACACTATTTAATTACAAACAACATCACAGCTCAGTTCAACCGCACTGACATGGTCCAGTGACTTCATGTTGTAACAGCTGTTTTCTCTTGATGCCATTGCTTTTCTGCTGTGATTTCATCTCCACAAACGCAAAATACAAAAGACGATGATTCTGTAAATAACATCATTGCATGTGGTATAAAATAAGACTCTCATGAAAGCAAAATGGTAGATCTGGTAACATAATTCACAGAAAGTATTGAAGTCGGCGTTGTAAGTGGGGTGCAGGTGCTTTACCATGGCTCCTCCTCACACAATCTGTCCCTCCAATTTTCTCACCCCTAAACCACTGGCTCATGTCTTTCGCTTACCCATATTCAACACATTCTGATGAAACCAGAGCTGAAGAACCTCTCAGGTGGGTTACAACATTACCTGACCTTCGAGACCTCGGGAACCTCCTACTAGGCAGTTAACGTGTCATCTCGGCTCTGTGGAAGTGCTCTTGCCTCAGAATCAGATATTTGTGGGTTCAAGCCCTACCCCAAGGAACTTGACGACGTAGTGTATGCCAACCGTTCAGTGCAGTATTGTGGGGGGGATTGATTTTTTAGATGGAATGTTAGTTCAAGACCCTCTCTGATCTGGTAGATCTAAAAGATGTAAAAGGTTCTCAAGACAAGTTGTCCTGGCCAATATTTATCCCTGAATCATCATCAACAAAGCAGATGTTCTGGTCATTCATCACATTGTTGTTTGTGAACTTTGCTATTCATGAATTGACTTACATTATAACAGTAATTAAACATCATCATTAACCATAAAACACATCGGGGCATTCTGAGGATCTGATCGATGTTATATAATTGCAAGTTGTTTCTATAGGCTGTAGATTATCCTCTTAGTACTGCAGGAATTGTTGCACTCGTATTAATTTTTCTTCCATTATGCAGTGGGTATTGTCACATCAGAAAATTCCAGATATCAGGTGCATGATGGTTATATGCACTGTCATCCATGTGATCAGTGGATACACTAATTCATCCAGGCCAAAGGTAGCAGTAATCTTCATACAAGTGGTTTGACAAATATCGTACAGTGTGAAGGGCAGACAATAACAATCTGCGTTTATGTAGCATCATTGACATAGCAAATCTTGCTGAGGTGTTTGATAGGAACAATTAGAAAGGAGAATTTGACACTGAGGCCAGAATTTTCCCTGCCAGCCAGCGTCGGGCATGTTCAGTGACATGAGTGGACAATATGGCGAGAAGGTCAAAAATTGGTTTAACAACATCGTGAAACCAGTTTGCGATCGTCCACTCAGCCTGCTGATGGCGACTCGCATTCCCCACCATTGGAGGTTGGGAACCTCATTGTAATACATCTGAATATCATTATAAGCCCAGCCGGAATCACCACCCCCACACCACCAGCCCCTGCTGCTCCCCCCCCTCCCCCCCACCCCACTCCCCAAGCTGGATCGTCCGCCTATATCGGCGTGATCACACACTGACATGTTTCATAACAGCATATAAAAGACATACTAAAAGACAAAAGGTGGGCTGCAGTTTATGGGGAACTTGGAAGTGAGTACACAGTAATGTTGTGGAGCGTTCGCCCAGGTCGCCTGTTGGACTTCCAGGTTGAGGTACAAGGGGTGGGGTGGGTGGGGGACAAGGGCTGCCCTGCAGTTGAAGGTAGCTGTTATAGAGTTGAACTTCTAAACAACTTTTCTTAGTGGACATATTTAGCTTTATTTATAAGACAGCAGCAGCAACTACATGCATGCATCCACTCTATAACTAAAGAAGAACTCTCCCCAAGAGATTCCCCGTGCTGCTAACTCATCGGTTTACACAGATCATGTGATCTTAAAACACAGGATTATTCTGAAAGCTACAGTCCTATGTTTATCAAAACTATAATTACTACATTCCTCCCCCTTTAACTTTTCTGTACATTTCGTATTTACAAGGATATTTATCTCACGACATTACAATATTTACACAGGTCATGAAATTACAAGTTCAGTCTTTCAGATGGTTTCCTGATCCGTGTGGAATGTCGTAGCTCCACGACTTCCGATTCTTTTGCAGGAACCACATTCTTTTGAACCACATTAACATCAGGTACCTCATTAGGCACATGCAGTTCAGTGTCTTCCACTCCAACAGAGACATCGGGCATGTGTATCCTTGGTTGGGCAACTTCAACAGGAACCATAGGTTCAGCAATGGTTACAGGTGGAACATCATTTTGTTGGGGTATCTCCCTTCTTCTTAAATGATCCACATGCTTACGGGTGATCCGGCCCTCCAAATCCACATGCTACGACAATGGTCCAGTCACAGAGCTTACTTTACCAGGTAACTACTTCGGTTCTCCACCGAAATTCCTGACATATACTGCTCCTCCTACATTAAATTGTCACTCACAACTATGCAAATCATGAGTCGCTTTTTGTTTTCCTGACTTTTCTCCACCTTCCCCTCCAAATTGGGGAGTATTAGGCTTAGTCGTGTCCGAAGACAATGCTTCATCAGTAACGCTGCAGGTCTTGCTCCTGTCGTAGTGTGGGGGGTTGTTATGTAGTGAAATAGGAAACGAGGAAGTCTAGTTTCCAACAATTCACCTGTTAAATTTTTCATTCCCACCTTGAAAGTTTGTACTGCTCTTTTCACCAGTCCACTAGACGACAGGTGGTATGGTGCAGTCTTCACGTGGTTAATACCATTGACGCTGACAAATCATTGAAACTCAGCGCTTGTAAACGCAGTACCATCATCCGAGATGATTACCCCTGGCAATCCATGGATGGCAAAGCTCTGGCGTAGTTTTTCTATAGTAGCACCTGACGTTGGCGACTTTACCTTATAAACGTCTAAACACTTGGAATGAGCATCTATAATCAGTAGAAACATGGCTCCAAGGAAAGGACAGGCGTAATCTATGTACAATCTCACCCAGGGTCTACCAAGCCACTCCCATGGGTGTGATGGAGTTGCCACCAGCAACTTATGCAGCTGCTAACATTGCACACAGTATTTTACCACCTTTTCAATATCGCCATCCATCCCTGGCCACCAAAGATAACTTCGCGCTATTGACTTCATTCGTGAGATTCCTGGATGGGCACTGTGTATCTCTACCAAGAGTGGTTCCCTTCCTTGTGAAGGAACTACTGCTTGTGCGCCCCATAACAGAATATCATCTTGACTGCTCATCTTGTGTCTTCGGTTGAAAAATGGCTTCAATTCGTCGGAGGCTGGTTCCTGGGACCAACCATGTAACATTTGGTCTCTCACTCAAGACAGGACTGGATCATGATTCACCCAGTTTTTTATCTGCCTGGCACAGACTGGTTAGGAATCCAGGAAATTTATCACTGATACAAGTTCTTGGAGAATTGGGATATGGTCATTGTTCTCTTGCAAAGGAAGGTGACTTAGGGCATTGGCATTTGCTATATGAATCCCTGGGCTATGTAAAAAGGTGTATTCATATGCTGCCAAAATTAGGGCCCATCTTTGTATTCGTGCAGAAGCTATGGGACGTATAGCCTTTTCCTCGCTAAACAGACCCAAAAGTGCTTTGTGGCCTTATACTATCATGAAATGTCACCCATGCACGTATTGGTGGAATTTTTTATGCCAAAAATAATCGACAGACTTTCCTTTTGGATATGAGAATGTCCTTTTCCAGCTGTGATAAGTGCCCTGGATAGATAGCTTATCGGCCTTTCTGTGCCGTCATCCATCTTGTGAGATAGTCACTTTCCCACTCCATAGGGGGACACATCGCGGGTTAGTACCAATTCCTTTGTCGGGTCATAATGCACTAACAAATTTGAAGAGTGCAAGAGCTGTTTTACTTTCATGAAAGCTTCTTCTTAGGGTGACTCCCAAACCCAATGTTGGTGTTCTTTTTTTAGCATAGAATGTAGAGGGGCTAGAACTGTTGATAAATTTGGTAGAAATCAGCCATAATAATTTACCATCCCTAAAAATGATTTAAGTTCAGAGATGTTCTTAGATGCAGGTGCCTCTCTGATTGCTTTAACCTTCTCTTCAACAGGGTGTAACCATTGGGCATCTACCCGGTGGCCCAAATAAATGACTTCATTTGCCTGAAATGTACATTTTTCTTTCTTTAGGTGCACTCCTGCCTCTAAAAATTGTTTCAGGACTTTCCTTAGATTAGCCAAGTGTTCCTTTGGCGTGAACCCAGTTATCAGTACATTGTCCAGGTAGATCACAACTTGAGGTAGTCCTTGTAGCAAGCTCTCCATCATCCTCTGAAAAATGGTGCAGTCCAAGGAAACACTGAAGGGCAGGTGTGTATATTGATCTAACCCTTTGTGGGTATTTATGGTCACAAACTCTCGGGAGGCATCATCCAGCTCCAGTTGCTGATATGTGTCACTCATGTCAAGCTTTGTATACGTTGTCCCTCCTGCTAGTTTGGCATATAGGTCTTCAATCTTGGGAATAGGATACCTGTCTAGTTTGGCTGTTTTGTTGACAATTAGTTTGTAATCCCCACAGACCTGGATGGTCTGGTCTGCTTTAAGGACAGGGACAATGAGTGCTGCCCACTCTGAGAACTGAACCGTTTGTATGACACACAGCCTACCTAGCCAGTTCAACTCAGCGTCAACCTTCTCGCTCAGGACCTATGGCACCAGCCTTGCTTTCAAGAAGTGAGGAGTTGCTTCTGAGTCCACGTAAATCCTGGCCTATAGGCCTTGGATTTTTCCCAGTTCATCCTTGAAGACTGTGTCATTTTTTTTAGCAGCTCTGACAGTCCCCCTGCTCTGCTCGCGACCGGAAGATTTAGGACCAGTTTAATTTAATCTCTTTAAACCAATTACGACTTAGAAGGCTTGTTCCTTCACCTTCGATCACCATCACTGGTAGCTGTGCCGATTGGTGTCTATAATGAACTGTTATCTTTTATCTGGATTTCTTAGCCTGTGTACATTTTCAACTTGGCAGATGTTTCTTCTAAATTTAATTGTTAATCACCTTTATTTAAATATCTGAAAGTGTGTTATCCTATTACGGTGGTAGAAGCACTTGTGTCTACTTCCATTTTTAATGGTTTACCGTTCACTTGCACTGTAACAATAATTGGCTCTGACTTTCCAACTTTCTTGTTGGATAATGACTAAATGTCAGCATTGGTTATTTCTGGCCCTTCCATACTATACACTTCATTGGACTTCGATTGTTGTCTGGAAGCCTGTTTAAATCTGGCTTTGCAATGTTTCAATGTGTGTCCACTTCTGTGACAAAAATAACACTCTACCTTTTTAAATTTCCAATCATTAGGAGTATGATTGTTTCCATTTCGATAAAAATGAGTTTTCAACTTTGTTCCTAAGCCGTTTCCTCTCAATTTTCGGTTCGTGGGGGCTGTTTCCTGCTTCGCAGCGGAGACCCGGCTTTTCACGCCACTTTTGACTGCTTATTCCTGCCCAACTAGGAGAATGGCACCATTTTGCGCCCCTTGAATCGCTTGTGAATCTCTCACAGTGCTTTCCATCACAAGCACTATTTCTAACGCTTTCTTAAAATCAAGATTCACTTCAGCCAGCAATCTTCGCTGAATAGCACCCTCCTGCACGCTACATCCCAAATGATCTCTGAGCATATCATTCAGGGTTTCACCAAAATCACAACATTCCATTAGTTGTTTTAATTTTGCCACGTAGGCAGCAATGGTCTCCCCCGGGGCTCTATTCCGTGAATTGAACCTGAACCTCTGCATTGTGACTGAGGGCTTGGGTTGGAAATGTCCCATAATGAGGTCTATTAATCCACTGAAAGTTTTTTGTATCTGGGGCCATCAAGCTTCAAATTAAACTGTATGTCTTGATCCTACAAATACTCAGGAGAATCGCTCTTCTCTTTTCCTCTCCCGTGGTTTTGTTGGCTTGAAAGTCGAACATAAGACGTTCTATATGTTGAGACCAGTCGTCTGTGGCTGGTTCAAAGGGATCGATTCTGCTAAACTGTGGCATCTCAGATGAGTATAGCTTCCTTTCTTTTTATGAATGTAGATGCTCACAATCGCTGGGCAAGGTACAGCAACGGATCTGATTTATCTTCATTGCCAGTTTGTTATAGAGTTGATCTTCTTACTGGGCACATTGAACTTTATTTACAAGACAGCAGCAGCAGCTACATATGTGCATCCAACTCTATAACTAAAGAAGAGCACTCCCCTAGAGGTTCCCCATGCTGCTAACTCATTGGTTTACACAGATCATGTGATCTTTCAACACAGGATTATTCTTAAATCTACAGTCCTAGGTTTATCAAAACTATAATTACTACAGTAGCGCACAAGCATGTTGGTGGTGGGGGGGGTGGGTGGTGGGTGGTGGTGTGGGTGAGGGAAACGGGCATGCTTTAGGGAAACCTTGTAGAAAGTGGCCATTGCTCTGCAGCTGAGACAGTTCAGATGCAGCCACATTGAGATGGTTGGAGTTGGGCCTGTAATATCTCTGCCCACTCAAGTAACTAGAGGCATCAAAGTGCCATCAAGTACTCCAGAGCTTTTCACCGCTCAGGCACTGACTGCAAACTAATGGGCATTTAAGTGGACTGCAGAACAGTTGGATGACTGGGCACGTTGTACAATCTCCTTGCTAAAGTTGGCCATGAAGCAGTCACTGGTGGAGGTGCTCACAGCCCCTTGCAATGTAAGCATCCTGGTTTGGACCAGTCTCCCCCATGCTTCAAGCTGACAGGGCAGCCTTGCAGCGCGGGTTAGGAGAATGCCTGCGCCTGAGCTGAGAGCACAGCGTGCAGTCCTATGGGCAAAGTTGCTGTCAATCGGTTGGGTGGAGTGCGGCAGAGGTGGGTGGGGTTTCAGGCAGCCATGCAACGCACTAATCTCTAGACATCCAGGTGGTGGCCAGCACTCTCCAGGGTGGGTTAAGGGGCCTTCAAAGGTTCTTAGTACATCCATGCTAACCCAGCGTCTCTCTCTTTCATCCTGCGGGAGGAGTACATCAGGACCATGGAGTCTGGTGACCTAGCTGTATGCCTCGTGTCTTACAGAGAGCGAAGATGACGAGAAGAGATTGACTGAGGCTCTTGGCTGCGCAGAGGGAGGAGCAGCACTGCCTGAAACAAGGGGCCGCTGGGGCTCCCGAACATGCTGCCTAAGAGCCACAGCAATTCATCGCTGGTCGGCGCCAGGGTCTATAGATTCTTGCAGATGACCGAGAACCAGTGTATTCAAAGACTGCACATGTCTAGGGAACTGGTCAGTCACATCCGCCACCTGCTGCAGGACTTGGCGCCATGGAGGCATGGAGGGCATCCACTGCCAGTGGCTGTGAAAATGACCACAGCGCTCAATTTCTATGCCAGTGGCTCCTTTCAGGGCTCCACAAGTGACCTCTGTGAGATATCACAAGCCTCCATCCACAAATGCCTCTATGAGGTCACAGATGCCATCTTTGGGAGGGCACACAACTTTGTGCATTTCCATTGGGACCAGGACAGCCAGGATGCAAGAGCAATTGGATTTGCCCAGATCTTGGGTCTCCCACAGGTGCAGGGTGCCATCCACTGCACTCATGTGGTGCTCAGATCCCCGTCACAACACACGGTCGACTACGTCAACCACAAGAGTTTCCATTTGCTGAATGTGCAGCTGGTGTGCGACCACCAAAAACACATCCTGCAGCTTCGCACATGGTTTCCAGGGAGTGTGTGTGACTCCTACATTCTCAGTCGGTCACAGATCCCTGAAGTCTGCCAGGGTAAACTGAAGCTGCAGGGATGGTTCGTCAGAGACAAGGGCTACCCGGCGAGGGTGTGGCTGATGACACCCGTGGCAGCCTCAGACTGCAGCAGAGCGAAGGTATAACAAGGCTCATGGTGCAACTCACAACTTGGCAGGGCAGACCATCGGGAAGCTGAAAATGAGGTTCCAGTGCCTGGACCGGTCTGGTGGAGCCCTGCAATATAGTCCACAGAGGGTGTCATGCATCATTGTCATCTACTGCACCCTTTACAACCTGGTGCTGCAAATGGGAAAGGAGCTGGCTGAGGAGGAGTTGGAGGAGCTGGAGGTCTCCTCTGATGAGGACACCGACGGGGATGTTGCGGGTGAGGAGGTCCTCGAAGGCGACGGTGACGGTGATGAGGCCCTCACACTGGCCAGATGAGGAAGGTGCGCTTGGGAGGCCCTCATAGCTGCTAGATTTGTGGAGGATGATGATTACATGTAGTGAGGAGACACCATAGATCCTCACATTGCATCTATGAACGTTTAACTGCAGTCTGGCTTATGGCGATGCACATGCCCTCTGTGATATTGCTCCTGTCATGGAGATGCAGTGGAGGCCCTAATAGTCGCTCTATTGTAGGAAGATGATGACGACATACAGTGAGGACACTCCATAGATCTTGACATAGCCTCTAAGAATGTCTGACTCCTGTCTGGCCGAGGGCAGCTCGCTTGTGCTCTGTAATCAGGGTCATATGATAGAGCCACAGCCATGAAACTTTACAAACATCAGATCCTTTGTCTGCCTTCAATACCTGAGCCCTTCAGGAACCCAGCATCACTGGTCACAGATATTGAAGAGATGGGGGCCAGCCCCACCTTAAAAGTGCTGAGAGCGCTCGGAGAGAATAATGGAACTCAGTGACGCCTGCCCACTACATTCTGGCAGCAATGACATGCACCATTGAGGTGCAGGCATTAATAATGTGTCCAGGGAGTGTGAGGCAGGACCGTCACTTTGGTCTGAAAGCTGCACAAAGCACAGGGAAGAGGCCCTGGACTGAAACAGTTGCCTTTATCTTATGCAGAAAGGTTTCATGTCCAAGTGACATGAACACTGCTCATCAGAACAAGGAGCCACGGGCAGGGAGACATTCCTGGGAGTTTATTTACAATAGTGAACAATACGTACAAGTGATTAACACCCTTGCACAGGCTGTGCAACTACATCTGCTTAACTTTCCTAAACCTGCCGTTACATCTTGGTGCTCCCCAGACATCCACAGCAGAGTTGGAGGCAGCCTGCTGACAGCTATGCCCTGTCTGTGATGGCCTTGGTGGGCGTCCTCTGGAGGGCTGAGACCTGGAGGGCCCCGGCCTACTTTTGGAGGTCCTGCTGTGTGGCAGTGGCACCCTCCTCGGCCTGTGAAGCTGGAGCTGCTGAGGTCACAGGAAGAGGGGATTCGGATTGGCTGGACACTCGTAGAGTCACCTAGATAGATGGCCCCGGTGGGGGGTACACCTGCTGATCCTCCTCCCTATGGGTGCCCAAGGGCCCCTGGCTGATTCCTGGAGGAGAAGGGGTGACTGGAGTGAGATCGAGCTGCCCTGCACCCCTCTCGCATACACACTGTTGGAGGCCAACTATGGTGTCAGCGATGGAGTTAAGTCCAGCAGTCCTCTGGATGCCCGACACCTGGAAAGTCCCTGCTGCCTGCCTGCTACAGATCAGGCAGTGCGATATGCTCACCATATTGTGATCCCAAGGCTACAGTAAAGCTAGGTTCCACAGGGGTGTGTGTCTCTGTGCTGGTGGAGGGTGTGGGTGAGCGCTGCGACGGGACTTCAGGGAGGGTGTCTTCAGGTCCGTCTTCAGAGGTTTCTTCGGGGCTTAATCAGAGGCCCTGGGTTGTGGACTCTGTCAGCTGTTTCCCAGATGTGCCTGCGGAATCAAGGGGAGGTAATTAGTGGCATGGCACTGAAACAGGACACATCACTCACAGCATGGTTGTCTGATGGATGTTGCACTGCTGGATCCTCACTTGGTAGAGCACCGCCGACCTCACTGTCTGGCAGGAGTGGACCAGATCGTTGCTGGCCAGGCTGGATGGCTCTATTTTCAAAGTCTGTGAGGGCCTTGATTTCTGGCATTCCTCCAGTGGTCTGCAACCTCTCCCTCTTGTTGTGTGCCAGCTTGTCCTGAATGAATATACATAGAGAGGGTGTAAGCAGGACGCATGCCAGGCCAGATGATAAGTATGCCTGGCATGTGTAGGTGGTGAGTAGACCCATGGACAGGATGTGACAATGAAGGTGTGTGTAAGGGAGTGAATGGTGATGACCCTTGAACCAGCAGTGAGTGAAGGCCCTGTGGATGTGTGATGGGTTTGTGAATGTGTGAGTTGAGAGTGATGAGAAGAGTGACTTATCCCTGGTGGAACAGAGGAGATCATTCATCCTGTTTTTGGCACTGGGTGGCTGTCCTCTTTTGAAGGGCATTGGCGCTGACCACAGCTGCCTCCACCTCTCAGGCTGGATTAATGAGGTTGTTGCCCATCCTGTGGCCAGAGCAGGGGTAGAGGACATCACGGAGAGCCTCCACCACATCCAAAAGGAGCTCGAGGGATGCCTCATTGAACTTGGGGGCTGCAGTCTTTTAGCCTTTCAGGGCCATGTCTTCTTTGCAGCAGTCCTGGGCTGGAAGCACTGAGAGGTATGCGTGTGGCTGGACTTTAAATATGACGCCCGGTGTGATGAAGTGGAAAGGTGATGGTGTGGCAGGCGCATGAGAGCCTGCCCACCATGGAAACGGCGTGTTTCCCAGGAATGCATAATTAATGTGGTGGGTTTCGGACGATATGGTGCTTTACCCGCCTGCTACCACACTTAATGCAAATCTGGGGCGATTCCACCCTGAGTCACAGAAGGAGATACTAGGACAGATGACCAAAAACTCAGTCAATAAGGTATGTCTTAAGGAGTATCATAAAGGAGGAAAGAGGTAGAGAGGTTTAGGGAAGGAACTCCAGAGCTTAGAGTCTTGGCAGTTGAAGGCATGTCAATGGTGGAATGATTTACAATTAGAGACGCTCAACAGTTCAGAATTGGAGGAGCACAGAGATCTTGGAGGGTTACAGGGCTGGGGAAGGCTGAAGCTGTTTACAAATGCTAGTCAAACACTTGAAGTTGAATTGCAACTTTACATTCATTGACCGCTTGTGGTGGAACAGGAAGTCCTCTTGAGTTTTTCACGAAACATTCAGTATTGCCTTGGACCAGCACCATCTCTCAGTTGATGTTTGAAATAAATTCTTTTAGCCAATTGAAGACTGAGTAAACTGAACATTATGGGGCATAGGAGTTTCGCTGTTTATTCTCACACTTCTTGGGTAGGAGGTTGACAGTGTATGTTTATTGCTGAGATAGATTGTTACCAAATTATCTAGAATTAATTGTCCCGCAAGAGTTTGAATTGTCTAACCAACAATGAGAGATTTCACTGTTAACCCTTTTAAGTGGAGAAAGAATGGTATTGCAAGGTAGGAAGTTTGCAGGTCTGTCTCTTTGTCAATCTATCAGTTAAAAAGACTGGTCTTTAAAGCTTAGGGTTCACTAGCAGGATCAGAAAATCCTGTTGACTGGTCTGGCAGGCAGCTCATAGAATGATACAGCACAGAAGGAGGCCATTTGGCCTTTCACACCTATGCTGGCTCCTTGAAAGAACCATTCAATTAGTGCCAACCCCCTGCTCTTTCCCCCTAGCCTTGAAGTTAGATCAGATTGGTTAATTAGAAACCATGAAATGATAAATGAACATCTTTAGGATCGGCATGAGACTGGAGTTAATGACAATCAAATCCACCCCCTTGTTAAGTTAGGCGAAAGGTTTTAAGGTGAGAGCATTTACAAGGTTGGTGGGAACGAGGCTTATTCTGCTGTTCTAAATCTAATCTAAGCTGACACTCCATTGCAGGGAGTTCTGTACTGTCAATATGCCATCTTACGGATGAGATGTTAAACCAAGGCTTGCCTTTCCTCTCAGCTAAAAGAACTGGAATGAAATGATTCCAATGCGCTCTTCAAAGAAGAGTATGGCAGTTATCCTGTAGCATCCTGGCCAATCTGGTTCACTAACGTCCTCTAGGGATCTGCCATCCTCACCAGGGCTGGCCTAGGTGACTCCAGACCAACAGCAACGTGTTTGACTCTTCACTGCCCCCTGAAATGGCCTAACAAGCCATTCAGTTCAAGGGTAATTACGGATGGGTAATAAATGCTGGCTCTGCCAGTGACGCCCACATCCCATGAAAGAATAAATTTAAAAAATTTATCCTTCAATTAACATCATTAAAAGAGATTATCTGACCTTTTATTTGTCTACTGTATGTAGGAGATTACTGTGTGCAAATCGGCTGCTGTATTTCCTACATTATAACAGTTACTACACCTCAAGTTACTTCATTGGTTATAAAAAGATGTGGGACGTCCTATGGTTATGAAAGGCACAATGGAAGTGTAAATCTTTCTTTCTTATACACGAGTATTCTAACCAATGTTCTATAGTCTTTTGACATTGCTTTTTGAAAATCTAGTCAAAATCTTAATTGAGATAAAACCCTATTGGTGACAATACTGAATCATACCTTGCATTATCTTCTGGACTGAAGCATTCTATGCCACACAGTATTAGTCCTTTTGCCAAAAGCATGGTCAGATCATGTCCAATGCTACCTTGTACCATGGGGGTGGTCCACTTAAGGTGACTGTAGTGCAGAGGAAGAGCTGTTCATTCTGTATACCAACTCTCTTCGCACAATAACCATTGCAGCTTCGATGTAAACAAGTAAACCGGTACTCACACCTTGACTCCAGAATTAAATTGAATGCTTGGGTGCCAGGGATATTTATGGTTTGGCTCTGAAGTATTTAGCCACGGGTGGTCCACCCTTTCAGTACATTGACTGGACCTGAGAATCCGACTGACGTCTGTTGACTACACCCAATTGTGTTTTTGCGTTTAGCAGTCACAGGGCTCCTGTTGGTGCTTGTTTGAGTCAAAAGCAGGAGACATGTCAGGGGATTGGCACAATCCCTCTGAGTGGCTTCAACTTGGAATTAAAGAGCAGCTTCGCTCCTGGGGGATTGTATATTACTGACTCGTGGCCAATTTGACAGTCTCTGCTTGACTCCTGCTGGTGCCAGCAAAGATTTCAGCTGGAAGCCGGAATTGGTCCCAGACGTAACTGGGTAACATTTTTGCATTGCCTCAATGAGTTAATTACCTGACTTAACTCATTTTTCAACACAGAAAATGTTAATTCACTTCCTAATAAAAAGTACTCATGTTTCCGAGAGAGGATTTACACCCAAATCATGACCCATCTTACCTTTTTTCCAGATCTCACAGCACTCACTATGTATTTCTAACCATTTCTCTTTTTCTTTCAGGTTTTCCAATCTTGGCAGGTTTTCTTCTTCTATTTCACAAGATCTAATGGTACGACTCCTGGCAACAAAAACGACTTGCATCTACACAGCTTGTTTAACATAGTGAGATGTCTCAAGGGGCGCTTCATAGGAACACCATCAGATAGCATTTGACACTGAGCCACATAAGGAACTATCAGAACAGGTGACCTAAAGTTTGGTCAAACAGGTAGATTTCAAGGACCATCTAAAACGAGGAGAAAGTGGTGGATGATACATCCTTTGTATCAAATACAAAACATTTCTAGAGGTAAAAATATGTTATGGATTCATCTTTTGACTGTATATTTTTGTGCTCATCTTCTGCATCCTCTCCCTCTTAGATCTGATCGTTGGGTGCACTAATGACTTTCAGCGAGATCATCGAAGTGTCATACTTCTCGGTTTTTCTTAAGGTGCACCTACACTGTGGTGACTGAGCTGCAGATTGGGTTACTGTTCACTTTGCTTAGCCCCTGTCTGGTTGGAAATTTAAATGACCTATTTAGGAGAGAATTCTGCGCATAAATGAATGCTTATATGGGTAGAGCTTTTCATAATAGACGCAGGCCCGTGAGCAGACAGGGAGATTCCAACTGAACCCTGTTGTACATTTTATATCTCAGGTCAGAGCAGAGAAGGCATTAGTTTCTATGTGTGTTTATTCACCGTTCTTTAAAATGGCTACTCCATGCTTCAGCTCAGCCTTCCAGCTCTTTCTACAGCTTTGTTTTCTTTTCCCTGAGTCCACACCCAGGCTTAACCAATCGAGCACAGTGAGCATCAATGGTAATCAGACTCACATAATCAAACAGAGACCAATTGAACAATTGAACACAACAAACCCCTTGTGTACTTTTTAAAAACCTGTTTTGACACCGCATCCTTTGTGGTGTTAAACTGAAAAAGTGCGATACTAAGGCAGGGCTTGGATTTGCCTCTGCATTTACATCGTCAGTTTAGCATTGATAGGAAGTTAAACTTGCCATGTAAGTGCACCCTTTGAAGCCACTCTGTAAGCAATATCAGCAGATGTAAATGAGTGACGTCCCTTTTGATTTTCCCTACCATCTTCTGAGGAAGCTCTACCCTGACAGCATAGTTGAGATATCATGCTTTTGGGAATTGGTGAATTGTTGACCCAAACCCATGTCAAGGTATTCCATGTGCCATCATTCCACACCATTTATCCTCATCGTTCCCACTTTGGGCTTCCTCCAATGTTTCAAGAATTTCTTCTAGTTGACTAGTTTGAGTCAGAAAGCCCAGAGAGATCATCGGCTCATACCCCAGCTTTGACCTGCTGAACTTGGCAGTAGAGGAAGGCACAATTTCCCTTAGTAACCTTGGGTAACAAAAGGAGCATCATTCATGGCTGCTGCTCCAAATTGCTGTCCAGTGACTCATGTTGAAGTGATCATCTGCAGATGTGGGACAGGGATACTGAGCTGACAATGATGCCCATGCAGTTGAATAGCTTGCTAACACTGGCCACTAAAGGCAAACAAATGAAAAATCAGGGAATGAGGGCGGGTAGGAAAACTGGCCAGGAATAAAAGAAGTGCACAGGGATATATTGTTCAAAGTGAACACATTACTGAGCCCAACTCATCATTAAAGGCACACTTTTATCTTTCTTTAAAGGGTGGCTATTACACGGTTCTTGCAGTCACTGTGGAAAAGTTCTTTTGTGGTTGAAAACATGTAAGCAAATAAAAACATGTTGTGCTGATCTGCTTATGAATGTTGTCCACATGCTTCCTCCCAAGTACCTCACAGTAATAACTCCTAACACCAGGGCTACAAGCAGATGTAACAATTTGAGATTTCTAGTTTTCTTTTTGCAGGGGCAAACGTCGCTGCCAGAAACTTTGTTAAAGTAATGGGGCAGAAAAATATTTTTAGAACCTTGCGAAATGTAGAAAGCCCCTGCTACCCCCAAACCCCCAGCCCCCCGCCCTTATCCATGATATCAGTAATGCTCTTACTCTCAAGGTGGTGTTATGCTTGTTTAAACCATTCTAGAATGGAGGGTGACATACAGGCCGTATGGTGTTTTTAGCTGAGCTATCTTCTCTGTTGCTACAACTGCCTCCACCTCTATAAAATTGCCTGACTCTGCCCCTACCCCAGCTCACCTTCTGCTAAAACCCTCACTCGTGCCATTGTTACCTCTAAACGTGGCTATTCCAACACATCCCTGGCCAGTGTCCCATCTTCCACCCTCTTAAGCTCATTCAAAGCTCCGTTGCCTGTATCCTAACTCGCACCAAGTCCTCTTTACCCCATGCTTTACTGAACTACATTGGCTCCCAACCTGGCAATGCCTTAATTTTAAAAATGCTCACCCTAGTTTTCAAGGCCATCTGTGGCCTCAGCCCTCCCTGTCTCTGTAATCTCCCCCGGCCCTACAACTGTCTGAGACCTCTGTGATTCCCTAATCCTGGCCTCTTGTGCATTCCCTATTTTAACCACTGACTGTTGGCAGCCCTGCGTCCTGCTGCCCAGGCCAAAATCCTGGAATTCCCCACCCTAAACCTCTGCCTCTCCACCTCACTCTCCGCCTTTAAGGCACTTCTTAAAACCTCTCTTTGACCAAGCTTTTTGGTCAGCTGTCCTAATATCTCCAAATGTGGCTCAGTGTCAAATTTTGCTTGATAATCCTTCCGTGAAGCAGCTCAGGGAATTTTAATCTGTTAAAGGTGCCAAAAATTGCAAGTTGTTGGTGTTTCCCTGTTGAGTATTTCCAAAGACAGGAAGCATTGGGGAGAATTTTAGGGCCCCTGCTAGTCGTGTTTTCGATGGGGTGCACGTAAAATAGGACGGGTGGCGAGGCCGCTACCTTCCCACCCACCCCAGAGCTGCCCCCCATTAATGTGGTGAGTGGGCAAGGCATCAGTCAGCCTGCCCGCCTTTAGGCATATTGAGGCCCTTAACTAACCAATTAATGGGCGGTTCAGGGCCTGATTTCACCTCCGTCACCAAAATATGGTGGGCGGTCTCCTCCAAAGCCTGACTACCAACCACCATCCCCCAAATCCTGCGCTCCCCACCCCACTTCCCTAGGGTCCCCCATCCCTCCCCACCCAAAAATCCCAGACTTACCTTAGCCCGGTATCCGTGCTGTTTTTTTCACAGAGGCACCTGTGGTCCCAACAGCTGGCCCACTACCGAGTTCTGGCACTGCAGGGATTATTTGGCTGCCAGTCAAGCAGATTGCTCTTGAGGATGGGACTTTCTTTCCCCGAGGGGCAGCAGTCCCGCAATTACCTCGTTAAGGCCGCCCCAGCGTATCATCCGTGCGATCAATATGCACCTCCCCACCCGCCCTCTAAAATTCAGCCTATTGCTTCAAGGGGACCGTGTGAAAATGCCAACAATGCCCTGCGGTGAGTCGTTTTGCCACCTCACGTAATGCCCACGGTGAATTTGAACACTATTCTGGCTGCGGCCTCACTAGCAATCAGATTGGAAGGAACGCTCTTAATTATAATTCGAAAATATGTGCGTGCCAACAAAGCTTCCCACATTAATAAACCAATGATCACATATTCTCACTCACCTCGGATAAACAACTAACCTGTGCCAACTCGTCTGCATCTCCCAACATCCCCCCCACCCCCTCCCGACCCACCCCAAAATCCTTTAGAATTACTTTCATCTAAACTCGCTTTTTAAAATAAACAACAAAAATGCTGGGAATACACTCGGCACGTCAGGTGACATCTGTGGATAGAGAACCACAGTTCATACTCTCTGTCTCGCCGTTTCTCCACAGCTGCTGTTAGCCTACTGAGTGTGATCCATCATCTTCAGGTTTTATTTTAGATTTCCAGCATCTGCACTATTTTGCTTTGCCTTCTTGCTTGTCAACCAACTGTTTTTGACCAGGCCTGAAGTGATTAGAAACGTAGAGATTTTAACAAGTTCAACTTCCATGATTATAAAATTATAGGAACAGGAACAGGCCATTTATCCCCTCCAGCCAGTCCCACCATTCAAACCTGTGCAAAAGAAATTAGAAGCCCTACTGGGTTTGCCTGCGGCCTGCTGAGGGAGGGGGTGTGCGTGGGGTTGTCCCTCGTACTCAGCCACTCTGTGCCCGATGGCGGGACCCGGCATTGGGAAGGGCAGGGCACCAACCTGCCTTGTTGTCGACCACCTTCCCCCCACTCCCCCCGCTCTCTGGTACGGGAGAGCTGCCAGTTTCTGGTTGGCCGGCAGCTCTTGGGGGGCAGGATTTTGGTCCTGCACCAGGGTTAATTTAACAGGGGGTCCGACGCTGCCCACGTAAGTGTTGATTGTTAGAAAATTGCTTTGGACATCCTGAAAATGTTTGAGGCGGGATTACCATTGGTTTTCCAGCCGGTTGGCGCGAATCAAGCCTTGAACATTAAACCCTGCCCTGTAACTCTATAACAGGGTCCCAAACTTCTGCCAACCTTTTTGTGTAGATGTGATTCCTAATTTCAATCATGAAAGGCCTGGCTCTACTTTTTAGGCTATGGTCTCTGGTGCTAGACTGCCCAGTCTTTTCTATCCACCCTAACAGTTCCCCTTAATATTGTGAAAACTTCTGCTGATTTCACTCTGACCTCAGCCGCCGAAAACAATAAAATATGTATACTTCATTTTCCTCGTATTCATTTCTAGGCAATTCCAAACTGTCATCATAACCGACTTGTGACTGCACCCTCCCCACAGGGCTAACAATCTGCTGTTAAGTCAATGGAATTAATCAGATACCACCAGCCTTTTGCTCAGTTAGGCAACTTCCTAGTAAGGAAAAGAGCACTTTAGCAGCGAATGGTAGTTAAAAACCCTCAGCAGCCTCAAGCCCCGTCTGCTTAGCTAGCTCGCCGTCCGATCCCGGGGAAAGGATGTGCCCGGTGGTGCTAAGTTGAGCAGGAGCAGGGGATATTTGACACTGCCCAAAGTTTAGTCTGCGTTACGAAATGTCTCATGACATGTGAGGCAGCTGAGGAGACACAACTAATTGCCAAACTCTTACCACAAGAAAAGCCCTGCCTCACATTTGAAATAAACTACGCCTCCGAGGACATTTCTTTCCCCACTTGTTTTTGAAAAGCAGCCCGCACTTTAATTAAAGGGGCAGCCTTGCTTTCTGTTGGGTCTTTGTGCAGCCAAACAAAAACAAAAGAGAGAAACACTCGCACTTATATAGCGCCTTTCACGACCACCAAATGACTCAAATCGCTTTGCGGCCTGTGAAGTACTTTTTGCAGCGTTGTGACTGCAAGATAGGAAATTCAGCAACCAATTTGTGCATAGCAAGAACTCACAAATAGCAACCTGATAATGACCAGATGACCCATTTTTATGATGTAAATTGAGAGGTGGGGTGATGGGGAGTGGGCTGGGGGGTGCACACACACCAGTCCTGATGCATCTTCAGCATTGAATGTGGAGTGTCTTTGTCATACATTGTAACCTGCAAACTTAAAATGTGGAGGAACATAAGAATAGGGGGAAGCCATTCAGCCCCTTGAGCCTGCTCCAGCATTCAGTTTGCTCATGACTGATCAGTACCCAAGTCCATTAACCCTACCTTGGCTCCACCTTCCTTGATATCTTCATCGAGCAAATATCTATAGATTTCAGTCCTGAAGGCTCCAATTCTTCCATGGTCTTAAGGTGGGGAGAATTCCAAAGCTTAATAGGGCATCTACTAAAGGCAAGGTCCCGTCCTTAGATGTGGTTACATAGTTTCCAGTAGACCTCTAATATCTCAGGTAAGTGCTGCTTCCCATGTATGATTCCATACAGTGAAGGCTGCATTCTCCTCTGCTGTGCTACCTTAAATTGAGGGATATTGTGGCAAAAAATGCTGGAAAATCAAGTGGCCAGGCCTATCACTGCCTTGACTTTAAATTCCTTTCTCTCCCAGCCCATGGGCCCAGTTAAGGAGGCCCTTGACTATCCTTTCACCACCAGCTGAGGAGGCCCTTGACCATCCTTTCACCACCCTGTTGCCTGCAAACAATGGTGGGGAGGTAGGACCCAGTAACCTGTCAGACCTGCTTCCTTATCCATAGAGCATGAGGAAAGGGATGGAGGTAGGTGGGGTGGCAACAGCAAACTACCTTTCTTGTTCACTAGTTGCTGGAGGATATCCTATTTGTATTATAAAGGCCCCAATCACTCACCTCTTGAAAGCTTTAGGTCAGCCCACACTCTCCAGTGAAAAGTTTGACGTGGCTCTTCAAGTTGTTTTAACTAGGCTCCCTTGTGTTGGAATCACTTTCAACGGCAGCAAAGGACTCCCTCTTGATGATGGAGATGCAGGATTAGGGATTAAGATCAGAATTATACCCCGAGTGTCCAGAGTGTGGGGCTTCAAAATTGACCCTATTAATCACCCTCACAGGTCAGCCATGACTTAACTGAGTGGCGGAAACGGCTCAAGGGGCTGAATGGCCTATGCCTGTTCCTATGGGTTATTGTAAACTTATCAAGAGTACTTTCATCCTCTCTGACCTGGGGGCACCAAGACCAAACATTGTGCCCCCAAACACAGGTTGGAATCAGCTAAATCACCTTAGGCCATTGATTCGCCTTGGGAGCTCATGGATCTGAGTGGCTCAGTTCCCTCCACAAAGTATTTTTGAAATTAGATTTATAAATGAAGGGAAGAAAATGAATGCCTTGTGAATGCCTGCACTCCTCTGGACAACTCGACAGGTAATCTATGGTGCATGAAATGTGAATAATATATAAGGAGTGTAGGAGAACCATTTTAAGTATAACCCAAATACCGAAAATAGAAAAATCCCACCCTCAGGCATGTAACAGGCATAATGGATTAAGATCAGAATTATACCCCGAGTGTCCTTAATGCATTAACAAGATGGCACAATAATACAATAGCTTCCTAATACTTGTCACATTATTTAGTGCTGCAGATGTTTTTAATGCATTTTATAGTTTATTGTTGAACTCAATTTAACCAAGATAGGAGTTGTGGAGCTAAATAAAAACCTTTAACATCTCCTTGACCAGCTATAACAGCACATTGTGTTTGTGACTTAATGAGCCACCTTTTTCTTCACATAAATTTCTGCTTCATGTAATTCCATTATGGCGACTGTGTGGAGTAAAATAGTCTTTTCTGTGCATTTTAGTCACCGTGCAAATGCTGTGATGAAAGTACATGATGACAGCTTAGAATAGGGTAGAAAGGAAAGGAGAAAGAGATGGAATGTGTCTCTTGTCAGGAAGCAGAAAATAAACTGCCCACTGGCATCGGACGCACATAACTCATGAGTCCCACAGATGGTTTGTTTTCCGGAACGGTCCCCTGACGTTCATTTTCTTTGAACCATAGGTCCCGCTGATTGTTTTAAAATAATAAAAAATGACTTGCTTGTTGCTTGTCAGTCAGGAAAGAGTTCTGTGGAGTCTCTTGTTACAGACAGATGGTGAGCTGGTCCAGGAAGAGCTTTGTCTTCCATTTGCACTCCTGACCAGCTCCTCGCTCATTGCCTGCAATGGTACCCACATCACACCATGGAGATGTGGAATGCAACTCCCCACCCAGTGTACTTCTGATTTCAATATTGTATCTCTGGGCAGTCATGTCCACAGCAGGTGAAAAATAGAAAAAGCACAGAACTCTGCTCCCTGAGTAGATTAATCTGTATACCTATCTATCTAGCCTACCAATATGTCTTATCTAACTTTACATCCTACATTGTCGTAACCACCATTACCCCTCTCTTGGGCATTCTGTGACTATTTACACCTGCCCTGGACCTGTCTTTTATTCTATTTTTGGCTTGTTATCACCTCCTTTTGCCTTGCATCGCTTTTACTTAATCCTGCCCTCCACCCTATCACAGACCATCCCCTTTGATCTTACTGCACCCCCTACTCCTTTTTCCTGGCTCTTGTACTTTATAAACTGTTAAATAACTCCTTCTGATGAAAGATCATCGACTTGGAATGTTATCTCTGTTTCCCTCTCCATAAATACTGCCAGAGCGGCTGAGTATTTCCAGCATTTTACTTTGATGTCAAATTTCCGGCAACTGCAGTGTTTTGAATTAAATAACCTCTTGTTAGAATATGTGGAACTCACTACCCTAAAAAGTGGGTGAGGCAAAAAATTAGATACTTTCCAAAGGAATCTAGATGAGTATGTGAGGGAAAAGGGACTAGAAAGATGTGAAAGGTTGAGATAAGATGTTATTCTATGTAATTCTGACAGTTCTGATGAAAGGCCATTGACCTGTAATCCTGTGTTTCTCACTCCACTGTTTCCATCAATTTCATTTTCACCTGACTCAGCCCTTCCTCAGCTTAGTTTCTGAAACCTCATCTATGCCTTTGTTATCACTAGACTTTATTATTCCAATGCAGCCCCGGATGGCCTCCCATATTCTACCCTCCGTAAACTTGAGGTCATCCGAAACTCTGTTGCTGGGCGGCATCCTAACTCTCATCAAGTCATGTTCACCAATCACCCCTGTGCTTGCTGACCTACACTGGCCTCTGCTTAAGCAATGTCTCACTGTTAAAGTTTTTATCCTTGTTTTCTAATCCCTCCATGGCATAACCCTTCCTTATCTCTGTAATCCCCTCCAGCCCTGCCACCCTCCGAGATACCTGTGCTTCTTCAAGCCTGGCCTCTTGAGCATTCCCAATTTTCATCATTGCAGGTCAATGGTCTTTCATCAGAACTGTAAGAATTATATCGAATTATGCGCTCTACACATCCCATCTCAGTCTTTCCTATTCCACCATTGGTGGCAGTAAGTTCGATTGCCTAGACCCTCAGCTCTGGAATTCCCCCCCCTAAATCTTTCTGCCTCTCTGGCTCCCTTTCCATCTTTAAGATGCTCCTTTAAACTTAACTCTTTGACCAAGCTTTTAGTCATCTGACTATACTCTTGTGCGGCTCAGTGTCAAATTATGCTTGATAAAATTCTTATGAAACTCCTTGGAGTGGATTGCTACATTAAAGGTTCTATTAAAGGCACTATATAAATATAATTTGTTGTTTTCATTGCTTACATTCTACATCATTGGGCCTTGCTATCCATGACATGAAATTTCCTCATTCCCAGAAGCTCAAGACCTGTGATGTTTCACCAAATATTCGATGAGCTATCTCTAGACTTATCTTTGGACGTCTGAATATTATTCCTAATTAGGCTTTCTTCTGGCTCTCTTTAAACCCGTTAAATGCTATTGACCCATGTATCCATCCCAGTGCTGTTGGGCTACTCCCAAATCATTAAATTAGTAATAAAAACAAAAAACTACTGCGGATGCTGGAAATCCAAAACAAAAACAGAATTACCTGGAAAAACTCAGCAGGTCTGGCAGCATCGGCGGAGAAGAAAATAGTTGACGTTTTGAGTCCTCATGACCCTTCAACAGAACTCAGTTCTGCTGAAGGGTCATGAGGACTCGAAACGTCAACTCTTTTCTTCTCCGCCAATGCTGTCAGACCTGCTGAGTTTTTCCAGGTAATTCTGTTTTTGTTTTGTCATTAATTTAGTAATCTGCTTCCTGGTTTTGATGTGGAAAGTTATCTGAAATTAGCATCCTAATCAGTTTTCAACTAAAGTTGTTTAAGACCGACTCCAGCCTTCAGCAAGGAAGGTGAGAAGGGAGGCCGGGTTGGGGAAGCTTTTTTTTATAACAAACTTAATATCCATGTGATAATAATCTCCAAACACTTAACGCCTTTGTGTGAAATTTCTCTCTGCACCATTTTAGTGGAGGTGTTAATCCATCCTATTCTGAATGCTTTTGTGCTAAAGGAGCGGATTAAGAATTTAAAGAGCGCCATGTTAAATGTTCGTACAGTGATATGCCGCAGCGTAATTTCAATGAAATTCTAGGAGAAGAGAAAAGTTAGAAAAGAATGAATAGGATAGACTAGGATGTAACAACAAAGTTGAATGAATAAAAGTGGAATGGAGAGAGATTTGGAAAGATGAAAGATTGGGAAAATTAGGGATGGCATGAACATAATTAACATTTAACTTTCAAAATTCAATGATGTGCTGTACACTTTAGAAGTTTTAGTAATAATATTACAATAAAACCATGAATTGATTTAGGATTAACATCATATTATGGATTAATTTAAAATTCATATTATGATAAAACTATGTTTATTACTTATGACTTGGTCCTGATGCTTATTACTAAATATGAATGTTATTTTATTCATAAGCTGAAAACAAACAAAACCTGACAACTCAGGGAGAGGGGAATTTCCTTGGACTAGATTTAGGGTTAAAGATTAAATTAGTTGGTATAACACTGTCTGCTTTGCATGATACAGTATTTAAATGCTCCATTACTGCAGCCCTGAAGATATAAAGGAGTACTGATGTATATTAGCACTGTACATTGCTGTTCATTACTAGTAGCCCAGCTAGAACCGCATGAAGTGTCAACGAAAGACTTACAAAAATGTAGCATAGCAGGCAGCAAATATTATGCTATTAATAAAGCTTATTGCTTAATCATTCAGGATAAGCATCCAATTGTTATCGTTTTCTGTCTTGAAGGCAAAAAGTTTGATTTTTACCAATTAGGCAATAGCCTTCAAAGGTTGAGTCAATTATTTGGAAATCTAGGCAATAAGATTTGCCTCAACAACATATTCGTTCCTGTAAACACTGGATGTCCAGTAATGTGGTGGACATGTTATCTGGAGCACTGTGATTCGTGGCCATGTAGTTGATGTAGATAACAGCTACTCTTTGTTATGCATCATGTTGCCTTAAGTTCCTGGGAGCATGAAGAACTCCCAAGTATTGATTCTGTTCTTCGCGGATATTACAATCAGTCTATATACAGTAGAATTATCAGTAACATCAGGGGATACATGGCACTTTCTGGTCATGTTGCCTGTAGCCTCAGGGGTCAGCATTATAATTGCTGCTCAGTTTGGGGCATAATTAGATACTAGATTTTGAGATTCCAGAAATAGACCCTATAGTTAATAGCTAATAATTTAAAATTACTTGATAAACCAGGCAATGCATGTAAACGGAAATGATTTGTGCACAATTAACACTTTTGAATAAGACCAAAAGCATTCAATATTGTAACTGTCATTGGTGAGTTCACTTATAGTAATTTGTGATCTAAGAAATAAAGAATATTGTGGATTAGTCCTTGGAAGTGGCAATCCATTAGCAGCAAGAGGGTTATATAGTTCAAGTCACAAGCAGAACACGAGCACTTGCGCTCATTGCAATTTTCTCTCCCTCCGGTTTTCATTCCTCCTGTCTTGAAGGCAACAGGCTCAGTCCTGATTTCCCACTGGAAATCTGTCTGATTTTGGGGTGGAACGGAGTGAGACGGGAGCAGAATCAATGATGGAACCATCAGGTCTGGGGTTTTCTGCCAGTAGTGATGGCAGCTTTTGAGTCCTTCTGCTCAAAGACTGACAAGTTCCGCTGTAGTAACCAGCAGCCACCATGCACCAAATTTTCTGTTATTACCATTGCAACACCAGAGATGAGCAAAGACAGTGCACAACAGGCATCCAGCATTGTTGTGTGGGGAAAGGGATTTCAATTTTAAAGGGTTCCCTCCCCCTCCCTCCCGTCAAAAGAACTATGATTGAAAATTGACCCCCTCATCAGCTGCTTCACAAGAACACAAGAAATAAGAGCGGGAGTAGTCCATTCAATTCCTCGAACCTGTTCCACCTTTCAATTAGATCATGGCTGATCGTCTACCTCAACTCTACTTTTCCAGCTAATCCCTGAATCTCTTGATTCCTTTGGTGTTTCGGAGTCACATTCATCTCCACTCTGCTGCTGCAGGCACTCAAGGGCTGCAGCAGCAATTTTCCTCTCCAACACCTACCCCCTCTCCCCACACTATCTCTAAGATAGGCTCCTTGGCATAACTGGGAATGTGGCTGAGGCCCCTTGAGCGTTATTCAAACCAATATGTCCATCTAAATTTCATTGGGATTGAGGGCAAGCAAGTTGGGTGGGTGTGATCTGATCTGCTGATTTTGTGCAGGGGTAAATCCAGGCATCATGATTCTTGGTTCCATAGACGGCAGAACTCCTTTGCTTCCTTATCCACAGATTCAATCTTCACGTGGAGCCCAGAAATAAGTGCCAACACAATTGCCAAAACAAACTCGATACTGGCATGATCCAGCATCCATGCACATTCATTCCATGCCAATAGATACCTCCAAAAACCTGAGTCGAAAAATTAGATGTTTTGCCTCCAAACTGGTGGACAGCCTCAAAGCTGGAAGGTAGGATGAAACTTGAAAAAAAACACGGCTCTCCACATCGCACATGGCAACAGATTTAACTTTTGCACCAATCTCCCAGTCTGTTGATGGTGAATTGGCCGAAGTATCACCCATATGGTAACACTAATGGCAGGCTCACGAAACTGTTGACATTGTTTTCTCTGCATCTTGAACCCCGACTGAGTTCATTTAGATCCACTTGCCAGCAGTGTGTACCATCCACAAGATGCACTGCAGCAACTCACCAAGGATCCTTCGACAGCACCTTCCGAACCTGTGGCCTCTACCAGCTAGAATGACAACAGATGCTTGGGAGCACCAACATCTTTAAGTTTCCCTCAAGCCACACACCATCCTGACTTGGAGCCATATTGCTGTTCCTTCAATGTCGCTGGGTCAAAGTCCTGGAAGTCCCGAATGGTACTGTGGGTGCACCTATAACACATGGACTGCAGCAGTTCAAGAAGGCAGCACACCACCACCTGCTCAGGGGCAATTAGGCATGAGCAATAATTACTGGCCTATCCAGCGATGCCACATCACATGAACGAATAAAAAATGTCTAATTTGGTCTAATAAGTCTAAGTCTTTTTTTGTCAGTGTTTCTCACACATTCATCTACAAAGAAGGTCCATGATGGACATTCTCGTGCGTCTACAGACAGGAGCCTAGGACATTCCTCCCACAGCAAGGAAACTAAATTCGGGCGGGGGTTGGTGATGGGGTGTGAGAGGGGAGATCACCTTGACATGCTTTCCAACAAGATCCCGTGGCTAACTCAAAAGTGGATTGGCAGAGATTTGTTAATAAGTTACCTGCCTGGTGAATGGAGTTTGGTTTGAGAAGTGAGAACAGAAGAGGGAGAGCAGAGCGATATTGAAGAAGAGGGAAGAGATGAAAGAAAAATAAAATGGCTGGCTTAAATATGTGTCACAAATTGAATTAGTCTGAGCACTTGGAACTATATCGCCGTTCCTTCACAGTCACTGGCTCAAAACCCTGGAACTCCCTCCCTAACAGCACTGTGGGTGTACCTACACCACATGGACTGCAGCGGTTCAAGAAGGCAGCTCACCACCACTTTCTCAAGGGTAATTAGGGATTGGCAATAAATGCTGACCTGGCCAGTGAAATCCACATCCCGTGAATGAATAAATAAATAAATAAACCATCTGAGCCCCTTTAATGTTTCCTGCATCTACTTGTGCCTAATGTCCAGTTGCAGCTACTTCACCCTGCAGGCCACCTGCTGATAGGTGCCTGTGTACAGTGCACCACCTCACCACCACACTGACCTGTATCAGCCAGGGCTCAATAGCAGCACTCTCATCACTGAGTCAGATGGCTGTTCACTCCCGAGTGCCTAACCTAGACTGACAATCCCATTGCAGATCATCCTTGTCAGTATTACTCAGTACAACACCTAGCGGTGAATTTACCAACTGATCCATCGAACTGCCCTCGGAGCTGTAACATTGAATGAATAATTCAGAGCACGAAAGGTGGAAGGCCACATGGAATGGAGGGGGAACCCCTCCCCGGAGATTGTTGGGGCCCCGAGGGGGGGCGGTGAGCCTTCCTTCCTGCGACCCTGCCAATGGGGCATGGAGGCTCCGGTTCTGATAACCCCTCAGCCTGTGGCAGGGAGGCCTCCCACAGTGAGCTGGCAGCCTCTCCGAATGGTATGAGGTGGGTGGGGTGGCGAGACTGCTTTGCCACTGGCAAAATGTCGGCCGGCCTGAAAAATCAGCCCTAAGTGGGACCGTAAGTATTTACATTGGCTACCTGCCTCCGTTCAGAGGGCAGCTGACCCACATCCTGACCTGCCGCTAGGAAACTTTCCCAGTGCTGGGAACGCATTGGGAAGCTGTGCCAATGTGGCAACCACCCCCGCACCCTCCAGCCCCCCCACCTCCCCCACCCAGGTATCTTTCCTGTCCTCTCCCTCACCTCCAACCTCCGTCTCCATGGAGCTGGGAAAATTCTGTCCTTGATTGGAAGTTTTGAACATGGTCACACTTGGTACACTTGCTTCAGTGGTGCAAAGTGACGAAAGCAAGACTCTCACCATTACCCTGGTGAGTTGCTAAGCAGTGAGTACCCTGTGCGCCATTATTTCAATTGATTTTATTCAACGGTTCACAAGGCCCCTTCCCTGGTGCAAATTAGAAACCCTGATGCATGCATTATTCAGCCTATTTTTTTGTTGTTTCGATGTGTGTGTGTGTGCGCATCTTCTGCTGCCAGACACCTTTGGAAAAAGGCCCCTCATTCGGAGCTCTAATGGGTGCACTTTGCAGCCGTGAGGGCTATGGCTCGGGAGAGAGGTCGTACCCTGAAACCTCTGTGAAATGATCGTTACATGGCAATTCAAAATCTTTATGCTAAAAGGTCTTGACACACACGGACACACACACACACACGCCCTAACAAAGTCAAAGAGAATATTTTGCACATTTCATTTCCTGTTTCTTTCAACACATTCTGTGTAGCCCAATAGTAGGATCCTGTTCCTTTAAAAAGGCTGTAAAAGAGACAGTGGCTTGAAGGGCAGAAGTGCCCTTGTCTTTATGGCTGCCTCCACCTGAGGTCTGAACAGCAGGCACTTATTCTCAGCATGGCCTCCGTCACCATTTCACGAGAGCACAGCCAGAACCTGTTCGCCTGCAGGGCAAAACAAAATTATAAGGAAGCCCCACTAGTGTCCTGCGCCCTGTGAGGCAGTAATAAACTATAGAGCATTTAGCTGCATGGCTGAACACTGGCGGTGTATGCTCACATCGATTCTGGCAACTGCCACTCAAACAGGAGATGAGAGCATGAAAGATCTAATCTTCCAAAGCCATGGGAATGTCTTACTTGGGGAAGTATGTGCAGCATCTACCAAGGTGAAAGACAGCAACAACAAGTATGACAGGGGGAAAAAAAACAATCAAACCTAGTTATCTTTAATGATGGATTGTTGACCTTCACTTTACACTGATATCTCTATCCACATCTGTCCATTTTATTCTGCTAATAAAACACATAGCTCATACTGCACCAAACACTCAACATTCTTTTCCATGTCATGTGAAGCTTCCCCCACCATGCTTGCTATCCTCAACATCCGAAAATCTAGGAGGATAACATATTTTAGTACAGATGGAGGCCATTCGGCCCATTGTGCCTGTGCTGGTTCTTTGAAAGAGCTGTCCAGTTTAGACCCACAGCCCAAACTTTTCTTTTTAAGCCCCTCAAATTAGTCCCCTTCAAGGAGATTGCTTTTTGAAAATTCCTATGGAATCTGTTTGCACCATTCTTTCAGATAGTTTATTCCAGATCTAAACAACCTCTGCAGTCCTAATGATGGGAACCATCACTCAACAAGGGATTAACAGTGCAGCCACAAAGTAAACCACCACAGTCACACAGAAAAAAATTCTCAGCAAGCTCCTGCAATGGTAAAGTGGGTTAAAGTACAGATTTATTGTGCAGCTGAGTCATACAATTCCAGAGGTTTGTAATTTTAAATGTGGCAACTTAAAGTCAGCAGTTGCTAGTTCCACATAACCTTAGAATGTCTTAGGGCTGGAAAGGGGGAAAAGATTAGTTTGGTTAATGGTAGAAATCCAGGGACATTATTGATAACTATGCAGTGACAGCTACTGCAAAGTGAATTCATGTGGACATAGGGTCAGCTCACTTAGCCGAACAACACTTACTATCACACATAAGTGAGATGAGATGACCAGTGGGCAAGGTACTGGATGGCCTGTGGAATTGTGTTCCAGGATGACCTAGCAGATGGTGAACTGGACTAGTGTGGGGGGTGGGGGGAACTGGTGGTTTTTCCCCTTTAGACCTTGGGCAGATGGTGGCGTAGTGGTAATGCCACTGGGCTAGTAATCCAAAGTCCCAGAATAATATCTAGGACATGGGTTCAAATCTCACCATGTTAACTGGTGGAATTTGAATTTAATTAATAAATTTGGAATTGGAAACTAATCTCAATAATGGTGACCATCGATTGCTGTAAAAATTGCTGCCCTCTGAAATAGCCTAGTGAGCCACTCAGTTGTATCAAACCTTGTATCAAAAAGGAATAAACCAGATGCACCACCCATCATCTGAGGCACTGGAAACAATAATGACACTGCCAAGTCCTCCTTACTAACATCTAGGCTTGTGCCAAAATTGGAAGAGCTGCTTCACGGACTGATCAAGCAACAGCCTGACATAGTCATACTCACGGATTCATACCTTAAAGAAAATGTCCAAGACATCATCAGTGGATATGGCCTATTCTACTGGCAGGACAGACCCACCAGAAATGGCAGTACAGTGGTAGACAGGATGTTGCCATGGCAGTCCTCCACATTGACACATGGCATCAGGCCAAACATGGGAAAGGAAAACTCCTGTTGATTACCACCTAGCGTCCCCCCTGAGCTGATGAATCAGTGCTCCTCCGTGTTGAATACCACTTGGAAGAAGGACTGAGGGTGGCAAAGGCACAGAATGTACTCTGGGTGGGGACTTCAATGTCCATCACCCATGAGTGGCTCAGTAGCACCACTACTGACTGAGCTGGCCAAGTCCTAAAGGACTTAGCTGCTAAACCGAGTCTGCGGCAGGTTTTGAAGGAGCCAACAAGAGGGAAAATGGGATAGATTTCAAACTGATCTAGCAGCTCAAAATGGGGCATCCATGAGGTTCTGTGGGCCATCAGCAGCAGCAGATTTTTATTTAATCACAATCTGTAACCTCACAGCCTGACATATCCCCCAATCTACTATTGCCATCAAGCCAAAGGATCAACCCTAGTTCAATGAAGAGTGCAGGAGAGCATGCCAGGAGTGGCACCAGGCATACCTAAAAATGAGGTGTGAAGTTATAACACAGGACAACTTGCGTGCCAAACAGCATAAGCAGCAAGTGATAGACAGAGCTAAGCGATTCTACAAGCAATGGCTTAGATTTAAGCTCTGTAGCCCTGCCACACCCAGTCATGAATGGTGGTGGACAATTAAGCAACTAACTGGAAGAGGAGGCTCTACAAATATCCACATCCTCAATGATGGGGGAGCCCAGCAAAGTGCCCAGTGCAAAAGACAAGGCTGGAGCATTTGCAACTATCTTCAGCCAGAAGTGCTGAGTGGATGATCCATCTCGGCCTCCTCCTGAAATCCTCAGCCTCACAGATGCCAGCCTTCAGTCAATTTGATTCACTCCATGTGATATCAAGAAACGGCTGAAGGCGCTGAATACTGCAAAGGCTATGGGCCCGGACAACATTCTGCCAATAGCACTGAAGGCTTGTGCCCCAGAAATTGCCAGGCCCTAGCCAAGCTGTTCCAGTACAGCTACAGCATTTTGAACATTGGTGAAGATTTTCAGCAGGAGCAACAACAAGATGTCTGGTCGTGGTAAAACTGGAGGGAAAGGGCGCATCATGGCCAAGACTTGCTCCTCCAAATCCGGTCTCCAGTTTCCCATCAGCCGCATCCACTGGCTGCTATGCAAGGGTCACCATGCCAAGCGTGTTGGGGCCAGAGCCCCCGTCTACCTGGCCGCTGTCCTTGAGTACTTGACTGTCGAGATCCTTGAGCTGGCCGGCAACGCGGTCCAGGACAATAAGAAGACCCGCATCATCCCCTACCACTTGCAGCTCGCCATCTCAATGAAGAGGAGCTCAACAAGCTGCTGAGAGGGGTCACCATAGCCCAGGGTATCGTCCTGCCCAACATCCAGGCCGTGCTGCAGTCCAAGAAAACCGGGCACCCCAGCAAGGTTTATGCCTGAAGGGGCAAGATCAGAAAAAGATCAAATCTACAACACTGGCATCTACCCAGCAATGTGGAAAATTGCCCAGGTATGTCCTGTACACAAAAAGCAAGACAAATCCAACCTAGACAATTACAGCCCCATCAGTTTACTCCCAATCATCAGCAAAGCGATGGAAGGTGCAATCAATAATGCTACCAAGTGGTATTTACTCAGCAATAACCTGCTCACTGATGCTCAGTTTGTGTTCCGTCAGGGCCACTCAGCTCCTGACCTCATTATAGCCTTAGTCTAAACATGGACAAAAGAGCTGAACTCGAGAGGTGAGGTGAGAGTGACTGCCCTTGACATCATGGCAACATTTGATCGAGTGTGGCATCAAGGAGCCCGAGCAAAACTGGAGTCAATGGGAATCAGGGGGAAAACTCTCTGCTGGGGTTGGAATCATACCTAGCACAGAGCAAGATGGTTGTGGTTGTTGGAGGTCCATCATCTTGGTCCCAGGACATCACTGCAGGAGTCCCTCAGAGTAGTGTCCTAGGCCCAACCATCTTCAGCTGCTTCATTAAGATCTTCCCTCCATCATAAGGTCAGAAGTGGGGATATTTGCCGATGATTGCACAATGTTCAGCCCCATTCATGACTTCTCAGATATTGAAGTAGTCCATGTCCAAATGCAGCATGACCTGGACAACATTCAGGCTAGGGCTGATAAGTGGCAAGTAACATTCACGCCACCCAAGTACCAGGCAATGACCATGTCCAACAGGAGAGAATCTAACCATCGCCCCTTGACATTCAATGGCATTACCATCACCGAATCCCCCACTATCAACATCCTTGGGGTTACAATTGACCAGAATCTGAACTGGACTAGCCATATAAATACTGTGGCTAGAGAAAGAGGTCAGAGGCTAGGAATCCTGTGGCGAGTAACTCACCTCCTGACTCCCCAAAGCCTGTCCACCATCTCCACTTGCCTGGATGAGTGCAGCTCCAACAACACTCAAGAGGCTTGATACCATCCAGAACGAAGAAGGCCACTTGTTTGGCACCTCATCCACCAATTTCAACATTCACTCCCTCCACCATCGGTGCACAGCGGCAACAATGTGTACCATCTACAAGATGACACTGCAGCAACTCACCCAGGCTCCTTTGACAATGTTTTCCAAACCCCTAACCTCCACCACCAAGTAGGACAAGGGCAGCAGATGTGTGGGAACACCACCACTTGCAAGTTCTCCTCCAAGTCACACACCACCCTGACTTGGAACTATATCACCGTTCCTTCATTGTTGGTGGGTTAAAATCCTGGAACTCCCTTCCACTCGGCATTGTGAGTGTACCTGAACTAGATGGACTACAGCAGTTCAAGAATGTGGCTCACCACCGTCTTCTTAAGGGAAATTAGGGATGGTCAACAAATGCTGGCCCAGCCAGCGATGCCCACATTCCATGAAAGAATAAAAAGAAATCCTCCAGTAGTCAGTATGTCTCAGTACCATATGAGGCAGTGCTCTTACTCACTGAGACACAAGGACTGTCTTCACTTATCGTGTCGAGGTTACACATGATCTTCAGTTTTACAGTGCAATCCTAGGAGTAATTAGTGAAGGGCTTTTGGCATTGCCTATGGTCCTCTCTCATGTTGGAGACCTTGACCTCAATCTCAAATTAATGTAGCATGTGTTCTGGAAGTCAAGCTTCACAAATACATATAAATTATTTGTTATAACCATAACTTTTCAAGGGCCTATTTTGCAAAGTTGTATTTTCCATGAAATGCAGTGATCAAATGACACTGACAAGATTTACATTGCAAAATTCCAGCACTCAGCAATCCATAGTACAGTTACTGGTTTACCACGATAAGTGTTTGTAATGGAAAAGAAAATGCTGAAAAAAACTTATGCTATAAATATACTTTTTTTTGAAGGGGGATGCGTTCTGCTCAATGCATTCGTAAAGTAATTCCAATAATGGTATAACTGCGCGACCACTGGAAATGTTCCCACGAGTGTGATACAGGCATGAGATTGTGAGAAATGGGCCATTAATGGAACTCGCTTGCTTCCCTGTTTACCGTGTGTAATCTGTTAGTTTTTGCATCTGGTTGGCTGACAGCTAATCCCTTGGCTCAGTTGAGTGTCAGCTGTGGCTCAGTTGGTAGCACTCTTACCTCTGTCATAAGGTTCCAGGTTCAAGCCCTACTCCTTCTCCAGGGCTTGAGTACAAAAATCAACAGTGACATTAGAGCGCAGTAATGATTGTGGGCCACTTTTGGATGAGCTGTTTAGCCAAGGTCCTCGTGTGCCTGGATGGAAAAGAATGCAAGGCGGTGCTTTGAAGAAGAGCAGGGGAATTATCCCTGGTGTCCTGACTAACCTTTACCTCTGAATCAATGTCACTAAAGCAGATGATCTGGTTGTTATCATGTTGCTGTTTGTGCGAGCTTGCTGTGCGCATATTGGCTGCTCTTTGTCCTACATCACAACAATGATTATGCTTCAAAAGTACTTCATTGACTATAAAGAGCTTTGAGGTGTCTGGAGGTCATGAAAAGTTCTAAGTGCAAGACTTTCTTTTTTCTTTTTTCTTCTGCTCTTGTCCCTGAATAAGGATGTTGTGGGTTTGCGGTCCCAATCCAGAGGCTTGAGCTCATAGTCTCAGCTGACACACCCACTGCCAGTACTGAGGGAGTGCTGCACTGTTGGAGGTGCTGCTTTTCTGATGTGATGCTAAACCAAGACCCCATCTGCCCTCCCAGGTGAATGTAAAAGATCCCATGGAATTTTTTGATGAGGAACAGGGGAATTTTTCCCGGTCTCCCAGCCAGTGTCCATTCCATAACCAACGCCATAAAATAGATTATCCAGTCATTATCATATTGTTGTTTGTGGGAGCTTGCCGTGCACAAATTGGTTGCTGGATTCCCTGCATTACAACAGGAATTTCACTTCAAATAGCGCTTCCTTGGTTGTAAAGCACTTTGGGATGTCCCGAGGTCTTGAAAGGCGCTATGTAAATGTAAGTCTATTTCTTTATATGTAAAAGCTCAACTGCATTTCAAGGTGACTGCATGGATAATAACATCTAGTTGTTGACGTTGGGATTATGTAGAACACCCTCAGCTCATCTATGTTCTGGACCATTAGGGCATTAGCTGGCTCAAAGTCTTTACGAAAATGGGACAAGCAAGGTTGTGCAATCTGCTGCAGTGTAACATGCTGATGGGAGCAGCACTTAAGAACATCGCTGCCCTGGACTCTGTGGTGTCTCTTGCTCCTTCCAAGAACTCAGGGAAGAGTGCAGCAAAGTTAGGCAATACACAGTGCATGTACACACCAAGAAAGTCACCAACACTTTAATTATTACAAAACATGTGCCTTATTGATGGAAAAACCAAGGGTAACTTTAATATGAATGATTTCTTCGAAGTCCAAAGTCAGTACTGATTTTGCAAGACTTGAAATACTAAAAGTAGTGCTGGAATGGGTCACATAGGACTTTGTGAATGGGCTACTTCTTTCCCAGAAACCTTGGCCTGAAGCAACACCGGTCCCTTTAATGTTGAAAGTTTTTCAGAAACTGTGCCCAAAGAGGGTGGGATATTTGGGGCTTATGATCCTTCTTCAGTAAAATCAAAGCTTCCTGGTGCCCCAACTGAGTCAATGATGTCACCATGGTCCCTCATGCTGGCTCCAGAGAAGGAAAATGTTTTCTAGTATGAGAAGGAAGACTTCACAGTTTGAGCCTTCTTTATGTGTGGGAGGGTGATCAAGCTTACGTTGGAACTCCCACACTTATTGGAAGGTACCATTTACAACATTGCAAAACATTCAATTGAAAGAAAGGGCTTGCATTTATATAGTGCCTTTTGCAACCTGAGTACATCCCAACGCGCCTCACACACAGTGAAGTGATGTTGAAGCACTTGTCATTTTAAACAGAGGGCTGCATTTTACAGAGCACTGTTTCCCCACCACCCACCCCCACCAAAAATTTGGGGATGAGCACAGCAGGCTGCCCCACAGCCATTTAACACTCAGATGGGTATTAATTGGCTCTGGGCAAGACTTCTGCGCCCAACTTGGGAGGAAGTCCTACCTTGAGAGCTGCCAGCCAGTCAAATGGCCAGCAGCTTGCTGGTCCCAGCAGCGCCACCTGGAATAGTGGCCACTTATGGGATTGCTATTCAGTTCCTGACGCTGTTTGATACTGGAGCCGGGTGTAAGCTATCGCAGGCCTCGGTGAGGTGGGGGAGACAACAAGGGGAATGGGGACTGGGATGGATAGGGTGTTGGGAAGGGAAAACTCAGGTTTTCCTACAGCTTGTGGGGGCCTCCAATGAAAACAGGGGACCCGTAAAGGAGGCAACCTCCCACTTCACTGCCCAAAGCCAAAGCCATGTTACCCGCGAGGCTTCCCACCCATCACCGGCCTCTGCCCAATATCCGGAAAATTGTGGCCACATCAGAAATTGACACTTAAGTGGAGGGCCTCAGTTGGTGCAAGGGTGCGTGTAAAATTATGGTGGGGTGGGCTAGGTGGGTAGGTGCTGGAAATGGCTCCCATGGCATTACACCCAATTTTATGCCCTAGCCCACCTTCCAATTTGACCCTGGGAGAGCCCACACATCTTCACTGGCAAAATAGCATGTGACACTTCCCTCGCTGGTAGCATACATACATAATAGCAGATGCTGATACTTCGCCTATGGAGTTCTCCTCACCAGTTTACAGAGTTTCTCAGTGGGATTAGCAGCCATGGATGCAGACATTAGTCCTGGTCTCTTCAGTGACATCCACCTAATAACTTTCCCCCTTCAAATTATGTGAGCACTGCTTTGATGGCTGATTTTAGATATGACCATTGGTGTTCATAGTGATAGTTCACCATGGAAAGAACAAACTTGCATTTATGAATAGGCTATGAGGTTAAAGTGGGGAGCACTAAGGCTACATCAAGCCGCCAGCCAATATTGGTTCAGTACTTTTCTCCATTATGTGTGTCTTTTCCACTGGGAGGTTCATAAAGGGGCTTGCCTTAGAAACATGACAGAAATCACTTGCTTTCTACAGGAACAAGCAGCAAAGTGGTTTATCTGGCAGATCTCTCTTGCTTTGGAAAGGCCCTATTGCTTAGAAGTTTAATGGCTTGATGACTTTGATGGCATTGGGTAAGAGCTATCCCAAATCTTGAGTGTGTCTACATGCCTGGTTCATCAGGTGGCACAGCCCACCCTGCAGTGAATGAAAGAAAGAAAGGGTTTGCACTTTGATAGCGCCTTTCAACATCTTAAGACACCCCAAAGTGTTTTACAGCCACTAAAATAACTCTTGAAGCGTAGTCACTGTAGGAATGTTGGAGACGCAGCAGCCAATTTTCACATAGTACATTCAGAGATAAATATTGGCCAGTACACCAGGTAGAAGAGGAGGTTCACTAGATTGATTCCAGAGATGCGGGGCTTGTCTTATGAAGAGAGATTGAGTAGTTCATGCCTATACTCGCTAGAGTTTAGAAGGATGAGAGGAGATCTACTTGAGGTATATAAGATGCTAAAGGGGATAGACAAAGTAGACGTGGAGCGGATGTTTCCCCTTCTGGGGCATTCTAGAATGAGAGGCCATAGTTTTAGGCTAAGGGGTGGTAGATTTAAATCAGAGATGAGGAAGAATTGCTTTTCCCAAAGGGTTGTGAATCTGTGGAATTCACTACCTCAGAGTGCAGTGGATGCCGGGACGCTGAATAAATTTAAGGAGGAGATAGACAGATTTTAATTAGTAATGGGTTGAAAGGTTATGGGGAGAGGGCGGGAAATTGGAGTTGAGGCCGAAATTAGATCAGCCATGATTGTAATGAATGGCGGGGCAGGCTCGAGGGGCTGAATTGTCTACTCCTGCTCCTTGTTCTTACGTTCTTATGTTATGTTCTTATGCTCTTATGTTCCCCTGCTCTTCTTTGAAATAGTGCCAAGGGAATGTTACTGCCCACCTGAGAGGGCAGACAGGATCTTGCCTTTATGACTCACCCGAAGGACGTCATCTCTGGCTGTGCAGCACTCTCCCAGTATTGTACCGATGTGTCAAACTAGATTTTGTGCTCAAGTCTTTGGAGTGGGGCTCAAACCCAGAAACTTCCGACTCAGAGGCAAGAGTGCTACCCACTGAGTCACACTGACCAGAGGTGGCGAGGGCAAATCTCCTCGGACATGGCAAAGTAGAAATGCCGCAATCTGGAAACATGGGTCCTGAGCTTACGATACACTTAGCACCTGAACTACATCCTCACTATGTACCCTTTCCAAAAGTGTTAAAAGCCAAAGAGCTGGATCAATGGCCACACACTCCCGGTAAGCCCACCATTTCCCGATTTGCACTCTCTGCTGAGGTTGCCCCTTACTGGGAGTGATCAGTCGTGGAATCAGCCCCAAAACGGCTTCTGTTTTTCCCCTCCGCTTCAAGCTGGTTCTTTTAATTGTTTACCGAGAGTGATTTTCATGAAGTTTAGTTTTCCATTCACCAGCCCCATTCTGACTGTTGTAAATGTTATTCTGTTAATTATTCATGCATCTGCTAGACTATAGCCAGTGTAAATATCAGGCGCTAAGCTCCTTAAGCGCTAATAAACTATCCTGTTTTCATAAATAGGTGCTCATTTCTAAATAAATTAGTTTTTATAGTACAGCATACTTAATCCACAGGTTTTTTTTATATTGTACACAATTTATATATATATATATAGGATATATACAGAAATTATGAAAGATGAGCTGATAAGACAACATTGTACACAGAAGCATATCCACACATTGTGTGCAAAACACATGACGATGCATTGGCTAGAATGCTAATGTTATTTGCACAGTTTGTTCTCTCCTGTTCCTCTTACCCCTCCTGAGGGCATTCATTCCTTTGCTGGGTTACACTTTCACGGGCATAACCACACTCTGGTACTTGAATTCACTAGAATCATACAGTACAGAAGGAGGCCATTTGGCCCTTCATGCCTATGCTGGTTTTAATTATCCAATTAGTCCCACTCCCCTGCTCTTTCCCAATAGCTTTGTAAATTTTTTGCTTTTCAAGTATATATCCAATTCCCTTTTGAAAGTTACCATTACATTTTCTTTTGCTGATTATTGTATACAGGTGTTTTCTGATTAGCAATCTTTCTGCTAGTAGAAGCAGTTTCTTCTTATTACTCTATCTTAATTTTGAACACCTCTATTAAATCTCCCTTAACCTTCTCTGCTGTAAGGAAAAATAATTCCTAATGAATATCTATTAACCTTAATTTTGGGGGGAGAGAGTTCCAGATTTCTACCACCCTCTGTGTGAAGAAGTGCCTCCTGACATCACCGTTGAATGGCCCCCAACTCTTATTTCACCTTGAGGCCTTATTACATGCTCCCAGCATCCACCCCAGCCAAAGGTCGCACATCAAATAAGGCCCTCCCTCAATCCTAGCCCTAGCCTCAGTCCCACAGCCTCAATGTTGGGTGCCTTCAGCCTTAGCCTGATACACAACAGATGTTGTTCCAGATCAACAAGCAGATCTTTAGGGACTTGGAGTGCTACGGGTGGCATTGAGGTCAGCAAGTTCAAACTTCCCAAGCTCCGTTAATAATAGCCCCAGTGTCCCCAATGCCTTCTCTTCATAGGATATGTGATCATAAGGTCATAGTTGCATGGATGCATATAGATACATGAATAATGTAAATGATGATACATTATACTCAGGAGAAATGGCACCATGCATTGATCACGTTGAAATGATACATTATGGGGGTCTTTCTAAAGGCCTGGTCCCTTCATCAAAATGGTTTGATCTAAACAGAAGGATACTTAGAATGAATTTTTCAAACAAAATTTGTGGCAAACATTAAATTTTGACACAGAATGGATCCCCTCTTAATCTTTAATGGTTAACCTCCTATTTGTATCAGGGTTAATTTTCTTTTCCTTGGCACTGCTGATGGAAGTCTTACCTTCTGGTAGCACTAAATTCAGGTGCGTGCTTTCAGACCGTTTAAATAAATGGAGCAGAATGGTGCCTGGAACGTGACTGAAATTCTCACGTGGGCTTCTGACAGATGAGGCACCAACTGGGAGTGAAAAGTTGGAAAATTGCTGAAATCTCTTATTACCACAGTTACCTATTATCCCAATCACCCTATTTCAGTGACTGTTCCGCTGTTGGTGTCATGGAATGACAACCTTACCCCTCCCTACCTCGCTCTATACGTTTAGCACGTGTTCAGTGTAACACATTTAGCAATGTTTCTACTGTAAAGGGAGGGGGTGGCATAGTGGTATTGTCACTGGTCTAATATTCCAGAGACACAGGGTAACGCTCTGGGACTGGGCTTTGAATCCCACCACAGCAGATGGTGAAATTTGAATTCAATAAAAATCTGGAATTAGAAGCATCATGATGATCATGAAACCATTGCTGATTGTTGCAAAAACTCATCTGGTTCACTAGTGTCCTTTAGGGAAGGAAACCCACTGCCCTTAACTGGCCTGGCCTACATGTGACTCCAGACCCACAGCAATGTGGTTGACTCTTAATTTGGGATGGGCCATAAATGTTGGTCTAGGCAGCGATGCCCACATCCCATGAACGAATAATAAAAAAATAAATAAACAGAGTGTATGTTCAGGAGCCTGTGCCTCTGCACACCATGTTTTAATAAGGTGATTATCAGAGTTGTAACAGCACACTGATGGCGGAACCTTCTGGACCTGCCAGCAGCAGGAAGCTTGGTCGGTGGGGGAAATTGATTTGGCAGGAGGCCAAAATTCAGTTTTCCGACAGCGGGATGAACTTTAGCAATTATGTTCTCGCGGCTTTAAAGGCCAGTTAAAGGCAGGCCAAGCTTCCCGACGAACAACATTGGGAAGCCCTTTTGCATGCATTAGCATGTCATGCATGTTCATTAAAAGGCCACCACGCCTGAATTAAGACCCCTCCCAAATTAAGTTCCCCACCAACAAGAAATTAGAAAGTCCACTTTGACGACTGCACCTAAGTGGCATGCACCTGGTGAGGTAGACCTCTTCTATGATTAACGGTGAGTTGCTGCCTCTTTGGGGAGTGTCTGTAAATGCCAGCCGATGCTTGAGACCGCCTGGTGGCAGTGAAGGTTGCGTGGAGGATGGCCAAGGGAACGAGGAGGATCTAGTGGGGAAGAGTGGAGTGGGGACCGGGTAAAAGTGGAAGGAATAGTGCAGGCTGTCTGGGTGCCCTTTAATATGGTGCCCGGTCCTTCAACACAACGAGGTGAAGGTGGGGACAGTGACATCCTGCCTGCCCCTGCCAGGAGAATCAGTGAGTTCCTCGAGGATGCACGTTTAATGAGCTGGTCAGCCATTCCACCCCTCCAGTGGAAATCGCTCCCATTTCCATGCTCGCTACTGAACCTAGACTCCAGAATGGAGGATTGTGTCTGGTGAATAACTGCTTCACTGTGCCAGGCCACAGATGTCAACAGATGGGCTTCCATCAGCAATTATCTTCCTGAACTTGGGAACTTGAGGGCTGGTGGGTGAGGTGGAAGAGGGCGATGGGGAAGATACCGAGTGGAAGTTAGGAACATGTCACACAAGGAGACAGTGCAAACCCCTGTGTGTGAGGAGATAGGCTTGTGACCCCAGTGTGTGGGGAGATATGGGCCTGTGAGCCCTGCGTGATGCTACTGGCCTGTGATCCCAGTGTGCGAGGAGACATGGGCCTGTAGCCCTTGTGTGTGGGGAGATATGGGCCTATGACCCCTGTGTGTGGCAATATGGGCCTGTGACCCCAGTGTGTGGGGAAATATCAGCCTGTGACCCCTGTGTGGTGAGACAGGCCTGTGACCCCTGTGTGTGGGGAGACATGTGTCTATGACCCCTGTGTAAGGAGATATGGGCCTGTGACCCCTGTGTGATGAGACAGGTCTGTGACCCCTGTGTGTGGGGAGATATAGGCCTGTGACCCCTGTGTGATGAGACAGGTCTGTGACCCCTGTGTGTGGGGAGATATAGACCGTGACCCCTGTGTGAGGAGACAGGCCTGTGACCCCTGTGTGTGGGGAGATATAGGCCTGTGACCCCTGTGTGAGGAGACAGGCCTGTGACCCCTGTGTGAAGAGACAGGCCTGTGACCCCTGTGTGTGGGGAGATACAGGCCTGTGACCCCCGTGTGTGGGGAGATACAGGCCTGTGACCCCTGTGTGAGGGGAGATACAGGCCTGTGACCCCTGTGTGTGAGGAGACAGGCCTGTGATCCCTGTGTGAAGAGACAGGCCTGTGACCCCTGTGTGAGGAGACAGGCCTGTGACCCCTGCGTGAGGAGACAGGCCTGTGACCCCTGTGTGAAGAGACAGGCCTGTGACCCCTGTGTGAAGAGACAGGCCTGTGACCCCTGTGTGAAGAGACAGGCCTGTGACCCCTGCGTGAGGAGACAGGCCTGTGACCCCTGTGTGAAGAGACAGGCCTGTGACCCCTGTGTGAAGAGACAGGCCTGTGACCCCTGCGTGAGGAGACAGGCCTGTGACCCCTGTGTGAAGAGACAGGCCTGTGACCCCTGTGTGTGGGGAGATACAGGCCTGTGACCCCCGTGTGTGGGGAGATACAGGCCTGTGACCCCTGTGTGTGAGGAGACAGGCCTGTGACCCCTGTGTGAGGAGACAGGCCTGTGATCCCTGTGTGAGGAGACAGGCCTGTGATCCCTGCGTGAGGAGACAGGCCTGTGACCCCTGTGTGAGGAGACAGGCCTGTGATCCCTGCATGAGGAGACAGGCCTGTGACCCCTGTGTGAAGAGACAGGCCTGTGATCCCTGCGTGAGGAGACAGGCCTGTGACCCATGTGTGAAGAGACAGGCCTGTGACCCCTGTGTGAGGAGACAGGCCTGTGACCCCTGTGTGAGGAGACAGGCCTGTGACCCCTGTGTGAAGAGACAGGCCTGTGACCCCTGTGTGAAGAGACAGGCCTGTGACCCCTGTGTGAGGAGACAGGCCTGTGATCCCTGCGTGAGGAGACAGGCCTGTGACCCCTGTGTGAGGAGACAGGCCTGTGACCCCTGTGTGAGGAGACAGGCCTGTGACCCCTGTGTGAAGAGACAGGCCTGTGACCCCTGTGTGTGGGGAGATACAGGCCTGTGACCCCTGTGTGAGGAGACAGGCCTGTGACCCCTGTGTGAGGAGACAGGCCTGTGACCCCTGTGTGAAGAGACAGTCCTGTGATCCCTGCGTGAGGAGACAGGCCTGTGACCCCTGTGTGAGGAGACAGGCCCGTGATCCCTGCATGTGAGGAGATAGCATGTGACCCCTACATTTGGAGACAGGCCTGACCCCTGTGTGTGAGAAGACAGGCCTGTGCTCCTCTTCTAAAACACTGTCCACTTAGACTTGGCAGTGGAGATACTTAGAGAGGAGAGCATCTAAAATCAGAGGGGAAGGAAGAGTAGGTGTCGCACATCGATTAAGAGGGAAAAAAAGAATCAATGATACCTGTAGAAAGACAAGCCTCACTTTAGATTGGCACTCAGCCATCTTGCTTCTATCCTCCAAACAGTCTGTGATCAGTGTAGCAGCAGTTTGGAACTGATGTGCTAAGTTAGGTGTTTGGCTGCTTTGCATTATTTACACAATGTATTTGAACTCAGAGCAGCAGCAATGATATCTGATTCAAAATGAGATTCCTCTGATAGGAGGGAACAGGGAGACCTAGTTAGCCCCATTATCCAGCTGGTTTTGCCCCACCCCTTCTCTTCCTCCTCGCACTTAGTTAATTAATGCCAGGTTAATGAATTTGCGGGGCTCCGATTTGTTATTTTACAAAGGGAATTTATTGCCAAAGTAATAAATGTCACAACAAATGCACAACAAAGTGATGTAGATGGGGTCTGCCAAGAGCAGTATCTATCACACTATTGATTTTCTGGCAGTGGTGTCATGAATCCTTTTGTCATAAACTCAAGTACACCACACTGGAACCACGATCAATCGATGGGAGAACTGGTGTCACAGGCCTTTACAGAGTGCATTCCTTTTGTCAGAACCATTAACTGTGCACAGCACTTCAGAGCAGCTTGGCTGTCTGAAGTGAAGACTGCTATATTTCTTTCCTTCTTTCCTTCCCCTCCCCTTCCCCTCCCCTTCTTCCACACCTCCATCCTGTCCCTGCTTTTCCCATTTTATTCCTCTAGTCCTCTCCATCTCTCCATATGGAAGAATGAGACTGTCTGGGCTGCAAACTCCTTGACGACTGCTGCTCCTGGCTCTGTGGTGATCAGCCTGCAGAAGGGATTAATTCAAGTAGGCGAGCTGCATGATGCCAGTTTGTACATTTCATATCCTCTCCGCCACTCTACCCCTCCACAACAAACAACAACAACCCCCTCACCCCCTCCCTCCAACACGATGCCTTGTTATCGACTGGCACCATATCAAGTGACCCTGCTGAGAACTGACAAAAACTCACCCAACTGTGGCGACTGTGTTTGAGTGACAGGTAGCCCTGGGACTCAATCTTGGGACCATCTGGTTGGGAATTGAGCATTCAACCCCTTGTGCTACTCCACTGCCTTCTCTTTCTATTTTTAATTTACAGTTTCCACCTATTTTTTCCTTGCATTTCTTGCTGTTATGCAGGCCTCCCTTCTCCAATGAGTAAGTGAAATGGTGCCCTGTCTGGAGAAAGGTGCAACGTCATCAAACATGGTTTGGTAAATTCAAATGCGGATTTGGCATTCTGTTTTCAAGGCCTGTAAAGCGATGCTCAGGGACTAAACTCTCTCACACCGTCACTGTGGCTTCAGGAATTTTAGGTGTTAACACCTGGGCTCAAAGATCAGAAGGAGGCTTTATCAAAGCCAATGGCTTGATTCATCTTGGGTCTGAATTGATTACAAGCAAGCAAAGTGAGCTCGACATGAATGAACCTTATTCTAAGGTGATGACAGTTGTGATTCCATTTGAGTACATGTATTATGAATCTCCATCGAGCGCAATATCCCGCTGAGCTTCATGCACACCATCCCTGAATCTCTGACGTGTGCTGCCAGCCCACACGTCCCTGAGATGGGAGCCCAAGCCGTAAAGTTTATGCTACAACCTCTCCTCTTACAGAAAATTGAACAGCACCAGCACCAAGTTCCATTCCAAGTTCCAGGTCAACCCAACCTGGACATATATCACCATTCCATCAACCGCTGCAGAGTTGAAATCCTGGAACTCCCTCCCTACTGGGAATTCTGAGGCAAGTAACTCATGTCCTGACTCCAAAAAGCCTCTCCACTGTCTACAGGGCACAAGCCACCCCACTTACCTGGATGAGTGCAGCTCCAACAACACTCAAGAAGCTCGACACCATCCAGGACAAATCAGTGTGCTTGATTGGCACCCCATCCACCAACTTAATTATCCGCTCCCTCCGCCACCAGCGCACAGTGGCAGTAATGTGCACTTAATGCACGATGCGCTGCAGCAACTCACCAAGGCTCTTTTGACAGCACCTTCCAAACAGTGGCCTCTACCACCCAGAATGACAAGGGCAGCACTCACACGGGAACATCATGACCTGTAAGTTACTCCATGAGCCACACACCATCCTGGCATTGGAACTGTATCGCTGTTTTTTCAATGTCGTTGGATCAAAATCCTAGAACTCTCTTCCTAACAGCACCATGGGTGTACCTGCACTAGATAGGCTGCTGCGGTTCAGGAAGGCGGCTCACCTCCACCTTCTCAAGGGTAATTAGGGATGGGCAATAAATGCTGGTCTTGCCAGCGACGCCCACATCCCATGAAAGAATTTTTTAAAAATCACAGCACTGTGTCAGCAGCTTTACCACACGGTTCAAGAAGGCAGCTCACCACCACCTTCTCAAGGGCATCTAGAGATGGGCAATGAATGCCAGCCTTGCTGGTGATGCCCACATGGTGAATATAAAGAAGAATAAACGTACAACCTTAGGGCCTGCCATAGTTCATCCCATCAGCCTGAGTGGAACACGGTCAGTGTGCTGGAAAAGCTGCAGTGGGGATTAGGCATTTCTGATTCTATTCAACATTCCAGATCCAGAGATCACCAAGCGCACATCTGGAACTGGACCTGGCAAAACTGACACCTGGCCCTGTACACACAGTGCCGCCTGGACCCCACACATAATAGAAAACACTCAGCAGGTCAAGCAGCCTTCGGGACAAATGGTCAAGTTGGCCTATTAGGTAAGATTCTTAGGTCTTTTCCTAAGCATGGCTCATTGCTACTTCATGATCAAGTGATGGCAGAGGGAGCCCTCCCCCCACTTGGTCAACCTAAGTCACAGCACTACAGGAAAGAACCCAGTCTGAGAAAATCACATCCTCCCTAAAATCCTTTGAAATGAGTTTGAAGCCTCCACTGATCAATTTATCAACAATACCCCTGCCCTCCCTCCCTCACATAGCTCACAAACCAAGGCCTAGAAATAAGATGGCAATTTATCAGATGTTAAATGGATGCACTAGCCTCCAATTTGGTGGAAAGAAATCCTTCATTCGGAACCGAAAGGCCATCAACCTGAAACTTTAACCCTGGTTTTCTCTTTTACAGGTGCTGCCCGAACTTCTGAGTGTTTCCAACGTTTTTTGGCTTTATTCACGACAATCGCATTTGATTGTTGTGTACACATTGATTGGGATTTGAGGTACATTCTGTTGTTTCCCTGAATATCGGATGATTGGAAGAGATTCACTGCAGAATGCATCGCTTGAGTAAAATATCTGGAGTTTACCGCACAAATTAACAAATTAATAGGAAAGCGTGTACGCTGAAATGAGTTCGGATTTTTAAAATTTCCGTTCACTCAACAAAAAAAAATTTAGCAGGTATTCACATAAGTGAAGATGACAAAACCTGCTTAGGCCTGTGTACCGCCTTCCACTTATTAAGAGGAATTTGCTAATTCTGCAGCTCATCTGGAATTATCAAAAATATACTAGATTTGGTACTTCACTGCTGTCACTTATTTATAGAATGCTCTTTATGTAGCTTAACCCTTGTAGTAGCAAGGCAACTTTTTAACAATCACAATGTCTGCAGTTCATTTCTGACCGTACTCTGAAGGTTATAAAGGCGTGTTTTTCTCTGACTAACCTAGGACAGATGACAAGCTTGCTACAGTTTTGGGGCATTAATACCTTTGAAAGCTTATTGCAGTAGGTTTCAAACGTCACACTCTAGATGTCAAACGCTTGTGGTTTATGACATGTATCTCAGCTGCTATTATGCGGGACTGCATGTCAATCTATACCTAAAAAGATGTAGATTGTGTTTCAGTCAGAATGGTCCAGGCTGCAGAATGTGCATTGCCTCTATAGAAAAGAAAATAAAGGACATGAATTTATGCAGTGTCTTTCACAATCTCAGGTTGGCTCAAAGTACTTTATGGCCAATGGAATAGGCAATCACTGTTGTAATCTGGGAAACGTGGCAGCCAGTTGCACACAACAAGGTCCCACAAATGTGAAAAATGATCAGATCCTCAGTTTTAATGATGCTGGTGGAGGGATGAATATTGGCCAGGACATCAGGGTGAACTCCTCTCCTCTTTTTCACAATAGTGCCATTGGGTCTTTTATGCCCATTTGAGAGGGAAGATGTGGGCTTTGTTTTAACTTCTCACCCAAAAGACAGCACCTCCAACCGTGCTGCACTCCCTCAGTGCTGTAGTGAAGTGTCACCATGGAGTAAATGCTCAAGTCTCTGTGTGTAACAGTGGCGATATTATTCTCCATGCATGGACTGTATATTGTTCTATACTTTTTTTCCCCCAATTTCCTGCCCTGAATGCTTTGACTTTAGTTAGATTTTGGCTTCAGAGGCACTGCCATCTCTTCTGTAGCTTGCCTCCATGGTCATTCCTCACACGTCAACAGTCAAGGTTTGATCTTCCTTCTTGCCCACACTCTTAGACCTTCCCATTTTTTGGAATTTTGAACTTAGAACATGGTCTGTGTCCATGCAACCCAAGGGATGGTTCTTTTACAACATTAAAGATCACATCGCAAAGGATGGATTATAAATCAATGTGAATTTTACGCTACTGGTGGTTCACTATTCTAACCTAAATATTCAACAACTCTGCAATATTTCTGCAGCACCAATCAAAGAATTGACGTGCTGATATTCTATTCAAGCATTGACAGGTTTAAATGGGAAGAAAGTGAAAATGAAGTGGCATTGGAGAAGGTTGACAAATGAATAATTGATCTGCTGTGAATTGTTATTCTTGGACAAGGACTTCTATCCAACAGGAGTGGATGGGAACAGCACAGTGTCATGTTCTGCATGAGTTTGGCACATGTTATTCAGAAGGCAGTGCATTAACCATCAGAACCAGAAAAGGTAATTACCCCAATTAAACTCTGTATCTTTGCTAGTGATTCATCTTAATCAACAGCATGAAATTCAGAGGGAAATTGAGGGGGTTGGGGAGAGGGAAATGGATACTTAGGTAATTCAATAATAAAGATCAGGATTCATAAGAGGTTTCATTCAGTGTCAGTACTCTAGGAGCCAAAGCATTTATTCTTGTTCTCTAAGACAAAAGCAAAATACTGCGGATGTTGAAAATTTGAAATAAAAACAGAAAATATTGGAAACACTCAGCAAGTCAGGCAACATCCATGGAGAGCAATACAGGGTTAATGGCTGGGAATTTTCCAAGGTAGCAGGGGTCCCACCACCAGGGCCATAAGGGGGGGAAGTGGTGGTGACAGGACCCAGGGCCAGATCTTATTCTTTGATGGGAAGTGGGTAGCAAGGCCAGTATTTCTTGCTCATCCCTAATTGTCCTTGAACCAAGAGGCTTGTTAGGCCATTTCAGAGGGCAGTTAAGAGTCAACCACATTACTTTGGATCTCAAGTCACATGTAGGCCAGGTAAGGACAGCAGATTTCCTTCCCTAAAGGGGCATTAGTGAACCAGATGGATTTTTTACAGCAATAATTTCATGGTCACAATTACTGAGACTAGCTTAATATTCCAAATTTGTTAATGCCATGGTGGGATTTGAACACATGTCCCAAGACCATTAGCCTGGGCCTCTAGATTACTAGTCCAGTGACATTACCACTATGCCACCATCACCCCCAGGGCCATGTTTTACAGGCAGCAGCCAAATAAGCGCCTGCTGCTGGGCCTGCCAACCAATTAAGGATGGGAGCCCACACCCAAGAGCTGCCAGTCCAATCAGGGGCCAGCAGTTCAGCAGCATCAAGAGTGCCACTGAGAGCAGTGGCCACTGCTGGGGTTGCACCTGGAGGAAAAGCACACAACAATGGATGTATGCCTCACAAGCAAGTAGGTGGGATCTGGAGCCAGTGGTGGAGGGGGAGTGGCAGGTGGTGCTGATGCCCTGGAGGCAGCCTGAAATGTTGGCCTGGGTTTTCCCAACCTTTCGTGGCCAGGCTCAGAGTTGGGAAGGATGGCATAATGGAATGGGAATGTGTCAGGTGGTGCGGCCGATGCCTTCCTGCTGCCATACCATTTCGCCAGAGGCAGGAAAGCTGGCAGATGGCTCACCCGCCTGGAGACCAATAAGCCACCTAAGTGGATAATTAAGGGCCTCTTCTCACCTCCACTGTCATTTTACCCATGTCTGGAGGGGCTTCCGTCATGTGGGGAGACTGGCAGGTAAACCGTGGCGGGCTCCCAGTGTGTTCTGGGTGGGGGTGCCTCCTTTTTTGGGCAGTCTTGGGCCTATGGAAGGGGCCCTCCTTCACAGTAGCAATGGCTATCCAATTAGTCACACTCTCCTGACCTTTAACTGAAGCCCTGCAATTGTTTTCCTTTTTAAGTATAAACCCAATTCCCTTTTGAAAGTTATGACTGAATCCTATCCTAGCACTCTCACAGGCAGTGCTTTTCTCCTCACCCACTCGATCGAAAATCTTCATGATTTGAATGTCTCTGTTACATCTGGCTGTTGCCTTAGAGCAATCCCAGCTTCTCCACATAGCTGAAGCCCCTCAAACTGCGGGCAGTTCATCTATGGGAGGGCAAAAATAGGCAGCAGCTGCCAGCCCTCACATTTATTCTATCCCTTCCTCAAACCCTTTCACATTGCTACCTCTCTCACCACTTTCAAAAGCTTCCTCCAAACAGATCATCTACCCTAACCTCTTTCTTAGTAACTGTTCTATCTCCTACTCTCTACTTTAAGCACCGTGAGTCATTTTGGCTTCTGCCAGGCCTATAAGGTTTATAGTAGAAAAATTATTCACTTTTTGTGGGCATGAATCCTGTGAGCCACAATAAACAGCACATAAAGAAGACACACGTTTAAGTTTTAAGTGCTTAACTGTGAAGACAAGTTTTCCAGGATCTATGTGGTTTCATTCTAATATTTCTTTTCACTAGCTGTAGGGAGGGTAGAATACCAAACACCATTTAATATATCTTGTAATTTGGCAGTAATGTGGTAATATATGCAACCTGGCAATAAATATTCACTTAATAAGAACTCACAACACAAATGATTTGGTTAATAAGAGTGGATACAGTGTCGAGATACAGGATGGTTTAGAATTTGCTCTCTCCAATGATTCAACAGAAGTATTAATTTCTATCAGGTATTTGCTTGGTTGGAGTTGACTGTCTCTTACAGACTCCTGCACTTTTTAAAGGAGAATATGTGGTAATGCAGTACCACTGGTTCACACATCCGCAGTAAATAGGCTGCACACTTAATAAGAATGGACATTGTAATGATGGTGGAGCACTTTGTGGAGAAATCAATTGGGTTTGCTTAACTGCAGTGAGCAGAGGACTCTGTGTTTCCAGCCATACTATGTAGCTTGCATTTTTAACACAGATTGTTGGGAGTGGGGTTGGTGGGAGGTGGTGGGGTGTTGGAGGTGGGGGGGATGGGGAAGGAGATTACCATAGCAACAGGAAGTGCAAGTCTCAGATTGCAGCACTGTGGACCTGACCATGACCCCCACGACTTCCTTGACAGATGCAGGTCAGCATGAAGTCAAGTCTAGGGCTGTTAGTGAGCTGCCACTACGCTAGACCTTTGCTACAGTCGCTGACCCTGACCTTTGACACCAACCCTTCTCTCCAGCCTGGGCTGCTCTTCTTTAGTGTGTGGAGTCCTTTTTGTGAGGAAACAATTAACCCGTTCACATCCAGCTAATGCAGTGAATGTAATGCGATTGCTGACATACTAAAATGCAGCATTGCCAGATGGTACTTACAAATTAATATTGATCTGTTGGGAAATAATTTAAACAACAATGATATGGCAACCTTGCATGCAGCTTATGGGTGACATGTAGGGCATGAATCCTTCCCAGTTTCGTTTTCAGATTACAAACAGTGAACTCTCGTTATCACAAACCCCTCAATGTAACAAATTAACCCACTCCTGATAAAAGTTGCATTAAAGCTTGCATTATAATCAAGCCTCAGAAAAGTGAAACTTTGGGAAATATAACTGAAAGGAAAGACATTTCTCTTAAACGTTTGCTTTCCCTCCCCCCACCCCGCACCCCCCTGCTCTCCTCCCAACTTCCATTCTTACCCAAAGTTAAATGTAAAGGCAGGATGTCTTCCCCGCTATTTTCCAAACCTGATCTGTTCGGCTTTCTGGTTCTACATATTCCAATGCTGAAATGAAATTTTTATTTCGCTACTTGGATTGTTTCACAGCCTTTTACTATTGTAATAATTCACTTAAAACGCATCCTCGGCGAAAATATGCTCTTTGAGAATTAAATCACAAACCACATCATTCAGAATGCCGTACTTGGCCCTCCGTGTTATTTACTGCACTTTCAAGCTTTTCGATAAAAACTTTTATGTCATTGCCACCTGGATTGTCCCCCACTCTTATCCCATACACCCCTTCGCTCTCCTGGGTTCTACATACTTAGTTTTGACCTCTAGGAAGGTGGTGGGATGGGGGTTGGTGGTGAGGGCATGAACTGCCCCTTGACCCCTTTGTCAATATAGCTTAAGGGAGTAACTCAGTACTGGCATACAACTAGAAAAAGCCCATGAAAAGGGGCATCGGCCCGGTCTCAAAATGTGCTTTCTCATTTGGAGTGCATTAATTTTTGGAGTCGGACTCGTTGGATTTACAGGGCCTGACTTTGACAAACGCTTTTAACAACATTTCCAACTGAAAGGTCGTGGAGGGATAAAGATGGACTTGCATTTATGCAGCACATCTCACAACCTCAGGAGTTCCCAAAGTGCTTTATCCAATGAGGCACTTTTTGAATTGTAGTCATGTTTATGATGTAGGAAATACGGCAGCCAATTTGTGCACAATAAGGTCTCACAAGCAGCAAAGACAAGAAACGGCTATATCATATGGTTCAGTGATACGAATTGAGGGATAAATATTGGCCAGAACACCAGGATGAACTCCTCAGCTCTTCAAAGTAGTGCCTTGGGATTATTTATGCTCACATGATAGGGGAGGTGGGCTCTTGATTTAACTTCCCACTTAAAAGATGGCACCTCCAGCAGCGCAGCGCTCCCTCAGTGCTGCACTGGAATGTCAGCCTCATTGTTGTGCTTCACTCTCTGGGGTAGGACTTGAACCCACGATCATCTGATTCAGAGGCAAAAATGCTACCCACTGAGCTACCCACAGCTGGCTGAGGGTTGGCCAGCTGCACCGCTATGACCCAGCCTTCACTTTTCCTGCCCACCACCCCCCCTCCCACTGCTCCTCCGCCTCCTACTGATGCCATGGATGAGACCAAGAGGCCACAGTGCAGAAAAGGATGGGCCCATGGCTTTCCATCCTGTGCCCTGATGCATTGGCACTTTTTCAAGCCCGGAGGGTCATGAAGGAAGACGAGTTTTGAAAATGCGTGTATGCAGTTTTACTCAGTATGGCCCCTGAACTGACTTTAAACCTGACCCACTCTGGCAGCCTTTGGTTTGAACCTCTATGAAGATGATTATGATATTGACTGACAATTTTCAGCTAAATGAGAGATACTCAGTTCGATTGGAGACAGTGCAGTCAACTGTCATTTTAGCGTAGAGTTGTTGCCAAGGCTGGAAATGTGATTGACCAGACACTTTGTCACATGACATGGCCTTTACATGTCATATATCTTTTCATATTAGCCATCCATTGTATTGCTATTGCTAAGTTCATGTGATTTCACTCCCAAACATAAGTACTTTAAAAGCAATTCCTGAACACAACTTTCCTGTTAGGTTCGATTTTTAAAAATTGCTTTAGCTGACTCACTGTGGATCTGAGAGGGTTGCAAGGTTTGACAAAGTAAGAATTGTAAAATTTTCTTTGCGAAGAACAAGTTGCTTTGACCCCACCAGCTGTATGTTTTTTAACCTCACTCTCTCTTTCCTGAAGCATTTGCCCATGCCCCGACGCACCCAGTTATTTTGCCCTGTTTGATGTGTATGTGCCCAGACAGTGATTGTCGGCAGGCTATTCTGTCATGGGGGTATTATCGCCACGCCGGAACCTGTCCTCATCGATACAATCCCACATATACACACACGAACACACACACACATACGCACGAACACACACACGAACACACACACACACGCATGAACACACACACACACGCATGAACACACACACACATGAACACAGACACACACATGAACACACACGCACGAACACACAGATATCAATCTAAGTTTGGGAACTTTGGCTGATATCTTTTTCTCTCTCTGTCTCCCAGTTCAAAGGGCTTGAGGTAAAACATAGGGTTTGTCCGATTGCCCCAGCAGAAGGCAATGAACTCTGCACTGAAATTCATTGTCTTGATGTTAGTTTTAACTGAAACTAAGGTCAGAATCATCCCAGATTGGCACAAAGTGTGGTAGCGGACTGGAAAAAAAGTCATCTTAGGGTTTCACGTTGTGTCATCCCATTCCCCTCATTAATTATGCAGTCACAGGAAACACGCTGTCTCGCTGGCAGGCAGCCTCCCATTGGCCCACCACACCATTACCTCACCGCTTCCTCACGCAGGGTGCCATATATAAACTGCAGCCGCACGAGCACTTCTCAATGTTTGCAGCCCAGGACTGCTCCGATGCAGACATGACCCCAAAAACCAAGAAGAGTGCAGCCCCCCGATTCAGTAATGCATCCTTGGACATTCAGTAATCCATCCCATACCGTCTGGACACTGTGGAGGCCCACTGCAATGTCCTCTATCCCCACTCTGGCTGCAGGAGGCCCATCAGTCTCACCACTCCGGCTTGGGAGGCAGTAGCGGAGGTGGTCAGTGCTAATGCTGCACACAAGACATCGGTCGTCCAGTGTAGAAAATGGATGAATGATCTCATCTGTGCCGCCAGGGTAAGGCAACCATCTCATCACTCTGAACTCACATGCTCACAAATCCATCGCACATTCACTGGCATCTCACTCACTGCCAGCTCAAGGGACATCACCACTCAGCCTCTCAGACATACCCTCACATCTCCATCTGGCCTCCTCAGCCCTCACCATCTTGAGGCCACTTGCACAGATCAGCCTGTGCTCCCCCCACACACACCCTGGGATACCCCCCTTCCCCAGTACAGCCCTCACCCTGCAGCCGTTGAAAAGCCACTTGCCCGAGGCCACTTCCCCCCACCTTCCCCAAGCAAGCTCTAGCCCCGCAGCCATTGAAAAGCTACCCCTGCCTTATGGCTGGTCTGGTAGGTAGAGACCTACCTGTGGTGCTGCCTGTGAAGCCTGGCGCTGATGACCACGAGTGCTGCCTGAAGAAAGGTAGGCAAACAAACCTCGAAGTCCCGAGTGAAGTGCAGCCCGCCAGGGGCACATCGCTTATGCACAGGTGTGAAAGACGTTGGCGTACAATCAGCCCGGATGATCCAGCGTGGGAGGATGATTCCAGCGAGCAGGACTTGTAATGAGATGCTAAAGTATTGAAATTCGGTTCCCGACATGTGGCGTTGGGAAACGCGTTCAGCCATTAACGATTGCAAACTGGTTTCATGACAATGTGGAACTGTCTTTTGGCCATCTCGCCATATTGTCCCTCCGCCCACCCCGCACCCCCGCCCCCGCACCCCTGCCCCCGCCGCCATGACATCCGATTCCAACAAGGCCGGAAAATTCCGGCCTAAGATAAAAGTCAGAAATAAAAATGCTGTCGAGGTTTAGGAGGCTGTGCTGCAAACTCAATGTTGGGGACTATCTGGTCACAAAATGGTCAGCTTATTCAACCAAACACGTGCAGCTACTGCAGGAAATGGTGAAGGTTCAGTAACAGCGTTGGGCCGCAGTGTAGCATGAAGCACCTTCTGTTCATCTATGTCGAGGGCAAGTGATTGTTTTATCACTCTGGCTCAGGCACCAGCATTTTCACTCTCTCAAAGAACTGAATTTTCAGCCCCTAACCGGGTTTGGGTTCGGAGGCAGGTGAGAGATAATAATAACCCTGTGGACGAGTGTTCCGGTTCCCCAGCTCCATTTCACCTCTGGATCACTTTTGTGGAGGCAGGATCAGGGGCTGGCGCATGGTGTGTAGCCAGCAGGATTTATTAAGAGCCCAACTGAGGCCAACCAAAGGAGGCCGACTTGGTTTTTCAGTTGGTCTCCAGGTCCCTGCAGGTGCCAGGGGACAGAGAGGGCGCCTGGAGGTAGGTAGCTGGTTGTAGGTCGGGAAAAGGGCGGGGAGGGCAACATGCCAGACAGGCCTAAGGCCCTCCCTACCTGCCTGGGTGCATGAGCAGCCACAGGCCACCCTGCAGGGGGGTTTCCCTACCCCTCCACCCCCACACCCACCACCCTGTCAATACACATATGGGTAGCCTGACTGTTGAATCTATTCTTTTAATTAAAGATTCAACAAAGCTTTTGAAGTACCCTCTCTCTTACTTACCTTTCATTGCAACCTGCTACTCCTCTCAGCTGGAAGCCTCTGATTGGCTCTCCAGCATCGAGACCCCACACATCATCCTTAAATGGATGCCAAACCTGTGCCCAGGCCAATTAAGAGGACCCCCCCCACTAAAAAATCCCAATGAGTGAATGGTCCTCCCCTGGGGGATCTAGCTTGGCACCCGGAAATAATTCTGACCCCAGAGGGAAAATGCAGCCCCAAGATTTTGTCTCCAAAATTGCACTATGAAGCATACAACCAACGATGGACATGACACTTCCTTCAGGGCCACCCAGCCTGTCCCCTATAGCTGTGCATCAAGCTCCCCACCTCACCCAAAAAACACACAACCTCCAGGGAGTGGCAAACAATCAGATCTGAAGCACATTGTACCACATTCTAAGTTTGCAGGTTTTGTAACCATGAATTTATTGTTGCAACTGCAATAAGGATAAGACAAGCAATATCACCATTTCAGGCCCTTTATACTGATTACCCTTCTCATTCACACTCTTCAACTGCAGCAACATCTTGCATCTATATGGTACCTTCAACAGCGTAAAATGTCCCAAGGCACAGCACAAGAGCATTATCAAACAGGATTTGCTAGTGAGTCACATAAGGATATATATAGAAGGACATATGATCAAAAGCTTGGTCAAAGAGGTTCTAAGGTGTGTCTTAAGGGAGGAGAGAGAGGTAGAGAGGTGAAGAGGTTTAGGGAGGGAATTCCAGAGCTTAAGGCCTTGCCAGTTGAGGGCACAGTCGCCAATGGTGGAGTGATTAAAATCAGGCATATGCAAGAGGACAGACTTGGAGGAGTGCAGAGATCTCGGAGGACCGGGGAAGGTTAATTATTTTACTTGAATCGACAGCTCGGTGTTGCTGACACAAACCTGCCAATAGCACATTCAGCACTAGCTCCTGTGCATGTCTGCTATTTGTTCAAGAGAAACAAAGCTTCCATCTGTTAGGCAGTGTGTGTGTGTGTGTGTTGGTGGGGGCTGGTGGGGTGGGGTTCCTAGGAAATGCATTTCACTTATTCGGTGTCACACTGTTGAATCTGCCAGGTTGTACTAATCACATAACTATTCCCCAATGGGCTCTCTGGCTGAACTCCAAAATTCCTGTAACAATGTTTTTTTACCCTGGTAAATCAAAGCCAAAGTGATCTGCAGTGTCCTGAAAGGGAAGATTTATCATATGAATGATTTCTGAACAATATCATAAATCAGGAAGCAATAGTTGCAGATACCTTCATCAGGCATTTATGCAAACATTCAGAAATGCAGTGATTAAAAGGGAATCTGTAGGTGTTGCCTAGCTTGGTCTGTATTAACCTGTTGTTTCTCTTTGCCCAAAAGACAAAAGGTTGAATGGCTTTTGGTTTCTGGGGTTTGATGGTAAGTGGTGGGTTGGGGTGTTGGTGGGGGAGGGATCATTGGCAGGGAGCTACCTGAAACGGAGTGTTGGTGAGGCAGATAAAGGTCACGCATACAAAAATGATTTCATGTAATTGCTTCAGCCAGCTCGAGAAGGGACCGGCAAATTGATCAGTTCACTGTACCATTATCAAGACCATGAATACAATTGTCGAATCTTACAACACAGAAAGAGGCCATTCAACCCATCATGCCTGTCCTAGCTCTTCTAAAGAGCTATCCAATTAGCACCACTCCCTTGCTCGTTCCCCAGAGCCCTGCAAAGGATTGTTTTTCAATGGCACTGCGCTGGCAAGTACAAGATGTCTGAGAGGTTTTCTTGGTGGAGCCCTTTTCTAATTACTTTTTTCACATAGTTATTCAGTGGCACATGGGGGCACTGTGTAGCCCCCTCTGTAGGAGCTTCAACAGTCACAAAGGTATTTTCGATTAAAATTGTCTTTGCAGACAGCCTGGACTCTATTTGTCTCAATTGGTAACCTCTCTGTGTGTGTTTACGTGTACATGGGCAGGAGTTTTCGCTGAGTGGGTGGGCGCGCGCCTGACCCACTCAAGGGTAAAATGGCGTGCGATATTTCGGGTGCGCCTGGGAGTCAGCAGCACACCCGGCAACAATTAAAAGGCCGATTAAGGCCAGTAACAAGGTAATTAAATGACATTTTTTGCTGCCCGTCCGACCTTACGGTTGACGGGCAGGCAAAAAGGCCAAGCGGCCTTTACATGTTTTAGGAAACCTCATCCACAGGCGGGATGAGGTTTCCAACAGCGATTAAAAATAAAATATAAATGTTAACATTTCATTGCAAGAACAAGTCCCTGCTCATGTAACAGAGCCACATGAGGGGGCATGGCATTTAACAATTTAAAATTGTTTATTTTTAATTCTTAAACTCTTCATCTCCCTGAAGCAGCTCCGTGCCTCAGGGAGCTTTTCCAGCGCGCATTTGCGCGCATGCGTGAAGTTGCACATTTGGCCTCGCCCCCTTCCCCCCCACAGGCTGCGCTGAGCGCTGTCGCGTGTGTTTCACGCTGGGCGGGCCTTAGTTGCCCCTCAACGTGAAATCACGGTCCGGCTCCGGTCGTGGGGGGCGGTCAGCTGCCCGACCACTCCTCTCCTCCCCTGCCGAGCCCACCCAACGAGGGAAAAATCCTATGTGTTCTTGTGTGTGTGTGTGTCTGTGTGTTATGCCATTGAATATGTATCAACAAATTGTGAAATTTCAGACATGAAAAGATAATATTGGGAAGTGGTTTTGCAAGAGGACTTACCCATTCCTTTCCCTGAGCCTGACAATAGCTCACTCTCATCACCATGCATGACAAGGGGAGATTTGACATACTGATAGTGATGCTACTAAGTGCTACATTACTGCCAGGGATAAATGTGGGTGAAGGTCAGTGATCCCATTGATTCCCAGCTTCTGCTGCCAAGAAAATTGCACCCTGAAAGACAAACCATACATTTCCTTCCAAAGAAATATGAGTTTGAAACAAACTGCCAAATGGCTATCTCTGTTATATAAAGGATTGCAATTCCTGTTGAGTCAAATTGAATGTTATTGGCTTTCTTTTGTTTTAATGCACAAGCTTCAAGCAGGTCATTCAGTTCTTGTGGTTCAGCCTGTTGTCTGGGTCCTTTTTCAGGGCATAGATCCCTTTCACCTCGATTACCAGGGTACAAACTCTGTATTCTAAATATGGTATGGAACAGGCGAGAAACAGCACCCACATTACCCTGACTGCATTGTTTCTCAGCATCTACCACCATATCGAATTCAAGACATCATACTGACATTCAGCTCCAGCTTTTTCTTTGCTAGCACCTTAGCGGAGCAGCCCATTTGCCATATCTAGCAAAATGGCTAACTCTGATTGGCGACCTGTTTCGGATTTTAACAGAGAAAACGTCCCCTCTCCTGCAAGACTGAAATATGATCCCAGGAGACTGACTTTGCGTACTTTTGCTTTCGTTCTGTGAAGATTCTACCATTTTGAAACTCAAAACTAAACTTAACTTGAATCTGACGGGTATTCATTTGTGTTTTCTGAACATGACATCATTGTTTGATGTATGTGGGCCACTTTTGATTTACAATTCGCGAATAAGGACTTCCTGTTTAATTGTCCCTAACTTTAAAAAAAAAATTCATTCTTTGAGTGAAGGCAACATTTACACGATAGTATTTAGTGCCCATCCCAAGTTGCCCTGAGGGCATTAAAGAGTCAGCCAGATTGTGGGAATTAAGTCACATGTAGACAAGGCGGGGTAGCGTTGACAAATTCATTTCTCTGAAAGATGTCAGTGAAGGGGTTTTATGTTTGCACCTATTGTGCATTCTCAATGATCAGTTCCTGGTGCTAACCCACAAATTACTAGAGATATCAAATTGAAGTTTGCAACTCGCCATGGTGAGATTTTAACGCGTAGCTTATGGATGACTAGGCCAGTAGACAACTAAGCTGCTGTGTCCTGTGCTTTAAAGAATCTTTAGTGGCCTAAAGAGAACTGGCATTGCCGCCTGTAATGCTGCATGTTCACCAGTTGATGAGATGTTACTGACCGTTAGAGGGGCAGAGATCTGTAACGCCAAGTCCCCCACCCTGTTGGTGCTTGTCGTGTTTCCAGTGGACCCGGTGAATGGGTGGAGTGGATTTACTGCCTGAATCAGACACGAGTTTCATTACCACAAACTAGAGATGTTGTCACACTATTATGATGTCTGCTGCATCTTCATCTGGTCTTTACATTGCATCTACCCTACTTTAAAAAAGCGCTGATATGAATGAGCTTCCTGGGTATGTTTCTAATTGCAGACCAGTACCCTGAAGTAAACTTAAATTGCCAGGAAAAGTTTTATTTAGCAACCTAAAAGCCAATTTAGTCACATTTCCCTATGTTCTTTTGTGTTCCTGACATGTTCCAATGCTTTTCAGTTTTATTGCACCCAGCACAGCTACTGGGCCAGGATTTTATGGCCCCTCCCACCCGATGAGATATTACGGTCCCGCTGAACTGAACGGAGATGTAAATGGCTCGTTGCCTCCGCCAGGGGCAGACACGCTGCGGCGGGGCTGTAAAACCCTGACCTTAGTGTCAATGGGTTTCCCAGTGGGAATTCTCCTATCTGAGGTTATTAAAAGAACAGCAGGGAAAGCAATGGCAGGATGCTCGACAGCTCACACTGTGTGTGAGGTGCCCATGTCGTTGGTACATATGCACCTGCTTTTTGCACATGTAACCAGAGGCTGTTTCACCATATGCAGAGCTTTTAACTTTAAAATTACAGCAGATTTGATGGCACATGCACAAAGTGGCTCAGAAGCACCAGTGGCATCCCACTGTTTTCAGTGATGTTGCATGGAAAATGGTAAACCAGGGCAGTAATTATCCGGCAAAGTCTAATGCCACCAGTAATATTTGCATTTATTGATAACCAAGCTACCTTACATCAATTGTAGGAAACTATTTTTACAGGGAGCAAGTCAGCAGCAAGTCAAATGCAGCATCGTAGCAAATGTTGTAAGGAGGTTACTAACATGCATCATCGGAGTTGGCACACCGTCCCCTCATTTCCTCCTGGGTATGTTGCATTGATATCTTGTGGAGATGGAGTGGCATGAAGGGCAATCCTGAATGCAACCAGCTCTTGCAGGATTGCTCCATCACTTACCTGCTGGTCTATCTCTGCACATAAGATCTCCCTTCTGCTTACTTTGACCTGTATTATTTCAGCACCCTTCCTCTTCAGACTTAGCAAAGGTTGCCTCGGGCTGAGATGCTTTTTGAGCCTCCTAAAGGTCTACAGAATTCTAGTCCCCTATTGCACACACTTAGGCTCCATCCCTTCGAATTTCACTTGCACACCAAGCTTGCACACCCATCAGCTGTGTGCTTCATGTACCTGGCCAGGCTGCTGCTGGATCAGTGAATAATTACAAAAATTTGGATAACTCGGAAAGTATCAAATATTACATTCTGGTAGCCCTAGCTCTTGGCCATTGAAGTCTGGTTACAGTAGGTGATGTAAATGGGGACTAAAGGCCCCATGATAGAGTGCCATATTCAGGAGACATCTGATGGCCAATGAGCTTTCTCCAGAACAAAAGCAAAAATACCCGGCTTTTAGAGCTATGGACAGGAACTGCTTTTGGACAGTTTTAAGCTCAGCACTGACTGGTCTGGAGTTTTACTATTTAGACCCTTTGCTCAAGAATTGTGGCAACAGAGGTTAAAGGACACTTAAAAAAAAAACCCAAAACCTTCTAATGTGCAAAGGGAAAAGTAATGCTGCTGTTGTAAATGAGTGAAATACAGGACAATGAAAAATACACTTATGCTCATTCAAGTGATACTTTTGGTCATTTGCCACTGAAAATAAGATTTGGATGGAAGAAGTAACCATGACAACAACAACTTGATTTATATAACACCATTAATATATTAAAGCCTCCCAAGACGGTTTATGAAAATATCTGAGGCTGTAACTCAGCGGTTTAATGATTCCTGCTTCAGGGATTGATTCAGAGATGGTCGCCATGAATTCAATAGTACAAAATTACAAGGTGGGGGAGGGGGGTGCCATGTGTACACATTTCGATACATCATCGTCTGCGTTGCATTTGGTTAGTGACTGTCACAATATTGGCTGTCGTAGTACCGTGTGCTTTAAACGATGCGGACCTCATGTCCACTGCAGCAGGAAAGTGAGTAATTGAAATGAAGAGAGGATACGTTGATGATGGAGGTCCAGTTGTTGAGGGCACTGATGTCTGATGCCTCTGATGCATCATAACTTGCAAATGTTATTTTAAAAATCTTCTATACAGCAGACATATGCTCCTCTATTTGTGCATGAAATGTGGGCACACACACCACATGCTATGCTGATTGTCGTCTTTATACCTTCAAGCCTGGAGTTTTATTGTCGGCAAGTCCTTCATACTTTGCTTCCTTTTTTTGCACCTTTCTGTCTCTTGACAGCTGCACCGTATCAGTCATTTTATAAGCGAATGGCTTAACAAAGAAACATAGTAAAATTTGAATGGTGCTGGGATGGTTAGGAACAATTACTGAAATGTCTTTATTTGCTGATAGGCCTTGATTTAAGCCTGAGGCTTTACTTCCTTTTTCACTGTTCTATTCAGCCTTCCGGAGATTGAGATTTATATGAGTCTCTCAAACCTGGAATCAGAGGCAGAAAATGAGTTGTTTGCGGATGGAGGGTGGAATAGATGGAGAGATGAGTGAAAGAATTAAGAAAGAAATCTATAGATATTTATCTATGCAGGAAATCTTAATTCCATGGTGGACCCTGATCCTCCAGCTCTTTATGAAAGAGCATTTGGAATGTTGGCTTTATCTGGTGTAATCTTGTGCCTCACATAGTGAACAAAAGCTATCCTGAGAGGTACTGTCCACTGAAATGTTGTATATCTATGTATTGAAATGCCTTTTTTGAAATGGTTGAATGAAAAATCCAGTAAAACAAGTCAAACAACATTTCAATAAGCCAGACTGTCTATAACACCCATTTACACTAACAGAAAATCCTCACAGCAATGAACCTGAATTTTGGATTAAATAAGACACTGCTCATTTAACCCTTTGAACATTGAGTCATTCTCTCTGCAATAACAACAGCCTGCATTTATATAGCACCTTTAATTTAGACAAAAGTCCCAAGATGCTTCACGCATATATTATGGAACAAGGAAGGTTATCTCTCTAAGGAAAAATCAGCCAAAATTTGACGCTGACCCACATGAGGAAATGTTAAGGCAGAGTTTGGTAATAGAGGTAGGTTTTAAGGAGTTTCTAAAAGGAGGGAAGTGAAGGAGAGAGGTGGAGAGGTTTATGTTATTTTCTTCTCTGCAACATAAATGTACCAAGGGTATACAAGGCGTGTTGAAACAATAATGTGGGTTCTTCATTTGAAGCTAAGACTATATACGATAGTATATATAAGGTAGATTAAGGTAGATATAGAAGATAGATTTCCTAGGAGGTTATACATAGTAAATCTGATCTCTACCCTGCTGCTTGCAGACTGCCTGCATGTCATGGTATTAATAGATCACATATTGTTGAGACAGAAATGATTGACAATAGCTTAAGACACACTCCCTTAAAGGTACATGCACATCATATCACAACATCCCCCTTTTTTTATGCTAAGGGTTTCCCCTTAAAGAATCAAACTATTTACATGACAGCAAAATAAAATAACATTGTGCCTGATTGCACATGAAGCAATAAATTTACAAGTTTCTGCTAGTTGCTGCCTAAAAGACATGAGTTACAGGCAGTGTATTCTGAAGTTGTGCTTCACTTGCAGTTGATCATTGAGTGTTGACCATAATTTATCTGGAATTAGATAAAATTAGGTTGTTGGACAGACCTGATGTGTTCAGTCTGTGGATGCCCCCATTGCCAATAGCAATTTTATTTTTTAATGGCTTGTTTATCTGGTTCAGAAATATTTATCAGGCCCAGAAAACAAAGCTCAACATGCTGTTGGAATGAGGTGAACTCAGGTAGGAGATCTGTTGCTTTCTAATTGAGTGTTGGAAATGTTGTGGTCATCTTTTAGCATTTTGGAGGACTTTTAATGCTATCTGGAGCTTTTGACAGCTATGAAAGTTTCCTCCAGCTCTTTTAGAGTGAATTAAGCTCTGAGTTGCAGTTGCTTTAGTGGCCACTGCCTTAGCTGGTCAGAGGTTTTTGTTTGACTGTAATGATGACGTTATCCTGGGTTTAGCAGCAAGCTCCACCCACAAAAGCAGTGATTAAAGCAGGGAAATGGCTGGAGACTTCAAAAATGAAAGCAAACAGTGGAAAAGGCCTTTTTTGGAGGCTTCCTCCCACTGATAGGAGCTGTAACTGGATGGATTTTTCATCTTAGACCAGTCTACAGTATTTTACTTCCCCAGAAGCAGAAATAATGGACTCCCTCTAGTCTATGAGTTCTGCTTACAGTGAGAACCTCCAGAATTTGCCATTTAATTTCTGTTCCTGCTTAAACTTGGTAACAGATGGACTTTTACTACTTAAGCTCTCCCAAATTCAATCAATCTTAATGGGACCTGATGCCCGCTAGCTGGAGTGAAGCGCAAACCCAGAATGGAGGTATGGTGTGTAGATTCCCTACAGCGCTGATGAACCCTTACACAAAGAGCAGAATATTGCACCCTCAGGCGGGCGCATACCCGACCCGAACAAGCGTAAAATGATGTGCAATGACTCGGGCAAGCGTCCCGATGTCTTTGTGAACTTGCGCGATATTTTGGTCGATGGGCATGCACGGGAGTCGGCTGCCGACAATTAACAGGCCTGTTAAGGCCATTAAGGATCTAATTAAATGAAATTTTTCGCTGCCCGTCCAACCTAAAGGTTGGCGGGCAGACGAATAGGCCAAGTGGCCTTTGGATTTTTTGTGAAACCTCATCCACGGGCGGGGTGAGGTTTCGATCAGCGATTTTAAAAAAAATTAAAATTTTTCAAACTAATCTGTAACATGTCCCTGCTTATATGGCAGAGCCACATAAGGGGACACGTCATTAACATTTCTAAATTCTTCATCTTTTATTTTCAAAAAGCTTCATCTCCCTGAGGTAGCTCTGTGCCTCAGGGAGCTTTTCCTGCGCGCAACCACACGCATGTGTGAAGTCCCACGCTCGCCCTCCTCCCCCCGCCCACACAGGCAGCGCTAAGCGCTATAGAGCGTGATTCATGCTGGCTGTTAATTGGCCAGCCAGCGTGACATGGCGATGGCGGCCTGACTGCGGGCAGCAGTCCAATTTGCGGCCACTCCCGCTCACCCCCGCCAAGCCCGCCCGACAACCAGAAAATCCTGGCCATAGTGAGCCTTGATAGTTGTTTCATTTTCCACTCCAGCTCTTTTCTCCTTGTGTGTGTGAAGGGGTTGAAGCTTGCATATTTTGCAGTCAAATCTTTAAGACCATGCTGCCACTTGCTGCCACCATGTTACATTCTTCTTCTCCGTGGCTAATTGTACACAAGGAATAGTGAAACAATAATGTGGGTTCTTTATTTGGAGGTAAGACTCTGTAAATTTACTAGGAGGCTAAGGGTGGAATTTTCCGTGCCCCCTGGCATCGGGTGTGCTCAGTGCCGTGAGCGGACAAGATGGAGAGAAGGCCAGAAATCGGTTTCACGGTGTCGTGAAACCAGTTTGCGATCGCCCACTCAGCCCGTCGAAGGCCGGCCGCATTTCCCACCGCTGGACGTCGGGAACCTCATTGTAGTACATCTGCATACAATTATAAGGCCAGCCCACCGGAATCATCCACCCCCACCAACGCTGGATCGTCCACTCTCACACTGACGTGTTTCACAACAGCATACATAAGGCATGTACTTAGCACCTTGAGGGGAACACAGTAATGCTGTGCAGCGCTTGTGAGGGTTGCCTTTTGAACATCAAGGTCGAGATGCATTTGGGGGCAGGGGGAAAGGGCAGCCTTGTGCAAGGGTGGTGCACAAGCATGTGTGGGGTTGGGTGGGGAGGGAAGTGACCTCGTATTAGGGAAACCTTGTATAAAGTGACCATTCCTCTGCAGCTTAAACAGTTCAGACACAGCCACACTGACATGCTTGGAGTCAGGCTTCTAGCTGATCTGCCGACTCAAGCAACGCGAAGGCATGAAATTACCACCAAGTGCTCCAGAGCTTTTCTCCCCTCGGGCACAGACTGCAAACTAATGAGCATTTTAGTGGACTGCAGAACAGTTGGATGACCGCACACGTTGTACAATCTCCTCGCTAAAGCTGGGCCATGGGGCAGTCACTGGTGGAGATGCTCACAGCCCCTTGCAATGTCAGCATCCTGGTTTGAACCAGTCTTCCCCATGGCTTAAGCTGACAGCGCAGCCTTGCAGTGCAGGTTAGGAGTATGCCTGCGCCTGAGCTGAGAGCACAGCATTCAGTCCAGTGGGCAAAGCTGCCGCCAATCAGTCAGGTGGAGTGTGGCAGAGATGGGTGGGGTTTCAGGCAGCCGTGCAGGGCACTAAACTCTGGCCATCCAGGTGGTGGACAGCACTCTCCGGGATGCATCAAGGGGCCTTCAGGCTTAACCAAGAGAGGTTCTTAGAACACCTAAGCTAACCCACGTGTCTTTCTCTTTCATCCTGCAGGAGGAATACATCAAGATCATGGAGCCTGGTGAACTAGAGAGCAAAGATGACAGAGAAGAGAGTGACAGAGGCGCCTGGTTATGGAGAGGGTGGAGCAGCACCCGCAGGAAGAAGGGGAGGCTGGGGCCCCCTCACACGCTGCTGAAGAGCCACAGCGAACCATCGCTGGTCAGCGCCCGGCTAGACCCAGGGCCTAGAGAAGCCGCCTTCCATTCCTGCAGGTGACCAAGAACAAGTGTCACTGAAGACCGCATATGTCTAGGGAACTGGCCCATCATATCTGCCAGCTACTGCAGGATGTGGCGCCATGGGGACATGGAGGGGATCCACTGCCAGTGACCGTGAAAGTGACAGCGGTGCTCAATCTTTATGCCAGTGGTTCCTTTCAGGGCTCCACAGGTGACCTCTGTGAGATATCACAAGCCTCCACCCACAGGTACATCCATGAGGTCACGGATGCCATCTTTGCGAGGGCACACAACTTTGTGCATTTCGCTTGGGACCAGGAGAGCTGGGATGCAAGAGTGATTGGATTTGCCCGGAGCTTGTGTTTCCCTCAGGTGCGGGGTGCGATCGACTGCACTCACATGGCTCAGATCTCCGTCCCAACACACAGTCAACTATGTCAACCGCAAGGGCTTCCATTCACTGAATGTGCAGCTGGTGTGCGACCACCAGAAACGCATCATGCAGATCTGCACATGATTCACAGACAGTGTCCATGACTCCTACATTCTCAGTCAGTCACAGATCCCTGATGTCTTCCAGGGTCCACAGAGGCTGCAGGGATGGCTCCTCGGGGACAAGGGCTACCCGCAGAGGATGTGGCTGATGACACCCGTGCGGCAGCCTCAGACTGCAGGAGAGTGACGGTATAATGAGGCTCATGCTGCAGCTCACAACTTGGTGGAGCAGACCATTGGGATGCTGAAAATGAGGTTTTGGTGCCTGGGCCAGTCTGGTGGAGCCCCGCAATATAGTCCACAGAGGGTGTCACGCATCGTCATCGCCTGTTGCGCGCTTTACAACCTGGCGCTGCAACAGGGAGAGGAGCTGGCTGAGGAGGAGATGGAGGGGCTGGAGGTCTCCTTGGATGAGGAGGACACTGACGGGGATGATGAGCATCCAAAAGGTGCTCGAGGTATGCATCACTAAACTGGGGGGTTGCAGTCTTTTTGCCTTTCGGGGCCATCCTGTCTTCCATGCAGCAGTCCTAGGCTGGGTTCACTGAGGGGCGTGTGCACGGCTGCACTTTAACTGCGGTGCCTGGCATGATGAAGCGGTGATGACATGGCGGGCGAATGAGGGTCTGCCTGCCATCGAAATGGCGTGTTTCCAAGGAATGCATAATTAATGCGGTGGGTTTGGGATGGTATGGTGTGAGAAGGCACTATTGCCGCCAGTGGGCAAAACATCATTTTCCCCACCTGCTACCACACTTAATACAAATCTGGGATGATTCTGCCCGAAGTATAGTAAATCTGATCTCTATTCTATTGCTTGCAAACTGCAAGTCATGGGACTCATACATCATATCCTGTTGAGATAGTAAAGATTGCCAGTAGTTAAAGATATGGCCCCTTGAAGGTTTATGCACATCATATCACAACAGTTTAAGGAGGGAATTTCCAAGTTTAAGGCCTTGACTGAAGACACAGCTATCAATGGTGGACTGATTAAAATCAGAAACGTGCAAGTGGCCAGAATTAGAAGAGCAGAGAGGGCTGTTGGCCTGAAGGAGGTCACAGAGTTATGGATGGATGGATGAAATATGAAAGTATTTGAAAATACAGGTGTCACTTAACTGGGCGCCAATGTAGGTCAGTGAACAGGATGATGGATAAATGGAACTTGGTGCACATTTGGATGCAGGCAGTAGAGTTTTGTATGATCATAAGTTTATGGAGGGTAGAATGTGGGAGATCAACCTGGAGTGCATTGGAATAGTCAAGTCTGGAGGCAACAAAGGCATGGTTGAGGGTTTCAGCAGCTGATGAGCTGAGGGAGGGGCGAAGTTGAGCAATGTTACAGAAGTAGAAGTAGTCAGCCTTACTGATGATGCAGGTATGTGGTCGGAAGGTCACTTCGGGGTCAAGTACATCACCAGAGTTGTAAACAGTCTGGTTCAGCCTCATGTAGTTGTCAGAGAGAGGGATAGAGTCGGTAGCTAGGGAATAGAGTATGCAACGGGAACTCAAGACAATGGCTTCAGTCTTCCCAATATTTAGCTGAAGGAAGATTTTGCTCATCCAATTCTGAATGACAGATAAGCAGTCTAATAACTTAGTGACAGTGGAGGGGTTGAGAGCTGTGCTGAGGTAGAGGAGGGTGTCATCGGTGTACATGTGTAACTTGAGACTGTGTTTTGGGATGATATCGCCAAGGGGCAGCATGTAGCTGAGAAATAGGAGGACACCGAGAATAGATCCTTGGGGGACGTTAGAGATAACAATGCAGGAACAGGAAGAGAAGCTGTTGCAGGAAATCATTCGGGAGTATTTCACATCACTCCTCTGCTCCAAACACAAGCTCCTTCCTTGCTTTAACCACACCCAGTCCCAATGACTACCAAGATTCTTTCACTTTAAACTTAGCTTTCCTAATCTTCGTGGTGCACCTATATACATTAGGAAAGGCTTATACTTCTTTCTACAGCTATCTTATCACATTTTGGAAATGCTTTAAAGTGCTTCATATGCAATGAATTATAGTGAAGAGCAGTGTCAGTTAGGGAGGTAAATGTCCCCACATTTCAAATGGAATGCATATTGCTGTTAGCTCCTTTGCTAATAGGTAACCCATAAAACACCATGTCCACTTGCTATAAAACACTTTTTATGCGGCTCCACAAACAGTGCTATGGACAGGATTTACTGTAGTTTAGAGTGTGTGTAAAAAAAAATCTGTGTACAAATCCCCATTTTAATCCTTGTCATTTCTAAGAAGAAATATTGTATTTATACAAGTTCTTTATATCTTCTTAGAAACAACAAGGATTAAAATGGGGATTTGCACACAGATTTTTTTTTACACACACTCTAAACTACAGTAAATCCTGTCCATAGGACTGTTTGTGGAGCCGCATAAAAAGTGTTTTCCATGACCTCAGAATATCCCAAAGTGCTTTACAGTCAATTAAGTATTTTTGAAGTGTAGTCACTTCTGTAATGTAGGAAATGCGACCAGCAATTTGGACACTATAAGCTTCCACTTAAAGCAGTCAAAATAATGACAAGGCAATCTGTTTTAGTGGTGTTGGGGAAACATTGGACAGGAGAACGTCCTTGCCCTTCTTCAAATAGTGCCAGGGGATCTTTTCCATCCACCTGAGGGGGCGGACGGAGCCTCAGTTTAATGCCTCATCTGAAAGACAGCACCTCTGACAATGCAGCATTCCCTCAATATTGCATTGGAGTATGAGCCTAGATTTTGTGCTCAATTCCCTGGAGTGGGAGGCGAACCCCACAAATGCCTGGCTCAGAGGCGAGATGGGTATCCACTGAGTTATGGCTTACATGAGCACACAGAGAGAGCTACAAAGATTCACCTTATACAAGGGTGTTTAAATTCATACAAATAATCGACACTGCAATACAAATGATTTCCCCTTTGCATATGCTTTTTTTAGTAAGGATGATTCCAATGAAACCCTGTGAGCAAATATTAGGGATCATTGAGAAAAAATGGGGAATTGCGTCTTCAAATAATTGGCAAGATTGAAATTTTAAGCACAGAATGCTAGCTATTAAAATGTTTCACTCAATTTTTTTCACAACTTATAGTAACAATATTTTTAAAAAACTGCAAAAATTTAAACTAGGCCAAATTCTGGCTTTAAAATTTTCTCTTGTCTAGCTCATAGCTCTAGCTCTCTTGTCTGCTCTTGGAGTTTCAGCATCTATCCATTGTAAATAGAATACAGTGTCACTGACTCTAGAGAGGCTTCATGTTTAAGATGGTCTGTCCATTGCAACCAATATCACAAGGCAGTAATCTGGTGTCACCCACCAACTCTTTCACAAAGTACATAAGAAAATAAGAAATAGGAACAGGAGTAGGCCATTCGGCCCCTCGAGCCATTCAATAAGATCATGGCTGATCCTCTTGTACTTCAATTTCCACATTGCCATCTAACCCTGATAACCTTTGATTCCCTTGCCTAACAAGAATCTATATACCACTGCCTTAAAAATATTCAATGACCCTGCTTCCTACACCTTCTGAGGCAGAGAGGTCCAAAGTCACACAACCCTCTGAGAGAAAAATGTTCTCCTCATCCCTGTCCTAAAAGAGCGACCCCTAATTTTAAAACAGTGCCCCCTAGTTCTGGACTCACCCACAACAGGAAACATCTTTTCCACGGCCATCTTGTCAATACTGTTCAGGATCTTGTATACTTCAATCAAATCACCCCTCACTCTTCTAAACTCCAGTGGAAACAAGCCCAGTCTGTCCAAGCTTTCCTCATAAGACAAGTAATCTGCAATCCCTTGTGCATCCTGCTCAAACTTATTTCTTCTTTCATTAACTGTACAATAAACTAGGACCATATCTCTTCAATTATCAGTGCATTTTAATGCTTTCCTATTGATTCAACATCTTTTTGTTAGAATTCTGTGATAGTCCTGAATGTGGAACCTGCTACTGTATGAATTGGTTGAGGCAAACAGCACAGGAGTAAAGGAGAAACTAGATAAGAGCATGAGAGAGAAAGGAATAGAAGATTATGCAAGTAGGGTTGTATGAAGTAGGGTAGGAGGAGGCTCATATGGAGCATTAACTTAGAGGGAATGCAAATAAGGTCTAAGTTAGGTTTACAGTGCATGTATGTAAATACCTAAAACTTGGTAAATAAAGTTGGTGAGCTGCAAGCATAAATAGCCCCATGGGAATATGATGTAATGATAATGGGGCCTGGCTCAAAAGGACAGAACTGGATATTAAACATTCCTGGATGCAAGGTGTCCAGCAAAGATTGGGACAGAAAGGAAGGAGGAGGGGTGACAATAGTAATTAGAGAGAATGTTAAAGTGCTGGAGAGAGAGAGGATGTCCTGCAGGGGTCAAGGACAGAATCTATTTGGTTAGAGTTAGGAAACAATAAAGGTTGCTTTATATTATATTCTATAAGCTACAAGCTATTGGGAAGGATATAGGGCCTGATCTTCCCCAGAGTGGCAATCAGCATCAGATTGCCACTATGCTCCTAGTTTTTTACCTTACATTTTTTTCTATCCTGTCTTGTAGAACCTTCCGAATCATGCCAGGTAAGATCGAGTAGTGCAGCGCATCTCCAGGGCCTAGTGACGAAGAACAGCTCTGTCAAAGGGAAGAAGGCCATGACCCCTTATTGTGGCACTAGCTGCTGTAAACCAGGTAAGTTAAAGGTCCATTTGAAGTTTAAATATCCTTGATATGTCAGGGAGAAGGTAAGTGCATAAGGTAAGTGGGTAGGAGTTGTGGGTGGGGATGTGGGGGACCTCGTGGTGGGAGTCGGAGGTGGCAGGAGGGTCGGACATTGGAAGGGTTGGAGGTTGTGGGGTGTCGGAGGTCGAGGTCAGGGATGGAGGGGTGAGAGTCGGGCCTCAGGGGGTTGTTGGGCCTTGGGAGCAATGGTGGTGGGGTTGCCAGGCATTGGGGTGTGGTGTAGGGGTGGGTCGGGCCTGGGGGCGGGTGTGAGTGAGAATCGGGCCTCGAGGGTGGTTGGTGGGGGGGACGGTGGTCGAGTCTGGTTGGGCCTGGGGCTGGGAGGTGTTGGGTTGGGTCGGGCCTGGCGGGGCTGAGGGTGAGATGCGGGCCTGGTGGGGTTGGGAAGGAGGAGTCCCCTTGGGGATAGGGGGAATCCTGTGTGGGGGATAGTCGGGGCATTGGGGGGAGACCCATGGGGGGAGTAGTAGGGGGTGTGGGTTGAATCCCATGGGTCAGAAATTAGAAGAGGTTTTAACTCTTCTAACTTTTGCTGGGTAACTATTGATGTAACCCAGTTGAAACCATCCAAAGTTTGCGATTGAAATCTCATTTTCGGATGGCTCCCAGCACAGGCCAATTGCCCAAGGGAATCTTGCACTTCTGCACAATTGCCCTGCAAACCTTATCCGTGAACATCCGAAGGGAGGTTCCCCAGCGCATCTTTGGGGTATCCCTCCAATACGATGCCCTGGAGCTTGGAAGTTATGGCCCATAGTGGGTGCAAATTTGCTGGGAATTTACAGAGAGGTGGAAAAAAACTATAGACTGGGATAGTAATAGTGTAAAGGGCAGAGAGGGAGAAGAATTTCTGAAGCATGTTCAGGAGAATTTTCCACATCAGTATGTTTCTAACACAATGAGAAAGGCAGGTTTGCTTGATCTGGTTCTGGAGAATGAGGCGGGACAAGTGGATCAAGTGGCAGTGGGGGAACATTTCAAGGACAGTGATCATTGTTAGCATGTTATCTAAGGTTAGCTATGCAAAAGACCAAGCAGCAATCTAGAACAAAAATATTTAATTAGAGGTGGGTCATTTTCAGTGGGGTAAGAACAGATCCATTGCAACTAAATAGGAATCAAAGATTGGCAGATAAAACTGTCGCGGAACAATTACCTCCTTCAAAGAGGAGATGGCTCGGGTACAGTTGAGGTGCATTCTCACAAGAGTGAAAGGTCGAGCAGCCGAAGCCAGAGTTCCCTGGATGACAAAAGAAATAAAATGTAAGTTGAAGCAGATAAAGATGTCAGGTTGTTAATACAAGTGAGAACCAGGCTGAATATTGAAAGTTCAGAGGGGACATGAAAAAGGGATTAAAAGAGGCAAAGAGAGAGTGTGAGAAGAGACTGGCAGCTAACACAAAGGGAATCCAAAAGTCTTCCATTTGTATATAAATAGTAAAAGTATAGTAAGTATAGTAAGAGTGGAGATGGCGCCAATTAGAGACTAAAAAGGGGATTTATGCATCAAGACTGAAGTACTAAAGGAAGGCATTAGAAAGGTTGGTTGTACTTAAAGTTGATAAGTCACAAGACTGGATGAGATGCATCAGAGGGTACTGAGGGAAGTGTGGAAATTCTGGAGGTACTATTCATAATCTTCTATTCCCCCTTACATACAGGGCTAATAATAGAGAACTGGAGAATTGCAAATGTTGTACCATTGTTCAAAAAAATGGTATAAGGATATACTCTGTAACTGCAGGTCAGTCAGTTTAACCTCGGTGGTGGGAAAGCTTTTAGAAACAATAATCCAGGACAAAATTCAAAGGCTTTTGGACAAGTGTGGATTAATTAAGGCAAGGCAGCATAGATTTGTTAAAGGCAAATTGTGCCTGACCAATTTGGTTGTTTTTTTTTGATGAAGTAATAGAGAGGGTTGATTAGGTTAATATCGTTAATGTGGTGTATATGAATTTCCAAAAATTGTTTGTTGAGGTGCAACATAATAGACTTGTCAGCAAAATTAAAGCCCATGGGATTAAAAGGACAGGGGCTGCATGGATATGAAGTTGGCTAAGTGAGAGGAAACAGGGAGTAGTGGTGAATGGTTGTTAATTCGGACTGGACAAAGATATGCCTTGGGGTTCCCCAGGGTTGGTATTAGGTCCACTGCTTTTCTTGATAGACAGTAATGGCCTAGACTTGGGTGTACAGAGCACAGTTTCAAAATTTGCAGATGATACAAAACTTGGAGTATTATGAATTGTGAGGAGGATAATGATAGACTTCAAGAGGACATAGGCTGGTGGAATGGGTGAACACATAGCAAATGAAATTTAATGAAGATAAGTGTGCATGCATATTGGTAGGAAGAATGATTAGCGACAATATAAAAGAAAGGGTACAATTCTAAAGCGAGTGCGCAAACAGAGAGACATGGGGGGTATATGTTCACAAATCATTGAAGGTGGCAGAGCAGGTTGAGAAAGTGATTAAAAGGCAAATAGTGGCATAGAGTACAAAAACATGGGTGTCATAATGAAGCTTTATAAAATACTATCTCAGTCTCAACTGGTGTATTGTGTCCAATTCTGAGCAGTATACTTTAGGAAGGATGCGAAAGCTTTAGAGTGGGTGCAGAAAAGATTTATGAGTATCGTTCCAGGAATGAGGGGTTTTGGTTATAAATTGGAGAAGCTTGTGAGGTTCTCCTTAGAGAAGAGAAGGTTGAGAGGAGATTTAATTAAAGAGTTCAAAGTCATGAAACATCTGGACAGAGTAGATAGGAAGAAACTGCCTCCATTGGCAGAAGATTTGGGAACCAGAGGACACCAATTTATGGTGATTGGCAAAAGAACCAAAGGCATGAGGAAAAACTTTTTTCATGCAGCAACTGGTTAGGATCTGGAATGTGTGTGGTGGAGGCAGATTCAATCTTGGCTTTCAACAGGCAATTGGATAAGCACCTGAAGAGAAACAATTTGCAAGACTACTGAGAGCGAGTGGGAGCGGGACGGACCTGAGTTGCACTTGCAGAGCCAGCATGAACACGATGGGCTGAATAGCCTCCTTCAGTGCTGTAACCATCCTATGGCACTATGATTCAAAAACTAGTGTAGACCAGTTGGGCTGAATGGCCAGTTTCTCTGCTGTAAATTTTAAGGAATGTCCACTTTCTCACAGTAAAAAAAGGAGGGATAAAAATGCAATCCGTCTATAACTTGCATCTTGCTGGCATGGACATGACAGGCCAAATGGCCTCTGACTGTACTCTAACTATTCAATGATCCTATGATTCTTGCTACCCACTCGTTGTTGCCTAGAATGTTGTCTTTGATTGAGCATTTTGCCAGGTGTTTACGGTGAATCTCCTGTCATGGAATGAAGTGTATTTTTTTTTCTGGTTTTCGGAAACAATACTGTCACATTTAATGGTACAATTTTAATCTACAAGTTTCAAAGTGTACGCACGAACAGGAAAGATTTTTGCATGTATTACATATATGCGATATTTGCCACATTTAAATTATGACCAAACCTATCATATTCCTGACTGCCCTCAAGCACAGACTCGTGAAATAGTCCCACCCTGTCTGGCCTTTCCATTAAATTGGTGCCCAAATTGCCACCCACTCATCAGTCTACCAGTCCAAATTGCCTCCCACACATAGGTCTATTAGACCTGATTATTTGGAGGCAGAGGGGATGAGAAAATAGGTGGGTATGGGATAAAATATCAGTGGATAACTGCACTGTACAATGGCTTAGATTGGAGGTGGATTCCAACTTTAGAAACCAGTATTACATGATCTTTCTGTAATTTGCCCAAGGTTGTTAATATCATGTTCACTGGTGTCAGTTTGGTCCATTGTAAGTATTGAGCGAGAGGATTGTGGTTCAAGTCACACTTTAGTAGCTGAACACAAGGTGGGGTGGGGGTGAATTTTACAGTTCCCCGCTGGCATATTTGAAGGTGGTCTGCCCGCCACCTTCCTGCCCACCCCTTATTACAGTGGGTGGCCAATGCGTCGAATATTCCGCCCATCTTTAGGCCTCTTGAGTCTCTGAAGTGGCCAGTGTTGGAGGTGCTGTCGTTCAATGATGGGATGTTAAACCAAGGCCCTGTCTGGCCTCTCAGACGGAATTAAGAGATCCCATGGGCTAGAATTTTATGTCCCGGGGCGGGTGCAAACCCGACCCATCCGGCCGCCAGTTAGCACGAGATGATGTCGGGCGAGCGTCCCGATGTCATCCTGCACTCGTGCGATATCTCACTCGGCGGGTGCGCGGGACAGATGGAAGTCCACCCGCTGACAATTAAGCGGGCAATTAAGCCCATTAAGGAGGCAATTGAAAGTGATTTTTCACGGCCTGTCCACTTTTCCAGTTGGCGGGTCAGCCAATCGGCCAGGCGGCCTTTACGTTTTTGCTCAAACCTCGACCCAGGGTGGGATGAAATCTCTGTGGGGAAATAAAATAAAAAGAGATACCCGGGGACTGGATTTTTTATGAGGTACGCTTTCAGATGCTTGGTTGTGCTGTATGGGCTTATTTTGCAGCATTTTTGCTGTTTTGCTTATTCTGTGGAGATCTGCAGCTCCCTGAGGCAGCTGCCTGCCTTCAGGGGGCTCCCTGGAAGCCTCACCAGCACCCGCGGTGATGTTGGCGCCTGGCCTCTTCCTGCCCCCACCGACAGTGCTGAGCCTTTCTCAGCGCGTGTTTCACTGGGTGGCTGGCTTTTAATTGGCCAGCCAGTGTGAAATTGTGGTTGGGCGCCGACTGCAGTTGGGAACCCGTCGTCTGCCCCTGGACCCGCAGATCGCGAGTGCCCGATGAGTGGAAAATTCAGGCCGGTGTCTCGATTTGAAGAAGTCCATGTACCACTTTCCAGCTGAAGTGGGGAATCCGATTTCTCCTTTGAAGACCTCTGCTCTGAAAGAACTATGAGAGTAGCGCAGAGACTGCTATTTCTCTCCTGGGAGTGTGGGTGGCACTGACCTGACCACATTTATTGACACATCTATAAACTGAGAGATTTGTTAGGTCACTTCAGATGGTGTTAAAAATCAACCATGAAACATGTGACTTGGGTCACTTTTAAGACAGATCAGGTAGACTCCCTTCCCCGAAGGACATTTTGACCAGTTGGCTTGACAATTCACCAGCCTTCATGGTCACTTCTTCCTTTAGGGTCTTACCTGAGATTACATAGTCGTATCACAAGCTTTATAGCTCTCCCTAGAGTATTAACGAGAATTTATGAGGGTGCAGATTGGGTATGTTTTGTAAAAGGGAGTAAAACCACATGAACTTTTTTTATTCCCTTTTTTTCTTAGGTGATATCTTAGTGCAGACCATCACTATACATAACAACATGACAACAGTCACAGCGACAGTAAAGTTACTCCTTGTGTGACAGGCTTTGACATATTGCAAAGAGTTGGGACGCTGTACAAATGCAAGTATTTCTTCCTTATTTCCTTTTATGATAAAAAGCCTTTTATTTACTGCTCTGATCAATGCATTTGTGTTTTGCACCATATGTTCAACGTTGTTTGTTCATTTGTCCAGTTTGGAACTGGCCGGTGACATTCCAGACTCGAGGGTTTGCTGGAGTAAAGGTGACCCGACTTAACACGGATCTTGAGCTGTTGAGGAAGTAAGTGCGTATGAAAATGACCTGGCAACTGATAGAAGCTGTATCACAAGCTTAAGCTTTATATTTTCAACTGCAAGATTCCAGGCTGTTCACTGACTGACATCTGTATTACCCATGTTAAAAATGTACATTTAATAACAAGAATTCTAATCCTCCGTGGAAAGGGTGGCAATCAGTGTATTCACCTAATGAACCAAACATTATGGTGGGGCTGAGGATGGGGACGTGTGCGTGGAAGGGGGCGGGGCAGGTGGCGGGTGTGGGGGGGGGTGGGGTGGCGGGGGGGGGGGGGTGCGGGTGGGGGGGGTGGGGGATGTAGGGGAAGGTGGCTGGTCAGAGGGTCTTTTTTATATTGAAAGTGTGTAAAACTTTTATCCAGACCATTTCAGCACCTGTGTCCACCGAAAGTATTAAAGTGGTTAACCGGGAGGATAAACAGATGTAAATACCAGAATGGCAGTTATTGGCATTGCTCCAGACACCAGCTCTATTATACTGAAAGTTCAGCAAATCTGACGCCTAAAACAATGGCTGTTCCCCAGCCTCTCTGCCCCCAGACAACTCGCTTTAACCATGCTTTATAGTCCCTCCCAGCTTTATATCTAATAGTTGTCGAATGAGCATTTAAGACACCATTCAAAAATGCTGTTGGCTTTTGTGCATTGGTTTTGAAGAAAGCCCAGTGTCTAGCAACAGCACAATCAGCCAGTGTCAACGCTTAATTCAAATCTTGCAAATGCACCTGAGTCGTAATTCAAAGTCTTAAGACTAAATCGGTGCCGCTATTTCTTTCACTTCTGTCCCCTTCCTCACCCCACACAAACATACACCAGTATGTGGGAAACATGGGTCTGTAAATGTTATATACATCTTGCATCAGAATGATGTCTTGCTTTAAACCGCATCATACTGGTCATTATTGGGCAATTACTGCCTGCCCAATTGCTTAGTTCATTAGACAGGTGAGGTAGCCATGTTTCCTAGGGTGTGCCTTATATTGTGGGATGATAGCCTGCAGCTCTAAGGCTACGCAAGCTGTCACTGCGCCTTGTGCTTTTTTTTTAAAATCAAAAGTCGTTTTTGAAATGTTGCACAGATCAAATTCCTTCCTAATCTGCAAAAGAAAAAGTGTCCTAGATTCAACTGGAAGTGGATTTGCAATTTACCAGAGTCCCCAGTACTTGTGGCATCTGTCTGGTTACATTACGGGGCAGGTTCTACAACACCGGGACAACGTGATAAACAGATGCACATGCACATCACTTTGAAATGCTGTTCCTTATGGAATGGAAATGCTATGCTGGCACACTTGGAGTAAATTTTACATGTTTAAGATTAAGCATAAGGATAGGGTAAGTTCTGATTTGCACTGACCCGTAACAAGACAGAAAATAGCTCAAAAGAGGTACAATGTATTACACTACATACTGACGTAAACAGATGTATCTGCCTCCAAATCTGCTAGAAAGGTCATTTGCGAAGGGGCAGATGGATCTATTATTTGTGAGCAAATGTGTAATGAGGAGCAAAGACTGCATGGGTGAAGCATGTAACTAGTGTATCAGCATGTTCATATGAAGCCTCTCTGTGTGCTGATTTGATTATGGTGAGCTGGTGAACAAATGGCTTAAAACTGGGCATAGAGGAGCTTTGTACAAATGTGCTAAAACATTTCTTAAAAACACCACTGAGAGCAATTGCTTCACATTGTTTCGCAAAGCAGCAAAAGCTTAATTACATTTGTGGGCTGGAAGGCCTCTCAAAGGAGCCTGCCTCTCGGGAGGAGTTGTACTTCTCGAAAACAACCTGTTTGTCCAGGCACTGGGGTCGCCAGCTGACCACGAGCGGACCTTGGGTCTGGTCCAAGTTCACCTTCTGTCAGTTGCTGCCAGGCAAACAATAACAGTATTATTTGCATTCCTTTGTCCATATAACTTGACAAGCACAGCTGTAGGGACAAAGGCTTTCTCAGATTTCACTGAAATCCCATTCAGGCCCCCGTCCTCCCATTGACAAGGAAATCACACGGAAAAGGATCTATCAGTTTTTGATAGCCACCTTCGAAACACAGGCAGACACCAGGGGAATGTGAAACACAAGTACATTATATTAAAAAAAACAGTGTAGTGACCTGTTTCTCCTCTCGGTCTATTCAAAGCAGCAATTAAAAGCTGAATCACAGTTAAAAGTGTGTTCAGTCTAGTCTGTTAGTCCTACTCTTTCTGTGAAGTTTGAAACATTCTAGGCTATTTGATTAAATATGTAATAAGGGAGTTTTTTTTTAACGACTGGCATTAAATGAATCAACAAAGTCTCAGTCTTCATGTTGGGCCTAACTTCAATTGCAAAATACTGCCAATTGTTCAATATTTTTTTACATATCCACTTAAATATCAGCTGGCAAAACGAAAGAAACCAAAATTAAAAGACAGGATACAAAGGGATGTGGCTCTCCTGAAAAAGTGGATCCATTTGCAGGTAAATATACTTTGACATAGACAAGAAGGGCAGATTAAAGCCTAATTTCCGTTTACCTCCCTGGTCCATTCCTGCACGTTTTAGTTCCCGTTGCTCACTGTCATGTTCAATGCCAGGCCTGTACTCTGGCTGCAGTTTATTTATTATTATTTCAAAAATCACAAAAAAAAATCGAACCCTCTGTTGCTGCCCTCGGTTTATGCCATGTAGAAACAATGTGAAATTTTGTGGCCTATACCTTTGGGGCGCTTGGTCCACCTTGAGAGATACATAGAGGAAGGGGAATTTCCTCCATGTCATCCTGCTCCACTGTGGTAACTGCGGTAAGTGTTTGGCAGAAACCCTGTTGATCCAGGCAAACTGGACACCCAGTGAAGCTACAGTGGCGGAGGAGGAGACTGGAGGACCCATCAAAGTGTTGGAAGTGGAAATTCACTTCCTAAGACTAATACGATGGGAACCTTATTGAAGTATATGAGGTGCTAAACTATTCATATAAGGTAAAACAGAGCATTATTGGCAGCTTCCTTCAGTCATTTGGCCTTTCTCGTTGTACGTGTGACTGGACGGGTAACATGTAGGATGGGAGTGGCTCATGATTTTATGGGAATTGACGTGACAGCTCAAAAGGAACATTATATGTAGTATAAGAGTCTGGCACATTAGGGTTAACTGAGTACTGTTCCGCCCACACAGTGATGTAAGAGAACACCTTGGGTCAGTCTAGCGTTGGACAAAGCCATGTGCACAAGCAAGCATGGAGACAGCTCCGAGCTTGAACCCTTTACTGTACATGTTGTTCGTAGTTCTTGTAGTTCATAAATACATGCAGTTAACACACTTAAGACCACAAATATTTCATTAGGACCTACCGAATGGTATCCAAGCCCTACAACATGGTACAGTAATGCTTCCTCAATTATGCTTCCAAATGATACCTTGCAGTAACTGTGGGCTGACTCACTGGCCTGTTTCAGTTGCGTTCACAAATCTCGGAGTCATGGAATTGTACTCTGACGCAGCTACACCTGCCCCTGCTCCTGGCTGTGAGACATCTCTTCCTCCCCATCTCCCTCTGGATGAGGAGAATTTCCAAAGCAACACCCCTGGTATTCACAGGGCATTGGTGCCCATCTGAAAGAAAATGTGCAAGGGGTTCAAATTCACACATAAAAAAAGACAAAAAGTGGAAGATGCGATCCAGAAAAAGGGAGAGAGCTAAAATGCAAACACAGGCCCAAGAACAAGATCTTTTAGCTGATTGCACAAGGCCAGGCAGTATCACTTCTGGTGGCTAAAGTAACTGCAGGAGGATAATGTGCTTCAGGTTCAGAAAGAGATAGCATTGCATCAGTGATATGATGCATCAGAATTTCTGAAGTTGCTAGGCTACCCGACCACCTATGAAGTAAGTAACTGAGGCTGGGTGCCAGGAAGAAGGCAAGTCTTCTCCTCCTCGGCACTGGAAAGCAAGGGGATGAGGGGAGTGGGGAGAGTTGCGGGAAGAGGCAAGTGCAAAACCACCAACGTCTCTGTCATCCCACTCTACTTCTGGTGCACAACAGCACTTCATTTGTACAGGGAGCAGGTCTAAGTCCTCCTCAACTGTACTCTCTATTTACTTACAATTAATGGGTTGCAGTCCTGTAACTATTTAGAGTGACAAGCCTTTGGCAGAGGTGCCAGCCTGCGAGGTTTGAAATGCAGATCACTCAATGCGGGGGGGGGTGGGGTAAAGGCTTGAGGTTTTGCTCGGATTCACCGGCCTGTTGTCACCCAGCCAGTGGGATTTATTTATGCCTAGTCAAAAACATTAAATAATAATTCATAATTAATTTTTTAAGGGATATAAATTACTTCAAGACAGCAGCAGTAGCAGTCATTCAGTCACGAATGGTCCTACGGAAAGAAAGGCACTTAACTTTGCCTGATATTTATAAAAAATAAAGTGTTGGAATCACTGAACGGCGCCGAAATGCAAACACAATAAGGATGAGCAAGTAAATATTTAATAATCTGACCAGTTAAATCCTTCTTTCATGTTGGGTCATTTCTCAATATTAACAATGTGCACTAAGCTCTCACTTTAGATTGACTGCCATGTTTTGAAAATTATTATTTCTGTCTGAGCTCTTCAAGAAACAGTCAGCTAGGCTATCTGGAATGGGTGGGAGAGATTAAAGGTGTCATGAATTTCTGAAATTCATGGTATGATGGGGGTGGCAGTCTTGCTGCTTGACAGTGCATAATGTAAATACAGGCACACAATTTACTGACCATTCGTTTAAAAGGTTTGGAAAATGGAACACAGAGTGTGACAAATTTCTGGTGGAAGACACACCCCTTTAAAAAGTCAATTACGTTGAATATTTGCATTCAGTTTATGCCTCATCTCATGGACTCTGACATGTTCATTGCTTGACCTCAGAGAGATTCTGTAACTCTTTACTTTCCTCAATGCTTCCTACAATTTACAGGTTTCTAAAATCCAAGTTTGGTGGAACCTTACTAGTACATTTGGATTTAGTTCATTTGTTGCTCAAACGACACCCACAATGTCCTTCCATCCTTCCTTCCTTCCATTCATCCTTCCTTCCTTCCACCCATCCTTCCTTCCTTCTTTCCATCCTTCCTTCCTGCTGTCCATCCTTTGTTTAATTGTCTCCCAGACTAGGCAGCTTGGCAATGCACCTGAAAGAGATGTGGAAACAGTTAGCTGGGACTTTCTAATGATATAAATGGACTGGAGATGGTATCATTCCCCTGTTTGTGTTATGATGAGTTTATCAGGGGATTCGTTAGCTTCTTATTGTAGAAGAGGTCCCGCTGGAGACAATTGCCTTTTGTTCAAAAAACATTTATTTACATGCTAACTATTGACAAAGGTTAAATATGACTAACATATAGCTAGAGCTGCCCTCTGACATGCTACTCAGACATCCTCTCTCAGTGAATGACATAGCTTCTTTTGCACATGCATTATGCTCTTATTAGGTTTAACCCTTAACTCTACACCCCTGCCCAAAGATTGGAAGGCACAAGCATACTGCTGCTTACCCGGGTTTTCAAATAGGGCAGGCCATGTGGCAGTTAAAGTGGTTACTGGCCTAGGGCCGGCTAAGATGTTGCTCCAAAGGCACAGGAGACATCTGCACTCACAATAGGTTGACCTTGTACAATAATGCAAGGTCAACTTAATTAAATATTTCAGTGGTGTTTCTGATATTTAGTGCATGATATGCTGAGAGCTGGAATATTGAGCATCATCGGCTAGTGAGGAGCTACTAATTGTCTCTTACGGCATTGCCAATTTGTTTTTATTCAAGGCAGTGTGTCTTCATTCAGGATTTGACTTCTGCAGAAACCTGAACAAGAAAACAGGGGCAACGAAAGAAAGGTCACCCAAAAGCAAAATCTGGAATTCCCACTATGGGCAAAGGGTAATAAAGAAAATAAGAACCTCTGGGACTATTCAGTGATCTTAGAAAGTCTAGGATGAGATTAATGGGCATAATGGAATTGATGAACTTTAAAAGAAGTCTAGTTTTAGTGCAGAGCAGTTAATCTTTCAGGAATTTGACAGAAATGTGCTTTTGATACAAAAATCTTCCTGTTATATTGCTTTGTGCCTCAATTTTAAAAAGTTAAAAGCTTTTTAAAGTTTCATTTTAAAACTTGCATCAATATTATCCATTACTCTCAACAAGCAATCAACTCCTGGTGGATTATACATCATATAAAATATGTTGCTTTAATTATGACTTTCATTATGAGTTTGCACCAAAATAGTTGAATATTATGATATGCCTGGCTTTTCATATATAATTTCAATATAATAAATTTGGGTGACCAATTTCAAGG